>NC_135820.1:18969517-20169517 GCF_964213995.1 Mustelus asterias | reverse complement strand
ACACAAGCGCTCTCATCTCGCTCTCACACACAAGTGCTCTCACATCGCTCACACACACAAGTGCTCTCACATCGCTCTCACACACAACCGCTCGCGTCTCGCTCTCACACACAAGCGCTCTCACCTCGCTGTCACACACAAGCGCTCTCACCTCGCTCTCACACACAAGCGCTCTCGTCTCGTTCTCACACACAAGCGCTCTCGTCTCGCTCTCACACACAAGCGCTCTCGTCTTGCTCACACACACAAGCGCTCTCACCTCGCTCTCACACACAAGCGCTCTCGTCTCGTTCTCACACACAAGCGCTCTCGTCTCGCTCTCACACACAAGCGCTCTCGTCTTGCTCACACACACAAGCGCTCTCACCTCGCTCTCACACACAAGCGCTCTCGCCTCGCTCTCACACACAAGCTCTGTCGACTCGATTTCACACACAAGCGCTCTCGTCTCGCTCTCACGCACAAGTGCTCTCACCTCGCTCTCACGCACAAGCGCTCTCGTCTTGATCTCACACACAAGCGCTCTCACCTCGCTCTCACACACAAGCGCTCTCACCTCGCACTCACACACAAGTGCTCACCTCACACACAAGCGCTCTCACCTCGCTCTCACACACAAGCGCTCTCGTCTCGCTCTCACACACAAGCGCTCTCACATCGCTCTCACACACAAGTGCTCTCACCTCGCTCTCACACACAAGTGCGCTCGTCTCGCACTCACACACAAGCGCTCACCTCACACACAAGCGCTCTCGTCTCGCTTTCACACACAAGCGCTCTCGTCTCGCTCTCACACACAAGCGCTCTCACATCGCTCTCACACACAAGTGCTCTCACATCGCTCTCACACACAAGCGCTCTCGTCTCGCTCTCACACACAAGCGCTCTCGCCTCGCTCTCACTCACAAGCGCTCTCGTCTCCCTCTCCAACACAAGCGCTCTCGTCTCGCTCTCACACACAAGCGCTCTCACCTCGCTCTCACACACAAGCGCTCTCACCTCGCTCTCACACACAAGCGCTCTCGTCTCGCTCTCACCCACAAGCGCTCTCATCTCGCTCTCACTCACAAGCGCTCTCGTCTCACTCTCACACACAAGCGCTCTCATCTCGCTCTCACACACAAGTGCTCTCACATCGCTCTCACACACAAGCGCTCGCGTCTCGCTCTCACACACAAGCGCTCTCACCTCGCTCTCACTCACAAGCGCTCTCACCTCGCCCTCACACACAAGCTCCCGCACCTCTCTCTCACACACAAGCGCTCTCAACTCGTTCTCACACAGAAGCCTTCTCACCTCGCTGTCACACACAAGCGCTCTCACCTCGCTCTCACACACAAGCGCTCTCACCTCGCTCTCACACACAAGCGCTCTCGTCTCGTTCTCACACACAAGCGCTCTCGTCTCGCTCTCACACTCAAGTGCTCTCGTCTCGCTCACACACACAAGCGTTCTCACCTCGCTCTCACACACAAGCGCTCTCGTCTCGCTTTCACACACAAGCGCTCTCGTCTCGCTCTCACGCACAAGTGCTCTCACCTCGCTCTCACGCACAAGCACTCTCGTCTTGATCTCACACACAAGCGCTCTCACCTCGCTCTCACACACACGCGCTCTCACCTCGCACTCACACACAAGCGCTCACCTCACACACAAGCGCTCTCACCTCGCTCTCACACACAAGCGCTCTCGTCTCGCTCTCACACACAAGCGCTCTCACCTCGCTCGTACACACAAGCGCTCTCATCTCGCTCTCACACACAAGCGCACTCGTCTCGCACTCACACACAAGCGCACTCATCTCGCTCTCACACACAAGTGCTCTAGTCTCGCTCTCACACACAAGCGCTCTCACCTCGCTCTCACTCACAAGCGCTCTCGTCTCGTTCTCACACACAAGCGCTCTCGTCTCGCTCTCACACACAAGCGCTCTCGTCTTGCTCACACACACAAGCGCTCTCACCTCGCTCTCACACACAAGCGCTCTCGCCTCGCTCTCACACACAAGCTCTGTCGACTCGCTTTCACACACAAGCGCTCTCGTCTCGCTCTCACGCACAAGTGCTCTCACCTCGCTCTCACGCACAAGCGCTCACCTCGCTCTCACTCACAAGCGCTCTCGTCTCGCTCTCACACACAAGCGCTCTCGTCTCGCTCTCACACACAAGCGCTCTCACCTCGCTCTCACACACAAGTGCTCTCACATCGCTCTCACACACAAGTGCTCTCACATCGCTCTCATACACAAGCGCTCTCACCTCGCTCTCACTCACAAGCGCTCTCGTCTCGCTCTCACACACAAGCGCTCTCGTCTCGCTCTCACACACAAGCGCTCTCATCTCGCTCTCACACACAAGTGCTCTCACATCGCTCTCACACACAAGTGCTCTCACATCGCTCTCACACACAAGCGCTCGCGTCTCGCTCTCACACACAAGCGCTCTCACCTCGCTCTCTCTCACAAGCGCTCTCACCTCGCCCTCACACACAAGCACTCGCGTCTCGCTCTCACACACAAGCGCTCTCACCTCGCTGTCACACACAAGCGCTCTCACCTCGCTCTCACACACAGGCACTCTCGTCTCGTTCTCACACACAAGCGCTCTCGTCTCGCTCTCACACACAAGCGCTCTCGTCTTGCTCACACACACAAGCGCTCTCACCTCGCTCTCACACACAAGCGCTCTCGCCTCGCTCTCACACACAAGCTCTGTCGACTCGCTTTCACACACAAGCGCTCTCGTCTCGCTCTCACGCACAAGTGCTCTCACCTCGCTCTCACGCACAAGCGCTCTCGTCTTGATCTCACACACAAGCGCTCTCACCTCGCTCTCACACACAAGCGCTCTCGTCTCGCTCTCACACACAAGCTCTGTCGTCTCGCTTTCACACACAAGCGCTCTCGTCTCGCTCTCACGCACAAGCGCTCTCATCTCGCTCTCACACACAAGCGCTCTCGTCTCGCTCTCACGCACAAGTGCTCTCACCTCGCTCTCACGCACAAGCGCTCTCGTCTTGATCTCACACACAAGCGCTCTCACCTCGCTCTCACACACACGCGCTCTCACCTCGCACTCACACACAAGCGCTCACCTCACACACAAGCGCTCTCACCTCGCTCTCACACACAAGCGCTCTCGTCTCGCTCTCACACACAAGCGCACTCGTCTCGCTCTCACACACAAGCGCTCTCGTCTCGCTCTCACACACAAGCGCTCTCGTCTCGCTCTCACACACAAGCGCTCTCGTCTCGCTCTTACACACAAGCGCTCTCGTCTCGCTCTCACACACAAGTGCTCTAGTCTCGCTCTCACACACAAGCGCTCTCGTCTCGCTCTCACACACAAGCGCTCTCACCTCGCTCTCACTCACAAGCGCTCTCATTCACAAGCGTTCTCGTCTCGCTCTCACACACAAGCGCTCTCATTCACAAGCGTTCTCGTCTCGCTCTCACACACAAGCACTCTCGTCTCGTTCTCACACACAAGCGCTCTCACCTCGCTCTCACACACAAGCGCTCTCACCTCGCTCTCACACACAAGCGCACTCACCTCGCTCTTACACACAAGCGCTCTCACCTCGCTCTCACACACAAGCGCTCTCACCTCGCTCTCACACACAAGCGCTCTCGTCTCGCTCTCACACACAAGCGCTCTCATCTCGCTCTCACACACAAGTGCTCCCACACACAAGTGCGCTCACATCGCTCTCACACACAAGCGCTCGCGTCTCGCTCTCACACACAAGCGCTCTCACCTCGCTCTCACTCACAAGCGCTCTCGTCTCGCTCTCACACACAAGCGCTCTCATCTCGCTCTCACACACAAGCGCTCTCATCTCGCTCTCACACACAAGTGCTCTCACATCGCTCTCACACACAAGTGCTCTCACATCGCTCTCACACACAAGCGCTCGCGTCTCGCTCTCACACACAAGCGCTCTCACCTCGCTGTCACACACAAGCGCTCTCACCTCGCTCTCACACACAAGCGCTCTCGTCTCGTTCTCACACACAAGCGCTCTCGTCTCGCTCTCACACACAAGCGCTCTCGTCTTGCTCACACACACAAGCGCTCTCACCTCGCTCTCACACACAAGCGCTCTCGCCTCGCTCTCACACACAAGCTCTGTCGACTCGATTTCACACACAAGCGCTCTCGTCTCGCTCTCACGCACAAGTGCTCTCACCTCGCTCTCACGCACAAGCGCTCTCGTCTTGATCTCACACACAAGCGCTCTCACCTCGCTCTCACACACAAGCGCTCTCACCTCGCACTCACACACAAGTGCTCACCTCACACACAAGCGCTCTCACCTCGCTCTCACACACAAGCGCTCTCGTCTCGCTCTCACACACAAGCGCTCTCGTCTCGCTCTCACACACAAGCGCTCTCATCTCGCTCTCACACACAAGTGCTCCCACACACAAGTGCGCTCACATCGCTCTCACACACAAGCGCTCGCGTCTCGCTCTCACACACAAGCGCTCTCACCTCGCTCTCACTCACAAGCGCTCTCGTCTCGCTCTCACACACAAGCGCTCTCATCTCGCTCTCACACACAAGCGCTCTCATCTCGCTCTCACACACAAGTGCTCTCACATCGCTCACACACACAAGTGCTCTCACATCGCTCTCACACACAACCGCTCGCGTCTCGCTCTCACACACAAGCGCTCTCACCTCGCTGTCACACACAAGCGCTCTCACCTCGCTCTCACACACAAGCGCTCTCGTCTCGTTCTCACACACAAGCGCTCTCGTCTCGCTCTCACACACAAGCGCTCTCGTCTTGCTCACACACACAAGCGCTCTCACCTCGCTCTCACACACAAGCGCTCTCGTCTCGTTCTCACACACAAGCGCTCTCGTCTCGCTCTCACACACAAGCGCTCTCGTCTTGCTCACACACACAAGCGCTCTCACCTCGCTCTCACACACAAGCGCTCTCGCCTCGCTCTCACACACAAGCTCTGTCGACTCGATTTCACACACAAGCGCTCTCGTCTCGCTCTCACGCACAAGTGCTCTCACCTCGCTCTCACGCACAAGCGCTCTCGTCTTGATCTCACACACAAGCGCTCTCACCTCGCTCTCACACACAAGCGCTCTCACCTCGCACTCACACACAAGTGCTCACCTCACACACAAGCGCTCTCACCTCGCTCTCACACACAAGCGCTCTCGTCTCGCTCTCACACACAAGCGCTCTCACATCGCTCTCACACACAAGTGCTCTCACCTCGCTCTCACACACAAGTGCGCTCGTCTCGCACTCACACACAAGCGCTCACCTCACACACAAGCGCTCTCGTCTCGCTTTCACACACAAGCGCTCTCGTCTCGCTCTCACACACAAGCGCTCTCACATCGCTCTCACACACAAGTGCTCTCACATCGCTCTCACACACAAGCGCTCTCGTCTCGCTCTCACACACAAGCGCTCTCGCCTCGCTCTCACTCACAAGCGCTCTCGTCTCCCTCTCCAACACAAGCGCTCTCGTCTCGCTCTCACACACAAGCGCTCTCGTCTCGCTCTCACTCACAAGGGGTCTCACCTCGCTCTCACACACAAGCGCTCTCACCTCGCTCTCACACACAAGCGCTCTCGTCTCGCTCTCACACACAAGCGCTCTCGTCTCGCTCTCACACACAAGCGCTCTCACCTCGCTCTCACACAACAAGCGCTCTCACCTCGCTCTCACACACAAGCGCTCTCGTCTCGCTCTCACCCACAAGCGCTCTCATCTCGCTCTCACTCACAAGCGCTCTCGTCTCACTCTCACACACAAGCGCTCTCATCTCGCTCTCACACACAAGTGCTCTCACATCGCTCTCACACACAAGCGCTCGCGTCTCGCTCTCACACACAAGCGCTCTCACCTCGCTCTCACTCACAAGCGCTCTCACCTCGCCCTCACACACAAGCTCCCGCACCTCTCTCTCACACACAAGCGCTCTCAACTCGTTCTCACACAGAAGCCTTCTCACCTCGCTGTCACACACAAGCGCTCTCACCTCGCTCTCACACACAAGCGCTCTCACCTCGCTCTCACACACAAGCGCTCTCGTCTCGTTCTCACACACAAGCGCTCTCGTCTCGCTCTCACACTGAAGTGCTCTCGTCTCGCTCACACACACAAGCGTTCTCACCTCGCTCTCACACACAAGCGCTCTCGTCTCGCTTTCACACACAAGCGCTCTCGTCTCGCTCTCACGCACAAGTGCTCTCACCTCGCTCTCACGCACAAGCACTCTCGTCTTGATCTCACACACAAGCGCTCTCACCTCGCTCTCACACACACGCGCTCTCACCTCGCACTCACACACAAGCGCTCACCTCACACACAAGCGCTCTCACCTCGCTCTCACACACAAGCGCTCTCGTCTCGCTCTCACACACAAGCGCTCTCACCTCGCTCGTACACACAAGCGCTCTCATCTCGCTCTCACACACAAGCGCACTCGTCTCGCACTCACACACAAGCGCACTCATCTCGCTCTCACACACAAGTGCTCTAGTCTCGCTCTCACACACAAGCGCTCTCACCTCGCTCTCACTCACAAGCGCTCTCGTCTCGTTCTCACACACAAGCGCTCTCGTCTCGCTCTCACACACAAGCGCTCTCGTCTTGCTCACACACACAAGCGCTCTCACCTCGCTCTCACACACAAGCGCTCTCGCCTCGCTCTCACACACAAGCTCTGTCGACTCGCTTTCACACACAAGCGCTCTCGTCTCGCTCTCACGCACAAGTGCTCTCACCTCGCTCTCACGCACAAGCGCTCTCACCTCGCTCTCACTCACAAGCGCTCTCGTCTCGCTCTCACACACAAGCGCTCTCGTCTCGCTCTCACACACAAGCGCTCTCACCTCGCTCTCACACACAAGTGCTCTCACATCGCTCTCACACACAAGTGCTCTCACATCGCACTCATACACAAGCGCTCTCACCTCGCTCTCACTCACAAGCGCTCTCGTCTCGCTCTCACACACAAGCGCTCTCGTCTCGCTCTCACACACAAGCGCTCTCATCTCGCTCTCACACACAAGTGCTCTCACATCGCTCTCACACACAAGTGCTCTCACATCGCTCTCACACACAAGCGCTCGCGTCTCGCTCTCACACACAAGCGCTCTCACCTCGCTCTCTCTCACAAGCGCTCTCACCTCGCCCTCACACACAAGCACTCGCGTCTCGCTCTCACACACAAGCGCTCTCACCTCGCTGTCACACACAAGCGCTCTCACCTCGCTCTCACACACAGGCGCTCTCGTCTCGTTCTCACACACAAGCGCTCTCGTCTCGCTCTCACACACAAGCGCTCTCGTCTTGCTCACACACACAAGCGCTCTCACCTCGCTCTCACACACAAGCGCTCTCGCCTCGCTCTCACACACAAGCTCTGTCGACTCGCTTTCACACACAAGCGCTCTCGTCTCGCTCTCACGCACAAGTGCTCTCACCTCGCTCTCACGCACAAGCGCTCTCGTCTTGATCTCACACACAAGCGCTCTCACCTCGCTCTCACACACAAGCGCTCTCGTCTCGCTCTCACACACAAGCTCTGTCGTCTCGCTTTCACACACAAGCGCTCTCGTCTCGCTCTCACGCACAAGCGCTCTCATCTCGCTCTCACACACAAGCGCTCTCGTCTCGCTCTCACGCACAAGTGCTCTCACCTCGCTCTCACGCACAAGCGCTCTCGTCTTGATCTCACACACAAGCGCTCTCACCTCGCTCTCACACACACGCGCTCTCACCTCGCACTCACACACAAGCGCTCACCTCACACACAAGCGCTCTCACCTCGCTCTCACACACAAGCGCTCTCGTCTCGCTCTCACACACAAGCGCACTCGTCTCGCTCTCACACACAAGCGCTCTCGTCTCGCTCTCACACACAAGCGCTCTCGTCTCGCTCTCACACACAAGCGCTCTCGTCTCGCTCTTACACACAAGCGCTCTCGTCTCGCTCTCACACACAAGTGCTCTAGTCTCGCTCTCACACACAAGCGCTCTCGTCTCGCTCTCACACACAAGCGCTCTCACCTCGCTCTCACTCACAAGCGCTCTCATTCACAAGCGTTCTCGTCTCGCTCTCACACACAAGCGCTCTCATTCACAAGCGTTCTCGTCTCGCTCTCACACACAAGCACTCTCGTCTCGTTCTCACACACAAGCGCTCTCACCTCGCTCTCACACACAAGCGCTCTCACCTCGCTCTCACACACAAGCGCACTCACCTCGCTCTTACACACAAGCGCTCTCACCTCGCTCTCACCTCGCTCTCACACACAAGCGCTCTCGTCTCGCTCTCACACACAAGCGCTCTCATCTCGCTCTCACACACAAGTGCTCCCACACACAAGTGCGCTCACATCGCTCTCACACACAAGCGCTCGCGTCTCGCTCTCACACACAAGCGCTCTCACCTCGCTCTCACTCACAAGCGCTCTCGTCTCGCTCTCACACACAAGCGCTCTCATCTCGCTCTCACACACAAGCGCTCTCATCTCGCTCTCACACACAAGTGCTCTCACATCGCTCTCACACACAAGTGCTCTCACATCGCTCTCACACACAAGCGCTCGCGTCTCGCTCTCACACACAAGCGCTCTCACCTCGCTGTCACACACAAGCGCTCTCACCTCGCTCTCACACACAAGCGCTCTCGTCTCGTTCTCACACACAAGCGCTCTCGTCTCGCTCTCACACACAAGCGCTCTCGTCTTGCTCACACACACAAGCGCTCTCACCTCGCTCTCACACACAAGCGCTCTCGCCTCGCTCTCACACACAAGCTCTGTCGACTCGATTTCACACACAAGCGCTCTCGTCTCGCTCTCACGCACAAGTGCTCTCACCTCGCTCTCACGCACAAGCGCTCTCGTCTTGATCTCACACACAAGCGCTCTCACCTCGCTCTCACTCACAAGCGCTCTCATTCACAAGCGTTCTCGTCTCGCTCTCACACACAAGCGCTCTCATTCACAAGCGTTCTCGTCTCGCTCTCACACACAAGCACTCTCGTCTCGTTCTCACACACAAGCGCTCTCACCTCGCTCTCACACACAAGCGCTCTCACCTCGCTCTCACACACAAGCGCACTCACCTCGCTCTTACACACAAGCGCTCTCACCTCGCTCTCACACACAAGCGCTCTCACCTCGCTCTCACACACAAGCGCTCTCGTCTCGCTCTCACACACAAGCGCTCTCATCTCGCTCTCACACACAAGTGCTCCCACACACAAGTGCGCTCACATCGCTCTCACACACAAGCGCTCGCGTCTCGCTCTCACACACAAGCGCTCTCACCTCGCTCTCACTCACAAGCGCTCTCGTCTCGCTCTCACACACAAGCGCTCTCATCTCGCTCTCACACACAAGCGCTCTCATCTCGCTCTCACACACAAGTGCTCTCACATCGCTCTCACACACAAGTGCTCTCACATCGCTCTCACACACAAGCGCTCGCGTCTCGCTCTCACACACAAGCGCTCTCACCTCGCTGTCACACACAAGCGCTCTCACCTCGCTCTCACACACAAGCGCTCTCGTCTCGTTCTCACACACAAGCGCTCTCGTCTCGCTCTCACACACAAGCGCTCTCGTCTTGCTCACACACACAAGCGCTCTCACCTCGCTCTCACACACAAGCGCTCTCGCCTCGCTCTCACACACAAGCTCTGTCGACTCGATTTCACACACAAGCGCTCTCGTCTCGCTCTCACGCACAAGTGCTCTCACCTCGCTCTCACGCACAAGCGCTCTCGTCTTGATCTCACACACAAGCGCTCTCACCTCGCTCTCACACACAAGCGCTCTCACCTCGCACTCACACACAAGTGCTCACCTCACACACAAGCGCTCTCACCTCGCTCTCACACACAAGCGCTCTCGTCTCGCTCTCACACACAAGCGCTCTCACATCGCTCTCACACACAAGTGCTCTCACCTCGCTCTCACACACAAGTGCGCTCGTCTCGCACTCACACACAAGCGCTCACCTCACACACAAGCGCTCTCGTCTCGCTTTCACACACAAGCGCTCTCGTCTCTCTCTCACACACAAGCGCTCTCACATCGCTCTCACACACAAGTGCTCTCACATCCCTCTCACACACAAGCGCTCTCGTCTCGCTCTCACACACAAGCGCTCTCGCCTCGCTCTCACTCACAAGCGCTCTCGTCTCCCTCTCCAACACAAGCGCTCTCGTCTCGCTCTCACACACAAGCGCTCTCGTCTCGCTCTCACTCACAAGGGGTCTCACCTCGCTCTCACACACAAGCGCTCTCACCTCGCTCTCACACACAAGCGCTCTCGTCTCGCTCTCACACACAAGCGCTCTCGTCTCGCTCTCACACACAAGCGCTCTCACCTCGCTCTCACACACAAGCGCTCTCACCTCGCTCTCACACACAAGCGCTCTTGTCTCGCTCTCACACACAAGCGCTCTCATCTCGCTCTCACTCACAAGCGCTCTCGTCTCACTCTCACACACAAGCGCTCTCATCTCGCTCTCACACACAAGTGCTCTCACATCGCTCTCACACACAAGTGCTCTCACATCGCTCTCACACACAAGCGCTCGCGTCTCGCTCTCACACACAAGCGCTCTCACCTCGCTCTCACTCACAAGCGCTCTCACCTCGCCCGCACACACAAGCTCCCGCACCTCTCTCTCACACACAAGCGCTCTCAACTCGTTCTCACACAGAAGCCTTCTCACCTCGCTGTCACACACTAGCGCTCTCACCTCGCTCTCACACACAAGCGCTCTCACCTCGCTCTCACACACAAGCGCTCTCGTCTCGTTCTCACACACAAGCGCTCTCGTCTCGCTCTCACACTCAAGCGCTCTCGTCTCGCTCACACACACAAGCGTTCTCACCTCGCTCTCACACACAAGCGCTCTCGTCTCGCTCTCACACACAAGCTCTGTCGTCTCGCTTTCACACACAAGCGCTCTCGTCTCGCTCTCACGCACAAGTGCTCTCACCTCGCTCTCACGCACAAGCACTCTCGTCTTGATCTCACACACAAGCGCTCTCACCTCGCTCTCACACACACGCGCTCTCACCTCGCACTCACACACAAGCGCTCACCACACACACAAGCGCTCTCACCTCGCTCTCACACACAAGCGCTCTCGTCTCGCTCTCACACACAAGCGCTCTCACCTCGCTCGTACACACAAGCGCTCTCATCTCGCTCTCACACACAAGCGCACTCGTCTCGCACTCACACACAAGCGCACTCATCTCGCTCTCACACACAAGTGCTCTAGTCTCGCTCTCACACACAAGCGCTCTCACCTCGCTCTCACTCACAAGCGCTCTCGTCTCGCTCTCACACACAAGCGCTCTCATTCACAAGCGTTCTCGTCTCGCTCTCACACACAAGCACTCTCGTCTCGTTCTCACACACAAGCGCTCTCACCTCGCTCTCACACACAAGCGCTCTCACCTCGCTTTCACACACAAGCGCTCTCACCTCGCTCTCACACACAAGCGCTCTCACCTCGCTCTCACACACAAGCGCTCTCACCTCGCTCTCACACACAAGCGCTCTCACCTCGCTCTCACACACAAGCGCACTCGTCTCGCTCTCACACACAAGCGCTCTCACCTCGCTCTCACACACAAGCGCTCTCACCTCGCTCTCACACACAAGCGCTCGCGTCTCGCTCTCATACACAAGCGCTCTCACCTAGCTCTCACTCACAAGCGCTCTCGTCTCGCTCTCACACACAAGCGCTCTCGTCTCGCTCTCACACACAAGCGCTCTCATCTCGCTCTCACACACAAGTGCTCTCACATCGCTCTCACACACAAGTGCTCTCACATCGCTCTCACACACAAGCGCTCGCGTCTCGCTCTCACACACAAGCGCTCTCACCTCGCTCTCTCTCACAAGCACTCTCACCTCGCCCTCACACACAAGCTCTCGCACCTCCCTCTCACACACAAGCACTCGCGTCTCACTCTCACACACAAGCGCTCTCACCTCGCTGTCACACACAAGCGCTCTCACCTCGCTCTCACACACAAGCGCTCTCGTCTCGTTCTCACACACAAGCGCTCTCGTCTCGCTCTCACATACAAGCGCTCTCGTCTTGCTCACACACACAAGCGCTCTCACCTCGGTCTCACACACAAGCGCTCTCGCCTCGCTCTCACACACAAGCTCTGTCGACTCGCTTTCACACACAAGCGCTCTCGTCTCGCTCTCACGCACAAGCGCTCTCGTCTTGATCTCACACACAAGCGCTCTCACCTCGCTCTCACACACAAGTGCTCTCGTCTCGCTCTCACACACAAGCTCTGTCGTCTCGCTTTCACACACAAGCGCTCTCGTCTCGCTCTCACGCACAAGTGCTCTCACCTCGCTCTCACGCACAAGCGCTCTCGTCTTGATCTCACACACAAGCGCTCTCACCTCGCTCTCACACACAAGCGCTCTCGTCTCGCTCTCACACACAAGCTCTGTCGTCTCGCTTTCACACACAAGCGCTCTCGTCTCGCTCTCACGCACAAGTGCTCTCACCTCGCTCTCACGCACAAGCGCTCTCACCTCGCACTCACACACAAGCGCTCACCTCACACACAAGCGCTCTCACCTCGCTCTCACACACAAGCGCTCTCACCTCGCTCTCACACACAAGCGCACTCGTCTCGCTCTCACACACAAGCGCTCTCGTCTCGCTCTCACACACAAGCGCTCTCGTCTCGCTCTCACACACAAGCGCTCTCGTCTCGCTCTCACACACAAGCGCTCTCGTCTCGCTCTCACACACAAGCGCTCTCACCTCGCTCTCACTCACAAGCGTCCTCTTCTCGCTCTCACACACAAGCGCTCTCATTCACAAGCGTTCTCGTCTTGCTCTCACACACAAGCACTCTCGTCTCGTTCTCACAGACAAGCGCTTTCACCTCGCTCTCACACACAAGCGCTCTCACCTCGCTCTCACACACAAGCGCTCTCACCTCGCTCTCACACACAAGCGCTCTGACCTCGCTCTCACACACAAGCGCTCTCGTCTCGCTCTCACACACAAGTGCTCTAGTCTCGCTCTCACACACAAGCGCTCTCGTCTCGTTCTCACACACAAGCGCTCTCGCCTCGCTCTCACACACAAGCGCTCTCATTCACAAGCGTTCTCGTCTCGCTCTCACACACAAGCACTCTCGTCTCGCTCTCACACACAAGTGCTCTAGTCTCGCTCTCACACACAAGCGCTCTCGTCTCGCTCTCACACACAAGCGCTCTCACCTCGCTCTCACTCACAAGCGTTCTCTTCTCGCTCTCACACACAAGCGCTCTCATTCACAAGCGTTCTCGTCTCGCTCTCACACACAAGCGCTCTCGTCTCGCTCTCACACACAAGTGCTCTAGTCTCGCTCTCACACACAAGCGCTCTCGTCTCGCTCTCACACACAAGCGCTCTCACCTCGCTCTCACTCACAAGCGCTCTCATTCACAAGCGTTCTCGTCTCGCTCTCACACACAAGCGCTCTCATTCACAAGCGTTCTCGTCTCGCTCTCACACACAAGCACTCTCGTCTCGTTCTCACACACAAGCGCTCTCACCTCGCTCTCACACACAAGCGCTCTCACCTCGCTCTCACACACAAGCGCACTCACCTCGCTCTTACACACAAGCGCTCTCACCTCGCTCTCACACACAAGCGCTCTCACCTCGCTCTCACACACAAGCGCTCTCGTCTCGCTCTCACACACAAGCGCTCTCATCTCGCTCTCACACACAAGTGCTCCCACACACAAGTGCGCTCACATCGCTCTCACACACAAGCGCTCGCGTCTCGCTCTCACACACAAGCGCTCTCACCTCGCTCTCACTCACAAGCGCTCTCGTCTCGCTCTCACACACAAGCGCTCTCATCTCGCTCTCACACACAAGCGCTCTCATCTCGCTCTCACACACAAGTGCTCTCACATCGCTCTCACACACAAGTGCTCTCACATCGCTCTCACACACAAGCGCTCGCGTCTCGCTCTCACACACAAGCGCTCTCACCTCGCTGTCACACACAAGCGCTCTCACCTCGCTCTCACACACAAGCGCTCTCGTCTCGTTCTCACACACAAGCGCTCTCGTCTCGCTCTCACACACAAGCGCTCTCGTCTTGCTCACACACACAAGCGCTCTCACCTCGCTCTCACACACAAGCGCTCTCGCCTCGCTCTCACACACAAGCTCTGTCGACTCGATTTCACACACAAGCGCTCTCGTCTCGCTCTCACGCACAAGTGCTCTCACCTCGCTCTCACGCACAAGCGCTCTCGTCTTGATCTCACACACAAGCGCTCTCACCTCGCTCTCACACACAAGCGCTCTCACCTCGCACTCACACACAAGTGCTCACCTCACACACAAGCGCTCTCACCTCGCTCTCACACACAAGCGCTCTCGTCTCGCTCTCACACACAAGCGCTCTCGTCTCGCTCTCACACACAAGCGCTCTCATCTCGCTCTCACACACAAGTGCTCCCACACACAAGTGCGCTCACATCGCTCTCACACACAAGCGCTCGCGTCTCGCTCTCACACACAAGCGCTCTCACCTCGCTCTCACTCACAAGCGCTCTCGTCTCGCTCTCACACACAAGCGCTCTCATCTCGCTCTCACACACAAGCGCTCTCATCTCGCTCTCACACACAAGTGCTCTCACATCGCTCACACACACAAGTGCTCTCACATCGCTCTCACACACAACCGCTCGCGTCTCGCTCTCACACACAAGCGCTCTCACCTCGCTGTCACACACAAGCGCTCTCACCTCGCTCTCACACACAAGCGCTCTCGTCTCGTTCTCACACACAAGCGCTCTCGTCTCGCTCTCACACACAAGCGCTCTCGTCTTGCTCACACACACAAGCGCTCTCACCTCGCTCTCACACACAAGCGCTCTCGTCTCGTTCTCACACACAAGCGCTCTCGTCTCGCTCTCACACACAAGCGCTCTCGTCTTGCTCACACACACAAGCGCTCTCACCTCGCTCTCACACACAAGCGCTCTCGCCTCGCTCTCACACACAAGCTCTGTCGACTCGATTTCACACACAAGCGCTCTCGTCTCGCTCTCACGCACAAGTGCTCTCACCTCGCTCTCACGCACAAGCGCTCTCGTCTTGATCTCACACACAAGCGCTCTCACCTCGCTCTCACACACAAGCGCTCTCACCTCGCACTCACACACAAGTGCTCACCTCACACACAAGCGCTCTCACCTCGCTCTCACACACAAGCGCTCTCGTCTCGCTCTCACACACAAGCGCTCTCACATCGCTCTCACACACAAGTGCTCTCACCTCGCTCTCACACACAAGTGCGCTCGTCTCGCACTCACACACAAGCGCTCACCTCACACACAAGCGCTCTCGTCTCGCTTTCACACACAAGCGCTCTCGTCTCGCTCTCACACACAAGCGCTCTCACATCGCTCTCACACACAAGTGCTCTCACATCGCTCTCACACACAAGCGCTCTCGTCTCGCTCTCACACACAAGCGCTCTCGCCTCGCTCTCACTCACAAGCGCTCTCGTCTCCCTCTCCAACACAAGCGCTCTCGTCTCGCTCTCACACACAAGCGCTCTCGTCTCGCTCTCACTCACAAGGGGTCTCACCTCGCTCTCACACACAAGCGCTCTCACCTCGCTCTCACACACAAGCGCTCTCGTCTCGCTCTCACACACAAGCGCTCTCGTCTCGCTCTCACACACAAGCGCTCTCACCTCGCTCTCACACAACAAGCGCTCTCACCTCGCTCTCACACACAAGCGCTCTCGTCTCGCTCTCACCCACAAGCGCTCTCATCTCGCTCTCACTCACAAGCGCTCTCGTCTCACTCTCACACACAAGCGCTCTCATCTCGCTCTCACACACAAGTGCTCTCACATCGCTCTCACACACAAGCGCTCGCGTCTCGCTCTCACACACAAGCGCTCTCACCTCGCTCTCACTCACAAGCGCTCTCACCTCGCCCTCACACACAAGCTCCCGCACCTCTCTCTCACACACAAGCGCTCTCAACTCGTTCTCACACAGAAGCCTTCTCACCTCGCTGTCACACACAAGCGCTCTCACCTCGCTCTCACACACAAGCGCTCTCACCTCGCTCTCACACACAAGCGCTCTCGTCTCGTTCTCACACACAAGCGCTCTCGTCTCGCTCTCACACTGAAGTGCTCTCGTCTCGCTCACACACACAAGCGTTCTCACCTCGCTCTCACACACAAGCGCTCTCGTCTCGCTTTCACACACAAGCGCTCTCGTCTCGCTCTCACGCACAAGTGCTCTCACCTCGCTCTCACGCACAAGCACTCTCGTCTTGATCTCACACACAAGCGCTCTCACCTCGCTCTCACACACACGCGCTCTCACCTCGCACTCACACACAAGCGCTCACCTCACACACAAGCGCTCTCACCTCGCTCTCACACACAAGCGCTCTCGTCTCGCTCTCACACACAAGCGCTCTCACCTCGCTCGTACACACAAGCGCTCTCATCTCGCTCTCACACACAAGCGCACTCGTCTCGCACTCACACACAAGCGCACTCATCTCGCTCTCACACACAAGTGCTCTAGTCTCGCTCTCACACACAAGCGCTCTCACCTCGCTCTCACTCACAAGCGCTCTCGTCTCGTTCTCACACACAAGCGCTCTCGTCTCGCTCTCACACACAAGCGCTCTCGTCTTGCTCACACACACAAGCGCTCTCACCTCGCTCTCACACACAAGCGCTCTCGCCTCGCTCTCACACACAAGCTCTGTCGACTCGCTTTCACACACAAGCGCTCTCGTCTCGCTCTCACGCACAAGTGCTCTCACCTCGCTCTCACGCACAAGCGCTCTCACCTCGCTCTCACTCACAAGCGCTCTCGTCTCGCTCTCACACACAAGCGCTCTCGTCTCGCTCTCACACACAAGCGCTCTCACCTTGCTCTCACACACAAGTGCTCTCACATCGCTCTCACACACAAGTGCTCTCACATCGCACTCATACACAAGCGCTCTCACCTCGCTCTCACTCACAAGCGCTCTCGTCTCGCTCTCACACACAAGCGCTCTCGTCTCGCTCTCACACACAAGCGCTCTCATCTCGCTCTCACACACAAGTGCTCTCACATCGCTCTCACACACAAGTGCTCTCACATCGCTCTCACACACAAGCGCTCGCGTCTCGCTCTCACACACAAGCGCTCTCACCTCGCTCTCTCTCACAAGCGCTCTCACCTCGCCCTCACACACAAGCACTCGCGTCTCGCTCTCACACACAAGCGCTCTCACCTCGCTGTCACACACAAGCGCTCTCACCTCGCTCTCACACACAGGCGCTCTCGTCTCGTTCTCACACACAAGCGCTCTCGTCTCGCTCTCACACACAAGCGCTCTCGTCTTGCTCACACACACAAGCGCTCTCACCTCGCTCTCACACACAAGCGCTCTCGCCTCGCTCTCACACACAAGCTCTGTCGACTCGCTTTCACACACAAGCGCTCTCGTCTCGCTCTCACGCACAAGTGCTCTCACCTCGCTCTCACGCACAAGCGCTCTCGTCTTGATCTCACACACAAGCGCTCTCACCTCGCTCTCACACACAAGCGCTCTCGTCTCGCTCTCACACACAAGCTCTGTCGTCTCGCTTTCACACACAAGCGCTCTCGTCTCGCTCTCACGCACAAGCGCTCTCATCTCGCTCTCACACACAAGCGCTCTCGTCTCGCTCTCACGCACAAGTGCTCTCACCTCGCTCTCACGCACAAGCGCTCTCGTCTTGATCTCACACACAAGCGCTCTCACCTCGCTCTCACACACACGCGCTCTCACCTCGCACTCACACACAAGCGCTCACCTCACACACAAGCGCTCTCACCTCGCTCTCACACACAAGCGCTCTCGTCTCGCTCTCACACACAAGCGCACTCGTCTCGCTCTCACACACAAGCGCTCTCGTCTCGCTCTCACACACAAGCGCTCTCGTCTCGCTCTCACACACAAGCGCTCTCGTCTCGCTCTTACACACAAGCGCTCTCGTCTCGCTCTCACACACAAGTGCTCTAGTCTCGCTCTCACACACAAGCGCTCTCGTCTCGCTCTCACACACAAGCGCTCTCACCTCGCTCTCACTCACAAGCGCTCTCATTCACAAGCGTTCTCGTCTCGCTCTCACACACAAGCGCTCTCATTCACAAGCGTTCTCGTCTCGCTCTCACACACAAGCACTCTCGTCTCGTTCTCACACACAAGCGCTCTCACCTCGCTCTCACACACAAGCGCTCTCACCTCGCTCTCACACACAAGCGCACTCACCTCGCTCTTACACACAAGCGCTCTCACCTCGCTCTCACCTCGCTCTCACACACAAGCGCTCTCGTCTCGCTCTCACACACAAGCGCTCTCATCTCGCTCTCACACACAAGTGCTCCCACACACAAGTGCGCTCACATCGCTCTCACACACAAGCGCTCGCGTCTCGCTCTCACACACAAGCGCTCTCACCTCGCTCTCACTCACAAGCGCTCTCGTCTCGCTCTCACACACAAGCGCTCTCATCTCGCTCTCACACACAAGCGCTCTCATCTCGCTCTCACACACAAGTGCTCTCACATCGCTCTCACACACAAGTGCTCTCACATCGCTCTCACACACAAGCGCTCGCGTCTCGCTCTCACACACAAGCGCTCTCACCTCGCTGTCACACACAAGCGCTCTCACCTCGCTCTCACACACAAGCGCTCTCGTCTCGTTCTCACACACAAGCGCTCTCGTCTCGCTCTCACACACAAGCGCTCTCGTCTTGCTCACACACACAAGCGCTCTCACCTCGCTCTCACACACAAGCGCTCTCGCCTCGCTCTCACACACAAGCTCTGTCGACTCGATTTCACACACAAGCGCTCTCGTCTCGCTCTCACGCACAAGTGCTCTCACCTCGCTCTCACGCACAAGCGCTCTCGTCTTGATCTCACACACAAGCGCTCTCACCTCGCTCTCACTCACAAGCGCTCTCATTCACAAGCGTTCTCGTCTCGCTCTCACACACAAGCGCTCTCATTCACAAGCGTTCTCGTCTCGCTCTCACACACAAGCACTCTCGTCTCGTTCTCACACACAAGCGCTCTCACCTCGCTCTCACACACAAGCGCTCTCACCTCGCTCTCACACACAAGCGCACTCACCTCGCTCTTACACACAAGCGCTCTCACCTCGCTCTCACACACAAGCGCTCTCACCTCGCTCTCACACACAAGCGCTCTCGTCTCGCTCTCACACACAAGCGCTCTCATCTCGCTCTCACACACAAGTGCTCCCACACACAAGTGCGCTCACATCGCTCTCACACACAAGCGCTCGCGTCTCGCTCTCACACACAAGCGCTCTCACCTCGCTCTCACTCACAAGCGCTCTCGTCTCGCTCTCACACACAAGCGCTCTCATCTCGCTCTCACACACAAGCGCTCTCATCTCGCTCTCACACACAAGTGCTCTCACATCGCTCTCACACACAAGTGCTCTCACATCGCTCTCACACACAAGCGCTCGCGTCTCGCTCTCACACACAAGCGCTCTCACCTCGCTGTCACACACAAGCGCTCTCACCTCGCTCTCACACACAAGCGCTCTCGTCTCGTTCTCACACACAAGCGCTCTCGTCTCGCTCTCACACACAAGCGCTCTCGTCTTGCTCACACACACAAGCGCTCTCACCTCGCTCTCACACACAAGCGCTCTCGCCTCGCTCTCACACACAAGCTCTGTCGACTCGATTTCACACACAAGCGCTCTCGTCTCGCTCTCACGCACAAGTGCTCTCACCTCGCTCTCACGCACAAGCGCTCTCGTCTTGATCTCACACACAAGCGCTCTCACCTCGCTCTCACACACAAGCGCTCTCACCTCGCACTCACACACAAGTGCTCACCTCACACACAAGCGCTCTCACCTCGCTCTCACACACAAGCGCTCTCGTCTCGCTCTCACACACAAGCGCTCTCACATCGCTCTCACACACAAGTGCTCTCACCTCGCTCTCACACACAAGTGCGCTCGTCTCGCACTCACACACAAGCGCTCACCTCACACACAAGCGCTCTCGTCTCGCTTTCACACACAAGCGCTCTCGTCTCTCTCTCACACACAAGCGCTCTCACATCGCTCTCACACACAAGTGCTCTCACATCCCTCTCACACACAAGCGCTCTCGTCTCGCTCTCACACACAAGCGCTCTCGCCTCGCTCTCACTCACAAGCGCTCTCGTCTCCCTCTCCAACACAAGCGCTCTCGTCTCGCTCTCACACACAAGCGCTCTCGTCTCGCTCTCACTCACAAGGGGTCTCACCTCGCTCTCACACACAAGCGCTCTCACCTCGCTCTCACACACAAGCGCTCTCGTCTCGCTCTCACACACAAGCGCTCTCGTCTCGCTCTCACACACAAGCGCTCTCACCTCGCTCTCACACACAAGCGCTCTCACCTCGCTCTCACACACAAGCGCTCTTGTCTCGCTCTCACACACAAGCGCTCTCATCTCGCTCTCACTCACAAGCGCTCTCGTCTCACTCTCACACACAAGCGCTCTCATCTCGCTCTCACACACAAGTGCTCTCACATCGCTCTCACACACAAGTGCTCTCACATCGCTCTCACACACAAGCGCTCGCGTCTCGCTCTCACACACAAGCGCTCTCACCTCGCTCTCACTCACAAGCGCTCTCACCTCGCCCGCACACACAAGCTCCCGCACCTCTCTCTCACACACAAGCGCTCTCAACTCGTTCTCACACAGAAGCCTTCTCACCTCGCTGTCACACACTAGCGCTCTCACCTCGCTCTCACACACAAGCGCTCTCACCTCGCTCTCACACACAAGCGCTCTCGTCTCGTTCTCACACACAAGCGCTCTCGTCTCGCTCTCACACTCAAGCGCTCTCGTCTCGCTCACACACACAAGCGTTCTCACCTCGCTCTCACACACAAGCGCTCTCGTCTCGCTCTCACACACAAGCTCTGTCGTCTCGCTTTCACACACAAGCGCTCTCGTCTCGCTCTCACGCACAAGTGCTCTCACCTCGCTCTCACGCACAAGCACTCTCGTCTTGATCTCACACACAAGCGCTCTCACCTCGCTCTCACACACACGCGCTCTCACCTCGCACTCACACACAAGCGCTCACCACACACACAAGCGCTCTCACCTCGCTCTCACACACAAGCGCTCTCGTCTCGCTCTCACACACAAGCGCTCTCACCTCGCTCGTACACACAAGCGCTCTCATCTCGCTCTCACACACAAGCGCACTCGTCTCGCACTCACACACAAGCGCACTCATCTCGCTCTCACACACAAGTGCTCTAGTCTCGCTCTCACACACAAGCGCTCTCACCTCGCTCTCACTCACAAGCGCTCTCGTCTCGCTCTCACACACAAGCGCTCTCATTCACAAGCGTTCTCGTCTCGCTCTCACACACAAGCACTCTCGTCTCGTTCTCACACACAAGCGCTCTCACCTCGCTCTCACACACAAGCGCTCTCACCTCGCTCTCACACACAAGCGCTCTCACCTCGCTCTCACACACAAGCGCTCTCACCTCGCTCTCACACACAAGCGCTCTCACCTCGCTCTCACACACAAGCGCTCTCACCTCGCTCTCACACACAAGCGCACTCGTCTCGCTCTCACACACAAGCGCTCTCACCTCGCTCTCACACACAAGCGCTCTCACCTCGCTCTCACACACAAGCGCTCGCGTCTCGCTCTCATACACAAGCGCTCTCACCTAGCTCTCACTCACAAGCGCTCTCGTCTCGCTCTCACACACAAGCGCTCTCGTCTCGCTCTCACACACAAGCGCTCTCATCTCGCTCTCACACACAAGTGCTCTCACATCGCTCTCACACACAAGTGCTCTCACATCGCTCTCACACACAAGCGCTCGCGTCTCGCTCTCACACACAAGCGCTCTCACCTCGCTCTCTCTCACAAGCACTCTCACCTCGCCCTCACACACAAGCTCTCGCACCTCCCTCTCACACACAAGCACTCGCGTCTCACTCTCACACACAAGCGCTCTCACCTCGCTGTCACACACAAGCGCTCTCACCTCGCTCTCACACACAAGCGCTCTCGTCTCGTTCTCACACACAAGCGCTCTCGTCTCGCTCTCACATACAAGCGCTCTCGTCTTGCTCACACAAACAAGCGCTCTCACCTCGGTCTCACACACAAGCGCTCTCGCCTCGCTCTCACACACAAGCTCTGTCGACTCGCTTTCACACACAAGCGCTCTCGTCTCGCTCTCACGCACAAGCGCTCTCGTCTTGATCTCACACACAAGCGCTCTCACCTCGCTCTCACACACAAGTGCTCTCGTCTCGCTCTCACACACAAGCTCTGTCGTCTCGCTTTCACACACAAGCGCTCTCGTCTCGCTCTCACGCACAAGTGCTCTCACCTCGCTCTCACGCACAAGCGCTCTCGTCTTGATCTCACACACAAGCGCTCTCACCTCGCTCTCACACACAAGCGCTCTCGTCTCGCTCTCACACACAAGCTCTGTCGTCTCGCTTTCACACACAAGCGCTCTCGTCTCGCTCTCACGCACAAGTGCTCTCACCTCGCTCTCACGCACAAGCGCTCTCGTCTTGATCTCACACACAAGCGCTCTCACCTCGCTCTCACACACACGCGCTCTCACCTCGCACTCACACACAAGCGCTCACCTCACACACAAGCGCTCTCACCTCGCTCTCACACACAAGCGCTCTCACCTCGCTCTCACACACAAGCGCACTCGTCTCGCTCTCACACACAAGCGCTCTCGTCTCGCTCTCACACACAAGCGCTCTCGTCTCGCTCTCACACACAAGCGCTCTCGTCTCGCTCTCACACACAAGCGCTCTCGTCTCGCTCTCACACACAAGCGCTCTCACCTCGCTCTCACTCACAAGCGTCCTCTTCTCGCTCTCACACACAAGCGCTCTCATTCACAAGCGTTCTCGTCTTGCTCTCACACACAAGCACTCTCGTCTCGTTCTCACAGACAAGCGCTTTCACCTCGCTCTCACACACAAGCGCTCTCACCTCGCTCTCACACACAAGCGCTCTCACCTCGCTCTCACACACAAGCGCTCTGACCTCGCTCTCACACACAAGCGCTCTCGTCTCGCTCTCACACACAAGTGCTCTAGTCTCGCTCTCACACACAAGCGCTCTCGTCTCGTTCTCACACACAAGCGCTCTCGCCTCGCTCTCACACACAAGCGCTCTCATTCACAAGCGTTCTCGTCTCGCTCTCACACACAAGCACTCTCGTCTCGCTCTCACACACAAGTGCTCTAGTCTCGCTCTCACACACAAGCGCTCTCGTCTCGCTCTCACACACAAGCGCTCTCACCTCGCTCTCACTCACAAGCGTTCTCTTCTCGCTCTCACACACAAGCGCTCTCATTCACAAGCGTTCTCGTCTCGCTCTCACACACAAGCACTCTCGTCTCGTTCTCACACACAAGCGCTCTCACCTCGCTCTCACACACAAGCGCTCTCACCTCGCTCTCACACACAAGCGCTCTCACCTCGCTCTCACACACAAGCGCTCTCACCTCGCTCTCACACACAAGCGCTCTCGTCTCGCTCTCACACACAAGCGCTCTCGTCTCGCTCTCACACACAAGCGCTCTCACCTCGCTCTCACACACAAGTGCTCTCACATCGCTCTCACACACAAGTGCTCTCACATCGCTCTCATACACAAGCGCTCTCACCTCGCTCTCACTCACAAGCGCTCTCGTCTCGCTCTCACACACAAGCGCTCTCGTCTCGCTCTCACACACAAGCGCTCTCATCTCGCTCTCACACACAAGCGCACTCGTCTCGCTCTCACACACAAGCGCTCTCATCTCGCTCTCACACACAAGTGCTCTCACATCGCTCTCACACACAAGCGCTCGCGTCTCGCTCTCACACACAAGCGCTTTCACCTCGCTCTCTCTCACAAGCGCTCTCACCTCGCCCTCACACACAAGCACTCGCGTCTCGCTCTCACACACAAGCGCTCTCACCTCGCTCTCACACACAAGCGCTCTCACCTCGCTCTCACACACAGGCGCTCTCGTCTCGTTCTCACACACAAGCGCTCTCACCTCGCTCTCACACACAAGCGCTCTCGTCTCGCTCTCACACACAAGCTCTGTCGTCTCGCTTTCACACACAAGCGCTCTCGTCTCGCTCTCACGCACAAGTGCTCTCACCTCGCTCTCACGCACAAGCGCTCTCGTCTTGATCTCACACACAAGCGCTCTCACCTCGCTCTCACACACACGCGCTCTCACCTCGCACTCACACACAAGCGCTCACCTCACACACAAGCGCTCTCACCTCGCTCTCACACACAAGCGCTCTCGTCTCGCTCTCACACACAAGCGCTCTCACCTCGCTCTCACACACAAGCGCTCTCACCTCGCTCTCACACACAAGCGCACTCGTCTCGCTCTCACACACAAGCGCTCTCGTCTCGCTCTCACACACAAGCGCTCTCGTCTCGCTCTCACACACAAGCGCTCTCGTCTCGCTCTCACACACAAGCGCTCTCGTCTCGCTCTCACACACAAGTGCTCTAGTCTCGCTCTCACACACAAGCGCTCTCGTCTCGCTCTCACACACAAGCGCTCTCACCTCGCTCTCACTCACAAGCGATCTCGTCTCGCTCTCACACACAAGCGCTCTCATTCACAAGCGTTCTCGTCTCGCTCTCACACACAAGCACTCTCGTCGCGTTCTCACACACAAGCGCTCTCACCTCGCTCTCTCACACAAGCGCTCTCACCTCGCTCTCACACACAAGCGCACTCACCTCGCTCTCACACACAAGTGCTCTCGTCTCGCTCTCACACACAAGCTCTGTCGTCTCGCTTTCACACACAAGCGCTCTCGTCTCGCTCTCACGCACAAGTGCTCTCACCTCGCTCTCACACACAAGCGTTCTCGTCTTGATCTCACACACAAGCGCTCTCACCTCGCTCTCACACACACGCGCTCTCACCTCGCTCTCACACACAAGCGCACTCGTCTCGCTCTCACACACAAGCGCTCTCGTCTCGCTCTCACACACAAGCGCTCTCACCTTGCTCTCACACACAAGTGCTCTCACATCGCTCTCACACACAAGTGCTCTAACATCGCTCTCACACACAAGCGCTCGCGTCTCGCTCTCACACACAAGCGCTCTCACCTCGCTCTCTCTCACAAGCGCTCTCACCTCGCCCTCACACACAAGCACTCGCGTCTCGCTCTCACACACAAGCGCTCTCACCTCGCTGTCACACACAAGCGCTCTCACCTCGCTCTCTCACACAGGCGCTCTCGTCTCGTTCTCACACACAAGCGCTCTCGTCTCGCTCTCACACACAAGCGCTCTCGTCTTGCTCACACACACAAGCGCTCTCGCCTCGCTCTCACACACAAGCTCTGTCGACTCGCTTTCACACACAAGCGTTCTCGTCTCGCTCTCACGCACAAGTGCTCTCACCTCGCTCTCACGCACAAGCGCTCTCGTCTTGATCTCACACACAAGCGCTCTCACCTCGCTCTCACACACAAGCGCTCTCGTCTTGATCTCACTCACAAGCGCTCTCACATCGCTCTCACACACAAGTGCTCTCACATCGCTCTCACACACAAGCGCTCGCGTCTCGCTCTCACACACAAGCGCTCTCACCTCGCTCTCTCTCACAAGCGCTCTCACCTCGCCCTCACACACAAGCACTCGCGTCTCGCTCTCACACACAAGCGCTCTCACCTCGCTGTCACACACAAGCGCTCTCACCTCGCTCTCACACACAGGCGCTCTCGTCTCGTTCTCACACACAAGCGCTCTCGTCTCGCTCTCACACACAAGCGCTCTCGTCTTGCTCACACACACAAGCGCTCTCACCTCGCTCTCACACACAAGCGCTCTCGCCTCGCTCTCACACACAAGCTCTGTCGACTCGCTTTCACACACAAGCGCTCTCGTCTCGCTCTCACGCACAAGTGCTCTCACCTCGCTCTCACGCACAAGCGCTCTCGTCTTGATCTCACACACAAGCGCTCTCACCTCGCTCTCACACACAAGCGCTCTCGTCTCGCTCTCACACACAAGCTCTGTCGTCTCGCTTTCACACACAAGCGCTCTCGTCTCGCTCTCACGCACAAGTGCTCTCACCTCGCTCTCACGCACAAGCGCTCTCGTCTCGCTCTCACACACAAGCCCTCTCACCTCGCACTCACTCACAAGCGCTCTCGTCTCGCTCTCACTCACAAGGGCTCTCACCTCGCTCTCACACACAAGCGCTCTCACCTCGCTGTCACACACAAGCGCTCTCACCTCGCTCTCTCACACAGGCGCTCTCGTCTCGTTCTCACACACAAGCGCTCTCGTCTCGCTCTCACACACAAGCGCTCTCGTCTTGCTCACACAAGCGCTCTCACCTCGCTCTCACACACAAGCTCTGTCGACTCGATTTCACACACAAGCGCTCTCGTCTCGCTCTCACGCACAAGTGCTCTCACCTCGCTCTCACACACACGCGCTCTCACCTCGCACTCACACACAAGCGCTCACCTCACACACAAGCGCTCCCACCTCGCTCTCACACACAAGCGCTCTCGTCTCGCTCTCACACACAAGCGCTCTCACCTCGCTCTCACTCACAAGCGTTCTCGTCTCGCTCTCACACACAAGCGCTCTCATTCACAAGCGTTCTCGTCTCGCTCTCACACACAAGCACTCTCGTCTCGTTCTCACACACAAGCGCTCTCACCTCGCTCTCACACACAAGCGCTCTCACCTCGCTCTCACACACAAGCGCTCTCACCTCGCTCTCACACACAAGCGCTCTCTCCTCGCTCTCACACACAAGCGCTCTCGTCTCGCTCTCACACACAAGCGCTCTCATCTCGCTCTCACACACAAGTGCTCCCACACACAAGTGCTCTCACATCGCTCTCACACACAAGCGCTCGCGTCTCGCTCTCACACACAAGCGCTCTCACCTCGCTCTCACTCACAAGCGCTCTCGTCTCGCTCTCACACACAAGCGCTCTCGTCTCGCTCTCACACACAAGCGCTCTCGTCTCGCTCTCACACACAAGCGCTCTCACCTCGCTCTCACACACAAGTGCTCTCACATCGCTCTCACACACAAGTGCTCTCACATCGCTCTCACACACAAGCGCTCTCACCTCGCCCTCACACACAAGCTCTCGCACCTCCCTCTCACACACAAGCACTCGCGTCTCGCTCTCACACACAAGCGCTCTCATCTCGCTCTCACACAAATGCTCTCACCTCGCTCTCACACACAAGCGCTCTCACCTCGCTCTCTCTCACAAGCGCTCTCACCTCGCCCACACACACAAGCTCTCGCACCTCCCTCTCACACACAAGCACTCGCGACTCGCTCTCACACACAAGCGCTCTCACCTCGCTGTCACACACAAGCGCTCTCACCTCGCTCTCACACACAAGCGCTCTCGTCTCGTTCTCACACACAAGCGCTCTCGTCTCGCTCTCACACACAAGCGCTCTCACCTCGCTCTCACACACAAGCGCTCTCACCTCGCTCTCACACACAAGCGCTCTCACCTCGCTCTCACACACAAGCGCTCTCGTCTCGCTCGCACACACAAGCGCTCTCGTCTTGCTCACACACACAAGCGCTCTCACGTCGCTCTCACACACAAGCGCTCTCGCCTCGCTCTCACACACAAGCTCTGTCGACTCGCTTTCACACACAAGCGCTCTCGTCTCGCTCTCACGCACAAGTGCTCTCACCTCGCTCTCACGCACAAGCGCTCTCGTCTTGATCTCACACACAAGCGCTCACACCTCGCTCTCACGCACAAGCGCTCTCGTCTTGATCTCACACACAAGCGCTCTCACCTCGCTCTCACACGCAAGCGCTCTCGTCTCGCTCACACACAGAAGCGCTCTCGCCTCGCTCTCACACACAAGCGCTCTCACCTCGCTCTCACACACAAGCGCTCTCGTCTCGCTCTCACACACAAGCGCTCTCATCTCGCTCTCACACACAAGTGCTCCCACACACAAGTGCTCTCACATCGCTCTCACACACAAGCGCTCGCGTCTCGCTCTCACACACAAGCGCTCTCACCTCGCTCTCACTCACAAGCGCTCTCGTCTCGCTCTCACACACAAGCGCTCTCGTCTCGCTCTCACACACAAGCGCTCTCACCTCGCTCTCACACACAAGTGCTCTCACATCGCTCTCACACACAAGTGCTCTCACATCGCTCTCACACACAAGCGCTCGCGTCTCGCTCTCACATACAAGCGCTCTCACCTCGCTCTCTCTCACAAGCGCTCTCACCTCGCCCTCACACACAAGCACTCGCGTCTCGCTCTCACACACAAGCGCTCTCACCTCGCTGTCACACACAAGCGCTCTCACCTCGCTCTCCCACACAGGCGCTCTCGTCTCGTTCTCACACACAAGCGCTCTCGTCTTGCTCACACACACAAGCGCTCTCGTCTCGCTCTCACACACAAGCGCTCTCGTCTTGCTCACACACACAAGCGCTCTCGCCTCGCTCTCACACACAAGCTCTGTCGACTCGCTTTCACACACAAGCGCTCTCGTCTCGCTCTCACGCACAAGTGCTCTCACCTCGCTCTCACGCACAAGCGCTCTCGTCTTGATCTCACACACAAGCGCTCTCACCTCGCTCTCACACACAAGCGCTCTCGTCTTGATCTCACACACAAGCGCTCTCACATCGCTCTCACACACAAGTGCTCTCACATCGCTCTCACACACAAGCGCTCGCGTCTCGCTCTCACACACATGCGCTCTCACCTCGCTCTCTCTCACAAGCGCGCTCACCTCGCCCTCACACACAAGCACTCGCGTCTCGCTCTCACACACAAGCGCTCTCACCTCGCTGTCACACACAAGCGCTCTCACCTCGCTCTCACACACAGGCGTTCTCGTCTCGTTCTCACACACAAGCGCTCTCGTCTCGCTCTCACACACAAGTGCTCTCGTCTTGCTCACACACACAAGCGCTCTCACCTCGCTCTCACACACAAGCGCTCTCGCCTCGCTCTCACACACAAGCTCTGTCGACTCGCTTTCACACACAAGCGCTCTCGTCTCGCTCTCACGCACAAGTGCTCTCACCTCGCTCTCACGCACAAGCGCTCTCGTCTTGATCTCACACACAAGCGCTCTCACCTCGCTCTCACACACAAGCGCTCTCGTCTCGCTCTCACACACAAGCTCTGTCGTCTCGCTTTTACACACAAGCGCTCTCGTCTCGCTCTCACGCACAAGTGCTCTCACCTCGCCCTCACGCACAAGCGCTCTCGTCTCGCTCTCACACACAAGCCCTCTCACCTCGCACTCACTCACAAGCGCTCTCCTCTCGCTCTCACTCACAAGGGGTCTCACCTCGCTCTCACACACAAGCGCTCTCACCTCGCTGTCACACACAAGCGCTCTCACCTCGCTCTCTCACACAGGCGCTCTCGTCTCGTTCTCACACACAAGCGCTCTCGTCTCGCTCTCACACACAAGCGCTCTCGTCTTGCTCACACACACAAGCGCTCTCACCTCGCTCTCACACACAAGCGCTCTCACCTCGCTCTCACACACAAGCGCTCTCGCCTCGCTCTCACACACAAGCGCTCTCGTCTCGCTCTCACGCACAAGTGCTCTCACCTCGCTCTCACACACACGCGCTCTCACCTCGCACTCACACACAAGCGCTCACCTCACACACAAGCGCTCCCACCTCGCTCTCACACACAAGCGCTCTCGTCTCGCTCTCACACACAAGCGCTCTCGTCTCGCTCTCACACACAAGTGCTCGAGTCTCGCTCTCACACACAAGCGCTATCGTCTCGCTCTCACACACAAGCGCTCTCACCTCGCTCTCACTCACAAGCGTTCTCTTCTCGCTCTCACACACAAGCGCTCTCATTCACAAGCGTTCTCGTCTCGCTCTCACACACAAGCACTCTCGTCTCGTTCTCACAGACAAGCGCTCTCACCTCGCTCTCACACACAAGCGCTCTCACCTCGCTCTCACACACAAGCGCTCTCACCTCGCTCTCACACACAAGCGCTCTCACCTCGCTCTCACACACAAGCGCTCTCGTCTCGCTCTCACACACAAGCGCTCTCGTCTCGCTCTCACACACAAGCGCTCTCACCTCGCTCTCACACACAAGTGCTCTCACATCGCTCTCACACACAAGTGCTCTCACATCGCTCTCATACACAAGCGCTCTCACCTCGCTCTCACTCACAAGCGCTCTCGTCTCGCTCTCACACACAAGCGCTCTCGTCTCACTCTCACACACAAGCGCTCTCATCTCGCTCTCACACACAAGCGCACTCGTCTCGCTCTCACACACAAGCGCTCTCATCTCGCTCTCACACACAAGTGCTCTCACATCGCTCTCACACACAAGCGCTCGCGTCTCGCTCTCACACACAAGCGCTTTCACCTCGCTCTCTCTCACAAGCGCTCTCACCTCGCCCTCACACACAAGCACTCGCGTCTCGCTCTCACACACAAGCGCTCTCACCTCGCTGTCACACACAAGCGCTCTCACCTCGCTCTCACACACAGGCGCTCTCGTCTCGTTCTCACACACAAGCGCTCTCACCTCGCTCTCACACACAAGCGCTCTCGTCTCGCTCTCACACACAAGCTCTGTCGTCTCGCTTTCACACACAAGCGCTCTCGTCTCGCTCTCACGCACAAGTGCTCTCACCTCGCTCTCACGCACAAGCGCTCTCGTCTTGATCTCACACACAAGCGCTCTCACCTCGCTCTCACACACACGCGCTCTCACCTCGCACTCACACACAAGCGCTCACCTCACACACAAGCGCTCTCACCTCGCTCTCACACACAAGCGCTCTCGTCTCGCTCTCACACACAAGCGCTCTCACCTCGCTCTCACACACAAGCGCTCTCACCTCGCTCTCACACACAAGCGCACTCGTCTCGCTCTCACACACAAGCGCTCTCGTCTCGCTCTCACACACAAGCGCTCTCGTCTCGCTCTCACACACAAGCGCTCTCGTCTCGCTCTCACACACAAGCGCTCTCGTCTCGCTCTCACACACAAGTGCTCTAGTCTCGCTCTCACACACAAGCGCTCTCGTCTCGCTCTCACACACAAGCGCTCTCACCTCGCTCTCACTCACAAGCGATCTCGTCTCGCTCTCACACACAAGCGCTCTCATTCACAAGCGTTCTCGTCTCGCTCTCACACACAAGCACTCTCGTCGCGTTCTCACACACAAGCGCTCTCACCTCGCTCTCTCACACAAGCGCTCTCACCTCGCTCTCACACACAAGCGCACTCACCTCGCTCTCACACACAAGTGCTCTCGTCTCGCTCTCACACACAAGCTCTGTCGTCTCGCTTTCACACACAAGCGCTCTCGTCTCGCTCTCACGCACAAGTGCTCTCACCTCGCTCTCACACACAAGCGTTCTCGTCTTGATCTCACACACAAGCGCTCTCACCTCGCTCTCACACACACGCGCTCTCACCTCGCTCTCACACACAAGCGCACTCGTCTCGCTCTCACACACAAGCGCTCTCGTCTCGCTCTCACACACAAGCGCTCTCACCTTGCTCTCACACACAAGTGCTCTCACATCGCTCTCACACACAAGTGCTCTAACATCGCTCTCACACACAAGCGCTCGCGTCTCGCTCTCACACACAAGCGCTCTCACCTCGCTCTCTCTCACAAGCGCTCTCACCTCGCCCTCACACACAAGCACTCGCGTCTCGCTCTCACACACAAGCGCTCTCACCTCGCTGTCACACACAAGCGCTCTCACCTCGCTCTCTCACACAGGCGCTCTCGTCTCGTTCTCACACACAAGCGCTCTCGTCTCGCTCTCACACACAAGCGCTCTCGTCTTGCTCACACACACAAGCGCTCTCGCCTCGCTCTCACACACAAGCTCTGTCGACTCGCTTTCACACACAAGCGTTCTCGTCTCGCTCTCACGCACAAGTGCTCTCACCTCGCTCTCACGCACAAGCGCTCTCGTCTTGATCTCACACACAAGCGCTCTCACCTCGCTCTCACACACAAGCGCTCTCGTCTTGATCTCACTCACAAGCGCTCTCACATCGCTCTCACACACAAGTGCTCTCACATCGCTCTCACACACAAGCGCTCGCGTCTCGCTCTCACACACAAGCGCTCTCACCTCGCTCTCTCTCACAAGCGCTCTCACCTCGCCCTCACACACAAGCACTCGCGTCTCGCTCTCACACACAAGCGCTCTCACCTCGCTGTCACACACAAGCGCTCTCACCTCGCTCTCACACACAGGCGCTCTCGTCTCGTTCTCACACACAAGCGCTCTCGTCTCGCTCTCACACACAAGCGCTCTCGTCTTGCTCACACACACAAGCGCTCTCACCTCGCTCTCACACACAAGCGCTCTCGCCTCGCTCTCACACACAAGCTCTGTCGACTCGCTTTCACACACAAGCGCTCTCGTCTCGCTCTCACGCACAAGTGCTCTCACCTCGCTCTCACGCACAAGCGCTCTCGTCTTGATCTCACACACAAGCGCTCTCACCTCGCTCTCACACACAAGCGCTCTCGTCTCGCTCTCACACACAAGCTCTGTCGTCTCGCTTTCACACACAAGCGCTCTCGTCTCGCTCTCACGCACAAGTGCTCTCACCTCGCTCTCACGCACAAGCGCTCTCGTCTCGCTCTCACACACAAGCCCTCTCACCTCGCACTCACTCACAAGCGCTCTCGTCTCGCTCTCACTCACAAGGGCTCTCACCTCGCTCTCACACACAAGCGCTCTCACCTCGCTGTCACACACAAGCGCTCTCACCTCGCTCTCTCACACAGGCGCTCTCGTCTCGTTCTCACACACAAGCGCTCTCGTCTCGCTCTCACACACAAGCGCTCTCGTCTTGCTCACACAAGCGCTCTCACCTCGCTCTCACACACAAGCTCTGTCGACTCGATTTCACACACAAGCGCTCTCGTCTCGCTCTCACGCACAAGTGCTCTCACCTCGCTCTCACACACACGCGCTCTCACCTCGCACTCACACACAAGCGCTCACCTCACACACAAGCGCTCCCACCTCGCTCTCACACACAAGCGCTCTCGTCTCGCTCTCACACACAAGCGCTCTCACCTCGCTCTCACTCACAAGCGTTCTCGTCTCGCTCTCACACACAAGCGCTCTCATTCACAAGCGTTCTCGTCTCGCTCTCACACACAAGCACTCTCGTCTCGTTCTCACACACAAGCGCTCTCACCTCGCTCTCACACACAAGCGCTCTCACCTCGCTCTCACACACAAGCGCTCTCACCTCGCTCTCACACACAAGCGCTCTCTCCTCGCTCTCACACACAAGCGCTCTCGTCTCGCTCTCACACACAAGCGCTCTCATCTCGCTCTCACACACAAGTGCTCCCACACACAAGTGCTCTCACATCGCTCTCACACACAAGCGCTCGCGTCTCGCTCTCACACACAAGCGCTCTCACCTCGCTCTCACTCACAAGCGCTCTCGTCTCGCTCTCACACACAAGCGCTCTCGTCTCGCTCTCACACACAAGCGCTCTCGTCTCGCTCTCACACACAAGCGCTCTCACCTCGCTCTCACACACAAGTGCTCTCACATCGCTCTCACACACAAGTGCTCTCACATCGCTCTCACACACAAGCGCTCTCACCTCGCCCTCACACACAAGCTCTCGCACCTCCCTCTCACACACAAGCACTCGCGTCTCGCTCTCACACACAAGCGCTCTCATCTCGCTCTCACACAAATGCTCTCACCTCGCTCTCACACACAAGCGCTCTCACCTCGCTCTCTCTCACAAGCGCTCTCACCTCGCCCACACACACAAGCTCTCGCACCTCCCTCTCACACACAAGCACTCGCGACTCGCTCTCACACACAAGCGCTCTCACCTCGCTGTCACACACAAGCGCTCTCACCTCGCTCTCACACACAAGCGCTCTCGTCTCGTTCTCACACACAAGCGCTCTCGTCTCGCTCTCACACACAAGCGCTCTCACCTCGCTCTCACACACAAGCGCTCTCACCTCGCTCTCACACACAAGCGCTCTCACCTCGCTCTCACACACAAGCGCTCTCGTCTCGCTCGCACACACAAGCGCTCTCGTCTTGCTCACACACACAAGCGCTCTCACGTCGCTCTCACACACAAGCGCTCTCGCCTCGCTCTCACACACAAGCTCTGTCGACTCGCTTTCACACACAAGCGCTCTCGTCTCGCTCTCACGCACAAGTGCTCTCACCTCGCTCTCACGCACAAGCGCTCTCGTCTTGATCTCACACACAAGCGCTCACACCTCGCTCTCACGCACAAGCGCTCTCGTCTTGATCTCACACACAAGCGCTCTCACCTCGCTCTCACACGCAAGCGCTCTCGTCTCGCTCACACACAGAAGCGCTCTCGCCTCGCTCTCACACACAAGCGCTCTCACCTCGCTCTCACACACAAGCGCTCTCGTCTCGCTCTCACACACAAGCGCTCTCATCTCGCTCTCACACACAAGTGCTCCCACACACAAGTGCTCTCACATCGCTCTCACACACAAGCGCTCGCGTCTCGCTCTCACACACAAGCGCTCTCACCTCGCTCTCACTCACAAGCGCTCTCGTCTCGCTCTCACACACAAGCGCTCTCGTCTCGCTCTCACACACAAGCGCTCTCACCTCGCTCTCACACACAAGTGCTCTCACATCGCTCTCACACACAAGTGCTCTCACATCGCTCTCACACACAAGCGCTCGCGTCTCGCTCTCACACACAAGCGCTCTCACCTCGCTCTCTCTCACAAGCGCTCTCACCTCGCCCTCACACACAAGCACTCGCGTCTCGCTCTCACACACAAGCGCTCTCACCTCGCTGTCACACACAAGCGCTCTCACCTCGCTCTCCCACACAGGCGCTCTCGTCTCGTTCTCACACACAAGCGCTCTCGTCTTGCTCACACACACAAGCGCTCTCGTCTCGCTCTCACACACAAGCGCTCTCGTCTTGCTCACACACACAAGCGCTCTCGCCTCGCTCTCACACACAAGCTCTGTCGACTCGCTTTCACACACAAGCGCTCTCGTCTCGCTCTCACGCACAAGTGCTCTCACCTCGCTCTCACGCACAAGCGCTCTCGTCTTGATCTCACACACAAGCGCTCTCACCTCGCTCTCACACACAAGCGCTCTCGTCTTGATCTCACACACAAGCGCTCTCACATCGCTCTCACACACAAGTGCTCTCACATCGCTCTCACACACAAGCGCTCGCGTCTCGCTCTCACACACATGCGCTCTCACCTCGCTCTCTCTCACAAGCGCGCTCACCTCGCCCTCACACACAAGCACTCGCGTCTCGCTCTCACACACAAGCGCTCTCACCTCGCTGTCACACACAAGCGCTCTCACCTCGCTCTCACACACAGGCGTTCTCGTCTCGTTCTCACACACAAGCGCTCTCGTCTCGCTCTCACACACAAGTGCTCTCGTCTTGCTCACACACACAAGCGCTCTCACCTCGCTCTCACACACAAGCGCTCTCGCCTCGCTCTCACACACAAGCTCTGTCGACTCGCTTTCACACACAAGCGCTCTCGTCTCGCTCTCACGCACAAGTGCTCTCACCTCGCTCTCACGCACAAGCGCTCTCGTCTTGATCTCACACACAAGCGCTCTCACCTCGCTCTCACACACAAGCGCTCTCGTCTCGCTCCCACACACAAGCTCTGTCGTCTCGCTTTCACACACAAGCGCTCTCGTCTCGCTCTCACGCACAAGTGCTCTCACCTCGCCCTCACGCACAAGCGCTCTCGTCTCGCTCTCACACACAAGCCCTCTCACCTCGCACTCACTCACAAGCGCTCTCCTCTCGCTCTCACTCACAAGGGGTCTCACCTCGCTCTCACACACAAGCGCTCTCACCTCGCTGTCACACACAAGCGCTCTCACCTCGCTCTCTCACACAGGCGCTCTCGTCTCGTTCTCACACACAAGCGCTCTCGTCTCGCTCTCACACACAAGCGCTCTCGTCTTGCTCACACACACAAGCGCTCTCACCTCGCTCTCACACACAAGCGCTCTCACCTCGCTCTCACACACAAGCGCTCTCGCCTCGCTCTCACACACAAGCGCTCTCGTCTCGCTCTCACGCACAAGTGCTCTCACCTCGCTCTCACACACACGCGCTCTCACCTCGCACTCACACACAAGCGCTCACCTCACACACAAGCGCTCCCACCTCGCTCTCACACACAAGCGCTCTCGTCTCGCTCTCACACACAAGCGCTCTCACCTCGCTCTCACTCACAAGCGTTCTCGTCTCGCTCTCACACACAAGCGCTCTCATTCACAAGCGTTCTCGTCTCGCTCTCACACACAAGCACTCTCGTCTCGTTCTCACACACAAGCGCTCTCACCTCGCTCTCACACACAAGCGCTCTCACCTCGCTCTCACACACAAGCGCTCTCACCTCGCTCTCACACACAAGCGCTCTCTCCTCGCTCTCACACACAAGCGCTCTCGTCTCGCTCTCACACACAAGCGCTCTCATCTCGCTCTCACACACAAGTGCTCCCACACACAAGTGCTCTCACATCGCTCTCACACACAAGCGCTCGCGTCTCGCTCTCACACACAAGCGCTCTCACCTCGCTCTCACTCACAAGCGCTCTCGTCTCGCTCTCACACACAAGCGCTCTCGTCTCGCTCTCACACACAAGCGCTCTCGTCTCGCTCTCACACACAAGCGCTCTCACCTCGCTCTCACACACAAGTGCTCTCACATCGCTCTCACACACAAGTGCTCTCACATCGCTCTCACACACAAGCGCTCTCACCTCGCCCTCACACACAAGCTCTCGCACCTCCCTCTCACACACAAGCACTCGCGTCTCGCTCTCACACACAAGCGCTCTCATCTCGCTCTCACACAAATGCTCTCACCTCGCTCTCACACACAAGCGCTCTCACCTCGCTCTCTCTCACAAGCGCTCTCACCTCGCCCACACACACAAGCTCTCGCACCTCCCTCTCACACACAAGCACTCGCGACTCGCTCTCACACACAAGCGCTCTCACCTCGCTGTCACACACAAGCGCTCTCACCTCGCTCTCACACACAAGCGCTCTCGTCTCGTTCTCACACACAAGCGCTCTCGTCTCGCTCTCACACACAAGCGCTCTCGTCTCGCTCTCACGCACAGGTGCTCTCACCTCGCTCTCACGCACAAGCGCTCTCGTCTTGATCTCACACACAAGCGCTCTCATCTCGCTCTCACACACAAGCGCTCTCGTCTCGCTCTCACACACAAGCTCTGTCGTCTCGCTTTCACACACAAGCGCTCTCGTCTCGCTCTCACGCACAAGTGCTCTCACCTCGCCCTCACGCACAAGCGCTCTCGTCTCGCTCTCACACACAAGCCCTCTCACCTCGCACTCACTCACAAGCGCTCTCGTCTCGCTCTCACTCACAAGGGGTCTCACCTCGCTCTCACACACAAGCGCTCTCACCTCGCTGTCACACACAAGCGCTCTCACCTCGCTCTCTCACACAGGCGCTCTCGTCTCGTTCTCACACACAAGCGCTCTCGTCTCGCTCTCACACACAAGCGCTCTCGTCTTGCTCACACACACAAGCGCTCTCACCTCGCTCTCACACACAAGCGCTCTCACCTCGCTCTCACACACAAGCGCTCTCGCCTCGCTCTCACACACAAGCGCTCTCGTCTCGCTCTCACGCACAAGTGCTCTCACCTCGCTCTCACACACACGCGCTCTCACCTCGCACTCACACACAAGCGCTCACCTCACACACAAGCGCTCCCACCTCGCTCTCACACACAAGCGCTCTCGTCTCGCTCTCACACACAAGCGCTCTCACCTCGCTCTCACTCACAAGCGTTCTCGTCTCGCTCTCACACACAAGCGCTCTCATTCACAAGCGTTCTCGTCTCGCTCTCACACACAAGCACTCTCGTCTCGTTCTCACACACAAGCGCTCTCACCTCGCTCTCACACACAAGCGCTCTCACCTCGCTCTCACACACAAGCGCTCTCACCTCGCTCTCACACACAAGCGCTCTCTCCTCGCTCTCACACACAAGCGCTCTCGTCTCGCTCTCACACACAAGCGCTCTCATCTCGCTCTCACACACAAGTGCTCCCACACACAAGTGCTCTCACATCGCTCTCACACACAAGCGCTCGCGTCTCGCTCTCACACACAAGCGCTCTCACCTCGCTCTCACTCACAAGCGCTCTCGTCTCGCTCTCACACACAAGCGCTCTCGTCTCGCTCTCACACACAAGCGCTCTCGTCTCGCTCTCACACACAAGCGCTCTCACCTCGCTCTCACACACAAGTGCTCTCACATCGCTCTCACACACAAGTGCTCTCACATCGCTCTCACACACAAGCGCTCTCACCTCGCCCTCACACACAAGCTCTCGCACCTCCCTCTCACACACAAGCACTCGCGTCTCGCTCTCACACACAAGCGCTCTCATCTCGCTCTCACACAAATGCTCTCACCTCGCTCTCACACACAAGCGCTCTCACCTCGCTCTCTCTCACAAGCGCTCTCACCTCGCCCACACACACAAGCTCTCGCACCTCCCTCTCACACACAAGCACTCGCGACTCGCTCTCACACACAAGCGCTCTCACCTCGCTGTCACACACAAGCGCTCTCACCTCGCTCTCACACACAAGCGCTCTCGTCTCGTTCTCACACACAAGTGCTCTCGTCTCGCTCTCACACACAAGCGCTCTCGTCTTGCTCACACACACAAGCGCTCTCACCTCGCTCTCACACACAAGCGCTCTCGCCTCGCTCTCACACACAAGCTCTGTCGACTCGCTTTCACACACAAGCGCTCTCGTCTCGCTCTCACGCACAAGTGCTCTCACCTCGCTCTGACGCACAAGCGCTCTCGTCTTGATCTCACACACAAGCGCTCTCACCTCGCTCTCACACACACGCGCTCTCACCTCGCACTCACACACAAGTGCTCACCTCACACACAAGCGCTCTCACCTCGCTCTCACACACAAGCGCTCTCGTCTCGCTCTCACACACAAGCGCTCTCACCTCGCTCTCACACACAAGTGCTCTCACCTCGCTCTCACACACAAGCGAACTCGTCTCGCACTCACACACAAGCGCTCTCGTCTCGCTTTCACACACAAGCGCTCTCGTCTCGCTTTCACACACAAGCGCTCTCGTCTCGCTTTCACACACAAGCGCTCTCGTCTCGCTCTCACACACAAGCGCTCTCACATCGCTCTCACACACAAGTGCTCTCACATCGCTCCCACACACAAGCGCTCTCGTCTCGCTCTCACACACAAGCGCTCTCGTCTCGCTCTCACTCACAAGCGCTCTCACCTCGCTCCCACACAGAAGCGCTCTCGTCTCGCTCTCACACACAAGCGCTCTCACCTCGCTCTCACACACAAGCGCACTCGTCTCGCTCTCACACACAAGCGCTCTCGTCTCGCTCTCACACACAAGCGCTCTCGTCTCGCTCTCACACACAAGCGCTCTCGTCTCGCTCTCACTCACAAGCGCTCTCGTCTCGCTCTCACACACAAGCGCTCTCGTCTCGCTCTCACTCACAAGCGCTCTCGTCTTGCTCTCACACAAAGCGTGCTCACCTCGCTTTCACACACAAGCGCTCTCGTCTCGCTCTCACACAAAGCGTGCTCACCTCGCTCTCACACACAAGCGCTCTCGTCTCGCTCTCACACACAAGCGCTCTCACCTCGCTTTCACACACAAGCGCTCTCGTCTCGCTCTCACACACAGGCGTCCTCACCTCGCTTTCACACACAAGCGCTCTCGTCTTGCTCTCACACACAAGCGCTCTCACCTCGCTCTCACACACAAGCGCTCTCACCTCGCCCTCACACACAAGTGCTCTCGTCTCGCTCTCACACACAAGCGCACTCACCTCGCCGTCACACACAAGCGCTCTCACCTCGTTCTCACACACAAACGCTGTCATCTCGCTCTCACACACAAGCGCTCTCACCTCGCTCTCTCACACAAGCGCTCTCACCTCGCACTCACACACAAGCGCTCTCACCTCGCTCTCACACACAAACGCTCTCATCTCGCTCTCACACACAAGCGCTCTCGTCTCGCTCTCACACACAGGTGCTCTAGTCTCGCTCTCACACACAAGCGCTATCGTCTCGCTCTCACACGCAAGCGCTCTCACCTCGCTCTCACTCACAAGCGTTCTCTTCTCGCTCTCACACACAAGCGCTCTCATTCACAAGCGTTCTCGTCTCGCTCTCACACACAAGCACTCTCGTCTCGTTCTCACACACAAGCGCTCTCACCTCGCTCTCACACACAAGCGCTCTCACCTCGCTCTCACACACAAGCGCTCTCACCTCGCTCTCACACACAAGCGCTCTCGTCTCGCTCTCACACACAAGCGCTCTCATCTCGCTCTCACACACAAGTGCTCCCACACACAAGTGCTCTCACATCGCTCTCACACACAAGCGCTCGCGTCTCGCTCTCACACACAAGCGCTCTCACCTCGCTCTCACTCACAAGCGCTCTCGTCTCGCTCTCACACACAAGCGCTCTCACATCGCTCTCACACACAAGCGCTCTCACATCGCTCTCACACACAAGTGCTCTCACATCGCTCTCACACACAAGCGTTCGCGTCTCGCCCTCACACACAAGCACTCGCGTCTCGCTCTCACACACAAGCGCTCTCACCTCGCTGTCACACACAAGCGCTCTCACCTCGCTCTCTCACACAGGCGCTCTCGTCTCGTTCTCACACACAAGCGCTCTCGTCTCGCTCTCACACACAAGCGCTCTCGTCTTGCTCACACACACAAGCGCTCTCACCTCGCTCTCACACACAAGCGCTGTCGCCTCGCTCTCACACACAAGCTCTGTCGACTCGATTTCACACACAAGCGCTCTCGTCTCGCTCTCACGCACAAGTGCTCTCACCTCGCTCTCACACACACGCGCTCTCACCTCGCACTCACACACAAGCGCTCACCTCACACACAAGCGCTCCCACCTCGCTCTCACACACAAGCGCTCTCGTCTCGCTCTCACACACAAGCGCTCTCACCTCGCTCTCACTCACAAGCGTTCTCGTCTCGCTCTCACACACAAGCGCTCTCATTCACAAGCGTTCTCGTCTCGCTCTCACACACAAGCACTCTCGTCTCGTTCTCACACACAAGCGCTCTCACACACAAGCGCTCTCACCTCGCTCTCACACACAAGCGCTCTCACCTCGCTCTCACACACAAGCGCTCTCTCCTCGCTCTCACACACAAGCGCTCTCGTCTCGCTCTCACACACAAGCGCTCTCATCTCGCTCTCACACACAAGTGCTCCCACACACAAGTGCTCTCACATCGCTCTCACACACAAGCGCTCGCGTCTCGCTCTCACACACAAGCGCTCTCACCTCGCTCTCACTCACAAGCGCTCTCGTCTCGCTCTCACACACAAGCGCTCTCACCTCGCTCTCTCTCACACACAAGTGCTCTCACATCGCTCTCACACACAAGCGCTCTCACCTCGCCCTCACACACAAGCTCTCGCACCTCCCTCTCACACACAAGCACTCGCGTCTCGCTCTCACACACAAGCGCTCTCATCTCGCTCTCACACACAACTGTTCTGACATCGCTCTCACACACAAGCGCTCGCGTCTCCCTCTCACACACAAGCGCTCTCACCTCGCTCTCACTCACAAGCGCTCTCACCTCGCCCTCACACACAAGCTCCCGCACCTCTCTCTCACACACAAGCGCTCTCAACTCGTTCTCACACACAAGCCTTCTCACCTCGCTGTCACACACAAGCGCTCTCACCTCGCTCTCACACACAAGCGCTCTCGTCTCGTTCTCACACACAAGCGCTCTCGTCTCGCTCTCACACACAAGCGCTCTCGTCTCGCTCACACACACAAGCGCTCTCAACTCGCTCTCACACACAAGCTCTGTCGTCTCGCTTTCACACACAAGCGCTCTCGTCTCGCTCTCACGCACAAGTGCTCTCACCTCGCTCTCACGCACAAGCGCTCTCGTCTTGATCTCACACACAAGCGCTCTCACCTCGCTCTCACACACATGCGCTCTCACCTCGCACTCACACACAAGCGCTCACCTCACTCACAAGCGCTCTCACCTCGCTCTCACACACAAGCGCTCTCGTCTCGCTCTCACACACAAGCGCTCTCACCTCGCTCTCACACACAAGCGCTCTCACCTCGCTCTCACACACAAGCGCACTCGTCTCGCTCTCACACACAAGCGCTCTCGTCTCGCTCTCACACACAAGCGCTCTCGTCTCGCTCTCACACACAAGCGCTCTCGTCTCGCTCTCACACACAAGCGCTCTCGTCTCGCTCTCACACACAAGTGCTCTAGTCTCGCTCTCACACACAAGCGCTCTCGTCTCGCTCTCACACACAAGCGCTCTCATTCACAAGCGTTCTCGTCTCGCTCTCACACACAAGCACTCTCGTCTCGTTCTCACACGCAAGCGCTCTCACCTCGCTCTCACACACAAGCGCTCTCACCTCGCTCTCACACACAAGCGCTCTCACCTCGCTCTCACACACAAGCGCTCTCACCTCGCTCTCACACACAAGCGCTCTCACCTCGCTCTCACACACAAGCGCTCTCGTCTCGCTCTCACACACAAGCGCTCTCGTCTCGCTCACACACACAAGCGCTCTCACCTCGCTCTCATACACAAGCGCTCTCGTCTCGCTCTCACACACAAGCTCTGTCGTCTCGCTTTCACACACAAGCGCTCTCGTCTCGCTCTCACGCACAAGTGCTCTCACCTCGCTCTCACGCACAAGCGCTCTCGTCTTGATCTCACACACAAGCGCTCTCACCTCGCTCTCACACACATGCGCTCTCACCTCGCACGCACACACAAGCGCTCACCTCACTCACAAGCGCTCTCACATCGCTCTCACACACAAGCGCTCGCGTCTCGCTCTCACACACAAGCGCTCTCACCTCGCTCTCACTCACAAGCGCTCTCGTCTCGCTCTCACACACAAGCGCTCTCGTCTCGCTCTCACACACAAGCGCTCTCATCTCGCTCTCACACACAAGTGCTCTCACATCGCTCTCACACACAAGTGCTCTCACATCGCTCTCACACACAAGTGCTCGCGTCTCGCTCTCACACACAAGCGCTCTCACCTCGCCCTCACACACAAGCTCTCGCACCTCCCTCTCACACACAAGCACTCGCGACTCGCTCTCACACACAAGCGCTCTCACCTCGCTGTCACACACAAGCGCTCTCACCTCGCTGTCACACACAAGCGCTCTCGTCTCGTTCTCACACACAAGCGCTCTCGTCTTGCTCTCACACACAAGCGCTCTCGTCTCGTTCTCACACACAAGCGCTCTCATCTTGCTCACACACACAAGCGCTCTCACCTCGCTCTCACACACAAGCGCTCTCGTCTCGCTCTCACGCACAAGTGCTCTCACCTCGCTCTCACGCACAAGCGCTCTCGTCTTGATCTCACACACAAGCGCTCTCACCTCGCTCTCACACACACGCGCTCTCACATCGCACTCACACACAAGTGCTCACCTCACACACAAGCGCACTCGTCTCGCACTCACATACAAGCGCTCTCGTCTCGCTTTCACACACAAGCGCTCTCGTCTCGCTTTCACACACAAGCGCTCTCGTCTCGCTCTCACACACAAGCGCTCTCACATCGCTCTCACACACAAGTGCTCTCACATCGCTCTCACACACAAGCGCTCTCGTCTCGCTCTCACACACAAGCGCTCTCGTCTCGCTCTCACTCACAAGCGCTCTCACCTCGCTCCCACACAGAAGCGCTCTCGTCTCGCTCTCACACACAAGCGCTCTCACCTCGCTCTCACACACAAGCGCACTCGTCTCGCTCTCACACACAAGCGCTCTCGTCTCGCTCTCATACACAAGCGCTCTCGTCTCGCTCTCACACACAAGCGCTCTCACCTCGCTCTCACTCACAAGCGCTCTCGTCTCGCTCTCACACACAAGCGTGCTCACCTCGCTTTCACACAAAAGCGCTCTCGTCTCGCTCTCACACACAGGCGTCCTCACCTCGCTTTCACACACAAGCGCTCTCGTCTCGCTCTCACACACAAGCGCTCTCACCTCGCTCTCACACACAAGTGCTCTCGTCTCGCTCTCACACACAAGCGCACTCACCTCGCCGTCACACACAAGCGCTCTCACCTCGCTCTCACACACAAACGCTCTCATCTCGCTCTCACACACAAGCGCTCTCACCTCGCTCTCTCACACAAGCGCTCTCACCTCGCACTCACACACAAGCGCTCTCACCTCGCTCTCACACACAAACGCTCTCATCTCGCTCTCACACACAAGCGCTCTCGTCTCGCTCTCACACACAAGTGCTCGAGTCTCGCTCTCACACACAAGCGCTATCGTCTCGCTCTCACACACAAGCGCTCTCACCTCGCTCTCACTCACAAGCGTTCTCTTCTCGCTCTCACACACAAGCGCTCTCATTCACAAGCGTTCTCGTCTCGCTCTCACACACAAGCACTCTCGTCTCGTTCTCACACACAAGCGCTCTCACCTCGCTCTCACACACAAGCGCTCTCACCTCGCTCTCACACACAAGCGCTCTCACCTCGCTCTCACACACAAGCGCTCTCGTCTCGCTCTCACACACAAGCGCTCTCATCTCGCTCTCACACACAAGTGCTCCCACACACAAGTGCTCTCACATCGCTCTCACACACAAGCGCTCGCGTCTCGCTCTCACACACAAGCGCTCTCACCTCGCTCTCACTCACAAGCGCTCTCGTCTCGCTCTCACACACAAGCGCTCTCGTCTCGCTCTCACACACAAGCGCTCTCACCTCGCTCTCACACACAAGTGCTCTCACATCGCTCTCACACACAAGTGCTCTCACATCGCTCTCACACACAAGCGCTCGCGTCTCGCTCTCACACACAAGCGCTCTCACCTCGCTCTCTCTCACAAGCGCTCTCACCTCGCCCTCACACACAAGCACTCGCGTCTCGCTCTCACACACAAGCGCTCTCACCTCGCTGTCACACACAAGCGCTCTCACCTCGCTCTCACACACAAGCTCTGTCGTCTCGCTCTCACACACAAGCGCTCTCGTCTCGCTCTCACACACAAGCGCTCTCGTCTCGCTCTCACACACAAGCGCTCTCACCTCGCTCTCACACACAAGCGCTCTCACCTCGCTCTCACACACAAGCGCACTCGTCTCGCTCTCACACACAAGCGCTCTCGTCTCGCTCTCACACACAAGCGCTCTCGTCTCGCTCTCACACACAAGCGCTCGCATCTCGCTCTCACACACAAGCGCTCTCACCTCGCTCTCACACACAAGTGCTCTCACCTCGCTCTCACACACAAGCGCACTCGTCTCGCACTCACACACAAGCGCTCTCGTCTCGCTTTCACACACAAGCGCTCTCGTCTCGCTTTCACACACAAGCGCTCTCGTCTCGCTCTCACACACAAGGGCTCTCACATCGCTCTCACACACAAGTGCTCTCACATCGCTCTCACACACAAGCGCTCTCGTCTCGCTCTCACACACAAGCGCTCTCGTCTCGCTCTCACTCACAAGCGCTCTCACCTCGCTCCCACACAGAAGCGCTCTCGTCTCGCTCTCACACACAAGCGCTCTCACCTCGCTCTCACACACAAGCGCACTCGTCTCGCTCTCACACACAAGCGCACTCGTCTCGCACTCACACACAAGCGCTCTCGTCTCGCTTTCACACACAAGTGCTCTCGTCTCGCTCTCACACACAAGCGCTCTCGTCTCGCTCTCACACACAAACGCTCTCATCTCGCTCTCACACACAAGCGCTCTCGTCTCGCTCTCACACACAAGTGCTCTAGTCTCGCTCTCACACACAAGCGCTATCGTCTCGCTCTCACACACAAGCGCTCTCACCTCGCTCTCACTCACAAGCGTTCTCTTCTCGCTCTCACACACAAGCGCTCTCATTCACAAGCGTTCTCGTCTCGCTCTCACACACAAGCACTCTCGTCTCGTTCTCACACACAAGCGCTCTCACCTCGCTCTCACACACAAGCGCTCTCACCTCGCTCTCACACACAAGCGCTCTCACCTCGCTCTCACACACAAGCGCTCTCGTCTCGCTCTCACACACAAGCGCTCTCATCTCGCTCTCACACACAAGTGCTCCCACACACAAGTGCTCTCACATCGCTCTCACACACAAGCGCTCGCGTCTCGCTCTCACACACAAGCGCTCTCACCTCGCTCTCACTCACAAGCGCTCTCGTCTCGCTCTCACACACAAGCGCTCTCGTCTCGCTCTCACACACAAGCGCTCTCACCTCGCTCTCACACACAAGTGCTCTCACATCGCTCTCACACACAAGTGCTCTCACATCGCTCTCACACACAAGCGCTCGCGTCTCGCTCTCACACACAAGCGCTCTCACCTCGCTCTCTCTCACAAGCGCTCTCACCTCGCCCTCACACACAAGCACTCGCGTCTCGCTCTCACACACAAGCGCTCTCACCTCGCTGTCACACACAAGCGCTCTCACCTCGCTCTCTCACACAGGCGCTCTCGTCTCGTTCTCACACACAAGCGCTCTCGTCTCGCTCTCACACACAAGCGCTCTCGTCTTGCTCACACACACAAGCGCTCTCACCTCGCTCTCAAACACAAGCGCTCTCACCTCGCTCTCACACACAAGCGCTCTCTCCTCGCTCTCACACACAAGCGCTCTCGTCTCGCTCTCACACACAAGCGCTCTCATCTCGCTCTCACACACAAGTGCTCCCACACACAAGTGCTCTCACATCGCTCTCACACACAAGCGCTCGCGTCTCGCTCTCACACACAAGCGCTCTCACCTCGCTCTCACTCACAAGCGCTCTCGTCTCGCTCTCACACACAAGCGCTCTCGTCTCGCTCTCACACACAAGCGCTCTCATCTCGCTCTCACACACAAGCGCTCTCACCTCGCTCTCTCTCACACACAAGTGCTCTCACATCGCTCTCACACACAAGCGCTCTCACCTCGCCCTCACACACAAGCTCTCGCACCTCCCTCTCACACACAAGCACTCGCGTCTCGCTCTCACACACAAGCGCTCTCACATCGCTCTCACACACAACTGTTCTGACATCGCTCTCACACACAAGCGCTCGCGTCTCGCTCTCACACACAAGCGCTCTCACCTCGCTCTCACTCACAAGCGCTCTCACCTCGCCCTCACACACAAGCTCCCGCACCTCTCTCTCACACACAAGCGCTCTCAACTCGTTCTCACACACAAGCCTTCTCACCTCGCTGTCACACACAAGCGCTCTCACCTCGCTCTCACACACAAGCGCTCTCGTCTCGTTCTCACACACAAGCGCTCTCGTCTCGCTCTCACACACAAGCGCTCTCGTCTCGCTCACACACAAGCGCTCTCACCTCGCTCTCACACACAAGCGCTCTCGTCTCGCTCTCACACACAAGCTCTGTCGTCCCGCTTTCACACACAAGCGCTCTCGTCTCGCTCTCACGCACAAGTGCTCTCACCTCGCTCTCACGCACAAGCGCTCTCGTCTTGATCTCACACACAAACGCTCTCACCTCGCTCTCACACAGATGCGCTCTCACCTCGCATTCACACACAAGCGCTCACCTCACTCACAAGCGCTCTCACCTCGCTCTCACACACAAGCGCTCTCGTCTCGCTCTCACAAACAAGCGCTCTCACCTCGCTCTCACACACAAGCGCTCTCACCTCGCTCTCACACACAAGCGCACTCGTCTCGCTCTCACACACAAGCGCTCTCGTCTCGCTCTCACACACAAGCGCTCTCGTCTCGCTCTCACACACAAGCGCTCTCGTCTCGCTCTCACACACAAGCGCTCTCGTCTCGCTCTCACACACAAGTGCTCTAGTCTCGCTCTCACACACAAGCGCTCTCGTCTCGCTCTCACACACAAGCGCTCTCATTCACAAGCGTTCTCGTCTCGCTCTCACACACAAGCACTCTCGTCTCGTTCTCACACACAAGCGCTCTCACCTCGCTCTCACACACAAGCGCTCTCACCTCGCTCTCACACACAAGCGCTCTCACCTCGCTCTCACACACAAGCGCTCTCACCTTGCTCTCACACACAAGCGCTCTCACCTCGCTCTCACACACAAGCGCTCTCGTCTCGCTCTCACACACAAGCGCTCTCGTCTCGCTCACACACACAAGCGCTCTCGTCTCGCTCTCACACACAAGCGCTCTCACCTCGCTGTCACACACAAGCGCTCTCACATCGCTCTCACACACAAGCGCTCGCGTCTCGCTCTCACACACAAGCGCTCTCACCTCGCTCTCACTCACAAGCGCTCTCGTCTCGCTCTCACACACAAGCGCTCTCGTCTCGCTCTCACACACAAGCGCTCTCATCTCGCTCTCACACACAAGTGCTCTCACATCGCTCTCACACACAAGTGCTCTCACATCGCTCTCACACACAAGCGCTCTCGTCTTGCTCTCACACACAAGCGCTCTCGTCTCGTTCTCACACACAAGCGCTCTCATCTTGCTCACACACACAAGCGCTCTCACCTCGCTCTCACACACAAGCGCTCTCGCCTCGCTCTCACACACAAGGTCTGTCGACTCGATTTCACACACAAGCGCTCTCGTCTCGCTCTCACGCACAAGTGCTCTCACCTCGCTCTCACGCACAAGCGCTCTCGTCTTGATCTCACACACAAGCGCTCTCACCTCGCTCTCACACACACGCGCTCTCACATCGCACTCACACACAAGTGCTCACCTCACACACAAGCGCTCTCACCTCGCTCTCATACACAAGCGCTCTCGTCTCGCTCTCACACACAAGCGCTCTCACCTCGCTCTCACACACAAGTGCTCTCACCTCGCTCTCACACACAAGCGCACTCGTCTCGCACTCACATACAAGCGCTCTCGTCTCGCTTTCACACACAAGCGCTCTCGTCTCGCTTTCACACACAAGCGCTCTCGTCTCGCTCTCACACACAAGCGCTCTCACATCGCTCTCACACACAAGTGCTCTCACATCGCTCTCACACACAAGCGCTCTCGTCTCGCTCTCACACACAAGCGCTCTCGTCTCGCTCTCACTCACAAGCGCTCTCACCTCGCTCCCACACAGAAGCGCTCTCGTCTCGCTCTCACACACAAGCGCTCTCACCTCGCTCTCACACACAAGCGCACTCGTCTCGCTCTCACACACAAGCGCTCTCGTCTCGCTCTCATACACAAGCGCTCTCGTCTCGCTCTCACACACAAGCGCTCTCACCTCGCTCTCACTCACAAGCGCTCTCGTCTCGCTCTCACACACAAGCGTGCTCACCTCGCTTTCACACAAAAGCGCTCTCGTCTCGCTCTCACACACAGGCGTCCTCACCTCGCTTTCACACACAAGCGCTCTCGTCTCGCTCTCACACACAAGCGCTCTCACCTCGCTCTCACACACAAGTGCTCTCGTCTCGCTCTCACACACAAGCGCACTCACCTCGCCGTCACACACAAGCGCTCTCACCTCGCTCTCACACACAAACGCTCTCATCTCGCTCTCACACACAAGCGCTCTCACCTCGCTCTCTCACACAAGCGCTCTCACCTCGCACTCACACACAAGCGCTCTCACCTCGCTCTCACACACAAACGCTCTCATCTCGCTCTCACACACAAGCGCTCTCGTCTCGCTCTCACACACAAGTGCTCGAGTCTCGCTCTCACACACAAGCGCTATCGTCTCGCTCTCACACACAAGCGCTCTCACCTCGCTCTCACTCACAAGCGTTCTCTTCTCGCTCTCACACACAAGCGCTCTCATTCACAAGCGTTCTCGTCTCGCTCTCACACACAAGCACTCTCGTCTCGTTCTCACACACAAGCGCTCTCACCTCGCTCTCACACACAAGCGCTCTCACCTCGCTCTCACACACAAGCGCTCTCACCTCGCTCTCACACACAAGCGCTCTCGTCTCGCTCTCACACACAAGCGCTCTCATCTCGCTCTCACACACAAGTGCTCCCACACACAAGTGCTCTCACATCGCTCTCACACACAAGCGCTCGCGTCTCGCTCTCACACACAAGCGCTCTCACCTCGCTCTCACTCACAAGCGCTCTCGTCTCGCTCTCACACACAAGCGCTCTCGTCTCGCTCTCACACACAAGCGCTCTCACCTCGCTCTCACACACAAGTGCTCTCACATCGCTCTCACACACAAGTGCTCTCACATCGCTCTCACACACAAGCGCTCGCGTCTCGCTCTCACACACAAGCGCTCTCACCTCGCTCTCTCTCACAAGCGCTCTCACCTCGCCCTCACACACAAGCACTCGCGTCTCGCTCTCACACACAAGCGCTCTCACCTCGCTGTCACACACAAGCGCTCTCACCTCGCTCTCACACACAAGCTCTGTCGTCTCGCTCTCACACACAAGCGCTCTCGTCTCGCTCTCACACACAAGCGCTCTCGTCTCGCTCTCACACACAAGCGCTCTCACCTCGCTCTCACACACAAGCGCTCTCACCTCGCTCTCACACACAAGCGCACTCGTCTCGCTCTCACACACAAGCGCTCTCGTCTCGCTCTCACACACAAGCGCTCTCGTCTCGCTCTCACACACAAGCGCTCGCATCTCGCTCTCACACACAAGCGCTCTCACCTCGCTCTCACACACAAGTACTCTCACCTCGCTCTCACACACAAGCGCACTCGTCTCGCACTCACACACAAGCGCTCTCGTCTCGCTTTCACACACAAGCGCTCTCGTCTCGCTTTCACACACAAGCGGTCTCGTCTCGCTCTCACACACAAGGGCTCTCACATCGCTCTCACACACAAGTGCTCTCACATCGCTCTCACACACAAGCGCTCTCGTCTCGCTCTCACACACAAGCGCTCTCGTCTCGCTCTCACTCACAAGCGCTCTCACCTCGCTCCCACACAGAAGCGCTCTCGTCTCGCTCTCACACACAAGCGCTCTCACCTCGCTCTCACACACAAGCGCACTCGTCTCGCTCTCACTCACAAGCGCACTCGTCTCGCACTCACACACAAGCGCTCTCGTCTCGCTTTCACACACAAGTGCTCTCGTCTCGCTCTCACACACAAGCGCTCTCGTCTCGCTCTCACACACAAACGCTCTCATCTCGCTCTCACACACAAGCGCTCTCGTCTCGCTCTCACACACAAGTGCTCTAGTCTCGCTCTCACACACAAGCGCTATCGTCTCGCTCTCACACACAAGCGCTCTCACCTCGCTCTCACTCACAAGCGTTCTCTTCTCGCTCTCACACACAAGCGCTCTCATTCACAAGCGTTCTCGTCTCGCTCTCACACACAAGCACTCTCGTCTCGTTCTCACACACAAGCGCTCTCACCTCGCTCTCACACACAAGCGCTCTCACCTCGCTCTCACACACAAGCGCTCTCACCTCGCTCTCACACACAAGCGCTCTCGTCTCGCTCTCACACACAAGCGCTCTCATCTCGCTCTCACACACAAGTGCTCCCACACACAAGTGCTCTCACATCGCTCTCACACACAAGCGCTCGCGTCTCGCTCTCACACACAAGCGCTCTCACCTCGCTCTCACTCACAAGCGCTCTCGTCTCGCTCTCACACACAAGCGCTCTCGTCTCGCTCTCACACACAAGCGCTCTCACCTCGCTCTCACACACAAGTGCTCTCACATCGCTCTCACACACAAGTGCTCTCACATCGCTCTCACACACAAGCGCTCGCGTCTCGCTCTCACACACAAGCGCTCTCACCTCGCTCTCTCTCACAAGCGCTCTCACCTCGCCCTCACACACAAGCACTCGCGTCTCGCTCTCACACACAAGCGCTCTCACCTCGCTGTCACACACAAGTGCTCTCACATCGCTCTCACACACAAGCGCTCTCGTCTCGCTCTCACACACAAGCGCTCTCGTCTCGCTCTCACTCACAAGCGCTCTCACCTCGCTCCCACACAGAAGCGCTCTCGTCTCGCTCTCACACTCAAGCGCTCTCACATCGCTCTCACACACAAGCGCACTCGTCTCGCTCTCACACACAAGCGCACTCGTCTCGCACTCACACACAAGCGCTCTCGTCTCGCTTTCACACACAAGCGCTCTCGTCTCGCTTTCACACACAAGCGCTCTCGTCTCGCTCTCACACACAAACGCTCTCATCTCGCTCTCACACACAAGCGCTCTCGTCTCGCTCTCACACACAAGTGCTCTAGTCTCGCTCTCACACACAAGCGCTATCGTCTCGCTCTCACACACAAGCGCTCTCACCTCGCTCTCACTCACAAGCGTTCTCTTCTCGCTCTCACACACAAGCGCTCTCATTCACAAGCGTTCTCGTCTCGCTCTCACATACAAGCACTCTCGTCTCGTTCTCACACACAAGCGCTCTCACCTCGCTCTCACACACAAGCGCTCTCACCTCGCTCTCACACACAAGCGCTCTCACCTCGCTCTCACACACAAGCGCTCTCGTCTCGCTCTCACACACAAGCGCTCTCATCTCGCTCTCACACACAAGTGCTCCCACACACAAGTGCTCTCACATCGCTCTCACACACAAGCGCTCGCGTCTCGCTCTCACACACAAGCGCTCTCACCTCGCTCTCACTCACAAGCGCTCTCGTCTCGCTCTCACACACAAGCGCTCTCGTCTTGCTCTCACACACAAGCGCTCTCACCTCGCTCTCACACCGCTCTCACACACAAGTGCTCTCACATCGCTCTCACACACAAGCGCTCGCGTCTCGCTCTCACACACAAGCGCTCTCACCTCGCTCTCTCTCACAAGCGCTCTCACCTCGCCCTCACACACAAGCACTCGCGTCTCGCTCTCACACACAAGCGCTCTCACCTCGCTGTCACACACAAGCGCTCTCACCTCGCTCTCACTCACAAGCGCTCTCGTCTCGCTCTCACACACAAGCGCTCTCGTCTCGCTCTCACACACAAGCGCTCTCACCTCGCTCTCACACACAAGTGCTCTCACATCGCTCTCACACACAAGTGCTCTCACATCGCTCTCACACACAAGCGCTCGCGTCTCGCTCTCACACACAAGCGCTCTCACCTCGCTCTCTCTCACAAGCGCTCTCACCTCGCCCTCACACACAAGCACTCGCGTCTCGCTCTCACACACAAGCGCTCTCACCTCGCTGTCACACACAAGTGCTCTCACATCGCTCTCACACACAAGCGCTCTCGTCTCGCTCTCACACACAAGCGCTCTCGTCTCGCTCTCACTCACAAGCGCTCTCACCTCGCTCCCACACAGAAGCGCTCTCGTCTCGCTCTCACACTCAAGCGCTCTCACATCGCTCTCACACACAAGCGCACTCGTCTCGCTCTCACACACAAGCGCACTCGTCTCGCACTCACACACAAGCGCTCTCGTCTCGCTTTCACACACAAGCGCTCTCGTCTCGCTTTCACACACAAGCGCTCTCGTCTCGCTCTCACACACAAACGCTCTCATCTCGCTCTCACACACAAGCGCTCTCGTCTCGCTCTCACACACAAGTGCTCTAGTCTCGCTCTCACACACAAGCGCTATCGTCTCGCTCTCACACACAAGCGCTCTCACCTCGCTCTCACTCACAAGCGTTCTCTTCTCGCTCTCACACACAAGCGCTCTCATTCACAAGCGTTCTCGTCTCGCTCTCACATACAAGCACTCTCGTCTCGTTCTCACACACAAGCGCTCTCACCTCGCTCTCACACACAAGCGCTCTCACCTCGCTCTCACACACAAGCGCTCTCACCTCGCTCTCACACACAAGCGCTCTCGTCTCGCTCTCACACACAAGCGCTCTCATCTCGCTCTCACACACAAGTGCTCCCACACACAAGTGCTCTCACATCGCTCTCACACACAAGCGCTCGCGTCTCGCTCTCACACACAAGCGCTCTCACCTCGCTCTCACTCACAAGCGCTCTCGTCTCGCTCTCACACACAAGCGCTCTCGTCTTGCTCTCACACACAAGCGCTCTCACCTCGCTCTCACACACAAGTGCTCTCACATCGCTCTCACACACAAGTGCTCTCACATCGCTCTCACACACAAGCGCTCGCGTCTCGCTCTCACACACAAGCGCTCTCACCTCGCTCTCTCTCACAAGCGCTCTCACCTCGCCCTCACACACAAGCACTCGCGTCTCGCTCTCACACACAAGCGCTCTCACCTCGCTGTCACACACAAGCGCTCTCACCTCGCTCTCTCACACAGGCGCTCTCGTCTCGTTCTCACACACAAGCGCTCTCGTCTCGCTCTCACACACAAGCGCTCTCGTCTTGCTCACACACACAAGCGCTCTCACCTCGCTCTCAAACACAAGCGCTCTCACCTCGCTCTCACACACAAGCGCTCTCTCCTCGCTCTCACACACAAGCGCTCTCGTCTCGCTCTCACACACAAGCGCTCTCATCTCGCTCTCACACACAAGTGCTCCCACACACAAGTGCTCTCACATCGCTCTCACACACAAGCGCTCGCGTCTCGCTCTCACACACAAGCGCTCTCACCTCGCTCTCACTCACAAGCGCTCTCGTCTCGCTCTCACACACAAGCGCTCTCGTCTCGCTCTCACACACAAGCGCTCTCATCTCGCTCTCACACACAAGCGCTCTCACCTCGCTCTCTCTCACACACAAGTGCTCTCACATCGCTCTCACACACAAGCGCTCTCACCTCGCCCTCACACACAAGCTCTCGCACCTCCCTCTCACACACAAGCACTCGCGTCTCGCTCTCACACACAAGCGCTCTCATCTCGCTCTCACACACAAGTGCTCTCACATCGCTCTCACACACAACTGTTCTGACATCGCTCTCACACACAAGCGCTCGCGTCTCGCTCTCACACACAAGCGCTCTCACCTCGCTCTCACTCACAAGCGCTCTCACCTCGCCCTCACACACAAGCTCCCGCACCTCTCTCTCACACACAAGCGCTCTCAACTCGTTCTCACACACAAGCCTTCTCACCTCGCTGTCACACACAAGCGCTCTCACCTCGCTCTCACACACAAGCGCTCTCGTCTCGTTCTCACACACAAGCGCTCTCGTCTCGCTCTCACACACAAGCGCTCTCGTCTCGCTCACACACAAGCGCTCTCACCTCGCTCTCACACACAAGCGCTCTCGTCTCGCTCTCACACACAAGCTCTGTCGTCTCGCTTTCACACACAAGCGCTCTCGTCTCGCTCTCACGCACAAGTGCTCTCACCTCGCTCTCACGCACAAGCGCTCTCGTCTTGATCTCACACACAAACGCTCTCACCTCGCTCTCACACACATGCGCTCTCACCTCGCACTCACACACAAGCGCTCACCTCACTCACAAGCGCTCTCACCTCGCTCTCACACACAAGCGCTCTCGTCTCGCTCTCACAAACAAGCGCTCTCACCTCGCTCTCACACACAAGCGCTCTCACCTCGCTCTCACACACAAGCGCACTCGTCTCGCTCTCACACACAAGCGCTCTCGTCTCGCTCTCACACACAAGCGCTCTCGTCTCGCTCTCACACACAAGCGCTCTCGTCTCGCTCTCACACACAAGCGCTCTCGTCTCGCTCTCACACACAAGCGCTCTCGTCTCGCTCTCACACACAAGTGCCCTAGTCTCGCTCTCACACACAAGCGCTCTCGTCTCGCTCTCACACACAAGCGCTCTCATTCACAAGCGTTCTCGTCTCGCTCTCACACACAAGCACTCTCGTCTCGTTCTCACACACAAGCGCTCTCACCTCGCTCTCACACACAAGCGCTCTCACCTCGCTCTCACACACAAGCGCTCTCACCTCGCTCTCACACACAAGCGCTCTCACCTTGCTCTCACACACAAGCGCTCTCACCACGCTCTCACACACAAGCGCTCTCGTCTCGCTCTCACACACAAGCGCTCTCGTCTCGCTCACACACACAAGCTCTCTCGTCTCGCTCTCACACACAAGCGCTCTCGTCTCGCTCTCACACACAAGCTCTGTCGTCTCGCTTTCACACACTAGCGCTCTCGTCTCGCTCTCACGCACAAGTGCTCTCACCTCGCTCTCACGCACAAGCGCTCTCGTCTTGATCTCACACACAAGCGCTCTCACCTCGCTCTCACACACATGCGCTCTCACCTCGCACGCACACACAAGCGCTCACCGCACTCACAAGCGCTCTCACATCGCTCTCACACACAAGCGCTCGCGTCTCGCTCTCACACACAAGCGCTCTCACCTCGCTCTCACTCACAAGCGCTCTCGTCTCGCTCTCACACACAAGCGCTCTCGTCTCGCTCTCACACACAAGCGCTCTCATCTCGCTCTCACACACAAGTGCTCTCACATCGCTCTCACACACAAGTGCTCTCACATCGCTCTCACACACAAGTGCTCGCGTCTCGCTCTCACACACAAGCGCTCTCACCTCGCTCTCTCTCACAAGCGCTCTCACCTCGCCCTCACACACAAGCTCTCGCACCTCCCTCTCACACACAAGCACTCGCGACTCGCTCTCACACACAAGCGCTCTCACCTCGCTGTCACACACAAGCGCTCTCACCTCGCTCTCACACACAAGCGCTCTCGTCTCGTTCTCACACACAAGCGCTCTCGTCTCGCTGTCACACACAAGCGCTCTCACCTCGCTCTCACACACAAGCGCTCTCGTCTCGCTCTCACACACAAGCACTCTCATCTCGTTCTCACACACAAGCGCTCTCACCTCGCTCTCACACACAAGCGCTCTCACCTCGCTCTCACACACAAGCGCTCTCACCTCGCTCTCACACACAAGCGCTCTCACCTCGCTCTCACACACAAGCGCTCTCGTCTCGCTCTCACACACAAGCGCTCTCGTCTCGCTCACACACACAAGCGCTCTCACCTCGCTCTCACACACAAGCGCTCTCGTCTCGCTCTCACGCACAAGTGCTCTCACCTCGCTCTCACGCACAAGCGCTCTCGTCTTGATCTCACACACAAGCGCTCTCACCTCGCTCTCACACACACGCGCTCTCACATCGCACTCACACACAAGTGCTCACCTCACACACAAGCGCTCTCACCTCGCTCTCATACACAAGCGCTCTCGTCTCGCTCTCACACACAAGCGCTCTCACCTCGCTCTCACACACAAGTGCTCTCACCTCGCTCTCACACACAAGCGCACTCGTCTCGCACTCACATACAAGCGCTCTCGTCTCGCTTTCACACACAAGCGCTCTCGTCTCGCTTTCACACACAAGCGCTCTCGTCTCGCTCTCACACACAAGCGCTCTCACATCGCTCTCACACACAAGTGCTCTCACATCGCTCTCACACACAAGCGCTCTCGTCTCGCTCTCACACACAAGCGCTCTCGTCTCGCTCTCACTCACAAGCGCTCTCACCTCGCTCCCACACAGAAGCGCTCTCGTCTCGCTCTCACACACAAGCGCTCTCACCTCGCTCTCACACACAAGCGCACTCGTCTCGCTCTCACACACAAGCGCTCTCGTCTCGCTCTCATACACAAGCGCTCTCGTCTCGCTCTCACACACAAGCGCTCTCACCTCGCTCTCACTCACAAGCGCTCTCGTCTCGCTCTCACACACAAGCGTGCTCACCTCGCTTTCACACAAAAGCGCTCTCGTCTCGCTCTCACACACAGGCGTCCTCACCTCGCTTTCACACACAAGCGCTCTCGTCTCGCTCTCACACACAAGCGCTCTCACCTCGCTCTCACACACAAGTGCTCTCGTCTCGCTCTCACACACAAGCGCACTCACCTCGCCGTCACACACAAGCGCTCTCACCTCGCTCTCACACACAAACGCTCTCATCTCGCTCTCACACACAAGCGCTCTCACCTCGCTCTCTCACACAAGCGCTCTCACCTCGCACTCACACACAAGCGCTCTCACCTCGCTCTCACACACAAGTGCTCTAGTCTCGCTCTCACACACAAGCGCTATCGTCTCGCTCTCACACACAAGCGCTCTCACCTCGCTCTCACTCACAAGCGTTCTCTTCTCGCTCTCACACACAAGCGCTCTCATTCACAAGCGTTCTCGTCTCGCTCTCACACACAAGCACTCTCGTCTCGTTCTCACACACAAGCGCTCTCACCTCGCTCTCACACACAAGCGCTCTCACCTCGCTCTCACACACAAGCGCTCTCACCTCGCTCTCACACACAAGCGCTCTCGTCTCGCTCTCACACACAAGCGCTCTCATCTCGCTCTCACACACAAGTGCTCCCACACACAAGTGCTCTCACATCGCTCTCACACACAAGCGCTCGCGTCTCGCTCTCACACACAAGCGCTCTCACCTCGCTCTCACTCACAAGCGCTCTCGTCTCGCTCTCACACACAAGCGCTCTCGTCTCGCTCTCACACACAAGCGCTCTCACCTCGCTCTCACACACAAGCGCTCTCACCTCGCTCTCACACACAAGTGCTCTCGTCTCGCTCTCACACACAAGCGCACTCACCTCGCCGTCACACACAAGCGCTCTCACCTCGCTCTCACACACAAACGCTCTCATCTCGCTCTCACACACAAGCGCTCTCACCTCGCTCTCTCACACAAGCGCTCTCACCTCGCACTCACACACAAGCGCTCTCACCTCGCTCTCACACACAAGTGCTCTAGTCTCGCTCTCACACACAAGCGCTATCGTCTCGCTCTCACACACAAGCGCTCTCACCTCGCTCTCACTCACAAGCGTTCTCTTCTCGCTCTCACACACAAGCGCTCTCATTCACAAGCGTTCTCGTCTCGCTCTCACACACAAGCACTCTCGTCTCGTTCTCACACACAAGCGCTCTCACCTCGCTCTCACACACAAGCGCTCTCACCTCGCTCTCACACACAAGCGCTCTCACCTCGCTCTCACACACAAGCGCTCTCGTCTCGCTCTCACACACAAGCGCTCTCATCTCGCTCTCACACACAAGTGCTCCCACACACAAGTGCTCTCACATCGCTCTCACACACAAGCGCTCGCGTCTCGCTCTCACACACAAGCGCTCTCACCTCGCTCTCACTCACAAGCGCTCTCGTCTCGCTCTCACACACAAGCGCTCTCGTCTCGCTCTCACACACAAGCGCTCTCACCTCGCTCTCACACACAAGTGCTCTCACATCGCTCTCACACACAAGTGCTCTCACATCGCTCTCACACACAAGCGCTCGCGTCTCGCTCTCACACACAAGCGCTCTCACCTCGCTCTCTCTCACAAGCGCTCTCACCTCGCCCTCACACACAAGCACTCACGTCTCGCTCTCACACACAAGCGCTCTCACCTCGCTGTCACACACAAGCGCTCTCACCTCGCTCTCACACACAAGCTCTGTCGTCTCGCTCTCACACACAAGCGCTCTCGTCTCGCTCTCACACACAAGCGCTCTCGTCTCGCTCTCACACACAAGCGCTCTCACCTCGCTCTCACACACAAGCGCTCTCACCTCGCTCTCACACACAAGCGCACTCGTCTCGCTCTCACACACAAGCGCTCTCGTCTCGCTCTCACACACAAGCGCTCTCGTCTCGCTCTCACACACAAGCGCTCGCATCTCGCTCTCACACACAAGCGCTCTCACCTCGCTCTCACACACAAGTGCTCTCACCTCGCTCTCACACACAAGCGCACTCGTCTCGCACTCACACACAAGCGCTCTCGTCTCGCTTTCACACACAAGCGCTCTCGTCTCGCTTTCACACACAAGCGCTCTCGTCTCGCTCTCACACACAAGGGCTCTCACATCGCTCTCACACACAAGTGCTCTCACATCGCTCTCACACACAAGCGCTCTCGTCTCGCTCTCACACACAAGCGCTCTCGTCTCGCTCTCACTCACAAGCGCTCTCACCTCGCTCCCACACAGAAGCGCTCTCGTCTCGCTCTCACACACAAGCGCTCTCACCTCGCTCTCACACACAAGCGCACTCGTCTCGCTCTCACACACAAGCGCACTCGTCTCGCACTCACACACAAGCGCTCTCGTCTCGCTTTCACACACAAGTGCTCTCGTCTCGCTCTCACACACAAGCGCTCTCGTCTCGCTCTCACACACAAACGCTCTCATCTCGCTCTCACACACAAGCGCTCTCGTCTCGCTCTCACACACAAGTGCTCTAGTCTCGCTCTCACACACAAGCGCTATCGTCTCGCTCTCACACACAAGCGCTCTCACCTCGCTCTCACTCACAAGCGTTCTCTTCTCGCTCTCACACACAAGCGCTCTCATTCACAAGCGTTCTCGTCTCGCTCTCACACACAAGCACTCTCGTCTCGTTCTCACACACAAGCGCTCTCACCTCGCTCTCACACACAAGCGCTCTCACCTCGCTCTCACACACAAGCGCTCTCACCTCGCTCTCACACACAAGCGCTCTCGTCTCGCTCTCACACACAAGCGCTCTCATCTCGCTCTCACACACAAGTGCTCCCACACACAAGTGCTCTCACATCGCTCTCACACACAAGCGCTCGCGTCTCGCTCTCACACACAAGCGCTCTCACCTCGCTCTCACTCACAAGCGCTCTCGTCTCGCTCTCACACACAAGCGCTCTCGTCTCGCTCTCACACACAAGCGCTCTCACCTCGCTCTCACACACAAGTGCTCTCACATCGCTCTCACACACAAGTGCTCTCACATCGCTCTCACACACAAGCGCTCGCGTCTCGCTCTCACACACAAGCGCTCTCACCTCGCTCTCTCTCACAAGCGCTCTCACCTCGCCCTCACACACAAGCACTCGCGTCTCGCTCTCACACACAAGCGCTCTCACCTCGCTGTCACACACAAGCGCTCTCACCTCGCTCTCTCACACAGGCGCTCTCGTCTCGTTCTCACACACAAGCGCTCTCGTCTCGCTCTCACACACAAGCACTCTCGTCTTGCTCACACACACAAGCGCTCTCACCTCGCTCTCAAACACAAGCGCTCTTACCTCGCTCTCACACACAAGCGCTCTCTCCTCGCTCTCACACACAAGCGCTCTCGTCTCGCTCTCACACACAAGCGCTCTCATCTCGCTCTCACACACAAGTGCTCCCACACACAAGTGCTCTCACATCGCTCTCACACACAAGCGCTCGCGTCTCGCTCTCACACACAAGCGCTCTCACCTCGCTCTCACTCACAAGCGCTCTCGTCTCGCTCTCACACACAAGCGCTCTCGTCTCGCTCTCACACACAAGCGCTCTCATCTCGCTCTCACACACAAGCGCTCTCACCTCGCTCTCTCTCACACACAAGTGCTCTCACATCGCTCTCACACACAAGCGCTCTCACCTCGCCCTCACACACAAGCTCTCGCACCTCCCTCTCACACACAAGCACTCGCGTCTCGCTCTCACACACAAGCGCTCTCATCTCGCTCTCACACACAAGTGCTCTCACATCGCTCTCACACACAACTGTTCTGACATCGCTCTCACACACAAGCGCTCGCGTCTCGCTCTCACACACAAGCGCTCTCACCTCGCTCTCACTCACAAGCGCTCTCACCTCGCCCTCACACACAAGCTCCCGCACCTCTCTCTCACACACAAGCGCTCTCAACTCGTTCTCACACACAAGCCTTCTCACCTCGCTGTCACACACAAGCGCTCTCACCTCGCTCTCACACACAAGCGCTCTCGTCTCGTTCTCACACACAAGCGCTCTCGTCTCGCTCTCACACACAAGCGCTCTCGTCTCGCTCACACACAAGCGCTCTCACCTCGCTCTCACACACAAGCGCTCTCGTCTCGCTCTCACACACAAGCTCTGTCGTCTCGCTTTCACACACAAGCGCTCTCGTCTCGCTCTCACGCACAAGTGCTCTCACCTCGCTCTCACGCACAAGCGCTCTCGTCTTGATCTCACACACAAACGCTCTCACCTCGCTCTCACACACAAGCGCTCACCTCACTCACAAGCGCTCTCACCTCGCTCTCACACACAAGCGCTCTCGTCTCGCTCTCACAAACAAGCGCTCTCACCTCGCTCTCACACACAAGCGCTCTCACCTCGCTCTCACACACAAGCGCACTCGTCTCGCTCTCACACACAAGCGCTCTCGTCTCGCTCTCACACACAAGCGCTCTCGTCTCGCTCTCACACACAAGCGCTCTCGTCTCGCTCTCACACACAAGCGCTCTCGTCTCGCTCTCACACACAGGTGCTCTAGTCTCGCTCTCACACACAAGCGCTCTCGTCTCGCTCTCACACACAAGCGCTCTCATTCACAAGCGTTCTCGTCTCGCTCTCACACACAAGCACTCTCGTCTCGTTCTCACACACAAGCGCTCTCACCTCGCTCTCACACACAAGCGCTCTCACCTCGCTCTCACACACTAGCGCTCTCACCTCGCTCTCACACACAAGCGCTCTCACCTTGCTCTCACACACAAGCGCTCTCACCTCGCTCTCACACACAAGCGCTCTCGTCTCGCTCTCACACACAAGCGCTCTCGTCTCGCTCACACACACAAGCGCTCTCGTCTCGCTCTCACACACAAGCGCTCTCGTCTCGCTCTCACACACAAGCTCTGTCGTCTCGCTTTCACACACTACCGGTCTCGTCTCGCTCTCACGCACAAGTGCTCTCACCTCGCTCTCACGCACAAGCGCTCTCGTCTTGATCTCACACACAAGCGCTCTCACCTCGCTCTCACACACATGCGCTCTCACCTCGCACGCACACACAAGCGCTCACCGCACTCACAAGCGCTCTCACATCGCTCTCACACACAAGCGCTCGCGTCTCGCTCTCACACACAAGCGCTCTCACCTCGCTCTCACTCACAAGCGCTCTCGTCTCGCTCTCACACACAAGCGCTCTCGTCTCGCTCTCACACACAAGCGCTCTCATCTCGCTCTCACACACAAGTGCTCTCACATCGCTCTCACACACAAGTGCTCTCACATCGCTCTCACACACAAGTGCTCGCGTCTCGCTCTCACACACAAGCGCTCTCACCTCGCTCTCTCTCACAAGCGCTCTCACCTCGCCCTCACACACAAGCTCTCGCACCTCCCTCTCACACACAAGCACTCGCGACTCGCTCTCACACACAAGCGCTCTCACCTCGCTGTCACACACAAGCGCTCTCACCTCGCTCTCACACACAAGCGCTCTCGTCTCGTTCTCACACACAAGCGCTCTCGTCTCGCTGTCACACACAAGCGCTCTCACCTCGTTCTCACACACAAGCGCTCTCGTCTCGTTCTCACACACAAGCGCTCTCGTCTCGCTCTCACACACAAGCACTCTCATCTCGTTCTCACACACAAGCGCTCTCACCTCGCTCTCACACACAAGCGCTCTCACCTCGCTCTCACACACAAGCGCTCTCACCTCGCTCTCACACACAAGCGCTCTCACCTCGCTCTCACACACAAGCGCTCTCGTCTCGCTCTCACACACAAGCGCTCTCGTCTCGCTCACACACACAAGCGCTCTCACCTCGCTCTCACACACAAGCGCTCTCGTCTCGCTCTCACGCACAAGTGCTCTCACCTCGCTCTCACGCACAAGCGCTCTCGTCTTGATCTCACACACAAGCGCTCTCACCTCGCTCTCACACACATGCGCTCTCACCTCGCACGCACACACAAGCGCTCACCTCACTCACAAGCGCTCTCACATCGTTCTCACACACAAGCGCTCGCGTCTCGCTCTCACACACAAGCGCTCTCACCTCGCTCTCACTCACAAGCGCTCTCGTCTCGCTCTCACACACAAGCGCTCTCGTCTCGCTCTCACACACAAGCGCTCTCATCTCGCTCTCACACACAAGTGCTCTCACATCGCTCTCACACACAAGTGCTCTCACATCGCTCTCACACACAAGTGCTCGCGTCTCGCTCTCACACACAAGCGCTCTCACCTCGCTCTCTCTCACAAGCGCTCTCACCTCGCCCTCACACACAAGCTCTCGCACCTCCCTCTCACACACAAGCGCTCGCGACTCGCTCTCACACACAAGCGCTCTCACCTCGCTGTCACACACAAGCGCTCTCGTCTCGCTCTCACACACAAGCGCTCTCGTCTCGTTCTCACACACAAGCGCTCTCGTCTTGCTCTCACACACAAGCGCTCTCGTCTCGCTCTCACACACAAGCGCTCTCGTCTCGCTCTCACACACAAGCGCTCTCGTCTTGCTCACACACACAAGCGCTCTCACCTCGCTCTCACACACAAGCGCTCTCGCCTCGCTCTCACACACAAGCTCTGTCGACTCGATTTCACACACAAGCGCTCTCGTCTCGCTCTCACACACAAGTGCTCTCACCTCGCTCTCACGCACAAGCGCTCTCGTCTCGCTCTCACGCACAAGTGCTCTCACCTCGCTCTCACGCACAAGCGCTCTCGTCTTGATCTCACACACAAGCGCTCTCACCTCGCTCTCACACACACGCGCTCTCACCTCGCACTCACACACAAGTGCTCACCTCACACACAAGCGCTCTCACCTCGCTCTCATACACAAGCGCTCTCGTCTCGCTCTCACACACAAGCGCTCTCACCTCGCTCTCACACACAAGTGCTCTCACCTCGCTCTCACACACAAGCGCACTCGTCTCGCACTCACATACAAGCGCTCTCGTCTCGCTTTCACACACAAGCGCTCTCGTCTCGCTTTCACACACAAGCGCTCTCGTCTCGCTCTCACACACAAGCGCTCTCACATCGCTCTCACACACAAGTGCTCTCACATCGCTCTCACACACAAGCGCTCTCGTCTCGCTCTCATACACAAGCGCTCTCGTCTCGCTCTCACACACAAGCGCTCTCACCTCGCTCTCACTCACAAGCGCTCTCGTCTTGCTCTCACACACAAGCGTGCTCACCTCGCTTTCACACACAAGCGCTCTCGTCTCGCTTTCACACACAAGCGCTCTCGTCTCGCTCTCACACACAGGCGTCCTCACCTCGCTTTCACACACAAGCGCTCTCGTCTCGCTCTCACACACAAGCGCTCTCACCTCGCTCTCACACACAAGTGCTCTCGTCTCGCTCTCACACACAAGCGCTCCCACCTCGCCGTCACACACAAGCGCTCTCACCTCGCTCTCACACACAAACGCTCTCATCTCGCTCTCACACACAAGCGCTCTCACCTCGCTCTCTCACACAAGCGCTCTCACCTCGCACTCACACACAAGCGCTCTCACCTCGCTCTCACACACAAACGCACTCATCTCGCTCTCACACACAAGCGCTCTCACCTCGCTCTCACACACAAGTGCTCTCACCTCGCACTCACACACAAGCGCTCTCACCTCGCTCTCACACACAAACGCTCTCATCTCGCTCTCACACACAAGCGCTCTCGTCTCACTCTCACACACAAGCACTCTCACCTCGCTCTCACACACAAGCGCCCTGACCTCGCTCTCACTCACAAGCCCTCTCACCTCGCACTCACACACAAGCCCTCTCACCTCGCACTCACTCACAAGCGCTCTCGTCTCGCTCTCACTCACAAGGGGTCTCACCTCGCACTCACACACAAGCCCTCTCACCTCGCACTCACTCACAAGCCCTCTCACCTTGCACTCACACACAAGCGCTCTCGCCTCGCTCTCACTCACAAGCGCTCTCGTCTCGCTCTCACTCACAAGGGGTCTCACCTCGCTCTCTCACACAAGCGCACTCGTCTGGCTCTCACTCACAAGCGCTCTCGTCTCGCTCTCACTCAGAAGGGGTCTCACCTCGCTCTCACACACAAGCGCCCTGACCTCGCTCTCACTCACAAGCCCTCTCACCTCGCACTCACACACAAGCGCTCTCGCCTCGCTCTCACTCACAACCGCCCCCGTCTCCCTCTCCAACACAAGCGCTCTCGTCTCGCTCTCACTCACAAGCGCTCTCGTCTCGCTCTCACTCAGAAGGGGTCTCACCTCGCTCTCACACACAAGCGCTCTCACCTCGCTCTCACACACAAGCGCTCTCGTCTCGCTCTCACACACAAGCGCGCTTGTCTCGCTCTCACACACAAACGCTCTCGTCTCGCTCTCACACACAAGCGCTCTCACCTCGCTCTCACACACAAGCGCTCTCACCTCGCTCTCACACACAAGCGCTCTCATCTCACTCTCACTCACAAGCGCTCTCGTCTCGCTCTCACACACAAGCGCTCTCATCTCGCTCTCACATACAAATGCTCTCACATCGCTCTCACACACAAGTGCTCTCACATCGCTCTCACACACAAGCGCTCGCGTCTCGCTCTCACACACAAGCGCTCTCACCTCGCCCTCACACACAAGCTCTCGCACCTCTCTCTCACACACAAGCGCTCTCAACTCGTTCTCACACACAAGCCTTCTCACCTCGCTGTCACACACGAGCGCTCTCACCTCGCTCTCACACACAAGCGCTCTCGTCTCGTTCTTACACACAAGCGCTCTCGTCTCGCTCTCACACACAAGCGCTCTCGTCTCGCTCACACACAAGCGCTCTCACCTCGCTCTCACACACAAGCGCTCTCGTCTCGCTCTCACACACAAGCTCTGTCGTCTCGCTCTCACACACAAGCGCTCTCGTCTCGCTCTCACACACAAGCGCTCTCACCTCGCTCTCACACACAAGCGCTCTCACCTCGCTCTCACACACAAGCGCACTCGTCTCGCTCTCACACACAAGCGCTCTCGTCTCGCTCTCACACACAAGCGCTCTCGTCTCGCTCTCACACACAAGCGCTCGCATCTCGCTCTCACACACAAGCGCTCTCACCTCGCTCTCACACACAAGTGCTCTCACCTCGCTCTCACTCACAAGCGCTCTCGACTCGCTCTCACACACAAGCGCTCTCGTCTCGCTCTCACACACAAGCGCTCTCATCTCGCTCTCACATACAAATGCTCTCACATCGCTCTCACACACAAGTGCTCTCACATCGCTCTCACACACAAGCGCTCGCGTCTCGCTCTCACACACAAGCGCTCTCACCTCGCCCTCACACACAAGCTCTCGCACCTCTCTCTCACACACAAGCGCTCTCAACTCGTTCTCACACACAAGCCTTCTCACCTCGCTGTCACACACGAGCGCTCTCACCTCGCTCTCACACACAAGCGCTCTCGTCTCGTTCTTACACACAAGCGCTCTCGTCTCGCTCTCACACACAAGCGCTCTCGTCTCGCTCACACACAAGCGCTCTCACCTCGCTCTCACACACAAGCGCTCTCGTCTCGCTCTCACACACAAGCTCTGTCGTCTCGCTCTCACACACAAGCGCTCTCGTCTCGCTCTCACACACAAGCGCTCTCACCTCGCTCTCACACACAAGCGCTCTCACCTCGCTCTCACACACAAGCGCACTCGTCTCGCTCTCACACACAAGCGCTCTCGTCTCGCTCTCACACACAAGCGCTCTCGTCTCGCTCTCACACACAAGCGCTCGCATCTCGCTCTCACACACAAGCGCTCTCACCTCGCTCTCACACACAAGTGCTCTCACCTCGCTCTCACACACAAGCGCACTCGTCTCGCACTCACATACAAGCGCTCTCGTCTCGCTTTCACACACAAGCGCTCTCGTCTCGCTTTCACACACAAGCGCTCTCACCTCGCTCTCACACACAAGGGCTCTCACATCGCTCTCACACACAAGTGCTCTCACATCGCTCTCACACACAAGCGCTCTCGTCTCGCTCTCACACACAAGCGCTCTCGTCTCGCTCTCACTCACAAGCGCTCTCACCTCGCTCCCACACAGAAGCGCTCTCGTCTCGCTCTCACACACAAGCGCTCTCACCTCGCTCTCACACACAAGCGCACTCGTCTCGCTCTCACACACAAGCGCACTCGTCTCGCACTCACACACAAGCGCTCTCGTCTCGCTTTCACACACAAGCGCTCTCGTCTCGCTTTCACACACAAGCGCTCTCGTCTCGCTCTCACACACAAACGCTCTCATCTCGCTCTCACACACAAGCGCTCTCGTCTCGCTCTCACACACAAGTGCTCTAGTCTCGCTCTCACACACAAGCGCTATCGTCTCGCTCTCACACACAAGCGCTCTCACCTCGCTCTCACTCACAAGCGTTCTCTTCTCGCTCTCACACACAAGCGCTCTCATTCACAAGCGTTCTCGTCTCGCTCTCACACACAAGCACTCTCGTCTCGTTCTCACACACAAGCGCTCTCACCTCGCTCTCACACACAAGCGCTCTCACCTCGCTCTCACACACAAGCGCTCTCACCTCGCTCTCACACACAAGCGCTCTCGTCTCGCTCTCACACACAAGCGCTCTCATCTCGCTCTCACACACAAGTGCTCCCACACACAAGTGCTCTCACATCGCTCTCACACACAAGCGCTCGCGTCTCGCTCTCACACACAAGTGCTCTCACATCGCTCTCACACACAAGTGCTCTCACATCGCTCTCACACACAAGCGCTCGCGTCTCGCTCTCACACACAAGCGCTCTCACCTCGCTCTCTCTCACAAGCGCTCTCACCTCGCCCTCACACACAAGCACTCGCGTCTCGCTCTCACACACAAGCGCTCTCACCTCGCTGTCACACACAAGCGCTCTCACCTCGCTCTCTCACACAGGCGCTCTCGTCTCGTTCTCACACACAAGCGCTCTCGTCTCGCTCTCACACACAAGCGCTCTCGTCTTGCTCACACACACAAGCGCTCTCACCTCGCTCTCAAACACAAGCGCTCTCACCTCGCTCTCACACACAAGCGCTCTCTCCTCGCTCTCACACACAAGCGCTCTCGTCTCGCTCTCACACACAAGCGCTCTCATCTCGCTCTCACACACAAGTGCTCCCACACACAAGTGCTCTCACATCGCTCTCACACACAAGCGCTCGCGTCTCGCTCTCACACACAAGCGCTCTCACCTCGCTCTCACTCACAAGCGCTCTCGTCTCGCTCTCACACACAAGCGCTCTCGTCTCGCTCTCACACACAAGCGCTCTCATCTCGCTCTCACACACAAGCGCTCTCACCTCGCTCTCTCTCACACACAAGTGCTCTCACATCGCTCTCACACACAAGCGCTCTCACCTCGCCCTCACACACAAGCTCTCGCACCTCCCTCTCACACACAAGCACTCGCGTCTCGCTCTCACACACAAGCGCTCTCATCTCGCTCTCACACACAAGTGCTCTCACATCGCTCTCACACACAACTGTTCTGACATCGCTCTCACACACAAGCGCTCGCGTCTCGCTCTCACACACAAGCGCTCTCACCTCGCTCTCACTCACAAGCGCTCTCACCTCGCCCTCACACACAAGCTCCCGCACCTCTCTCTCACACACAAGCGCTCTCAACTCGTTCTCACACACAAGCCTTCTCACCTCGCTGTCACACACAAGCGCTCTCACCTCGCTCTCACACACAAGCGCTCTCGTCTCGTTCTCACACACAAGCGCTCTCGTCTCGCTCTCACACACAAGCGCTCTCGTCTCGCTCACACACAAGCGCTCTCACCTCGCTCTCACACACAAGCGCTCTCGTCTCGCTCTCACACACAAGCTCTGTCGTCTCGCTTTCACACACAAGCGCTCTCGTCTCGCTCTCACGCACAAGTGCTCTCACCTCGCTCTCACGCACAAGCGCTCTCGTCTTGATCTCACACACAAACGCTCTCACCTCGCTCTCACACACATGCGCTCTCACCTCGCACTCACACACAAGCGCTCACCTCACTCACAAGCGCTCTCACCTCGCTCTCACACACAAGCGCTCTCGTCTCGCTCTCACAAACAAGCGCTCTCACCTCGCTCTCACACACAAGCGCTCTCACCTCGCTCTCACACACAAGCGCACTCGTCTCGCTCTCACACACAAGCGCTCTCGTCTCGCTCTCACACACAAGCGCTCTCGTCTCGCTCTCACACACAAGCGCTCTCGTCTCGCTCTCACACACAAGCGCTCTCGTCTCGCTCTCACACACAAGTGCTCTAGTCTCGCTCTCACACACAAGCGCTCTCGTCTCGCTCTCACACACAAGCGCTCTCATTCACAAGCGTTCTCGTCTCGCTCTCACACACAAGCACTCTCGTCTCGTTCTCACACACAAGCGCTCTCACCTCGCTCTCACACACAAGCGCTCTCACCTCGCTCTCACACACAAGCGCTCTCACCTCGCTCTCACACACAAGCGCTCTCACCTTGCTCTCACACACAAGCGCTCTCACCTCGCTCTCACACACAAGCGCTCTCGTCTCGCTCTCACACACAAGCGCTCTCGTCTCGCTCACACACACAAGCGCTCTCGTCTCGCTCTCACACACAAGCGCTCTCGTCTCGCTCTCACACACAAGCTCTGTCGTCTCGCTTTCACACACAAGCGCTCTCGTCTCGCTCTCACGCACAAGTGCTCTCACCTCGCTCTCACGCACAAGCGCTCTCGTCTTGTTCTCACACACAAGCGCTCTCACCTCGCTCTCACACACAAGCGCTCGCGTCTCGCTCTCACACACAAGCGCTCTCACCTCGCTCTCACTCACAAGCGCTCTCGTCTCGCTCTCACACACAAGCGCTCTCGTCTCGCTCTCACACACAAGCGCTCTCATCTCGCTCTCACACACAAGTGCTCTCACATCGCTCTCACACACAAGTGCTCTCACATCGCTCTCACACACAAGTGCTCGCGTCTCGCTCTCACACACAAGCGCTCTCACCTCGCTCTCTCTCACAAGCGCTCTCAGCTCGCCCTCACACACAAGCTCTCGCACCTCCCTCTCACACACAAGCACTCGCGACTCGCTCTCACACACAAGCGCTCTCACCTCGCTGTCACACACAAGCGCTCTCACCTCGCTCTCACACACAAGCGCTCTCATCTCGTTCTCACACACAAGCGCTCTCGTCTCGCTGTCACACACAAGCGCTCTCACCTCGCTCTCACAGACAAGCGCTCTCGTCTCGTTCTCACACACAAGCGCTCTCGTCTCGCTCTCACACACAAGCACTCTCATCTCGTTCTCACACACAAGCGCTCTCACCTCGCTCTCACACACAAGCGCTCTCACCTCGCTCTCACACACAAGCGCTCTCACCTCGCTCTCACACACAAGCGCTCTCACCTCGCTCTCACACACAAGCGCTCTCGTCTCGCTCTCACACACAAGCGCTCTCGTCTCGCTCACACACACAAGCGCTCTCGTCTCGCTCTCACACACAAGCGCTCTCGTCTCGCTCTCACGCACAAGTGCTCTCACCTCGCTCTCACGCACAAGCGCTCTCGTCTTGATCTCACACACAAGCGCTCTCACCTCGCTCTCACACACATGCGCTCTCACCTCGCACGCACACACAAGCGCTCACCTCACTCACAAGCGCTCTCACATCGCTCTCACACACAAGCGCTCGCGTCTCGCTCTCACACACAAGCGCTCTCACCTCGCTCTCACTCACAAGCGCTCTCGTCTCGCTCTCACACACAAGTGCTCGCGTCTCGCTCTCACACACAAGCGCTCTCACCTCGCTCTCTCTCACAAGCGCTCTCAGCTCGCCCTCACACACAAGCTCTCGCACCTCCCTCTCACACACAAGCACTCGCGACTCGCTCTCACACACAAGCGCTCTCACCTCGCTGTCACACACAAGCGCTCTCACCTCGCTCTCACACACAAGCGCTCTCGTCTCGTTCTCACACACAAGCGCTCTCGTCTCGCTGTCACACACAAGCGCTCTCACCTCGCTCTCACACACAAGCGCTCTCGTCTCGTTCTCACACACAAGCGCTCTCGTCTCGCTCTCACACACAAGCACTCTCATCTCGTTCTCACACACAAGCGCTCTCACCTCGCTCTCACACACAAGCGCTCTCACCTCGCTCTCACACACAAGCGCTCTCACCTCGCTCTCACACACAAGCGCTCTCACCTCGCTCTCACACACAAGCGCTCTCGTCTCGCTCTCACACACAAGCGCTCTCGTCTTGCTCACACACACAAGCGCTCTCACCTCGCTCTCACACACAAGCGCTCTCGTCTCGCTCTCACGCACAAGTGCTCTCACCTCGCTCTCACGCACAAGCGCTCTCGTCTTGATCTCACACACAAGCGCTCTCACCTCGCTCTCACACACATGCGCTCTCACCTCGCACGCACACACAAGCGCTCACCTCACTCACAAGCGCTCTCACATCGCTCTCACACACAAGCGCTCGCGTCTCGCTCTCACACACAAGCGCTCTCACCTCGCTCTCACTCACAAGCGCTCTCGTCTCGCTCTCACACACAAGCGCTCTCGTCTCGCTCTCACACACAAGCGCTCTCATCTCGCTCTCACACACAAGTGCTCTCACATCGCTCTCACACACAAGTGCTCTCACATCGCTCTCACACACAAGTGCTCGCGTCTCGCTCTCACACACAAGCGCTCTCACCTCGCTCTCTCTCACAAGCGCTCTCACCTCGCCCTCACACACAAGCTCTCGCACCTCCCTCTCACACACAAGCGCTCGCGACTCGCTCTCACACACAAGCGCTCTCACCTCGCTGTCACACACAAGCGCTCTCGTCTCGCTCTCACACACAAGCGCTCTCGTCTCGTTCTCACACACAAGCGCTCTCGTCTTGCTCTCACACACAAGCGCTCTCGTCTCGCTCTCACACACAAGCGCTCTCGTCTCGCTCTCACACACAAGCGCTCTCGTCTTGCTCACACACACAAGCGCTCTCACCTCGCTCTCACACACAAGCGCTCTCGCCTCGCTCTCACACACAAGCTCTGTCGACTCGATTTCACACACAAGCGCTCTCGTCTCGCTCTCACACACAAGTGCTCTCACCTCGCTCTCACGCACAAGCGCTCTCGTCTCGCTCTCACGCACAAGTGCTCTCACCTCGCTCTCACGCACAAGCGCTCTCGTCTTGATCTCACACACAAGCGCTCTCACCTCGCTCTCACACACACGCGCTCTCACCTCGCACTCACACACAAGTGCTCACCTCACACACAAGCGCTCTCACCTCGCTCTCATACACAAGCGCTCTCGTCTCGCTCTCACACACAAGCGCTCTCACCTCGCTCTCACACACAAGTGCTCTCACCTCGCTCTCACACACAAGCGCACTCGTCTCGCACTCACATACAAGCGCTCTCGTCTCGCTTTCACACACAAGCGCTCTCGTCTCGCTTTCACACACAAGCGCTCTCGTCTCGCTCTCACACACAAGCGCTCTCACATCGCTCTCACACACAAGTGCTCTCACATCGCTCTCACACACAAGCGCTCTCGTCTCGCTCTCACACACAAGCGCTCTCGTCTCGCTCTCACTCACAAGCGCTCTCACCTCGCTCCCACACAGAAGCGCTCTCGTCTCGCTCTCACACACAAGCGCTCTCACCTCGCTCTCACACACAAGCGCACTCGTCTCGCTCTCACACACAAGCACTCTCGTCTCGCTCTCATACACAAGCGCTCTCGTCTCGCTCTCACACACAAGCGCTCTCACCTCGCTCTCACTCACAAGCGCTCTCGTCTTGCTCTCACACACAAGCGTGCTCACCTCGCTTTCACACACAAGCGCTCTCATCTCGCTTTCACACACAAGCGCTCTCGTCTCGCTCTCACACACAGGCGTCCTCACCTCGCTTTCACACACAAGCGCTCTCGTCTCGCTCTCACACACAAGCGCTCTCACCTCGCTCTCACACACAAGTGCTCTCGTCTCGCTCTCACACACAAGCGCTCCCACCTCGCCGTCACACACAAGCGCTCTCACCTCGCTCTCACACACAAACGCTCTCATCTCGCTCTCACACACAAGCGCTCTCACCTCGCTCTCTCACACAAGCGCTCTCACCTCGCACTCACACACAAGCGCTCTCACCTCGCTCTCACACACAAACGCTCTCATCTCGCTCTCACACACAAGCGCTCTCACCTCGCTCTCACACACAAGTGCTCTCACCTCGCACTCACACACAAGCGCTCTCACCTCGCTCTCACACACAAACGCTCTCATCTCGCTCTCACACACAAGCGCTCTCGTCTCACTCTCACACACAAGCACTCTCACCTCGCTCTCACACACAAGCGCCCTGACCTCGCTCTCACTCACAAGCCCTCTCACCTCGCACTCACACACAAGCCCTCTCACCTCGCACTCACTCACAAGCGCTCTCGTCTCGCTCTCACTCACAAGGGGTCTCACCTCGCACTCACACACAAGCCCTCTCACCTCGCACTCACTCACAAGCCCTCTCACCTTGCACTCACACACAAGCGCTCTCGCCTCGCTCTCACTCACAAGCGCTCTCGTCTCGCTCTCACTCACAAGGGGTCTCACCTCGCTCTCTCACACAAGCGCACTCGTCTGGCTCTCACTCACAAGCGCTCTCGTCTCGCTCTCACTCAGAAGGGGTCTCACCTCGCTCTCACACACAAGCGCCCTGACCTCGCTCTCACTCACAAGCCCTCTCACCTCGCACTCACACACAAGCGCTCTCGCCTCGCTCTCACTCACAACCGCCCCCGTCTCCCTCTCCAACACAAGCGCTCTCGTCTCGCTCTCACTCACAAGCGCTCTCGTCTCGCTCTCACTCAGAAGGGGTCTCACCTCGCTCTCACACACAAGCGCTCTCACCTCGCTCTCACACACAAGCGCTCTCGTCTCGCTCTCACACACAAGCGCGCTTGTCTCGCTCTCACACACAAACGCTCTCGTCTCGCTCTCACACACAAGCGCTCTCACCTCGCTCTCACACACAAGCGCTCTCACCTCGCTCTCACACACAAGCGCTCTCATCTCACTCTCACTCACAAGCGCTCTCGTCTCGCTCTCACACACAAGCGCTCTCACCTCGCCCTCACACACAAGCTCTCGCACCTCTCTCTCACACACAAGCGCTCTCAACTCGTTCTCACACACAAGCCTTCCCACCTCGCTGTCACACACGAGCGCTCTCACCTCGCTCTCACACACAAGCGCTCTCGTCTCGTTCTTACACACAAGCACTCGCGTCTCGCTCTCACACACAAGCGCTCTCGTCTCGCTCACACACAAGCGCTCTCACCTCGCTCTCACACACAAGCGCTCTCGTCTCGCTCTCACACACAAGCTCTGTCGTCTCGCTCTCACACACAAGCGCTCTCGTCTCGCTCTCACACACAAGCGCTCTCACCTCGCTCTCACACACAAGCGCTCTCACCTCGCTCTCACACACAAGCGCACTCGTCTCGCTCTCACACACAAGCGCTCTCGTCTCGCTCTCACACACAAGCGCTCTCGTCTCGCTCTCACACACAAGCGCTCGCATCTCGCTCTCACACACAAGCGCTCTCACCTCGCTCTCACACACAAGTGCTCTCACCTCGCTCTCACACACAAGCGCACTCGTCTCGCACTCACACACAAGCGCTCTCGTCTCGCTTTCACACACAAGCGCTCTCGTCTCGCTTTCACACACAAGCGCTCTCGTCTCGCTCTCACACACAAGGGCTCTCACATCGCTCTCACACACAAGTGCTCTCACATCGCTCTCACACACAAGCGCTCTCGTCTCGCTCTCACACACAAGCGCTCTCGTCTCGCTCTCACTCACAAGCGCTCTCACCTCGCTCCCACACAGAAGCGCTCTCGTCTCGCTCTCACACACAAGCGCTCTCACCTCGCTCTCACACACAAGCGCACTCGTCTCGCTCTCACACACAAGCGCACTCGTCTCGCACTCACACACAAGCGCTCTCGTCTCGCTTTCACACACAAGCGCTCTCGTCTCGCTTTCACACACAAGCGCTCTCGTCTCGCTCTCACACACAAACGCTCTCATCTCGCTCTCACACACAAGCGCTCTCGTCTCGCTCTCACACACAAGTGCTCTAGTCTCGCTCTCACACACAAGCGCTATCGTCTCGCTCTCACACACAAGCGCTCTCACCTCGCTCTCACTCACAAGCGTTCTCTTCTCGCTCTCACACACAAGCGCTCTCATTCACAAGCGTTCTCGTCTCGCTCTCACACACAAGCACTCTCGTCTCGTTCTCACACACAAGCGCTCTCACCTCGCTCTCACACACAAGCGCTCTCACCTCGCTCTCACACACAAGCGCTCTCACCTCGCTCTCACACACAAGCGCTCTCGTCTCGCTCTCACACACAAGCGCTCTCATCTCGCTCTCACACACAAGTGCTCCCACACACAAGTGCTCTCACATCGCTCTCACACACAAGCGCTCGCGTCTCGCTCTCACACACAAGCGCTCTCACCTCGCTCTCACTCACAAGCGCTCTCGTCTCGCTCTCACACACAAGCGCTCTCGTCTTGCTCTCACACACAAGCGCTCTCACCTCGCTCTCTCTCACAAGCGCTCTCACCTCGCCCTCACACACAAGCACTCGCGTCTCGCTCTCACACACAAGCGCTCTCACCTCGCTGTCACACACAGGCGCTCTCGTCTCGTTCTCACACACAAGCGCTCTCGTCTCGCTCTCACACACAAGCGCTCTCGTCTTGCTCACACACACAAGCGCTCTCACCTCGCTCTCAAACACAAGCGCTCTCACCTCGCTCTCACACACAAGCGCTCTCTCCTCGCTCTCACACACAAGCGCTCTCGTCTCGCTCTCACACACAAGCGCTCTCATCTCGCTCTCACACACAAGTGCTCCCACACACAAGTGCTCTCACATCGCTCTCACACACAAGCGCTCGCGTCTCGCTCTCACACACAAGCGCTCTCACCTCGCTCTCACTCACAAGCGCTCTCGTCTCGCTCTCACACACAAGCGCTCTCGTCTCGCTCTCACACACAAGCGCTCTCACCTCGCTCTCTCTCACACACAAGTGCTCTCACATCGCTCTCACACACAAGCGCTCTCACCTCGCCCTCACACACAAGCTCTCGCACCTCCCTCTCACACACAAGCACTCGCGTCTCGCTCTCACACACAAGCGCTCTCATCTCGCTCTCACACACAAGTGCTCTCACATCGCTCTCACACACAACTGTTCTGACATCGCTCTCACACACAAGCGCTCGCGTCTCGCTCTCACACACAAGCGCTCTCACCTCGCTCTCACTCACAAGCGCTCTCACCTCGCCCTCACACACAAGCTCCCGCACCTCTCTCTCACACACAAGCGCTCTCAACTCGTTCTCACACACAAGCCTTCTCACCTCGCTGTCACACACAAGCGCTCTCACCTCGCTCTCACACACAAGCGCTCTCGTCTCGTTCTCACACACAAGCGCTCTCGTCTCGCTCTCACACACAAGCGCTCTCGTCTCGCTCACACACAAGCGCTCTCACCTCGCTCTCACACACAAGCGCTCTCGTCTCGCTCTCACACACAAGCTCTGTCGTCTCGCTTTCACACACAAGCGCTCTCGTCTCGCTCTCACGCACAAGTGCTCTCACCTCGCTCTCACGCACAAGCGCTCTCGTCTTGATCTCACACACAAACGCTCTCACCTCGCTCTCACACACATGCGCTCTCACCTCGCACTCACACACAAGCGCTCACCTCACTCACAAGCGCTCTCACCTCGCTCTCACACACAAGCGCTCTCGTCTCGCTCTCACAAACAAGCGCTCTCACCTCGCTCTCACACACAAGCGCTCTCACCTCGCTCTCACACACAAGCGCACTCGTCTCGCTCTCACACACAAGCGCTCTCGTCTCGCTCTCACACACAAGCGCTCTCGTCTCGCTCTCACACACAAGCGCTCTCGTCTCGCTCTCACACACAAGCGCTCTCGTCTCGCTCTCACACACAAGTGCTCTAGTCTCGCTCTCACACACAAGCGCTCTCGTCTCGCTCTCACACACAAGCGCTCTCATTCACAAGCGTTCTCGTCTCGCTCTCACACACAAGCACTCTCGTCTCGTTCTCACACACAAGCGCTCTCACCTCGCTCTCACACACAAGCGCTCTCACCTCGCTCTCACACACAAGCGCTCTCACCTCGCTCTCACACACAAGCGCTCTCACCTTGCTCTCACACACAAGCGCTCTCACCTCGCTCTCACACACAAGCGCTCTCGTCTCGCTCTCACACACAAGCGCTCTCGTCTCGCTCACACACACAAGCGCTCTCGTCTCGCTCTCACACACAAGCGCTCTCGTCTCGCTCTCACACACAAGCTCTGTCGTCTCGCTTTCACACACAAGCGCTCTCGTCTCGCTCTCACGCACAAGTGCTCTCACCTCGCTCTCACGCACAAGCGCTCTCGTCTTGATCTCACACACAAGCGCTCTCACCTCGCTCTCACACACATGCGCTCTCACCTCGCACGCACACACAAGCGCTCACCGCACTCACAAGCGCTCTCACATCGCTCTCACACACAAGCGCTCGCGTCTCGCTCTCACACACAAGCGCTCTCACCTCGCTCTCACTCACAAGCGCTCTCGACTCGCTCTCACACACAAGCGCTCTCGTCTCGCTCTCACACACAAGCGCTCTCATCTCGCTCTCACACACAAGTGCTCTCACATCGCTCTCACACACAAGTGCTCTCACATCGCTCTCACACACAAGTGCTCGCGTCTCGCTCTCACACACAAGCGCTCTCACCTCGCTCTCTCTCACAAGCGCTCTCACCTCGCCCTCACACACAAGCTCTCGCACCTCCCTCTCACACACAAGCACTCGCGACTCGCTCTCACACACAAGCGCTCTCACCTCGCTGTCACACACAAGCGCTCTCACCTCGCTCTCACACACAAGCGCTCTCGTCTCGTTCTCACACACAAGCGCTCTCGTCTCGCTGTCACACACAAGCGCTCTCACCTCGCTCTCACACACAAGCGCTCTCGTCTCGTTCTCACACACAAGCGCTCTCGTCTCGCTCTCACACACAAGCACTCTCGTCTCGTTCTCACACACAAGCGCTCTCACCTCGCTCTCACACACAAGCGCTCTCACCTCGCTCTCACACACAAGCGCTCTCACCTCGCTCTCACACACAAGCACTCTCGTCTCGTTCTCACACACAAGCGCTCTCACATCGCTCTCACACACAAGTGCTCTCACATCGCTCTCACACACAAGTGCTCGCGTCTCGCTCTCACACACAAGCGCTCTCACCTCGCTCTCTCTCACAAGCGCTCTCACCTCGCCCTCACACACAAGCTCTCGCACCTCCCTCTCACACACAAGCGCTCGCGACTCGCTCTCACACACAAGCGCTCTCACCTCGCTGTCACACACAAGCGCTCTCGTCTCGCTCTCACACACAAGCACTCTCGTCTCGTTCTCACACACAAGCGCTCTCGTCTTGCTCTCACACACAAGCGCTCTCGTCTCGCTCTCACACACAAGCGCTCTCGTCTCGCTCTCACACACAAGCGCTCTCGTCTTGCTCACACACACAAGCGCTCTCACCTCGCTCTCACACACAAGCGCTCTCGCCTCGCTCTCACACACAAGCTCTGTCGACTCGATTTCACACACAAGCGCTCTCGTCTCGCTCTCACACACAAGTGCTCTCACCTCGCTCTCACGCACAAGCGCTCTCGTCTCGCTCTCACGCACAAGTGCTCTCACCTCGCTCTCACGCACAAGCGCTCTCGTCTTGATCTCACACACAAGCGCTCTCACCTCGCTCTCACACACACGCGCTCTCACCTCGCACTCACACACAAGTGCTCACCTCACACACAAGCGCTCTCACCTCGCTCTCATACACAAGCGCTCTCGTCTCGCTCTCACACACAAGCGCTCTCACCTCGCTCTCACACACAAGTGCTCTCACCTCGCTCTCACACACAAGCGCACTCGTCTCGCACTCACATACAAGCGCTCTCGTCTCGCTTTCACACACAAGCGCTCTCGTCTCGCTTTCACACACAAGCGCTCTCGTCTCGCTCTCACACACAAGCGCTCTCACATCGCTCTCACACACAAGTGCTCTCACATCGCTCTCACACACAAGCGCTCTCGTCTCGCTCTCACACACAAGCGCTCTCGTCTCGCTCTCACTCACAAGCGCTCTCACCTCGCTCCCACACAGAAGCGCTCTCGTCTCGCTCTCACACACAAGCGCTCTCGCCTCGCTCTCACACACAAGCGCACTCGTCTCGCTCTCACACACAAGCACTCTCGTCTCGCTCTCATACACAAGCGCTCTCGTCTCGCTCTCACACACAAGCGCTCTCACCTCGCTCTCACTCACAAGCGCTCTCGTCTTGCTCTCACACACAAGCGTGCTCACCTCGCTTTCACACACAAGCGCTCTCGTCTCGCTTTCACACACAAGCGCTCTCGTCTCGCTCTCACACACAGGCGTCCTCACCTCGCTTTCACACACAAGCGCTCTCGTCTCGCTCTCACACACAAGCGCTCTCGTCTCGCTTTCACACACAAGCGCTCTCGTCTCGCTCTCACACACAAGCGCTCTCACCTCGCTCTCACACACAAGTGCTCTCGTCTCGCTCTCACACACAAGCGCTCCCACCTCGCCGTCACACACAAGCGCTCTCACCTCGCTCTCACACACAAACGCTCTCATCTCGCTCTCACACACAAGCGCTCTCACCTCGCTCTCTCACACAAGCGCTCTCACCTCGCACTCACACACAAGCGCTCTCACCTCGCTCTCACACACAAACGCTCTCATCTCGCTCTCACACACAAGCGCTCTCACCTCGCTCTCACACACAAGTGCTCTCACCTCGCACTCACACACAAGCGCTCTCACCTCGCTCTCACACACAAACGCTCTCATCTCGCTCTCACACACAAGCGCTCTCGTCTCACTCTCACACACAAGCACTCTCACCTCGCTCTCACACACAAGCGCCCTGACCTCGCTCTCACTCACAAGCCCTCTCACCTCGCACTCACACACAAGCCCTCTCACCTCGCACTCACTCACAAGCGCTCTCGTCTCGCTCTCACTCACAAGGGGTCTCACCTCGCACTCACACACAAGCCCTCTCACCTCGCACTCACTCACAAGCCCTCTCACCTTGCAACTCACACACAAGCGCTCTCGCCTCGCTCTCACTCACAAGCGCTCTCGTCTCGCTCTCACTCACAAGGGGTCTCACCTCGCTCTCTCACACAAGCGCACTCGTCTGGCTCTCACTCACAAGCGCTCTCGTCTCGCTCTCACTCAGAAGGGGTCTCACCTCGCTCTCACACACAAGCGCCCTGACCTCGCTCTCACTCACAAGCCCTCTCACCTCGCACTCACACACAAGCGCTCTCGCCTCGCTCTCACTCACAACCGCCCCCGTCTCCCTCTCCAACACAAGCGCTCTCGTCTCGCTCTCACTCACAAGCGCTCTCGTCTCGCTCTCACTCAGAAGGGGTCTCACCTCGCTCTCACACACAAGCGCTCTCACCTCGCTCTCACACACAAGCGCTCTCGTCTCGCTCTCACACACAAGCGCGCTTGTCTCGCTCTCACACACAAACGCTCTCGTCTCGCTCTCACACACAAGCGCTCTCACCTCGCTCTCACACACAAGCGCTCTCACCTCGCTCTCACACACAAGCGCTCTCACCTCGCTCTCACACACAAGCGCTCTCATCTCACTCTCACTCACAAGCGCTCTCGTCTCGCTCTCACACACAAGCGCTCTCATCTCGCTCTCACATACAAATGCTCTCACATCGCTCTCACACACAAGTGCTCTCACATCGCTCTCACACACAAGCGCTCGCGTCTCGCTCTCACACACAAGCGCTCTCACCTCGCCCTCACACACAAGCTCTCGCACCTCTCTCTCACACACAAGCGCTCTCAACTCGTTCTCACACACAAGCCTTCTCACCTCGCTGTCACACACGAGCGCTCTCACCTCGCTCTCACACACAAGCGCTCTCATCTCGTTCTTACACACAAGCGCTCTCGTCTCGCTCTCACACACAAGCGCTCTCGTCTCGCTCACACACAAGCGCTCTCACCTCGCTCTCACACACAAGCGCTCTCGTCTCGCTCTCACACACAAGCTCTGTCGTCTCGCTCTCACACACAAGCGCTCTCGTCTCGCTCTCACACACAAGCGCTCTCACCTCGCTCTCACACACAAGCGCTCTCACCTCGCTCTCACACACAAGCGCACTCGTCTCGCTCTCACACACAAGCGCTCTCGTCTCGCTCTCACACACAAGCGCTCTCGTCTCGCTCTCACACACAAGCGCTCGTATCTCGCTCTCACACACAAGCGCTCTCGTCTCGCTCTCACACACAAGCGCTCTCACCTCACTCTCACTCACAAGCGCTCTCGTCTCGCTCTCACACACAAGCGATCTCATTCACAAGCGTTCTCGTCTCGCTCTCACACACAAGCACTCTCGTCTCGTTCTCACACACAAGCGCTCTCACCTCGCTCTCACACACAAGCGCTCTCACCTCGCTCTCACACACAAGCGCTCTCACCTCGCTCTCACACACAAGCGCTCTCACCTCGCTCTCACACACAAGCGCTCTCGTCTCGCTCTCACACACAAGCGCTCTCATCTCGCTCTCACACACAAGTGCTCCCACACACAAGTGCTCTCACATCGCTCTCACACACAAGCGCTCGCGTCTCGCTCTCACACACAAGCGCTCTCACCTCGCTCTCACTCACAAGCGCTCTCGTCTCGCTCTCACACACAAGCGCTCTCGTCTCGCTCTCACACACAAGCGCTCTCATCTCGCTCTCACACACAAGTGCTCTCACGTCGCTCTCACACACAAGCGCTCGCGTCTCGCTCTCACACACAAGTGCTCTCACCTCGCTCTCTCTCACAAGCGCTCTCACCTCGCTCTCTCTCACAAGCGCTCTCACCTCGCCCTCACACACAAGCTCTCGCACCTCCCTCTCACACACAAGCACTCGCGTCTCGCTCTCACACACAAGCGTTCTCACCTCGCTGTCACACACAAGCGCTCTCACCTCGCTCTCACACACAAGCGCTCTCGTCTCGTTCTCACACACAAGCGCTCTCGTCTCGCTCTCACACACAAGCGCTCTCATCTTGCTCACACACACAAGTGCTCTCACCTCGCTCTCACACACAAGCGCTCTCGCCTCGCTCTCACACACAAGCTCTGTCGGCGCGCTTTCACACACAAGCGCTCTCGTCTCGCTCTCACGCACAAGTGCTCTCACCTCGCTCTCACGCACAAGCGCTCTCGTCTTGATCTCACACACAAGCGCTCTCACCTCGCTCTCACACACACGCGCTCTCACCTCGCACTCACACACAAGTGCTCACCTCACACACAAGCGCTCTCACCTCGCTCTCACACACAAGTGCTCTCACCTCGCTCTCACACACAAGCGCACTCGTCTCGCACTCACACACAAGCACTCACCTCACACAGAAGCGCTCTCGTCTCGCTTTCACACACAAGCGCTCTCGTCTCGCTTTCACACACAAGCGCTCTCGTCTCGCTCTCACTCACAAGCGCTCTCGTCTCGCTCTCACTCACAAGGGGTCTCACCTCGCTCTCACACACAAGCGCTCTCACCTCGCTCTCACACACAAGCGCTCTCGTCTCGCTCTCACACACAAGCGCGCTTGTCTCACTCTCACACACAAGCGCTCTCGTCTCGCTCTCACACACAAGCGCTCTCACCTCGCTCTCACACACAAGCGCTCTCACCTCGCTCTCACACACAAAAGCTCTCGTCTCGCTCTCACACACAAGCGCTCTCATCTCGCTCTCCCTCACAAGCACTCTCGTCTCGCTCTCACACACAAGCGCTCTCATCTCGCTCTCACACACAAGTGCTCTCACATCGCTCTCACACACAAGTGCTCTCACATCGCACTCACACACAAGCGCTCGCGTCTCGCTCTTACACACAAGCGCTCTCACCTCGCTCTCACTCACAAGCGCTCTCACCTCGCCCTCACACACAAGCTCCCGCACCTCTCTCTCACACACAAGCGCTCTCACCTCGCTCTCACACACAAGCGCTCTCACCTCGCTCTCACACACAAGCGCTCTCGTCTCGTTCTCACACACAAGCGCTCGCGTCTCGCTCTCACACACAAGCGCTCTCGTCTCGCTCACACACACAAGCGCTCTCACCTCGCTCTCGTCTCGCTCTCACACACAAGCTCTGTCGTCTCGCTTTCACACACAAGCGCTCTCGTCTCGCTCTCACGCACAAGTGCTCTCACCTCGCTCTCACGCACAAGCGCTCTCGTCTTGATCTCACACACAAGCGCTCTCACCTCGCTCTCACACACACGCGCTCTCACCTCGCACTCACACACAAGCGCTCACCTCACACACAAGCGCTCTCACCTCGCTCTCACACACAAGTGCTCTCGTCTCGCTCTCACACACAAGCGCTCTCACCTCGCTCTCACACACAAGCGCTCTCACCTCGCTCTCACACACAAGCGCACTCGTCTCGCACTCACACACAAGCGCTCTCGTCTCGCTCTCACACACAAGCGCTCTCGTCTCGCTCTCACACACAAGCGCTCTCGTCTCGCTCTCACACACAAGCGCTCTCGTCTCGCTCTCACACACAAGCGCACTCGTCTCGCTCTCACACACAAGTGCTCTAGTCTCGCTCTCACACACAAGCGCTCTCACCTCGCTCTCACTCACAAGCGCTCTCGTCTCGCTCTCACACACAAGCGCTCTCATTCACAAGCGTTCTCGTCTCGCTCTCACACACAAGCACTCTCGTCTCGCTCTCACACACAAGCGCTCTCACCTCGCTCTCACACACAAGCGCTCTCACCTCGCTCTCACACACAAGCGCTCTCACCTCGCTCTCACACACAAGCGCTCTCACCTCGCTCTCACACACAAGCGCTCTCACCTCGCTCTCACACACAAGCGCTCTCGTCTCGCTCTCACACACAAGCGCTCTCACCTCGCTCTCACACACAAGCGCTCGCGTCTCGCTCTCATACACAAGCGCTCTCACCTCGCTCTCACTCACAAGCGCTCTCGTCTCGCTCTCACACACAAGCGCTCTCACCTCCCTCTCACTCACAAGCGCTCTCGTCTCGCTCTCACTCACAAGCGCTCTCGTCTCGCTCTCACTCACAAGCGCTCTCGTCTCGCTCTCACTCACAAGCGCTCTCGTCTCGCTCTCACTCACAAGCGCTCTCCCCCCCATCCTCATCCTACCGTCCTCCTCCCCCCTCCTCCTTCTCCTCATCCTCTTCCTCCCCCCTCCTCCCCCCTCCTTCTCCTCCTCTCCCCCTCCCCTCCTCCCTCCACTCCTGCCCTCCACCTCCCCTCCCCACCCCGTCTTATCTACCCCCCTCCCCCACTCCCTCCCTCCCCCACCGCACCCCCTCACCCACCTCCCCCCACCTCTCCTCCCTCCCCCCCACCTCTCCCCTACCCACCCCTCTCCTCTACCCTCCTCCCCCCACCCCCTTCCCCCCCACCGCACCCCCTCACCCACCTCCCCCCACCCCTCCTCCCCTCCTCACCCTCCCCCTCTCCTCTTCCCACCCTCCCACCGCTCCTCACCCTCCCCCCCTCCTCTCCCCCCCTTACCCCCCCTACTCTCTCCTCCCCCTCGCCCAGTCCTCTCTCCCCTCCTCCTCTCTCCCACCTTCCCCCCTCCCCCCTCCTCTCTCCCCCCCTCCGCTCTCCCCCCTCCTCTCTCCCCCCTTCCCCCCTCCTCTCTTCCCCCCTCCTCTCTTCCCCCCTTCCCCCCTCCTCTTTCCCCGCCTCCCTCTCCTCCCCCTCCCTCTCTCCCCCCTTCCCCCCTCCTCTCTTCCCCCCTTCCCCCCTCCTCTCTCCCCGCCTCTCTCTCCTCCCCCTCCCTCTCTCCTCCCCTCCCTCTCTCCTCCCCCCTCCTCGCCCTCCTCCTCCTCCCCCTCCTCGCCCTCCTCCTCCTCCCCCTCCTCTCTCCTCCCCTTCCCCCCTCCTCTCTCCTCCCCTTCCCATTCCTCCCCCTCCCCCTCACCCCCCTACCTCTTCTCGTCTTCCCACCTTACCCCCTCTTCTCTTCCCCCACTTCACCCCTCCTCTCTCCCCCCCTCCCGTCCCCCCTCCTCCTCCTCCATCCTCCCCCCCCACCCCTCCCCTTCCAACCCCCCCGTCCTCCCTCCTCCTCCTCCATCCTCCCCAACCTCCCCTACCCCTCCTCCCTCCCCCCCTCCCTCCCACCCCTCCTCTCGCCCCCCCTCCTCTCCCGCCCCCTTTCTTCCCCCTCCGCTCCCCTTGCTCCCTCCCCTCCGCCCCCGCTCCCCTTGCCCCCTTCCTCCCCTCCCCCCTTCTCCTCTCCTCACCTCCCCACCACCCCCATCCTCCTCACCCTCATCCCTCCTCTCCCCCCTCCTCCCCCCCCCCCACCAGCCCCCATTGCCACCACCCCCCTCCTCCTCTCCCCCCCCCACCAGCCCCGCATCGCCACCACCCCCCTCCTCCTCTCCCCCCCTCCTCCTCCTCTCCCCCCCTCCTCCTCCTCTCCCCCCCTCCTCCTCCTCTCCCCCCTCCTCCTCCTCCTCCTCCTCTCCCCCCCTCCTCCTCCTCTCCCCCCCTCCTCCTCCTCTCCCCCTCCTCCTCCTCCTCCTCTCCCCCCCTCCTCCTCTCCCCCCCTCCTCCTCCTCCTCTCCCCCCCTCCTCCTCCTCCTCTCCCCCCCTCCTCCTCCTCCTCTCCCCCCCTCCTCCTCCTCTCCCCCCTCCTCCTCCTCTCCCCCCCACCTCCTCCTCCTCTCCCCCTCCTCCTCCTCTCCCCCTCCTCCTCCACTCCCCCCCTCCTCCTCCTCTCCCCCCCCTCCTCCTCCTCTCCCCCCTCCTCCTCCTCTCCCCCTCCTCCTCCTCTCCCCCTCCTCCTCCTCTCCCCTCCTCCTCCTCTCCCCCCTCCTCCTCCTCTCCCCCTCCTCCTCCTCTCCCCCCCTCCTCCTCTCCCCCCCCTCCTCCTCCTCCTCTCCCCCCTCCTCCTCCTCCTCTCCCCCCCTCCTCCTCTCCCTCCCCCCTCCTCCTCTCCCCCCTCCACACTCTTCCCCTCCCCCCTACGCTCCCCTCCCCCCTACCCTCCCCTCTACGCTCCCCTCCCCCCTACCCTCCCCTCTTCCCCCTCCACACTCTTCCCCTCCCCCTACCCTCCCCTCTTCCCCCTCCACACCCTTCCCCTCCCCTACCCTGTTCCCCTCCCCCCTATTCCTCCTCCACACCCTTCCCCTCCCCTCCCCTCTTCCCCCTCCACACCCTCCCACTCCCCCTACCCTCCCCTCTTCCCCCCTACCTCCACTCTTCCCCCTCCCCTCCCCTCTTCCCCCTCCCCTCCCCTCTTCCCCCTACCCTCCCCTCTTCCCCCTACCCTCCCCTCTTCCCCCTACCCTCCCCTCTTCCCCCTACCCTCCCCCTCCACACCCTTCCCCTCCCCTCTTCCCCCTCCACACCCTTCCCCTCCCCCTACCCTCCCCTCTTCCCCCCTACCCTCCCCTCCCCTCTTCCCCTACCCTCCCCATTTCCCCCTACCCTCCCCTCCTACCCTTCCCTCTTCCCCCGCCACACCCTTCCCCTCCCCTCCACCCTCCCCTCTTCCCCCTCCACACCCTTCCCCTCCCCCCTACCCTCCCTTCTTCCCCTCCCCCCTACCCTCCCCCTTCCCCTACCATCCCCTCCACACCCTTCCCCTCCCCTCTTCTCCCCGACCACCCCTCTTCCCCCCACCTCCACTTTTCCCCCTACCATCCCCTCTTCCCTCTACCCTCCCCTCTCCTCTTCCCCCTCCCCTCCCCTCTTCCCCCTACCCTCCCCCCCCACCCTCCCCTCTTCCCCTACCCTCCCCTCTTCCCCTACCCTCCCCTCTTCCACCTACCCTCCCCTCTTCCCCCTCCACACCCTTCCCCTCCCACCTACCCTCCCCTCTTCCCCCTCCACACCCTTCCCCTCCCCCCCACCCTCCCCTCTTCCCCCACCCCGTCCCCTCTTCCCCCTACCCTCCCCTCTTCCCCCTACCCTCCCCTCTTCCCCCTACCCTCCCCTCTTCCCCCTCCACATCCTTCCCCCCCACGCCCTCTTCCTCCTACTCTTCCCCTACCCTCCCCCCTACCCCGTCCCCTCTTCCCCCTCCACACCCCTTCCCCCCCATCTCACCCCACCCACCCCTCCTCACCCCACCCGCCCCGCCCCTCCTCACCCCACCCCCCATCCCGCACCCACACCTGCACACCCCGTCCTCCGCTGCACCTGCGCGCCCCCGTCCCTTGCCCTGCCGCTTCTTTGAGCGCCCTCCCCCTGTGCGCCTCCTTATCCCCGCCCCCGTGCACTGCCCCCCCGTGCCAATTGCAGACCAAGAACTGATCCCTGCAGTTCTCCACTAGTTTTATCAAAACGAATCATTTATTCCAACTCTGTTGTTTTTTGTGTGACACCAGTTTTCAATCCATGCTAACACACTTCCTCCAATTCCATCGGCTTTCACTTCATGCACCAGCCTCTTATGCAGCATCTTGTCAAATGCCTTTTGAAATTCTAAACACACTACACCTACAGTTTCGTCTATCTACCCTCCCTGTTACATCCTCCAAGAATTTGAGCAAATTTTTCAAACATGATTTACATTTCATAAAACCACATTGACTAGGTTTGATTATTTTCAGCTTTCCTCAATGATTAGCTATTTAGAACCATAGAAAATTACAGCTCAGAAACAGGTCTTTTGGACCTTCTTGTCTTTGCCAAACCATTTGTTTGCCTAGTCCCACTGACCTGCACTTGGACCATATCCCTCCACACCCCTCTCATCCATGAACCCGTCCAAGTTTTTCTAAAATGTTAAAAGTGACCCTGCATTTACCACTTTATCCGGCAGTTCATTCCACACTCCCACCACTCTCTGCATGAAGAAGCCCCCCCCTAATATTCCCTTTAAACTTTTCTCCTTTCACCCTTAACCCATGCCCTCTGGTTTTTTTCTCCCCTAGCCTCAGTGGAAAAAGCCTGCTTGCATTCACTCTATCTATACCCATCAAAATCTTATACACCTCTATCAAATCTCCCCTCATTCTTCTACGCTCCAGGGAATAAAGTCCCAACCTATTCAATCTCTCTCTGTAACTCAGCTTCTCAGGTCCCGGCAACATCCTTGTGAACCTTCTCTGCACTGTTTCAACCTTATTTACATCCTTCCTGTAACTAGGTGACCAAAACTGTACACAATACTCTAAATTTGGCCTCACCAATGCCTTATATAACCTTACCATAACACTCCAACTTTAATACTCGATACTCCGATTCATAAAGGCCAATGTACCAAAGGCACTCTTTGCGACCCTATCCACCTGTGACGTCACTTTTAGGGAATTCTGTACCTGTATTCCCAGATCCCTCTGTTCAACTGCACGCTTCAGTGTCCTACCATTTACCCTGTACGTTCTACTTTGGTTTGTCCTTCCAAAGTGCAATATCTCACACTTGTCTGCGTTAAATTCCATTTGCCATTTTTCAGCCCATTTTTCTAGTTGGTCCAAATCCCTCTGCAAGCTTTGAAAACCTTCCTCACTGTCCACTACACCTCCAATCTTTGTATCAGCAGCAAATTTGCTGATCCAATTTACCACATTATCATCCAGATCATTGATATAGATGACAAACAACAATGGACCCAACACCGATCCCTGCGGCACATCACTAGTCACAGGCCTCCACTCAGAGAAGCAATCCTCCACAACCACTCTCTGGCTTCTTCCATTGAGCCAGTGTCTAATCCAATTTACTACCTCCCCATGTATACCCAGCGACTGAACCTTCCTAACTAACCTCCGATGAGGGACCTTGTCAAAGGCCTTGCTGAAATCCAGGTAGACAACATCCACCGCCTTCCCTTCATCCACTTTCCTGGTAACCTCCTCAAAAAGCTCTAATAGATTGGTCAAACATGACCTACCACGCACAAAGCCATGTTGACTCTCCCTAATACGTCCCTGTCTATCCAAATATTTGTAGATCCTATCCCTTATCACACCTTCCAATAACTTGCCCACCACCGACGTCAAACTTACTGGCCTATAATTTCCTAGATTTCTTTTGGAACCTTTTTTAAACAACGGGACAACATGAGCCACCCTCCAATCATCCGGCACCTCCCCCGTGAATACTGACATTTTAAATATGTCTGCCAGGGCCCCTGCAAGTTCAACACTAGCTTCCCTCAAGGTCCGTGGGAATACCATGTCTGGTACTGGGGATTTATCCATTCTGACTTGCCTCAAGACAGCGAGCACCTCCCCTTTAATCTGTAAAGGTTCCATGACCTCCCTACCTGTTTGCCCTATTTCCGTAGACTCCATGCCCGTTTCCTCAGTAAATACGGATGCAAAAAAACCATTTAGTATCTTCCCCATCTCTTTTGGTTCCATACACAGTCCAAAGATGTGCGGGTTAGGTTGATTGGCCATGCTAAAAGAAAATTGCCCTTAGTGTCCTGAGATGTGTAGATTAGAGGGATTAGTGGATAAATATGTAGGGATATGGGGGTAGGGCCTGGGTGGGACTGTGGTCGGTGGAGACTCGATGGGCCGAATGGCCTCTTTCTGTACTGTAGGGTTTCTATGATTTCTATGATGACAGTCTACCACTCTGGTCTTCAAGAGGACCAATTTTATCCCTCACTATCCTTTTGCTCCTAACATACCTATAGAAGCTCTTTGGATTTTCCTTCACTCTGTCTGCCAAAGCAACCTCATGTCTTCTTTTAGCCCTCCTGATTTCCCTCTTAAGTAGCTTCTTGCACTTTTTATACTCCTCGAGCATCTGATCTGTTCCTTGCTGCCTGTACATTTCATACAACTCTCTCTTCCTCTTAATCAGTGTTACAATCTCCCTCGAGAACCAAGGTTCCTTATTCCTATTTACTTTGCCTTTAATCCTGACAGGAACATACAAACTCTGCACTCTCAAAATTTCTCCTTTGAAGGCTTCCCACTTTCCATTTACAGCCTTACCAGAGAACAGCCTGTGCCAATCCAGTTTAGAACTTCAACCCGAGGACCAGATCTATCCTTATCCATGATCAGGTTGAAACTAATGGCATTATGATCACTGGATCCAAAGTGTTCCCTCACACTCACATCCATCACCTGCCCTAACTCATTTCCCAATAGGAGATCCAATATCGCATCCTCTCTAGTTGGCACCTCTATATACTGATGTAGAAAATTCCCCTGAACACGAACTCTACTCCGCCTAAACCTTTAACAGTATGCGAGTCCCAATTTCTTCTTTGATTATTGACTTCAGCGTCTTGCCAATAATAGATGTTAAATTAAATGGCCTATAGTTCCTGTAAAGGGTCCAATCAGCCGCAGCACAATGGTCCTGATACAATCCACAGGCACTTCCAACCTTTTCCTTAACCTTCCTACTCCTGCAATCGACGACAGCACATGACCGTGCACTTCTGTGCCGGTCTGCTTGTGTCCTACCATCTGGGACCGCATTGGGAGACCCCCCTTGTATAGGCTAAAATCAATGTCAAACTGTACAAACTCTTCTGGGACACCGGGGATCCTGAAAAGCTGTTAACATAACCAGATGCACAGGTGCAGCTTGGCAGACAAAAAGCATTATCACTGAGTGGTTTTACTGGACATGTTCGGCAGGGCACTGAAACATACCCGGTTCAGTTTGAGATAGGCAATTTAACTTTCCAGCACTCTGTCATCCTACTTTCCCTCAAACAAGACATGAAATACATGATTGGGGTTGAACAAATATGCATGCCCTCTCTTTCAATATGGTCAACCAATATATCTGGTATATGGGCAGCTCCAATGACTACCCCATAAAGATCCCTGCCAGACACTATCTTCAGAGATTCCAACTTTGGGGAACTCTGGGTCAAACCCTCTGACATGACAGATGATGTTCAAGCTCAGAATCACATTACAAAACATCTACAGGCTTTCACCACATACAAACACTGTTGTGGACGCATGGAGGGTGAATTGAGCATAGAGGGACCTGGTTCAAGACCGCAAAAACAATACGGGTTCCTCAAACAGGCAGAGACTGAAGTAGCCAAAAGGTATCTCTATTCCGTTGCTTCCACTAACAATTTTCCAATCTGGCCAGTCCGCAAGCCTGATGGCTCCTGGAGACTAATTACTGACCACCGGGAATTAAACAAAGTCACCCCATTACAGCACCAACAGTGGCCACTAGCCCCAAACCATGATGAAACACAATCCTGAAGCCCGCTATTTGACAGTATTAGATATCAGCAATGGATTCTGGTCTGTCCCACTGAAGAGAAGCTGCCAGTGTAAGTTTGCTTTCATGTTCCAGGAACAACAATATACCTGGACATGCCTCCCTCATGAATTCCATAATTCTCCCTCTACTTTCCACCAAAGGTTAGCAGAGGGCTTAGAGACCATTTCAAGACCTGAATGCCTCATCCAATATGATGATTTGCTATTATAGACAATTACTAAGGAAGAACATCTCACATTATTGTCGGAACTATTTGCTCTGCTAGCTCATTTAGGATTGAAAGTTATTCCTAAGAGAGCCCAGATCATGAAAACGCATGTCTCATATTTGGACACCGTTATTACCCATGGTAAACATCAAGTCAAGTAAAGTAAACATCAAGACTCACATTCCAACCATTGTGTATAAGATGTTGAGAGGTATTGATAGAGTGGATTCTCAGAGGCTTTTACCCAGGGCTGAAATGGTTGTCACGAGAGGCCACAGGTTTAGGGTGCTGGGGAGTAGGTATAGAGGAGATGTTAGAGGTAAGTTTTTCATTCAGAGGGTGGTGGGTGCGTGGAATCGGCTGCCGGTGGTGGAAGCGGATTCGATTGAGTCTTTTAAGAGACTTTTGGATAGGATCATGGAGGTTAGTAAGATAGAAGGTTATAGATGAGCCTAGAAGGTAAGGAAATTGTTCGGCGCAACTTGTGGGCCAAAGGGCCTGTTTGTGCTGTAGCTTTTCTATGTTCTATTATCTTGTAAATTGAGTTTGTGTCTATATATGCCCTGTTTGTGAACACAACTCCCACTCACCTGATGAAGGGGCAGTGCTCCGAAAGCTTGTGCCACCGAATAAACCTGTTGGACTTTAACCTGATGTGAGACTTCTTACTGTGCTTACCTCAGTCCAATGCCGGCATCTCCACATCAAACATCAAGTCAAACAGATGTGCACAGAATCCATCACCTCCCTACCCCTACCCACAGATATCAGCTCACCACGCTCCTTCTTGGGACTGGTGCAACCATATCGATGGCTTCACGACAAAAGCTGCACCTCTCTCACAACTCTTAAAAAAAGAGGATGCCCCATGGAATTGGGCAGAGCAGCACAACCAGGCAGTTCTCCAATTTAAACGGGGCTTAGCCCAGACACCAGTCCTACATGCCTCAGATACTGAATTACACTTTGCACTAGAGGTCGCAACCACGGACACCATCCTTTCAGCTGTACGGTTACAGGAGAGACATGACAGGTTGGGACCCGTAACTTATGCCTCCCAGTTGAATAGGGTTTCTCCCTCTGAGTGACATTTACTAGCAGTTTTCTGGGCAGTACAGCATTTCTCCCACATAGTCGGCCTCAACTCTCTCACCATCCTAACTGAGCATACCCCAATTCAATTGGTATTACATTAAAGATGGCAAAACCAGATAGCCTGCTGGACCCTCTTACTTCAAGGCCAAGACATAACTCATTAAAATCCCCACCCTACTGGCCAATAACCTAACTTACTGTGGTGAGGCAGTAGCAGTAGGTAACCGAAAGAGCCTGTTCCTACCAAACTTAACACCCGGACTGTCTGATAAAAATGTTAAACACCCACTAAAAGTTTATCTTGATGGATCTTCCTAATTCCATTTTTCACCATGGAAAACTGGCTATGGCATATATGCTATAAGCCAGAGAGGCACTGTAATACTGGAGTTTGACATAAAACTGCCCTGCCACAAGTGTCCAAGCTGCCAAGTTGGCTGCAGTAGCATATATTGTCACCCATCACGATCAGCTCCCACCGCCACTTAATATCCATTCAGACCACATGCATGTCTGCGACAGCCTCAATGACTTACTACCACTCTGAAAAACAAGGGTTCGTCATCGCAGACGGCAAACACCTCCCGTAAGCGCCACTACTGAAATTCGTCTTTCAACAAGCTCAAAACCAAACATATGGTGTCGTTAAGGTAAAAGCCCATCACAAAACCTCCCCAGCTGGTAACATTAAAGCTGATGAGCTAGCCAAATTAGGGGCTCAACAAGGGCATCCCTGATCTTCCCAAGGAATATGAAAAGGAACATGAAAAAAATAGGGTTGTTGTAGTGGGAGACTTTAATTTCCCTCACATAGACTGGAAATCGCTTAGGGCTGGGGGCCTGGATGGGGAAGAATTTATAAAATGCGTACAGGAAGGTTCTTTCGAACAATATGTTGACAGTCCAACTAGAGAGGGGGCTATACTGGACCTAGTACTGGGGAATGAGCCCAGTCAGGTCATCAAAGTTTCAGTGGGGGAACATGTGGCAAATAGTGACCACAATTCTGTAAACTTTGGGATAGTAATGGTAAAAGATGAGTGTTGTCCTATGGGTAAGGTGCTGAATTGGGGGAAGGCTAACTACAGCCGGATTACGCAGGATTTGGTGGCTGTTGATTGGGAGAGGCTGTTCGAGGGTAAATCCACATCTGGCATGTGGGAGTCTTTTAAGGAGCAGTTGATAGGACTGCAGGACAGGCATGTGCCTGTAAAGACGAAGGATAGGAAAGGTAGGATTCGAGAGCCGTGGATAACCAGTGAAATTATGGGTCTAATCAAAAAGAAAAAAGAGGCATACATGAGGTCCAGGCAGCTAAAAACAGATGGAGCACTGGAGGAATAGAGAAAGTAGAAAAGAACTCAACCAGGGAGTTAGAAGGGCAAAAAGGGGTCACGAAATGTCCTTGGAAGACAGGATTAAGGAGAATCCCAAGACATTTTATACATACGTTAGGAACAAGAGGGTTGTTGGGAAAGAATCAGACCTCTCAGGACAAAGGAGAGAAATTATGCTTAGAACCAAAGGAAGTAAGTGAGATCCTAAACGAATACTTTGCATCAGTATTCACAAAGGAGAGGGACATGTTGACTGTAGTGTAGTGTCTCAGAGAGATGTGTTGACCCGTTAGAAAAAATCTCAATTACAAGGGAGGAAGTGTTAGGTTTTTTAGGAAACATTAAGACAGACAAATCCCCAGGGCCAGATGGCATCTATCCTAAACTCCTCAGGGAGGCGAGAGATGCAATTGCTGGGCCTCTAACAGAAATCTTTGTCTCTTTGCTGGACACAGGTGAGGTCCCAGAGGATTGGAGGATAGCAAATATGGTCCCGTTATTTAAGAAGGGTGGCAAGGATAACTCGGGTAATTATAGGTCGGTGAGCTTGACGTCTGTGGTAGGGAAATTGTTGGAGAAGATTCTTAGAGATAGGATATATGCGCATTTAGAACTGAATAATCTCATTAGCGATAGACAGCATGGTTTTGTACGAGGGAGGTCATGCCTCACAAATTTGGATGAGTTTTTTGAGGAGGTGACAAAAACGATTGATGAGGGAAGGGCCGTGGATGTCGTCTATATGGATTTTAGTAAAGCGTTTGACAAGGTCCCTCATGGCAGGCTGGTGCAAAAGGTTAAATCTTACGGGATAAAAGGTGAGCTAGCTAGATGGGTGGAGAACTGGCTTAGCCATAGAAGACAGAGGGTATAACAGTGGAGGGGTCTTTTTCCAGTTGGAGGTCTGTGACTAGTGGTGTTCACATTAAGAAGTTTAACAACACCAGGTTAAAGTCCAACAGGTTTATTTGGTAGCAAAAGCCCACACAAGCTTTCGGAGCCCCAAGCCCCTTCTCCAGGTGACTTCTTCACTCGGGCTTGGGGCTCCGAAAGCTTGTGTGGGCTTTTGCTACCAAATAAACCTGTTGGACTTTAACCTGGTGTTGTTAAACTTCTTAATGTGTTTACCCCAGTCCAACGCCGGCATCTTCACATTATGACTACTAGTGGTGTTCCGCAGGGCTCTGTATTGGGACCTCTGCTGTTTGTGATATATATAAATGATTTGGAGGAAGATGTAGCTGGTGCGATCAGTTAGTTTGCGGACGACACAAAGGTTGCTGGAGTTGCGGATAGTGATGAACATTGTCAGAGAATACAGCAGGATATAGATAGGCTGGAACATTGGGCGGAGAAATGGCAGATGGAACTCAATCCAGATAAATGCGAAGTGATGCATTTCGGTAGATCTAATGTAAGCGGGAGCTATACAATAAATGGCAGAACCATCAGGAGTATAGACACACAGAGGGACCTGGGTGTACAAGTCCACAGATCCTTAAAGGTGGCAGCACAGGTGGAGAGGGTGGTGAAGAAGGCATATGGCATGCTTGCCTTTATTGGACGGGGCATAGAATATAAAAGTTGGCATATGATGTTGCAGCTGTATAGAACGTTGGTTAGGCCACATTTGGAATACTGTGTCCAGTTCTGGTCGCCACACTACCAGAAGGACGTGGAGGCTTTGGAGAGAGTACAGAAAAGATTTACCAGGATGTTGTCTGGTATGGAGGGTCTCAGCTATGAGGAGAGATTGGGTAAACTGGGGATGTTCTCCCTGGAAAGATGGAGGATGAGGGGGCGGCCTAATAGAGGTGTATAAAATTATGAAGGGCATAGATAGGGTGAACAGTGGGAAGCTTTTTCCCAGGTTGGAGGTGACAAGCACAAGGGGTCACAGGTTCAAGGTGGGGGGGGGGGCAAGGTTCAACACAGATGTCAGGGGGACGTATTTTACACAGAGGGTGGTGGGGGCCTGGAATGCACTCCCAAGCAAGGTGATTAAGGCGGACACGCTGGGATCGTTTAAGACTTATCTAGATAGCCACATGAACAGACTGGGAATAGAGGGATACAAACGAATGGTCTAGTTGGGCACATAAGCAGCGCAGGCTTGGAGGGTCGAAGGGCCTGTTCCGGTGCTGTATTGTTCTTTGTACCCTGACGAATATAAGCTTCCCAAGGATCTCCCAAGGAACGTACTCCGATGAATATAAGCATTGCCAGGCCAAACTTTCAATTAACGATGGCCTCATCCTAAAATGAGGACTCTATCTAGTACCGCAACCAAATTAATCAATGCCATGGCCACCAAGGCATAGAGGCCATTGTAGGTAAAACCAAATGCTTGTGTTGGTGGTCTAACTTAGAAAAAGATGTTAAACATTATATTGACAACCGCCTTATTTGCACACAGAACAACCTTCACCACTACAGTCATAAAGCACAGTTATGATACACATGTCCAGTAGGGGGTCCCTGGACAAACCAGATCGACAAATTGGCCCTCTACCCACCTGTCGAGGTGGATTTAAGTATGTCCTGGTTACTATTGCATTTTCCATGTATACAAACACTGCAAAAGACACAGCCAAAATTTTGACCCAACAAGTATTCACAGGATGGGGCTTTCCTCGCAGCATCGAGTCAGATCAGGGCAACTATTTCACAGTTCAAGTCATGCAGGAAGTCATTTTTATTTGCCATTACTCAAAAATGTCATATTGCCCACCACCCACAGTTCAGCGCTATTGTAGAACAAATGAACCGCACTCTCAAGGAGTTGATCTGGAAAACTGTGTAGTAGAATAGTACCATCTGACTCAGAAGAGGTTGCAGTCGAATCTGTTTCCCAAAACATATTTTCTTGAAGAGAAGAACAGGGAGTGGTCTTATCTTGCTGCTGAACTGCTTTCAAAACATCCACACCCACTTTGTGCTGCCCTTTGTGCTTATACAAGTCAGAAATTCAGTGCCCAACTCCACCAGCTTCACCCCACACTTCCTAATGAAAGGGCATCAGATGAAAGGCATTGAACCCCTATTGGGACTGGATCTTTTAGAGCCCTGTATTGATGGCCTTTTGCATGAAGCCGCTGCCCACACTCTTCCGGAAAACATCAAGTCTGCATAAATGGCTGCAGCTGTTAAGATTAGAAACAAACAAAAACAGAGTCGAGCTTATTTCAAAAGTAAAGTTCACTCTTCAGAGTACAGAGTCAGACAACAAGTCATGCTCAAACTGTACTGTTACAAGTCAGATTGGATTCTTCAAGATGTTCTGTGAAGCTCGCCTGACCTGTAATGTTTTACATTGAATTTGGCTAGAATGAGCATGAGAGGTTTCACTCTAGATGTGAAAAAATTGACCCACAAAGAGCTTTTATCAAAAACAAAGTTTAATTAAGAATATTATTGACATGTAGCAAGAATTTTTAACAATTACAAATGAGAGACATCAACCACAATATGTATAACTCTGAAGGGAATATATCTAATGTGTTTCAACCAAAGCCAACATCCAATACACAAAACCCTCCAAATAAGCACAATACAGCAGAGGTTAATGCCCACTTGTTAGAGGAATCCCACCTCCTGGGTTGAATGCTGAAAATCTCTTGTGAAGAAACTCAAGAGGTTGTAATTGAATCTATTACCCAAAACACATTTTCTTGGAAAGAAATGGTCTGCATCTTAGCTTGCTGCTAAACTGCTTCCAAAACACCCACTCCCCAAAACAAAACTGAAAGCCCAAAGGAAAAAACCCCAATCACCTGACTGCCACAAACAAAACTGAAAATCCTATCACCTGACTGCCAGAGCTTAGCTCCACCCCCCACGACATCACTAAAGGCCTAAGTTGCATGATTTAAAAAAAAAATTCCTTAAAGATACACTCACATGACACCTCCCCCCTTAAGAAGAAAATGAACCATCAACAGTCACAGAAGGTTTCATTTTTCAAATCCTTTCATTTTGACATTACTAGTACTCAACAATATACATACATTTTACAAAAAATCAAAATATGCAACATTACAGTAACATAGTCCATTTTAGTCCTCGTCTTCCATCATTGAACCTTCCTTCACTTTATCACATTCATGACAAAGCATCGGCAACCACATTTTCTCTTCCTGCCACATGTATAATTTTCAAATTAAATGGCTGCAATAATAGACTCCATCGAAACAGTCTGGCATGTTTAGTCTTAAATTTCTCCAAAAACATCAATGGATTATGATCAGCATACACCAGCATCTCCGACGAATTACTGGCAACATGAATGTTAAAATGTTGCAAAGCCAGCACTAAACTCAAGGGGTTTAGGAGAGCGATAGTTGTGGGGGACGCAATGGTTAGAGGCACGGACAGGCGCTTCTGTGGGACTGAACGAGAATCCAGGATGGTAGTCTGCCTCCCTGGTGCCGGGGTACTGGATGTCTCCGAGAGGGTAGGAAGCATATTTAAAAAGGAAGGTAGTCAAACGGATGTGATTGTACACATTGGTGAAAATGATGTAGGTAGGAAGAGCAGGGGGGTCATACGAGAGAAATTCAGGGAGTTGGGTGCTAGGCCTCCAGGGTAGCAATCTCTGGACTGCTCCCGGTGTCTAGTGCAAGTGAGGCTCGGAACAGGGAGATTCTACAGTTGAACGCGTGGCTAAAGGACTGGTGCAAGAGGGAGGGTTTTAAATTCATAGATAACTGGGAAATCTTCAAGTCAGGATGGCAACTGTACAGAAAGGATGGGTTACACCTCAACTGGAAGGGAGCAAATATCCTGGCTGGGAGTTTTGCTAGAGTGTTTCGGCAGGATTTAAACTAGTGTGGCAGGGGGGTGGGGAACAAAACAGGAGGTCAGTAAATACTGAGGCTGGGGTTGAGCTGGGGGCCAGGGCAAGGCTAGCTAAGAAGAGGAGCACTCTGGAGGAGGAGGACCTGACTGGGCCTGGAGGTCTGGAGTGCATCTGCTTCAATGCGAGGAGTGTAACGGGTAAAACAGACGAACTTAGGGCCTTAATGCTTATGCGGAATTTGGATGTGGTTGCGGTGACGGAAACTTGGTTAAAAGGACAGGACTGGCAGCTGAATATTCCGGGGTATAAGTGTTTTAGGCGAGACAGAGGAGGGGCTAAAAAAGGTGGGGGAGTAGCGATATTAGTTAAGGAGCATATTACCGCGGTGCAGAGGGTAGACAACATAGAGGGGTCATGTACTGAGTCGCTGTGGGTGGAACTCAGAAACAGGAAGGGTGCAGTCACTATGCTGGGGGTGTACTACAGACCACCCAAGAGCCCACGGGAAGTGGAGGAAAGGATATGTCAGGAGATTCTGGATAGGTGCAGAAAACATAGGGTTGTTGTAGTGGGGGACTTTAATTTCCCTGGCACAGACTGGAAAGTGCTTAGAGCTGGGGGTCCGGACGGGGAGGAATTTGTAAAATGCGTACTGGAAGGTTCTTTGGAACAGTATGTAGATAGCCCGACTAGAGAGGGGGCTATACTGGACCTAGTTCTGGGAAATGAGTCCGGTCAGGTCGTCAAAGTTTCGGTAGGGGAACATGTGGCAAATAGTGACCACAACTCTGTTAACTTTAGGATAGTAATGGACAAGGATGAGTGCTGTCCTACGGGCAGGGTGCTAAATTGGGGGAAGGCTGACTATAGCCGGATTAGGCAGGAATTGGTGGATGTTGATTGGGAGAGGATGTTCGAGGGTAAGTCCGCGTCTGGCATGTGGGAGTCTTTTAAGGAACTATTGATAAGGCTGCAGGATAGGCATGTGCCTGTAAAAAGGAAAGATAGGAAAGGTAGGATTCGAGAGCCGTGGATAACCAGGGAAATTGAGGATCTGATTAAAATGAAAAGGGAGGCATACGTTAAGTCCAGGCAACTGAAAACAGATGGAGCTCTGGAGGAATACAGAGAGAGTAGGAAAGAACTCAAACGGGGAGTTTGAAGGGCAAAAAGAGGTCACGAGATGTTCTTGGCAGGCAGGATTAAGGAGAATCCGAAGGCATTCTATTCATACGTTAGGAACAAAAGAGTTGTCAGGGAGAAAATTGGACCTCTCAGGGACAAAGGAGGGGAATTATGCTTAGAACCCAAGGGAATAGGGGAGATCCTAAATGAATACATTGCATCGGTATTCACGAAGGAGAGGGGCGTGTTAACCGGGAGTGTCTCGGAGGGAGGTGTTGACCCGTTAGAGAAAATCTCCATTACAAGAGAGGAGGTGTTAGGTTTTTTAGGGAACATTAAAACTGACAAAGCCCCAGGGCCTGATGGCATCTATCCTCGACTGCTCAGGGAGACGAGAGGTGAAATTGCTGGGCCTCTGACGGAAATCTTTGTAGCTTCTTTGGACACGGGTGAGGTCCCTGAGGATTGGAGGATAGCGAATGTGGTCCTGTTGTTTAAGAAGGGTAGCAGGGATAACCCAGGAAATTATAGGCCGGTGAGCTTGACGTCCGTGGTAGGGAAGTTGTTGGAGAGGATTCTTAGAGACAGGATGTATGTGCATTTAGAACGGAACAATCTCATTAGTGACAGACAGCATGGTTTTGTAAGAGGGAGGTCGTGCCTTACAAATTTGGTGGAGTTTTTTGAGGAAGTGACAAAAACGGTTGATGAAGGAAGGGCCGTGGATGTCATCTATATGGATTTCAGTAAGGCATTTGACAAAGTCCCACATGGCAGGTTGGTTAAGAAGGTTAAGGCTCATGGGATACAAGGAGAAGTGGCTAGATGGGTGGAGAACTGGCTTGGCCATAGGAGACAGAGGGTAGTGGTCGAAGGGTCTTTTTCCGGCTGGAGGTCTGTGACCAGTGGTGTTCCGCAGGGCTCTGTACTGGGACCTCTGCTATTTGTGATATATATAAATGATTTGGAAGAAGGTGTAACTGGTGTAATCAGCAAGTTTGCGGATGACACGAAGATGGCTGGAATTGCGGATAGCGAAGAGCATTGTCGGGCAATACAGCAGGATATAGATAGGCTGGAAAATTGGGCGGAGAGGTGGCAGATGGAGTTTAATCCGGATAAATGCGAAGTGATGCATTTTGGAAGAAATAATGTGGGGAGGAGTTATACAATAAATGGCAGAGTCATCAGGAGTATAGAAACACAGAGGGACCGAGGTGTGCAAGTCCACAAATCCTTGAAGGTGGCAACACAGGTGGAGAAGGTGGTGAAGAAGGCATATGGTATGCTTGCCTTTATAGGATGGGGTATAGAGTATAAAAGCTGGAGTCTGATGATGCAGCTGTATAGAACGCTGGTTAGGCCACATTTGGAGTACTGCGTCCAGTTCTGGTCACCGCACTACCAGAAGGACGTGGAGGCATTGGAGAGAGTGCAGAGAAGGTTTACCAGGATGTTGCCTGGAATGGAGGGTCTTAGCTATGAGGAGAGATTGGGTAGACTGGGGTTGTTCTCCTTGGAAAGACGGAGAATGGGGCGAGATCTAATAGAGGTGTACAAGATTATGAAGGGTATAGATAGGGTGAACAGTGGGAAGCTTTTTCCCAGGTCGGAGGTGACGATCACGAGAGGTCACGGGCTCAAGGTGAGAGGGGCGAAGTATAACTCAGACATCAGAGGGACGTTTTTTACACAGAGGGTGGTGGGGGCCTGGAATGCGCTGCCAAGTAGGGTGGTGGAGGCAGGCACGCTGACATCGTTTAAGACTTACCTGGATAGTCACATGAGCAGCCTGGGAATGGAGGGATACAAACGATTGGTCTAGTTGGACCAAGGAGCGGCACAGGCTTGGAGGGCCGAAGAGCCTGTTTCCTGTGCTGTACTGTTCTTTGTCTCTTTTTCAAATCATTGAATAGTTCTTCTGGAGATCATTCAATTTTTTGGAACAATAGGCCACTCTATTCCTTTGTTGTCTTCTTGCAAGAGCACGGCACCTATGTCCACATCACTCACATCAATAGCCATCTTGAATGGTTTTGTGTAATCTGGTGTAGCCAACACAGAAGCAGTCGTTAACACGGCCTTCAAATGCCTGTTTAATTCCACCGTCCACTAAAATTTGGTACGCTTCTTCAGCAAGTCAGTCAGTGGAGCAACCACGCGACTAAAATTTGGCACAAATCTACGCTAAAAACCACTCAGGCCCAAAAATCTCATTATTTCCCTTAGTGTCAAGTATATTGGGAACTCCCCAATAACTTTCGTTTTTACATCCCGTGGGGCCGTCTGTCCATGTCCAATCGTACAGCCGAGGAACATCTCTTGGGCTTTTCCAAACTCACTCTTAGCCAGATTTACCACCAAACCCGCCTCCTGAAGTCAATTGAGTAGTTCTGCCAGATGCTTGAAATGATCTTTCCATGTCTGACTAAAAATCTCTTAAGATAAACATGGGACATGGCGGACAGAGTACCCTTCATCGTCCAGTACTTCCCCGGAGCGGAGAAGCTACGACATCTTCTCCGGAGCCTTCAACATGTCATTGATGAAGACGAACATCTCGCCAAGGCCATCCGCGCACCCCCACTTCTTGCCTTCAAACAACCGCACAACCTCAAACAGACCATTGTCCGCAGCAAACTACCCAGCCTTCAGGAGAACAGTGACCATGACACCACACAACCCTGCCACACCAACCTCTGCAAGACGTGCCGGATCATCGACACGGATGCCATCATCTCACGTGAGAACACCATCCACCAGGTACACGGTACATACTCTTGCAACTCGGCCAACGTTGTCTACCTGATACGCTGCAGGAAAGGATGTCCTGAGGCATGGTACATTGGGGAGACCATGCAGATGCTACGACAACAGATGAATGTACACCGCTCGACAATCACTAGGCAGGAGTATTCTCTTCCTGTTGGGAAACACTCCAGCAGTCACGGGCATTCAGCCTCTGATCTTCGGGTAAGCGTTCTCCAAGGCGGCCTTCACGACACATGACAACGCAGAATCGCTGAGCAGAAACTGATAGCCAAGTTCCACACACATGAGGACGGCCTCAACCAGGATCTTGGGTTCATGTCACACTATCTGTAACCCCCACAAACTGCCTGGGCTTGCAAAATCTCACTAACTGTCCTGGCTGGAGACAATACACATCTCTTTAACCTGTGCTTAACCCTCTCTCCACTCACATTGTCTGTACCTTCAAGACTTGATTACCTTGATAATGGTTGGAATGTAAGACTCACATTTCAACCATTATCTTGTAAACTGAGTCTGTGTCTATGTGTTCCCTGTTTGTGAACACAACTCCCACTCATCTGATGAAGGGGCAGTGCTCCGAAAGCTTGTGCTGCCAAATAAACCTGTTGGACTTTAACCTGGTGTTTGAGACTTCTTACTGTGACTAAAAACCACCAGATCGTCTGTATACACCGCGCAATTGGGTAATCCTGAAATGACTTTGTTAGTTAACCGTTAAAATATGGCTGGGCATTTTTCATGCCAAATGACATAACTTTGAATTGGTATAAACCATTTGGTGTCATGAAAGCTGAAATCTCCTTCGCCCTTTTGGATAAAGGTACCTGCCAGTAACCTTTAAGTAAATCCAGTTTGGAGATAAAGGTTGATTATCCAACCATCTCAATGCAGTCCTCCAGCCGTGGAATGGGATAAGAGTCTGTTTTTGTAACTGCATTAACTTTCCTATGGTCCACACACAATCATTGGGTACCATCCGGTTTCGATACCATCACTATGCGCGAGCTTCACTCGCTGCAACTTACTTCAATCATGTCATTCTAAAGCATATCTTCGATCTCCCTTTGAACTTGTGCCAATTTTAGAGCGTTAAATCTATAAGGATGTTGTTTAATTGGAACAGCATTTCCCACATCGACATCATGCATAGCCATTCTACTACTTCCCAACTTATTGCCACATACTTGTCCATGTGATATTAATAACTCTTTCAGGTCAGTTCAATGTTTCTCTGGAAGGCAACTCAATATTTTATCCCAATTTTTAATAACATCCTCATTATCCAATTTAATTTGAGAAATATCAAATTCAGAGTCAAAGAACAAAGAAAATTACAACACAGGAACAGGCCCTTTGGCCCTCCAAGCCTGCACCGACCATGCTGCTTGACTTAACTAAAACCCCCTACGCTTCCGGAGACCATATCCCTCTATTCCCATCTCATTCATGTACTTATCAAGACGCCCCTTAAAAGTCACTACCGTATCCGCTTCCACTACCTCCCCCGGCAACGAGTTCCAGGCACCCACCACTCTGTGTAAAAGATCTGCCTCGTACATCTCTTTTAAAACTGGCCCCACACACTTTAAACCTGTGCCCCCTAGTAATTGACTTTCCACCCTGGGAAAAAGCTTCTGACTATCCACTCTGTCCATGCCTCTCATAATCTGGTAGACTTCTATCAGATCGTCCCTCAACCTCCGTCGCTCCAGTGAGAACGAACCAAGTTTCTCCAACCTCTCCTCATAGCTAATGTCCTCCATACCAGGCAACATCCTGGTAAATCTTTTCTGTACCCTCTCCAAAGCCTCCACATCCTTCTGGCAGTGTGGCGACCAGAATTGAACACTATATTCCAAGTGTGGCCTCACTAAGGTGCCCAGTCATCTGGATTCAGTTCTTCCCTCTGAGTTGTAACCAACAAAGCTTCCTTCTTCTGCTCTCCTTCTCTATTAAAATACCTTTTAAGCATATTCACATGACACACTCTGAGTTTTCCTTATCTGGCGTTCTTATCAAATAATTCACCTCACTCAATTTCCTTTCAACTTGATAAGGCCCACTAAACCTGGCCTTGATAAGGCTCACTAAAGGTTCACCTGCCACTGGTAACATACTAAACATTTATCTCCACTAGCAAAACTACGAATTTTTGATTTCTTATCCGCTTCCTGTTTCGTCACACGCTGTGCAACTTTTAAATGTTGTCTAGTCAATTCACCTGCTCGATTTAACCTTTCCCTAAAATTTGACACATAGTCCAATAATGTGGCCTCAGAACGCTCACTCACCAATTTCTCTTTCATCAATTTAAGTGGTCCCTTTACCTCATGACCAAAAGTCCATTCAAATGGACTGAATTTAGTTGACTCATTAGGTGCATCCCTAATTGCAAAGAGTACAAATGGAATTCCTTTATCCCAATCCTCTGGATAATCTTGACAGTAAGCCCTCAACACTGTCTTCAAAAGTTTGATGCCACCGTTCTAATGCTCGCTGCGATTCTGGATGGTGCGCAGTTGATTGAAATCGTTTTACTCCCAAGCTATCTATAACCTCCTTGAATAACTTCAATGTAAAATTTGATCCTTGATCTGATTGTATTTCTGTGGGTAGTCCATATCTAGTAAACAATTTAAGTAACTCCTCTACAATCCTTCTTATTGTAATATTACATAATGGAATGGTCTTTGGAAACCTAGTAGACACATCCATTATGGTCAATAAATATTGATTCTCACTTTTTGTTCCGGGAGGGGTCCTACACAATCAATTAAGACCCTTGTAAATGGTTCCTCAAATGCTGGAATGGGTATTAAGGGTGCTGGTTTTATCACCATTTGAGGTTTCCCTATCACTTGACATGTGTGACATGACGAACAAAATTTAACTACATCTTTATGCAGTCCAAGCCAATAAAAATGTTTTTGTATTTTAGCTTGAGTTTTCCTTACTCCCAAGTGACCTCGTACTGGTACCTCATGTGCTACTCGCAACACCTCCTTTCTCTACCCTACCACTTGATGAACTTCTGCCCACTTTTCATCCACTTGAACATGTAAAGGTCTCCATTTCCTCATTAAGAACTCATTTTTAAGGTAATAACATTCTGGTATACACTCAGATTCCTCTTCCGTGTACATTTTCTGATACAACTGTTTTATTTCTATATCCTTCTGTTGCAACTCTGTAAACTTTCCTGAATTAAAAATATCCACCTCATCCTCCACCTGTTCTTGTTCTTTTCCAACCTTCTGATCAAAAATCATTTCTGACAATTGAACTTCAACCTTTTTATCTTCACTCTTTGATTTCTTCACCTGTCTTAACCTGTGACTTTGCGACTGTGTTACTACACAATCAGGAAAAACCCTAGACTATGCGTCCTTCAACAACTCAGTTGTTTGATTTTCCACTGGCTTGTCAACCACAGCAGGCATCACTCCCACTGTGATTCAGCTATATCGTTACCCAAAATAAACTGTATTCCTGGACAAGATAATTTCTCTATCACTCCTACGACCACTTCACCACTCGTCATTGGACTCTCCAACCTCACCTTGTATAATTGAACACTACTCTTTTCACCCTGAATTCCACATATTACCACCTTTTCTGGCAATACTGCTCCCAAACTACACAACTCCTCATCTCTTACCATCAAATATTGACTTGCTCCCGTATCTCTAAAAATTTTAACATCTTTACCTATTCCTCCTGGTACACATAAGTAAACTTTACCCACGCAAGTAAATTCTTTAAAGAGATCTGGCACCATCTTACCAATCAACTCCTGATCAGGCTGTACCTTCTTTTGCACCTCCTTCGCTTCGATTCAACTTTCCTTTACCACTTTAACAAACCCTACTGGCTTATCCTGTTTTACCACATCAGTCTTCCCAGTGCTTTTCTTAAACCCCCAACACTGTGACTTTACATGGCCTAATTTATTACAGTAAAAACATCTGAAGCTTTTCATTTCTTTTCCACCCTCCTGGATTTCTTTTTTAACTTGAGGTACACTCTCTTTATTATCTCCTACAAAATCTCCTTTACGTTTACCACCTGAGTATTTCTCTTTTGCCCAGTTTCTATCCCTCACCGGCTGAAACTGTTGTCAGAAACCAAACTTCGATTTATGAACTAATTCATAATCATCTTCCATTTCTGCTGCTAATCTCGCAATTTTAACCCTCTGCTCTTCCACATGAATTCTCACATCAGGAAGTGAATTTTTAAGCTCTTTCAAAATAATCATTTCTCTAAGAGCTTCATAAGTCTGCTCTATTTTCAAAGCTTATGTCCACCTATCAAAATTACACTTTTCAAGGCCAGTTTCCGAAGTTCAAAGTCTCTCTCTTTTCTCTTTCCCTTGCCTCCCTTTCTTTTTCTTTTGCCTGCAATTCAAATAGTTTTAATTATTTTGCTTGCTGTTCCTCCCTTTTTTCCCTTTTGCCTGCAATTCAAATAGCTTTAATTCTTTTTCATATTCAAACTGTTTCATTTGAATTCTTGCCATTTCCAATGATTCTGACTGTGCTTTTGGCAATTTCAAATGCTGTACTATCGCCACAATTATCTCTCCTTTCCGTACTCTGTCAGGTAATGTCAACTGCAATGTGTTTGCCAATTCCAAAAGCTTTGCTTTAGTCACCTTTTGTAAGATATCTTGCATAACTTTCTCCACCCCCAGAAACTTCTGAGCCTCTGAAAGAGCCATTAGTCCACTCCACACCCTATTTAAACTTGAATACAACACCTGAAAAGAAAACACAAATTTGCTCACCACTCACTGTCTTTGAGTTTACTAATCCCAAATCTGGGATTTCAATCCCAGACAAGCCCCCAATTGTTACAAGTCAGGTTGGATACTTCAAGATGTTCTGTGAAGTTCGCCTGACCTGTAACATTTTACATTGAATTTGGCTAGAATGAGCATGAGAGGTTTCACTCCAGGTGTGATTCAACTGACCCACAAAGAGTTTCAATCAAAAACAAAGTTTAATTAAGAATATTGTTGACATGTAGAGTAATACAATTAGCAAGAACTTTTAACAATTACAAATGAGACAACAATCACAATAATGTGTAACTCTTAAGGAAATATATCTAATGTGTTCCAACCAAAGCCAACACACAAAACCTTCCAAATCAGCGCAATACAGCATAGGTTAATGCCCACTTGTTAGAGGAATCCCACCTCCTGGGTTGAACGCTGAAAATCCCTTGTGAAGAAACTCAGAAGAGTTTGTAATTGAATCTGTTTCCCAAATCACATTTGAGAGAAGGGAGAGAAAGAGACTGTTTCTTAGCTTGCTGCTAAACTGCTTCCAAAACATCCACTCCCCAAAATGAAATTGAAAGCCCAAACGAAAACCCCTATTATCTGACTGCCACAAACGAAACTGAAAACTCATGGTAGGCTAGTGAAAAAGGTTGGATCTCATGGGATAATGGGGGAGGTGGCTAGATGGGTGGAGAACTGGCTTGGTCATAGAAGACAGAGGGTGGTAGTGGAAGGGTCTTTTTCCGGCTGGAGGCCTGTGACTAGTGGTGTACCGCAGGGCTCTGTATTGGGACCTCTGCTGTTTGTGATTTATATAAATGATCTGGAAGAAGGAGTAACTGGGGTGATCAGTAAGTTTGCGGACGACACAAAACTGGCAGGACTTGCAGATAGTGAGGAACATTGTCAGAGGCTACAGAAGGATATAGATAGGCTGGAAATTTGGGCAAGGAAATGGCAGATGGAGTTCAATCCTGATAAATGCGAAGTGATGCATTTTGGTGGGAATAATGTAGGGAGGAGCTACACGATAAATGGAAGAACCATAAAGGGTGTAGAGACGCAGAGGGACCTGGGTGTGCAAGTCCACAGATCTTTGAAGGTGACGTCACAGGTGGAGAAGGTGGTGAAGAAGGCATATGGCATGCTTGCCTTTATAGGACGGGGCATAGAGTATAAAAGTTGGGGTCTGATGTTGCAGATGTATAGAACGTTGGTTCGGCCGCATTTGGAATACTGCGTCCAGTTCTGGTCGCCACACTACCAGAAGGACGTGGAGGCTTTGGAGAGAGTACAGAGGAGGTTTACCAGGATGTTGCCTGGTATGGAGGGGCTTGGTTATGAGGAGAGATTGGGGAAACTGGGGTTGTTCTCCTTGGAAAGACGGAGGATGAGGGGAGACTTAATAGAGGTGTATAAAATTATGAAAGGCATAGATAGGGTGAACGGTGGGAAGCTTTTCCCCGGGTCGGTGGTGACGTTCACGAGGGGTCATAGGTTCAAGGTGAAGGGGGGGAGGTTTAACACAGATATCAGAAGGACATATTTTACACAGAGGGTCGTGGGGGCCTGGAATGGGTTGCCGGGCAAGGTGGTGGAGGCGGACACACTGGGAACGTTTAAGACTTATCTAGACAGCTATATGAACGGAGTGGGAATGGAGGGATACAAAAGAGTGGTCTAGTTTGGACCAGGGAGCGGCGCGGGCTAATTGTTCTTTGTTTCTCGTTTCAAGGCTTCATTCTATGATCATCTTGCTGGTGCCAGTACAGAGCGAGACTGCGGATAGTTGGGAACCTGTCTCGGGGGCAGGGAATTCATATGGTGTTCGTGGAAGTGGAAATGAATAGGGTTGGGAAGCATTTTCCGATCAGGGCCAGTGTGATCTCCTGGACTCGTTTCGATCGCCTCAGGGGGTCGGAGAGGAATTTCCCAGATTTTTTTTCCCCATATTGGCCCTGGGGTTTTCACTCTGGGTTTTCGCCTCTCCCTGGAGATCACATGGTCTGGAATGGGGGGGTGGGGGTGAGTTACTAGGTTGTGATGAACAAAGCATCGTAGCTGTGAGGGACAGCTCGGTGGATAGGATATTAGGATGTAGATAGGCTGGAAAATTGGGCGGGGATCCTGGATTCAGGATTCAATCCTGGACCGGGGAGCGGCGCGGGCTTGGAGGGCCGAAGGGCCTGTTCCTGTGCTGTATTGTTCTTTGTTCTTTGTTGTTCTTTGAAAACCCTATCACCTGACTGCTACAGCTTAGCTCCACCCACTATGACATCATTAAAGGTGTAAACTGCATGATTTAAAAAAAAAAATCTTTCTTAAAGGTACACTCACATGACAGTACCAACTCAAATCTTTCCTCGCTCCCATATTTTCAGGCTCCCACTCCATTCTAGATAAAGTCAGCCCCTCTGTATATAAACCCCTGCTGGATACAAACAGAATGGGCTGGTACCACATCAATCAGATGAAACCCGATGCCCCACAGAACAGCTTCCATCACCTCCATGTTCTTTTGGATGTGCAAAGGACTCCACTCTGAGCCCCACTGGAAATCCCTTTGGGAACGCCTCAATCTCAGCTGAGGACACCAACTCCCTCCCCGAGGCTCCAGAACTGAGTGGGGCTACATGCCCCCTTCCTGACGACATCCCGGCCTCTGAATCAAACATGGATACGTCCTTCACCAGGACATGCCGCAGCGCCAGAGGCGCAGGGTACTAGATCTACTTCCAGCCTACCAATGGTAGGACAGATTACTGTTCAGGCGACCCAAATGCATCCAAAAAAAGGGGGGGGGACAGGAATGGGTGACAATTCTATCTAACAATTTAATATCATGCACAATATGGTGTCAGATATTTGATTAGGATACTTACAGAAATTACTCTTGTACTCTTTTTAGGAAGCAAGATATTTTTAGGCTATAAGATATTGATGCGACCCTTCCACAGCATTTATCATGAAATTATGTATAAGTATTATAATGATTGTATGTAGAAATATAGTGTGGGCACAAGGGAAACCGATGTATCCAGGGTACCTGTGGTATGACACACCAGACGTCACAACGTGTGTAGATGGGACCCCCTGGTCCACCCTGCGAAATCAATTATGTTCGGGAGTAACAATCAGCTAATGGTGTACAAGAAACCCATTGGGAGTTCCACATTGTGTTATATGAGCCTGGGGATTACAGAACATTGGTGAGGTTTCTCTGTGAATGGGTGCATAGTAGTGGGATGCCTGGTACATAGCCCGGACAACTTTGGGCATCGATGCCCCGGGAGGCCCCACCAGGGAGAATTACTAGACTATGAAATTAAAAACGGGCTAAGACCGATAGTGAAGGCTCCTCCCCCAGACATCCCAGACCCTCGCAATGGACTAGTAATTAAATCCATACACTAACATTCACCACGAACTAATGCCAATCATAATAGATATATCAGTTATGTTAGCAGTGCCCTTCCCCATTAAAACAATTATATTCCTGCCTGACCCGTAGAATAATGGGACGAGGGACATGGAAATATGAAATAAACCCAGACCAGCTGTTAATAGATGACAAGGAAGAGAACTCCTTAATGATCCAGCCACAGCATTCGGGGCAGGAGTGTTATCGGTTAATATTCTTGATTTGGCTAATTTGGACAATACACTCAGGATCTTGACCCAACAAGTCAAACAAGCTCTAGAATGACTAAATGAAGACAATCAATAAGAGACTATGGGACAACTAGTGGAAAATTGGGCTTGCCACCACTTAGTGACCAAAGTAGTGGGTCACGCCAAGATCATCCAGGGCAAAATCAGGGATGATGGTGAGCAAAACTGCAGCCTGTGCAGCATCTACGGTAACTAGATGATTGAATAGCTGAAAGAGGAACTTTGACAAGCTAGCCAAGGGAAACTGCCATCCTGGATCAGCGACAAACAGCTTGAACATTTTGTTATGAGTCAGAGCAGAAGCTCCAAAGTATTTTATGGAGCCGCCCCAACCATGAGTTTTTTACATTGAATTTTGCTAGGGTGAGCTTGATATGTTTCACTTCAGGTATGATTCAATAACCCTCTAGGAAGCTTTTATCAAACAAAGTTTATTTAAGAATATAGTTTAGATGTATGATAAGAAAATTAGCTTGAACTTTTTACAATTGTAAACAAAAGACAAAAAGAAAACAACCACAGTAATGTATTGACCCTTAATTGAATATTAAAGCTGTTCCAACAAACCAAAACCTTTCCGACAAAACCCTTTTCACAGGCTTAACACGGCATAGATTAAATTTCACTTGACCGGAATTGAGTTTTTTCGGAGGCTGCACTTTCCTTCCGGAAGGCAAAATGCTGCCTTGAGATAACCAGCAGAATTTCCAAATAGAACAGGGCGACAGAGAGAGAGAGAGAGAGAGACTTCAGCCTCTTTCTTTCTTGATGCCCCTGTTAAAACTAAAAACTAAACTGCAGCCTCAGAACTCTCAAAACTGAAACCTTAAACTCACTGGAAAGAAAACAAAATTGTCCTGTGGAGAGACAGGGGACACTGATAGGCACCACCCCAAACAAATGTGAACAGACTGACCATACTATTGTTTGTCCCTTTCCTGTATGTCCTAATGATCATGCTCTCCGTGGTTTTAAAATGAATAGTGATTTAAACTGTACTCTTGAGGCTAGGAGCCTGAGGACTGACATCACACAGGTCTCATACAAAGAAGGATAGTTATCAATATGGGGATTCCACTTGCAACATCACGAGCACAACCTTTTGTTTCAACCCGCATATTCCTGCACGCATAGGCTTAATAGAGTTAATTGATTTACATCAGAGACCAGTGACATTCATCAATTCCAATGATAAATTGAGGGATTCTCTCTGGAAGTTCTTGAGAAATATGGAATGGGGATAAAACTCCTACCAGAGAAGCTAGATGAGGTCTGAACAGCTAACAAGTGCCCACCAAACTTTCACTCGCTTGGTACAGCACATCAAAGAACTAGAGGATGAAATAGATGGGATTAAACTTACTACTTGGTGGGATGACTTCTGGAACTGGGCACAAATATTCAGATCTATCCATGGATCCATCTCCTCTCCCATCTGGCGGTTGTTATAATTGCATTTACTCTAGTGTATATCATAGTGGGGGCCTGTATATCACAGTGGGGGCCTGGAATGCACTGCCAAGTAGGATGGTGGAGGCAGACACGCTGGCATCGTTTAAGACTTACCTGGATAGTCACATGAGCAGTCTGGGAATGGAGGGATACAAACGAATGGTCTAGTTGGACCAATGAGCGGCACAGGCTTGGAGGGCCGAAGGGCCTGTTTCCTGTGCTGTACTGTTCTTTGTTCCTCGTTCTTTATTAAGATTGGTGGTTGGAAAAAACAGATAACCCGACAGCTTGACACAATCACCATGGGCAATGTATATGCCCAAGTTAGAGGACCATAGGATACAAGGAACTCCCGGGTTATCATCCTACTTTTATGTAAATATTTCTCATTTACGTATTCCTTCCTGCATTGCTAACTTACTTTTGTTGTTATTTTACTGGATTAAATACACCATAGAGTGACTTTCCTTATGAATACGGCATTACGATAATGTGCATTTTTATTATCACAACGATTTACTGTTGTATCTAACCATGTAAACATGGTCTGTATATTTGCGACGCGCTGTATTTTACTATGTTAACATGCACACTTATTTAAGTGCCTGCTCTATATCATGATAGCTTGTGACATAACTCACCTTTACAAGTCTACTTCGTAAACACATAGAATCATAGAATCCTACATGGCAGAAGGAGGCAATTCAGCCCATCGAGTCTGAACCGAGCACAATCCCACCCAGGCCCTATCCCCATAACCCCAAACATTTACGCTAGCTAGTTTACCTGACACTAAGGAGCAATTTAGCATGGCCAATCCACCTAACCCGCACATCTTTGGACTGTGGGAGGAAATTAGAGCATCCGGAGGAATCCCATGCAAACACGGGGAGAATGTGCAAACTCCACACAGACAGTGACCCAAGCTGGGAATTGAGCCCGGGTCCCTGGCACTATGAGGGAGCAGTGCTAACTGCTATGCAACCCTACACCTACCTCATGAAGACCCACCTCAGCTTTGTACCTTTAGATAGCGAATGATATTCGCTAATGCTCTTTTCAAGAGGAGAGATGTGGCAGCCTGTGAATGTTCGAGTAAAATAGAATAATTGGAAGGAAACCAACTGCAGACAGCCATGAGGCCAGATATGCAAGGACAGCAAGGTAACATAAAAACTGTATTAAGGGCACAGAAATTGGCCTAAAAGCAAGGTCTGCTGGGATTATCTTAGTCCAAACACACAGAGATGAGTTTGCCTGGAAACAGGCTTTTTGCAAGATTCAAGCTCAGACAATTGAAAACCAGAGATGTACCAGAACACGTTAGCATATGTAAAAGGGCAATTGTAGATTTCCTGACAAACAACTCATCACTAGATACATGAGACAAAGATGTGTCAGTGAAACAAAAGACTTGACACATATTAGAATCTGAAACTAGACATTTAGGTATGCAGGACATGCAGGTCTGTTCTGGGACCCTTGCTATTTGTCATTTTCATAAATGACCTGGATGAGGAAGTGGAGGGATGGGTTGGTAAGTTTGCCGACGACGCGAAGGTTGGTGGTGTTGTGGATAGGTTGGAGGGATGTCAGAAGCTGCAGTGTGACATAGATAGGATGCAAGACTGGGCGGAGAACTGGCAGATGGACTTCAACCTGGATAAATGTGTAGTGGTCCATTTTGGCAGGTCAAATGGGATGAAGGAGTATAATATCAAGGGTAAGACTCTTAACAGTGCAGAGGATCAGAAGGACCTTGGGGTCCGGGTCCATAGGACTCTTAAATCGGCCTCGCAGGTAGAGGAGGTGGTTAAGAAGGCATATGGTGTGCTGGCCTTCATCAATCGAGGGATTGAGTTTAGAAGTCGGGAGATAATGATGCAGCTTTATAAGACTCTCGTCAGACCCCACTTGGAGTACTGTGCTCAGTTCTGGTCGCCTCATTACAGGAGGGATGTGGAAATGATTGAAACGGTGCAGAGGAGATTTACAAGGATGTTGCCTGGATTGATTGGCATGCCTTATGAGGATAGGCTGAGGGAGCTCGGTCTTTTCTCCTTGGCGAGACGAAGGATGAGAGGTGACCTGATAGAGGTGTACAAGCTGTTGAGAGGATGTCGCTGGGCGAGTCCCAGAAATCCTGAGGGGGGAGGGAGAGGAGCCGGAGGTAGCGGTACATATTGGTACCGCTGATGTGGGTAGGAAGGGGGAAGGGGTCATGAAAAGAGAGTATAGGGAATTAGGGAGACAGCTGAGAAGGAGGAAAGCAAAGGTAGTAATCTCAGGATTGCTGCCTGTGCCACGGGAAGGTGAGGACAGGAATGGAGTGAGGTGGAGGATGAATGTGTGGCTGAGGGACTGGTGCAGGGGGCAGGGATTCAGGTTCCTGGACCATTGGGACCTCTTTAGGGGCAGGTGTGACCTGTACACAAAAAACGGGTGGCACTTGAATCCCAGGGGGACCAATATCCTGGCAGGAAGGTTGGCTAAGGCTACTGGGGAGAGTTTAAACTAGATAGGTTGGGGGGAGGGGATCAAAATGAGGTGACTGAGAGTGAGGAAGGTAGCTCGCAAACAGAGAAGGGTTATAGGCAGTGCAAGAGGGCAGATGGACAGGGAATAGAGAAGGGGAGAGCTCAGACCAAAGGATTGAGATGTGTTTACTTTAATGCCAGGAGTATAGTGAATAAAGGGGATGAGCTCAGAGCATGGATCGATGCCTGGAAGTATGATGTGGGGGCCATTATGGAGACTTGGATGTCTCATGGACAGGACTGGATACTCCAGGTGCCGGGATTCAGATGTTTCAGGAAGGAGAGGAAGGGAGGCAAGAGAGTGGGTGGAGTGGCACTGCTGATCAGGGATAGTGTCACAGCTGTAGAGAAGGTGTATGCTGTGGAGGGATTGTCCACCGAGTCTCTGTGGGTGGAAGTTCAGAGTGGGAAGGGGCCGGTCACTTTGCTGGGAGTTTTCTATAGGCCGCCCAATAGTAACAGGGAGGTGGAGGAGCAGATAGGGAAACAGATCCTGGAGAGATGCAGTAATAGCAGAGTTGTGACGGGAGACTTTAATTTCCCAAACATAGATTGGAATATACCTAGGGCAAGGGGATTGGATGGGGAAGAGTTCGTTAGGTGTGTTCAGGAGGGTTTCCTGACACAGCATGTGGACAAGCCTACAAGAGGAGAGGCTGTACTTGATCTGATACTGACCAATGAACCTGGACAGTTGTCAGATCTCTCAGTGGGATAGCATCTTGGGGATAGCGATCATAAGTCTATCTCCTTTAGGCTTGCATTGGAAAAAGAGAGGATCAGGCAAGCTAGGAAAGTGTTTATATGGAGTAAGGGGAAGTATGAAGACATTAGACAGCAAATTAGAGGAGTAAATTGGAAGGAGGTATTCTCGGGGAAATGTACTGAAGAGAGGTGGCAGTTTTTCAAGGAATGTCTGTCTAGAGTTCTACAGGACAAAGTTCCGAGCAGACAGGGAGGTGTTGGTCGGTTAAAGGAACTGTGGTGCACGAAAGCTGTGCGGGACCTAGTCGAGAAGAAAAGGAAAGCGTACAAAAGGCACAGAGAGCTTGGCGAAGATAGGGATTTAGAAGAGTATACGGCTTGTAAGAAGGGACTAAAGAAGGAAATTAGGAGAGCCAGAAGGAGTCACGAGAAGGCCCTGGCAGGTAGGATTAAGGAGAACCCTAAGGCGTTCTATAAATATGTGAAGAGTAAAAGGATGAGACGTGACGGAATAGGGCCTATAAAAGGTGAAGGCGGGAAAGTCTGTACGGAACCAGTAGAAATGGCAGAGGTGCTCAATGAGTATTTTGCCTCGGTTTTCATAGAGGAGAAGGACCTGGGTGGATGTACTGCAGGCATGCGGTGGACTGAAAGGATTGAGTATGTGGACTTTAAGAAAGAGGTTGTGCTGGAATCTTTGAATGGCATCAAGATAGATAAGTCGCCAGGTCCGGATGGGATGTACCCCAGGTTACTGTGGGAGGCGAGGGAAGAGATTGCAGAGCCTCTGGCGATTATCTTTGCGTCGCCGATGGAGACGGGAGAGGTGCCGGAGGATTGGAGGATTGCGGATGTGGTTCCTATTGTCAAGAAGGGGAATAGGGATAGCCCAGGTAACTACCGACCGGTGAGTCTAACCTCAGTGGTTGGTAAACTGATGGAGAAGATCCTGAGGGACAGGATATATGAGCATTTAGAGGGGTTTAGTATGCTCAAGAATACTCAGCATGGCTTTGCCAAGGGCAGATCGTGCCTTCCAAGCCTGGTGGAGTTCTTCGAAAATGTGACTAAACACATTGACGAAGGGAAGGCGGTAGATGTGGTTTATATGGATTTTAGCAAGGTGTTCGATAAGGTTTCACGGCTTCTAGAAAAAGTGAGAGGGCATGGGATACAAGGGGCTGCTGCCCGGTGGATCCAGAACTGGCTTGCCCAAAGGAGGCAGAGAGTGGGTATAGATGGGTCTTTTTCTAAATGGAGGTCGGTCACCAGTGGTGTGCCCCAGGGATCTGTTCTGGGACCCTTGCTGTTTGTCATTTTCATAAATGACAACCTGGATGAGGAAGCGGAGGGATGGGTTGGTAAGTTTGCCGACGACACGAAGGTTGGTGGGGTTGTGGATAGTCTGGAGGGATGTCAGAAGTTACAGAGGGACATAGATAGGATGCAAGACTGGGCGGACAAGTGGCAGATGGACTTCAACCCAGACAAATGCGTTGTGGTCCATTTTGGTAGGTCAAATGGGATGAAGGAGTACAATATAAAGGGAAAGACTCTTAGTACTGTAGAGGATCAGAAGGACCTTGGGGTCCGGGTCCATAGGACTCTGAAATCGGCCCCGCAGGTGGAGGAGGTGGTTAAGAAGGCGTATGGTGTGCTGGCCTTCATCAATCGAGGGATTGAGTTAAGGAGTCTGGGGATAATGATGCAGCTATATAAGACCCTCGTCAGACCCCACTTGGAGTACTGTGCTCAGTTCTGGTCGCCTCACTATAGGAAGGATGTGGAAAAGATTGAAAGGGTGCAGAGGAGATTTACAAGGATGTTGCCTGGATTGAGTGGCATGCCTTATGAGGATAGGCTGAGGGAGCTCGGTCTTTTCTCCTTGGAGAGACGAAGGATGAGAAGAGACCTAATAGAGGTGTATAAGATGTTGAGAGGCACAGATCGGGTGGACTCTCAGAGGCTTTTTCCCAGGGTGGAAATGGCTGCTATGAGAGGACACAGGTTTAGGGTGCTGGGGGGTAGGTACAGGGGAGATGTTAGGGGTAAGTTTTTCACACGGAGGCTGGTGGGCGAGTGGAATCGACTGCCGTCAGTGGTGGTGGAGGCGAACTCAATCGGGTCTTTTAAGAGACTCCTGGATGAGTACATGGAGCGTAATAGGATGTAGGGTTATAGGTAGGTCTAGAAGGTAGGGATGTGTTCGGCACAACTTGTGGGCCGAAGGGCCTGTTTGTGCTGTAGTTTTTCTATGTTTCTATGTATAGATCGGGTGGATTCTCGGAGGCTTTTTCCCAGGGCTGAAATGGCTGCTCCGAGAGGACACAGGTTTAAGGTGCTGGGGAGTAGGTACAGAGGAGATGTCAGGGGTAAGTTTTTCACTCAGAGGGTGGTGGGTGAGTGGAATCGGCTGCCGTCAATGGTGGTGGAGGCAAACTCGATAGGGTCTTTTAAGAGACTTCTGGATGAGTACATGGGACTTAATAGGATTGAGAGTTATAGGTAAGCCTAGGTAGGTAGGGACATGACTGGCGCAACTTGTGGGCCGAAGGGCCTGTTTGCGCTGTATTTTTTTTCTATGTTCTAAAATACATAAAACTCATTAACACCGATAGAAACCCATCAACAATGAAGTAAAACAAATCAGACCAAAGCACTTAATAAGCTGAATTCTTGGAAGAATCTAGAATGTAGCCAGAAAGGTACATGAAGCCTATGCTAGTAGGAATTGGCCTGACCATCTCTCCAGCCTTCCCTGAAGCATGTCAGGACACAGCAGCGATTATAGCAGCTTGCTTCCAGACCAGACAGAGAGATGCAAAGATGGCCTCGGGCGTTCAACACACTGACGGGTATACGAATTTCTAAATGATTGATTAGCTGGAGAGAGAATTGTTAAAGTTGTAAAATTGAAGTGTTTTACTGTTTGGAATAAAGTTGTGAATTGGCTACCTACTATTGGTTCACGTGTGTAGTCCTTTTGCCTTATATATGCAAAGATGTTTGGGGTAAAACCCGTTATACACAGTGCTGGTTGAGTGAGTCTGAAGGGTACTAGCAATACCCTGTACAACAGTTCCCTGCTTTCTGCCTTTCTCCCTTTTTGAACAAGGGAGTCACATTGGCTGTTTTTAAAATCTACTGGTACCCTCCTAGAATCTAGCATGTTATGAAATATTTCAACCAATGGATCGACTATCTCTGCAACCACTTCCATTAAAACCTGAGTTCATTGGGTCCTGGCGACTTGTCTGCCTTTAGCCCCTTGAGTTTCTCTAATACTCTATACCTTGTGATTGGGATTTTTTGTAAGTTCTACCATGTTATTTGAAATCAACCCATCTGATATCTTCGGGATATTTGCAATGTCTTCCACGGTGAAGTCTGGTGCAAAAAACTTATTTAGCATATCTGCCATTTTTTTGCTGTTACCAATTCACCAGCCTCGTTCAGTAGAGCTCCCACATTTACTTTAGCTGCCTGCTTCCTATTTATATATCCTGAGAAACTCTTATTGTTTGTTTTTATGTTGCGTGCAGGTTTTCTCTCAAAATTCAATTTCTCCCTTATGAGCTTTTCAGTCTTTTGCTGCTGGATCCTAAAAACTTCCCAGTCCTCTTGTCTATCACTATTGTTGTGAGGTTGAGTTTGTGAAGTGGAATTTGATGTTGGTAAAGATGCTAAAAATTATAAAAGTGTTAGAGGGAAAATAAACATTGCAGTGTCCCTTTAAAAGCTGGTGTTTTGTTTCAGTATTTGGAGGTTTAAAATGCGAAGTACGTACAGAGTCCAAGGTGAAACATTTGCATCAAAAAGTCATGCAGTGGTCTTGACAAGGCAACTTGTTTTTTTTTAAATTTAGCCCAATCAATTTAAAACAGGCACTCAGCTACCAGGAACCTATGAAATTTGAATTTGATGGTGTTGACAATAGAACATTGGGTGGCAGGGAAGGCAGAGGATCTCCTCGTGAACCTGCTCCTGGGCCTGGCTAAACTTGCCATAAACAAGTCCAAGCAGAGGGTGACCAAGGGGGTTATCCGATCCACAACCGGGTGAACCTGGAGAGGGAGCATGCAGTGTCCGAGGGCACTGTTGATGCCTTCCGTGCCGCTGGGCACCGGAGGGGCTGGGGTGCATTATCAATCCTTTTAATCACATTTTAGTTTTATGTTTTAAGTTTCCTTTCTGCTTCATCTTTTCTTTCGGGCAGTTCCACTTCTTTTGGTAGCTTTCTCTTTTTGATTTATCCCTCAGTTAATTTGAATTAGTTTAATTGGTTGTAGCCAGAAAGATTGACAACATCAGACCAATCCTATTGTCAGAAAATTGATAGGTCATCACAGGTATTAAAAGAGAGTGCAGGGAGTGAAAACAGGAGGAGCAACAGAAGAACTGCCACCTCTCAAGCCTTGAAAGGGAGAGAGCAGCTCTTAACTCTGCCAGCTTCAGATACCTCTTAAAAGAATGCACCATCTAACTCGCGAAGGGTACCAAATCAGGAAGAACTTACAGACAGAGGAATCAACAGAGGAACTCCAAAAGATTCTGAAAGCCACAAAGCTAAAAGTAAAATTTATTTATTAGTCACAAGTAATGTTTACATCAACACTGCAATGAAGTTATTGCGAAATTCCCCTTGTCACCACCCTCTGGCACCAGTTCGGGTCAATGCTGGTTGTACTTTTGAGAGTGACAATTCTATTTTCTTTTGGTTAATGAATGAGTATTGTATTTATTTGAACAGCATTGCATTAGAATCTTATTTTATTCGGTATGTGTTTGTTTAGTTAAATAAATAAATTGTTAATTGTTCATTTAAAGGTGTGTCAGGTTAGTTAACCACTAAATGTTACTGAAGGACAATTCACACCTTCCCACACACTTTCTACAGAGTACAAGGCGAGGTATTCCTTTTTGTGGGATTCAGTGCTACTTCTCAAAAGGGGGTCAACCTCCGCATCGTAACACTATCCCTTGCCACTTTGTATCTCCCACTTTTCAATTCAACATTATGCTTGACCTCATTTTGTAAACTATGGATTTTGCCTCTTTCACGTGGAATTCCTCTTTTTGATTGGGATAAACTCCTGCTGAACATGGTGAACCAGCTTTGGATCATCTGACCTTCAAAGGTCCCACTTTTCCCAGAACCAGTCCCAATATCCCATGATTGTACGCAGCATGACCACCCCTTTCTGGCTTGCTGAGGGCAAAGTCTGAGGCAAATGGTGTTGGACGGTAACAGAAAACTGCAGAAGACTCTGCTGGAATTAAATAATTAAGAGTGAACCAGGTAGAGACATTGATGTTACAGATGGACAAGTTTGATTTGGTGGACTGGTTGCAGGAAATGGGCAAGGAGGAATAATGCAATATGATAAAAGCAAAATAATGAGGATGCCGGAAACCTGAAATAAAAACAAATAAATACTCAGCAAGGCTGTTAGCATCTGTTAAGGTTTGGAGTCCACCATGACTCTTGTTTGGGAGAGATAATGCATCAAAGTCGCATTAGGTGCTTAATAAAAAAAAATTCCCGTTATGATTCGTACTTCCTCAAGTTTGTGGATGGCACAATTCCTGTTACAGGATAAATTTACTTGAACCCACACTCTTTCAACCAAACATCCACCAAAACAACTTTGCAACTTGTAAAAGAATACTTGCCGTGTGCAAAAACCGGCGACTACATTGGTCAAGGTAGTTGAAGCTTTGAATGTCAAATATTAGTTCTCAGAGTTGCCCTTATTAAAGTCCTCCCCCTCCTTTCCCCAATCTTACCTGGTGTCCACTCCCTCCCTCCACTGGTCGCTCTTTATTCCTTCACGCCATTTCTTTTCAAATCCTAACGGTTTTCCTGCGCTCGCGGCTCTCCCTCCTCCCCTCTCGAGCCGCTGCTCTCGAGCAGTCTCCACTCAGAGATATCTGCCCTCCAATTGACATATCTTGGACCCGAAGGAAGACTTTAGGTTGGCATGTTTATTGATCTTTCTTAAAGGAGCTAAACATTAATCATTGAGATCTGATCTCCAAGACATGCGCTATTTATTTACCTGAGGAGGAAGGATCTTTGCCGTCTCCTATTGTATTTTATTGGTTATAGCCAACTCTCAGTCTGATTCCACATCAGAAAAACTATAAACTTGAATTGAACCCGGGTTCCTGGCGCTGAGGCAGCAGTGATAACCATTGTGCCATCCTCCTGCCATCTTATATTGTATTTTATTGACCGTACCCAACTCTCACTCTGACCCCAGCGTTAAAGGTTATGGCACCATTAATGCAAGTCAACCATGCCGCCTCTTGGTTAGAATCTTTATTTTTGTTTACAGTTTTTCAAAAAGTTTTATTTATTAGTGTCACAAATAGGCTTACATTAACACTGCAATGAAGTTACTGTTAAAATCCCCTAATCTCCACACTCCAGCGCCTGTTCGGGTAGACTGAGGGAGAATTTAGCATGGCCAATGCACCTAACCAGCATGCCTTTCGGACTGTGGGAGGAAACCCACGCAGACACAGGGAGAACGTGCAGCCTCCGCACAGACAGTGACCCAAGCCAGGAATCGAACCCTGGAGCTGTGAGGAAGCAGTGCTAACAAATGTGCCACCATGCTGCCCACCCGCCGCCTTATATTGTACTTTGTTGGTCATAGCCAACTCTCAGTCTGACCCCAGCTTTAAAGATTAGGGCACCATTAATGCAAGTCGACCATGTCATCCCTTGGTTAGAACCTTCGGTTTTGTTTACAGACCTAGTGCTGAGGGGCCTCCCCATGACGTGGTTGCCTTTAAATACTCATTAAGAGCACTGCTGGGGCACTCATTATAAAAAGGCCAGCTGGGATGCTCCAATTGGTTTCTACTTACCCAAAGGGGCGAGCGGGAGGTCAGTTGCCTGGAGATGGGCACTCAGTGGCAGGCTGAGGTGCCATTGTTCAGGTAGGCCTACAAGGTCCTCCCTCCAGGCCCGGGTGCAGCCAACAGTCACTGTGTACCCACTCCCATCTCCCTAAATATACATTGTAGTGGCCTGGCTGCTTTTTTAATTTTATTTTTTTTAAAAACTGGTGTGTAAGTGCCTCCATGTTTAAACACACTCTCAGTTACTCCCCTCAAGCGAGAAAGCCTTAAATTGACTCTCCAGCTTCAAGAACTTACCTGCCATTCTTAATTGGACAGAAAATCTGTCTCCATTCAATTAAGAGGAGTCTCTGTGAAAATCTCAAGTCAATGACAGTTGCCTTACCCGTTTCAGCTTTTTGTGTGGTCTGGACAGCATCCTTTTGGTCCTGACAGGTTGATTTAAAATTTTATTTGGGATTTAATAAACACAGAATCTTTCTGTGAATGTGCTTTTAGATATATTCTAGACCTTCACAGGAGCTTCCTATTGCTCATATCCTAACTTACACTCAGCTATCAATCCTGTGCTTGTTGACCTACATTTGCTCCCAATCTGCCAATGCCTCAATTTTAAAGTTTGCATCCTTGCCTCAAATATCTCCATTAACCTTGTCCATTTCAATATCTGTAATTTCTTCCAAACTTAAAACTGGTTGAGGTCTCTTTGCTCCTCTCGTTCTAGCCTCTTGAGCAACCTAAATTTTAGTTGCTCCACTATTGGCGGTCATACCTTCAGTTTCTTCAGCACTAAGGATAGTACTTTGAGGATAGTTCACTATTTTCCCAGCAAAGACATGAATAACTGACAATAGATAATATTTAGAGCAGCATACATTATGGCTGGGAAGGGAAGAAGTTGGAACTGGCCTTGGGTAGGTTGCAAGTTCATAGTTTTTCTGATGTGGAGGAGCCAAATGGTTCATCAGCTAAAAAACAAATTATGGGATGTGGACATTACTGCCTAGGCCAGCATTTATTTCCTGTTTCTTGTTGCCCTTCAGAAGTGGTGGTGAGCTGCCCTCTTGAACCGCTGCAATCCCTAAGGTGTAGGTGCACCCACACCACTGTTCGGGAGGGAATTCCAGGATTTTGACCAGCATCAGTAGAGGAACGGTGATATATTTTCAAGTCAAGATGGTGAGTGACTTGGAGGGGAACCTCAAGGTGGTGGCGTTCCCACATATCTGCTGCTCTTGTCCTTCTAGATGATAGTACTTGTGGGTTTGGGAGGTGCTGTCAAAGGAATCTTGATGAGTATCTGTGCATCTTGTAGATGCTACACGCGCTGCCCTGTTCGTCAGTGGTGGATGGAATGGATGTTTGTGGAAAGGGTAGCAATCAAGTGACCTGCTTTGCCCTGGATGGTGTCAAGCTTCTTGAGTGTTGTTGGAGCTGCACTCATCCAGGCAAGTGGAGAATGCTTCATTACACTTCTGACTTGTGCCTTCTAGATGGTGGACAGGTTTTGGGAAGTCAGGAGGTGAGTTACTTGCTGTAGGATTCCAAACCTTTAACGTATTTAGGGTGGAAGCTGGAGAAGTGGAGCATTGTGAGGTTATCCGTGGGCTTGCGGTAAAGTGAAGTGCTGAGGTGACCGTCCTTGATGGAGATGCGTGTGTCCAAGAATGCAACCGAGTCCGGAGAGCAGTCCATGGTGAGTTTGATGGTGGGATGGAACTTGTTGATGTCACCATATAGTTGTTTCAATGATTGTTCGCCATGAGTCCAAAGGAAGAAAATGTCATCGATGTATCTAGTGTAGAGCATCGGTTGAAAGTCCTGTGCGGTGAAGAGGTCTTGTTCAAACCTGTGCATAAAGATGTTCATGATGTGGAGATGCCGGCGTTGGACTGGGGTAAACACAGTAAGAAATTTAACAACACCAGGTTAAAGTCCAACAGGTTTATTTGGTAGCAAAAGCCACACAAGCTTTCGGAGCTGCAAGCCCCTTCTTCAGGTGAGTGCACTCACCTGAAGAAGGGGCTTGCAGCTCCGAAAGCTTGTGTGGCTTTTGCTACCAAATAAACCTGTTGGACTTTAACCTGGTGTTGTTAAACTTCATAAAGATGTTGGCATATTGAGGTGCGAATTTGGTCCCCATGGCTGTTCCGTGTGTCTGGATGAAGAACTGGTTGTTGAAGGTGAAGACATTGTGGTCCAGGATGAAGCGGATGAGTTGTAGAATTGCATCTGGAGATTGGCAGTTGTTGGCGTTGAGTGTTCCGCAGGGCTCTGTACTGGGACCTCTGCTGTTTGTGATATATATAAATGATTTGGAAGAAGATGTAGCTGGTCTGATTAGTAAGTTTGCGGACGACACAAAGATTGCTGGAGTTGTGGATAGTGATGAACATTGTCAGAGAATACAGCAGGATATAGATAGGCTGGAAAACTGGGCGGAGAAATGGCAGATGGAATTTAATCCAGACAAATGCGAATTGGTGCATTTTGGTAGATCTATGCAGGGGAGAGCTATACAATAAATGGCAGAACCATCAGGAGTATAGACACACAGAGGGATCTGGGTGTACAAGTCCACAGATCCTTAAAGGTGGCAGCACAGGTGGAAAAGGTGGTGAAGAAGGCATATGGCATGCTTACCTTTATTGGACGGGGCATAGAGTATAAAAGTTGGCATATGATGTTGCAGTTATATAGAACGTTGGTTAGGCTACATTTGGAATACTGCGTCCAGTTCTGGTTGCCACACTACCAGAAGGACGTGGAGGCTTTGGAGAGAGTGCAGAAAAGGTTTACCAGGATGTTGCCTCGTATTAGCTATGAGGAGAGATTGAGTAAACTAGGGTTGTTCTCCCTGGAAAGACGGAGGTTGAGGGGCGACCTAATAGAAGTTTATAAAATTATAAAGGGCATAGATAGGGTGAACAGTTGGAAGCTTTTTCCCAGGTCAGAAATGACAAACACAAGGGATCACAAGTTCAAGGTAAGGGGGGCAAGGTTCAATACAGATATGCGGAGGACGTATTTTACACAGAGGGTGGTGGGGGCCTGGAATGCACTACCAAGCAAGGTGGTTGAGGCAGACACGCTAGGATCATTTAAGACTTATCTAGATAGCCACATGAGCAGACTGGGAATAGAGGGATACAAACGGATGGTCTAGTCAGGGACACACGATCAGTGCAGGCTTGGAGGGCTGAAGGACCTGTTCCTGTGCTGTATTGTTCTTTGTTCTTATGTTGGAAAGGAGGACTTTGCAGGGTTGACAGCCCTGGCTTTGCCATTGTCATTTCCAGTGCTTGGATCGATGCCCGGTGGTCCGTCTGATTTCATCCCATTTTGTTCCAATTGTAGCGGTTGAATACAATTGAGTGGCTCGCTCGTCCATTTCAGAGGGCATTTAGGAATCAACCACATTGCTGTGGGTCTGGAGACACATTTACACCAGGCCAGGTAAGGATGGCAGGTTTCCTTCCCTAAAGGTCATTAGTGAACCAGATGGGTTTTTATGACAATCGACAAAGGTTTCATAGTTCGGTAGACTTTTTAATTCTAGATATTTTATTGAGTTTTTAAATTCCACTATCTGCCGTGGTGGAATTCAAAAGCAGGACCCCAGAACAATACCCTGAATCTCTGGATTACTAGTCAAGTGACAAGTGCCTCCCCATAAATCAATAAAAATATATTTACCTTGTGTTGTGGGAAAAATCCACTAGTAGTCAGACTTCGAGATTCAGAAAATACGATTTATTAAACGGAGCTCCGTGGAGACAAGGCACATGTCTGTAGCAAACCTTCTCTCACTAGTATGTCGGGAGCGGTTCATTTTTATACCCTTTACACAATGGGTAAGCCGGTGATTCGAACATTATCACATCGTTTAAGTGAGTACAAGCAGGTATAGACATTTAACATTTTATGAATGGGTACATTTCCTCATGTCTGTATCTATCAATGGTTAGTTTCGGCTCATTCAGGTGTTAATTGGTTTCCTCGCATTCATATTTTCCCGCTTCCTAAGGTTAAGCTAAGCTCTTTGTTTCGGGTTTTCCTTACCTTAAAAGATGTCTTGACCCTTGGCTTGGCTTCCAGAGGTGTTTGTTTGCTATGAGTCACTGTCTGTGATTTGGAAATGGTTTGTCTGTTAGGTTTTGATTTAAAGTGATTTCTGAACAGCAGGAGCCTGTGTCTGCTTTTTTGGCTTCTTTCCCAGTTAACCCTTTATGTGCCAGGCAGCCATTTTAAAGTGTGGTCCCTTGTATTTTTCCCCTTACACCTTGTACATTGAGATATCTTTTAAAATTTAATTTAAAAGGGATGGAAGAAAAGTACACTTCAGCAATGGTTGAAGGTCTGAAACAGTAGAGGGAAGATTCAAAGCATTTTCAGCTTTTTGTGTCTCCTTTTAGACAATACTTCATCCTCCAAGTTAGTTATCAAATAAGTTCATAACCATGGAATTAATTTTGAAATATAGGCACTGTTGCGCAAAGCAACCAATTACAAAAGGCAAGTATCCACAGATAACAAATTAAAATTCAATCTGTTTTGGTAGTTTTGGTTGTGAAGATGCATTGCTTCTCTTTAGTAATGCTATGGGATATTTTACCTAAACAGGCTGAGAACACTTGCATTAATGTCTAATCCAATAATTCACCACTACTGCTGATGCAAGAACTAGATTATATGCTTGAAACCTGGAGTAGGGATCTTATGGAGGTGAGTAAGCTCTCTTTTTGAATTAAAGAAGATTTGAAAGTTTTGATAAATAGTGTGTTCCTCATCAAATTTTCCAAATTTTGTAGCAATGTCTTTTTCTGTGTTTTCTCTACTTTCTTGAGGGGTATGGTTCTATCAGATCCTCTGGTATCTCCCAAAAGTGTCAAGTTTACCAGCAGATACAAGTCCTGATTGCAATTACTAGTAAGTTATTTCATTGCGGATAGATTTATAGTCAAACCCAATCCTATCCATGTACATTGTTGACACTAATGCATGCAAGGGCACATACATATACAGAATCATAGAATAGAATCATAGACTCCCTACAGTGCAGAAAGAGGCCATTCGGCCAATCGAGCTTGCACCAACAATAATCCCACCCAGGCCCTATCCCCGTAAACCCACATATTTACCCTGAGCATGGCCAGTCAACCAAACCTGCACATCTTTGGACTATCGGATGAAACCGGATCACCTGGAGGAAATCCACGCCAACATGCAGAGAACGTGCAAACTGCACACAGTTACCCAAGGTCGGAATTGAACCTGGGTCCTTGGCACAGTGCCAACCACTGTGGCACCGTTCCGTCATGTTACCTGCTAACTCTTTTCAGATTGAGCAGATGGGTAGCCATGAAGAATGGGATCTTGATTGATTTGTCCTGTTCATGGCCTCTGAAGTCAAGTCGCCTAATTGCTGTTCTGGCTGTTGTCCGAGTCTTTTGGGACCGGTCAGACACTTCGACCAAATGAATTCACCCAAGTATCTCATTTTGGTTGAAAATATGCATCCCTCGTTTGTTTGGTTGATACATTGTTGGGGATATGTCTGTCCAGGATAGCAGTTGACGTAATATGTCTTTTTACACCATGCTAATGTCATTAGCACTTAGCTGCTGCATTTGCATTGTGTCTAGTTTCTGGAGTTTGCAAGTTGCAGAGCTTTACTTGGCCAATATGTCCCATACATGGCATCCCTTACTGTTTGGCCAAGTTGGCAATCTACTTGTGTTGTAGCAGCCATGAGGCTGCTACATGGCTGAGATCAGCTAATGTGCTACAATGATTAAACCTGAGAACATCTGGTTTATGGAACTCAGGGCCGCACTCATCAGGAAACTACATTTTAATATATCCAAACATTAAAGTATTAAAGTAAATATATACCTAGTTGTGTGCAATCGTTGGGAGTTTTCAAAGTCAAAGACAGGTTTGTCCAACCTTTTTGTGTGGGGGAGCCATATTTCAATTTCTTTCTCTCTCTAGGGGCCGATAAGCAAATTTCATAAAGATAAAGTTTGGCACAACATTAAACATGAATTAAAAATAAACTCCCGTCATACTGGGAGTGAACCAGGCTTATGGACACATTCTGCCTCCATACATTCACCCCCCCCCCCCCCCCACCACTTGGCACCCTCTCAACCTCAACCCATACTCTCTCACCCTCACTAGCAATGCCCCACACTCTTTACCCTTGGAAATAAATCACCATTTCGCCAATGTCGCTGGACTAAAATCCTGAACTCTCTCCCTAATAGCACTGAAAATATACCTATGCCAAATGATGGCAGCTATCCAAGAAGGCTTTTCACCGTCACCTTCTCATGGGCAATTAGAAAAGGTCAATAAATGCTGGCCTAGACAGTGATGCCCACATCCCGTAAATTAATTTTTTACAAATCACAACTGCAGTGGCAGCACTGCAGAGTTCAGATCTAATCTAATCTTGGATTGCTTAGATCTGTCTATCATATGATGCTTCTGTTTTCTGGCAAGGAAATAGCTTCACCAGGTTGACGCCTCATTTTTAAGAATGCCTAGAATCTTTACTGAATCAGCATTGATTCCCCAGCTTGATGCTAATGGTAGAGTGGGGGATATGCGGGGCCGTGAGGTTACAGATGGTGGCGGTATACAATTCTGCTGCTGCTAATAACCCACAGTGCTAGATCTTTTCCAAATGTACCCCATTTAGCATAGCGATAGTATCCTCAATGTGAAGGTGAGACTTTGTCTCCACAAGCACTGTGGGGTGGTCACTCCTACCAAGGACAGATGCATTTGTGACAGATAGTTTGGTAAGGATGAGGTCAAGTAGGTTTTGTCTCTTGTTGGTTCCTTATAAGGCAGCATGGTGGCACAGTGGTTGGCACTGCTGTCTCACAGCTCCAGGGACCCACATTCGATTCCTGGCTTGGGACACTGCCTGTGTCCCCGTGTCTGCGTGGGTTTCCTCTGGGTGCTCCGGTTTCCTCCCACAGTCCAAAAGATGTGCTGGTTGGCCATGATAAATTCTCCCTCAGTGTACCCGAACAGGCATCGGAGTGTAGCATCTCGGGGTTTTCACATTAACTTCATTGCAGTGTTAATGTAAGCCTACTTGTGACATTAATAAATAAACTTTAAAACTTCACCACCTGCTGAAGAGTGTTGTTAAAGCTGCATTTATCCAGGTAAGTGAACATTATTCCATCACAATCCTGTTTTGTGCCTTTTATGAGATGGACAGGCTTTGAGGAGTTAGGAGGTGAGTTATTTGCCACAGAATCCCTAGCCTTTGAATTATCTTGTAACCACAGTATTTATATAGCATTTTGTCGTTAGCTTTCAGGTCAATGGTGACCACCGGGATATTGGTGGCAGGTCATTCAGATTTGGTTGTGCTGTTGAACAACAAGAGCAGATGGTTAGATTATCTTTTGTTGGAGATGATAACTGCCTGCACTTGTGTGGAGTGCATTGCTTGCCACTTCTTAGCCCAAGTCTGAATGTTGTCCAGGTTTGCTGCATGAAGACAGAGGCTGCTAAAGTATCAAAGGAGTTGTAAGTGGTACTGAACACTGTGTAATCATCAGCGATCATCCTCACACCAGATCATATGATGGAGGGAGGGTCATTGATGAAGCAGCTGAAGATGATTGGGACCATGACACTATCCTGAGGATACCCTGCAGCAGTATCCTGAGGCTGAGATGATTGGCCCCAAACAAGCACACCCATCCTCCTTTGTTTTGAGTATGATTCCAACCTTTGCTCAGGTTCCTTGATTTCACACTAGGTCAATTTTTGCCTTACTGTCAAAGACAGACATTCTCACCTCCTCTCTGCAGTTCAGTTCTTCTGCCCATATGTACACCAAAGCTCCACTTGGGTCTGGAGCTGAGTTCAGTTGAAACTCAAATTGAGCATCGCAGAGCAGTTTATTGCTAAGCACTTGATAGAACTGTCAACAACACCTTGCATTATATTTCTGATGGTTGGGAATTCACTGATGGGTTGGTAATTGATTGGATTTGATTTGTCCTGCTTTCTGTGAACAGGACATAGCTGGGAAATCTTCCACATTGTGAGGTGGATGCCTATCTTGTTGTTACAGTTAGTTCTACAGCACAAATCTTCAGTGTTAGAGCTGGGATGTTGCCAGAGACAATTGATCATAATCCATTTAAGTTTTGGAGAAGTTGAAGGATATAAATGCAAGACTGTTTAGATGGAGCTTATTGTTATAGCCATTTAATTTGAAAATTATGCATATGGCAGGAAGAGAGAATATGATTGCAGTTGCTTTATCACCACTATGATATATAAAATGATGGAATGTTCAATGTTGGAAAATAAATACTGAACTGGACTAGACTTTTGTTAAATTTGCATGCATAGATGCAATAAGATAGAGTACTAATAGTGTGAAAAAATAGAGGCTGTAGGAAAATGAAACCATCTTTTCATATTGTTCTTTTTTAAGGGGAGGTGTGAAGTGACACATGGAATTATATATATATATATATATATATTTGTTTAAGGGAATATTTAAAATTCAGTGCTTTTCTGCAGACAGCCGGTGTGTCTGGAAAACATTTAGCTCAAATGCTGGGAGAGGAGGAAAATTATTCATTTTAGCCATGTTGTGTTCACTTAGGGTAGAGCTAATGAATTTTTGTTCATAGGTCGAGATTTCTCCTGGGGTTTTGATTAAAGGAATGGAAACCGGGTTTAGATATGCAGGGTAATGTGATGATGTGGTTAATGGGAGGAGCTAGGTCTGTAGCCGTTTAGGCAAGTGAGCCCGGCCGATTGCTTCCTGGGCTCACTAATAATATTAAAATAAGGTACTGAATATTTAAATCAGCCTTGCACCCTTCCCAGGCATGAGGTTGATTATGCTAGCAGAACGAGGCTGGTAATATCACAAGAGGCGAGAAACTGAGCGCAAACCTGGTTTTTCACTTCTTGCGCGATCTTATCAGCTTGCCACACCGGTAGATCGCCCTCTAAGTGTCTCATTGTAATGGAGTCTTGGGTTAATATCTGCCTGTAATGGCCTGTGTGAGTCGCTGCCTATGATCGATTTCATTTTCTTATAATGAGTCAGGAGTACAAAGTTTGTCAGGGTTAACTAAAGTCCCAAGAAGCCTAAAGACAGTAGCCTCAGATTCAGTCTGTGAAACTTAGGGGGCGATTCTCCCAAAAGTCCTGAATTGGCGAGAAAACTGATGTAAATCACAACTGTTATTTCAGTGCAACTTCAGACCCGAATCACCCCACTCTGTGCATTGTAGAGGTCACAATCATGAATATCATTAAGCGCTCGGGGCGGGGTCTATTCACGCCAAAGAGCCTGAAATCGGCAGGATAAGTAAGAACCTGTGCGTGCGCACTTCTCTGGGAGATCGCTGAAAAGACCTCCCAGCATCAAGATCACTGCCCTTCAACCCTCACAGACATTGCTGGCCTCATCGCTGGCCCCCACAATGCCCACAGACATCGCTGGCCCCCACAAACAGCCCCCCCTCCCCACAGACATTGCTGGCCCCCAAAACCCTCCCACAGACATTGCTGGCCTCATCGCTGGCCCCTGCAAACCACCCCCCCCCCCCCCCCCCACAGACATCGCTGGCCTCATTGCTTGTCCCCACAAACCCCCCCCCCCACAGACATTGCTGGCCTCATTGCTGCCCACTGCCCCCCCCCCCATCCTGCAGACATCGCTGGCCTCATCGATACCCCCTCCTCCCCCCCCCCACACACACACACACACACACACACATAGACATGGCTGCCCGCTCACCCCATAATCCGGATAATGCGGGTATCTCATCCCTCCATCCCTTCAACATACTGACCTCACTGCTCTCCTGCAGAGAATTTGCATTGTGCTGCCATGCACAACCCCAGTTTGCAAGCATTCCCTCTCTTGACTGGGAGCCCTGAGTATTGCACAAATCCCACCCTGCACCCCCTCTCTCCGGACACAGCAGCTTATTGAATGGCAGCCAATCAGCAACAGGGATGCATGACACTCAATTGAAATCAGACTTCAAAATTTCTCACAAGGATTTGTTGCCAACTGGTCCTTGACCGGCCAAAGTCACCACACCTGCACTCCCCTGATAACCCAGAGCTGTATATAAGCTGCAGGAATGGACACACAGCCAGTCATGCCGTGAAGATGCATTCAAGGAAAGCAGCCCCAAGAATCGCTGAGGCCAACCAGGAGCGCCTGCTTGATGCCATGAGGAGAGGCGTCAGCGGCTCTTCTCCGACCAGGGCCCTCGCCCCACAGGTGCAGCCGCCACGGCATTGTGGGAGGTGGTGGCAGAAGAGGTGAATGCCAGGAGCCTGACACCACATTCTGGCCAGCATGTTGGAAAAAACTGTACAACCTTCTTCGAGCAGCAAGGTGAGTGAGCATCCCACTTGGAACCCCGCACATGCTTGGCACAGATCTCAAACTATGCTTAGACACCTGAAGGGCATGCAACAAGGCACCCTTCCCTCAGGAACATAATCTAACCCCTTTCCCTCACCCCTCAACGAGCACACTTCAGTGGTGAGCCTTTTCCCCGAAACTGCAAGCTCAACTCCCGAGATACAGGCACGCATTGCACAACATGCACTTCAATATATTAATGCTTGCTATCCCATAGGAGAAAGGCATACATAACCAGCAGGTGACTACACAGACTGGTGGTGGTGTGCCTGACTTGCGGCAGCTGACCAGCCTTGAAGAGCATGCCATATAGCTGGCAGGGGGTGATGAGTCATCCAGAATGGTGACGGACAGCCAGGTCAGCGTCCAGCATGGCAAGTGAGCATAAACATAGCCCTTAACCTAGGTCCTCCTCGAAATAAGTACGATGCTGCGTAGAATGTTTTACCTTCTTTCCCCTAATGTGTGTTCTTTATTGCAGCTCTGGAGGAACCCGGCCCTTCAGCTGTTGCACCCCCTCCCCGCCCCCCACTGCTCTCGAGCAAACTGCCCATGACCCCCTGGACGACACCTCAGAGGGAGGCTTTGAAGAATCCTCCGAGGACAGCACCACTGGAGCGGCACTAGCGTCTACCAAACAACCCGCCAACACAGAGACTATCAACACCTTTAGTGGGTACCTTTAGTGTTGAGGCTTCTAGGTTACTAACTGGTGAGCACATCACAGACACTGATGCACATCGGGTGGAGGTGGGCACATCCAAGGGCTCAGGCACAGGGAGGTCTGCCAGAGGCGTGGATTCAGCTGTCCCCAAGCTAGATGCCGGGCCTTGGGTTCGTTCATCCCAAGGCTGGTGGAGATGCATCAGGAAACCCTGGGAGTTGCGGAAGGACTGTCAGCAACCATGCTGCGACTGCAAGACTGTTTAGGGGAGTCCAACAGAGTGCTGTTGCAGGAGGTGGTGCCGACACAGCGTATAAATCAGGCCAGCACTACAAGGGTGGTGACCGCAGTGGAAAGTCTGGCTGAGGGATCTGTCCTCATGGGTGACAGGGTCCAGGCCATCCTGGAGACACGGGCGAGGGTGTTGCCGGCATCTAGGAGGCACATCGTTCCATGGCCATGGGTGCCTGGGGCATGTGGGAGACACTGCTGGCCATGACTGGGACTCTCGTGGCATTCTGGAAACACAGCAGGCCATGGCTGTGAGCCTTGCCAAGTTAGCCCAGTCTCAGAGAGCTACTGCTGAGGGGCTCCAGAGCCTGGCTCGCTCACAGAATGCAGTAGCGGAGGGGCTCCAGAGCTTGCCCCAGTCTCAGGGGGCCAGGGCTGAGGGATCACAGACCATGGGGCAGACGCATCTGAGCCTCCAGGACTGGCAGAGCCAGGTGACGCCAGAGCTTCTGGAGCTCAGTCCAGCTACCCTGGTGATCCAATGGCGTGTTCCCGGGACCTCTAGGCACTCCAAGAGAGGAGGAAGGGCTCAAGCTCATGCCGAGGCCTTCCACCAGGAAATCCTGGATGTCCCAAGACCTTCTGATTTCCCCCCTTCCTCACACCATGGCATCTCAGAGCCAGCTAGATGAACAGAGTGCACCGAAACAGTGCCATCCGCAAGTTAGCCGGGACCCTCCAGTTGTTCACGAAGAGGGCACGGATGAAGATCACCAGTAATCAGGATTTATTCATCACTAACGTTAAGAGCACAATAAACTTTTATTTGCACCTCATAGCTCTGAATCTTCTCCCCCCACTCCCCCCATCACCCCCCCCCCCTCCCCTCCCGCCACGCCACAGAGCTGAGTGGTCCCCATTCCCATGCATAGAGGTGCTGTCTGTTCTGCCTTGGAAACCCAGCTACATGTTACAGGGTGCCTGCCCTATCTTCCCCAACATCCATCAGACCCTTGGTGCAAGTGCACCCCCCTCCTCCCCCCAATTGGCCAACAAACACGTGTCCCCCAACGTGGGCCAGAGTGGCAGCGTGCATTCGGAGTACAGGTAGGAGTCTTGAGTGGCACCAGGGGCAGGATTCCAGTGTGCATAATCGAGAGTCATCATCATCCTCCAGCCTTCAACCAAGACTCACAACCACTGCCAGCCCAGGCCTATTAACAGGTTTGGATGTTTCTGGTGGTGGGATGAGAGAGGCTGGGGAAGGTTGATGTGATGGTTTGAGGACCCAGGTCGATTTGGAGGGGAATACTGGCTGCACTTGCTCCTGGGGTGTGGTGAATGTGTGGTGGTTGCAACCACTGCACAGCTAGGTGAAGTGGGCTGCAATCAAGGTGTCCCTTACGGCCATTCCCTGCCATCACTACCTGCCCTCTTTCCTCTGGCTCCTCTTATGGTGGGATGTCCACCTCGCCCCCTCGCCACTCCTCCTCCTCCTACTCCTCCAGCTGGTCTCCCTGGGCTGGGTGATGTTGTGCAGCATGCAGCAGACAATTATAATGCATGCACAGGGTCATACTGGAGGGCCCCCCAGAGTGGTCCAAGCAGCGGAACCGCATTTTTAGCAAGCCGATGCACCGTTCTACAGTGGACCAAGTGGCTGCATGGGCCTCGTTGTAGCGCTTCTCCGCCTTGGTCTTGGGCTTCCGTACAGGTGTCATCAGCCATGACCTTAGCAGGTAACCTTTGCCGCCCAGTAGCCATCCCGGGAGCCTGGGCTGGTCTTTAAAGAGGCCAGGGATGTCTGACTGCCTGAGGACAAAACTGTCATGGACACTCCCTGGGTGGCGTGCATCGACCTACTGATCCTCATTCGATGGTCACAGACAATTTGAATGTTCAAGGAGTGACAAATTGCTGTGGTCCTGCATGTGGGGTCCACAAGGCGATATGTGTCCTGTGATTGCTCCCTGGACATTGGGAATCCCAGCAATACAGCCCGGGCCTCCTGCTATGCATGGCCCACATCGAAGTTTATGTACTGCCCTGCCTGGGCATATAGGACATCTGTGACCTGCCGCACACATCTGTGCACAGAGGCCTGGGAGATACCAACGAGGTTGCCAATGGGTGCCTGAAATGAGCCAGAAGTGTAAAAGTTCAGGGCAGCCGTCACCTTCATGGGTGGCCACCCTTCGCCTGAGGTGCTAGGTGTGCAAGCACCTCAGAATGGTGCTGAACTGTGCTCTTAGAGTGTGCAACTGTGCAGTTGCAGCCGGCAACAGCACATCTCCTCTGAAAGGGCCTCGAATGAATTGCGAAGGCAGTACCTCCTTGCCCTCGGCACCCTCCACCTTCTGTGCACCCTTTCGGGAGACTGCTCACCCATCTCCTGACCCTCAGCGGCAGCCCCCTGCCCTCCTTCCTGAGGGACTAGTAGTGGCTGCTCCTGCAGTGGTCTCTCCACGCCCGCCACCTCCTGAGCCACCTCCTCTTCCTCCGCCATCACCATAATGACCAGCTCCAAATCTATCAGTCGAAGATCCATCTGCACAGTGGGGTTTGAAAAGAGCATAGAATGACGGATTAATGTCATTGGCTGCATAGACCCAGCACCACCCCAATCCCTCACTTGGGCCAGAATCCCTATTTGTGGGTGCTGGCAACACCACAGAATCCATGGTACCATGCATGACACGATTAGGTTGTGTGACATTCCTATCATGACAAATGCTGGCAAAGATTATGCAGCCTTGGACACTGCGCACCCTTGAGCCATTGCTATGTGTTCAACTGCAGCATCCGTTATAGGCATGTGTTGATGGTCCGTGTCACAGGGTAGGGACAGACTACAAATCATCACCAGATGGGTGCCCAGTGACAGCAAATTCCATGCAGTCTATGTCTAAACCTCAGCACCCAGCCTGGAGCAGCAGCTGCTTCATCTGGTTAGCCTCAGTCAGCACATGGTGAGCTCCTTCCCCACCTCAGATCACCAGCACTCAGTGCAGTCCCTGACCACACTCCAAGGCAAGACAATGCCACTGCACTGTGCCCTGGAGGGGAAGGCTGAGCAGTACTCCTTCAGGGAGCCTCCCACACTGAGCTACAGCACTGCTCTCAAGGGATAGGCTGAGCAGGGACTCCTTCAGAGACCCTCACCCACTTAGCTACAGCGCTGCCCTCGAGGGGAAGGCTGAGCAGGACTCCTTCAGGGACCCTCACCCAGAAAGTTCTGAGAAAATAGAAGCTCTCCCCACCCCAAATATCACTGGTTCATGGGCCAGCACCTGAAGACAGCAGGAGGAAGCCCACCAAGCATCTCCAGGGTCTGCCTGCAACATCCCCCACACTCCGCTAGCAGCACTTACCTCCTCATGCCTGTTCAAGGCTATCACGCCACGTTGAGACTTTTATATTCCTACTCTGATTCGCGCCAAAGTGACATCATGCCAAAGAGGTGGGAGACGCTAACGTGGGCGATGATTGCTGTATCGATCCCGATAATGGCATGCTAAAGTATGGTAAGTAATACAAATCAGCGGCCCGCTGATTTTCAGTGCGATCCTGTCGGTGCCATATTTTTCCGGTGGGAGATGCATGCGAGTTGTAAACGCTTGCAGAGAACCCGTGAAATGGCCAACACGTATCTCCCGACCCGCCAAAAAAATGTGCGCGCGCGATGGGAGAATCGGCCCCTTAATTTCTTCATGATCTACATATACACAACATATTAAGGGGGAGGGGGAACAGTCACAAGTCGTGGTACACATCGGTACCAATGGCATAGGTAAGAGAAGGGATGGGGATTTAAAACAGGAATTTAGGGAGCTAGGGTGGAAGCTGAGAGCCAAGACAAACCATGTTGTCATCTCTGGTTTGTTGCCGGTGCCACGTGCTAGCGAGTTAAGGAACAGGGAGAGAGTGCAGATAAACACGTGGCTGCAGGGATGGTGTAGGAGGGAGGGTTTCAGTTATGTGGATAATTGGAGCACATTCTGGGGAAGGTGGGACCTGTACAAACAGGACGGGTTGCTCCTGAACCAGAGGGGCACCAACATCCTGGGAGGGAAATTTGCTACGGCTCTTCGGGGGGGTTTAAACTAATTTGTCTGGGGGATGGGAAAACGAACTGTAGTCCAGAAGCCAGTGTTGAGTGTAGTGAGGTACTGAGGAGGGAATCAAGGTCACAGGAGTGTACCGGCAGACAGGAAGGTGGGTTGAAGTGTGTCTACTTCAATGCAAGGAGCATCCGGAATAAGGTAGGTGAACTTGGAGCGTAGATTACGATGTTGTGGCCATTACGGAGACATGGTTAGAACAGGGACAGGAATGGTTGTTGGAAGTTCCAGGGTATAGATGTTTCAGTAAGAGTAGGGAAGGTGGTAAAAGAGGTGGAGGAGTAGCATTATTAATCAAGGATAGTTTAACGGCTGCAGAAAGGCAGTTCGAAGGGGATCTGCCTACTGAGGTAATATGGGCTGAAGTTAGAAATAGGAAAGGAGCGGTCATGTTGTTAGGAGTTTTCTATAGGCCCCCAAATAGTAATAGAGATGTGGAGGAAGAAATTGCAAAGCAGATTATGGATAGGTGTGGAGGTCACAGGGTAGTTGTCATGGGTGATTGGAACCTTTATAGGTCGAATAGTTCGGATGGGGCAGTTTTTGTACAGTGTGTGCTGGAGGGTTTCCTGACTCAATATGTGGATAGACCGACAAGAGGTTGGGCTACTTTGGATTTGGCACTGGGTAATGAACCGGGCCAAGTGTTAGATTTGTTTGTGGGAGAGCACTTTGGAGATAGTGACCACAATTTGGTGTCTTTTGTTATTGCAATGGAGAGGGATAGGGCCGTACGGCAGGGCAAGGTTTATAATTGGGGGAGGGGTAATTATGATGCGATTAGGCAAGAATTAGGGAGCATAAGATGGGAACAGAAACTGTCAGGGAGAGGCACAAATGAAAAGTGAAGCTTGTTCAAGGAACAAATACTGCGTGTCCTTGATAGGTATGTCCCTGTCAGGCAGGGAGGGAATGGACGAGTGAGGGAACCATGGTTCACAAAAGAGGTTGAATGTCTTGTCAAGAGGAAAAAGGAAGTGTATGTAAGGATGAGAAAACAAGGTTCAATTGGGTCGCTTGAGGGTTACAAGGTAGCAAGGAATTAGCTAAAAAAAGGGCTTAGGAGGGGGCATGAGAAGTCCTTGGGGGGTCGGATCAAAGAAAACCCCAAGGCTTTTTACTCTTATGTGGGAAGTAAAAGAATGATCAGGGTGAGGTTAGGGCCCGTCAAGGACAGCAGTGGGAACTTGTGCATGGAGTCAGAGGAGATAGGAGAGGTGATGAATGAATACTTTTCTTCAGTGTTCACCAAGGAGAGGGGCCATGTTTTTGAGGATGAGAATGTGATACAAGCTGATAGGCTGGAGGAGGTAGATGTTCTAAGGGAAGATGTATTAGCAATTTTGAAAAATCTGAGGGTCGATAAGTCCCCTGTGCCAGATGGGATATATCCTAGGATTCTTTGGGAGGCAAGGGATGAGATTGCAGAGCCTTTGGCTTTGATCTTTGGGTCCTCACTGTCCACGGGGATAGTCATGATGTGGAGATGCCGGCGTTGGACTGGGGTAAACACAGTAAGAAGTTTAACAACACCAGGTTAAAGTCCAACAGGTTTATTTGGTAGCAAAAGCCACACAAGCTTCCGGAGCTCCAAGCCCCTTCTTCAGGTGAGTGGGAATTCTATTCACAAACAGGGCATATAAAGACACAGACTCAATTTACATGAATAATGGTTGGAATGCGAATACTTACAGCTAATCAAGTCTTTAAGATATAAACAATGTGAGTGGCGAGAGCATCAAGACAGGCTAAAAAGATGTGTATTGTCTCCAGACAAGACAGCCAGTGAAATTCTGCAGGTCCAGGCAAGCTGTGGGGGTTACAAATAGTGTGACATGAACCCAATATCCCGGTTGAGGCCGTCCTCATGTGTGCGGAACTTGGCTATCAGTTTCTGCTCAGCGACTCTGCGCCGTCGTGTGTCGTGAAGGCCGCCTTGGAGAATGCTTACCCGAATATATTGTCTGGAGACAATACACATCTTTTTAGCCTGTCTTGATGCTCTCTCCACTCACATTGTTTATATCTTAAAGACTTAATTAGCTGTAAGTATTCGCATTCCAACCATTATTCATGTAAATTGAGTCTGTGTCTTTATATGCCTTGTTTGTGAACAGAATTCCCACTCACCTGAAGAAGGGGCTTGGAGCTCCGAAAGCTTGTGTGGCTTTTGCTACCAAATAAACCTGTTGGACTTTAACCTGGTGTTAAACTTCTCACGGGGATAGTGCCAGAGGACTGGAGAGTGGTGAATGTTGTTCCTCGGTACAAGAAAGGAAATAGGAATGACCCTGGTAATTATAGGCCAGTTAGTCTTACTTCGGTGGTTGGTAAGTTAATGGAAAAGGTCCTGAGGGATAGGATTTATGACCATTTGGAAAGAAGCAGCTTAATCCAGGATAGTCAACATGGATTCGTGAAGGGAAGTCTTTCCTCACAAATTTGATTGAATTCTTTGAGGAGGTAACTAGGTGTGTAGATGAAGATAGAGCAGTTGATGTCGTATACATGGATTTTAGTAAGGCGTTTGATAAGGTTCCCCATGGTCAGCTCATGAATAAAGTAAGGAGGTGTGGGATAGAGGGAGATTTGGCTGATTGGATAAGTAACTGGCTATCTCATAGAAAGAAGTCTAACAACACCAGGTTAAAGTCCAACAGGTTTATTTGGTAGCAAAAGCCATGATGTGGCTTTTGCTATCAAATAAACCTGTTGGACTTTAATCTGGTGTTGTGAGACTTCTGACTGTGTTTACCCCAGTCCAACGCTGGCATCTCCACATCATATCTCATAGAGGACAGAGCGTGGTGGTGGATGGAAAATTTTCAGACTGGAGACCAGTTACCAGCGGTGTACCACAGGGATCAGTGTTGGGTCCTCTGCTATTTGTGATCTTTATCAATGACTTGGAGGAGGGGGCTGAAGGGTGGGTCAGTAAATTTGCTAATGACACCAAGATTGGTGGAGTAGTGGATGAGGTGGAGAGCTGTTGTAGGCTGCAAAGAGACATTGATAGGATGCAGAACTGGGCCGAAAAATGGCAGATGGAGTTTAACCCTGATAAGTGCGAGGTGATTCATTTTGGTAGGACAAATTTGAATGCGGATTACAGGGTCAACGGCAGGGTTCTGAGGAATGTGGAGGAACAGAGAGATCTTAGGGTTCATATCCACAGATCTCTGAAGATTGCCACTCAAGTGGATAGAGCCGTGAAGAAGGCCTATAATGTGTTAGCGTTTATTAACAGGGGGTTTGAGTTTAAGAGCCGTGGGGTTATGCTGCAACTGTACAGGACCTTGGTGAAACCACATTTGAAATATTGTGTGCAGTTCTGGTCACCTCACTATAAGAAGGATGTGGATGCATTGGAAAGAGTGCAAAGGAGATTTATCAGGATGCTGCCTGGTTTGGAGGGTAGGTCTTATGAGGAAAGGTTGAGGGAGCTAGGGCTTTTCTCTTTAGAGTTGAGGAGGATGAGACGCGACATAATAGAGGTTTATAAGATGATGTGGGGGATAGATAGAGTGGACGTTCAAAAACTATTTCCTCGGGTGGATGTAGCTATTACTAGGGGGCATAACTATAAGGTGGGAGATACAGGAAGGATGTCCGAGGAAGGTTCTTTACTCACAGAGAGTGGTTGGGGTGTGGAATAGACTGCCTGCTTTGATCGTGGAGTCGGACACTTGAGGAACTTTCAAGCGGTTATTGGATAGGCACATGGAGCACACTAGAATGATAGGGAGTTGATCTTGGTTTCGGACAAAGCTCGGCACAACATCGAGGGCCAAAGGGCCTGTACTGTTCTATGTTCTATATTGTATATAAAACAAAGGCAGACATACATACTTTTGGAGTAGGACTTATTTAATTTTTTACAAAACACTGCATTGAGAAACAAGAAAACCTTGTCAAATTTGATTTATTGAGGGATGGAACAGTGTTGTGTATATACATTCTGCCAGTCCATTTTATAATAAATATGGTTTTAAATAAGAAAGGATTTTTTTTTGTCCAGAATGCAAAGGTCCCCATCTTAGTACGGATCACAGGGAAGAATCTGAAATCACTAAAGAAATAAATAATTTCTTTTGTTCTGTGAAAAACTATTTACATAAAATATTACACACATACATGCAAATGCACACACACACACACACACACACACACACGTAAACACATGCATATACTAGCCATTACTCAGCAACCAAAACTATTTGGTCTCAAGATAAACCAGCTGCTTTCTTAGATTCACTGTGAACAGAGGTACTACAAGTCAGAAAATTCAGGCACATTTAATGACTTGGTGGCTTTAGTCAAGAAAGAATTTTAAAATGAACTCATATTGGACATAACCAAAATATAGGCTACATTATCCCTTTTAATTTGAGCTCACAAGCTACATTTTAACTAAAAACAGATGAAGATGGTGGGCTAGATTGTACAACACACTGAATTAAATTGAAATCAGCTTCATGTGTACATACTTAAATAAAGAATCAAGAGGAACACCATGCACTCGCTCCTCACTATCTCTTAGCTGACAGTAGAGGCTTTTATATTTCATAGTGTTAAATCTGCCACAGGACACTGCTGTCTGGTATTCCTGCCACTAATGCCACACATTAAAATAAAGAAGGTGAACTCTGCCTCTCCAACTGGGACCAGATGATGCATTAAGGCATTGTTGGAGGCAGCACAAAAGATCAGGCAGCATGCGTGTACAGGCCAAAGGAGATGACAGGACTCAAAAGCAAGGGAGCTCAACTGATAGCCCAGCCTGACCTTTGTACTTGCTTGACATCTGGAATAACATGAGTAATTAGTCTGGATTGACGCTAGGATATCTTAATAATTGATATACGCATTTCTAATATAATTATTGACTGTTAAATGATCAACTGTTTTCTTATTTGGAATTGTAATTTGTTTTATAATAGCTGGGCTTCGACATCTTAACGTCTGTAAAATAATGATATGTGGCTTTTTTAGGTGGCTTATTTAGGCTACAGTGCAAGGTCATCCTGCATGAGCTATAATAGCAAAATGTGTTTATGATGTATGTAGCATATCTGTCACCCCAGAAATCCACTCCAGTCAATAGACTGATGGGTGTGTGTGGGAAAAATGAGTTAAGTACACAATTATGACATCCTGTACTGAGTTGCATCCAGTGTTATTATCTTTTCACTGTCATAAGCCTAGCAATTTTCTCCTTTCTTATTCTAGTGCTATTCAGTTGTGATGGGAGGACTATTCTCACCTTTGTCTTCTTCTTGGAAATCAGGACTATTTTTGGGTTGTAAATCCTATTGCTGGATTCGCGTGGTGGTAGCATGAACATCCATTGACAGGCACTTTGTCAACTACTGGCAATACAAGCTCACCTTGAAGGTGATCTGGGTGAGGATGCAGATGTCAGCAGTGACCTGCCACGATTGCCTGAGGCACTGGTGCACAAATATATAAGGATGGTTGATATTCTGTCTTTAGATTGTGTATTAGGAGTATCATCTACTTTCAGCTGGATCTTGGTATCCATTCCATACACCCTATAGAGAGGCATGTGGCTATGGAGAAGGCAGTTGGCATTGCTGTTGATATTGCTTCCACTGCTGGACTATATAGCTCTCCAAAATCCCCTGCCCTTGACTTTCACCAGACGGAGTGGTGTAGCTAAATGAGCTACTTCCATGCTGCTCTGATGGCTGGTTGTAGGGAAACGCAGCAATGGGTAGGTGAGGTGCTGGACCAATGCTGTCTTCTAAGCAGTTGGCATTCACTGTCTGGTAGTGATAGCACTCTATCACAGAAGAGCTTTGCAAGGCAGCCTCACAATCTGGCCATGTCTGTAGCTCTTCAGTGTAAGTATCAGTTTGTTAGTATCACTGAGGCAGTCCCTCCTGCTGTGCTCTTGCTTCCTCCAAACTTTCATTTTGGGAACACAGCATGAAACTGTCACTCCTCCAAATCTTAATCAAAAAATTGCCCATGATTCAGAGCTTGGCAAATTTGTTATTCCCCCTCAGGAGAGGTTCCAAACAGAATGTACTTTTACAAGTCCCAGGCTGTTTCTACCCATAAGGCCTTTTATATGGAGGGACATGATATTTCATTATATCTGAGTTCTAAAATTGCTTGCTTGCTCACATAGAAATGCCTAAATACACAATTAACATCGATCTGCTAGCATACGTTCAGACACACACCTGCATTTAAGCCTGTGTAGGCACCCTGACCAGCATTCTATGGGATGTTGGGAGCATGCTTTGAGGCAGGGAGGGCACAAAACATCAGGTTGGATGGTGGGGGTTATGGGTCATCACCTTCCTTTCATCACCTGCTTTTTACCCCGTGCAGAGGGGGTGGTGCTGGGTTCTCCTGCCCTGAGGCCAAGTCAGGTGATTAAATTGCCAATTAAGGATCATTTAAGGACTGTTCCCTAGTGCCACCAGCATTTTACCAATGGTGAGTTGGGCTTCGTATGGTGGCCCATATGTAGCAAGGACCACTCCTCAGTATCAACCACCCTGCCCTCAAGAATGACTCACTCTACCCCTTAATTAAAGCAAATTACTGTGGATGCTGGAATCTGAGACCAAAAGAGAAAATGGTAGAAAATCTCAGCACGTCTGGCAGCATCTTAAGGAGAGAGCTGACGTTTCGAGTCCAGGTAACACTTTGTCAAAGTTAAAAGGCATAGAAAATGGGAGATATTTATACTGTCGGGTAAGGGAATGAAAGATGAGTCATGGCCACAAAATCAAGGGGAAAGGCTGCTAATGGCAGTCCAGATATAATAGAAGCTGTGAATGACCAAACAGCAGAGAAGCTGAAATCAGAAGGTAAACTGTGACAGATGAAGATGTGGGGAGAGGGGGAAGAGATGGGTGGTTGAGAAAAAGGTAAAATTGAGAAAAAGGGGGAGAAAAGATAAGGAAAGGGGGAGGAAGAAAAACAAAGACATTAAAGAAATAAACGGTAGAGAACAGTTAAAAATTAAATAAAAGGAAAACAAAGGGGTTGAGGTGGGGTAGAGCTAATCACCTGAAGTTGTTGAATTCGATGTTGAGACCGGAAGGCTGTATTTAACATGCCTATCCAGAAGATGAGATGCTGTTCCTCAGCGCTTGCTGAGCACATTTGGTCTGTGTGCAATTAGGACCCTGACCTTCCTGTGCTTGCTATTTTAACACACAGTCCTGCTCCGATGCCCACATTTATAGAGCAATACAGCACGGAAACAGGCCCTTCGGCCCAACTGGTCCATGCCAACTATGGTGCCCTCCTAGCTAATCCCAATTGCCCATGCTTGGCCCATATCTCTCTAATCCTTTCCCATCCATTTACTTTTCTTTTGTCCTTGGCCTGCTGCAATGTTCCAGTGAAGCTAAACGCAAACCACAGGAACAGTATGTCATCTTCCGGCTAGGCTCGTTACAACCTTCCGGTCTCAACATCGAATTCAACAACTTCAGATGATTATCTCTACCCCATCTCGACCCCTTTGTTTTTCTTTTATTTAATTTTTTTAACTGTTCTCTACCTTTTAGTTCTTTATTGTCTTTATTTTTCTTTTCTCCCCACTCTTTTCCCCTATTTTATCCCCCTTTTCCTTACCTTTTCTCCCCCTTTGCTTCCCCTTTCTACCTTTTTCTCAATTTTACCTCTCTCCCATCCATCTCCGCCCTCTTCCCACATCTTCAGCTGTCACAGCTTACCCTCTGATTTCAGCTTCTCTGCTATTTGGCCATTCACACCTTCTATTCTCTCTATGGACTGCCATTAGTAGCCTTTCCCCTGTTTTTGTGGTTATGACTCATCTTTCATTCCCTCATCCTACTATATAAATATCTCCCACTTTCTATGCCTTTTAGCTTTGACAAGGGGCTATCTGGACTCAAAACGTCAGTTATTTTCTCTCCTTACAGATGTTGGCAGACCTGCTGAGATTTTTCAGCATTTTCTGTTCTGGTTTCACTCTTTCCCTTATTGGGGCCTGCCTGAATGGCTCCTTTGAGCCCTACAACACTTACCTGGATTCCAAGGCCATTCCCATTGATGCTACTGCTGCCTGGTTGCAGTCCCAGCAGTCACCACTACTCCAATTCAGTTAGCCAGACGCTCTTGGGTGGTGGGAGTGGGGGGGGGGTGGGGGTTGCAGTCCACATCTTATAAAGGGAGGAGCTCCCCAACTGAAGGCAGTTATTTTCCTGTTGCATGTTAAACTGGGTCAGGCTTCCATAACCAGCCTTGGAGGGTTGCACCTGACTTTCTAACCAGGAGACAGGGCCACACCCGTAAAATCCTGGTCTATGTGTATGTTGTATGTGTTAAGGCAGATGCATCCTTAAAACATGATCCTTCTGTGGAAGAAAAGCATCGGTTGACTATGCTAAGTAAGTTTACTAAATTCCCACTGGGAACTGCAGCCTGTGTACATCAAACAAGCTACAGCATACACATGGACACACTTTGCACTATTATTTGAGAATCGCTCATGGGTTTCTGTAAAATTCTCTATTACATTTGAGATATAATCTACTAATGTGATTTTAAATCAAGCAGTCCTCAGTCAACAAGTGCATGTCCAAAGGTGTATTTGTGGTGTGTGGCCATAGATAGCATTGCCAGGTGATAGCAGGGTTCCCTGATCTGTGAGAGATTACTGAACAAGATGAGCCCGAAGTGGAAAACAGTGCCAGAAAAATGTTTTATCAAGATGTTGATCTTGAATTAAAGTTTTAAAAAATCATGACGATTGGATGATTGCTTTATTTAGAACAGGCTTATGTCACAGGAACTTAGTGGAGATCTTTCCTGATTCACTTCAAAAATGAAAATCTGGAAGTTATCAAACTTTAGAAGGTAAATTATTTCCGAAGAACAGTGTGAACTGGAGTTTGCACACAATATGAAAACTTAATCCAAGGCTCAATCTCATTTTAATCTCATTTTAGGGGTATCTTTGGTCTGTGCTTTTCCTACTGGTACCTTTAGTGTAAATCCCTCATCAATAATAGAAGTATTTTAGATTGTTCCTGGATAATCAGGAAAAAGAGTAGGTTCAGGTTACCTCAGTAAGCAGTGGTTTCTGCAAGCTAATCAGGGTCAATAAAAAAGTTAGGGTAAAATCAAAATACTTTGATCTAGCAACACTACTAGCAGCACTAAAATTCTTATCTTAGTTTCCAAATCCCTCCATGACTTTGCCCCTCCCAACATCTATAATCTCCTCCATCTTGAGATCTTGTGCTCCTTCGACTCTGGCCTCTTGCTCATCCCTATTTTAATTAATAGCCATTGATGACTATTTAGATTCTTAGCTGTGGAATCCCCCTGCTGTACATTTACAGATCTCTACCCTTTTCTCCTCCTTCAAGGCCCTAATATATCCTTGGTGTTATTTGATTTGATTTTACTCCTGTGAAGTACCTTGGAAGTAAAGATGCTATATAAGTGCAAGATGTTTTGTTGCTGATAATCAGGGAGAATGAACAGCCTCAGATATTGTAGGCAATCAGAAATACAGATTTCTTTTTGAATATTGATTGAACAGGTAAGCTTACTTTGGATCGGTGGATTGTTGTGTGTGAACTTTCTGGAAGGGGAAAATATAAATATAATGCTAAGCTGCTGGGCTGCAACTCATTGGCCGGAATTTTCCAGTTCTCTTTGGTAGAGTTTTCCGGTCCCACCGACAGTCAACCCTTGCCGCAGGTTTCCCAGCTGTGGGGAGGGGAGGGGTTGCATAGAACAGGAAATCTGTTGACTGTGGTGGGATCAGAAATCCCGACACAGGCCAATGGTGAACTGTCTCTGCCACGACGAAACACACTAGTACAGAAAATTCTGCCCAATGGAAGGGATGGGGGAAGGAAGATCCTTGTGTAATAGACTAGAACTAGGGGACATAGTTTAAGAATAAGTGGCCTCCCTTTTAAGATAGAAATGAGAATTTTTTTCTCTGAGGCTTGTTTGTATTTGGAATTTTCTTACTCAGAAAGCAGTGAAGTTGAGTCATTGAATTTATTCAGGGCAGAGTTAGATAGATTTTTGATAGACAATGGAGTCAAGTGTGATATGGCAGATGCGAAAGTGAAGTTGAAACCACAAGCAGATCAGCTATAATCTTATTGAATGGTGGAGCAGGCTTCAAAGGCTGACTGGCCTACTCCTAAGTTCCTATGTTTCTGATGACATAGAATTACATAAGAGTATCCAGCACAGTAATAGGTGATTCAGCCCAAAAAGTGGGCAAATGCATGGCAGATAGAGTATAAAATGGATAAATGTGCAATTATCCACCTCTGATGGAGAAACAGAATGGCAGAGTACTATCTAAATGGTGATAGATTGGGAAATGTTGATGTACAAAGCGACCTGGGTGCCCTTGTACACCAGTCACTGAAAGCAAGCATGCGGGTACAGCAAGCAGCTAGGAAGGCAAATGATATGTTGACCTTCATTGCAAGAGGAGAGTACAGGAGCAAGATGTCATACAGCAGCTGCACAGGGCCTTGGTGAGGCCACACCTGCAGCTTTGGTCTTATTGTCTAAGAAAGGACATATTTGCCATAGAGGAAGTGCAGCGAAGGTTCACCAGACTCCCACAACTCCTTTATCGGTACATTGATGACTATGTCGGTGCCACTTCATGCTCTCGCCTGGACCTGGAAAGATTTATCAATTTTGCTTCCATTTTCCATCCCTCTATCACCTTCACATGGTTCTTCTCTGACACTTCACTTCCCTTCCTTGACCTCTCTGTCTCCATTTCTGGTAACCTATCCACTCTTATCCATTACAAGCCCACAGACTCCCACAATGACCTTGACTACAGCTCTTCACACCCTATAGCCTGTAAGGACTAGACCTGTGTTCACTGGAATTTAGAAGAATAAGAAGAGATCACATTGAAATGTATAAACTTCTGACAGGGATGGACAGCCTGGATGCTGGGATGTTGTTTCCTCTGAATGGGGGGGGTCTAGAACAAGGGGTCACAGTTTCAGGATATGGGGTAGGCCACTTAGGACTCAGATGAGGAGAAACTACTTCACTGAAAGGATGGTGAACCCTTGGAATTCTCTACCACAGAGGCAAAGTCACGGTGGCACAGTGGTTAGCACTGCTGTCTCACAGCGGCAGGGTCCTGGGTTCGATTACCATCTTGGATCACTGTCCGTGTGGAGTTTGCACGTTCTCCCCATGTCTGCATGGGTTTCCGCTGGGTGCTCTGGTTTCCTCCCACAGTTGGAAAGATGTGCTAGTTGGGTGCATTGACCTGAACAGGTGCTGGATTGTGGCGACTAGGGGAATTTCACAGTAACTTCATTGCAGTGTTAAGCCTTACTTGTGACTAATAAGTACACTTTAACTTTATATGTTTAAGAAAGAAATAGATAGATTTCTAGGCTCTAAAGGCGTTGGGGAGTATGGGGAGAGATTGGGAGTGTGGCATTGAAATAGAAGATCAGTCATGATCATATTGAATGGTGGAGCAGGCTTGAAGGACCATATGTTCTAATCCTGCTCCTATTTTCTATGCTTCTACAGTCTGTGCCAGTATTTATATTCTACATGAGCATCCTGCTGCCTTACTTCATCTACCCCTATCAACATAACTGTTTCTTTCTTCTTCATTTGTTTATCTAGCTTTCCTCTGAAATGTATTTATTTAATTTACCTCAGCGAGTTCCATACAAAGATGTATATGCTGTTTTTGATTTATTGGTGATTACCTTATATTTATGGCCTCTGGTTTTGGTCTCCCCCACATTTTGAAACATTTCCTCTACATCTACCCTATCAAACTGCTTTATAATTTTTAAAAGACCTCTTTTCAGTCACCCCTAAGCCTTCTCTTTCCTAGAAGACAAGAACCCAACTCTGTTCAGACCTTCTTAACAAGTATATTCCCTCAGTTCTAGTATCATCTTGTGTATCATTTTCACAACTCTTGAGTGCCTCCAAATTCTTTTTATAATATGAAGACCAGAACTGCACCATGCTGCAAGGTTACACTAGAAGGAACAGAAGAATCCTTCTTAGGTGACTTCATATGAATGTCTCAGGCTTCACACTTCAGTCAAAGCTTCTCAGTTGCAGGGATGCTATTTAATTTTCACTAAGCAGCCAAAATCAACTTTCATTTGTATTTTCCAGTTTTCACTAACAAACTTCTGAAGCTGCTGGGTGTCATTTTTAACCTTGCCTCCTGAGTGTTAAGTTAGCTAAGGCATCACATTACAGAGGCAGAGACCATCGGCTGTGCAAGCTTACCACCCAAACTGTTGAAGTTGAAAATTACCTCTACCTGCTTGCTGACCCCTGCTGCACATCTTGATCTAATAGTTCAGACCATTCCTATCAAGTGAATCAAAATACTAAATGTCGGCCATTCGGTCATGGTGATATCATAACTGAGCTCCTCTCTTACATACTTTCCAGTAGGTTTCATTGGACAGAAATCATTAATGAGAGTCCTGGTTGTATTATGCCTGCTTAAGCCCCTCCTTCCACCTCCAGGAAGTGCTAATGCCAAATATAATGTCCCACACTTCTCTGTTAACATCAGTTAACTCAGCATAGCCTAGGTTTCAAACTAGCCCTAAATTCCACCTCTAAATTCAATACACCACTGAGTTTTGTTTTAAATCTACAAATCTATTATTCATGGCAATTGTGTTTTTTCGTATCCCAGCATGAAAAAAAAACATTCCTGCACAGCCACTGTGCACATGGTGATATTTCACTGTATTTCTATAATTTTTCATGGAATAAATCATGGAACTGCTGAGTTTCCAGTGAGATTATCACCTGAATTTTACATTTGGGGCTTATCCAAAGTCGGCATGGGCGGGAGTGGTTGTGAAACCCGCTGCCGCCTGAGATTGCATTATTAACACAATGTTTTGCTGGCTGACCAATTAACTGCTATCCAGCATGTAGCATGCTCTGGGAAAGGCTGAGCGTTGCCAGGGAGGGCGGGAAGAAGGTGGGTGCCGAGAAAAGGACCGTGCAGGCTGGCACTCCCAGTGTGTTCCCTCACGGGGACAACCACTGTGGAGCTGTCTGAGGGAACTTCTGATCTGTTAAAAAAAACTATGCCATGAGTGCCCAGGCAGCATGATCACAGACCTTAGTTCCAAGACACATTAATGTTATTTGAACCCTGTCTTTCATCCCACCCTAGCTGGAGGTTAAAATTTAGGTGTAGAGGCTGCCTTGCCAATTGGCACACCCACCAACCATAAAGGCAGACGGGCAATGTAAAGTTTCAGTCAATTGCGGTTTAATTAAATTAAATTGGCTTCTTGATTGTCAGTGTGTGCACCTCTTACTCTTGCGTGTGTCTGCTGACCAAAATATCACCTGAGGGCGTGATGATGTCAGGACACGTAACCACCATTTTTTCACATGATTTTATGCACTTCAGGCCGGGCTCATTCCCAAAATTTATACGTAAAAATCCAGCCTGGGGTAACAGTTGAGCATTAACCCAGAAGTATCGAGTTATATTGCACCTCAGACCTTGGATATGGATTTTCTTTCCTGCTGACATTGAGTAGTTAATGTGAAAGTAATAAGTCAATTGTCAGAAAATGTCCTCTCCTCACTAAAAATTGCAAATCTACCACCAAACAAGTTTTAAAATTTGAGTTGACCAAGGAGGCCTTTCTTCTCAGAAACTTTGCTGATATTGCTCTAAGTATAGAAAGACTTAATGTACAGTCAACATTAAAAAATAAAGATCATAAAAAAATTCTCAATATACAGTTAGATTTTCCTTTAAACAATGTCAGACCATTCGGCAAGTTGACTTATCACGAAAGATCCGTGAATCGCAGTCTTTCCAACACCCATCAGATAAGGTTCCTCTTCTCTCTCTGATGCTAATGACACCCGCATGCTCTGACCACCATATTCCTGTATTTTTTTAAGATGACATTTGAGCTGTCATCAAAGTATAGCACGGATATGGCATTGAGCTGTGTGGGAGCGCAGCATGGCTTCGGAACATTCTCTGGGTTTATTAAATGAACCTAAATGCAAAATTAAGAGAGAAAACAGTATTTCAAAGAAAATTATAAAACAGTTAACCACGCGCACTGTCCATACAACACAATCCATGCACATTTCACTTTAATCAAGAAGTGGTCTCAACTGAGAATTCTCCTTCACCTTGATTGACAATACCTTGATACCAATAGTCATGAACTATAATAGAGTTTCCCTTGTTCTCACTTTCAACTCCACTAGCCTCTGTATTCAATGGACCATCCTGTGCCATTTCTGCACCCTCCAGTGTGACACCACCATCAATCACATTTTCTCCTCGACTTTCAGCATTCCAAAGAGATCATTCCCTTAATAGTACCTTGCACCACTCCTCTAATACCCCAACACTCCTTACTCTACTCACATCAAACTTCACACCTGTCCTTCCATTGAAACAACAGTTTGATTCCTTGATGGGTGGGACAGGAAAATTCTGCCCTCTGTCTCTGCCTCATAACCTGCTCCAGTGAATCTCAACATAAGTTTGAGGAATAACTCTTCACCTTTCAAAAGGCACTTTCCCAAAAGAAAAAAACAGTTCGGACCAGTACTTTTATTCCCCTGTTTCACTGTTTTTCTCCTGGGAGCCTTTCAGACTCAATGTCAAGTTCAAAAATTTAAGATCATATCCTCTGCTCCCATTTTTCCGCATGTTAGCTGTAGGTGACAATTGTACTTCCTCCATTTACACTTCTTCTAGATTCTGTTTCTTTACTTTTCCCATTACCATTCCATTTAGCTTCTCACCATCAAATCTTTTGTCATCTTCTCTCATTTTTCACTCTAACACAGACCTTTGCTTTTGTTTTACCATTTTCCTATTCCCTGTAAAACCTGTTATATCTCTAACTTTTTTCTAGTTCTGGTGAAAGAGTATCGATCTGAAACCATGGCCCAGATTTTCTGGTCAGCTGCGATTCAGGGGTGATCACCACTGACCACTAACGTCTCTGCAGTCTTATCACTGTGTGTTCTTCCAGCTGGAATTTCTGATCCTGACTGCAGCAGCAATGCTTCAGTTAGGTGAATCGACAACGCTGGAGTGAAATTAGTATTTAATCATGGTATAAAATGGACAGCATTGAGATGAAGGCCTCCTTCCTAGTCAGTAGAAACTAAATTTGGGCTGACTGTCAAACCAACTGCTGATTTCCTACCGTCTGGTTTGCACCATTGCCGAAGACTTATTTCATCACCTGTGTCTATTTCCATATCAAAGAAACAGGTAAGAACTCACATGAGGTTAAACTGCATTTACAACATGGAAACTATCTTTAGGCGCAACCAATCCATGTTGGTGTTTATTCTCCACACAAACAGTACCCTCATCAGTTTTCCTTGTAAATCTGTACAAGGATGGGCGGCACGGTAGCACAGTGGTTAGCACTGCTGCTTCACAGCTCCAGGGACCTGGGTTCGATTCCCGGCTTGGGTCACTGTCTGTGTGGAGTTTGCACATTCTCCTCGTGTCTGCGTGGGTTTCCTCCGGGTGCTCTGGTTTCCTCCCACAGTCCAAAGATGTGCGGGTTAGGTTGATTGGCTATGCTAAAAATTGCCCTTAGTGTCCTGAGATGTGTAGGTTAGAGGAATTAGTGGGAAATATGTAGGGATATGGGGGTAGGGCCTGGGTGGGATTGTGGTCGGTGCAGACTCAATGGGCCGAATGGTCTCTTTCTGTACTGTAGGGTTTCTATGATTTCTATGATCTGTGGCTGCACAACGCTTCAGCAATGCAGAAGTTCCTGGCCAGGACATGCAGAAGTCGGCAGTTTTAAGTTACCATGCATGTGGGGTCATGGAGAAAAATTAAAGATAATGTGCAAAGAAGAGGGTCGATCATAATCCCATTTTGTCATCTATTCTCACTTTATGCTCCTTTTCCTCACATGTCCATTTAACCTATTTTTAAATGTTCACATGGTCTCTCCTTTGACGACTGTCTTTGGTAACGTATTTCCATAGCCTTGCACTTTAGGGCCTGAAGTTAAACAGACCATACTTAATGTCAGCATCTTTTTGAAAATATGAAAATATGATTGGGAATCACTGTTTCAAATTTTGCATACATTGTAAGAACTGTTTCTGTGTCATATACTTGTTATACAGTACTTACCAGAGTTTGAACAATTGCATGATTTGTTGCATTCATGTAAGAATTCAGTGGGAATGAGCATTCTCCCTCACAATAATATGCAGCATATCCCTCGGGAGCTATGATCCAGTCCTTCAAGGAGAGGAACAGGTACATGTTCAGAACAGACTATCTGAATATTGCTGTCCTTGAATAACTGGTTCTATATCTTTCTAAAAACTACATGCAACCATATTTACAAAGAAAATACACTTCACTTTAAATAGCAGTTTAATAGTGAACATCAAAAGAAAAAGAATAAACTACTTATAGCATTCATTCAAAAGAAAGTAAATAATACCATTCCAGAATCCAGTTTTAACATTTGTACTGTAATTATGACAAACTCCACAGCAATTATTGGTGGCGTAGATCTCCTTCAGCTGCCATGAATAGTCGATTTTACTGTGAGACTTCATGCTTATTGAAGTGAAGGAGATTATTATTGGGGAATGGAACACTTCATTTCAATCAGCCTCAAAGACTCTCGGTCAGATGCAAAGTAAAACTCCCTCTATAGGGGGCACAAGTTCAAGGTGAGAGGGAGAAAGTTTGAGGGAAAAAGTTTAAGGGAGATGTGCAGGGGAAGTTTTACACGCAGAAATTGGTGGGTGCCTGGAACGCGCTGCTAGAGGAAGTGGTGGAAGCAGGCACATTAGCAACATTTAAGAGGCATCTAGATGAGTGTATGAATAGGGAGGGAATAGAGGGACACAGTCCGAGTAAGGGCAGAGGTTTTTTTAGTTTAATTAAGGCATCATGATCAGGCACAGGCTTAGAGGGCCAGAGGGCCTGTTCCTGTGCTGTACTTTTCTTTGTTCTTTGGTTGTTCTATATAGCCCTAAAATCATACCATAACCTAATTTTTAATGATCATCTTTATTGCATCAATGTGACAATTGTCATTATTCGCTGCAGGCAGTCATGCTAATCAGGGTTCATTTTGGGTCATGAATCTATGCTGGCTAGGAACTGGACACAGACACAATTCAAATTGAGTCACATGAAATGCTCACCTGCGGCAGGTTGAAGAGCCTTTTGTCCTATCAGTCTGAACTAGATTTTCAATCAGATCTCAGAGGTGCAAAGCTAAACTTTGGTTTTCCTACCTATGCCAACAGTAACTCATTTATTCAAATAGATCAGTTAGCCACAAAATTACATGCCAATCAGAAAATCTAGGCTCTGTTTCTAATCTGATCCCACAAAAGTTTACTCGGCAGTTTAATGAGATAGTTATAAAATATTTCTATATTAAAGTTGTGACAATCCCACTAATTTCTCTCACTGGTCTAATGTAATGGTAAAGGACATTGCATTTATGTTGTTGGAACCTAAGATGTGTTAAAGGGCGTTCCACTAACCCAGGTTGAATTGCAGTTTACTATTGATTTACTGGGATCACTTGTAATTATCTAAAATACTTAGACATTGATTCTACAGGACATTTACTTTGCACATTTTAAATAGGTTTTACATTTTTTCTTTCAAACTTATTACTTGGAGACAATGGCTAGAAAAATACAAAATACATTCCCCCCAACTTCAGAGTATAAAGTGTCATCAAATCTGTTACTCAATGTTTTTGAGATCTTTCTCAGAACTGCACTGGAGTGCCATTATGCACTGAAGTGGCACTTGAACATTGAATCAATTAACGCAGTGTTAAAAGTGTTACCAATGGAACTAAGCTTATACTGAGGTTGGATATTACAGTGAAGGTACAAAAGTCTGAGTGGGATCCCAGAGATTCAAAACCATAACTCAGATAATGACGCATGCTAAAATTAATCTGCATGATTACACAATACAACCCCTCACAACCAGGAATGAGAGGGGCTAATCTCAATGAGAATCCAGAGTTGTTATGGGTATCCGAAAGTGGAACAACTTTAAATTTGTGTTCTATAAGAAGGAAATTAACTAGATCTAATAGAGGTTGCATTTGTTCTCTGAAATACAGGTTGTGGAAGTATTATTTGCAAGAGCTGTTTTGGCTAAAAGGCAACTGTGAAATAATATTTTTTTTAAAATCCTACACCAGTTGAAATCTTCTGAATGATTTTGGGTAATGAACAAAAATGCTTTTAGAGTTCTTAATGTTCTGAAGTTACCTGCCATCCCAAGTCACGAAAACTGACATACAGCTCATGCTTCATGCAGGCCTGGCGTTGGTCACTGCTACTGTTTTCTAGTAATTATAAAAGATAGAGACTGTTAACAACTGGATATCAGCATGAGGTTTGCTTCAGTTATCTCCTCTAAGTTGATTTGTTAACTAATTGGCAAGGAAAGCAGGATATTTATAGGCATGTCTCAAATAGAAAGAGCTATTCAATTCTTGCTGTGGGAGCTATGCAGAGAGAAAAGAACAAGACTTGCATTTAACATTCCACAATCTCATGACATTCCAAAGTGCTTTACTGCAATTAAGTATTTTTTAAAGTATGGTTATAATTGTAATATGAGAAATGCAGCAGCCAAATTGCACACAGCAAAACTCCCACAAACAGTAATGTCATAATGAACAGATAATCTGTTTTTGTGATATCAATTGAGGGATAGACATTGGCCAGGATACTGAGGAGAATCCTTCTGTTCTTCTTTGAAATAGTGCCATGGGATTTTTGCCCTTCCCCTTACAGAGCAGACAGGGCTTCAGTTTATATATCACCTGAAAGGTAGTAGCTTTGACAGGCAGTATTCTCTCAGTACTGCGCTGGAGTACTAGATTTTAGTACTCAATTTGAACCCACAATCTTCTGACTCAGAAGTGAGAGTGCTACCCACTAAGCTATGGCTGACAAGATGCCTGGAATAATTAAAATTGAATTGTAGCCATCTGAAGTTCCACATAATACTTAACCTCACAAATACCTGTAAATTGATTCTTCCATTTGGAAAATATTTGCCCATTGGTGTTTTTCATGATTTCCATCAGTGAGAGATCTGAGATCTCATCTTCACATTTACTGTGGTCTCTCTCACTTTCCATAGAATCATAGAATCCCACAGTGCAGAAAGAGGCCATTCGGCCCATCGAGTCTGCACCAACCACAATCCCACCCAGCCCTATCCACATATCCCTACATATTTACCCATTAACCCCTCTAACCTATGCACCCCGGGACACTAAGGGGTAATTTAGAATGGCCAATCAACCTAGCCCGCACATCTTTGGACTGTGGGAGGAAACCGGAGCACCCGGAGGAAACCCACGCAGACACAGGGAGAATGTGCAAACTCCGAGCGACCCGAGCCGGGATTCGAACCCAGGTCCCTGGAGCTGTGAAGCAGCAGTGCTAACCACTGTGCTACAGTGCCACCCCATCTGTACACTCCATCAGATCAGTCCATTTAAATGACACAGAGTATAACAGACGACCAGTTAACTTAAAGTTTATTTATTAGTCACAAGTAAAGCTTACATTAATACTGCAATGAAGTTACTGTGAAATTCCCTTAGTCACTACACTCCGGCACCTGTTCGGGTCAATGCAGCTAACCGGCACGTCTTTCCAACTGTGGGAGGAAACCCTCGCAGCCACCAGGAGAACGTGCAAACTCCACACAGACAGTGACTCAAGTTGGGAATTGAACCGTGGTCTCTGGCATTGTGAGGTAGCAGTGCTAACTACTGTGCCACTGTGCGCCCCTTTGGGCAAAGCCTCAAATAGCAAACCAGTTCCCTATTGGAACTAAATGTGGAGGAAACAGTAACAAGAAATCAGATCATTGTACCTTACAATTGGTTTTTAAATGATTGAAAACCATCCAATCTTAGTTATTGTACTGAGCTATACAATATACGCAGTGGCAGAGGATTACAGGTCAACAAAAGTTCACTCACGTTAATCCTGGGATAAAGAGGTTGTCCTATGATGAGAGGCTGAGGAAATTGGACCTATATTCTCTGGAGTTCAAAAAAATAAGAGGGGCACATTGAAAGATTTAAAAAAAACACTGAAGGGGCATGACAGGGTAGATGGTGAGAATGTTTACCCCCATTGGAAAGCCCAGCACAAGGGGGTAAACTAGTCTCAGGACAAAGGCAACGCAATGGTTAGCACTGCTGCCTCACAGCTCCATGGACCCAGGTTCAATTCTGGCTTTCGATGACTGTCTGTGTGGAGTTTGCACAGTCTCCCCATGTCTGCGTGGGTTTCCTCCAGGTACTTCTATTTCCTCCCAAAGTGCAAAGATGTGCAGATTAGGTTGATTGGCCATGCTAAATTGCATTGCCCCTGAGTGTCCAAAGATGTGTAGGTTAGGTAGATTAGCCATTGGAAATGTGTGGGATTTGGGGGAATAGGGCAGAGGGGAGAATATTTTCCAAATGGAACAGTTAAGAAACATCAGTCACTTTACAGGTATATGTGAGATATGTATTATGTGGAACTTCAGATAGGCATCTTGTCGTCCCTGGGTGGAATGCTCTGGGTTGGTGCAGACTTGAAGGGCCAAATGGCCTCTTTCCGCACTGTAAGGATTCTTATGGTACTAAGGGCTTGATCAATTAAGACAAGGGTGAGGAGGAATTTGTTCACTGAGAGGATTGTAAATCTTTGGAATTCTCCACCTCAGAGAGCTGTATTTGCTCATTTGTTGAGTAAATTCAAGCTGAGATAGATGTTTGGACTCTAGGGGAATCAGGAGATGGGGGGAGAAAGTGGAAGTAAGCTCAAAGGCCAACCATGATCTTACTGCATTCAGTAGGGGCCATACGGCCTATTCCTGCTTCTATTTCTGTTGTTCTTATGATCATGATGTGGAGATGCCGGTGTTGGACTGGTGTAAACTCAGTCAGAAGTCTCATAACACCAGCTTAAAGTCCAACAGTGTGCGGAACTTGGCTATCAGTCTCTGCTCAGCGACTCTGCGACTCGTGGGAACACCATCCATCAGGCACACTTTACATACACTTGCAACTCGGCCAACGTTGTCTACCTGATACGCTGCAGGAAAGGATGTCCTGAGGCATGGTACATTGGGGAAACCATGCAGACGCTACGACAACGGATGAATGAACACCGCTCGACAATCACCAGGCAAGAATGTTCTCTTCCTTTGGGGAACACTTCAGCGGTCACGGGCATTCGGCCTCTGATCTTCGGGTAAGCGTTCTCCAAGACGGCCTTCACGACACATGACAGCACAGAGACGCTGAGCAGAGACTGATAGCCAAGTTCCACACACATGAGAACGGCCTCAACTGGGATCTTGGGTTCATGTCACATTATCTGTAACCTCCACGACTTGCCTGGGCTTGCAAAATCTCACTAACTGTCCTGGCTGGAGACAATACACATCTCTTTAACCTGTGCTTAACCCTCTCTCCACTCACATTGTCTGTACCTTTAAGACTTGATTACCTGTAAAGACTCGCATTCCAACCATTATTCTGTAAATTGAGTTTGTGTCTTTATATGCCCTGTTTGTGAACTGAAATCCCACTCACCTGATGAAGGAGCAGTGCTTCGAAAGCTAGTGGCTTTTGCTACCAAATAAACCTGTTGGACTTTAACCTGGTGTTGTGAGACTTCTTACTGTTCTTATGATCAACAGATAAGTATGTTTATTTAATATTAAAGGTGTTAATCTATTTTTAATTTTTAGTCTGAGTGTGATACTTCAAATAGCTGTTTGTTTTAGACAAAATGTTCTTGCAGCAACAAGTTTTATCTAAAACAGGGATTCCCACTGCACAGTGGTTAGCACTGCTGCCTCACAGCGCCAAGGACCCAGGTTCGATTCCCAGCTTGGGTCACTGTCTGCGTGCTCCGGTTTCCTCCCACAGTCTGAAAGTGAGGTGCATTGACCATGCTAAATTCTCCCTCGTGCATCCGATCAGGCACTGGAGTGTGGCAGATTTTCACAGTAACTTGTGACACCAATAAACAAACTGGGGTCTGCAGAACCCCAGGAGTGCGTGAAGGGTCTCCAGGTGGTCGGCATAACTGGCTGCTGCATGTGACCAGCAAACACCAATTCAAAAGCACCAACTAACCCATTTAAAATGAATTACTGCAGTAAAATAGGCAAATCAGAGCAAGGAGCACTGAATGCTGATATGATGACCAGTCAGTTCCATATCATATTAACATCCTTTGATCCAAGAGGCTTTTCTCTGATTGGCCCATTTGATTTATATCATCTTGCTGTTGCTGGGCAGAAAAGCTCATAGCCAACAGTGAGGATTAATGCTGAGAATGGAGCCGGTGGCAAAAAGAGGTGACAAGAAGAGGTGAGAGGCCTTGAACATGAGTGTGCAAGAGAAAATCTTAGAAACCCTACAGCACAGAGAGAGGCCATTCGGCCCATCGAGTCTGCACCGACCACAATCCCACCCAGGCCCTATCCCCATATCCCTACATATTTCCCCATTAATCCCTCTAACCTACGCATCCCAGGACACTAAGGGCAATTTTAGCATAGCCAATCAACATAACCCGCACATCTTTGGACTGTGGGAGGAAACCGGAGCACCCGGAGGAAATCCCAGGTGCAATGGGCTAGCCTTGTCCCCCTGATCATGGTTTCACCTCTGCCAGTCTGTAAAAATCAGGTTCTTGTCTAAAGCTGGTGAAAAGCTGTTTGAATCTGATTAACATGTATTTAAATATAATTAGCGGGCTGGAAGCCCAATTCTATGGCTTCCTGGTGTCGCCCACCACTCCCCCCGATGGAAGTTCCATGGATCACCAAACAGCACACCTCCTGAGAAGCAGGGAGGGACCAGGCATTGTGGACTCTAAGGGGGTGGGGGGGGGGACAAGGAGGTAAGTCCAGCCTCCGATATTGCCCACAGACCCTCTGCTGCTTCCAAGCTGCAGAGGAATGGTTTCTCGAAGGGCCTTAGGTTGGAGGGTTTGGTGGAGGGTGGGGCCTTAGGTTGGGAGGAAAGGGCTTGACTCCAGGGGATTCCCCCAGGTTGGGGTTCTTGTGGCTGGACTTCTCCTTTGTTGCCCTGGAAATCACTCTGAGGATGGTGATTTCAGACACCATTCTGGTAAAGATCTTCATTATTGTCTCTGTTCTTCAAAACCTTTGAAGTGGCCTGATCTCGTTAAAATCTATGCCTTCACCCCATGCTAAATTGCCCCTTAGTCAGAGTAAATACATGGGGTTATGGGCATAGGGCTTGGGTGGGATTGTTTTTGGTGCAGGCTCGATGGGCCGAATGGTCTCCTTCTGCACTGTAAGAATTCTATGATTCTAGACACCTGGAATCCATCCAAATTACAGCAGAACTTCATTGGACAGTAGGGATTGCCCTTGATAAATTTCATAAGCCCTGTTTGGCATCTGACCTCTTTAAAGTGCTCTGATTGAAATGACCTGACAGTTGCAATAGGGAGATCCCCCTGTTTTCTCTCAGAAGTCCCAGCTGCTCTGAAACATCTTTGAACTGCTTTGATTGACAGAAGGTTGTCAGTTTCACTTGGGATATTCCCTTTTGACTTTGAAAGAGTTTTCAAACCTCTTTGAACTACAGTGGTTGACAAGAGGCTGTCTGTTTCACTTGCTCCATTGAGTTTTCATTGACATCCCAAATCACATCAAAGTAGGGATTGGTAGGCCCAGGGGAGATCAAAGCCTGCATTATTGAAACAATCATTTCAGGTCTTAGTAACCCTGAAATACTTCCTCTCTCCACCACAGCTGTTGTGTCTGGCCCCATTTTTTTAACACCACTTTTTTTCTCAAGCCTCTGAGCCTTCCTAGAAAGCAGAAAGGATTTCCAGTACAGCTTTTTTTTATCATTGGCTCTTTTGTCTTTCCTGCAAAGCTTCTCACTGAACTTTTTTTTCAGCTTCATTTTTCCACTTTTGTCACATTGTAATTTTTTTACTCTCCCAGCTTCAAGATTGGATAGGCTGGGGTTTTTATCTTTGAGATGGAGGAAGCTGAGGGAAGGTTCAGTTCAACTGCATAAAATAATGAGGGGGCCTTGACAGTTTGGAGATGTAAGAACATCTTACATAAGCGGGGAGGGGTGCAGGTGCGGTGATTGGTAGTCAGAGCCTGAGGGCTAGATCGGCACAGGGGTTGGGAGGAGAGGCAGTCGGAGGATGTTATCAGGGGCTGAATGAAGCAGTTTCTGGGCATATTAGTAAGTCAATTAAACATCTAGGGCGGAATTGTCCCGTCCCGCTGCCACGGGAATCATAGCAGGTGGGACAGAAAATTCGGCAGATCATGCAAACATCCATTAATTTCGGGTGGGAATTGACGAGCGTGGCTGGAAAATCCCAACAATAATCTGCATCTTCTCAAGCAACTAGGCAGGAAAGAAAACGATTTTGAAGTGAACTCCTGTCACTGGCAAAATTTAATGCTTGATCTGCTGTTAGCAGTTAAAAATCCAGTTTGGAAGTGTATGCTCTTCAAAACATCGTTAGATTTTGTGAAGAATTGATTTATTTCTAATGCTTCAGCCAGGTTATTCAGATTTTCCGATTTTAGACCTTTTAGATCAAGTTTTGCTAGAGTGTTTCGGCAGGGTTCAAATTAGTGTGGTAGGGGGGTGGGGATCAAAACAGTAGGTCAGTAAGTACTGAGGCTGGGGTCGAGCTGGGGGCCAGGGCAAGGCTAGCTAAGAAGAAGAGCATTCTGGAGCAGGATGACCTGAGTGGGCCTGGAGGTCTGGAGTGCGTCTGCTTTAATGCGAGGAGCGTAATGGGTAAGACAGACGAACTTAGGGCCTTAATGCTTACGCGGAATTTGGATGTGGTTGCGGTGACAGAGACATGGTTAAAAGAAGGACAGGACTGGCAGCTGAATATTCCGGGGTATAAGTGTTTTAGGCGAGACAGAGGAGGGGCTAAAAAAGGTGGGGGAGTAGCGGTATTAGTTAGGGAGCATATTACAGCGGTGCAGAGGGTGGACAATTTAGAGGGGTCATGTAATGAGTCGCTGTGGGTGGAGCTCAGAAACAGGAAAGATGCAATCACTATGCTGGGGGTATACTACAGGCCACCCAACAGCCCACGGGAAGTGGAGGAACGGATATGTCAGGAGATTCTGGATATGTGCAGAAAAAATAGGGTTGTTGTAGTGGGAAACTTCAATTTCCCTGGTATAGACTGGAAAGTGCTTAGGGCTGGGGGTCTGGATGGGGAGGAATTTGTAAAATGCGTACTGGAAGGTTCTTTGGAACAGTATGTAGATAGCTCTACTAGAGAGGGGGCTATACTGGATCTAGTTCTGGGAAATGAGCCTGGTCAGGTCGTCAAAGTTTCGGTAGGGGAACATGTGGCAAATAGTGACCACAACTCTGTTAACTTTAGGATAGAAATGGACAAGGACGAGTGTTGTCCTAAGGATAGGGTGCTAAATTGGGGAAGGCTAACTATAGCCGGATTAGGCAGGAATTGGTGGCCGTTGATTGGGAGAGGCTGTTCGGGGGTAAGCCCACGTCTGGCATGTGGGAGTCTTTTAAGGAACAGTTGATAAGGCTGCAGGACAGGCATGTGCCTGTAAAAAGGAAGGATAGGAAAGGAAGGATTCGAGAGCTGCGGATAACCAGGGAATTTGAGGATCTGATCAAAAAGAAAAGAGAGGCGTACGTTAGGTCCAGGCAACTGAAAACAGCTGGAGCTCTGGAGGAATACAGAGAGAGTAGGAAAGAACTCAAACGGGAGTTAGAAGGGCAAAAAGAGGTCACGAAATGTTCTTGGCAGATAGGATTAAGGAGAATCCTAAGGCATTTTATTCATATGTTAGGAACAAAAGAGTTGTCAGGGAAAAAGTCGGACCTCTCAGGGACAAAGGAGGGGAATTATGCTTAGAACCCAAGGGAATAGGGGAGATCCTAAATGAATACTTTGCATCGGCATTCACAAAGGAGAGGGACTTGTTGACTGGGAGCGTCTCAGAGGGAAGTGTTGACCCGTTAGACAGAATCTCCATTACAAGGGAGGAAGTGTTAGGTTTTTTAGGTAACATTAAAACTGACAAATCCCCAGGGCCTAATGGCATCTATCCCAGACTGCTCAGGGAGACAAGAGATGTAATTGCTGGGCCTCTGACGGAAATCTTTGTCTCTTCATTGGACACAGGTGAGGTCCCTGAGGATTGGAGGATAGCGAATGTGGTACCGTTATTTAAGAAGGGTAGCAGGGATAACCCAGGTAATTATAGGCCAGTGAGCTTGACGTCCGTGGTAGGGACGTTGTTGGAGAGGATTCTTAGAGACAGGATGTATGCGCATTTAGAACGGAACAATCTCATTAATGACAGACAGCATGGTTTTGTAAGAGGGAGGTCGTGCCTTACAAATTTGGTGGAGTTTTTTGAGGAAGTGACAAAATCGGTTGATGAAGGAAGGGCCGTGGATGTCGTCTATATGGATTTCTGTAAGGCATTTGACAAAGTCCCTCATGGCAGGTTGGTTAAGAAGGTTAAGGCTCATGGGATACAAGGAGAGGTGGCTAGATGGGTGGAGAACTGGCTTGGCCACAGGAGACAGAGGGTAGCAGTCGAAGGGTCTTTTTCCGGCTGGAGGTCTGTGACCAGTGGTGTTCCTCAGGGCTCTGTACTGGGACCTCTGCTATTTGTGATATATATAAATGATTTGGAAGAAGGTGTAACTGGTGTTATCAGTATGTTTGCGGATGACACAAAGATGGCTGGACTTTCGGATAGCGATGAACATTGTCGGACAATACAGCAGGATATAGATAGGCTGGAAAATTGGGCGGAGAAATGGCAGATGGAATTTAATCCAGATACATGCGAAGTGATGCATTTTGGAAGAACTAATGTAAGGGGGAGTTATACAATAAATGTCAGAGCTATCAAGAGTATAGAAACACAGAGGGACCTAGGTGTGCAAGTCCACAAATCCTTGAAGGTGGCAGCACAGGTGGAGAAGGTGGTGAAGAAGGCATATGGTATGTTTGCCTTTATAGGATGGGGTATAGAGTATAAAAGCTGGAGTCTGATGTTGCAGCTGTATAGAATGCTGGTTAGGCCACATTTGGAGTACTGCGTCCAGTTCTGGTTGCCGCACTACCAGAAGGACGTGGAGGCTTTAGAGAGAGTGCAGAGAAGGTTTATCAGGATGTTGCCTGGTATGGAGGGTCTTAGCTATGAGGAGAGATTGGGTAAACTGGGCTTGTTCTCTCTGGAAAGACGGAGAATGAGGGGAGACCTAATAGAGGTGTACAAAATTATGAGGGGATAGATAGGATGAACAGTGGGAAGCTTTTTCCCAGGTCGGAGGTGACGATCACGAGGGGTCACGTGCTCAAGGTGAGAGGGGCGAGGTATAACTCAGATATCAGAGGGACATTTTTTACACAGAGAGTGGTGGGGGCCTGGAATGCGCTTCCAAGTAGGGTGGTGGAGGCAGACACGCTGGCATCGTTTAAGACTTACCTGGATAGTCACATGAGCAGTCTGGGAATGGAGGGATACAAACGAATGGTCTAGTTGGACCAATGAGCAACACAGGCTTGGAGGGCCGAAGGGCCTGTTTCCTGTGCTGTACTGTTCTTTGTTAAAACCCTAATTGTTATATATCCAGACTCACTTGACTGGATTCTCACATCTTTTGCCTATTAACTGAAGATTTTGAATTTGGCTCACCCCGCCTCATGAAATGTTGCACATAAACCTCTTAGAAACAGAAATTATGCTAGCTAATATCAAGGTCTTTACTACACTAAGATGTCTGGTTTTCAGAGACCGTAGTTCACAGATTGTTTTTGAATTCAGATGTTTAACAGGCAAAAAAGCTCCACCATGATTTGTTTTAGGCCAGGCAAGTAAAAACTGATTTGTAATATTACAGCAATGCTTCAGGTGCATGTCTACCTGCTAAACTTGTTGTTCTTAAAGATTCCTGACTCTTGGAAGACCTAGATCGACCCTGGTTTTTCTGTTTACCACCTGCTGATCGTGCACTCCGGATGTGGACCTCAGTGGCTTTGAAGAAAGCCACCATGAATGGTTGTTTATTCTGAGGCCCGAGTCTTCCTATCAGACCTGCCGTCTTGGGATTGACACTTTGTCCTTTAAAAACAAATGTATTAAAAATTAGTTGATTCACCATTATATATGTCTTTATCTATGCATATTTCCACTGCTTCTGCACTGTTCTTCCATCTATAAAATTGAAGCATTCAGTTTCCTAAGGCCACCAAAAATGCATAATAACTTGTAGAAGATCTGATGACTAATTTCCCTCACCTCAATAGCCAACTGAGAACCAGTGAAAATTGTCAAGAAAGACCTATGTCTTGGACGGAATGCAAATGAGATTTACTGGGGATTAAAGACTTCAGTTACAGAGAGAGACCAACAAAAATAGCTTGTTCTCTTTAGAATAGAGAAGGTTAAGGGGAAATTAGATAGAGGTGTTCATAATCATGGATGTTTAGATATAATTAAAAGAAGTGTTTTCAGTGGCTGAATGGTTGATAACCAGAGGCACAGATTAAGGTGATTTGGCAAAAAAAAGTTGACTTAATAAAAAACCTTGTGGCTAATCCATCTAATCTACACTAAGGGGCAATTTAACTGATCTGCACATCGTTGGACTGTGGGAGGAAACCCACGCAGACACGGGGAGAAAATACGAGTTCCACACAGACAGTCACCCAAAGCTGGAATTGTCCCTGGCACTGTGAAGCAGCAGTGCTAACCACTGTGCAGCCCCCTTTTAAAGTATATCATAGAATTCCTACAGTGCATGAGTGATTGGGGTTTGGAATGCACTTCCTGATAGGATAGTGGAAACAGATCCAATAACAGCCTTTGCAATTTTTTCTCGTTCAAATGTTTTTAGAGGTAAATCAAAAGATCAGGGACAGGACTATCACTACAGCACTATGAGAATTAGGGGACAAGATTGTCGTTGCAACACCATGAGAGTCAGAGACAGAACTGCCATTACAGCATCATGAGAATCAGGAACAGGACTGTTACTATAGCATTGTGAGGATCAGGGACAGGACTGTCATTACAGCACCACGAGAATCAGGAACAGGACTGCTATTACAGCACCGTCAATCAAAGCAGTTCAAAGACCTTGTTGATCCTTAAGAGACCCTACTCTCTCTGTAGTTACGCTTTTGCCCTTTATGTATTTATAGAAGCTCTTTGGATTCTCCTTTGTATTAGTCAAACTAATGGGGCTAAAGGCAGATAAGTTCCCTAGCCCTGATGGCTTGCATCCTCAAAGAAGTAGCTACAGAGATAGTAGATGCATTGATTGTAATTCTCCAAATTCTGGAAAATTGGAAAACTGCCATTGTGACATCCCTATACAAGAAGGGAAGGAGGCTATAAGTCGGGTAACTATAGATTGTTTTGCCTAACATCTATTGTTAGAATCAGTTATTAAAGAAATAATAGCAGCACATTTGGGAATCATAATCTAATCAAGTAGAGTCAGCATGACTTCATGAAAGGAAAATCATTTTGTAAATAATTTATTAGAATGTTTCAAGGAAGTCTTGACCAGATGGATAGAAGGGAACCAGTAGATATGTTCGAATAGAATCCCTACAGTGCAGAAAGAGGCTATTTGGCCCATTAAGTGTGCACCGACTCTCCGAAAGAACATCCCACCCAGGCCCCTCCCCTTCGCCCGAACCCTGCAACCTCATGCATTTACTATGGCTAATCCACTGAACGTTTGATACTAAGGGGCAATTTAGCAATGCCAATCCACCTCACCTGCACATCTTTGGATTGTATTTGGACTTCCAGAAGCTGTTTGAGAGTCCATGGTGTTGGAGGTAGTATATTGGCATGGATAGAGAATTGATTAATGGGCAGGAAACAGTGAGTGGGGATAAGGGACTATTTCTCAGGTTGGCAACCTGTAACCAGTGGGGTTCCACACGGATCTGTGGCCAAATGGGCCATCTAAAATGGTGATTTACAGAGCATGCTGAGATAATTGGACAAGCACTGAAACAGCAGACTGCAGCTTAAATGACAGAGATAAACAGGCTGCGCTCAAGACGACATGGTAGCGCAGTGGTTAGTACTGCTGCTTCACAGCTCCAGGGACCTGGGTTCAATTCCTGGCTCGGGTCACCATCTGTGCGGAGTTTGCACATTCTCCCCGTGTCTGCGTGGGTTTCCTCCGGGTGCTCCGGTTTCTTCCCACAGTCCAAAGATGTGCGGGTTAGGTTGATTGGCCAAACTCAATTGTCCCTTAGTGTCCCGGGATGCGTAGATTAGAGGGATTAGCGAGTAAATATGAGGGTTAGAGGGATTAGCGGGTAAATATGTAGAGATACGGGGATCGGGCCTGGGTGGGATTGTTGTCGGTGCAGACCCGATGGGCCGAATGGCCTCTTTCTGCACTGTAGGGTTTCTATGGTTTCTATGGACTGAATACACAAGAAATAGGCCATCCCAAAGACAATGGACACTCACTGGTCAAATAGACATGTTTACCAGACAAAGGGGAGCCTTAACCCCTTATTTGGGAGAGAGGTATTTGACCTATGCGCCTTCAGCGCCTACAGGCATGGACGTTGGGCACACATGATGTGGAGATGCCGGCGTTGGACTGGGGTAAACACAGTAAGAAGTCTAACAACACCAGGACTTTAACCTGGTGTTGTTGGGCACACACCCAGAGATCGGTGTGGCAGCACCTGATTGGACTCTTATCGATCAGAGTGATCATGCCCTGACAAGAATCAGGAGACCGTCCAAAAAGGACACGAAACCAAGGAGGGATAAAAGCTGCTGCACAACAGAAGCTCTCTCTCTCTGACCCCACAAACGAGCGACAACAACGGTGACCATCGCCAGCAACGATCAGCACGAGGAGAGCCACCACACCGAGAAGGAAGGAAGACCAGAGCCAGAGTGCCAGACCAGACCAAAGGACCAGACTATGCAGAGGACTACAGAGACCAGTGCACAGATAAACGCCAAAATCTGCTTTGGTACTAGCCAGTCACGCAAAGTTAAATCAAGGTCTAGTATTGGACTTGAACTTGTGGAGTTAGAAGGGCAAAAAGAGGTCACGAAATGTTCTTGGCAGACAGGATTAAGGAGAATCCTAAGGCATTTTATTCATATGTTCGGAACAAAAGAGTTGTCAGGGAAAAAGGCGAACCTCTCAGGGACAAAGGAGGGGAATTATGCTTAGAACCCAAGGGAATAGGGGAGATCCTAAATGAATACTTTGCATCGGTATTCACAAAGGAGAGGGGCTTGTTGACTGGGAGTGTCTCAGAGGGAGGTGTTGACCCGTTAGAGAGAATCTCCATTACAAGGGAGGAAGTGGTAGGTTTTTTAGGTAACATTAAAACTGACAAATCCCCAGGGCCTGATGGCATCTATCCCAGACTGCTCATGGGAGACAAGAGATGTCATTGCTGGGCCTCTGACGGAAATCTTCGTCTCTTCATTGGACACAGGTGAGGTCCCTGAGGATTGGAGGATAGCGAATGTGGTACCGTTATTTAAGAAGGGTAGCAGGGATAACCCAGGTAATTATAGGCCAGTGAGCTTGACGTCCGTGTTAGGGAAGTTGTTGGAGAGGATTCTTAGAGACAGGATGTATGCGCATTTAGAACGGAACAATCTCATTAGTGACAGACAGCATGGTTTTGTAAGAGGGAGGTTGTGCCTTACAAATTTGGTGGAGTTTTTTGAGGAAGTGACAAAAACGGTTGATGAAGGAAGGGCCGTGGATGTCGTCTATATGGATTTCTGTAAGGCATTTGACAAAGTCCCTCATGGCAGGTTGGTTAAGAAGGTTAAAGCTCATGGGATACAAGGAGAGGTGGCTAGATGGGTGGAGAACTGGCTTGGCCACAGGAGACAGAGGGTAGCAGTCGAAGGGTCTTTTTCCGGCTGGAGGTCTGTGACCAGTGGTGTTCCGCAGGGCTCTGTACTGGGACCTCTGCTATTTGTGATATATATAAATGATTTGGAAGAAGGTGTAACTGGTGTTATCAGCAAGTTTGCGGATGACACGAAGATGGCTGGACTTGCGGATAGCGATGAACATTGTCGGACAATACAGCAGGATATAGATAGGCTGGAAAATTGGGCGGAGAAATGGCAGATGGAATTTAATCCAGATACATGCGAAGTGATGCATTTTGGAAGAACTAATGTAAGGGGGAGTTATACAATAAATGTCAGAGCTATCAAGAGTATAGAAACACAGAGGGACCTAGGTGTGCAAGTCCACAAATCCTTGAAGGTGGCAGCACAGGTGGAGAAGGTGGTGAAGAAGGCATATGGTATGCTTGCCTTTATAGGATGGGGTATAGAGTATAAAAGCTGGAGTCTGATGTTGCAGCTGTATAGAATGCTGGTTAGGCCACATTTGGAGTACTGCGTCCAGTTCTGGTTGCCGCACTACCAGAAGGACGTGGAGGCTTTAGAGAGAGTGCAGAGAAGGTTTACCAGGATGTTGCCTGATATGGAGGGTCTTAGCTATGAGGAGAGATTGGGTAAACTGGGCTCTGGAAAGATGGAGAATGAGGGGAGACCTAATAGAGGTATACAAGATTATGAAGGGTATAGATAGGGTGAACAGTGGGAAACTTTTTCCCAGGTCGGAGGTGATGATCACGAAGGGTCACGTGCTCAAGGTGAGAGGGGTAAGGTATAACTCAGATATCAGAGGGACATTTTTTACACAGAGAGGTGGGGGCCTGGAATGCGCTTCTAAGTCGGGTGGTGGAGGCAGACACGCTGGCATCGTTTAAGACTTACTTGGAAAGTCACATGAGCAGTTTGGGAATGGAGGGATACAAACGAATGGTCTAGTTGGACCAATGAGCGGCACAGGCTTGGAGGGCCGAAGGGCCTGTTTCCTGTGCTGTACTGTTCCTTGTTCTTTGTTCGTTGTTCAGTATTTTCTGTAAGATAACTTATTGTTGGTTGGGTGGGTGATTATTGATTGTGTGTTTTAAATAAATATTGGTTGTACTAACAAGAAGTCTACTCGCACTTCTTTGTCTATCGTATAAGGGTTAAAATAGACTGTGCGGCAGGCACAACAATTGGCGACTCTGCCGGGACATCGACAAGAAGTAACTTTGTTGCTCTGATATCGAATCCCGCAGAATCTATATTGAATGATTATTTAAAACTCAGAGCCAACAGGTATAAACTCCTTATTGGACAAATAACTGCCTTCGGGAAATTGTTTATTGTTCATGCATTGTTACTGATAAGGAGGATCGGGTAAACTCCGTAGGTTTACATTAGAATCTGGAGAGATTAGGACCGGAGCATAGCCCAAAGCCATACCCGCAGTCCGGTTAACTCCCTACCCCTTGTCTTTGAATATAGAATGGCAGGAAACAGCACAGGGGCAAAGTGTCCCATATGGGAAACAAAAATCAGAGAGTATATTGAGAAGAAAGGGTGGCCCCTATGGGCAGAATCTTGTGCCAATACTGAGATGGGACCGGGATCCCTAGCACAAAAGTATTGGGACAATTTAAGAAAAGTTCAGGGAAAACGGGCAGACAATTGTGAGAAAGAAACTGCCATTGTGAGCTGCTTAGGACAGCTGCTAGGAACAGAAAAGGAATTAAACACAGTTCGTAAGGAACTGGAGGAATCAAAGCAGGCACAGGAGGAAAAGGAGATTAAGAAACTAAAGGAACAACAGCAGGAGAGGATAGAGCAAATAAGGGCCGAAAAGGACAGAGAGGTAGATGAATTAAAGAGAACCAACCAGGCAAATTTATTACATCTTTATTAGTAACAATGCGTAAACAATAAACAATTTCCCGAAAGCAGTTATTTGTCCAATAAGGAGTTTATACCTGTTGGCTCTGAGTTTTAAATAATCGTTCATTATAGATTCTGTGGGATTCAATATCGGAGCAACAAAGTTACTTCTTGTCGATGTCCCGGCAGAGTCGCCAATTGTTGTGCCTGCCGCACAGTCTATTTTAACCCTTATACGATAGACAAAGAATTGCGAGTAGACTTCTTGTTAGTACAACCAATATTTATTTAAAACACACAATCAATAATCACCCACCCAACCAACAATAAGTTATCTTACAGAAAATACTGAAGTTCAAGTCCAATACTAGACCTTCGGGACAGCAGAGGAAGAGGAGATAGAGAATGCAGATTGGGGAGAGTTAAAAGAGAATGCTAAGCTATACGTTATGCGAACCGAGGGTTGGGGTCCACCACCATCTTTCCCAGGGGAAGTCATATCCCCAGATTCACCTCCAGTACCGATGCACCGAGTGACGACTGAACGTCGGGTAGGAGAGTCTCAGAGCACAGCTGTTACATACACAACCCCAATTACGGTGGCATAATTGGCTGAGATCGCAAATAAAATCACAACCTTTGAACCATCGGCTGATCCACACAGTTTCTTTGAGGATGTTAGGCAGCAGAAGATAATGCATGGGCTAGATGAAAGGGAAGAAGTGAAGCTGATAGTCATGTGCTTAAGCAAGTCTGTACGGTCTGCCCTGCCAGCCCCTCAAAATGTCAGGGAAGGAACCTTAAACGAAATTAAGAAAGCGATATTGACTGCGGTAGGGTTTAATAAAGGGAATCCTGTAGATGGGTTAAATAAATGTAGACAGAGGAAAGGGGAACATCCGACTGCCTTTTCCAGTCGTTTATAGATCCCACTTCACGGGAGTATATGGTGAATTAGATTGGGCGAGATTAAATGAAGCTGATTCATCCAAATGGGCTCGGACATTAGTCTCGCACACCACAGAGGAAGGCAAAAAAGCCTGCGCTAATGTTGACCCTGCAGAGACCACACACAATGAAGCATGGGGTCTCCGATGGTTAGCTCGAGTCTGGGAACAGGAAGTTCAGGGAGCCCCAATGTCACGGTCAGAAAGGGAGGCGAGAATGCTTCCGATGAGGGCTAGCCAGGGTCCAGTATGGAGGAACGAGGGTAGAGGGGATCCCCAACACCAGAGAGGTACAGGTCCACCTTACACAGCAGCCCCGGGGAGAGATAGAGGGACATGTTTTAGTTGTGGGCAGCCAGGACACTTCGCCCAAGATTGTAGGAGACCCCGGCCACCATATACACGGTCCTCAAGACTACAAGACCCACCGGCTCCACCAGTTAGGCCAGCTCCTCGAGTTTCACACACCCAAGTGTGCAGCAAATCCCGCCACCATGACTGAAGCAGGAAAGTTGTTTGTCGGTGGCCTGAACTTCGGCACAAACGAGCAGTCCCTGGAAGAAGTTTTCTCCAAGTACGGACAGATCTCTGAGGTGAAAGTGATTAAAGACAAAGACACCAAGGTGTCCCGCAGTTTCAGCTTCATCACTTTCAAAGAGGAGGCCAGGGACGCGCTGCAGGCAATGAACAGAAAATTCCTCGATAGACGCCAGATCCGGGTGGGTCATGCCAAGAAAAGGTCTGGAGGCGGCCGTGGGTATGGTCGATTTGGCCGTGGGTATGGTTGAGGCGGTTATAGCGGCAGCTACAGTAACAGTGGCTGCAGGAGAGGAGCAGGAGGTGGCTATTGGGACAGTGACAGGAAAGGCAGCTATAGCGGCGGAAGCCGGTACAATACGGGAGACCGGGATAGCCATTCGGGTGGGTACAAGGGCCAAAGTGGATACTACTATGGTGGTGGTGTTGGTGGTTACGGAGGTTGCTCATACAGGGACTATGACTGATCAAAGCAACAAAAGCATTTCTGCCAGATTCAGGATCAACCTCCCACCTTGTTCCTAAAATGGCTCTTGGAACTGCAGAAAGCAGTATCTGATGAAATTTGATTTGCCTTTATGTTAAAATGCTAGAAAACCATTTTCACCATGATTAATCTTGTTATCCAGTTGTTGACTTCGTTAACTCTTTATGAGGATTGAACATTTTTTAAAATAAAAGCTGTGTGACTTTTAATGAATTTTAATGTCTTCACTTGGAAAATTGGCATGGAACGTCTGTCGAGGGATTGAGACCGCAAGTTGAATATTGCCAGCAATGTACCCAGTTACTTTTGAGGCATTTTCCTTGCCACCGAAAAGTAATGAAAGATCTCTCGAAACAGCAGCCTCTTCCTGTAACTTATTACAAGAGTCATTGAAAGCAAACTGATGGTCTTTTGTTTTAAAACACATTTCTTGAAAACTGTGTACTGATTTAAAAAAATCAGATGTCATTTGTTTTACTTTCATCAGCTGCACGGTCCTTTGAACTGAACGTTGCCACTTGGGAGTCAAATCTTTTGCCAGTGGATTATCTGAATATAATGCAGCTTCAGAAAAAAAAAGGGGGGAGGGTATGGACAGTTTAAATACATGTATATACATCAAATGTTAGACGTAATAACAGCAGAAATTACATTGATCTCCTCAGAACAACGATGGACGACGACAAAGATGCAACCTAGGATCTACCTCATCGGACTCATCATCAGGATAAGCACGCAGGACACTCCAAGCAAGATGAACTTTTCATATCCTGGCTATTTGTGGTTTGACACAATGACAAGACGTGGGGTCCGCCCTCGAATCATGGTCCCCTCTAATTCATTAGCAGAATGTTGACAGAGAACCTGCCGGATTGCTATTTGCATGAATGGACAATAATGGACAGTTGGAAAATCTTAATATCGGAATGTACCCTGGACTCGCGAATACTTATTGTAATGCTTTGTTGTTTGAATGTTGGTTTGTAATTAGCTTATTGTAATAATGGTGTTTAGAATATGTGGTTGTTTGTAGAGTGTTGCTGTCCGTAGCTTCTAGAATGTAAATATGTTGTAAGGATGTATCATTACTGTGCATGCCAATACCTGGGCCTTGCTTGACTGTTGAGTGACTGGGGAATTCTTGACAGATACTGGTCCTGAGTTTGTGATCCATCACACTTCGCATTCAGGATCAAAGGGGGGACTGTGGCCAAACGGGCCACCTAAAATGGTGATTTACAGAGCACGCTGAGAGAATTGGACAAGCACTGAAACAGCAGACAGCAGCTTAAAAGACAGAGATAAACAGGCTGAGCTCAAGACGACTGAATACATAGAACATAGAACATAGAACAGTACAGCACAGAACAGGCCCTTCGGCCCACGATGTTGTGCCGACCTTCATCTGAAACCAAGATCAAGCTATCCCACTCCCTACCATCCTGGTGTGCTCCATGTGCCTATCCAATAACCGCTTAAATGTTCCTAAAGTGTCTGACTCCACTATCACTGCAGGCAGTCCATTCCACACCCCAACCACTCTCTGCATGAAGAACCTACCTCTGATATCCTTCCTATATCTCCCACCATGAACCCTATAGTTATGCCCCCTCGTAATAGCTCCATCCACCCGAGGAAATAGTCTTTGAACGTTCACTCGATCTATCCCCTTCATCATTTTATAAACCTCTATTAAGTCTCCCCTCAATCTCCTCCGCTCCAGAGAGAACAGCCCCAGCTCCCTCAACCTTTCCTCATAAGACCGACACTCCAAACCAGGCAGCATCCTGGTAAATCTCCTCTGCACTCTTTCCAGCGCTTCCACAACCTTCCTATAGTGAGGTGACCAGAACTGCACGCAATATTCCAAATGCGGTCTCACCAAGGTCCTGTACAGTTGCAGCATAACCCCACGGCTCTTAAACTCCAACCCCCTGTTAATAAAAGCTAACACACTATATGCCTTCTTCACAGCTCTATCCACTTGAGTGGCAACCTTTAGAGATCTGTGGATATGGACCCCAAGATCTCTCTGTTCCTCCACAGTCTTCAGAACCCTACCTTTGACCCTGTAATCCACATTTAAATTAGTCCTACCAAAATGAATCACCTCACATTTATCAGGGTTAAACTCCATTTGCCATTTTTCAGCCCAGCTTTGCATCCTATCTATGTCTCTTTGCAGCCTACAACAGCCCTCCACCTCATCCACTACTCCACCAATCTTGGTGTCATCAGCAAATTTACTGATCCACCCTTCAGCCCCCTCCTCTAAGTCATTAATAAAAATCACAAAGAGCAGAGGACCAAGCACCGATCCCTGCGGCACTCCGCTAGCAACCTGCCTCCAGTCCGAAAATTTTCCATCCACCACCACCCTCTGTCTTCGATCAGACAGCCAGTTACCTATCCAATCTGCCAACTTTCCCTCTATCCCACACCTCCTTACTTTCATCATAAGCCGACCATGGGGGACCTTATCAAACGCCTTACTAAAATCCATGTATATGACATCAACCGCCCTACCTTCATCAACACACCTAGTTACCTCCTCAAAAAATTCTATCAAATTTGTGAGGCACGATTTGCCCTTCACAAATCCGTGCTGACTATCCCAGATTAATCCGCATCTTTCTAAATGGTCGTAAATCCCATCCCTAAGGACCTTTTCCATCAATTTACCAACCACCGAAGTCAGACTAACCGGTCTATAATTACCAGGGTCATTTCTATTCCCTTTCTTAAACAGAGGAACAACATTTGCCACTCTCCAGTCCTCTGGCACCATCCCCGTGGACAGCGAGGACCCAAAGATCAAAGCCAAAGGCTCTGCAATCTCATCCCTCGCCTCCCAAAGAATCCTAGGATACATTTCATCAGGCCCAGGGGACTTATCGACCTTCAGTTTATTCAAAACTGCCAATACATCCTCCCTCCGAACATCTATTTCCTCCAGCCTATTAGCCTGTAACACCTTCTCTTCCTGAAAAACATGGCCCCTCTCCTTGGTGAACACTGAAGAAAAGTATTCATTCATCACCTCGCCTATCTCTACTGATTCCATACACAAGTTCCCACCACTGTCCTTGACCGGCCCTAACCTCACCCTGGTCATTCTTTTATTCCTCACATAAGAGTAAAAAGCCTTGGGGTTTTCCTTGATCCGACCCGCCAAGGACTTCTCATGTCCCCTCCTAGCTCTCCTCAGCCCCTTTTTCAGCTCGTTCCTTGCTAACTTGTAACCCTCAGTCGAGCCATCTGAACCTTGTTTCCTCATCCCTACATAAGCTTCCCTCTTCCTTTTCACAAGACATTCCACCTCTTTTGTGAACCATGGTTCCCTCACTCGGCCATTTCCTCCCTGCCTGAATACACAAGAAATAGGCCATCCCAAAGACAATGGACACTCTCTGGTCAAACCAGACAAAGGGGAGCCTTAACCCCTTATTTGGGAGGGAGGTATGTGACCTATGTGCCTCCAGCACCTACAGGCATGGCCGTTGGGTACACACCCAGAGATCGGTGTGGCAGCACCTGATTGGACTCTTATCTATCAAGATGATCAAGCCCTGATCGATTGATTGACAAGAATCAGGAGACCGCTCAAAAAGGACACGAAACCAAGGAGGGATAAAAGCTGCTGCACAACAGAAGCTCTCTCTCTCTGACCCCATGAACGAGCTACAACAATGGTGACCGTCGCCAGCAACGACTAGCACGAGGAGAGCCACCACACCGAGAAGGAAGGAAGGTCAGAGCCAGAGTGCCAGGCCAGACCAAAGGACCAGACTATGCAGAGGACTACAGAGACCAGCGCACAGATAAAGGCCAATATCTGCTTGGGTACTTGCCAGTCATGCAAAGTTAAGTCAAGGTCTAGTATTGGACTTGAACTTCAGTATTTCCTGCAAGATAACTTATTGTTGGTTGGGTGGGTGATTTAAATAAATATTGGTTCTACTAACAAGAAGTCTACTTGCAATTCTTTGTCCATCGTATAAGGGTTACAATAGACTGCGCGGCAGGCACAACAGATCAATGCTGGGACCAAACTGTTTACAATATATATTAATGAGTTGGAGGAAGTAAGCGAATATACTGCAGTCAAATTTGCTGACAACACAAAAGTAGTGTGAAAGGCAAGTTGCGAGAAGGACACAAACAGTTTACAAAGAGATACTGATAGGTTAAGTAAGTGGGCAAAAAGTTGACAAATAGAGTATAATGCAGGAGTATAATGTGAGGTTCTTCATTTTGGAAGGGAGAACAAAAGAATAGAGTTTTATTTAAATGGAGAAAACTGCAGAAAGCTGCAACACAAAGAGACTTGGGGGTACTTGTACATATAACACAGAAAGCTAGCACACAGGTGTAGCAGGTAATCAGGAAGGCTAATGAAATGTTGCTCTTATCTCAAGCAGGTTGGAGTATAAGAGTAGGGAAGTCTTGCTACAACTATACAAGGTACTGGAGAGACCACATCTTAGAGTACTCAGAGCGGTTTTGTCCCCTTATTTAAGGGAATATATTATTTCATTGGAGGCAGTTCAGAGAAGGTTCATGACGATGATCCCCAGATGGAGGGACTGTCTTATGTGGAAAGGTTAAACAGGTTGGGATTCTACTCGTTGGAATTTGGAATAATAAGAGGTGATCCATTTAAAATATTTAGGATTCTTAAAGGGCTTAACAGGGTAAATGCTTAGAGGATGTTTCCCCTCACAGGAGAGTCTAGGACCAGACTAAAGAGGCCTCAATTTAAGACTGAGATGAGGAGGAATTTCTTCTCTGAGTGGTTTGAGTCTTTGGATCTCCTTGCTGTGGGGGCAAAGTCCTTGTTTATATTTAAGGCTGAGATAGATTTTTGATTAGTAAGGGAATCAAGGGTTATGGGGAAAGGGCAGGAAAGTGGACATGAAGAACATCGTCGGATCAGCCATGATCCTGCTGGATGTGGAGCAGGCTCGAGGGGCCGAATGGGCTGCTCCTGTTCCTATTTCTTATGGTGTTATGGTCTTATGGTGAAGAGTGAGATTAACTCAACAGCTCATCGAAAGAGCCAGTATAGAATTGATGAGCTAAATGGTATCCTTCTATCTGCAGTGTACCTTGGGATTTGTCACATTAATGCTCCAGTTAAAGTTGACACTAAATAAAGCCTGCTACAGTTAAATTGTGGAGGCATTATACTTGGATAATTGAAAAGTAATGTTGCTCGGTTAACTGGGGATTAGAAAGAGTTTTTAAAAAAGACTTAAAATATAGTTTAATGAAGAAGCGTGGAATCAAGAACAAAGTAAAGCATCAAATCACAAAAGGTCTTTCCATGCATCAAATTTCAATCATACCGAATGTATGCTCTGTATAGTAAACCTTACCTCTTCATTAATCTCCTGAGGCAAGCTCTACATAAAACCTTTCTGATTGACAAACATTTAAAGAATTCTGTCAAGGAATAAAATCCCACAGGAAAAGTGGTTTGACCGTGGCTAACAAGAAAAGTTATAAATACTATTAGATGATATTAAAGTATTACAAAAAAAGAGTAATAAACATAAAGATTGAAAGGATTTTAGACTTCAGAAAAGGAGGACCAAGAAATTGATAAATGGAAGAGAAAATAAGTAAATTAGAGACATAGGCCTGGATTTTCGCCAAGTCAGGATGACTTGGGAGCGCTTTAAAAATGGCAAGTGGATTCCAATTCTCGGATTGCTGACCCCATTTCTGGGCTGTCAGAATTTCAGGAATGCCTTTAAAGGGTTTGGACTAATTCCTGTCAAAAGCCCACATCTGGCACTCCAAACCTGGCCGTAAATAGGCATGTCCTTCTCCTCAGCAATTTTCATGGATTTGGGCCACGTTTTTAAAGAATCATGGTTCATGGGCCCTCAGGGGAGTTGTGAAGGCTACAGTACTTTCAAACATGTATTTCATTCATAACTTTCTAATGTTAAAATAAAGTAATTTCACTTTAGAAGGCAATAGAAGTATCCATCATCCCGACTCTATCAAATATAAAAAAAAGTCAATTTCACAATGCTTGTTTGCAGGAGGTTAAATTGTTTCAAGGGTTTGCAGTTTTTGTTGTTGATACTTTAAAGGGTCTGGGTGATTTAATACTCATGGCTTCTAAGTGAATGACTTTTTTAACATAGAAAGTTATGAATGAATTACTTTTTAAAACTTTTTAAAACACTTTTTATTGTCACTAGAGGGTTCATTTATCCTATGTGGGACAGTGGGCATGGAATTGCCATAGCTTGGCATTGGGGGCATGAGTGGCCATGATGAAGGGAGTGGGTGGAAGAGCATAGATTGTCATAAGGAGCATGACAGGCCAGAAAGGGTGGGTGGGGGCATGAGGTATCATGGATGGGGCGAGGGGAGTGTAAGAGATGAGGGCCGGAGGGCCTTGCTGTTTTTATTATGTCTGGGACAAAGTCTTATTGCCGTCAGGTAGCCTTTTAAACAGCCAGTCACCAGCCCCTCTGGCTACCTCCAAGCATTTTCCTGGATCCTGCACCCACCAGGGTAATGAAGATACCGCCTTTTCAGGCACTTTCAGAATTTTCCCGACTTTCACTATCTGCCGCGTGAATGAAAATGCGGGCCATAAAAACAGATTGTATAAGGTTCTATAGGCATGTAGAAAGGAAGAGATTAGCAAAAGTAAGCAAGGGTAGTTCTGAGACAGAGTAAGGAGAAATTATAATAGGAAATAAGGAGATGGAAGTGACATTGAATTGAAATTTTGTTTCTGTCTTCACAGTAGAAGAGACAAAAAATCCAGAAATAATGACGGACAAAGAATGCAAGGGAAATGGGGGATAAAAAGAGGTAAGTGTTGCTCCTTTTGTACAAAGCCTTAGTTTCAGGGAGGTGTTGGCCTAGTGGTATTATTGCTAGATTATTAATCCAGAAACTCAGGTAATGTTCTGGGGAACCGGGTTCAAATCCCGCCACGGCAGATGGTGGAATTTGAATTCAACAAAAAAAAAATCTGGAATTAGAATCTACTGATGAACATGAAACAATTGTCAATTGTCGGAAAAACCCATCTGGTTCAGTCATGTCCTTTAGGGAAGTGAATCTGACGTCCTTACCGGACTGATCTAGATGTGACTCCAGAGCCACAGCAATGTGGTTGACTCTCAACTGCCCTCGGACAATGAGGGATAGGCAATAAATGCTAGCCAGTCAGCGATGCCCATGTCCCACAAATGAATAAAATACAGTTAGACCACATCTGGATTACAATGCACATGCAGTTTTCGTCTCCTTTGTGAAGGAAGGATATAAATACATTGGAAGCAGTTCAAAGAAAGTTCACTACAGCTGATTACTGGGACGAAATGGTTGACTAATGAGGAAGAGTTGAACAGGTTATTGAGGTTTAGAAGAATGAGAGGTGATCTTGTTGAAACCTATAGTGTGGAATTTTGGGGGTTTTTTCCTAAGTGCTGGCTCAGTCATGAAAAGTGGTGTGCAGCTGTGCTGCCAGCTTGTCTCTCCATATTGTCCAGCTCAGAGAAAAAGTGCTGGAGGTGTGACTCAAACTATCACACTGACGGAGCTCACCCAGCTGGCAACATTGGCCTTCCAGAGATCGGGGTACCTTCATTTACAGTACAAAAAATGAAAACATAGAACTGCACCCCCCCCCCCCTCCCCCACCTTCCCTCCCCAAACATGCCACACCATTAAGCTCCCTGGAGGAAGACCCCACTGGCAGTGCCGGGCCAGTGCCAGGGTACTGCGAGGGCATATCCTCCCCCTGGTCCTCCCCCGAGGGCTGCACCCACCTGTACGTCCCCACTGGAGTCTCTTTGCCTAGCTCACATTGCTCCAGACCTGTTGTAAACCTCACCAATGGGGGAAATCCCAATATGCGGGGAAGCCTGCCGATGAGATTTGACATTGAGACACAAAAAGTCACCAGTGAAAAGCTCATTTTTGGCCTTTCATGGGATTTTGCTCCTATGTTGCCATTTACACCTGCTGCAAATGCAGGCACAGTAAGATTCTGAGCAGACTTGAAAGGGTGGATACTAGGTGGATATTTTTCCTTGTAGTTGAGAACTGGGAATACAATTTAAAAGTAAGGGGGGTAGTTTTCCCATCCCACCCTCCACAGGAATTGTAGCGGGCAGGGGGCAGACCTTGCAAAGATCCGTTGACTTCAGGTGGGATTTTCCAGTTTCGGGGTGAGCTAGAAAATCCCGCTCCAGGAATATCTCAATTAAGATCAAATGTTGTGAGACTTTGGAATAATGTTCCCCAGAGAGCATTTGAGGCTGGATCAATGAATATATATTTTTTATTCATTCGTGGGACATGGGCATCACTGGCTGACTAGCACTTATTGCCCATCCCTAGTTGCCTGAGGGCAGTTGAGAGTCAACCACATTGCTGTGGCTCCGGAGTCACATTTAGGCCAGACCAGGTAAAGACAGCAGATTCCGTTCCCTAAAGGACATGAGTGATGGGTTTTTCTGACAATCGACAATGGTACCATGGTCATCAGTAGATTCTTAATTTTTATAGATTTTTAAAAATTGAATTCAAGTTCCACCATTTGCAGTGGCGGGATATGAACCCAGGTCCCCAGAACATTAGCTGAGTTTCTGGATTAATGTTCCAGTGATAATACCATGAGGCCATTGCTCATATAGACATTTTGTTGATCAACAAGGGAGTCAAGGGTTATCGGGGTCAGGAAGGGAAGTGAAGTTAATGCCATAATCAGATCAATCATGATCTTCTTGAATAGCGGAGCAGGTTCGAGTGGATAAATGGCCTACTCCTATTTTTTATGAAGGATATATCAGCCAGATTTTGCCTGCAGCAGGTGCAAGTGACCAACAGTGAGGAAAAACAAAGAACAAAGAACAGTACAGTACAGCACAGGAAACAGCCCCTTCGGCCCTCCAAGCCTGTGCCGCTCCTTGGTCCAACTAGACCAATCGTTTGTATCCCTCCATTCCCAGGCTGCTCATGTGACTATCCAGGTAAGTCTTAAACGATGTCAGCGTGCCTGCCTCCACCACCCTACTTGGCAGCGCATTCCAGGCCCCCACCACCCTCTGTGTAAAAAACATCCCTCTAATATCTGAGTTATACTTCGCCCCTCTCACCTTGAGCCCGTGACCCCTCGTGAACATCACTTCTGATCTGGGAAAAAGCTTCCCACCGTTCACCCTATCTATTCCCTTCATAATCTTGTACACCTCTATTAGATCTCCCCTCATTCTCTGTCTTTCCAGGGAGAACAACCCCAGTTTACCCAATCTCTCCTCATAGCTAAGACCCTCCATACCAGGCAACGTCCTGGTAAACCTTCTCTGAACTCTCTCTAACGCCTCCACGTCCTTCTGGTAGTGCGGCGACCAGAACTGGACACAGTACTCCAAATGTGGCCTAACCAGCGTTCTATACAGCTGCATCATCAGACTCCAGCTTTTATACTCTATACCCCGTCCTATAAAGGCAAGCATACCATATGCCTTCTTCACCACCTTCTCCACCTGTGTTGCCACCTTCAAGGATTTGTGGACTTGCACACCTCGGTCCCTCTGTGTTTCTATACTCCTGATGACTCTGCCATTTATTGTATAACTCCTCCCTACATTATTTCTTCTAAAATGCATCACTTCGCATTTATCCGGATTAAACTCCATCTGCCACCTCTCCGCCCAATTTTCCAACCTACCAGACCAGGTCCTCACCAAGCTACCTGACGTAGCCGCATCTGTCCCAGATAGTATAGGTAAGAATGACACAGTCTTTGTAAAGCTGAATCATTTCTTCACACTTAGCGTGCCCTCCATTGAGTTGTTTGGCACTACCACCATGCTAAATGGGATAGATTCAGGACAGATCTAGTAACTCAAAACTGGGAATCCATGAGGCACTGTGGATGGTATTCAGCAGCTGAATGGTATTCTGTTATGATGGCCACAAGGGATCATCAATAAATCTCTCCATGAGCTTCGTAGAATACAAACTTTCCTATTAGACAAGTGGAGGCTGTAGGAAGGAGTAGCAGGGGGTTTAAAATCATTTGACTCCACTCAGGCCGACAGTCAAAAGATTTCAGGGCTGACCTGTACTCTGAAGCCACCAAGCGGCACTTTGAATCATAGAATCCCTACAATGCAGAAGGAGACCATTCGGCTCATCAAGTCTCCACCGACTCTCCAACAGAGGATCCCACACAGGCCCTTGCACACAACCCCACTAAGTCCCCTGATATGTACATTATGGGACACTAAGGGACAATTTAGCATGGCCAATCCAGCTAACCTGCACATCTTTGGACTGTGGGAGGAAACCGGAGCACCCGGAGGAAACCCACAGACACAAGGAGAACGTGCAAACTTCACACAGTCACCCAAGGCTGGAATTGAACCCAGGTCCCTGGCGCTGTGAGGCAGTAGTGCTAACCACTGTGCCACCCCTTTAGATATGTTATAAATAAAGGGTGATGGTGGCAGAAGACTAGCCTCAGTAAGATTATTACATATTCAAACACAATCTGCAATCGCATTTTCCAGCATATCCTTCACTCCATAAAGCCAAGGGATTAACCTGATTCAGTGAAGAATGCAGGAGGCCATGTTAGGTGCAGAACCTGGCACACTAAAAGTGAGGTGCCAAACTGGTGAAGCTACAATAAAGGACGACTTGCATGCTAAACAACATTAACAGCATTCAGTAGACAGATCTAAGTGCTCCCACAACCAGTGGGTCAGATCTACATTCTGTAGTCCTGCCACATCCAGTTGTGAATGGTGGCAGAAAACTAAACAAGTAACTGGAGGAGGAGGCTCCACTAATATCCCCATCTAGAACGACTGCTGTCCATATGGTGTAGGTATACACACAGTGCCGTTAGGGAGGGAGTTCCAGGATTTTGACTTAGCAACAGTGAAGGAATCACAATATATTTCCAAGTCATGATGTGGAGTTGCCGGCGTTGGACTGGGGTAGGCACATTAAGTAGTCTCACAACACCAGGTTAGAGTTCAACAAGTTTATTTGGTAGCACGAGCTTTCAGAGCACTGCCCCTTCATCAGGCAGTGCTCTGAAAGCTCGTGCTACCAAATAAACCAGTTGGACTTTAACCTTGTGTTGTGAGATCATTTCGAAGTCAGGGTGGTGAGTGACTTGGAGGGGAACATCCAGGTGATGGTGTTCCTACGTTTCTGCTGCCTTTGTCCTTCTATGATGTGAAGATGCCGGTGTTGGACTGGAGTGGGCATCGTAAGAAGTCTCACAACACCAGGTTAAAGTCCAACAGGTTTATTTGGAATCATGAGCTTTCGGAGTGTTGCTCACCTGATGAAGGAACATTGCTCCGAAAGCTTGTGATTGCAAATAAACCTGTTGGACTTTAAGCTGGTGTTGTGAGACTTCTTATCTTGTCCTTCTATATAGGGGTCAGCTTGGTTGACTGGACAGGGGGTTAGTGATTCAGAGCAATGCCAACAACGCAGGTTCAATTCCTGTACCGGCCTTATTAAGAAGGCCCACCTTTTCAACTTTGCCCCCTGTGGTCACCCTCAGGTTAAATCACCACCAGTCAGTTCTCCCTCTCAAAGGGGAGAACAGTCTACAGTCATCTGTGACTGTGGCCAATCCCTATCTAGAAGGACAAGGTAAGAAGTCTCACAACACCAGGTTAAAGTCCAACGGGTTTATTTGGAATCACGAGCTTTCAGAGCAGGCTGGACTTGCGGATAGCGAAGAGCATTGTCGGGCAATACAGCAGGATATAGATAGGCTGGAAAATTGGGCGGAAAGGTGGCAGATGGAGTTTAATCCGGATAAATGCGAAGTGATGCATTTTGGAAGAAATAATGTAGGGAGGAGTTATACAATAAATGGCAGAGTCATCAGGAGTATAGAAACACAGAGGGACCTAGGTGTGCAAGTCCACAAATCCTTGAAGGTGGCAACACTGGTGGAGAAGGTGGTGAAGAAGGCATATGGTATGCTTGCCTTTATAGGACGGGGTATAGAGTATAAAAGCTGGAGTCTGATGATGCAGCTGTATAGAACGCTGGTTAGGCCACATTTGGAGTACTGCGTCCAGTTCTGGTCGCCGCACTACCAGAAGGACGTGGAGGTGTTAGAGAGAGTGCAGAGAAGGTTTACCAGGATGTTGCCTGGTATGGAGGGTCTTAGCTATGAGGAGAGATTGGGTAAACTGGGGTTGTTCTCCCTGGAAAGACGGAGAATGAGGGGAGATCTAATAGAGGTGTACAAGATTATGAAGGGGATAGATAGGGTGAACGGTGGGAAGCTTTTTCCCAGATCAGAAGTGACGTTCACGAGGGGTCACGGGCTCAAGGTGAGAGGGGCGAAGTATAACTCAGATATTAGAGGGATGTTTTTTACACAGAGGGTGGTGGGGGCCTGGAATGCGCTGCCAAGTAGGGTGGTGGAGGCAAGCACGCTGACATTGTTTAAGACTTACCTGGATAGTCACATGAGCAGCCTGGGAATGGAGGGATACAAACGATTGGTCTAGTTGGACCAAGGAGCGGCACAGGCTTGGAGGGCCGAAGGGCCTGTTTCCTGTGCTGTACTGTTCTTTGTTCTTTGTAATGTTCCTTCATGGTAGCGGTCATGGGTTTGGAAGGTGCTGCCTAGGGAACCATGGTGAGTTCCTTCACTGTTGCCATTGTTCATCAGTGTTGGAGGGATTAAATGTTTGTGGAAGTGGTGCCAATCAAGTGGGCTGCTTTGACCTGGATGGTGTTGAACACCTTGAATGTTGGAGCTGCGCTCATCCAGGCAAGTGGAGGGTTTCCATCACACTCTGGACTTGTGCCTTGTAGATGGTGGATGGACTCTGGGGAGTCAGGACATGAGTTACTCGCTGCAGAATTCCTAGCCTCCGATCTGCTCTTGTAGCCACAGTATTTATTTGCCTAGTCCAGTTCGGTTTCTGGTCAATGGTAACTCTCAGGATGTTGATAGTGGATAGTGGATTCAATGGTAATGCCATTGAATGTCAAGGGATGGTGGTTAGATTCGCTCTCGTTGGAGATGGAGATTGCATGGCACTTGTGTGGTGTGAATGTTACTTACCACTTATCAGCGCAAGCCTGGAAATTGTCCAGCTCTTGCTGCATTTGGGCATGGACTACTTCCGTATGTAAGGAGTCGCAAATGGTGCTGAACAATGTGCAGTCATCAACGAACATCCCCACTTCTGACCTTATGATGGAAGGAAGGTCATTGATGAAGTGTCTGAAAATGGTTGGCCCGAAGACACTATCCTTAGGAACTTCTGCAGAGATGTAATGGAACTGAGATGATTAATTTCCAACCACCACAGCCATCTTCCTTTGTGCTAGGTGTGACACCAACCAGCAGACGGTTTCCCCCTGATTCCCATTGACTCCAGGTTTTGTGGGCTGCTTGATGTCACACTCGGTCAAATACAACCTTGATGTAAACGATAGTCATTCTCACCACACCTCTGGTGTTCAGCTCTTCTGTCCATGTTTGAACCAAGGTTGAGTGTCCCTGATGGAACCCAAACTGAGCATCAATGAAAAGGTTATTGCTCAGCAAGGGCCACCTGATAGCACTGTTAATGACTCTTTCCATGACTTTACTGATGATCGAGTGTAGACTAATGCAACAGTAATTAACTGGGTTAGATTGTCCTGTTTCTTGTGTTCAAGAATTTCCACATTGCTGGTTGATGCTGGTGCCGTAACTGTACTGGAACAGCTTGGCTCGGGGTGCGGCAGGTTCTGGACCACAAGCCTTCAATACTATTGCCAGAATATTGTCAGGGCCCATAGCCTTTGCAGTATCCAGTGCCGACAGCTGTTTCTTGATATCATGTGGAATGAATCAAATTAGCTGAAGCCTGACATCTGTGGTACTGGAGACCTCCGGAGGAGGCAGGACTGCAGAGTTTAGAAATGGTCCATTGGCTGTGGAATTACTTAGTTTTGTCTTTTACTTGCTGTTTATGTTTTTTGGCACGTACGTAGTCCTGTGTTGTAGCTTCACCAAGTTGGCACCTCATATTTAGCTATGCCTGGTGTTGCCACTGGCATGCCCTCATTCACTCCTCATTGAACCAGTTATTCCCTTGCTCGGTGATAATGGTAGAGTGGGGGATATGCCAGGCGATTAGGTTATAAACTGTGGTTGAGCACAGTTCTGCTGCTGCTGATGGCCCGTAGCACCTTATGGATGCCCATCTTGACTTGCTAGATCGTTTAAAATCTATCCCATTTGGTGCACTGGCAGGGCAGCACAACATAATGGAGTATCCTGAATGTGAAGACTCAAAATTATATCAAGAAATGGCTAAAGGAACTGAATACTGCAAAGGCTATTGGCCCAGACCTATACCATGTAGGCAACAGCAGTTCTAGAAGGCAGCTCACTAACAACTTCTCAGGAGCAATTAGGATGGGCAACAAATGCTGACCTTGCTACCAATGTCCACATCCCATGAATGAATAATAAGTGTCAATATTTATTACTCTATTTGTATGTGTCTTGTAGCTCTTCATAAGCCTGTATTTCTATTTATAGTTTTACTTTATTGTCCTCATTTTTGTACAGTCACACATACATATGGATGTACATTTCCAGATATTGATACAGTTTTTGATGCACGTATGGGCAGAGATACAAAAGGTAAGTTTAAACTAACCCCCCCAATGGGAAGTTGGGGATTGAATTGAATTGGCCATTTTATCCCGTCTGATTTAACCCTCCACCAAGCCCAGCGAAAGCAGAAGGATCTAATGGCCCAATCCCATCCACCTTTCGCTGAGCACATTGGATTAAAAATACCCTCACTGGCTCATATGTCCGTATGGATACAGGTGAAGATACCAGTACAAAATACAAAGGCATATACAGATACTGGCATACAAATGCAGACAAAGGTTCAGCCACAAATGGAACTTGCTATTTAATTTTTTTTCCATAGTGCAAACATAGCATAGTGCCAAAGTCTGAATCTTACCGGTTGTTGTCTGCACAAATAGCTGGAGGCCCAGGTTATTGTTTGGATTCACCACCCAATGATTACTTGTGGCTGTAATATCGAATACCAGCCACCCTTCTTCTGCAGCCCAGATAGTCCTCGAGTCCAAGGGAAACAAGTCGGACTCACTGAAAGAAATAAAGGGATATTAAGAAAATTCCTGGTAGCTCGTATGAAAGAAAATTGTTTCATAGAACCCGACAGTACAGAAGGAGGCCATTCGGCCCATCGAGTCTGCACCGACCACAATCCTACCCAGACCCCATCCCCACAACCCCATGCATTTACTCTAGCTAGTCCCCCTGACACTAAGGGGCAATTTAGCATAGCCAGTACACCTAACCCGCACATCTTTGTTTCAACTGATTCTGAATTCATTTGTGCATTGTTCCAAACATACATATTTAATATACACATTCAGTGCGAATTGGGAGAAAAATCTACTAGTTGGAGTCATACCGGGTAATAAGGAAGATAGTTGTGATTGTTGGAGGCCAGTCATCTCAGTCCCAGGATATCACTATGGGATTTCCTCAGGGTAGCGTCCTAGGCCCAACCATCCTCGATGGGCCAAATGGCCTCCTGCTGCACTGTGGGAATTCTATGATTTATTCCAACATAAGGTCAGAAGTGGGGATGTTTACTGATGACTGCACAGTGTTCAGTACCATTTGTAACTCTTCAGATACTGAAGCAGTCTGTACCCACATGCAGCAAGACCTGGCCAACATTCAGGCTTGCCAACATTCAAGTTTGAATTGATATGTACCAAATGACAGTTGTGCCAGATATGTGTCAGGCAATGACTATCTCCAACAAAAGAGAATCCAACTATCTCCATTTGATGAAAAACAGGATACTGTGGATACTGGAAATCTGAAATAAAAACAGAAAATGCTGGAAATGGTCAGGTAGAATCTGTGGAGAGAGAACTAAATTAATCAGCAGAGGGATCTGTCTATGCTTGTACGTGAATCACAAAATGTGAGCATGCACCTACAAGAAGTACTTGGAAGGCACATGGAATATTGGCCTTTATTGTCAGGGTAATAGCGTATAAAAGTAGGGAAGTCTTGCTATAATTGTTCAGGACCGCACCTAGAGTACTGTGGAAAGTTTTAGGCTCCTTACTTAAGGAAGGATAGACTTTCATTGGAAGCAACTCAGAGAAGGTTCACTATACTAATTTCTGGGATGAAAAGGTTATCCTGTGAGCAGAGGTTGAGTAGGTTGGTCCTATACTCATTGGATAAGAAGAATAAGATCTTATTGAAACATGAAAGTTCCTGAGGGAAACAGAAAGAGCTGGAAAAACTCAATAGATCTGACAGCATCTGTGGAGAGAGATGTCCACCCTCTACATCAGAACTCAGCCTATGACAGAGTGCATTTCCACAATGGATGGCCGTTAATTGGCCAGCTGACATAATCTTCGGATTATGGGAACGGTTTTCACATTCATTCCCGGCTACGTCAACTTCAGGCATGCCTTGAACATAAAATCCCAGTCAATTGCAGTTTATTTAATTTATCTGGTTTCTTAATTGTCGGCGGGCGCACTTCTGACTTGTGCTGCCGACTGAAATTTTGTGACTGAGACTCTGCTTTGACAGACTAGATCGTGCCTTCCAGCTCCATGCCAAGCTGGTCTCTATGGATAGATGCTGGGTATAGATTGCTCCTGCAAGGCCTGTGACCCTATGGCTTTTAAATGGCCTAGATGTTTTCGCAGGATGATATTTCCCATGCAAATTTTGTATGCTGTCCTTGTACCCATGTGGGGCCTTTGCCATGGTTTTTTAATAACACCCTATCACCCACTTTCAGGTGTCTCTCCTGTTGGGTGTTGTTGTGGGCTCAGCATTGGACTTCTTGATGCCTTTCCACTCGGCCTCCTGGATGGTGTTCCACTTGATAATTGTAGGTGGCCAGTAATAACGCCCATTGTTGAATTCAGGCTACACTATGGGCAGCACTGCCTTACCTTCCTTAAGCAGTCCTAGTAGTGGCTTATGGTCCGTGATAATGACGAATTTTCACTCATACAGGTACTAGTGGAATTTCTTAACCCCAAATATCACTGCCAACCCTTTTTTTTAATGTGGGTGTATTTGTGTTCTGTGATAGCCAAGGTCCTGGAAGCTTACACAATTGGACGTTCATCTCCATTTTCCCACCTATGTGCCAATACCGCCCAGATTCCATATGGGGATGCATCACAGGTCAGTAATAGTTCTCTCCTGGGATTGTCATGTGCCAGAACTTTTAACAAGGAAAGCTTTACTAAAAGCCAAGAATTGATTGGAAGCCCATTCCCAAGGCTGATCCTTTTTTAGGAGTTGGTGTAATAGGGCCTAGATGGAGGCAAAGTTGGGTATAAATTTCCCAAAATAGGTTATCAACTCCAGAAATGATCTTAGCTCCTGGATGGATGTGGGAGCCAGGGTGCCTTTGATCACTTGCACCTTGTCTTCCAAAGGGTGTGGACCAGGCTTGTCCACTCTGTAGCCCAGATAGGTCACTTGGGATCTGGAGTACACATTTCTCCTTTCTTAGGCACGTGTCTGCCTTGGAAAATCGACTTAGAACTTCCTAAAAGTTCTCTAGGTGTTTCTTATTCATTTTTCCATTTATGAGGACATCAGCCAGGTAATTAGCCATCTGAGGTAAGATGTTCTCCATCATTCATTGGAAATTTGTGCAGGCTGATGATACCCGTAATGGCAATCTAGAGTATTGGGAGAGGCCTTTATGAGTATGAATGGTTGAATATCTCTGGGAATTCTCGTCTAGTTATAATTGTAAGTACGCATGACTCTTGAAAACAAGAATCCTCTTGCCAACTTTGCATATAAGTACTCCATCCGAGGGTTCGGGTATTTATCCAGCTGCGAGAAACGGTTTACTGTTTGTTTAAAATCCCCGCAAAGGAAGACTGATCCATCTGGCTTCAAAATTGGTATGATTGGTGCTGCCCATTCTGCAAATTGGACTGGTTTGATGATCCCTTCACGCTCCAGTCTTCGGATTTCAATTTCCACTTTTTCCTGCAAGGCAAATGGTATTAGGCAGGCCTTGCAAAAGCCTTGCAAAATTTCCTAGCCAAATGTAAGGTCGCCTCGGCTCCTTTGATAGTCCCTAGACCTTCTTGGAAAACCTCAGGGTATTTAAGCAGAACTTCACTAAGACAGCCATTCTCTAGCCGAAAAAGGTTGTGCCAACCTAGGTGATCTCTCACAACCAATTTTGCCCCATTAACCCTCCACTATGATCATTGGTAACTAATTGGCTTTTAATAGGAGACAGGGACAGAGGTTGTACCCACAATTCACAAAAGTTCTCCTGTATAGGTTCTCAGCCTTGCTGTACTTTATCAGTACTTCTTTCATTATCACCCCTCTTTTCTTCATTATTTACGACATTCTCAGTGACATTCAGTCTGAGGTCTTGGTTAAAGTTAAGGGTTGGAGTCCAGAGCAAATTTTATGGAACACTGATACTCAATACGCACCCATATTGACTTCCATTAGTACCAAATGTCCATTTAACCATATATTTATCTTGATTGAGTCTGATTTGGACATCGCAATGCAATTTAATTGTTCCAAATCAGATATAAGTGGGCCTTCCAAGTTGTGAAGTCTCCTGGATACCGGTCTACAGGTTGTTTTTCTAAATTTAAGTCTTGTAGGTCTCCTTTCCGTTTAAACTCCCCATACCTGCAATAATTATAGTGCACTATTGGGCAGGATTTTGAAGGGACTTGTAAATGTTTGTTCGAAGTTTGGCATTGCTTTGGGGTTCTGCTATGAGCAGACCTAGAGTTACACGTATCTGAATACTTCCTGAGTAGGCTATGTAATCGCCTGTGCTCAAGTGGTGGTCCCCAAACTTAGTTGAACTAGCATGGCTATCCACTTCCCTTGGGATACCTTGCAAGTCTCATGCTCCACTTGCAGCATTCTCCAATGATAAGGCCAACTGTAGTGCCTGTTTGAAGTCTAGTTGGGCTTCCGCTAATAGGCGTTTTTGAATAGTTACGTTATTAGTCCTGCATACCAGATGGTCTCTAAGCATCTCGTTCAGGGTTAAAGCAAATTCACATGCTTCTGCCAGGCCTCTTAATCAAGATAGGAAACCACTAACAGATTCCTTTGGCTCACAGATTGCAAAGTAAAAACAATTACATCTCAGAATCAGAGGTGGCTTGGGGGTCATTGTATTCACTAACTATTTTCAGTCAATTCTTGAAAGGTTTTAGTATCCGGTTTTAGTATCATAGAGTCATAGAGCAATACAGCACGGAAACAGGCCCTTCGGCTCAACCGGTCCATGCCAACTATGGTGCCCTCCTAGCTAGTCCCAATTGCCCATGCTTGGCCCATATCCCTCTAATCCTTTCCCATCCATTTACTTTTCCAAATAATTTTTGAATGTTGCTATTGAACCTGCCTCAACCACCTTCTCTGGCAGCTCATTCCATATACACACCACCATGAAGAAGTTGCCCCTCAGGTCCCTTTTAAATCTTTCCCCTTTCACCTTAAACTACGCCCTCTAGTTTTCAATTCCCCTACCCTGGGAAAAAGACTATGTGTGTTCATCCTATCTATGCCCCTCATGATTTTATAAAAGTCAATAAGGTCACCCCTCATTCTCCTACATTCGAAGGAATAAAGCTCTAGCCTGGCCAATCGCTCCCTATAATTCAGGCCCACTAGTCCTGGCAACTTCCTCATAAATCTTCTTTGCACTCTTCACAGTTTATCAATGTCTTTCCAAAATTGACCAAAACTGTACACAAGACTTGGCCTCATCAATGACTTATATAACTGTAACATAATGCCCCAACTCCTCTCCTCAGTGCCCTGACTGATGAAGGTCAGTGTGCTAAAAGCCTTCTTCACCACTCTCTCTACCTGTGACGCTGCTTTCAACGAACTATGTATTTGTACTCCTAGGTCCCTCTGTTCCTCAACACTCCCCAGGGCCCTACCATTCATTGTATAAGTCCTATCCAGGTTTGACTTTCCAGAATGCAACACCTCACACTTATCTGAAATGAAATCGAGAGCTTGTGGCTTTTGCTACCAAATAAACCTGTTGGACTTTAATCTGGTGTTGTTAAACTTCTTACATTGAAATCCATTTGCCAATCCTTGGTCCACTTCCCTAATTGATCAAGATTCCTCTGTGATTTTTGATAACCTTCTTCACTATCAATGATACCTCCTAATTTAGTATCATCCACAAACTCATTAACCATGCTTTGTACATTCACATCCAAATCATTTATATAAGTAATGTATAACAAGGGTCCCAACACTGAACCCCTGAGGCACACCACTAGTCACACGGCTCCAGTCCGAGAAACAACCTTCAACTGTCACCCTTTGCTTCCGACCATCGAGCCAATTTTGAATCCAATTTGCTGGCTCTCCCTGGATCCCATGTGACCCAACCTTCCAGACTAGCTTGCCGTGCGGGGCCTTGCTAAAGTCCATATAAACAACATCTACTGCCCTATCCTCATCCATCCTCTTGGTTACCTCTTTAAAAAACTCTAGAAGATTTATCAGACATGACTTCCCATGCACAAAGCTGTTCTGACTATCCCTAATTGGACCTTGACTATCCAAATGTTGGTAAATCCTCAGAATCCTCTCCACCCACCACTGATGTCAGGCTCATCGGCCTGTAATTCACTGGCTTGTTTTGCTACCCTTCTTATACAACAGAACAACATTAGCCAACCTCCAGTCTTCTGGAACTTTGCCAGTGGAAAGTGATGAAGCAAATATCTCTGCAAGGGCCCAGCAAGGGCCTCTGCAATTTCTTCCCTAGACTTCCACAACATGTGAGAATGCACTTGATCAGGCCCAGAGGAATTATTCACCTTAATGTGCTTTAAGGCTGCAGATATCTGCTTCCCAGCAATATGCATCTGACCCAAGACATCACCACTTGTTTCCCTTATTTCCTTAGCACCCATGATGTTCTCTGCAGTAAACACTGAGGAGAAATATTTGTTAAAAATCTCACCCATCTCCTGTGGCTCCACACACACACAGACAGCCATGCTGATCTTTAAGGGGATCTATTCTCTTTCTAGCCACCCTTTTACTCCTTTTATGTAGAACATCTTGGGATTTTCTTTAACCTTACCTGCCCGATCCATCTCATACCCTCTTTTTGCCCTCCCGATTTACCTCTTAAGTGCACTCTTACACTTTTTATAGTCATTGAGGGATTCACTTGTACCCGATTGCCTAAACCCGTAGTGTGCTTACTTCTTCTTCCTGACCAGAGCCTCAATGTCCCTCGTCAGCCAGGGATCCCTAAACTTTCCAGCCTTTTCCTTCATCCTAACAGGAATATACTGCCCCTGGACTCTTGATATAATACTTTTAAAAACCTCCCATTTTCCAGTCTTGCTTTCCCTTCAAACAGACTCACCCAATCGACCTCTGCTAGATCCTGCCTAATGTCCCCAAAATTGGCCCTGCTCCAGTTTACGATCTTAACCTGTGGACCTCTCCTATCTTTTTCCATAACTATTTTAAAACTAATAGTGTTATGGTCACTGGACCCAAAGTTCTCCCGACTGAAACTTCAATCACTTGCCATACCTTGTTTCCTAAGAAGAGGTCCAGTGTTGCACCCTCCCGAGTAGGGCCCTCTATATATTGATTCAGGAAACTTTCTTGGACACATTTAACAAATTCTACCCCATCCAGGTCCTTTGCATACTGCTGGCCCAGTGAACATTGAGGTAGGTAGAATTAAGGATGTTCTTGTGAAGGACCCTCTTGGGTCAAGTGATCACAATATGGTCAAATTTCTGATACAAATGGAAGAGGAGAAAGTAGGGTCCCACATCACTGTCCTCAGTTTGAACAGAGGGAAGTACGATAGGATGAGGGCTGAATTGGCTAAGGTGGATTGGGAGAGCAGACTGGTAGGTAGGACAGCTGAGGAACAGTGGAGGATTTTTAAGGAGATCCTTTTCAGTACTCAGCAACAATGTATTCCGATGATAAAGAAGGGATGTAAGAAAAGAGATAACCAGCCGTGGATAACGAAGGAAATTAAGGAGAGTATTAAATTAAAGACCGATGCGTATGGAGTGGCCAAAAATAGTGGAGAATCGGAAGATTGGGAAAACTTTAAGAAACAACAAAGAACGACTAAGAAAGAGATAAAGAAAGGAAAGATAGGTTATGAAGCTAGGCTAGCTCTAAATATAAAAAGTGATAGTAAAAGCTTTTACAAATATATAAAAAGGAATAGAGTGGCAAGAGTGAATGTTGGACCCTTGGAGGACGAGCGGGGGGATTTAATAGTGGGAAATGAGGAAATGGCTGAAACTTTAAATAAGTTTTTTGTGTCGGTCTTCACGGTGGAAGACACAAATAGTTTACCGAATATTAACGATAGAGGGTTGGTAGGAGGAGAGGTACTCAATACAATTAATGTTACCAGGGAGGCAGTGCTTGGTAGACTAACGGGACTGAAGGTGGACAAGTCCCCGGGCCCGGATGGAATGCATCCCAGGGTACTGAAAGAAATGTCAGAGGTAATAGCGGATGCGTTAGTGGTTATTTATCAAAATTCGTTGGATTCTGGGGTAGTGCTGGCAGATTGGAAAACAGCTAATGTTACGCCGCTGTTTAAAAAAGGAAATAGACAAAAGGCGGGTAACTACAGGCCGGTTAGCTTAACGTCTGTAGTTGGGAAAATGCTGGAATCCATCATTAAAGAAGAAATAGCAGTCCATCTGGATAAGAATGGTTCGATTAAGCAGACGCAGCATGGATTCATGAGGAGGAAAGTCGTGCTTGACGAACTTGTTGGATTTTTATGAAGATGTGACTAGTGCGGTTGACGGAGAGGAACCGGTGGATGCCGGTTTTTGGATTTCCAAAAGGCGTTTGATAAGTGCCTCACAAAAGGTTGCTGAAGAAGATTGGGTCACACAGAGTTGGGGGTAGGGTGTTAGCGTGGATTGGGGATTGGCTATCCAACAGGAAGCAGAGAGTCGGAATAAATGGGTGCTTTTCTGGTTGGCAGATGGTAAGTAGTGGTGTGCCGCAGGGATCGGTACTGGGGCCTCAACTATTTACCATTTATATAGATGATCTGGAGGAGGGGACTGAGTGTAGGGTAACAAAGTTTGCAGACGACACAAAGATAAGTGGAAAAGTGAATCGTGTGGATGGCGTAGAAGGTCTGCAGAGAGATTTGGACAGGCTGAGTGAGTGGGCGAGGATCTGGCAGATGGAGTACAACGTTGACAAATGCGAGGTTATTCACTTTGGAAGAAATAATAGCAAATTGGATTATTATCTAAATGGAAAGAAATTACAACATGCTGCTGTGCAGAGGGACCTGGGGGTCCTTGTGCATGAGACGCAAAAACCCAGTCTGCAGGTGCAACAGGTGATCAAGAAGGCAAATGGGATATTGGCCTTTATCGCAAGGGGGATAGAATATAAAAGCAGAGATGTCTTGTTGCATCTGTACAGGGCATTGGTGAGGCCGCAGCTGGAATACTGTGTGCAGTATTGGTCCCCTTATTTGTGGAAGGATATATTGGCCTTGGAGGGAGTGCAGAGAAGGTTCACCAGGTTGATACCAGAGATGAGGGGTGTTGATTATGAGGAGAGACTGAGCTGATTGGGTTTGTACTCATTGGAATTTAGAAGGCTGAGGGGGGATCTTATAGAGACCTATAAGATAATGAAGGGGTTGGATAGGGTAGAGGTGGAGAGATTCTTTCCACTTAGAAAGGAAGCTAGAACTAGAGGGCACAGCCCCAAAATAAAGGGGGGTCAGTTTAGGACAGAGTTGAGGGGGAACTTCTTCTCTCAGAGGGTGGTGAATCTCTGGAATTCTCTGCCCACTGAAGTGGTGGAGGCTACCTCGTTGAATATGTTTAAATCACGGATAGATGGATTCCTGATCGGTAAGGGAATTAGGGGTTATAGGGATCAGGCGGGTAAGTGGAACTGATCCACTTCAGATCAGCCATGATCTTATTGAATGGTGGGGCAGGCTCGAGGGGCTAGATGGCCTACTCCTGCTCCTATTTCTTATGTTCTTATGTTCTTATAAATTAAAATTTCCCACTAACGCTACCCTATTATTCTTACAACTATCTGCAATCTCCCTACAATCTGCTCCTCTAGTTCCCGCTGGCTATTGGAGAGTCTATAATACAGTCCCATCAGAGTGACCATCCTTTTCTTGCTTCTAAGTTCTACCTATATGGCCTCATTTGATGAACCCCCAAGAATATCATCTCTAAGGATTGTTGTTATGCCCTCCCTTATCAAAATGTCAACTCCCACTCCTTACTTATCTGTACCTCAGTCATGTCTGTAGCATCTGTATCCTGGAACATTGAGCTGCCAGGCCTGTCCTTCTCTCAGCCATGTTTCAGTTTTGGCGATAATATCCCAGTCCTCAGACCCAATCCACGCTCTGAGCTCGTCCACCTTACCTTTTAAGCCTTATGCATTAAAGTAAATGCAGTTTAAACCAGAAATCTTTCTTCTCCCTTTACTGTGCCCCTGGCTATCCTGACTACTAATCTTGCTGTCATTGGCTATTGTATTTTCTCCTGACTTCTCATTGGTCCCTCTCATGCTCAGAGTGCCAACCTCTGCCAAACTAGTTTAAACTAGTAGCACTAGCAAATCTCCCCACAAGGATATTGGACCCCCTCTCCGCAAGGATATTGTAATCCATCCTCTTGTACAGGTCACCTCTCCCCTAGTTGAGATTCCAATGATCCAAGAATCCCTGCCTCCTGCACCAGCTCCTCAGCCATGCATTAATCTGGCTTATCTTTCTATTTATGTCCTGGCACGTGGCACTGGGAGTAATCCAGAGTTCACTACCCTTGAGGTCCTGCTTTTTAACTTCTTACCTAACTCCCTATACTCATTCCTCAGGACCTATGTCGTTTGTACCAATGATCTCTGGCTGTTCACCCTCTCCCTTCAGAATGTTCTGCAACTGCTCAGAGACATCCTTGACCCAAACATCAGGGAAAGTTAAACTCTGAGTGACAGCAAATGCTGAAGCGCCACAGGCAGTCAGGAAAGTTACCTATTGGTTTTCATCTGCCATAATGTCATTTGCCCAAAAAAAGTAACACATGCATTCCATATACTGGGCCCAATCCTCAATGACAGGGTTGAGTGAGTTAGTCTTCCAAATAAAGGCATAATGCCTAAGAATGGCTTACCCCAATTTAGACCAACATTTGTGAGTGAGTTCCCTCAAAATCGTGCTTTACCGGGGCGGCACGGTAGCACAGTGGTTAGCACTGCTGCTTCACAGCTCCAGGGACCTGGGTTTGATTCCCGGCTTGGGTCACTGTCTGTGTGGAGTTTGCACATTCTCCTCGTGTCTGCGTGGGTTTCCTCCGGGTGCTCCGGTTTCCTCCCACAGTCCAAAGATGTGTGGGTTAGGTTGATTGGCCATTCTAAATTGCCCTTAGTGTCCTGAGATGTGTAGGTTAGAGGGATTAGTGGGTAAATATGTAGGGATATGAGGCTAGGGCCTGGGTGGGATTGTGGTCGGTGCAGTCTCGATGGGCCGAATGGCCTCTTTCTGTACTGAAGGGTTTCTATGATTTCTATGATTCTATGATTTACCTTGTTACCACTGAAATAACTCCCACAAGGCCAGTGTCCCTTCACCAAATCCAGATTTATTTACAAATGTTAGTAATACTCAGGCAGCTACTTCACAATACAGAGTATACACCCTGAATGTCGGTAACCCCGACACTCCATCTGATATACCTGTGTAGGGCCCTCGGCTATAACTGCCTCAATCAGGGAGCTCATACTTCAACAGATCCACCTTGTGGACCTCATTAAAGTTATCACAGACCCAAATGCTGACAGGGGAAGGTTGAAGCTGGTCTCAAAATAAAAATGCAGCACCACCATCTTGAAATCTCAAAGTTGTTGCAGGATTTGAAATCTAGGCCGCGATTCTCCCAAAAATGCTGAATTGGCGGGAAAACTGTTCTAGATCCCGACTACTTTCTCAGTTCAGCTTCTCAGCCGAATCTCCCCACTCTGTGCACTTATGCCCCATTAGTAAAATTCTTTATGCCCATGAGAATCACATCACACCTGCGGTGTGTTCCCGTTGATTCACCTGCCCCACACTTAAACCATGCAATTGCTGGGGAACTCCATATAACCGGCTCCCGAGCATTTGTTCCAGAACGACTGCAGGAGATGGCAAGAATTCTGCACCTTACTTTTCAGAGGGTTCCCTCACCAGGATGCTGGATGGAGCGGAGCAGAGAGGGGATACACTTACCCCTGCTCCAGGAGAAGGCCTTCCAGCAGGGTCACCACCTCCACCTGGGATGCAGTGCCAGCCCTAGTGAGAGCAAGCTCACTGCCGAAGAGGACAGGACAGCAGTGTCAGAAGATGATGAACAATCTTATTGCTCAGGTTGGGTAAGTGAACCACACCCAAACTACCTCTGGACCCCTTGGGCATCCTTCAGACCTCCAATTCCATCTCTCATCCAGCCACCTCAGGGTTGCCAACACCAGCACGAGGCTCTCCTCCCCCTCCCACAATCACCATGATTTCCCCCAATAGCTGCTATGCTCCTTAAACTCCAGCTCCCAGTCAAGCCCCACGCCTGTCACACCTCATCACGATCTTCAATCTCACGATTCCTGCCTACACTCTCTCTATCTGTCATTGTAGGGCAAACTCAACCAGAACAAGCATGAGCGTGCACAGCCATTTAGAGTCATCCAAGCCCAGAACCCTCACGTGTTTTGAGGAGCGAGCCCTCGAGCTGGCCAGGGAGCAGGAAGAGCATGCTTCACTGCTGGTGAAGTAGGCATAGCAAACAAACGTGAGAACCCTGAGACACGCTGTCATTCCCCAGATCTCAAGTGAGTAATCAATGTTCCCTCCTTTATTCTCTGTAATGCACTGATGCTATGTCCCTTCTCTTGGAGGCCAATCAGCTGAATAGGCCAGACCATCCTCACACCCCCTGGACCCAGTGGACACAAGCAGCTCCAATGGAGACTTTGCCAACCACACCATGGAAGAGGCATCACAGCTGCCACCCACCCAGCACCACCACTCCTTGGCGGGATCATTAAGTAGGCAGGCTTCTGGGTCACTCATTGGTGAGCACCTCACAGCTGAAGATCCACAGCAGGTGGAGGCAGGGACTTCCTGGGGACTCAGAGGGATGCTGGCGGCCAGGACTCTGTTGAATGAGGGAAAAGGATTTGCAGGACTACAACCTGGGGCTCTCTAGCCAGGGTAGCTTAAGTATCTTCAGCCCATCTGATACTTGTGAGTGACACACCTCCAGCCCCAGACATTGAGGAGGGCAGCAGTCAAACATCCGTGCTGCCCAAAAGCAGGTCCCAGCCCCCCGGGGGACGCCTGCCAAGGTCATCTCAGGCAATAATGTGTAGAAGTCCTCAGGCAACCATCTCTTTGTAACTCTTTAGTGGTTTTAAAAAATATATTTATGGAAAGTTCATAATATACTGGAACATTACATTATGTAAAAAAAAACTAAGTATCTAATCAACATGCATCACCTTCCTTTGTGTTGTCATTCCTTTTAGTTTTTTTCTACTTTGTTCGCTGATGCTCATGCACACTCTCATTCTGCTGCCCTGCTCTCTATCTCCCTCACATAGGATCTCCTTACTTCAGGGATCTCTTCACAACCAATCATCTACCTACTGATGTCTTTCCCTGATTTTTTTGTTGATTTGATCTTGCAGTGCTGCCTCTCTGTTGCTTATTTTATCGTGCAGTGCTCACAACCCTTCCACTGTTTTAGCAGTTCTCCTCTCTCCCTCTCTCTCTCTGTCTCTCTCTCCATTTTATTTTACTTTGGTCTCCAGATGCGCATCCAGTATCTGGGACTTACTCAGTACCTGTTGTATATTAGTCACTACACTGCAATACTGATCTGATATTTAGCCAATACCTCCACCCTGTATCTGATATGAACTCAGTCCCTGTTATACTCAAAGTACTGGGGGAACTTTGTGATTTTTACTGGGCCATTTATCCAGAGGTCTGAACTAATACTTCAGAAAAATGTGTTTACATCCCATTGTGGAGGCTGGTGAATTTGAATTCAGTTTAGAACAAAGAACAATACAGCACAGGAACAGGCCCTTCGGCCCTCCAAGCCTGCGCTGCTCATGTGCCCAACTAGACCATTCGTTTGTATCCCTCTATTCCCAGTCTGTTCATGTGGCTATCTAAATAAGTCTTAACCGATCCCAGCGTGTCCGCCTCAATCACCTTGCTTGGCAGTGCATTCCAGGCCCCCACCACCCTCTGTGTAAAATACGTCCCCCTGACATCTGTGTTGAACCTTGCCCCCCTCACCTTGAACCTGTGACCCCTTGTGTTCGTCACCTCCGACCTGGGAAAAAGGTCCACTAGGGGGAACCACTGTTCACCCTATCTATGCCCTTCATAATTTTATACACCTCTACTAGGTCGCCCCTCATCCTCCGTCTTTCCAGGGAGAACATCCCCAGTTTAGCCAATCTCTCCTCATAGCTGAGACCCTCCATACCAGGCAACATCCTGGTAAACCTTTTCTGTACTCTCTCCAAAGCCTCCACGTCCTTCTGGTAGTGTGGCGACCAGAACTGGACGCAGTATTCCAAATGTGGCCTAACCAACGTTCTATACAGCTGCAACATCATATGCCAACTTTTATATTCTATGCCCCGTCCAATACAGGCAAGCATGCCATATGCCTTCTTCACCACCCTCTCCACCTGTGCTGCCACCTTTAAGGATCTGTGGACTTGTACACCCAGGTCCCTCTGTGTGTCTATACTCCTGATGGTTCTGCCATTTATTGTATAGCTCCCCCTTACATTAGATCTACCGAAATGCATCACTTCACATTTATCTGGATTAAATTCCATCTGCCATTTCTCCGCCCAATGTTCCAGCCTATCTATATCCTGCTGTATTCTCTGACAATGTTCATCACTATCCGCAACTCCAGCAATCTTTGTGTCGTCCGCAAACTTACTGATCGCACCAGCTACATCTTCCTCCAAATCATTTATATATATCAAACAGCAGAGGTCCCAGTACAGAGCCCTGCGGAACACCACTAGTCACAGACCTCCAACCGGAAAAAGACCCCTCCACTGTTACCCTCTGTCTTCTATGGCTAATCACGATATGGCTAATCTATGGCTAACCATCCCCTACGGACAAGCCCTCCACACACAGGATCTGTTCGGATGAGGAGGATCGCAACAGACACCTCCAGACACTGAAAGATGCCCTCATAAGAACAGGATATGGCGCTCAACTCATCGGTCGACAGTTCCGATGCGCCACAGCGAAAAACCGCACTGACCTCCTCAGAAGACAAACAGGGGACACGGTGGACAGAGTACTCTTCGTGGTCCAGTACTTCCCCGGAGCGGAGAAGCTATGGCATCTCCTCCGGAGCCTTCAACATGTCATTGATGAAGACGAACATCTCGCCAAGGCCATTCCCACACCCCCACTTCTTGCCTTCAAACAACCGCACAACCTCAAACAGACCATTGTCCGCAGCAAACTACCCAGCCTTCAGGAGAACAGTGTCCACGACACCACACAACCCTGCCACAGCAACCTCTGCAAGACATGTCGGATCTTTGACACAGATGCCATCATCTCACATGAGAACACCATCCACCAGGTACAAGGTACCTACTCTTGCAACTCGGCCAACGTTGTCTACCTGATGCGCTGCAGGAAAGGATGTCCCGAGGCATGGTACATTGGGGAAACCATGCAGACGCTACAACAACGGATGAATGAACACCGCTCAACAATCACCAGGCAAGACTGTTCTCTTCCTGTTGGGGAGCATTTCAGCGGTCACGCGCATTCAGCCTCTGATCTTCGGGTAAGTGTTCTCCAAGGCGGCCTTCACGACACACGACAGCGCAGAGTCGCTGAGCGAAACTGATAGCCAAGTTCCGCACACATGAGGATGGCCTAAACCGGGATGTTGGGTTTATGTCACACTATCAGTAATCCCCACAGCTTGCCTGCTGGACTTGCAGAATCTCACTGGCTGTCCTGTCTGGAAACAATACACATCTCCTTAACTTGTGCTTAATACTCCCTCTACTCACATTGTCTGTATCTTTAATACCTGGTTGGCTGTAGAGATTCGCATTCTAATCAGTATTCTGTAACTTGATTTTGTGTCTCTGTGCCCTGTTTGAGAGCAGATTTCCACTCCATCTGACGAAGGAGCAGCGCTCCGAAAGCTAGTGGCGTTTGCTACCAAATAAACCTGTTGGACTTTGACCTGGTGTTGTTAGACTGCTTACTGTGTTCTATGGCTAAGCCAGTTCTCCACCCATCTAGCTAGCTCACCTTTTATCTCGTGAAATTTAACCTTTTGCACCAGCCTGCCATGAGAGATAAATCTGGAATAAAAAGCGAGCATCATTATTAGTGACCACAAAGCTATTGGGATTGTGCAAAGCCCCATCTGCTTCACTGGTTTTCTAAAAAGGAAACTTGCCACATTACACTGTGATTCAAGATGTATCAATATGCTTGCCTGTTAACTGCCCTCAGAAGCCACTGTATTGTACTGGAATGGCTACAAAACGCACTACCGGGATCAACCTTAGCACTGAACAAAGAACAAAGAACAATACAGCACAGGAACAGGCCCTTTGGACCTCCAAGCCCGTGCCGCTCCCTGGTCCAAACTAGACCATTCTTTTGTATCCCTCCATTCCCACTCCGTTCATATGGCTATCTAGATAAGTCTTAAACGTTCCCAGTGTGTCCACCTCCACCACCTTGTCTGGCAGCGCATTCCGGGCCCCCACCACCCTCTGTGTAAAATTTGTCCTTCTGATATCTGTGTTAAACCTTCCCCCCCCCCCTTCACCTTGAACCTATGACCCCTCGTGAACGTCACCACCGACCTGGGGAAAAGCTTCCCACCGTTCACCCTATCTATGCCTTTCATAATTTCATACACCTCTATTAAATTTCCCCTCATCCTCCGTCTTTCCAGGGAGAACAACCCCAGTTTACACAATCTCTCCTCAGAACTAAGCCCCTCCATACCAGGCAACATCCTGGTAAACCTCCTCTGTACTCTCTCCAAAGCCTCCACGTCCTTCTGGTAGTGTGGCGACCAGAACTGGACGCAGTATTCCAAATGCGGCCGAACCAACGTTCTATACATCTGCAACATCAGACCCCAACTTTTATACACTATGCCCCGTCCTATAAAGGCAAGCATGCCATATGCCTTCTTCACCACCTTCTCCACCTGTGACGTCACCTTCAAGGATCTGTGGACTTGCACACCCAGGTCCCTCTGCGTATCTACACCCTTTATGGTTCTGCCATTTATCGTATAGCTCCTCCCTACATTATTTCTACCAAAATGCATCACTTCGCATTTATCAGGATTGAACTCCATCTGCCATTTCTTTGCCCAAATTTCCAGCCTATCTATATCCTTCTGTAGCTTCTGACAAAGCTCCTCACTATCTGCAAGTCCTGCCAATTTTGTGTCGTCCGCAAACTTACTGATCACCCCAGTTACACCTTCTTCCAGATCGTTTATATAAATCACAAACAGCAGAGGTCCCAATACAGAGCCCTGCGGAACACCACTAGTCACAGGCCTCCAGCCGGAAAAAGACCCTTCCACTACCACCCTCTGTCTTCTGTGACCAAGCCAGTTCTCCACCCATCTAACCACCTCCCCCTTTATCCCATGAGATCCAACCTTTTTCACCAACCTACCATGAGGGACTTTGTCAAACGCTTTACATATAGACGTCCATATAGATGACATCCATGGCCCTTCCCTCGTCAACCATTCTGGTCACTTCTTCAAAAAACTCCACCAGGTTAGCGAGGCATGACCTCCCTCTCACAAAACCACGCTGACTATCGTTAATGAGTTTATTCCTTTCTAAATGCGCATACATCCTATCTCTAAGAATCTTCTCCAACAACTTCCCCACCACGGACGTCAAGCTCACCGGCCTATAATTGCCCGGGTTATCCTTCCTACCCTTCTTAAATAACGGGACCACATTAGCTATCCTCCAATCCTCTGGGACCTCACCTGTGTCCAGTGACGCGACAAATATTTGCGTCAGAGGCCCAGTGATTTCATCTCTCGTCTCCCTGAGCAGCCTTGGATAGATTCCATCAGGCCCTGGGGATTTGTCAGTCTTTATATTCTCTAACAAACCTAACACTTCCTCCCTTGTAATGGAGATTTTCTCCAACGGTTCAACACTCCCCTCTGAGACACTCCCAGTCAACACACCCTCTCCTTTGTCAATACCGACGCAAAGTATTCATTTAGGATCTCCCCTACTTCTTTGGGCTCCAAGCATAATTCCCCACTTTTGTCCCTGAGAGGTCCGATTTTTTCCCTGACAACCCTTTTGTTCCTAACGTATGAATAAAATGCCTTGGGATTCTCCTTAATCCTGTCTGCCAAGGACATTTCATGACCCCTTTTTGCCCTTCTAATTCCCCGTTTCAGTTCTTTCCTACTTTCTTTGTACTCCTCCAGAGCTCCCTCCGTTTTTAGCTGCCTGGACCTAACATACGCCTCTCTTTTCTTTTTGACCAGTCCCTCAATTTCCCTGGTTATCCACGGTTCTCGAATCCTACCCTTCCTATCCTTCTTTTTTTACAGGCACATGCCTGTCCTCTAGCCCTAACAACTGTTCCTTAAAAGACTCCCACATGCCAGATGTGGATTTACCCTCAAACAGCCTCTCCCAATCAAGAGCTGCCAATTTCTGCCTAATCCCACTAAAGTTAGCCTTCCCCCAATCCAACACCTTACCCTTGGGACACCACTCATCCTTTTCCATCACTATCCTAAAGATAACAGAATTGTGGTCACTATTTGCCACATGTTCCCCTACCGAAACTTTGAAGACCTGACCGGGCTCATTCCCCATTACTAGCCCCCTCTCTAGTCGGGCTATCTACATAGTGTTCCAAAGAACCCTCCTGTACGCATTTTACAAATTCCTCCCCATTCAGAGTCCCAGCTCTCAGCGATTTCCAGTCTATACCAGGGAAATTGAAGTCTCCCACTACAACAACCCTATTTTTCCTGCACCTATCCAGTATCTCCTGACATATCCGTTCTTCCACTTCCCTTGGGCTGTTGGGGGGCCTGTAGTATACCCCCAACATAGTGACTGCGCCCTTCCTGATGTGCAGATGTGCCTGTAAAAAGGAAAGATAGGAAAGGTAGGATTCGAGAGCCGTGGATAACCAGGGAAATTGAGGATCTGATTAAAATGAAAAGGGAGGCGTACGTTAAGTCCAGGCAACTGAAAACAGATGGAGCTCTGGAGGAATACAGAGAGAGTAGGAAAGATCTCAAATGGGGAGTTAGAAGGGCAAAAAGAGGTCACGAGATGTTCTTGGCAGGCAGGATTAAGGAGAATCCTAAGGCATTCTATTCATACGTTAGGAACAAAAGAGTTGTCAGGGAGAAAATCGGACCTCTCAGGGACAAAGGAGGGGAATTATGCTTAGAACCCAAGGGAATAGGGGAGATCCTAAATGAATACTTTGCATCGGTATTCACGAAGGAGAGGGGCGTGTTAACCGGGAGTGTCTCGGAGGGAGGTGTTGACCCGTTAGAGAAAATCTTCATTACAAGAGAGGAAGTGTTAGGTTTTTTAGGGAACATTAAAACTGACAAAGCCCCAGGGCCTGATGGCATCTATCCTCGACTGCTCAGGGAGACGAGAGGTGAAATTGCTGGGCCTCTGACAGAAATCTTTGTCGCTTCTTTGGACACGGGTGAGGTCCCTGAGGATTGGAGGATAGCGAATGTGGTCCCGTTGTTTAAGAAGGATAGCAGGGATAACCCAGGAAATTATAGGCCGGTGAGCTTGACGTCCGTGGTAGGGAAGTTGTTGGAGAGGATTCTTAGAGACAGGATGTATGTGCATTTAGAACGGAACAATCTCATTAGTGACAGACAGCATGGTTTTGTAAGAGGGAGGTCGTGCCTTACAAATTTGGTGGAGTTTTTTGAGGAAGTGACAAAAACGGTTGACGAAGGAAGGGCCGTGGATGTCGTCTATATGGATTTCAGTAAGGCATTTGACAAAGTCCCACATGGCAGGTTGGTTAAGAAGGTTAAGGCTCATGGGATACAAGGAGAAGTGGCGAGATGGGTGGAGAACTGGCTTGGCCATAGGAGACAGAGGGTAGTGGTCGAAGGGTCTTTTTCCGGCTGGAGGTCTGTGACCAGTAGTGTTCCGCAGGGCTCTGTACTGGGACCTCTGCTATTTGTGATATATATAAATGATTTGGAAGAAGGTGTAACTGGTGTAATCAGCAAGTTTGCGGATGACACGAAGATGGCTGGAATTGCGGATAGCGAAGAGCATTGTCGGGCAATACAGCAGGATATAGATAGGCTGGAAAATTGGGCGGAGAGGTGGCAGATGGAATTTAATCCGGATAAATGGGAAGTGATGCATTTTGGAAGAAATAATGTAGGGAGGAGTTATACAATAAATGGCAGAGTCATCAGGAGTATAGAAACACAGAGGGACCGAGGTGTGCAAGTCCACAAATCCTTGAAGGTGGCAACACAGGTGGAGAAGGTGGTGAAGAAGGCATATGGTATGCTTGCCTTTATAGGACGGGGTATAGAGTATAAAAGCTGGAGTCTGATGATGCAGCTGTATAGAACGCTGGTTAGGCCACATTTGGAGTACTGCGTCCAGTTCTGGTCGCCGCACTACCAGAAGGACGTGGAGGCATTGGAGAGAGTGCAGAGAAGGTTTACCAGGATGTTGCCTGGTATGGAGGGTCTTAGCTATGAGGAGAGATTGGGTAGACTGGGGTTGTTCTCCTTGGAAAGACGGAGAATGAGGGGAGATCTAATAGAGGTGAACAAGATTATGAAGGGTATAGATAGGGTGAACGGTGGGAAGCTTTTTCCCAGGTTGGAGGTGACGATCACAAGGGGTCACGGGCTCAAGCTGAGAGGGGCGAAGTATAACTCAGACATCAGAGGGACGTTTTTTACACAGAGGGTGGTGGGGGCCTGGAATGCGCTGCCAAGTAGGGTGGTGGAGGCAGGCACGCTGACATCGTTTAAGACTTACCTGGATAGTCACATGAGCAGCCTGGGAATGGAGGGATACAAACGATTGGTCTAGTTGGACCAAGGAGCGGCACAGGCTTGGAGGGCCGAAGGGCCTGTTTCCTGTGCTGTACTGTTCTTTGTTCTTTGTTCCTGTTTCTAAGCTCCACCCAGAGTGACTCGTTACACAACCCCTCTGAATTGTCCTCCCTCTGCACCGCTGTAATATGCTCTCCCACTAATACTGCTACTCCCCCACCTCTTTTGGCCCCTCTGGATTCACTGGATTCAGACACGACAAAGGTACGCCCTATTCAAATGATCCAGTTGAGCCCTCCTCTTTGGTGAGTCACCAACATCTGGTGACTCGTCCCAAAATTGGGAGAGCTGTCCCACAGACTCGTCATACTCACCAAATCATACTCTGCAGCCAATGTCCCTGGGTATGCCCTGTCCTACCAGAAAGACAGGCCCACTAGAGGTAGTCAGTCTACAGCCAGGGCTGAGTGGGCCTGGGAGTTTGGAATACTGACTTCAGACCCCAAGAAATCTTATGACATCCGATCAAATATGGGTGAAGTAACCTTCTGCTGATTGCCACTTATCTCCCACCTTCAAGTCACGACTTGAAAGAAGCTCTAAGTTCAGCAAGAAGACCTGGAAGAGGGAGTTTAATGTCCATGACCAAGTGTGGCTCTGTAGCAACACCACTGACTGAACTGGCTGAGACCTAAAGGGCATCTCTGTCAGATTGGCCTGCGGCAGGTGGTGCGGGAAGAAGTAAGAGAAAAACCCCAATTTGATCTCATTCTCACTCATCAACCTGCTGCAGATACTTCTGCCTATGACAGGAGTAACCACCACACAGTCCTTGTGGAGTCCTAGCTTCATACTGAGGATAACATGCATTGTGTTGTATGACAGTGGCACGATGTTAAATGGGATAGGTTCAGAACATGATCTAGCAGCTATAATACAGATATCATTGAGAAGGTGTGGGTCATCAGCAGTAGCAGAATTGTATTCCACCACAAACTGTAACTTCTGGCCTTGCATATTCCTCACTCTACCATTCCCATCAAAGACAAGTATAAGAGAAAATGCCATGGGCAATACCAGGGCATGCTTGAAAATAGTTGCCAATTTGATGAAGCTACAACACAGGATTACATGCAGGCTAAACAGCATCAGCAGCATGTATAAAGTCAAGCAAAACCAGATCAACAGATCAGATCAAAACTCTGCAGTTCTGCAACAGTTAGTCATAATTGATGGTGGACAATTAACAACTAACTAGAGGAAGAGACTCCATAAATATTGACATCCCCAATGATGGCAGAGTTCAGCATGTCATTAAAGATAAGGCTGAAGCTGTTATTACTTTCTTCAGGCAGAAGTGGAGTGAATGATCCATCTTTGCCTCATCCTGAGGTTCTAACCATTTTCAGTTAATTCCTCTGAATTATTTGAAATAGCTAAGCATACTGGACGCAGCACAGGCTATGAATCAAAATTACCAGATTATCATAAAAACTCACCTGCTTCACTATAGTCTTTCGGGGAAGGAAATCTATTGTCCTGAACCAGTCTGGCCTACATATGACCACAAGTCCACAGCAATGTGGTTGACTCTCAATTATCCTCTGAAATGGTCCAGCAGTTAAATCAAACAGCTACGGGAAAATGGGATAAAAATAAAACTGAATAGACCATCTTCCGGCATTGACTTAGGCACTAGAGCTTTCACAGTTGCTGGAACATCCTCCCTAAGAGCACTATGGATGTATCTGTACTGCATGGACAGCAGGAGTTAAATAAGGTGGCTCAACAGCACCTTCTCAAGGGCAATTAGGGATAAGACTATAAGACGTAGGTGCAGAATTCGGCCACTCGGCCCATTGAGTCTGCTCCGCCATTCAATCATGGCTGATATTTTTCTCATCCCCATTCTCCTGCCTTTTCCCCATCACCCCTGATCCCCTTATTAATCAAGAACCTATCTATCTCTGTCTTAAAGACATTCAATGACCTGGCCTCCACAGCGTTCTGCGGCAAAGAGTCCCACAGATTCACCACTCTCTGGCTGAAGAAATTCTTCGTCATCTCTGTTTCAAAGGATCGTCCCTTTACCTGAAGTTGTGCCCTCTGGTTCTAGTTTTTCCGACTAGTGGAAACATCCTCTCCATGTCCACTCTAACCAGGCCTCGCAGTATCCTGTAAGTTTCAATAAGATCCCCCCCTCATCCTTCTAAACTCCAACGAGCACAGACCCAGAGTCCTCAACCATTCCTCATATGACAAGCTTCCAGGGATCATTCATGTGAACCTCCTCTGGACCCTTTCCAAGACCAGCACATCTTTCCTTAGATATGAGGCTCAAAACTGCTCACAATACTCCAAATGGGGTCTGACCAGAGTCTTATACAGTCTCAGAATTACGTCCTGCTCTTGTATTCTAGCCCTCATGAATGCTAATGGGATGGGCAACAAATGCTAGCCTTATATATAACTATATGGACGGCACAGTGGCACAGTATTAGCACTGTTGCCTCACTGCCAAATAATTATATGGGCAGCACGGCGGCACAGTGGTTAGCACTGCTGCCAGGGACCCGGGTTCAATTCCAGCCTCGGTGACTGTTAGTGTGGAGTTTGTGCATTCTCCCTGTGTCTGCATGGGTTTCCTTTGGGTGCTCTGGTTTCTTCCCACAGTCCAAAGGTGTACGGGTTAGGTTGATTGGCCATGCTAAATTGCCCCTTAGTGTTAGGCGATTAGCAGGGTAAATACGTTGGGTTAAGGGGATAGGGCCTGGGTGGGATTGTTGTCGGTGCAGGCTCGATGGGCCGAACAGCCACCTACTGCACCGTAGAGATTCTATGATTCTACTATTCTTATCAGCAATGCTCGCATCTCATGAGTAATTTTTAAAAAAAATGTCAAGTACTTTAGAACAGATTCTTGCATACACGCAACAAAATGGAAAATTGTCCCACTATCTCCCATCAACGCAAAGCAGGACAAATTAAACCTAATGAACCACTGCCCATCAGCCTACTCTCAATCATCAGCAAAGTGATGGAAGATGCCTTCAACAGTGCTGTCAAGTGGCATTTATTCAGCTATTCAGCTACTCATTACAGTCTTGGTCCAAACATGAACAAAAGAGCTCATTCTCAAGGTGAGGTGAGAGTGACTGCCCTTGACATCAAGGCAACATTTGGTTAAGTATGGCATCAAGGTGCCCTACTAGAATTAAAGTCGATGGGAATCGAGGAAAACTCTATTGGTTGGAGTCACATCTGGCACAAAGGAAGATAATTGTGGTTGTTGGAGGTTAATCATTTTAGTCGCAGGGCATCAATGCAGTGTTCCAGGCTCAACCAGCTTCAGCTTATTCATCACTGACCTTTCAACCATCATAAGTTCAAAAGTAAGGATGTTCGCAGATGATTGCACAACATTTAGTTATATTTGGAATTCCTTCGATTATGGATCAGCCCCCACCTACTTGTAGCAAAACTTGGATATCATGCAGGCTTAGTTTGATAAATGGCGGCCACTTCCAGTAAGAGAGTCTAACAATCCAGTATATAACCAGTGTGTGATATACATGATGTGGAGATGCCGGCGTTGGACTGGTGTAGGCACAGTAAGAAGTTTCACAACACCAGGTTAAAGTCCAACAGGTTTATTTGGTAGCACAAGCTTTCGGAGTGCTGCTCCAAAAGTTCATGCTACCTGATGAAGGAGCGCTGCTCACCTGATGAAGGAGCAGCGCTCCGAAGGCTTGAGCTACCAAATAAACCTATTGGACTTTAACCTGGTGTTGTGAGACTTCTTACTGTGACATACATGGTCAGTGATATACACCCAGTAGGCGTCGGACAACCAGTATGTGACATTTACCCAGTGTCTGAGATACACCTCGCATTGCACCCAGTACCTGATAGTCAGCTTGAATAAAAAATAATCAGGAACTGAATTGTTTTAGCCTCACATGGCATAAACTTTGAAATTATACTTTATCCCTGCGGATTGATATCAAAACAAAAGCAGTCTAGGATCACCTTTCAAAATGTAATGCAGATGTGACCATGAGTGGATGTTTAATAGAATCCATTCACTTAAAATTAAAAACTACACTGAATGGAAAATATTCACAACCTGCCAGCATAGTGCATCACCCCCACAGTGGTAATAAAAATATACTTTTAAAACCGTAAACTGATTAATGTGCCTTTCAAGAAAAACAAAGCGATGTTGGCTTTAGTGGCCTATATGAAGGCTCGGTGCCAAAGCTTCAGTATTTGATGTCAGATAGAAATCCGTGTATTGGTGCAGTAATAAAATGACATGACCCACAGTGCACCAAGCAGGGCTTGCCATCATCTGGGTCCCTTAATCACTGTCATCTGTATTCAATTTTATCCATAAAACTAAACAACTCAACTATGATAATCCAGACTTCAACTTTGCAACTGAAGACCACCTGATTTATATTATAAACAAAGAATCAATGAGAAAAAAAGGTCACTTGTCCCATTGAAGTCCATTCCATCGCTTGTCCAAATTTTTGCATCTCAGCATCGAGATAGTCAGCCATGGCTCAATAATGTTCCCTCGCCTTAGTAAGAAGGATGTGGTTCAAGTCCTGCTCCAAACACTTGTGCACATAATAACTTAATCAATTATTTACTCTTAATATGAAGTCAGAAGTGAGGATATTTGTTGGTGATTACACAATTTTCAATCCTGGAATTCCCTCCCTAATGGCATTCTGGGTCAACCCACAGCACATGGACTGCAGCGATTCAAGAAGGCAGCTCACCATCATCCTCTCAAGGGCAGCTAGGGATGGGCAATAAATGCTGGCCAGCCAGCGGCACCCATGTCTCATGCATGAATAAAAAAAAATACCATTCACAAATCCTCAAGTAATGAAGTAATTTGTGCCTTGATAATAGTCAGGCTTCAGCTGATGAGTGGCAAATAATATTTGTGCCACATGAGTTCCAAACAATGGCCATCCCCACCAAGAGAGAATGACCCCTTGACATCCAATGACATTACCATCGCTGAATCCTCCATTATCAACATCCTGGGGGTTACCATTGACTAGAAACAGCTGGACCAACCGTATAGATATGTGGCTACAAGAGCAGGTCAGAGGCTGGGAATTCTGCAGCAAGTATCTCGCCCCTTGACCATCCAAAGCCTTTCCAGCATCGACAAACAAAAGTCATGTATGATGAAATACTCTCCAGTTTTCCTGGATGGGTTCAGCCCCAACAACACTCAAGAACCTTGACACTATTCAAGACAAAGCAGCCCAACTACCATCTGAAATATCCATTCCCTCCACCACCAATGCCATCTTAAAGATGCACTGCAGCAACTCAAGGCTTCTCAACAGTTTCTTCCAAACATATGACCTCTACCAACTAGAAGAACAAAGTCAGCAGACAAATGGGAACACCATCAGATGCAAGTTCGTCTCCAAATCACTTACCATCCCTATATTGTCATTCCTTCATCGTTATTGGGTCAAAATCCTGGAACAACCTCCCCAACAGCACTGTGGGTGTGCCTGCATCACTTAGTAGTTTAAGAAGGGCGCTCATTCCCTCTTCTCAAGGGCAAATAGAGATAGGGAACAGATACTGGGCTTGTCAGCAGTGCTTAAATTCCAAGAATAAGTTAATAAAATATCTAAGCTGACACCTCTGTGCAGTACTGAGTGCTGCACTGTTGGAAGAGATGCCTTTCTGATGAGACATTAAGAGACATTAAACTGAGACCCCATTTGACCTCAGTTGGATGTAAAAAAGAAACCATATGGGATTATTTGAAGAAGCAGAGTATTCCCCTTGATGTTCTGACCAATATTTATCGATCAACCAATTTCACAAAAAAATTGGTCATTATCTTATTGCTTTTTGTGGGATCTAACTGTGTGCTTTAAAGTACTAGGGACATTCTGAGGTCATAAGTTACTATAAAAAGTAAAGTATTTTCTTTCAATTGTATTTTGAATTATCAAGATCATAGGATCTCTACAAAAGGAGGCCATTCAGCCCATTGAGTCTGCATCAACTCTCCAAAATAGCATTTTATTCAGGCTCCCCCCCTCCCCACCCTATCCCTGTAACCCCACCCATTTACCATGGCTAATTCACTTAACCTCCACTTCTTTGGACACTAAGGGACAATGTAGTATGGTTAATCCATCTAACCTGCACATCTGGCCATCGGGGAGATGCCAGAGGACCGGAGAATAGCTAGTGTGGTCCCACTATTTAAGAAAGAGACAAGCCAAGGAACTACTGACCAGTGAGTCACATGTCTGTGGTTGGGAAAATACTGGAGAAAATTCTGAAGGAGAGAATCTATCTCCATTTGGAAAGGCAATGTTTGATCAGGGATAGTCAGCATGGTTTCTCAGAGGGGGTCATGCCTAACAAACGTGATTGAATTTTTCGAGCATGTAACCAAGTGTGTAGATGAGGGCAGTGGGGTTGATGTAGTTTACATGGATTTCAGCAAAGCCTTTGACAAAGTCCCACATGGGAGACTTATTAAGAAGGCAAACACACATGGGATACAGGGTGATCTGATAAGGAGGATTCATAATTGTCTTAGCGGAGGAGACAGCGGGTGATGACAGATGGTTGCTTTAGTGACTGGAGGCCAGTAACCAGTGGCATACCACAGGGATCCGTGCTAGGCCCCCCTATTGTTCATCATTTATATAAATGGCATAGATGACTATGTGGGGTGTAAGATCAGTAAGTTCGCCGATGACATTAAGATTGGCCAGGTGGTTAACAGTGAGGTAGTGTGTCTTGGGTTACAGGGAGATATAGATGAGATGGTCAAATGGGCAGATAAGTGGCAGATGGAATTTAACCCTGAAAAGTGTGAGGTGGTACACTTTGGAAGGAGTAATTTGACAAAGAAGTATACTATGAAAGGTCTGACACAGTGAATTATAGAATAGAATCATAACATCCCTACGGTGCAGATGGAAGCCATTCAGCTCATTGTGTCTGCACTGACTATGATCCCACCCAGACTCTATCCCCATAACCCCACCTATTTACCCTAGCTGGTTCCCCCTGAGACTAAGGCAATTTAGAATGGCCAATCAACCTAACCCACATCTATGGCACACTTGCCTTTACAAAAGCAGAGAGGCCATGATGGGAGTTGTATAGAACTTTGGTGAGGCCACAGCTGGAGTACTGTATAGAGTTCTGGTTGCCACATTATAGGAAGGATGTGATCACGCAGGAAGGGGTGCAGAGGAGATTCACCAGGATGTTGCCTGGGATGGAACACTTAAGTTATAAAGAGAGGTTGAATAGGCTTGGGTTGTTTTCTCTGGAGCAGAGAAGACTGAGGAGCGGCTTGATTGAGGTGTTCAAGATTATGAGGGACAGGGTGGATAGGGAGCAGCTGTTCCCCTTAGTTAAAGGGTCAGTTACAAGGGGATGCAAGTTAAAAGTTAGAGGTGGGAGGTTTAGGTGGGATTTGAGGAAAACCTTTTTTACCCAAGGTGGTTCTGGAATGCACTGCCTGGGAGGGTGGTGGAGGCGGGATGCCTCACATCCTTTATAAAGTACCTGGATAAGTACTTGGCCTGCCATAACATTCAAGACTATGGTCCAAGTGCTGGCAAGTGGGATTAGGTGGGCAGGTCAGGCCCTTTCAGGCATTGGTGTGGATTCTCTGGGCCAAAGGACCTCTTCTGCACTGTAATATTCTATGATTCTGTGATCTTTTTAATGTGGGAGGAAACAGGAGCGCCTGAGGAAACACACGTAGACACAGGGAGATTGTGCAAACTACTCACAGACAGTCACCCAATTGTCGAATAAATGATTCCAATATTTATCTTTAAGCTCTTCCTTGTTTGAGATTTAAAAGTTAATGCAGGACAGGAAAGCGGAGGTCTATAAATCTGGAATTAGCGATTAGATTGTGCCAATCTTTCTTTAAAAGCATAGATTGCAGGAATGAAGGAAGGATTGAGGAAATAAAGTGATCTAGTTTTGAGGGCTTGGAAATTTTTGACTGGGAGTCTCTGGGATGATTCAGTGGACTGATAATGTAGCATTTAATAGTATATTTGCTTAGAAGGAACAAGAAAGCAAAGTACAAAGAAGCCCTGACCATGATAAAATTAATAAAATAGAGAAAGTTAAGGAAGATTTCAATAGAGGGAGAGAGGCTAGAAGTTAGGGGAGTCAGTGCTGTGTGGATTCTTCTCCTCTCCCACCTTAACTTCTGAAGATGCACTGTTTACAATACTTTTTAGGGGTTAGTGGTGGCACAGTGGTTAGCACTGCTGCGTCTCAGCGCCAGGGACCTGGGTTCGATTCCCAGCTTGGGTGACTGTGTGGGGTTTGCACATTCTGCCCGTGTCTGTGTGGGTTTCCTCCGGGTGCTCTGGTTCCTTCCCATAGTCCAAAAATGTGTGGGTTAGGTTGATTGACCATGCTAAATTGCTCCTCAGTGTCAGGGGGATTAGCAGGATAAATATGTGGGGTTACGGGGATAGGGCCAGGGTGGGATTGTTGTCGGTGCACGCTCAAAGTCTGAATGTTGAAAACTCTAGTTTACCCAGTTCCTTTTTTAATTCTACTTGTGCCAGTTCATTCTATACACATTAACACACATTTTTTGTTCTTTATGGAATAATTCATATTTATGTTCAATTTAATTTGCCTCCTGTTCATTTAACAGATGTAAATTAATCCCGAAATTGCTATAATTCCCCCTTTGTTGATTAATCTGATAAATTAATATTTGATTTCTCAAACCAGGTTAACTACGGCAACTGCACTGTTCCATAGGCCAACAGATAAGAAGAAAGTAAGAACGTGCATTTAAGCAGCATCTTTCAGAATCTCAGAATGGCCCAAAGCTTAGTCAATGAAGTAATTTTGAAGTGTAGGTAATGTCGGGAAATGCAGCAGCCAAATTGAGCACAGCTAGATCCCAAAAATACGATAAATGTTCAACCAGTCTGTTTTAGTGAGGGATGAATATCAGTTGGGACACCAGAATAACATTCCTTATTCAACATTGTCACAGGATCTTATTTCATCCATCTGAAAAGACAGATAAGGCAACAAATCTCTAGAGTGAGCATTAAACCTACAACCTTTTGACTCAGAGGTGAGACTGAGCCAAGGCTGACTCACTTTGACATTTAAAAGCTCTCATAATCAATGTTTTACGTTGTACCTCTAAACCCATCTGTTCACCCCAATTCTATATTTGTTCTCTGCTCCCCTCCCTCAAGTTGTGTACATTTTGCATTTTAGCATATGCTGGAATAATCACCAGGCAGGAGTGTTCGCTTCCTGTTGGGGAGCACTTCAGCAGTCACGGGCATTCGGCCTCTGATCTTCGAGTAAGCATTCTCCAAGGCGGCCTTCACGACACACGACAGCGCAGAATCGCTGAGCAGAAACTGAAACCCAAGTTCCGCACACTTGAGGATGGCCTCAACCGCTATCTTGGGTTCATGTCACACTATCTGTAACCCCCATGACTTGCCTGGGCTTGCAAAATCTCACTAACTGTCCTGGCTGGAGACAATATACATCTCTTTAACCTGTGCTTAACCCTCTCTCCACTCACATTGTCTGTACCTTTAAGACTTGATTACCTGTAAAGGCTCGCATTCCAACATTATCTTGTAAATTGAGTTTGTGTCTATATATGCCCTGTTTGTGAACACAACTTCCATTCACCTGATGAAGGGGCAGTGCTCCAAAAGCTTGAGCTACCAAATAAACCTGTTGGACTTTAACCTGGTGTTGTGAGACTTCTTACTGTGCTAACCCCACATGAACAGGTGCTTTATGATGCAGCTTCCAATTCAGTGATCAATATTGACCATTTTCCTACTAAATGAGAAGCAGAAGCATGGCACAATGGTTAACACTGCTGCCTCACAGTGCCAGGGACCCGAGTTAAATTCCAGCTTTGGGTGGCTGTGTAGAGTTTGCACGTTTCCTCTGAATGCTGCAGTTTCCTCCCACAGTCCAAAGATGTGTAGGTTAGGTGGATTGGCCATCCTCAATTGCTAATAATTGAGACAAGGAGAACCATCTTGAGTCTATGCTCGCCATCCGCAGGAATGGTGGCCAACTCGGTAGTGCCCATTCGGCAGTGTCAACCTGGCATTGCAACCTGTGCCAAAGAGCAGTGCCAGTGGGCAGACCCCAGTGGGAGCCTCATGACGGAGGGGTGGATTAATTTATTTGTGGTGGGGATGGGAGCTGGGGATGCTGACGATGGCTGTTTGGGGCATGCGGTGGGTGGGTACAGTCATTGACTGTGTGGGTGAGGGGTTTGGGGGGAAGGGGCCTGATGCTCAGGGGAAGAGAGTTGGGGGGGAGAAATGCTGGCTCCTGATCTGGGGGGTTGGGGGGAGAGGGTGCCGGCTCTGATTAAGGGTGAGGGGGAGCCCCTGAGACCTCCGTGGTGGGCTGGGAGGGAGATCTTTGTTTGGTCTTTAAACATGGCGCTCCAATCTCATTGGAGCCTGGCTTTACTGGCGTGTTGAGTCCCTGCCCTCCTACTTGACGGTGTGAAACATGCCTACTTTTTTTTGTGGTAGAATGTGGTAAGATCTGGATAGGAGACATGCCTGTTTGTCTGGTGAAGCACACTATTTTTCTCACTGGAACCAACACTGCCATTTTTTAGTAAGAATTTGGTCAAAGATTACAAATTTATTTCTTGTGCTTCGTTTACCTCATGATCTAAAACAGGCTGGCAAAATTCAAATTCACAAAAAGAATCCAACCCATACTCCCCCCAACTTCCAGCATAAGAGTTTTATGTCAAAGTTCATTATGACAGTGGGCTCCCTGACCTTGTTATGAACTTTATAAATAATAATTTGATGATGTCTATGGTGTGTCTGATTCAGACTGCTGCAGGTACTGCTATTTAAAATATCAGTCCTGTTTCTTAAGGGGAAAATAGGAGCAGTAGGCCATTTGGCCCTTCAAGGTTGCTCTGCCATTCATTATGATCATGGATGATCATGGATGATCATCAACTCAATAGCCTGATCCGACCTTCTCTTTGCTCCAAGTGGTATATCTATTGAAAGCATACAATGTTTTGGCCTCAACTTCTTTCTGTGGTATCAAATTCCACAGGCTTACCACTCTCTGGATGAAGAGAACATCTTAGGTTCACATGGTCATGTCTTCTATTTTATATTGCACTTGCATTATGTTTGATTTCAGTTATATTGAAAAAAAGTCTGGGAATAAAACCTGGCATCAGTAAAAGTGACCTTGAAACTATCGGATTACAGTAAAATAACACAAGATTCACTAATGTCCATGTGTAAGTTCCTCACTCTAACCACTTTTTGAGTGCAGAATTTTTATTCAGTTTATGAGTGACTAGTCTTGTATTTATGGTCTTGTATTTGGATTTCTCCTAAAGTGGAAACACTTTCTCTACATCTACCTGATCACAGTCTTTCATAATTTTGGAGATCTGTAACTGGTCACCCCCTCAGTCTTCTCTCTTCTACAACAAAGCCCCAAACCTGTTAAATATTTCCTGATAGTTATAACTTCTCAGTCTGATATCAGCCTTTTTTGCACCTTCTCCAGTGCCTCTATATCTTATAGTATCAAGAATAGGTGCGGAATTTTCTCGTCCCACCTGCCACGGGAATCGTAGTGGGTGGGACATGGATCATGCAAAGGTCTGTTGCCCTTCTGGCATTGGGGCGAGCGCAGCTGGAAAATCCCGCCCTAGAAGTGAGCACAGTGCTCCAAGCAACTTTCTGTTGTAGATGCTTTGCTTCCAGAAACGGCAATGAAACTACACCTTATGACATTCCATGGTGTTTCCCATTAGCGATATTAAACAAGAGATGGAACCTATTGCAACTCACCAACACAGATTTTGTGGAGGGAAAGGCTATAGAATCGTTGGGGCAGTTGAGTCGGAATCCTGACAGCAGAAACTGACAGCTGACTTGAATAATCAGCTGGAAGACATTGAAGCAATAAATCCATATCAACATGGAGAGAAGCATGTTGCTGAATGGTATTTCACATACATTTTGGACTTAAAGGAATGGTGTGCATGAAAGTGAAAGCTGGTGGGGAAACTGGTAAGCCAGCCACTTCACCATTGCCTTCCACAGGAGGATGGAAGGGGTTTGCAAAACTGCGACCTGGGGGGCACAGATCAGAAGAGAAGAAAGGGCCTGATGGAACAGTTTGAGGAGCATGGAATGGAACATCAAATCCAGAGGCAGCAGCCAGAGACACTGAACCTCAGTATAGCACAACTTCTCTGACATTGCAACTTGGGTTGTGAGAAATATTTGCTGCTACAAAAATGATCAAACAGCAGCCCTACTTTGCATATAGAACACATCACCATTTATTGTATTAAGAGTAATCTTACAGAACCCTGGAATGGAACAAGATCACTGATGTTCTTTCTATGAGCAGTATAACTCAGCCTTCATTTTTTTAGTGGAGATCATAATATTGGATGCATGAGGCACCACCCTCTTGAGAATCACACTGACTTCGGGTCCACTGGTGGGACTCAAGTTTCCTGGATGAAATTCCACCCATGATGACTGAATGACTAGATCAGTACCATGCTCTAAAGTCAAATGTTCTGAGAGACTCTCCAAGTTACTTCTACACCAGCTGCCGTATCTCTTCTCCTTCACTCACCTTTCTGTGTTCTCCTCCAGTACCTGGTAAATTGTAATCTGGAAGGTCTCGTTTACAAAGCGTTCCCTGGTATAATCTTTATAGATTCGGAATTCTGCTGCTGTCACGGCCTCCCCCTCTGGGATCTTCGAGAGGTCAAACCTGAACTCTCTGTGATGTCGCCGCTGGTGGAAAATCTCCTTGTCATATTCCACTAGAAACAGGAAGCACAGGAGGATATTCAACAGACAGAATGTAATGTAGTACTGCACCCTATAACCAGCTGTAAATCTTCACTTTAGAGAAACAGACTGTATTGAAAACAGACTCGCATCTGTTACATTTTTTGCATTTATAAGGAAGCAGAGTAAGGGTTTTTCTGTTTATGTATTTTAACTGGTGCAAGTGTAAATTTAGTATTTCAACTGACCAAGGTTTTTGACATTCTCATGTCATGAGTCTGAAGCTAGAAATTCTGGGCCATATATTCCACTTGCTTGCTGAGTTCCATATTGGAAAATAAAATGTTTAGAAGGAAAACCATTATTTTTTTGTCTGATTACTCCTCTATGAAGAGCCTTAGGATGTTTTTTATATATTACGCTTGCTGCATAAAAGTAAATAATTGTGAATTGTCGGTATTTAACATCCCAATATTGACAGCAAGTGTGATGAAATGTCATCGGTTTGAAACATTAACTTTGTTTCTCTTCCCACAGATGTTGTTAGACCAGCAGAGTATTTCCAGCATTTTCTGTTCTTATTTTATTTTAAGTCTGTCCTTTAGTTATTGACCCTTCAGCCATTGAAAAAAGTTTATTTTTATTTATTCTATCAAAGCAGCACATGATTTTGAACACCTCTATCAAATCTTCTCTTAACTTTATCTGCTCTAGGGTGACCAATTCAGCTTCTCCACATAACTGGAATCCCTCATCTAATAAATCTCTTCGTAAACCTCTCCAAGGCTTCAACATCCTTCCTAAAATTTGGTATCCAGAATTGAATACAGTGCAACTGGGGCCTAACTAGTATTTTACGAATGTTTAGCATAATGTATTTGCTTTTGTGCTTTATTCCTCTACTAATAAAGCCAAGGGTTCCATTTTTTTAACAGCCTTCTTATCACCCTGTCACCGTCAAAGATTTGTGTATTTACACCCTCCTATCTGTCTGTCCCTGCATCCCCTTTAAAATTAAACCAGTTCATATTGCCTTTCCTCATAGTTACCAAAATGTATCATTTCAAACTTTCCTTCATTAAACTTCATCTGTCATGCGTCTGCCCATTTCAATCTGTCTGTCCTCTTGAAGTCTTCCAACTCCCTGTTGACTATATTTTCATGTTTCATATCTCCGCAAGAAGATCTATTTCGTATTTCCTATTTGGCCCTCCTTTCCTTAACTACCATTTTATTATTTATCTGTTAATAAAAGGCATTTAATTTCCCTTTTCTGCTAGCTTTGAATCTATTCTCATTCTCTCTCATTCCCTTTTTGGACTTCCTCTGACTTTCTATATTCAACTTAGTTCTCTATTGTACAATGAACCTTATACATGTCAAAAATCTCTTCTTCAATCACATTTTAGCCTTTAAAGCTTTATCATCCAGGGAGCTCTAGCTTTGGATGTCCTTCCTTCCCCCTCAGAAATGTGTCTTTTCTGTACCACGCTATCTCATTTTTGAAGGTCTCCTCCCATTGTACAATTGCTGCCAATTTCTGATTCCAGTTCACCTGGGTCAGATCTATTTTTAACTCACTGGAATTAGCCCTTCTCCAGGTTAAATATTTTTACACTAAATTATATCTTGTCCTTTTCCATGACTGTTCTATACCTGATGATATTGTGATCATTGCTCCCCAAATTCTCTCTCATTGAAACATGCTCCACTTGCTCCAGTCCATTCCCAGAACTAGATCCAGCATTTCTTCTTCTCATTGGGCTGGAAGTACATCGATCAAGGAAGTTCTCTTGTACACTTCAGGAATTCATCCTGCTCTTTGCCCTTTACATTGTTACTTCCCCTGTTTATATCAGGATAATTGAAGACATCATTATCAATACTCTGTATTTCTTGCATCTGACTCTAATTTCTGTAATCCTGTATCTCCTTGCCATTATTAGGTGGTCACTGAAAATGTCCCTCTTCTCATTAAAAGTTTGAAACATTTAAGGAATCCTAAGTAGTGTAATAATTATGTTACAGAACTAATAATCCAGAGAACATGAGCTCAAATCCTACTTGGCAGTTGGAAACTTTTAGCACAGTTTTTAAAAATAAATTTGGAAGTAAAACAGTAATATTGTTAAAAGTGACCATGAAGCTGTCAGATTGTTGGAAAAACCCAACTAGTTTTTTAATGCTGTTTAGGGATGGAAAACTGGTGCCATTACCCAGTCGAGCCTATATGTGACTCTGTCCACATCAATGTGATTGATTCTTAACTACCCTTTGAAAAATTGAGCAAGCCATTTGGTTGTACGAAGTTACTCAAAAAGGTGACCTGTCACCACCTTCTCAGAGCAAGTGAGGATTGTAATAAATAAGTCTTGTTGAGATATAGAAGATAGATTCATGCAACGATAAGTTGAGTTAGTAGGGTGCAGAGAGAGGTGAAGGTGAGATCTTGACTGAGAGGTACAGATTGTCTCCAATTCTGAGTACTGCACCTTAGGAAGGATGTGAAGGCTTTAGGAAGGGTGCAGAAAAGATTTATGCAAATGGTTTAAGGGTTGAGGGACTTCAGTTATGTGAATAGTTTGAAGAAGCTGGTTTGTTCTCATTTTTAGAAGGGAAAGTTAAGAGCACATTTGACAGAGGGATTGAGACAGGTTGGGTAGTGAGAACTTTGACAGATTCATACAGGGTCTGAGTCAGGAAGGTCAGGTGAGACAGGTGCTTAAGATGCAGGTAAGTCGGTATGGAGTGGTAATCCACAGCAGATTACCACTTCTAGGAATGTATGACCTATTATATTATGTTTATTTTGAACCACCGATATCTTGAAAACGCAGACAATTTCTCTCTAAAACTGATTCAGGCTGCAATTCCTTCCCCTGTGGGCAGAAGACAGTAAGAATTTGTCCTTCTGTGTTATGCTTTAACTAGGTACCTGGCAGCATCTGAAGCAACCCTCAAAATGCCTCTGTTAACAGTGGGTTTGTTGCATGACTTCTATCAGCAGCACTTCTTCAATTCAGTGCCAGGAACTGAGCATGTAACATGGAATGAGATTGAACTGGATTGATTGAAGATAACAGAAGCAGTTGAGAATAAGACCAATTGCTTTGAAGTGTCTGCATTTGGAGACATCTGGCTTGTTATGTTCAAACCTGTTTAATATTAAGCTGCATTGATTTGATGGCCTGGGGGGATAGCCACAGGATTGTGAATGAGATACAGATTTCAATCAAGTACAATTTCAGACAAATGTTCGTTCATAAAATGATCCAGAGACATTGTTTTCATGTTCTTCTTATTAGAGATTAAGCTGATCAAATGTTTCATGGAATTCAGTGGTATCTGTGTTACTGAGGCCTGAGAGGTGGGAGAGGGGAAAATAAGATCTTCTGGAGGGCAGTAAACTAATGTTAAACATGCTAAATGTGAAAGGATACTTAACTACGTAATTAACTACGTACTTAACTCAGAGAATGTTTATACCAAGTTATAGGCTAGGATGTCCTTGATCAAAGGACAGACCATCTGTGGTCTGTGGAAGGTTCAGGATTGACAGACCAACCATAACACCACAAGACATAGGAGCATAAGTAAGCCATTCGGCCCACTGATTGGCCAGATGGTTAACAGTGAGGCTGAATGTCTTGGATTACAGGAAGATATAGATGAGATGGCCAAATAGACGGATAAGTGGCAGATGGAATTTAACCCTGAAAAGTGTGAGGTGATACATTTTGGAAGGAGTAATTTGACAAGAAAGTATACTATGAAACGTCTGACACCGGGAAGTTCCGAAGAACAAAGGGTCCTTAGCGTGTTTGTCCATAGATCTCTGAAGGTGGAAAGGCAGGTTAACAGGGTGGTGAAAAAGGTATATGGCACACTTTATCAATTGGGGTTTCGATTACAAAAGCAGAGCGATCATGATGGAGTTGTATAGAACTTTGGTGAGGCCACAGCTGTGTGCAGTTCTAGTCATCACATTATAGGAACGATGTGATTCACCAGGGTGTTGCCTGGGATGGAAGTTATAAAGAGAGGTTGAATAGGTTTGGGTTGTTTTCTTTGCAGCAGAGAAGACTGAGAGGTGACTTGATTGAGGTGTTCAAGATTATGAGGGGCATGGACAGGATGGATAGGGGAGCAGCTGTTCTTAGTTGAAGGGTCAGTTACGTGGGGACCCAAGTTAAAAATGAGGGGTGGAAGGTTTAGGGGAATTTGAGGAAAATCTTTTTTACCCAGGGGATGGTGATGGTCTGGAATGCACTGCCTGGGAGGATGGTGGAGGCGGGATGCGTCACATCCTTTAAAAAGTACCTGGATGAGTATTTGGCATGCCATAATATTCAAGGCTCTGGGCCAAGTGCTGGCAGGTGGGATTAGGTGGGCAGGTCAGGACCTTTCATGCAGACTCGATGGGCTGAAGAGCCTCTTCTGCACTGTAGTATTCTGTGACTCTGAGTCTGCACCACCATTCAGTGAGATCAAGACTGATTGGATATGATAACCCTCAACTCCATTTTTCTGCATTATCCCCAAAACCCTTGATTCCCATACTGATTAAAAATCTGTCTATCTCAGCCTTTAACATATTTAACGACCCAGTTTCTACAACTCTCTGTGGTAAAGAATTCCACAGATTCACTATCCTCTGAGAGAAGAAATTTTTCCACATATCTGTATTAAATGGCTCCTTATTCTGAGATTATGCCCTCTAGTTCTAGACTGTCCCACGAGAGGAAACATCCTGTCAGCATCAAGCCTGTCAAGTCCTCTGAGAATCCTATGAGTGGAATTTTCCTGTCCCGCCCATCACGGAAATCATAGTGGGCAGGACCCAGACCACGCAAAGGTCCACCGACGTCAGGCAGGATTTTCCAGCCTTGGAAGCACGGTCAGAAAATCCTGCCCTATCTGTTTCAATAAAGTCACTTCTCATTCTTTTAAATTTCAATAAATACAGGGTCAACTTACTCGACATTTCTTACTCTTTCCTTGTAAGAAAATCTATCTATACCCAGGATAAATGTAGTGAAACTAGGACTCCCTCCATTCTGTTCCTTCTTGTAATCATTGAACAGACTCATCAAGCCTTTTTACATCTGTCACTCATGACATAACAATTGTTGAATCCCCCACTATCGACATTCTGGGTATAACCATTGACCAGAAATTAACTGCGCCAGCCATATAAATACTTTAGCTATAATAGTAGGTCAGAGACTGGGAATTCTGTGGTGAGTAATTCACCTCCTGACTCTCCAAAGCCACCATCTACCTGGGACAAGTCAGGAGCAATGGAATACTTTCCACTTGTCTGGATGTGTGCAGTTCCAACAGCACTCAAGAAGTTCAACACCATAAAGGACAAAGTTGCCCGTCTGATTGGCATCCTGCCTACCACCTGAAGCATTGATTCCCTCCACCACCACTGCACAGTGACAGCAGTGTGTACCAGCTACAAAATTCACTACTAGCAACTCACCAATGCTCCTTCGACAGCACCTTCCAAACCCACAGCCTCTACCACCTGGAAGGACAAGGGCAGAAGATGCATGGAAAGACCATCACCTAAAACTTTGCCTCCAAATCATGCACCATCATGACTTGGAATTATATTGCTGTTCCTTCACTGTTGATGGGTCAATATTCCTGAGTCAAAACGGCACTGTGAATGTATCTATACCATATGGACTGTGGTTCATGGAGGTGGCTCACCACCATCTTATCAAGGGTAAGAGAGAGGCAATAAATGCTGGCCTAACCCATGACACTCACACCCCTTCAACGAATGGATAAAAAAAACTAACAATGATTCTCCGATCTTATTCGTTCCCAACCCGCCGCCAGCAGGAATGGAGAATTTGGCACACACTCGCTTAAACATACAAAGACAAAGCTCTCCTGATAGTTAAGTGTATAAACATAGCTGGTCTAGGCTAACGAACCAGGAAAATTCTAGAATTGACTCCTGGCTTTACTACATCAGGTTGGGAGTGTTAATCATCCAGATTTCCACTTGTGTTCACTAACATATTGCATATATGTGGACCTGGAATGACAGCAAGATTGGCATCAGCTCTGATCCTTCATGGATAAATAGCCTGCCAACTCTCTAAATTCAAAAATGCAGAATGTCCTTTGGATAAGGTACGAAAGGGCAACCAATCATACATTCAGGAATGGCGACAGGTAAAGGAAATAAAAAAGAAGCCAAAGAAAAACAAAATAATTGAAAGCAGAGCGACATCCTCATCCTCTCTAAACTTTCTGAAATAAATTCTTTTTGGGATTTTTTTTCAAAGTGGATGACTGAGTAACAATTAATCTGCCTGAGCTTCTCTAAGTAAATATTGTTTGGGTAGCACAACAAGGGTGGATTTTTCTTACAAATTCAAGGAGGCTAATTTTCCAATACTGACTGAATCCTAAATGATGCCAGTCTTTTCACTTTTAGCTTGCAGCTTACATGCAATGTTGCCACTTACAGGCAAAATAAAATACTTTGAATACATACATCAGCTAAAAAGTGATATTAGGAGCAGAAATAATGATAGTCAAGAACAAGCCAATTAGCATATCAGGATTATATTGATTTGTTTTGAACCCATACAGTTGGATAATGAACCAGAGCATCCTGCTTTTGTATGTGTATTTGTGTATGCGCATGTTAGTCGTACAAGCATATATACATGTAAATATATATATAAACATATAAATTATATTTCAAATTGAAGGTGGGCTCTGTTCTGCAGATATTTTAAAATAGAGCCGATGTGCAATTACGATGCAGACGTTGACCCCCTGTTGAGAAGTAACGCTGAATCCCCCAAAAAGGAATACCTTGCCTCGTAATCTGTTAAACATGTGTGGGAAGGTGTGAACTGTTCTTCAGTAATGTTTGGTGATTAACTAACAGAAATACCTGGCACTCACTTTAAAATGAACACTTAACAATTTATTTATTTAATTAAACAAGCAACATACCGAATAAAATAAGATTCTAACGGAATACAGTTCAAATAAGTTCAATACTCATTCATTGACCAAAAAAAAATAGAATTCAGTCACTCTCAAAAATATAACCAGGGAGTTCCTCTATTGATTCCTGTCTGTAAGTTCTTTCTGATTTGATAACTTCCGCTAGCTAGATGGTGCATTCTCTTAAGAGATATCTGAAGCTGGCAGGGTTGAGGGCTGCCCTCTCCCTTTCAAGGCAACCTCAACTTCGCAACAGTACTTAACCAAGCTCTACATTGGAGCTCATTGCATCTCTGAAATACACTGATCTTAACAGTCAAAATGTGTGTAAGTAGTGTGTGCGTATGTGTGTGTGTATGTGTATGTGAGAGACTAGATGTGTGTATGTTTGTATGGACACAGTTTTACGCACTCCCACTGGTGGATGTTTAGGCGGGAGGGCGGGGTCTAAACTCGTCAGTGAAGCTGGCTGAGACTGCTTGGGGCGCCATTATGCAGGCACCCCATTCTCCCAGTGAACTGGGAGACCTCCTGCCACCTACCAACTGTCATCAGATCCGCCACTGCCCCAATCATCAGTGGCAGTGTAACCACCTGCACCCCCTCCCCCCCCCCCTCCGCAACCATAGCAACACAGGTTACTGGCATCGGGATCCTCCCGATGAGATCCCTCATCACAAACCCCTCCGCAGACCCTTGCATACCCCTAGCATTTGCTGATCATTGTCCATATGCCAATCAGCCCCCATTTGCCAGTCTTCCCCCTTGCATTCCCTACCTTGCATAACCCCCTGCAGAGCTCCTCCCTTCCATACTCCCCCTTGCATAACCCTTCCTTTGCATACTCTCCCCTGCAGCCCTCCTTCCTTGTATATACCCCTCTCCACAGAGTTCCCCCCCTGCATACCCCACCCCTGCAGAGCTCCATCCCTTTGCAAACCCCCATCATAGCCCCACCCCCACTCAGGCCCCAACCCCTTGGCACTGCCCCAGCACAGTTATGGTGTCCAGTGGGCACAGCCAGGGTGGGCATTTTCCAGGCACTGCCTGACCATGCCCCGAACCACCCGGGGGCTTCATTGTCCTCCAATTCCCAGGTGTGGCCATGGCGCCTGGTCCCCGCCGATGGGGACCATGAGTGCGTCTCGTCGATGAGACCTATTGCCAACGAGGGGGGAGGCCTGAAACGGCTGTGCCAGCCCCACTAATGTAATGTTAATCATGACATTAATATTCAAATCAGCTATGCGCTCTTTCTGGACATGAAGCCCATCCTGCCAGCAAAACAGGGCCGGGAAGATAGCATGCGGTGCCAAACCTCTCACGCTATCTTCCCGACTTGCCACACCAATCAACAAGCGTGTGTGTGTGTGTGTCTGTGAGAGATCACTACCTCAGAGCAAGGCCACAAAAGAAGGTAGTATTTCCATTGTCAGCATTTCCAGCCTCTTGCTATAGTCAGACTGTGAGGAAAATGTGTGCCTCTGGGATTGTATAGATGAAATATCTGAGATTGGTGATACCAATTACTGTATCACCACACTGCTCACTGCATCATCGTCAACCAGACAATGAAATGGTAGGGACTACATTGCCCACCAATCATCATCCCAGCTCTGCAACACTCATTGTCCTATCTCCCTACCAGCAGACCCATCCATTTCTCCCTGTCAATTACAACAGACCAAACTCCACGCGGTGGGATTTAATGGCCTCGCTTGACCCGAGATCAGAAAATCCTGCCCGAGGTCAACGGACCTTCCCATTTTCTGCCCCTCGCCTGCTCCAATTCCCATGGTGGGCAAGGTGATAGAATTCCAGTGCATGAGTGCTTTAAAAAATACTCAGCCCAGATGCAGAATGGACAGACTGCATATTGCAAGTCAGGGCAGCTCTAAAATGAGCTCAAGATCAGGTTACAAGAAATAGCAAAATTTGCCTTAGTCTCAGACCCCACCTAAGTAACAGCAATAAACTTCTGAACATCTGAAAAAATTACATGGCAGTGAGTAAACAGCAGAAGCATTCAGAGTAATTGGTTAACTCTTTCAAGGAGCCAGCACATGTATGATGGGACAAATGGCTTCCTCCTGTGCCTTAGGATTCTATGATACTTCTTTCTTCTGGATATGAAGGCAAATTAAGTCTGGATTGTTAGAGCCTGAGGTTGCTGGAGAGCATCTCAGTGCTACAGATTTATTGAGGATTACCAGTTATCCTGGCAAGCTGCTGGCTTTCTTTCAACATTGTGAATTCCACACATTTCCACTCCCCTCCCACTTAAGGAATTGATTTGTAGACAGGGCTGTGTAGTGAAGCCACGCTGAGCATGGTGTCTAAATCCATTGCAGGCTGACTATTTGAGTGTGAATTGAGCTTGTGGTCTCCTCTGGAATTTCAAAGTCTGCATGTTTTCAGGCATACACTCAATGTCACCATAATCACTACTGAGTTAAGCTACTTTCAAAATTTTGCGCCAGTCACTTTGGCTCCATCCCCTAGCCCTTACAGATATATAAACATAGACATACATATATATAGAGAGAGAGAGTTGTGGAATTCACATCAAAGTGACAAAGCGCGATCTGATCTTAAAGGTTGTAAAATGTTCACAAACCTTTTTTTTTATTTCAGTAGGGATGAAGAAGAACATAAACTCATGAAATATAGGTTTGACCAATACATCCTCAGAACTGAAAAAGCAAAATACTGCAGATGCTGGAAATCTGAAATTAAAACACAAAATACTGGAAACACTCAACAGGCCCAATATCATCTGTTGAGGGAAAAACAGAGTTAAATGTTTCAGCTTGATGACTTTTTATTAGTGAGGTCTGTTCGAATGAAAGATCATTGAGCTGAAATATTGGGCTGAATTTTCACCACAGAGGTAGGGAACAGGAGCCAGGTTTGTTTTGGGGTCAGCAGCTCTGATGGAAAACTGATGAAAGTTTTCAAATGCAGTGGGTGGGTCCTTGAAGATGAGGGGGAGCAATCGGGGGCCTTCCAGCTTCAGCAGAGCACAGCTTAACTAAGTTAAGTGACTGAGACAGCACCACAAAAGGCCCCAAGTCCGCTTCCCCCAAAATGACTGGTGCTGGGAACACCATTCCAAAACAGATTCCGCAGCCAATGCTGGTATGATTGGGTACACACCATCTACATTTCCAATCACAAGAGGGTCCAAAAGTTTAGTCCATTAACTCTGCTGCCTGATCTGTAGGGTGGGATTTTTCCACCTCGCTGGTCAAGTAGCATAGTACAAAAAACAAAGAACAAACAAAGAACAAAGAAAATTACAGCACAGGAACAGGCCCTTCGGCCCTCCAAGCCTGCACCGACCATGCTGCCCGACTTAACTAAAACCCCCTCCGGGGACTATATCCCTCTATTCCTATCCTATTCATGTACTTGTCAAGACACCCCTTAAAAGTCACTACCGTATCCGCTTCCACTACCTCCCCTGGCAATGAGTTCCAGGCACCCACTACTCTCTATGTAAAAAATCTACCTCGTACATCTCCTTTAAACCTTGCCCCTCGCATCTTAAACCTATGCCCCCTAGTAATTGACTCTTCCACCTTGGGAAAAAGCTTCTGACTATCCATTCTGTCCATGCCTCTCATAATCTTGTAGACTTCTATCAGGTCTCCCCTCAACCTCCGTCGCTCCAGTGAGAACAAACCAAGTTTCTCCAATCTCTCCTCATAGCTAATGCCCTCCATACCAGGCAACATCCTGGTAAATCTTTTCTGTACCCTCTCCAAAGCCTCCACATCCTTCTGGTAGTGTGGCGACCAGAATTGAACACTATATTCCAAGTGTGGCCTAACTAAGGTTCTATAAAGCTGCAACATGACTTGCCAATTTTTAAACTCAATGCCCCGGCCGATTAAGGCAAGCATGCCGTATGCCTTCTTGACTACCTTCTCCACCTGCATTGCCACTTTGAGTGACCTGTGTACCTGTACACCCAGATCCCTTTGCCTATCAATACTCTGAAGGCCATTTACTGTATATTTCCTATCTGTATTAGAGGGCGGCACGGTGGCACAGTGGTTAGCACTGCTGCTTCACAGCTCCAGGGTCCCGGGTTCGATTCCCGGCTCGGGTCACTGTCTGTGTGGAGTTTGCACATTCTCCTCGTGTCTGCGTGGGTTTCCTCCGGGTGCTCCGGTTTCCTCCCACAGTCCAAAGATGTGCGGGTTAGGTTGATTGGCCAGGTTAAAAATTGCCCCTGAAATGCGGAGGTTAGAGGGATTAGCAGGTAAAATATGTGGGGGTAGGGCCTGGGTGGGATTGTGGTCGGTGCAGACTCGATGGGCCGAATGGCCTCCTTCTGCACTGTAGGGTTTCTATGATTTCTATGATTTCCAAAATGCATTACCTCACATTTGTCCGGAATAAACACCATCTGCCATCTCTCTGCCCAAGTCTCCAACTGATCTATATCCTGCTGTATCCTCTGACGGTCCTCATCGCTATCCGCAAATCCACCAACCTTTGTGTCGTCCGCAAACTTACTAATCAATCCAGTTGCATTTTCCTCCAAATCATTTATATATATTACAAACAGCAAAGGTCCCAGCACTGATCCCTGGGGAACACCACTTGTCACAGCCCTCCATTCAGAAACGCACCCTTCCACTGCTACCCTCTGTCTTCTTTGACCGAGTAAGAAGTTTAACAACACCAGGTTAAAGTCCAACAGGTTTATTTGGTAGCAAAAGCCACACAAGCTTTCGGAGCTCCAAGCCCCTTCTTCAGGTGAGTGGGAATTCTGTTCACAAACAGGGCATATAAAGACACAGACTCAATTTACATGAATAATGGTTGGAATACTTACAGCTAATCAAGTCTTTAAGATACAAACAACGTTGTGTCGTTGATGACTTGATGAGGAAGCCACACTTCTTTGACCGAGTCAGTTTTGTATCCACCTTGCCAGATCACCTCTGATCCCATGCGACTTCACCTTCTGCACCAGTCTGCCATGAGGGACCTTGTCAAAGGCCTTACTGAAGTCCATGTAGACAATATCCACTACCCTACCCTCATCAATCATCTTCGTCACTTCCTCGAAAAACTCGATCAAGTTTGTGAGACACGACCTCCCCTTCACAAAATCATGTTGCCTCTCACTAATACGTCCACTTATTTCCAAGTGGGAATAAATCCTGTCTCGAAGAATCCTCTCCAATAATTTCCCTACCACTGATGTAAGGCTCACCGGCCTGTAATTACCTGGATTATTCTTGCTACCCTTCTTAAACAAAGGAACAACATTGGCTATTTTCCAATCCTCTGGGGCCTCCCTCGGCAGAGACTGATAGCCAGGTTCCGTACACATGAGGACGGCCTCAACCGGGATATTGGGTTCATGTCATACTATCCGTAACCCCTACAACTTGCCTGGATGTGCAAAATCTCACTAGCTGTCCTGAGACAATACACATCTCTTTAACCTGTGCTTAATGCTCCCTCCACTCACATTGTCTGTGCCTTTAAGACTTGATTAGCTGTAAAGACTCACATTCCAATCATTATTCATGTAAATTGAGTTTGTGGCTTTGTGCCCTGTTTGTGATCAGAACTCCCACCCTCCTGACGAAGGAACAGCCTGTTCCGAAAGCTAGTGGCTTTTGCTACCAAATAAACCTGTTGGACTTTAACCTGGTGTTGTTAGACTTCTTACTGTGTTTACCCCAGTCCAACGCCGGCATCTCCACATCATGCCTCCCTTGTAGCCAGTGAGGGTACAAAGATTTCTCTCAAGGCCCCAGCAATTTCCTCCCTTGCCTCTCTCAGTATTCTGGGGTATATCCCATCAGGCTCTGGGGACTTGTCTACCTTAATGTTTCTCAAGAACCCCAATACCTCCTCCTTTTTGATCTCAACATGACTCAAACTATCTACACATCCTTTCCCGGACTCATCATCCACCAAGTCCTTCTCTTTGGTGAATACTGACGCAAAGTACTCACTTAATACCTCACCCATTACCTCTGGCTCCATGCATAGATTCCTTCCCTTGTCCTTGAGTAGGCCAACCCTCTCACTGGCTACCCTCTTGCTCTTTATATATGTGTAAAAAGCCTTGGGATTTTCCTTAATCCTGCTGGCCAATGCTTTTTCATGACCCCTTTTAGCCCTTCTTACTCCTTGCTTAAGTTTCTTTCTACTTTCCTTGTATTCCACACTTGCTTCATGTGTTCCCAGCCTCCTAGCTTTGACAAATGCTTCCTTTTTCTCTTTGACTAGGCTCACAATATCTCTCGTTATCCAACGTTCCCAAAACTTGCCATACTTATCCTTCATCCTGACAGGAATGTGTCGGTCCTGAATCCCTATCAACTTACACTTGAAAGCCTCACATATGCCAGATGTTGATTTGCCCTCAAACATCTGCCCCCAATCTACATTCTTCAGTTCCGGCCGAATATTGTTGTAATTAGCCTTCCCCCAATTTAGCACCTTAACTTGAGGACTACACTTATCTTTATCCATCAGTACCTTAAAGCTTACTGAATTGTGGTCACTGTTCCCGAACTGCTCCCCTACTGAAACGTCGACCACCTGGCTGGGCTCATTCCCCAATACCAGGTCCAGTATGGCCCCTTCCCTAGTTGGACTATCTACATACTGTTTCAGGAAGCCCTCCTGGATGCTCCTTACAAACTCTGCCCCATCCACGCCCCTAGCACTAAGTGAGTCCCAGTCAATATAGGGAAAGTTAAAATCTCCCACCACAACAACCCTGTTACTTTTACACCTTGCCAAAATCTGCCTACGTATCTTTTCCTCAATCTCCCGCTGGCAGTTGGGTGGCCTATAGTAAACCCCAACATTGTGACTACACCTTTCCTGTTCCTGAGCTCTACCCATATTGCCTCACTGTATGAGCCCTCCGAGGTGTCCTCCCGGAGTACAGCTGTGATATCCACCTTAACCAGTAGTGCAACTCCCTCACCCCTTTTACATCCCCCTCTATTCCGCCTGAAACATCTGTATCCTGGAATGTTAAGCTGCCAATCCTGTCTTTTCCTTAACCAAGTCTTTGTAGGCGGCACGGTAGCACAGTGGTTAGCACTGCTGCTTCACAGCTCCAGGGTCCCGGGTTCGATTCCTGGCTCGGGTCACTGTCTGTGTGGAGTTTGCACATTCTCCTCGTGTCTGCGTGGGTTTCCTCCGGGTGCTCCGGTTTCCTCCCACAGTCCAAAGATGTGCGGGTTAGGTTGATTGGCCAGGTTAAAAATTGCCCCTTAGAGTCCTGGGATGCGTAGATTAGAGGGATTAGCGGGTAAATATGTGGGGGTAGGGCCTGGGTGGGATTGTGGTCGGTGGAGACGCGATGGGCCGAATGGCCTCCTTCTGCACTGTAGGGTTTCTATGATTTCTATGATAATGGAAACAACATCGTAGTTCCTAGTGCTAATCCAAGCTCTAAGTTCCTTACCTTACTTGTTACACTTCTCCCACTGAAACAAATGCACTTCAGTCCACCACACCCTCTCTGATTAGCAATCCCACCTGTTTGTTTCTGCTGTTTCTCTGAGTCTTACTGGCCCGACTCTCTGGTTCCCCTTCAGCTAATTCACCTTTGCTTTGGTTCCCAACCACCTGCCAAACTAGTTTAAATACTCCTGTGTGACACTAGCAAACCTTCCGGCCAGAATATTTGTGCCCTTCCAGTTTAGATGCAACCCATCCTTCTTTAGGACGGTAAATAGGAGTGAGAGGTGAAAAATCGGGTTCACGCCCAATTTCTTGCCGCTCGCGATATTGCCGGCCCCATTCAGCTGGAGAAATCAGCCTCACGAGCCCGGGACGTAATAGTCCGGGCTCATTTATCTTAGTCTGCTCACCAGTGGAGGTCCTCACTGACAAGGATCACCGATGATCCCCACCCATCGCCGCGCCCCCTAAAAGCCCCCACCCCCAATCACCACCCCACCCCTCGATTGCCACCCCCCCACCGATCAACCTCTATCCCTCCAGATGCAGAAGTCTCTCTTCACCTCCCCTCCTATGGACCTCTCCCCGCCTCCCCCAGTTACACTCTGCTCCTCTGGCCCCAACCCAATGGCACCACTAGGTGCCAGGCTGTAACTGCGCAGGGGCATGTTGGGGGGGGGGAGGGGGGGGGGTAGGCGATGTCTGTGGGAGGGGGTGGGAGACGATGTCCATGGAGTGGGGGAGGGGGGTGACTGATCTCCCAGTGTACAGTGTACACAGAATAATGAGAGATTGGGGCGCCTGCGCACTGGAGTCCCAGTGCTCAGCAGCCGGATTCCCAGTGAGCTGAGACTCTACCCCCCCCCCCCCCCCCCCCACCTACTGGCAAGATTCACAGTACAGCCTCTGTGTTGCACAGACTGCCGTAAATTACCACTACTTACCGCGCTGGAAAAACGGGCGAGAAAACCTTCCATTTTCTTGCCTGTTTTACATTAAGACTTTTTCAGAGAAAATTTTGCTTGTCATTTTACGATGCTATACAGCAATTACTCAAAAGGCATTGTGTAAACACCTTTTGGGTTCATTTATTTAGACTAGGCACATGAGAACATATATACAAAGGTAGAGGGCATGGATCTTACGGCATGCTACGCAGGTCGATTGGTTTCTCGCCTTTTGTAATCTTGCCGGTTCCATTTTGCATGTTTTACATGTCATTAACAGGCCCCCAATGCTATCCTCCAGGCTCACTTACCTTAAACCCTCGTCGGTCGAGGTCCTTGCCGGCAAGGATCAGAGATGGTCCCCACCAACGGTGACCAGACATGATGGCCTTGCCATTGAAACCAGACATGATGGCCATTGAAGCCCTTGGGGGCAGGGCTAGGCAGTGCCCACGGGGCATGCCAGACTAGCTCACTGACACTGCCGCCTGGCACACTGGCATTGTCAAGGGGCGGGCATGAAGGGGCAGGGTCTGAGGGTTTGGGGCCTCACAGGGCGGAATCTGGCAGGGGTGAAGAAGCCTGACCAGGTGAGCTGGAGAGAGGTACATAAGGGGGGGAGGGAATAGGGGATGGGCAATCAGCCAGGACGGTGATCGGAGGGGTGGAGGTGGTGAGCGAGGGTGGGGGGCAGTGACTGGGGGGTGGTGCAACGATCATGGGGTGGGGCGGTGATTTGGGGTGGGGTGATATCAGTGGGTGGGATGGTGGGGTGGTGACAGATCTCCCAGTATACTGTGCACACTGTGTATACTGGGAGATCAGGGCACCTGTGCAATGGCACCATTGAGGCTCAGCAGCTGGCTTCAAAGGCGAACTGAAACTCCACACCCCCCCTCCCCCCCACTGGGGAGATCCACATCATGGTTTCTGTAGTGCAGAGTGCCGTAAATTCACATAACTTAGCTCACTAAAAAAAGGCAAGAAAACCCTATCATTTTCTCATTCCTATTCTACACTTAGAATTTTTTTGAGAAAATAATGTCCAGAAAGCTTGAAGACATCAGCGGCAGAACTATGTATGCTGTTTTCCGCTCACAGGCCAAAGTTAAACCGAGACTGGATCATATGACATACATTATTTCTAGTGATGGCATGCTGCTATCCCTTAAAGGCATGTTACAACATCTCATTTTCTTTTGAAAGATACATTCCCTCCCCCGCACCCTTCCAAAGAGGTATAACTATATCTTCCTGTTTAATTGCTGTTACATAAGCATGTAGAACAGAGGAACTTAAGAGTCTCTAAAGTGTAGAGGTGATCTGGTGGTATTGTACAAAAATTACAAATTTTGTAATTGCAATCTTTTCTGGAGGTTTCTTTAATTGGTCACCATTATCTATTGGGTTGTCATTCTTAGTTATCATTCCTGGTCATTGAAAACTGTATCATCTGAATAGGGTACACTATGGGACTTCTCCGTGAAATTTACTGACCAGTAGCCGCACTTGGCATCAAGTTTCGAGAAGAATTTTGCACTTGCAGATCTCGGATTTAACTCTTCTAATGTCGGTATTTTGTAAGGACAATGTTTCAAAGCTGAGTTTAAACATCATGGATCGCGGCATACTCTCAATTATCTGTATTTCTTTTTGACACATGTAATTGAGCTGTACCAATCTGTGTGCTCCTGTACTCTTCTGATGACTCTATCATTCTCTGTTTTCTCTAGTTTGACTTTCAGTTCATCTTGTAAATGGATGATGCACATACGTGGTGGGTCAATTGACAGACTTGCATTCTTCTTCAAGTGTACTGCTGCAGCTCCCTTGAAACTGCCAATTTTGTTGAATCATTCTGGATATTTCAATGTCAGGTTGTGAACTGAGGTGATAGGAGTAGTCTTTGCGATTGATCGACTGTGTGAGGTCTGATTGATTCCACGGATTGCCAGTATGTAAAGTCACATCATGCTCGTGGACCTGCAATCACCGGACCTTTAGTCTCCATGATGTGGAACATCTGTGACACCTAGGAGGATTGATTGTGCTTGCACTGCAGGAACATGAAACCTGCACATGGAATTAGTGAACAGTTGTGCACTGAAAGTTGTGCAGTTGTAGGTTTCACCATGGCCTTCCATGTCTGTGGATATATGCCTCTTAAAATTCATATGTGTATGTTGATACTTGTCCTAGTGTCAATCTTGGCCAATAAAAACTAGTTGCCGACTTTCTTAGGACAGATAATTTGCAAACAGTTCAGATGATGCTACCACATGATTGATGGTGCAAAACCTGTGTTCACTACTCCTCATCTCATAATGCACATTATCGTAATTTCCTGGTTTGTCAAACACTTTATGTATATGTTTCTGACAGGATTCCGGTAGGTCATTCTTATTGCTTGAAGATACCTGTTGTGTACAATCTGTTTGGATCATTACACGGATCTTTGTAGCTGCATCAGCCTTTGCTGTCATACACTGTTGGTGCCATTGGCCCTTTCTACCAATGTCTCCACTTTAATTTGTGCTCCGCTATACTTTTCTCCTTCTAACACTGTTGTGATATCTACTTTAAAAGTAGAACAATTTCATCAACGTTTTAAACTTAACATTCCTTCTTTATTGTGCCTTATTTGTAATGCTAATGCTAATAACCACTTATTTTTGCCTTCCAAGCTTGACTTGGCATTTGTCGTGTGGAGGGAAAGGGGACTCAAATGTTTTACTGATTTGTTTGTAGATGGGACCTTTGCCTGTTTCAATTTGCAACCAAATTTAACCTGCCTCAATTGAGTCTTTACTGTTATTTTCAAGCCAGGAATTTTGTTCATTTTCATTGCTCATTCTTTCCTCAACTACCCCCAAACACATTATTGGAAGGGATTTTGTTGCTGAGGAAGTTTTATTTCAAGGTTATATAATCTCTGGACCCTCTCCGCCCCACAAGATACGAAATGACTGGGAAGTGGAACTTTGGCTTGACCTTGAAAATGACTGGTGGGAAGATCCCATTCTTAGGTCAACTCCACAACCTCTTGTTAAGCTCAATTCAATTAAAGTTTTTGCACAGGATTTACTTCACCAAGGCCAGAATCAGCATGTTTCTTTCAAATACAAACAACAAATGCAACAGGAGCTCACTCACCACTGCAAACCATATCCACATGTTCCGGTTGTGTTCAAAGCTGGCTGATTTTTGGTCATCTGACTGATTTTTGGTCTGTCTGAACCAGACAAGCAAGCCATAAAAATTCACTTAGCAATTGGGAACAAAGGTCTACACAGGCTGAACATGTCAGGATTAGAAGAAAAGCTAAAGAATATTCAAAAGATATGGATTGCATTGGGAAACCGGTTCAGAATCAGGTTTAACTTCCGTACTTATCAACTACACTTCAAGTTATTTCACCAGCCTACAGAATCCATGGACCATTTCATGAGCAGATGCAGAGAAAAAGGATGGAAGTATGATTTTAGGTCAATGAAGCTTACAGGTCCTAAGAACAATTCCAATTGTGATGCAAAAATTAGACCATCCAAAGCTAACAGGAATTGTGGAAGGTGTAATCTCCTATATGCACCAAAAAACGCCTGGCTTTTAATCGATCCTTGAATATTGGCTGCCCAATAATAGTACAGTGGATTAGATAGTACTAGCCCACCAACCCATCTTCCTCACTGAAGTATTGCTCCAGGGGATCTAGGAGTTCTGCCTGCCCAGAAAAATGTTGATAAAAGCTTGTTAACCATAACAAAAAATGATTTTGGTAAAAAGATAGGAAGACATTGAAAAATAAATAAGAACCTGGGCAGAGAGTTCATTTTTATAGACTGAATTTTCTTAGCTAAGGAAAGAGGCAAACTAACCAGAAAATGATGCAGAGAATATTCATTATGTCATCAACATAGGCAACATGGTTAGTAATATACAATAGGAAGTCATCAACATAAAAAGGCCAGCTCGATAGATACTCTTTAACAATATTGACAACTTTACGGCTATGCACAGGGTTTTTATCACCAAAGTAAAGAGGAGTGGAGACAAAGAGCATCCCTGATGGGTTCCTCTGGGTAGGAGGAAGGACTTTGAGTATACAGAGTTAGTGTGCACATTTGTGACAGGGGAATATAGACAAGGCGAATCCATGAAATAAATTTTGAACCAAAACCAAATTTACCTAAAATTGTAAACAAATACTCGTACTCCACCCAGTCAAACACACTCTCTGTATCTTGACCTGAGGGTCAGTTGAGGCAGTTGGGGAAAGTAGACTTGGAAGTAATTGGTGCCCCTGAACAAAGTCAGTTTGATCATCAGAAATTATACCAAGAAGACAAGGATTCAAAAGGCATGCTATTGAGAATACAGGGTTAGTTAAGATAATATTTAGTGTTTACTTTGTTTGAAACTTGTATCATACAAATTATTTTATTTAATATTTGTTCATGTGATGTGGGCAACGTTGGCTAGACCAGCATTTTTTGCCCAACCCTAACTGCCCTTGACAAGATGGTGGCTAGCTGCCTTGAACCGCTGCAGTCCATGTGGTCAGGCACCTTCCAAGCTTGACTTGGCATTTGTCGTGTGGAGGGAAAGGGGACTCAAATGTTTTACTGATTTGTTTGTAGATGGGCCCTTTGCCTGTTCAGGCACCTTCCTGTGATGTGATGTTGGCTAGACCAGCATTTTTTGCTCCCTGTTAGGGAGAGAGTTCCAGTATTTTGACCCAATGACAGTGAAGAAACAGCAATATATTTCCAAGCCAAGAAGGTGAGTGGCTTGGAGAGGAACTTCCAGGTGGCAGTGATCCCATGAATCTGCTGCTCTTGTCCTTTTAGTGTTGAGGGTTTGGAAGCTGCTGTCTAAGGAGGTTTGGTAAGTTCCTGCAGTATATCTTGTATATGGTACACAATACTGCCACTAATGCATCAGTGGTAGAAGGAGTGAATGTTTGCAGATGGGGTGCCAATCAAGTGGGTTGCTTTGCACTGGATGGTGTAAAACTTCTTGAGTGTTGATGGAGCTGCACTCAACCTGGAAAATGGAAAGTATGCCATCACATTTCTGATTTGTGCCTTTTAGATGGTGGACAGGCTTTGGGGAGCCAGGAAGTGAGTTATTCACTGCAGGATTCCTAGCCCCTGACTTGTTTTTGTAGTAAGACGTCTCACACCACCAGGTTAAAGTCCAACAAGTTTATTTGGTAGCAAACGCCACTAGCTTTTGGAGCGCTGCTCCTTCGTCAGGTGAATGGGAGATCTGTTCACAAACAGCAAACAGGGCATATAAAGACACAAACTCAATTTACAGAATAATGATTGGAATGCGAGTCTTTACAGCTAATCAAGTCTTAAAGGTACAGACAATGTGAGTGGAGAGAGCATTAAGCACAGGTTAATGAGGAACAAGATTTATGAGCATTTAGAGAGGTTTAGTATGCTCAAGAATACTCAGCATGGCTTTGTCAAAGGCAGATTGTGCCTTACAAGCCTGGTGGAATTCTTCGAAAATGTGACTAAACACATTGACGAAGGGAAAACGGTAGATGTGGTTTATGTGGATTTTAGCAAGGCGTTCGATAAGGTCCCCCATGCAAGTCTTCTAGAAACGATGAGAGGGCATGGGATCAAAGGGGCTGCTGCCCTGTGGATCCAGAACTGGCTTGCCGAAAGGAGGCAGAGAGTGTGTATAGATGGGTCTTTTTCTAAATGGAGGTCGGTCACCAGTGGTGTGCCCCAGGGATCTGTTCTGGGACCCTTGCTGTTTGTCATTTTCATAAATGACCTGGATGAGGAAGTGGAGGGATGGGTTGGTAAGTATGCTGACAACACGAAGGTTGGTGGGGTTGTGGATAGTCTGGAGGGATGTCAGAAGTTACAGAGGGACATAGATAGGATGCAAGACTGGGCGGAGAAGTGGCAGATGGACTTCAACCCAGATAAATGTGTAGTGGTCCATTTTGGCAGGTCAAATGGGATGAAGGAGTACAATATAAAGGGAAAGACTCTTAGTACTGTAGAGGATCAGAAGGACCTTGGGGTCCGGGTCCATAGGACTCTAAAATTGGCCCCGCAGGTGGAGGAGGTGGTTAAGAAGGCGTATGATGTGCTGGCCTTTATCAATCGAGGGATTGAGTTTAGGAGTCCGGGGATAATGATGCAGCTATATAAGACACTCGTCAGACCCCACTTGGAGTACTGTGCTCAGTTCTGCTCGCTTCATTACAGGATGGATGTGGAAAAGATTGAAAGGGTGCAGAGGAGATTTACAAGGATGTTGCCTGGATTGAGCGGCATGCCTTATGAGGATAGGCTGAGGGAGCTCGGTCTTTTCTCCTTGGAGAGACGTAGGATGAGAGGAGACCTAATAGAGGTATATAAGATGTTGAGAGGCATAGGTCGGGTGGACTCTCAGAGGCTTTTTCCCAGGGTAGAAATGGCTGCTACGAGAGGACACAGGTTTAAGGTGCTGGGGGGTAGGTACAGGGGAAATGTTAGGGATACGTTTTTCACACAGAGGGTGGTGGGCGAGTGGAATCGGCTGCCGTCAGTGGTGGTGGAGGCAAACTCATAGGGTCTTTTAAGAGACTCCTGGATGAGTACATGGGACTTAATAGGATGGAGGGTTATAAGTAGGGATGGTAGGGATATGGTAGGGATATGTTCGGCACAACTTGTGGGGCCGAAGGGCCTGTTTTGTGCTGTAGTTTTCTATGTTTCTATGTTTCTAAAGAGAATGTGTATTGTCTCCAGACAGGACAGTTAGTGAGATTTTGCAAGTCCAGGCAAGTCGTGGGGGTTACAGATAGTGTGACATGAACCCAACATCCCGGTTGAGGCCATCCTCATGTGTGCGGAACTTGGCTATCAGTCTCTGCTCAGCGACTCTGCGCTGTCGTGTGTCGTGAAGGCCGCCTTGGAGAATGCTTACCCGAAGATCAGAGGCCGAATGCCCGTGACCGCTGAAGTGTTCCCGAACAGGAAGAGAACAGTCTTGCTTGGTGATTGTCGAGCGGTGTTCATTCATCCGTTGTCGTGGCGTCTGCATGGTCTCACCAATGTACCATGCCTCGGGACATCCTTTCCTGCAGTGTATCAGGTAGACAACGTTGGCCGAGTTGCAAGAGTATGTACCGTGTACCTGGTGGATGGTGTTCTCACGTGAGATGATGGCATCCGTGTCGATGATCCGGCACGTCTTGCAGAGGATGCTGTGGCAGGGTTGTGTGGTGTCGTGGTCACTGTTCTCCTGAAGGCTGGGTAGTTTGCTGCGGACAGTGGTCTGTTTGAGGTTGTGTGGTTGTTTGAAGGCAAGAAGTGGGGGTGTGGGGATGGCCTTGGCGAGATGTCCGCAGCTTTTGTTGCGACACTACGGACTTCCTAAAGAAACTCGGCATACATGGAGCAGTTGAACCAGGAGCACTCCTCGTCACAATGGATGTCTCGGCACTCTACACCAGCATCCCCCACGATGATGGCATTGCTGCAACTGCCTCAGTACTCAACACCGACAACTGCCAGTTTCCAGATGCAATTTTACAACTCATCCGCTTCATCCTGGACCACAATGTCTTCACCTTCAACAACCAGTTCTTCATCCAGACACACGGAACAGCCATGGGGACCAAATTCGCACCTCAATATGCCAACATCTTCATGCACAGGTTCGAACAAGATTTCTTCATGGCACAGGACCTTCAACCGATGCTATACACTAGATACATCGATGACATTTTCTTCCTTTGGACTCATGGTGAACAATCACTGAAACAATTATATGATGACATCAACAAGTTCCATCCCATCATCAGACTCACCATGGACTACTCTCCGGATTTGGTTGCATTCTTGGACACACGCATCTCCATTAAGGACGGTCACCTCAGCACCTCATTGTACCGCAAGCCCACGTATAACCTCACGATGCTAGACTTCTCCAGCTTCCACCCAAAACACGTTAAAGAAGCCATCCCCTACGGACAAGCCCTCCGTATACACAGGATCTGCTCAGATGAGGAGGATCGCAACAGACACCTCCAGACGCTGAAAGATGCCCTCATAAGAACAGGATATGGCGCTCGACTCATTGATCGACAGTTCCGACGCACCACAGCGAAAAACCGCACCGACCTCCTCAGAAGACAAACACGGGACACGGTGGACAGAGTACCCTTCGTTGTCCAGTACTTCCCCGGAGCGGAGAAGCTACGACATCTCCTCCGGAGCCTTCAACATGTCATTGATGAAGACGAACATCTCGCCAAGGCCATCCCCACACCCCCACTTCTTGCCTTCAAACAACCGCACAACCTCAAACAGACCATTGTCCACAGCAATCAACCCAGCCTTCAGGAGAACAGTGATCACGACACCACACAACCCTGCCACAGCAATCTCTGCAAGACGTACCGGATCATCGACATGGATGCCATCATCTCACGTGAGAATACCATCCACCAGGTACACGGTACATACTCTTGCAACTCGGCCAACGTTGTCTACCTGATACGCTGCAGGAAAGGATGTCCCGAGGCATGGTACATTGGTGAGACCATGCAGACGCTACGACAACGGATGAATGAACTCCGCTCGACAATCACCTGGCAAGACTGTTCTCTTCCTGTTGGGGAACACTTCAGCGGTCACGAGCATTTGGCCTCTGATCTTCGGGTAAGCGTTCTCCAAGACGGCCTTCACGACACACGACAGCGCAGAGTCGCTGAGCAGAGACTGATAGCCAAGTTCCGCACAAAGAACAAAGAACAAAGAACAGTACAGCATAGGAAACAGGCCCTTCGGCCCTCCAAGCCTGTGCCGCTCCTTGGTCCAACTAGACCAATCGTTTGTATCCCTCCATTCCCAGGCTGCTCATGTGACTATCCAGGTAAGTCTTAAACGATGTCAGCGTGCCTGCCTCCACCACCCTACTTGGCAGCGCATTCCAGGCCCCCACCACCCTCTGTGTAAAAAACGTCCCTCTGATGTCTGAGTTATACTTCGCCCCTCTCAGCTTGAGCCCGTGACCCCTCGTGATCGTCACCTCCGACCTGGGAAAAAGCTTCCCACTGTTCACCCTATCTATACCCTTCATAATCTTGTACACCTCTATTAGATCTCCCCTCATTCTCCGTCTTTCCAAGGAGAACAACCCCAGTCTACCCAATCTCTCCTCATAGCTAAGACCCTCCATACCAGGCAACATCCTGGTAAACCTTCTCTGCACTCTCTCCAATGCCTCCACGTCCTTCTGGTAGTGCGGCGACCAGAACTGGACGCAGTACTCCAAATGTGGCCTAACCAGCGTTCTATACAGCTGCATCATCAGACTCCAGCTTTTATACTCTATACCCCGTCCTATAAAGGCAAGCATACCATATGCCTTCTTCACCACCTTCTCCACCTGTGTTGCCACCTTCAAGGATTTGTGGACTTGCACACCTAGGTCCCTCTGTGTTTCTATACTCCTGATGACTCTGCCATTTATTGTATAACTCCTCCCTACATTATTTCTTCCAAAATGCATCACTTCGCATTTATCCGGATTAAATTCCATCTGCCACCTCTCCGCCCAATTTTCCAGCCTATCTATATCCTGCTGTATTGCCTGACAATGCTCTTCGCTATCCGCAATTCCAGCACACATGAGGACAGCCTCAACTGGGATGTTGGGTTCATGTCACACTATCTGTAACCCCCACGACTTGCCTGGACTTGCAAAATCTCACTGACTGTCCTGTCTGGAGACAATACACATCTCTTTAACCTGTGCTTCATGCTCTCTCCACTCACATTGTCTGTACCTTTAAGACTTGATTAGCTGTAAAGACTCGCATTCCAATCATTATTCTGTAAATTGAGTTTGTGTCTTTATATGCCCTGTTTGTGAACAGATCTTCCACTCACCTGACGAAGGAGCAGCGCTCTGAAAGCTGGTGGCGTTTGCTTCCAAATAAACCTGTTGGACTTTAACCTGGTGTTGTGAGACTTCTTACTGTGTTTACCCCAGTCCAACGCCGGCATCTCCGCATCATGTTCTTGTAACCACAGTATTTATATGGCTAATCCAGTTCATTTTCTGGTCAATGGTAACGTCCAGGATGTTGATAATGGGCGATTATGCCTTTGAATGTCAAGGGGCAAAGGTTAGATTTTCTCTTGTTGGAGATAGTCATTGTTTGGCACTTCTGTGGTGCAAATGTTACTTGCCACTTGTCAACCCAAGCCTGGATATTGTCCATGTCTTGCTGCATTTGCACATGGACTATTTCAGTATCTGCAGAGGGTGTCACGCGTAGTTGCCTGCTGTGCCCTGCAAATCTTGGTACTGCAATGGGAGAGAGGAAGTGCCTGAGGAGAGAAGGAGAAGCAGCACATTGTGTCTGATGAGGAGGACATCAAAGGGGATGAGGCTGAAGAGTTTCTTGAGGGAGAGAATGTCAGTCATGAAGCAACGGCAATGTCCAGACGAGCTCAGGATGTGCTCATTGCCGCTAAATTAATGGGGGGGGGTGTTGATATCCAGTGAGGACATCCCATTATTTTCACAGTAACTTCATTGCAGTGTTCATGTAAGCCTACTTGTGACACTAATAAATAAACTTTAAAACTTTATCTTCGCATGGCTCTGTGAGCATTGGCACTCACATCTGACTGATGGCAGCACGTTACCCCCCCCCCCTGTGATAAGGCTCCTGTCATGGCGACATAACATTTGCTGATAGTCCCTAAGTTCCAGGAGGAAGATGATGACGTGCAGTGGGTCCAGTGCCTATGGTCCTCACAATGTTTCTGTGAATGTCTTATTCCTGTCTGGCTGAATCCACCATTCGGGATTATATTCCTTGACCAGCAGGAATATGGCATCTTCTGACATATTTATTTAAGTAATGCCCATTTGTATTTATTACTATATCTAATGCTTTTACATCGAATGGTTTATTTTGTCGTAGAGAGAGGCATCTACTTTTCCATTCTTATGCAGGCAGTTACTCATGGACAGCCTTCAGGGTCTTAGCTTTTTCTCTCTTCTGCCTGTCCTCTCTATATCTCTGTGTCTTATTCTGATTCCTGACCTTCCTCTCCCTATTTCTGATACTATTCATAAGAACATAAGAACGAGGAGCAGGAGTAGGCCATTTGGCCCCTCGAGCCTGCTCCGCCATTCAATAAGATCATGGCTGATTTTTTTGTGCACTCAGCTCCACTTACCCGCCCGCTCACCATAACCCTTAATTCCTTTACTGTTCAAAAATTTATCTATCCTTGCCTTAAAAACATTCAATGAGGTCGTTTCAACTGCTTCACTGGGCAGGGAATTCCACAGATTCACAACCCTTTGTGTGAAGAAGTTCCTCCTCAACTCAGTCCTAAATTTGCTTCCCCTTATTTTGAGGCTATGCCCTCTAGTTCTCGTTTCACCCGCCAGTGGAAACAACTTCCCTGCTTCTATCTTATCTATTCCCTTCATAATCTTATATGTTTCTATAAGATCTCCCCTCATTCTTCTGAATTCCAATGAGTATAGCCCCAGTCTACTCAGTCTCTCCTCATAAGCCAACCCTCTCAACTCCAGAATCAACCTAATGAATCTCCTCTGCACCCCCTCCAGTGCCAGTATATCCTTTCTCAAGTAATCTCTATATCCTTTCTCAATTCCTGCCTTTTTGTTTCTGATACCTTTCTCTCTCTATCTAATATTAATCCCTACCCTTTCTCCTGCTCTCTTTCCCTCTTTCTGACCCTGATCCTGACCCTTCATTTAATCTCCGTGCTGTTCTTGGGAAGTGCAGCTTGATACGTTTGGGACACTCCTTGACAGTCTTTTCAAGGGTATAAAGACCTTAAACCAATAGTTGGCAACCTGCAGCCCAGAGCTACGTGTGGCCTGTCAAGGTTTTGAGTACGGCCCACGAGCCATTTTTTTGACTGTTGCCCATGTACAGAGTTGCCACATTCCATTGGTTTCCAGCCATTTTTCTCCTACCAGTTTGACCAAAGTGATAGGCACATAAAGCAAGGGCAAATGAAGTGAGGTGTGATTGCACACAACATTGACTGTGAGAGCTGTGCATTCCCTCTGCGTCCAATCAAGCATAAATATATCTTTTGTTTTTACCATTTGAAGTTGATGACAGTTCTATTAATGTATGAATGATTTCTATAACTTATGAAGTATTCAGCGTGAATTAAATGTATTGAATCTTATTTAAGGGTCATATTTCATGAACATGCCCAATTTCAATTTTGTAGCCCACTGAGATGAAGGAGGGCCATTTTCAGCCCACTCACTAGCGTAGGTTGCCCAGCACTATATAGCTATATAAAATCTTGGTTAGGCTACATTTGGAGTATTGCGTGCAGTTCTGGTCACCACACAACCGAAGGACATGGAAACTTTGGTGAGAGTGCGAAGAAGGTTCACCAGGATGTTGCCTGGTCTCGAGGGTGTTGGCTATGAGGAGAGATTAAATAAACTAGGATTGTTTTCACTGGAAAGACGGAGGCGGAGGGCAGACCTGATAGAGCCGTACAGGATTATGAGAGGCATAGACAGGGTGGATCGTCAGAGGCTTTTTCCTAGGGTGGAAGTGTCAATTACAAGGGGGCACAGGTTCAAAGTGGGAGGGGGAAAGTTTAAGGGAGATGTGCAGAGGCAGTTTTTCACACAGAGTGGTGGGTGTCTGGATCGTGCTGCCGGAGGAGGTGGTGGAAACAGGCACATTAGCAACATTTAAGAGGAATCTGAATGGGTGCGTGAATAGGGAGGGAATAGAGGGATACGGACCGAGTAAGGTCAGAGGTTTTTTTCTAGTTTAGTTAGAGCATTATGATCAGCACAGGCTTGGAGGGCCAAAGGACCTGTTCCTGTACTGTACTTTTCGTTATTCACTGCCTTAAATGGAAAGAAAGTCATTCTTAGTCACATTTTAAACAAATATCCAGTTGTAGATATAATTTTCTTTTGTAAATGTAATGATGATATGTGCTATCTTTTCTCTGGTATTGAGCATTCAAGATTTTCAGCAAAATGATTTCCTAAATTATTGTTGGAGTGATTTCATTGTTTTATCTTTTGCTGCATTTGCCACTGGTTTGCCCTTTGTTGATTGTCAGTAGGAAGTTCTTTAAATTGTTGATTGGTTTTATGTTTTCACTTGTGATTGATGGTAAACACAAAGGTCTGAATTTTCAAGATGGTGAGCACTCGGCACCCATCATCTGGGAGTCGGTGGGGAATACATCCCCACCAGGTCCAGAAGGCCAGTTTCCAGGTCAAATGAGAGTTGATTGGCAGCAGATGGGACTTCTGTCCTCACTTGGACAAAAGCCCCCCTTAAAGAGCTGCTGGCCAATCAATTTGACTGACAGCTCTCCAGCCCACCAGGCACAGCGCTGCAGTGGCAGGAAGAGGTACCTGAGACTAAATCCTAGGAATCACGGTGCTGGTAAGTACCAGGAGCCCCAGGGAGGTAGGAGATGACGTGTGGCAGGCCATCAGAGGATTATCTTGCCGTTGGGATGGGGGGATTGGAAACACTGGTCAGAGAGAGAGGGAGTGGAGGTGTTCCCAGCTCTGAAGAGTCCTTCAAATGGAGTATCCTCGCTCGACGTTTCCCCCTCGAGACCGATAGTGAGAACTATTTCTGTTTCCCAACCTCAGTCATTGGGCTCCTAAAAATTGAGGCTGGACAGAAAAAGGCCTTTAAGTATCAAATAAGTGTCCATTTAAAGGCCTTAATTTGTGCACGTTTCCTGTCCGTTATGCCGTGAAATGGTTTCTGGCCAGGGTGGGATCCCAGCGAGAATCTCACCCATGCTATTTTACGCTCTCCCCACCGCTGCCTCAGAACCCACTGAGGGGAGTGTAAAATTCTGGTTAAAGGGAAGACACTGAAGCATGAAGATCTAAGTGATAGATGCTTCCCCCACCCACTGCTGTGATGTTCCAGGGTCCAATCTCATTGGTGCCCTCTATCCTGAGCTGTGGCAGTCCCAGGCCTTCAACAGATGAATCCTAACTTTTGCGCATGTTCTGGACAAGCGTCAAGGAGAATTGAATATGAGGGTGATATTTCAATCAGGCCTTCATCTGCTTCCTATTAGCGGGATGCAAATTAGTTTTCACCGGCCTCCAAAAGGATACCCGATCCGAATGTAGGCAACATCCTGCTGACGTTTCACACCTGCCCACCATTTAGCTTATTGGCGGGAGCATGGGAGAATTCTGCCCAGGAAGTGGGACAGAGTAAATGCACACTGAACTCCAAATATTTGTTTTATATGGAAGACAGATGAGCACCATTTTAATTTACTTCTGAATCTCTCATGTCTGATGATGGTTTGAGTGTTTGTCTGCACCTGTACAGGTTAACACTCGCCTACTTTGGAATTCTTGGTGATATATAATCTTGCTCAGGTTTCATTTTTGTTCTTTTTAAAGTCCTTTAAACTTATCAAGTATCTTTGCCACACTAATTTCAAAATCTTTGAGGACAAGCAACAAAAAGTAGCCAGTCAGTCTTACTGCTTTTCAAACATATTTCTGAAAGTATTTATTAGATATACTATATTGTCTAATGTATAATTAATAACTCCAGTCCTACAAATACAATGGTCTGTGAGGTTTTACTTCATCTGGAAGAGTTGATTCTCATGGAGACATCATTTATATTATAATCTAACCTACACTTAATGTTTAACTAAAATCCAAAACAGATGGCCTTTGAATATTACAATCCTTTCAGATTGATTCCTCTGATCAAGACACACTGCATTAGTGTAGTTCCATGATAATTTATTTTCTCTTTCTTCCTTGGGGGATGGTCCCACAGCATAAGCAACCACAGGACTTGTAAACACAACTTAGGTTAACATTTCAGTGAGGTAGTGAGGAAATGCTGCATTGTCAAAGCTGTGTTTTTATCAGATGAGACATTAAACAGAGGCTATATCTGCTGTTCAGATGGAAGTCTCTTGGATGGACAAACAAGCAACTGACCTGTAACTGGATAAGCCATTTAATTAGTGTTGCTCATTAATGCCATACATTGCTCGAGTTTATTATGTGGAAATTCAGGTATGGGGCAAAGCAAAATCATACAAGGGCCCTACAATGAGTGTTGAACTCTAATTTAAATATTTTAATAGTTTTAAATACTTCTTGCAGTGCCCTGGACACCGATGGAGGCTCCTTATCCAACAGGGTGTGTGGTGGACACAATCCAGCATATTGAATGCCTTGGCATCAGTTTTATGTCAAGTGCCAAAAAAATCTTTAGGACTATATCCATTACATACAACTACCTAGCAACTGATTGCACATGATAAACAAAAAATAGGTATGTGATTGGTTGGTGAGTATTTCTCTCCCTCTCTCTCTAAACGAGGACATTGGCTAAACTAGGAGCCCAGAAATTTAACATTTCAATCGGGTTAAGTTTAGCAGTTTTCTCATGATGGAGAAAAAAAAAACAAATTATGTACAGACATATGTGACTTTTAAATAAGACATGTGTTTTTAAAAATGGACATATAAGCCAAAAATAGCTGAGGATGTAGATTCTGGGCATGTAAATTCAGTCACTGTTCAAATTGCTCCGCTGTGGATAATACTAAGGGAGACACAATGGAATATCACACCTTCTTTCCAGACAGGGACATATCAAAGGCACAAAAGCCGTATGAAAACAAATTGACATTTCCTGTGGAGATAATGGAAACTGATTATAATTTCAGCAGGAATGATACCCTGGATTTTCACTTTACAGGAATATATAAGAGACTAGAATAAAAACCAGCTATAAAACGTGATTCAAAGTAGACTAGCACTGGGTGTGTCATTATGTGACACAGAAGGAAAGACAACAGCAGTCACTTCTACAAAGGTTTGCAGGTAGCACTCTCTCCCTGATTGCTGTAGCAAGCCAAGTCAGCAAAGTCAAAGTTGTAAAAGAAACAGGACAACTTCTCAGCTAAACTGCAGGACCCTGGAATCTTGAAACCAATTATTAAACTGCTAAAATCAGCTGGAATCTCAAATGGCTGCAATGTTTCACCATCTACTCCTCATGGACAAGTTAAAGATTGATTTGTATATCGTTTTTAATCTTATTTTTGGATTAAATTCTCATTTCTAATGTAGACATGGGGAGAACGTGCAAACTCCACACAGTCACCCAAGGCTAGAATTGAACCTAAGTCCCTGGCATTGTGAGGCAGTAGTGCCAACCAGGCAGTCCATCACAAAGGGAATGGGCATAAGCATATTGAAGTAGAAAAGAGAAACAAGGCGCATGAAGGAATGATAGTGTTGGACAATGCTAGGGAAAGAAGTAGTACCATAATAGACAGGAGCAGACTAAGAAAGGCAATGAGGAATAAAAAGACTGGTTAATAATGCACGCATGTAAATCAGATTGCTGTGGATCTGGAGTCACGTGTAGGTTAGACTCTAAGGATGAAGGATTTCCTTCATAAAGGACATTAGTGAACCAGATATGACAATCCAGTCATTTCATTGTCACCATTGCTCACACAAGCTTTTTATTGCAGATTTGCTAACTGAATTGAAAGACTTTGATTCTGTGACTAAAGTGGCAAAGCTGGGGTCATTCTCTGAAAAGAGAGGGCAGAGAGGAGATTTGATTTGAAAGCAAATTTGATTCAATTTCAGAGTGGGCGGCATAGTGGTTAGCACTGCTGCCTCACAGCGCCAGGGACCAGGTTTCGATTCCTGGCTTGGATCACTGTCTGGGCGGAGTCTGCACGTTCTTCCTGTGTCTGCGTGGGTTTCCTTCGGGTGCTCTGGTTTCCTCCCACTGTCTGAAAGACATGCTGATTAGGTGCATTGGCCATGCTAAATTCTCCCTCAGTGTACCCGAACAGGCGCCGGAATGTGGGGACTAGGGGATTTTTCACAGTAACTTAATTGCAGTGTTAATGTAAGCCTACTTACAAAGGGCAAAAGAGTAACAAGGGAGAGAGTAGGGCCTCTTAAGGATCAACAAGGTAATCTATGTGCGGATCCACAAGAGATGGGTGAGATCCTAAATGAATATTTCTCATCAGTATTTACTGTTGAGAAAAGCATGGATGTTAGGGAACTTGGGAAGATAAATATTGATGTCTTGAGGAGTGTACATATTACAGAGAAGGAGGTGCTGGAAGTCTTAAAGCGCATCAAGGTAGATAAATTTGCGGGACCTGATGAGGTATATCCCAGGACGTTGTGGGAGGCTAGGGAGGAAATTGCGGGTCCCCTAGCCGAGATATTTGAATCACCGATAGTCACGGGTGAGGTGCCTAAAGATTGTAGAGTGGCAAATGTTGTGCCTTTGTTTAAAAAGGGCTGCAGGGAAAAGCCTGGGAACTACAGGCCAGTGAGCCTCACATCTGTGGTGGGTAAATTGTTGGAAAGTATTTTGAGAGACAGGATCTACAGGCATTTAGAGATGCAAGGACTGATTAGGGACAGTCAGCATGGCTTTGTGAGTGGAAAATCATGTCTCACAAATTTAATAGAGTTTTTTGAAGGGGTAACCAAGAAGGTAGATGAGGGCAGTGCAGTTGATGTTGGCTACATGGACTTTAGCAAGGCCTTTGACAAGGTACCGCATGGTAGGTTGTTGCATAAAGTTAAATCTCACGGGATCCAGGGTGAGGTATCTAAATGGATACAAAATTGGCTTCTTGACAGAAGCCAGAGGGTGGTTGTAGAGAGTTGTTTTTCAAACTGGAGGCCTGTGACCAGCGGTGTGCCTCAGGGATCAGTGCTGGGCCCACTGTTATTTGTCATTTATATTAATGATTTGGATGAGAATATAGGGGGCATGGTTAGTAAGTTTGCAGATGACACCAAGATTCGTGGCATGGTGGACAGTGAGGAAGGTTATCTCCAATTGCAGCGGGATCTTGATCAATTGGGCGAGTGGGCTGACGAATGGCAGATGGAGTTTAATTTAGACAAATGCGAGATAATGCATTTTGGTAGATTGAACCAGGGCAGGACTTACTCAGTTAATGGTAGAGTGTTGGGGAGAGTTACAGAACAAAGAGATCTATGTTCATAGCTCCTCGAAAGTGGAGTCACAGGTGGACAGACTGGTGAAGAAGGCATTTGGCATGCTTGGTTTCATCGGTCAGAACATTGAATACAGGAGTTGGGACATCTTGTTGAAGTTGTACAAGACATTGTAAGGTCACACTTGGAATACTGTGTGCAATTCTGGTCACCCTATTATAGAAAGGATATTATTAAACTAGAAAGAGTGCAGAAAAGATTTACTAGGTGTGGTGGACTACAGTTGCGGGGCCCAAATGCTACTTCTGCGGCCTAGCCAAGCACCCTCGGCGTCACTGCCCGGCGAAGGATGCGATCTGCTCCGGATGCGGTAAGCAAGGCCATTTCGTCAAAGTCTGCCGGGCGAAGTCTCGTGGTGCCGCGTGTGTTCCACAGGCGCCGCCATCTTTGATGCAGTCAGTGACTGCGCGGAAATCACCATCTTGGGTGCCGTCATCAAGGCGCGCCGAACGGGAAACTTCATCCGCGACGTCATCAGACGCGGACGAATATGAATACTCACCTGGTTCGACGGTTGCATCGATTCGTCTGGACCAATCTCAGCCTCACCAACTCTCCAAGTCAATGATGGAGATTAAAGTAAATGACCATGTAGAAAACTGTTTATTCGGCTGCGGGAGCAGAGAGTTTTATACACCCTCGCACGATATGCCCTTCCCATGTGGCCCTGAAGACGGACAATCTCCATGGCTTCGGATTCTCACTCAGTGGATGTCCTCGGGTGCTGTTTGGTGACTCTGACGGTACAAGGCACAGTCTACGAGCGTTTTCGGCTCCTCGTGCTGCCGCAACTCTGCGCAGCTGTACTGCTGGGGTTAGATTTCCTCACCCATCATAGGAGCGTCACTTTGCAGTATGATGGCCCTTATTCCCCACTCTCTGTCTGCAATGCGCCGTTACTTAAGCGCCCCCCGCGCACCACCTGCTGTCTCTCGACCCTCAAGATTGCCCCCCCCCCTTTATTCGATAATCTCACCCCGGATTGCAGGCCTATCGCCACCAAAAGTAGGCGCGATAGTGCGGAAGACCGGGCCTTCATTCGGTCCGAAGTACAACGTTTGCTCCAGGAAGGGATTATCCAGGCCAGCATCAGCCCCTGGAGGGTGCAGGTGGTCGTAGTTAAATCAGGGGAGAAACACCGCATGGTGATCGACTATAGCCAGACCATAAACAGGTATACGCAACTAGATGCGTACCCTCTTCCCCGCATCTCTGATATGGTCAATCGAATTGCGCACTATAGGGTTTTCTCCACGATTGATTTAAAATCGGCCTACCACCAGCTCCCTATCCGCTCGGAGGATCACCCATATACTGCCTTTGAGGCGGATGGTCGCCTCTACCAGTTCCTCTGAGTCCCTTTTGGTGTTACCAATGGGGTCTCAGTTTTCCAGCGGGCCAAGGATCAAATGGTAGACCAGCACGGGCTACAGGTCACTTTCCCGTATCTGGATAATGTCACCATCTGCAGCCATGACCTGCAGGACCATGATGCCAACTTACAAAAATTCCTCCGTACTGCCACTCTCCTGAATTTGACATATAATGAGGCGAAGTGTGTCTTTTGGACCCGCTGCCTCGCTATCCTCGGGTACGTGGTGGAAAATGGTGTCCTTGGTCCCGACCCAGCACGTATGCGTCCCCTTATGCAGCTTCCCCTCCCTACTACTCTCAAAGCACTGAGGAGATGCCTGGGCTTCTTCTCCTACTTTGCCCAGTGGGTTCCCCATTACGCGGATAAAGCCCGTCCGCTTCTCAAATCGACCTCTTTTCCCCTGGTGGAGGAGGCCCGTTTGGCCTTCGACAACATCAAAGCGGACATTGCGAAGGCCGCGATGCATACTGTGGATGAATCCATCCCATTCCAAGTGGAAAGTGATGCGTCTGACTTTGCCCTAGCCGCCACCCTTAACCAAAGGGGCCATCCGGTGGCATTTTTTTCCCGGACCCTACAAGGCCCTGAGATTCGACACTCCTCGGTTGAGAAGGAGGCCCAGGCCATCGTGGAAGCCGTCCGGCACTGGCGCCATTACCTTGTGGGCCAACGGTTCACTTTACTTACGGACCAGCGGTCCGTTGCCTTTCTGTTCAACGCCAGGCAGAGGGGCAAGATCAAAAATGATAAGATCTTGCGGTGGAGGATTGAGCTCTCCACCTATAGATATGATATCATGTACCGGCCTGGGAAGCTCAATGAGCCCTCAGACGCCCTGCCCCGTGGAACATGTGCCAGCGCCCAACTGGTTCAGCTACAGTCTCTCCATAATGATCTCTGTCACCCGGGTGTCACCAGACTTTTCCACTTTGTCAAAGCCCGTAACCTGCCCTACTCCCTCGAGGAAGTCCGGTCGGTTACCAGGCAATGCAGGGTCTGCGCAGAGTGCAAACCGCAGTTCTATCGGCCAGGTAGGGTGCACCTTATAAAGGCCACTCGCGCGTTTGAGCGCCTCAGCATTGATTTTAAAGGCCCCCTCCCTTCCTCTAACCGCAATATTTATTTTCTGAATGTCATCGATGAATATTCGCGTTTCCCTTTTGCCTTCCCCTGCCCGGACATGACCTCGGCCACGGTGATTCGGACCCTGAACATGCTCTTCACCCTGTTCGGTTTTCCATCCGATGTTCATAGCGACCGTGGGTCCTCATTCATGAGCGACGAGCTGAGGCAGTACCTGCTCGCCAAAGGCATTGCCTCCAACCGCACCACTAGCTATAACCCAGGGGTAATGGTCAAGTAGAGCGGGAGAACGCAACTGTCTGGAAGGCTGTTCTATTAGCGCTACAGTCTAGGGGCCTTCTAGTCAGCTGTTGGCAAGACGTCCTCCCGGATGCACTACATTCAATTAGGTCACTCTTGTGTACAATGACCAATACGACCCCTCACGAGCGGATGTTCACTTTCCCCAGAAAGTCCTCCTCGGGTACCTCGCTCCCAGCTTGGCTGATGTACCCTGGGCCTGTTCTGCTTCGGAAGCATGTCCGGACCCATAAGGCAGACCCCTTGGTCAAGAGGGTCCAATTGCTACATGCTAATCCTCAATACGCTTATGTGGCGTACCCTGATGGGCGGGAGGATACAGTCTCTATCCGTGACTTGGCACCCACAGGTGCCCCTGAGGCCACCACGTCCCTCCGCCCCACTGTCCCAGTCCCTTGTGTTGTGCGCCCAGAGACCGCTACACCTCTCCCCCCTTCAGTCCCAGTCTCCTATATTGTGCGGCCAGAGCCCACTACATCCCTCCACCCCCCAGCTCCAGTTCCCTCTGTTCTCCATACACCACCAGGGCCACAGCTCACTTCTCTCACCCCTATGTACAGCTCGCTTGAGTCGCCGGTGCCGTCGCCACGCAGTACCCGACTACTGGACAGGACGATGGATGGTTCCGCCTCACACCACCTGGCGCCTCCTCTCGACGCTCAGTGCCTGGAGCCTGGGCTGACACTGCTCCCTGCTCGGACGACTCTGCAACCTGCACTACGACGATCGCGATGGCGGATCAAGCCACCAGATCGTCTGAACTTGTGACATTGTTTCCGCTTCACCCCGTTTTTTTTTGAAGGAGGGGTGAATGTGGTGGACTACAGTTGCGCCTTTGTCCTGTCTGGACCACCGTTGTTGTGTTTGTCATGCCTGGACACATCCCCTGCCGGCTCCTCCCCTTGTCACCTAGTATAAAGGTGGCTGTTTCCTCCCCCTTGTTCAGTTCGGGTCGGTTATCTGTTAGGATATGCTCCTAGTTCTGTAATGAATAAAAGCCGACAGTTGTATTGGCACACAAGTAGTCTTTTGCCTAATTGATAGCGCTTCACTAGGATGCTACCGGGGCTTGATGGATTGAGTTATAAGGAGAGACTGAATAGACTCGGACTTTTTTATTTGGAGCGTAGGAGGCTGAGGGGTGACCTTATAGAAGCCTATAAAATAATGAGGGGCATAGACAAGGTAGCTAGTCAATATCTTTTCCCAAAGGTAGAGGAGTCTAAAACGAGAGGGCATAGGTTTAAGGTGAGAGGGGAGAGATACAAAAGTGTCCAGAGGGGCAATTTTTTCACTCAGATGGTGGTGAATGTCTGGAACAGGCTGCCAGAGGTAGTAGTAGAGGCGGGTACAATTTTATCTTTTAAAAAGCATTTAGATAGTTACATAGATACGATGGGTATAGAGGGATATGGGCCAAATGCGGGCAATTGGGATTAGTTTAGGGGTTTTAAAAAAAAGGACAGCATGGACAAGTTGGGCCGAAGGGCCTGTTTCCATGCTGTGAACTTCTATGACTACTTGTGACCAATAAACTTTACTTTGATAGAGGTGTTTAAAATCATTGGGGGCGGGGTCTGAACTGTTCCACTTGTGGAAGGATCAAGAACCAGAGGGCACAAATTTAACATGAATGACAAACAAACCTGTGGCAACATGAGGAAAAACATTTTTCATGCAGTGAGTGGTTAGGGTCTGGAATGCACAGCCTGAGAACATGGTGGAGGCAGATTCAATCAAGGCATTTAAAAGGGAATTGGATAATTATCTGGAGGAAAGAAATTGCAAGGTTATGGGATTAATTGAGTGGGTCTGACAGAGAACCAGTGTAGACCTGATGGGTCAAATGGCCTCCTGCTGTGCTGTAACCTGTGCTGGTTTCAATTAAATTTTCAGTTCACCAGCTGCTCTTGTGGGAGTTGAACTCATCTCCAGAGCATTAGTTTGTGGGATTGCTTGTTTAGTAAATTTCCATTCTAAACTCCTGGAGTAAATTCCCCTCTGCACTGTTGTTTATTGCAAACATTAAATAATAATCAACTGTGGACTGTACAAGTTGAGGGTTATTTTCATATTTTTATTGGTTTTGCACCTTAGTTATAAAATATGCTTTCAAATGTGCTTTCAGTATGCACCAGCTGGGATTTTCTGGCAATCAACATTCATGATACCCTTAACTTGCAGTGATTAAGTAACAATCAAGTCTATACAAAATGGCAACAGCTCTGCTTGGATCTCATCCAAGAGGTTTCATCTCATGACTTGCTGCCCCCAATGGCCCTGCCTCCCACACTTCTGCTCTTGGTCACCCAGCCTTGTGAAGCATTGCCTTTCCCAGGCACTTGGAAAGCAAACAAATTTTGGATTGATTTTTGACTCTCAAACAGCCAATTTTTCTATCACCAATGTTTTGTTAACTCATAAACAAAAGTGTTCAAAGAAATTGAAAAAAATACAAATTTTAAATGTCCTATAATCAGCAATGTCCCTAGTTTGCTCACAGCAGTGGAGTTTCTTGTAATTAATCCTTAATCCCAGGAAAATCCTGGATGGTTGGCGATCCTAACAACAGACAGCTAACCAGAGCTTAGTCCTATATATTTATTGTATGATAGGTGAGCCTGGATAGTGATTGGTGGGCTAATTGACTGTGACCAGTTAGATTCAAATGTCATCCTTTGTCCATATATGTCACCCATACCATTTGGAGTTAGATAGCAACCAGTTTCCAGTTCTTTCCACTGAAGGAAGCTAATGTCATCCTGCTGCCCTAGCGGAGATCAAAAAAGGGTTTGACTGTATAACATCAGTTTTTAGATGTACACTGATGACACCCAGCACTACTTCACCATCACTTCTCTTGACTCATCCACTGTTGCTAAATTATCAGACTGCTTATGCGACATCCACCATTGGTGGAAAATAAATTTCTTCCAATTAAATATTGGGAAGACTGAAGTCATTGTAAGAAACATGATACAAGCTTTGTACCCTATACAAACATAATCCCTCTCCCTGGCAGCAGTGAGACTAAACCAGACTAACCCCAAGATGCGCTTCCAAACGCCATATCCATGCCATCATGAAGACTGCCTTGGTAACATTGACTGCCTCGGCTCATCTGCTGCTGAAATCCTCATTAATGCCTTTGTTACATCTAGACACAATTATTCCTGGCTGTTTTTCCACATTCTACCCACTATAAACTTAAATTTATTGAAAACTTTGGCTGTGTCTTTATTCACACCAAGTCTTGTTCCCTTATCACAACTGCACTTAATGATCTATATTATCACCCAGTTAAGCAGTACCTCAATTTTAAAATTCTCATTCCTGTTTTCAAATTCCTCCATGCCCTTGGCTCTCCCTATCCCTCCCACAACTCTGAGATATCTCCACTCTTCTAATTCTGCACTAGACGCTCCCCCCCCCCCCACCCCCCCAACCCATTTTAATTGCTGCACCATTGGTAGCTGTGCGTTCAGTTGCCTGGGCAAAGCTCCAAACTTATTTCCCTACACCTCTCCACTTCTACCTCACATTCCTCCTTTAAGACCTCCATAAAACCTACCTCTTCGAAGCTTTTAACTATCTAGCCTCATGTGGCTCAATGTAAAATTTAGTTTGTAAAGTTCCTGTGAAGTACATTGGGACGGTTTATTACACTAATATCACTAAAGTTGTCGGTGTTATCAATTCTATCCCCTCATCGTGTTCACTATCCCCTCTCTGCAAATTCCATTGCCTATGCAGTCGCTATCGTAGATTGTTTGCCATTTTAGTGGCCAATTAAACCCAGAGCTAAACTGCTAATCCCAATCTCTTTAATATTACCAATTTGAACAGCCACCTCTGACCATTTGGTGTTGAAATCCTTAATCTCTGACTGCACCAACTCCAAATTTGAATGGAAGCCTGACCAATGTCCAATATTTTCATCCTCTCTATACTTAATTATCCAAGACTCAGCTGTCTGTAGGCTATCCAAGTCACACTCTCCACTGGGTGATCGTCCCTTTTACACTGGAGGTGAAAATTTCCAGGAAAATCAGCAGGATTCCCACTAGGCAGTTTGATGATATTCCACTTTTCAGCTCATTAATTATGCATGTGCAAGGATCTTGGCAAATCTCACGGTGGGTGGATAGGAAGTCACTTGCTCCGTCACTATCACATGAGGCTGAAGGTGCTGTCACCATTTTTGAAAGGCACCTAAAACACTTCCACTCATTACAGGCCCAAAGTTCCGCAGTACTCTTCCGGAGCACTTGCGGCCGCAGCTCATACTGGAGAAACCTGCAGATGGAAGCGACATTTTTTGGGACATACAAAGATGACAACGGCATTGCCTTTTGCTCATCTCTAGACAGAGCATAGCTGGCTGGCTATACATCCATGGTCAGGTCAGTACTTGCCAATGTAGTGATCCATGTGTACCAGCCTGTTGACCTTATAGAGAGTCCACTGCCTCTTGCTGCTCAGGCCCTTGCTCCACATGGCTCTGTGCCAACTGGCAATGGGCCCTCCATCTCCTTAACTGGATGTGAGCCATTCCCAGTGGATGTGTAAACATATTGATGTGTTGCATTTTTGTCTTTTCTAAGTTGCCCTTATCTTAAAGCCAGCAGGCAAGTGCTAAGCCTTTCACCTGGCCTCCATCTAGACATGACATCCCCACCCCAAGTAAAGGGCTTCCTGGAGGACCAGAAATAGTTGTTCCTCCCATTCACACAATGCATATTGAGGCTCTTTGACCAGGATGATGAGAGCCATGTGCAAAATGACTACATGGAAACTTTTCTGCTTGTCTCCATCACCCTCGGAACTCTTTAGAGAAACCACTGCCTTGGCAGCATAGAAAACCAACCACATGATCTCTTGTTAGCCATGGCCATTCACCCAGAAGGATAGAGGTTTGGAGTTGGCCACCTTCCACCAGCTGTGTCCCTTGGAAGCATTCATTTCCCTTCATCTCTGCCTCTGACTGCAACTTATGGAAAATGACACAGAGTGAATGTCAGCTCCGCAACTTGCTGGGATCTCAACATTATGAGACCCTTGATCAGGAACAAACCTGCTGTCATGTTGGCTTCACAATAGTGTGAGGATCACAAGTGAGCATTGTTTTCATACAGTTTCCTCTTGATTATTAGGGTGTCATTTGTGCTGACCTTGAACACCACCTACTCATAAAGTATTTTCTCCCACTGAATGCCTTGCATTGCTGTAACTGGAAAGATGGTGCACGTTACTTTCCAGACTCCCTCCACCACCTTCTACCTGCCCGTCACCCATCAACTTCCACCCATTACCCTAAACCCACCCAATATCACTTTTTTTCTCCTTTCTGCCTCCCCTCATTATCCTGGACCCTATAACCATCCAGCTCTACATGATTTTCCACCCCTCAATGTCAACACCTGTTACTGTTTCTATGCATACCCAGATTCTACCCCTCCCATTATCCACGTCACCTTTGTTATCCCCTTTTGTGACCCACCCAATGAGATCTACACCTACTAGATTTACACCCTGTACCTGTCACCTTACTGCATCCCACTTTCCCCTGTGACTATAACTGTTCCCTTCTACCACCAGTATGCTGTGTTCGCTCCCACAGGACCTCGCCATCGACTCCAGTGAGGCCAAGTTGTTTCTGGTTACTCAGCCCTACTGCATTGCAATACCGCCAACCTGTTCTCTGCCGATTGAAAGATGTGAAAAGTATGTGATTACAAACTACATCAATGTGATTCCTTCCATTTGTCAATATTATAATTGCCACCAACGTAACTTGAATCCTGACTCCAATTCCTTCTGCCCATCTCGCCTCAGTTGAATTAAAACTCTGCCCCTTCCCCAGACACTGCCACCACTCCCATCCTGACCTTCCCTGGACACTCCTCCATATTCCCTCATAAACCTGCTACCCCTGTCCAACCTTGCAGCTGCCTGTGATAGACGTACCTGAATTGCAACTCTCTTAAAGGTGGATAAAAGTAACGTCTACATACCTCAAGGTCATAGAAACATAGAAAACATAGAAAATAGGTGCAGCCATTCAGCTCTTTGAGCCTGCGCTAACATTCAATATGATCATGGCTGATAATGCACTTTCAGTGGCGGGGCACTAAATTTGGAGAGGGAATGTGATTCCAGTGACTGGGGCTTTTAGTGAACATTCATGAATGCAATTGAATGCAATTATGATTCCTAACTTATGTCAGTAGGCAATGTCTTTAACTTGCCATCAAAGTAGGGAGAACAAAGTTCCACACTGATTTCCTGACGTCCCGTTACTCTAAATTTTGTGCCCCCCAACTTCTGTGATTCCTGCAGCTTGCGGGAGTAGAAAATCTTGCCCTGAGTGACAACCAGGTAACAGTCTCTCTCCAACCAGGTAACAGTCCTTCTCCCTCTCTGAATGACAGTCTCTCTCCCTTTCACTGAGTGACAGTCTTCTCCTCTCTCGCTCTGAGTGACAGTCTCTCTCTCTTTCTCACTCTCCCTCTATCTCTCACTGAGTCTCTCACTCCACTGACATTCCTATTCAATGAGTGACAGTTGTGAATGATCTGTGTAAAAGTGAATCAAAGTTGCTCTATCTCCCCATCTGGTTGAATCAGCAGCTTAATTCCTAATTGAAGATTTGTGGTGTAGTCTGAGAGCATATTGAATTATTTTCATTCACCACTGTAGTATATATTATGGGATATCATTTATCAGGAGGACACAGTATCAGTCAACCAACATCATCCGTCTCCATTTCAACTGTGATAAACACAAAGCTACTTTGCCAAGAAATGTGTTAGGCTGAGATGAAATGCTATGTAAGTGAATGAATGGGAAGTGATTTGGTGTATCTGAATCTGATACTTAGATTTTCTAAGTTTTTATTTATCCCAAAGAAAAGTATTCACTGTCTTTGTTTAGAATCTCATAAAACTGAATATTGTGATATTCCAGCATCTTTTTTGAAACCTGGTGCATTTTTTTTCCTATGAAGAGTTTATAACAGCAAAAGTTATTTTTGTTTTTCCTTGAACATTAGAAATTTGCCCATAATCAGGAGTTACTGTCCTGGCCTTCCCAGTCTGGGCTCATCACCTTACAGTGGGTTTTAGACTGACCGTCAGGCCATGTTTACAGACTTCTCCCTCTCTGCGGCCCCCTACAGCACCTCCCTCCCCCCCAACATAGTCTTGCACAACATTAAACATTCACATCTGTTTGGCTCTCCATTACCACATCCAGTACAAACAGATGCTGGTGTAGGAAGACTAAATATTTTGTGTTAGGAAAATAAAAAGATTCCTTTTTTAAAAAAACCAAAATAATGAGTAAGGTTAATCATTATAAATACAGAGCAAGTTCAGAGAGAAAACTGAGTGGACTGCAATGGGTGGAATGAGCTCACCCAGCCTTCTCCGGGGAACATTATGTACTTGGAAAGTCTATATTCTGATGAATCCTGACATTTCAGATCCTTTTTTTGGAGTCTCCTTCAGCAGTGCTGGCCATGTCAGTATGACCAGCAAAAGTCCAGGGGTCTTATTCAGTTAGACATGAAATATGAGGGAAAATCTCCTTCTTGGGACTTTATAGCTATGCAGGGTAGCCAAAAATTTCTCTTCACTCTGTGTATTTTCACTGAGCCCTGATGTTGACATCGGAAACATAAAATGAATCAAAAGTAGGAACAGCTTTCAGTCCAGATGGTATAAGCAGCCTCTCCCTGTGCCTTGAACAGGGTGATTGGGAAAATTGCAATCTTTTCTTCATGATACAGTTAGATGCCCAGGGAATTAGTTGCATGCAGTTTCATTCAGTGGAAGCTTGTACACTTAGGAAAATTTCTGAGTCCTGACCCTGCTCTGGTTGTCACAGTGCCCACCTGTGAGGTCTTTCCAGAGCAGCTAAAAAGAGGCAGGTGGATTCCTGCAGGTGGCAGGTGGGCAGTCTCGCCACAAGAGGTGGAGCTGCCACTGTCAGAGAGAGTACCTCCACTTTCAGACTCCCTCTGATGTAGGATATTCAGCTGAATAAATTACAAAATGACTGCAACTGTTAGAAAGCCCCTACACACAATGTCAGGCGGAAGGCTGTGATAAAGGGATGACTGTCGGTGAACTTGTGGATCCCCTAGATCAGGCACATGTCAGACGGCCCTCAGTGGTGAGCCTGTCCGCTGCTGGAAAGATCCCAGTGGTGATTCAATCAGCACATAGGTGGGCAGTCAGTAATATGGATTGGCTAGCCATCACTCTGCCTGTAACGAACAGCCTCTGAGGTGATTGGCCCATTGACCTGATCCTTATGTTTCTGATATTCCTCCTGATCCCGTCTCCAAGCATGCCACATGGGGGTGGGAACATTCTGCACTTTATGCATGGTCTCTCCTTATGACAGTGGTTTCTTCTCACATTGACTAGTCTCTCCTTGTGTCTACCAGTCTCTGCTCATGTACAGTGGTCTCCTTATATCGAGCAGTTTCTCCCTCTGTCCAAGGGTTCCTCCTCGTGTCCAGCAGTCTCTACTCACAGCTAAACTCAAACATCATGTTCCGCAATTTCTCCTTGTGTCCTGTTGTAAAATGGGTAGGAGGCTGCGTCCTGAAGCAACTCAGATTTTGGACAGAGAACCCTTTGAGTCCCTTATAATTCATATCTATTTCATGGCTGTATTTCAGCTGCATTGATCCACCATTGTTCCATTACGTTTGATATCCTAGTTAACAGTCTCTGTTTTGAAAATATCAGTTGAACCCACCTCCTCACCCAGCATCAGCAATTTTTTTAGGGAGACCAGATTGTGTGAAAAATGCTTCCTGATTTCACTTCTAAATAGCTTGTCACCTAGATTGGATTCTTCCATCTAAGGAAACAGTTTTTCTGTATTTCTATCTCAGGCTTCACCATGTGAGATAGTCTCACACTCCAGTTTCCTTTGCATAGCCTGACAATAAAATCAGGGCCCAATCTCTCCATGTCCCTTTGTAATTTACTGTTCCTCCTAAAATAATGTCATCTGGAAACTTGGATACATAACTCTTTAGTCCTATGTCCTCGTCATTGAATTATGTACCTAGTACTCCAAATGTGGTGTCAAAAGACTCAATGCAAGTTTATTATAACATCTCTACATTTCAATTCTATCCTAGAAATAAGCCCCATGTTTGTTTTCTTATTGATCTATACTGCAACATTTTACTAATTTGGGTATTTCTGTGCTCAGATCTTTACCCTATTTAGATTCTATTATCTAATATGCAAATTCCCTATTTTTTTCTCACGATATAACACTTGGAAATGGAACTCACTCTATTCCCCTACAGTGAACTGGCATGTATTCAATGGGCAGAATGATTTCCTTCTGTGCTGTAATGACACAATGACCTCACACATCTATTTTTAAGGTCATTTGCTAATTAAAGTTTATTAATGTCTCAATGTAATTTGTTGTCATCCTCAGTGTTAACTTTCCTTCTTAATTTGGTGTTGTCTGAAAATTGATAAATTATGTTCCTGATTCCAAAGTCTATGGCCAGAATTCTCTGGCCGTTCGCGTCCTGCCCCGCTGCCAGCGAGAATAGAGAATTTGGCGCTCAGCGAAATCTCCATTCACTGTAGTGGGACCAGAGAATCCCAGCTACGGGCAAGTTGGATAATTCAGTCCTATATCATTAAACTAAATTGCGAGCAATAGTTGTGCCAGCACTGATCCTTGTGGGAGCGCACTTCTCATCTTCTGCCACTCTGAATAGCTGTTTTCTTGTCTTCACTCTGCTTTCGATCTTGCAGCCAGCCTGCTATTTATTTTGCTACTTGTCCTCTGAATCCAAATGCTCTGATCTTGTGTGGTACCTTAATAAAGGACTTTTGAAAATTGATATATGACACCTGCTACATTATTATTGTCTACTCTGTTCAAAGAATTCACTGAGATTGGTTTAGAAAGACTTCCTTTTTTTAAAATTGATGCTGACTATTCATTATTCTATTTTTGATTTCTAGATGTTTTTCTATTTTCTCCTTTACGAGGGATTCCATTATTTTTCCTACTACTTATGCTAAACTGACTGGCTTATAATTATCCAGTCAATTTCATTCCTCTTCCTTAAATATAGGTGTCACATTAGCTGCCGCCAGTCTTTTGGCATCACTCGTTTTTCTAATGTATTGTAAATTTTGTATAACAATGTCCTTATCTACGAAAGGAATTCAAGCAGCTCATTACATGTGTTTGGAACTTGTTAATGACATGCAAAAGAAAATAAAAACCTTTCTCAATGAAATGGATAGAAAGTTTTTAAAGTTTTTATTCCAATATTTCATCTTGGTGAAAAAGAGAATTTGGTCCCAGATGACTTTAATGTTCTGGAACATTGTAGGTTGGGCCTGAGAGTTGCCATGGCAGTGGGTGTAATGAGTGACTCAGGACCCAGCTGTTGCTGATGTTAAATAAGTGTGCCCAGTTGCCTAGGAGTCCACCACTGGTTTCTATTTACACAGGGACAGTACATTGGATAGCAGGGATTGTGATTGATACTTTACTGCGAGACTGTTAGAAACAGATCCATTTGGCAACTCAAATTATTCTCTTGTCATTTACACTCGCAAAGCAGCTTGAACTGGTTCTGCTAAATCAAATAGGCCTAGGACTTTCCAACCACTGTATTTGCAGGAGGTTCTGATTAATATAATACACGCGAATGAAAAAATGTGAAATCAATTCCTAATTAATGTTACCTTTCCGGCTGCCATTGTGCACAAAAATAGACCCAAACAAACCTACATACAGTAACATATGTGCATATGAATGTACAAGCACACAGACATGCATACATGGAGGCAAGAACATACCAGTTTGCACACACTTGTGCATGAACAAATTAACATGTAAATGCCATTACACAAATAGACAACTGTCCCTGACATGAATGGATGTGATGGAGGCTGATAGCAGATGCAGGGTGGGAATGCTCTGTCCATCTTAACAACAAGGCCTTATTTGAATAATTGTGCCTCGAAATGCTGCCTGAAAGCAGGCTACATTAAGTTGTTGGCCGACAGGTTGGAAGAGTAAGTATGGGCAGGAAGTCATAGCTGGAAATCTGTGGGCACAACCCTTGGCAGAAAAGGCTCTGGACTGTGATTGGGGCTTGAATAGTAGGGGGAGATAATTGAAAAATTGGCTATCATTGGAGAGGTGAGACATCCTTGTGAGGTTTTGACAGAGCACTACCCCTAGCCCAGAAGGAGAGGTAAAAAGAGCGGATCTTGTGCAATTTACTCTTCCCGCTTCAAGCCTGCTGTCAGTAATCCCAAAGCACAGGTTTTCCCTGACCTATACAGCATTGTTGAACATCAGCAGGCCTCGACTTTTAAATGTTAATTAGGCCCTCGCCTGCCTTGGGGAACTTTGGGCAAACCCTGAGATGATCCTGGGATGAGTGATTCTTTTTTAAACCCCCCCCGTAGAGACCATGGATGGGAATTGCCAAAGTTACAGTGCTTGAGCAAGAGATGTTCTATTCCAGGGCTTGAGTGCAAAAATCAAGACTGAGACTGCAGGGCTATACTGAGGAAGAGCTGCACTGCTAGAGGTGTTGGCTGTCATTCTCCAGCTGTTCACATGCTGGGATTCTCTGGTCCTGCCGGCAGTGCATCCCTACCCGCGGGCTTCCTGCTGGCATGGGGTGACCTCAATGGGAATTCCCATTGACAGCGGTGGAACAAGAAAATCCTGCAGCTAACAAACAACGTGCTACCTCCCACTGCCGGGAAACACGTGGCTGGGAGGTCGGAGAATCTCACCTCATGTCTTTTTTTGAGGCATGAAACCAAGCCTCCATTTGGCAGTGTAAGATTTTGCACTATTTTGAAGGAGAACAGAGTAGTTAACCTCGGTTTCCTAGCCAATACTTATTCTTCAATTACCATCTCAAAACATCAGATTATTTTATCATTATCCTGTTGCTGTTTGTGGGAGCTTGCTGTGCGCATACTGGCTACCACATTTCCTACATTACAATACTGATTACATTTCATAAGTACTTCATTGGCTGTAAAGCACTTTGAGAAGTCTAGTGATGTCTGTTTCTTGAATAGTTCAAAATGGTACAGTGTTTATCTCGGTAATTACCGAATTTTCCATGGTGAGCTCATTATGGTAATTATGCAGATCCCCAGCTGAAGATTTGAACTTGCGAAGGCAGCTTGTGAAAGATGAAAATTCTAGTATAGGTTAAATGTAAATTGGTATGACAAATTAAAGCCAAGTGTCAGAATAGGTTAACAAATATCTTAACATAGAATTGCGAATAGAACTTGGCTGTATATGTGCATAAGTCATTGAAGATGACAGGAAAGGCCGAAAGCGTATTAATGAAGTGCACAGAATCCTAAGCTTTATTAATAAGAGCCGAAAGTACAAGGGCTAGGAGGTTATGTTGTATTTGTATAAGATACTAGTTCAATCTCAGCTGCAGTATGGTGTCCAGTTCTTCGTGGTGCACTTGGACACCCCAAGTGTAAGCAGCAGTTTACAAGCCACTTTCAAAACAACTCAACATATGACAGTCTTTTTGAGATGTGGGTGAAAGATGGGATTGGGTGGGGTGATATTGGGTGAGGTGGAAGTAATAGTTGGAGTTAGATGGGCATGATTCTTGTGGTTGGATGAGGGTAATAGTTGGAGCTGATGGATGAAGTTGGGTGGGGTGAGAATTGGGTGAGGTAGGGTGATAGTTGGGGATGGGTGGGAGGGTAATAGTTGGAGTGAATGGGGTGGTAATATTTGGGGTTGGGTGGCGGATGATATTTTGGGTTGTGTGGGGGTGATTGTTGGGGTTGGCGAGAGGGTGATATTTGGAGTGAAGTGGAGGGGTGATAAACTGGGGGTTGAGTACAGGGAGTGATAAGCTGGGGTTGAGTGGGGGGGTGATAAGCTGGAGTTGAGTGGGGGGATGATAAAGTGGGGTTGAGTGGGAGGTTTATTGTGGTGAGGACGGAGTGGCTGTTAGAGTTGGGTGAAGTGAGATTTAGGTTGAAGGGGTGATATTTGGAGGAAGGGGTGATCATTAAGTGAGGAGGGGGTATGGTTGGGGGGATTGATAGTTGGGGTGAAGTGCGGGTTATTTTTGGGGTTGGATGGGGTTAAAGTTGGTATTGGTTGGTGATTCCATCTTCCACTTCCTGACCCAGTTTCCAAAGTTCAGAAATCCAGATGCCTTGAAGGAGTTGGGATGCAGAGCATTAACTGTTTCTGTCTGCTGAATTTATCTTTTCATCTGCTGCATTCCATCATGCAGCTGTCTTTTGTCTCTCTAGGCTCTACCCCTCCACCGCCCCAACCTCCCACCCCCTCTCCTATGCTGTGTGGATGGAATATAGTGTCGAGTCAAAACTATCAGAAAAGTGAAAGAATTGTTACTCAGTATGACTCTTTTCCTGATCTTACTTAGACAGTGAATTAGGAGCCAGTCTCAAGCTAGAATCAATGTGAATGCTGAATGTGCTCATTCACGTATCATTTGGACAGTGTTATAGCCAATCCCATTCTCCACAAATCCTGTCCACTGGAACTAATAAACTGGGCTATTCACAAAGGGAGTGCATTCTGAAGTCTTTGTAGGTAACACGAAAATGACAAAGTTTCTCTCTCTTTCACTTCATCTGCAGCTCCTTCTTTCCTTTGACTTGGTCCCAATGAGCTTTTTAAAGTCCCTGATCCAAAGCCCCACTCTGTTTGATGGAGAGGAGGCTGGCAGTTCTGGCACTGCTATTTCTTACTGCACCTGTTCCAGAATGGATCCCAGGAGAGCTCAACCCATCGGCACCACTCCACAATTACTCATCAACATTGCTGCATTCATATGGCAATCATCAAGCTTGGAACCAGCAGTGAAACAGGGATGAGAAATTTCAAAGCAAGAGCCAAGACGAAGCAAAAATTCTCCCAAACTCCTGTGTAAAATGAAGGAGAGAGGCAAATTGCTAATGACAAGCTGACATTCTGTTCCACTGTGACCCCTTTCCAGAGGCAAGCTCTTTTTTTCAGGAGTAATGCTACCTGACAGGGGATTTATTTGGAGCCCAGAACAGTGTATTCCAAAAGAAAATCTAAACTTTTACAATGTGTGTTTTATATTTTGACTCCAATTTGAAATTAACCCAGATAATATGCACATTTTTTTTGTACGAGGTTAGTGTTATCACAGGTAGCATCCCTACCCATCCTGGTCACATCTCTTCATGCAACATGGAACTTTGCAGACAAGAGACCCACTTACAGTCATCCTCCTCAATACCTTTCACACTGCCAGGATTGTTAACCAGCACTCTATGATTAGAGGATCCGGCAGGGCATAACGCAAAACTGTCCATGAAACTATAGCCCAGATCCAAAACTCAACATGTAACAATTATGCAAACATATATCCTATCTCCTACACAATACATCATTGGTCTGAATATCATAGGATCATACAGCACCAAAGGAGGCTATTTAGCTCATAATGCCGAGAAGAAAAGGAAAGCGTACAAAAGGTTCAGAGAGCTTGGCAAAGATAGGGATCTAGATGAGTATACGGCTTGTAGGAAGGGACTAAAGAAGGAAATTAGGAGAGCCAGAAGGGGTCACGAGAAGGCCTTGGCAAGTAGAATTAAGGAAAACCCTAAGGCGTTCTATAAATATGTGGAGAGTAAAAGGATGAGACGTGAAGGAATAGGGCCTATAAAAGGTGAAGGCAGGAAAATCAGTATGGAACCAGTAGAAATGGCAGAGGTGCTAAATGAGTAATTTGCCTTGGTTTTCACAGAGGATAAGGTCATGGGTGGATGTACTGTGGGCTTGCGGTGGACGAAAAGATTGAGTATGTGGACTTTAACAAAGAGGTTGTGCTGGAATCTTTGAATGGCATCAAGATAGATAAGTCACCGGGTCCGGATGGGATGTACCCCAGGTTACTGTGGGAGACGAGGGAAGAGATTGCAGAGCCTCTGGTGATGATCTTTGCGTCGTTGATGGAGACGGGAGAGGTGCCGGAGGATTGGAGGATTGTGGATGCGGTTCCTATTTTCAAGAAGGGGAATAGGGATAGCCCAGGAAATTACCGACCGGTGAGTCTAGCCACAGTGGTTGGTAAGCTGATGGAGAAGATCCTGAGGGACAAGATTTATGAGCATTTAGAGAGGTTTAGTATGCTCAAGAATACTCAGCATGGCTTTGTCAAAGGCAGATCGTGCCTTACGAGCCTGGTGGAGTTCTTCGAAAATGTGATTAAACACATTGACGAAGGGAAAGCGGTAGATGTGGTTTATATAGATTTTAGCAAGGCGTTCGATAAGGTCCCCCATGCAAGGCTTCTAGAAAAAGTGAGAGGGCATGGGATCCAAGGGGCTGCTGCCCTGTGGATCCAGAACTGGCTTGCCCAAAGGAGGCAGAGAGTGTGTATAGATGGGTCTTTTTCTAAATGGAGGTCGGTCACCAGTGGTGTGCCCCAGGGATCTGTTCTGGGACCCTTGTTGTTTGTCATTTTCATAAATGACCTGGATGAGGAAGTGGAGGGATGGGTTGGTAAGTTTGCCGACGACATGAAGGTTGGTGGGGTTGTGGATAGTCTGGAGGGATGTCAGAAGTTACAGAGGGACATAGATAGGATGCAAGACTGGGCGGAAAAGTGGCAGATGGACTTCAACCCAGATAAATGTGTAGTGGTCCATTTTGGCAGGTCAAATGGGATGAAGGGGTACAATATAAAGGGGAAGACTCTTAGTACTGTAGAGGATCAGAAGGACCTTGGGGTCCGGGTCCATAGGACTCTAAAATCGGCCCCGCAGGTGGAGGAGGTGGTTAAGAAGGCGTATGATGTGCTGGCCTTTATCAATCGAGGGATTGAGTTTAGGAGTCCGGGGATAATGATGCAGCTATATAAGACCCTCGTCAGACCCCACTAGGAGTACAGTGCTTAGTTCTGGTCGCCTCATTACAGGAAGGATGTGGAAAAGATTGAAAGGATGCAGAGGCGATTTACAAGGATGTTGCCTGGATTGAGTAGCATGCCTTATGAGGATAGGCTGAGGGAGCTCGGTCTTTTCCCCTTGGAGAGACGTAGGATGAGAGGAAACCTAATAGAGGTATATAAGATGTTGAGAGGCATAGATCGGGTGGACTCCCAGAGGCTTTTTCCCAGGGTGGAAATGGCTGCGACGAGAGGGCACAGGTTTAAGGTGCTGGGGTGTAGGTACAGGGGAAATGTTAGGGGGAAGTTTTTCACACAGAGGGTGGTGGGCGAGTGGAATCGGCTGCCGTCAGTGGTGGTGGAGGCAAACTCAATAGGGTCTTTTAAGAGACTCCTGGATGAGTACATGGGACTTAATAGGATGGAGGGTTATAGGTAGGCCTAAAAGGTAGGGATATGTTCGGCACAACTTGTGGGGCCGAAGGGCCTGTTTTGTGCTGTAGTTTTCTATGTTTCTATGCCTCTGCTGACTTTTAAAAAAATTGCTAATTAGACCCATTTCCCTGCTCTTATCCCAAAGCTCGACAGTTTTTCTTTTTCAAACTTGTACCTAATTCCCTTTTGGAAGTTGCTATTGAATCTGATCTATCACCCTTTCAGATATTGCATTCCAGGTATAACAACTCATCATAGAAAAATAATTCTCCACATCTCCCTTTTGTTTTTTTTTGCCAGTTATCTGAAGGATACAACTAATATGTGTAAAAGAAAGAGTTTTCATCCCTCAATTCTGGATCTAAATTAAAATACAAAACTCACAACATTTTTGATTCTACTTCAGAAGGGTTGCTGCGACCCTCAGAGGGTTTCAACAATCTGTGACATCAAAACCCTTGACATTCACATTGGAATGTACAAAGAATGAGCGCTAGCCTCGCTATGTGTTCCCTCCACATTGAATAAAAGCCAGAGGAATGATAATACACTCTAAACCACAGCCATCTACTAACCTCCGACCAGCCAAGTGATCAGCTTGAGAGTTGGCTGAGACTGTTGATTATGCGTGTTATGCCGAAATCCCAGTGCATGTGCAAAGAATGAACCGGTCTTCTCCTTGACTTGAATTCTAAAGTATTATTTTTGATACTGTTTTCAGCATTGACACCATAATGCTCATCATAGCAATAGCTCAAATTATTTATTTTATGTCTTTTGACCTAATATAAGGTGATTGACAAAGAATTGGAAAAATATGGGGAGAATTGTTTTTACACAGCAAGTTATTGTAATCTAGAATGCACTGCCTGAATGAATGGTAGAAGCAGTTCAATGTTAACTTTCAAGAGGGAATTTGATAAATACTTGAAAAATGTTTCAAGGCTCTAGTGAAAGAGCAAAAGAGTTGAACTAAATGACTACCTCTCTGAAAGAGCTGGTAAGCCATAACTGGTTGATTGGTCTCTTGTTTCATTCTATGATTTTATGAGAAGACCTTCCTAAACATATGAATTGTTTGATGAATTGAAGATGTGATCATGTGACTTGGGATGGCAGGATGCCGGTTGCTCCTGTCATTTTCCATTGTGCAATCTCAAGCAAGAGATGCTGGAAGAGGGAATTTCAACATAAACCAATGGGTGGATTCAGGTCAGCACTCCCACCCCCTCTTTACAACCCCATTCAATTTTACTTTGCATTGAAATTAGCAGAGAGAGTGGTGCAGAATGTAAAACTAGCATTTAACCCAATCCCTCCTCCCAGCTGGGGCCATGAGGTTCAAATAGCCAAGATACTGAGTCACATTGGCCTGTGTCCTGGTCCTCCAAGTGTTTAGCAGTTGCTTTTCCTCACTTAATGTAGGGTGGGATAGGAGTCAAAGATGTGTAATATTGGAATTCAAGAAAGGAAAATTGAAATAAATTAAAACTGAGTTGTCTATCTTGTTCCCCGAGACATCAGGTGGAAAGAACTTGTATTTATATCGTGCCTTTTATGATGTTAGGAGGTCCTAAGCCACTTTATAGTAATGTAAATACTTTTTGAAGTTTATTCACTGTTTTAATGCAGGATATGCAGCAGCCAATTTGTGAACTGCAAGATTCCATACACAGCAGTGCTAAAGGCCTTTATCAATTGAGGGATTGAGTTTAGGAGTCCGGGGATAGTGATGCAGCTGTACAAGACCCTCGTCAGACCCCACTTGGAGTACTGTGCTCAGTTCTGGTCGCCTCACTACAGGAAGGATGTGGAAAAGATTGAAAGGGTGCAGAGGAGATTTACAAGGATGTTGCCTGGATTGAGTGGCATGCCTTATGAGGATAGGCTGAGGGAGCTCGGTCTTTTCTCCTTGGAGAGGCGTAGGATGAGAGGAGACCTAATAGAGGTATATAAGATGTTGAGAGGCATAGATCGGGTGGACTCTCAGAGGCTTTTTCCCAGGGTAGAAATGGCTGCGACGAGAGGACACAGGTTTAAGGTGCTGGGGGGTAGGTACAGGGGAGATGTTAGGGGGAAGTTTTTCACACAGAGGGTGGTGGGCGAGTGGAATCGGCTGCCGTCAGTGGTGGTGGAGGCAAACTCAATAGGGTCTTTTAAGAGACTCCTGGATGAGTACATGGGACTTAATAGGATGGAGGGTTATAGGTAGGCCTAAAAGGTAGGGATATGTTCGGCACAACTTGTGGGGCCAAAGGGCCTGTTTTGTGCTGTAGTTTTTCTATGTTCTATAATCTGTTTTAGTGATGTTGGCTGAGGGATAAATATTGTCCAGCATACTAGGGGAACTCCTTACTCTTTTTTAGTTAGTATTATGGGATTTTTTTACATTATCTGAGAGGGCTGATGAGGCTTCAGAAAGTCAGATATTATTACATTTTGAGTTTTAACTACGAGGTGGTTATGAAATGATGATTATCAAATTATAGTGTGGGATTAAGGATAGGCTGGTTATTTTAAGGAGAAATCTCAGCCCAGTAGCACTCCAGGGATAGCATGGTACAATCCACCATCACCAACTGATTGCCATTTGGGATATAATTAGGGTGGATTTTGAAGGTTGTTTGAATTGTTGGATCCCTGTGCACTGCAGATAACTCAGCTGCTGCTGCTTATATACTGTGGTTGAAATGATTAGTTCAAATCTCTTTACGTGAGGACCATCGTGTCACTCCAGCAGAGCATAAAAGTCCTCAACATCACATTAAAGAAAGATCTGTATCCTGCCTTTCATAACCTCAGGATGTCGCAAGGTCCTTTACAGCCAATAAAGAACTGTTATAGTGTAGGAAACATGGCAGCCAATTTGCAAAAAACAAGCTTCCACAAAGAGCAATGAGATTATTGACCAGAAAATCTGTTTCAGTGATATTGGTTAAAAGATAAATATTGACGAGAACTCTAAGGAGAACTCTCTTTATCAAATAGCACCATGGAATCTTTAACATCTGCAGGTGGATCCTTGGTCTCATCTGAAAGATGGCACTTCTGACAGTACTGCACATCGGTGCCAGCCTTGATTATGGTCTGCAGTCCCTGGAGAGGAAATTATCCTTTGACTGAGAGCCAAGGAGGTTATCAATGAGCCATCTGATACCATAAAGGATGTTAGTTCCAACTTCCTCCCAACAGGGAGAAAGAGCAAAAATAATACATTCTCAACTGAAAACATTTTGAAGTAACCATTCACTGTGTTGGATAGTTGTTGCTGTGCAACCAGCATCAAACATATTAAATATAATGATATGCTAGCAATGAGCAATCTGTAAATATGTCATCACTTTAATTTATGTTCGGAATCCAGCCTGAGGGCTGCGACATCTGAAAGATTTTTGGTATCTAAAAGAATGTGTGGAATGGGATGAGACCATTCTTTTGACTTGTCAAGCTCATTCAGTTTCTCTGGTCGATGCTGCAGGCAGACAGCAATTTGACTGTACCCCACACCGCTATCAGAGTTGATGCAAGCTTGTGCTTGTTTATTGAATATTCTGGCTTTGTAATTTCAATCTGTCCACTCCCAAGCAATGGTGGAAAACTCTCTCTACTCTATCCTAACAAAATGTTTCATCTTTGACCTCAGGAGATCTTTTGTGTTCCACAAATGTGTCAGTTCCACCACCTACACTAGCCCTACTAAGACTTTGCTTGTGTGATGTTGCCATTAATTTAGTCCTATATTATAAGTCCTTCATGAGATATTCAAAGATAAAGGCAAGAGATGGTTAGAACACAAATCTTAGTGAAGGCCTTAACTCCAACAAAATGGTTTAGATACGACCTCTAATACCTGGGATCTGCCTTTGAATTTGTCTCACACACATTCAGCAGAAAGGCTTTTCTGGCAAAAGGCCTATAATGTTGGTGGAGCCCAGCCCATTTCCCAGTGCATACAGGCTCATAGCCCAAATTCACTTCAAATTTGGCAAAATGAACAATCTCACTGCGAGAGGTCACCAGGGTGACTGATGTGGGGAATGAAAAAGATGTCACATTGGAGTTTAGTGGGTGAAGGGTGGCATGGTGGCACAGTGGTTAGCACTGCTGCCTCACAACTCCAGGGACCTGAGTTCGATTCCCGGCTTGGGTGACTGTTTATGTGGAGTTTGCATGTTCTCCCCATGTCTGCATGGGTTTCCTCCGGGTGCTCAGGTTTCCTCCCACACTCCAAAGATGTGCAGGTTAGGTGGATTGGCCATGGGAAATTGCCCGTTAGTGTCCTGGGATGCTTGGTTAGAGAAATTAGCAGAGTAAATATGTGGGGTGACGGGGATAGGGTCTGGGTGGGATTGTTGTTGATGCAGACCTGATAGGCCGAATGGCACCCTTCTGCACTATAGGGATTCTACAATTCTTTCTATGAAGGTAGGCTCAGACAGGGCAGAGGGAGCATTTATTTTGCTGTTGCACATGGAATATTGAAGAGGAGCTGCTCATGCTATTGTTCTCTGGACTTTATGCTGTCTGTATTTCCAAGACAATGCTGACTTTTATTTACAAAAGGTTTTTCACGAACTGAATTTTTTAAAATACTTTTCCAATTCAATCAAATCAAATCCAATTCAGAGTCTCAACAAGTTGAGACATTTCAGATCCAGGCTGACAAGACAGGGCGGGAGACCAAAACCACCCTGTCCTGGGCCTGATCTACATGAGTCAAGCTGATTGGAGAAGGGGGAGGATCCTCCTCCAAGACTTGAGCTCATTTGCATCTTAGCCAAAAGGCCGAGATGCCGCTTTGAAAAACTGCTTCATATGAAACATATGAAGCCTCAGCGTAACCCAATGACCCCAACCAAGTGCAGGCGATCCATACTACACTTGATCTTAGCCAAAAGGCCGAGAAGCGGAATGCTATTTCTAATTCCCATGTTGCCAAGATGGAACTGCTTTATTGTCTTTGTAGGCATTTCCATGAATAGATTACATGCCACATTCTGGTCAATAGTGGTGTAATGCAGAGCAGCAATCAGTGATATTTGCTGATAGGTAGACTCCACCAGGGTGATATTCTCAGAAATCCCATCCTCACTTGATATATTAACCAAAATCTACAAGACCTGCCCAATGTTTTCTCACCTGGAACTGGAAGAATGTGCAGAACAACCGGTGCCTATGCTGGTGATATATTCAATACAATTACCCAACCAATCCCTCACCTGCCTGTCCAGTGTTCTCTCAACTAAGAGGGATTCCAAACGACATAGTGTTAATAGGAGAAAATAGCAACATTGCATCCTGAAGTTCATAATATGAGGGTGATCCAGCCCAGGACCCCTGATTTCTACCCACAGAGACAGGACTGATGATTCATTCTGACCGGCTCTCACGAGATGCCAGCTAAGAGCATAGAGCCGAAGTAACTCCTTTACTTCACATCTGTAAGGTATCAATGGCTGACATACTATCCAAGCACAGTGAAAACGTTTGACATTATTCCTCCTCCTAACCATTATGTTATGACCCAAATTGAATATTTGTGTGTGTGTATACATGCATATGTGTGTTTGTATGTATCCAGTAAACTATGCAGCAACAACAGTCATTGTCCATAGGAATAGACCTCAACAACCATGGAACTATGCCTTAACAAAAGTCAGCTGTATGGATCTGAATCCAACAGAAACAAGTGCCAATAGAACTGTACCGGGCAAAATTTAAAGCCTATCGGACTGCAGGCAGCCCCATTGAATTAAGCCACAGTACAAGACAGACTTGTATTTATACAACATCTTTCCTGACTTCAGGACGCCCCAAAGTTCTTCATAGTACGATTAAGTACTTTTGAAGTGCAGTTACTACTGTAGGTGTGGGAAAATTGCACCCAATTTTCATGCACAAATTTCACCGCCAATAAATACATAAATAATCAATGAATTTGGTTTTAGTGTAATCATAGAAATCATAGAAACCCAACAGTACAGAAAGAGGCCATTCGGCCCATCGAGTCTGCACCGACCACAATCCCACCCATGCCCTACCCCTATATCCCTACATATTTCCCACTAATTCCTCTAACCTACACATCTCAGGACACTAAGGGCAATTTTTAGCATAGCCAATCAACCTAACCCGCACATCTTTGGACTGTGGGCGGAAACCAGAGCACCCGGAGGAAACCCACGCAGACACGAGGAGAATGTGCAAACTCCACACAGACAGTGACCCAAGCCGGGAATCGAACCCAGGTCCCTGGAGCTGTGAAGCAGCAGTGCTAACCACTGTGCTACCGTGCCGCCCCCTTTGCAGGTTAACAGTTTCAGGTTAACAGTTTACCAGGACAATTACTAGAATGTAATACCACCGGCATTAGTTATTGTTAGGTTCACAAAAACTGCTTTTCTTTGTTTCCAACATTTGTTGTTAGCCAACCAGTCTCTCTGCTACCATGTTCTATAGTAAGAAGTCTCACAACACTAGGTTAAAGTCCAACAGGTTTATTTGGTAGCACAAGCCACTAGCTTTTGGAGCGCTGCCCCTTCATCAGGTGAGTGGGAGTTTTGAGAACTCCTACTGGAGTGGAGTGGAGATTTCCACTCCATCTGACGAAGGAGCAGCGCTCCGAAAGCTAATGGCATTTGCTACCAAATAAACCTGTTGGATTTTAACCTGGTGTTGTTAAAACTCTTACTGTATTCCAGAAAGCCAGTTGGTGAAGGATAGAGCTGGAGCCAATCTTTATACACGTTATTCATAGAGTTACACATTGCAAATATACAATCAGTACCTGGTGAACTCTATCCATGAGAATCTCTATGAGATTTAATGCCGGGGAATCATACCCATGAGAATCAATACCCAGGGAACTGTACCTGAATGAGAATCATCACCCAGTGAACTATGCCATAATAAGAGTCAGTGCATGGTGAACTTCATAGAATCCCTACAGTGCAGAAAGAGGCCATTTGGCCCATCGAGCCTGCACTGATAACAATCCCACCCAGGCCCTATCCCCATAACCCCTTGTATTTACCCTACTAATCTCCCTGACACTAAGGGACAATTGAACATGGCCAATCAACCTAATCTGCACATCTCTGGACTGTGGGAGGAAAGCGGAGCACCCAGAGGAAACCCATGAAGACACGAGGAGAATGTTCAAACTCCACACAGACAGAGACCCGACGCTGAATTGAACTCGCGTTTCTGGTGCTGTGAGGCAGCAGTGCTAACCACTGTGCCTAGGCAATGAGAGTCAGTATCCATGAAACTATTTCTCACTGAGTGTCGCTATCAGTACCCCAGTGATAATCAAAGCCTTATAAACTTCACCCCTGTGTGAGTCAAAGCCCAGCAAACTGCATCCCATTGAGTCAATACTCAGGAAACCATACTCCACTGAGTGTTAGTACCCAGGGATCTCTATCACAGTGAATGTCAGTACCCAGGAAACTGTACTTTAGTGAGTAAGTGCCTCAGTAATTGTAACTTGGGAGTCAGTATTCAGGGAGCTGTATCGCTCCGAAAGTCAGTAACTAGAGATCTTTACCCTCGGAAAGTGGGTGTAGGATAAGAAAATTAAAGAGCACACGTGCTTTACATTGAAAAAAACTTATGGGTATTATCAATAGGAACACTGTACTGCTTGAATTAGCTTGAATGAGGAATAGAATTCTTGACTGCATCTCTGCTTCCAACCACCCTTTAAGTGGTTGATCAATTGGGCCAGTGGGCTGACGAATGGCAGATGAAGTTTAATTTAGACAAATGCGAGGTGATGCATTTTGGTAGAATGAACCAGGGCAGGACTTACTCAGTTAATGGTAGGGCGTTGGGGAGAGTTACAGAACAAAGAGATTTAGGGGTACATGTTCATAGCTCCTTGAAAGTGGAGTCATAGGTGGACAGAATGGTGAAGAAGGCATTCGGCATGCTTGGTTTCATCGGTCAGAACATTGAATGTTGGGACGAGTTGTTGAAGTTGTACAAGACATTTGTAAGGCCACACTTGGAATACTGTGTGCAATTTTGGTCACCCTATTATAGAAAGGATATGATTAAACTAGAAAGAGTGCATAAAAGATTTACTAGGATGCTACCAGGACTTGATGGATTGAGTTATAAAGAGAGACTGAATAGACTGGGACTTTTTTCTCTGGAGCGTAGGAGGCTGAGGGGTGATCTTACAGAGGTCTATAAAATAATGAGGGGCATGGACAAGGTAGATAGTCAATATCTTTTCCCAAAGGTAGGGGAGTCTAAAACTAGAGGGCATAGGTTTAAGGTGAGAGGGGAGAGATACAAAAATGTCCAGAGGGGCAATTTTTTCACACAGAGGGTGGTGAGTGTCTGGAACAAGCTGCCAGAGGTAGTAGTAGAGGCGGGTACAATTTTATCTTTTAAAAAGCATTTAGATAGTTACATGGGTACGATGGGTATGGTGGGATATGGGCCAAATGCGGGCAATTGGGATTACCTTAGGGGTTTTTAAATAAAGGGCGGCATGGACAAGTTGGGCTGAAGAGCCTGTTTCCATGCTGTAAACCTCTATGACTCTATAACTCTATAAGTAAGAAACATGTGTAAACCTGTCAACTGAATTCCAGAAGTGAGGTGAGAGTGTCTGCTCTTGACATTAAGGCACCATTTGTTTGAGTGTTACATCAAGGAGTTCTAGTAAGTCAATGGGAATGAGGAGAAACATTCTCCACTGGTTGGAGTCATATCCAGCAAGAATGAAAATAGTTATGGTTGTTGGAAATCTATCATCTCAGCCCCAGGACATCACTGCAGGATTTCCCCAGATTGGTGTACTAGGCCATCTTCAGCTGCTTAATTAATGACTCTCCCTCCCACATGAAATCAGAAGTGGGGATGTTCGCAGATGGTTGCACAATGTTCACTACCATTTGCAACTCCTCAAATAGTGAAGAAGTCTGTGTCCGTATGCACCAAGACAAACATTCAGACATGGGCTGATAAGTGGCAAGTAACATTTGCACCACACAAGTGCCAGGCAATAACCACCCCTCGGAAGAGAAAATCTAACCATCTCCCCTGGACATTCAATAGCATTACCATCACTGAATTCTACAATATCAACATCCATGGGGTTACCATTGATAGAAACTGAACTGGACCAACCATGTTAATACTATGGCTACAAGAACGTGTCAGAGGCTAGGAATCCTGCAGCAAGTAACTCACAAAGCCTACCCATCATCTAGAAGGCATAAGTCAAAAGTGTGATAGAATGCTATCTGCTTGCATGGATAAGTGCAGCTCCAACAATACTCAAGGACCTCAACTCGATAAAAGACAAATCAACTTGATTGGCACCCCTTGCACCACCAAAAACATTCATTCTCTTCGCCACCAACTCAGAGTGGCAACAGAGTGTACTATCTATAAGATGCATTGCAGCAACTCACCAAGGATTCTTAGGCAGCACCTTCTACATATACCCACAGCCTCTAATACTTACATAGAAACATAGAAAATAGGAACAGAAGTAGGCCATTTGGTCCTTTGAGCCTGCTCCACCATTTATTATGATCATGACTGTTCATCCAACTCAATAGTCCAATCCTGCTTTACCCCCATATCTTTTGATTCCCTTCAGCCCAAGAGCTATATCTAACTACTTCTTGAAAACATACAGGGGGCCGCGATCTTACCAAAAATATTTTAAGTGCCGAACGAACACGAAGACAGGACAAAATTGCACCCATTTTTTCAGTGAGCTCTCAGGCAGAATCTTATGCAAAAAAAGAGGCAAAGTGTGATTCATGCCAGTAGAGGCAGTGGACTGAGTCTGTTCTCACCTGAAAGCCGGCTGATGACAATTAGAGGGCGCCATTGCGCATGCGTTGATCTCAGTGTACTGTACAAGTGCAGACAGTACACTGAGAGATCTTTCAGTCCTGAGCCCCCACTCCCCCCACCCCCCCTCAGAATTTGCCCCTCACCCTCCCCCCCAGATCACTGGATTCCACCTCCCTCCAATTGCTGGCCTCCACCTCCCCCCTTGATCACTGGCCTCCACCCCCCCCCTTTCCCCAATCCCAAGTTGATCCCCAATTGCTGAATGCACAGCTACCCCTCTCCTTCAGGCCCTGCACCTTGGCACTGCCCAGTGCCTGGTGGGCACTGTCAGGATGCCCAGGTTCCCAGACTGGCAGTGCCTTCCCACGACCTCTTAGGGGCTTCAATGGCCTCTGATCCCACTAGCGAGGCCATCACGTCTGGTCCCCATTAATGGGGACTATACGTGATCTTTGCCAGTGACGACCACCACTGGCTAGGCCGGTAAGGCAAGTGAGCCCAGGCGATTGCGTTCCGGGCTCACCTGTAATATTTAGATAGGAATTTAAATATTATAATCAGAAGGAGATCGTCACCAGCAAGGATCATGTATGGTGCTCATCAACGGGGACGTGATGCCTCGCTGGTGGGACCGGAGGCCATTGAAGCCCCCGGGAGGTCAGGGTCAGGCACTGCCAGGCTGGGACCCTGGCACTGCCCACCAGGCAGCGCCAAGGGGCAGGGCCTGAAGGGGAAGGTGTGAGGCTGATTATGCCAGCAATCCAGTGCCAGTGAGATCATGAGATGCGAGAAATTGCATGAGCTCGATTTGTTTGCCTCTCACGCAATCTTACTGGCTCGCTCCGTCCATCGACTGGTGTGATGAGCCGGTAAGATCTCCCCCAAAATGTTTTGGCCTCAACTGCCTTCTGTGGTAATGAATTACTCAGGCCTACCAGTCTCTTGGTGAAGATATTTCTCCTCATCTCAGCCCTAAAAAGGTTTACCCTGTATCCTTAAGCTATGACCTTTGGACACTCCACCATCGGGAACATTCTTTCCGTATCTACCCTGTCTATTCCTGTTAGAATTTTATAGGTTCTAGGAGCTTCCCCCTTTTTCTTCTGAACTCCAGTGAATATAATCCGAACTGACTCAATCTGTTCTCATACATCAGTCCCACCATCCCAGGAATCAGTCTGACAAACCTTCTCTGCACTCCCTCTATAGCAAGAATATCCTTCCTCAGATAAGGAGACAAAAACTGCACATAATATTCCAGGTGTGGCCTCATCAAGACTCTATATAATTGCAGCAAGACATCTCTGCTTCTGTACTCGAATCTCTCGCCATGAACGCCAATATACCATTTGTCTTCTTTACCTCCGCTGCACCTGTATGCTTACCTTCAGCGACTAGTGTATGGGGACAGCCAGGTCTCATTCAACATTCCCCTATCTTAATTTATTGCCATTCAGATAATAATGTCTTCCTGTTTTTGATACCAAAGTGGATAACCTCACATTTATCCACATTATACTGCAAGTGCCATGCATTTGCCCATTCCCTCAGCTTGTCCAAATCACACTGAAGCACCTCACACATTCTTGCATATCCTCCCCACAGCTCACCCTCCCACCCAGCTTTGTGTCATCTTCAAATTTGGAGATATTACATTTAGTTCTCTCATCTAAATCATTAATATATGCTGTGAATAGCTGGGGTCCTTGCACTAATCCCTGTGGTACACCACTAGTCACTGCCTGCCATTTGGAAAAAGACCCATTTATTCTTACTCTTTGTTTCTTGTCTGCCAGTCAGTTTTCTATCCATCTCAATACACTACCCCCAATTCCATGTGCTTTAATTTTGCATGCTAATATCTTATGTGGGACTTTATCGAAAGCCTTCTGAAATTCCAAATAAACCATATCATCTGGCTCCCCCTCATCAATACTGCTTGTTACATCCTTAAAGAATTCCAGCAGATTTGTCAAGCATGATTTCCCTTTCATAAATCCATGCTGACTCTGTCTAATTCTATCACTCTTTACCAAGTGCTCCATTATAAGATCTTTGATAATGGACACTAGAATTTTCCCCACGACTGACATCAGGCTGACTGTTCTATAATTCTCTGTTTTCTCCCTAGTGGGACAAGGGCAATAGTATATGGGAACACCACACGATTTCCTCTCCAAGCCACACACCATCCTGACTTGGAACTAAATCACCATTCCTTCACTGTCGTTGGGTCAAATTCCTGGAACTTCCTCTCTAACAGCACTGTGGGTGTACCTACATCACATGGACTGCAGCGGTTCAAGAAGGCAGCTGGTCACCACCTTCTCAGAGGCAATTGGGATGAGCAATAAATGCAGGCCTTGCCAGAAATGTTAACTTCTCAAGAACCAAGGAGAAAATGCCTTTAACTTCTTTAGGATCTGAATAGAAATAGGTGCAACAAATGACTCTTCCCTTTTAATTAGGCATAAAGAACACTTTCTAGTTTACGTTCCTGCTCTTTACTTCTGGCACCAGTATGCACCTTCCCTATTCTTGGTAAATATTGCACCCACATATCAAACAGGCAAATGGGAAAAACATCAAAGTGCATTGAAAGAAGTTAACAGAACCTTGATTTAGAGGTAGTCATATATTCTGATAATGATAGGGGTTGAGATTATCACCAATCAGGCCATTTCCAATATTATCTCTGAGATTGCAGAAAAGTCTTTAGTAGTCTAGAATGTTTTCAGGGATACTTATAACTCTACTTTGAATACTGTACTTGTGTCACAGGTTTCATGTATTACCAGAACAAAAACAAAAAATGCTGGAAAATCTCAGTAGGTCTGACAGCATCTGTGGAGACAGAAAAGAGCCAACATTTCACGTCAGGATGACCTTTCATCAGAAATTGGCTTTGGAGCAATGATTTTTAAATAACATTGCAAATGTTATGATAATTGTGCTTATTTCTGGTGTAAACCGATGTGGTTGCTTCACTTAGAGTGCTGGTTGGTGTCCTAGCAACAGCAGTAATTAAACTGTTTGCCTTGCCCCATGGTGCATTTACCAGCCAATGACGAATTCTGATTAAGGAGTAAAATCTTTCTTCCAAAGAAAATAATTTCACACTGACTGTTTTTTTCTGTAACAACCCTCTAATAAGATTGTTGGAACTTGTCACTTTGAAAACTGTGGTTTCTGTGTCTCTGATCTGGGTGTGGGTTTTTAATTATGGAGAGAGTAGCATTCTCCTGTTAAAAGACACATGACGCCTCCCAAATGTTCTTCAGGTTGACGTATGTACCACAACATCCTCCATCCTGCAGCTCTCACGAGCTACCCATTTCCATATAATAGAAGACACAAACAGTTCTTCAGTTTTATCCAGTTCCTCTGTGCAAGATTTAATTCATTTGTGGCTGTTTCTACCTAGAAGGACAGGTAGGACTCGGTTTAATGTCTCACCTGAAATGATAAAGGTAAAACTAAAGTCACCATAGTCCAAGATGACCATTGGCTGCTCTTCCCTTTGAAGGAGAGAGCTGACTGGTGGTAATTTTAACCTGAGGATCACCAGGCAAGGGGCAAGGTTAAGAAGGCGGACCTAAAGATGGCACATCAAACACTACAACATTCCTCTAGTACAGCACTGAAGTGTTGGCCTAGATTTTTCTTTGGCAGCCTTCGTAAGGTGATAGCATTCCCCTCTGCATTTAGCATCACTTGGTGTGACTCAGGAACCTAGATGTTGCACTTAAATCATGAGAGTGAGACTTAATCCTGGTCTTCTGACTCAAAGGCAAGTGTGCTCCCACACTATCAGAGCAACACACAACACTGTCTCAATCTGGTGTGAAGTTTCCCTAGTGTTGCAAGGTTAGATCTATGCAAGCTAGCACTATAACAATTCCTTGATCAAGATGTTGACCAAATAGGTTCAACATGCCCTTAGTAACCCCATTCCCAACTTTTCTTCTTGTGATGATTTTTCTTCCTGCTCATAAAACATAGCATTTATATACTGAGAAATGTGGTAAAACCTTTCACATGCAGTGTGTCTAGTGATGTAGGTTTATGTGGAGGTCTTTTTAAGTATAACAATATATCATGAAGAGCAGTAAAAAAAAAATCCCCTTTTGATGACATTGATTTAGGGATAATAGTTGTTGAAACAGTGGGAAAATCCACTTCTTTTTGTGTCATGTCTTGGGATCTTTTTTATATCCATCTGAACCATTGTTCCAGTATCTTGATTTAGCCTGTTTGCGAACCCTATCTATGTATTCATCCTTACATTCAGCACCATTGCTTTTATGATATTCTATTTGTTACTTTTAAATAGTCCCTCAAATAATTTTGTCTTCCCTCATTCCTTAGATGACTTCTTTTTGTTGCCAGATATTTCTTGTTTCATTTATTGCCCAACTCTCCCTGCCCTAAGAAGATACTGATGGGCCTGCTCCTTACACCACAACATTTCTTGTGATCCTATGATGGACCAAGGTAGGGAATTCCAAGATGTTATTCCATCAATGACTGGCAGTATATGGGGGTCAGTATAATCCGCAATTTGGACAGGAACTTGAAGATAATGGTGTACGGACATTGATGCTGCTCTTGTCTATCTTGGTGACCGTTGTTGTGGGTTCCTGCACACTGGGTAATGAAGCAATTGTGCATCATATTTACAACCTGAACCTTAACCCAACTATCTCCATTTATAGTCATTTGATTGATGTTTTTCATTGAAATAAGCTTTTTTATGCTTTCATAGAGTAAAATGCAGACTGTAACCAATCTGGTCGAGGCCAAGTATTATTATACTTAAATTAATCCCTAGCAACAATGTTGTCATATCATTGAGAAATGTGGTCAAGCCCTGAACATGCAATGTTTCTTGTGATGTAGATTGGGGCGGCACGGTAGCACAGTGGTTAGCACTGCTGCTTCACAGCTCCAGGGTCCTGGGTTCGATTCCCAGCTCGGGTCACTGTCTGTGTGGAGTTTGCACATTCTCCTTGTGTCTGCGTGGGTTTCCTCCGGGTGCTCCGGTTTCCTCCCACAGTCCAAAGATGTGCGGGTTAGGTTGATTGGCCAGGTTAAAAATTGCCCCTTAGAGTCCTGAGATGCGTAGGTTAGAGGGATTAGTGGGTAAATATGTGGGGTTGGGCCTGGGTGGGATTGTGGTCGGTGCAGACTCGATGGGCCGAATGGCCTCCTTCTGCACTGTAGGGTTTCTATGATTTCTATGAAAGAGGGGGTCATTTTGACATACATCGCAGAAGGAGTTGGATCAATCTCAATAGCTTTGTGCAACAACAGTCTGTATTGATGTAGTAAACTCAACCAGTCGGATCTGAAAGTTCCAAGGTGGCTCAGTAATCTTCCACAGGCGATTGATAGCCAGTCTATTAAAACAGAATAAAGAGCCACTTATGCTTTTTGTGCAGGATTTCCAACCAAGTTATGGTAGGAAATTAATAAAACCACATTGAAATTCCACCCTAATGTTTGGCACTGGCATTAATCTGGCTCCCTTGAAATGTTACAATCAGAAATATCCCCCAGTCAGTGCACCATTTTACTGACTGTATCTTGACTGATGTCCAGATCCCTCACAATGTCACTCAGTAACATCTCCCCTATTTTACTGTCTCTCTCTACTGATGATAATCCAGCTCCCAGGATCATTGTCATACTCAGTAGCGCCTACCACTGGTATTTGAATCCTTCACGAAGTAAAAATTTGCCTGGATTGGCATTCCCTGAGGAACTTTTCAATGAAATCACCTCAGGGTCTCTTCTTTCTCAACCCACATTCTTTACCCTCTCCTCACAGGCAACCAAAATTCCTGATATTTGAAATCTTGCTTGCTGTCTTTTCTTGAGAATAGTTACATGGGCTAGGATTTTGAGGCCCCATCATGATGTGTCTCCCCTGGCGGATGTGGCGAGCCATTGAAATTGCTATTAATCTCGATGAGACTGTAATATTCTGCCAGATGGGAAGGGCCATAAAATCCTGGCCATGCTTCCTGTCATAAGATGCTATTGAAATGCATCTGTGTGGTATCAGTAAACAATTCAACAGTCTGTGTGAAACACCTTTGACCACTATTTTACCAATGGGATTAAGTAGTTTACTTTAAATGAGCTAATGCTGCTGCTACAATAGTAGTCATGATGTGGAGATGCCGGTGTTGGACTGGGGTGACATTTCCACTCCATCTGACGAAGGAGCAGCGTTCCGAAAGCTAATGGCATTTGCTACCAAATAAACCTGTTGGACTTTAACCTGGTGTTGTTAAAACTCTTGCTACAATAGTAGACAGTGGAATTTCATCAAAAGATGGCACTTACCAAAGAATCATAGAATGGTTGCAGCATAGCAGTAGGCCATTTGACCTGTCATGTTTGTGCTGGCTCCCTGTAAGTACAGCTACAATATAGCTAGTCCCATTCCTTCACCCTTTCCCCATAGTCCTGCAGATTTATTCCCTTCAGGTATTTATTAAATTTTCTTTTGAAAGTCACAATTGAATCTGCTTCCATTATGCTCTCAGATAGAGTATTCCAGGTCTTAATCGCTCACTGTGGACAAAGGTTTTTCTTCATGTTGCCATTGGTTAATTTGTCATTGACCTTTATATCAGAAGACAGAAGGCAGAGAGTTGGGATAAAAGGTTCTTTCTCAGAATGGCAACCGGTGACAAGTGGTGTCCCGCAGGGTTCAGTGTTGGGGCCACAGCTGTTCTCTTTATATATTAACGATCTAGATGACGGGACTGGGAGCATTCTGGCCAAGTTTGCCGATGATACAAAGATAGGTGGAGGGGCAGGTAGTATTGAGGAGGTGGGGAGGCTGCAGAAAGATTTAGACAGTTTAGGAGAGTGGTCCAAGAAGTGGCTGATGAAATTCAACGTGGGCAAGTGCGAGGTCGTACACTTTGGAAAAAAGAATAGAGGCATGGACTATTTTCTAAACGGTGACAAAATTCATAATGCTAAAGTGCAAAGGGACTTGGGAGTCCTAGTCCAGGATTCTCTAAAGGTAAACTTGCAGGTTGAGTCCGTAATTAAGAAAGCAAATGTAATGTTGTCATTTATCTCAAGAGGCTTGGAATACAAAAGCAGGGATGTACTTCTGAGGCTTTATAAAGCACTGGTTAGGCCCCATTTGGAGTACTGTGAGCAATTTTGGGCCCCACACCTCAGGAAGGACATACTGGCACTGGAGCGGGTCCAGCGGAGATTCACACGGATGATCCCAGGAATGGTAGGCCTGACATACGATGAACGTCTGAGGATCGTGGGATTATATTCATTGGAGTTTAGGAGGTTGAGGGGAGATCTGATAGAAACTTACAAGATAATGAACGGCTTAGATAGGATGGACGTAGGGAAGTTGTTTCCATTAACAGGGGAGACTAGGACGCGGGGGCACAGCCTTAGAATAAAAGGGAGTCACTTTAGAACAGAGATGAGGAGAAATTTCTTCAGCCAGAGAGTGGTGGGTCTGTGGAATTCATTGCCACAGAGGGCTGTGGAGGCCGAGACGTTGAGCGTCTTCAAGACAGAAATTGATAAATTCTTGATTTCTCGAGGAATTAAGGGCTATGGGGAGAGAGCGGGTAAATGGAGTTGAAATCAACCATGATTGAATGGTGGAGTGGACTCGATGGGCCGAATGGCCTTACGTCCGCTCCTATGTCTTATGGTCTTATGGTCTTATCAATGTCCTCTGGTTCTTGGTCTTTTCACTAACAGGAACAGCTTCTTCCTATCTACTCTGTTTATACCCCTCATGATTTTGAATATCTCTATTAAATCTCTTCTCAGCCTTCTCTTCTCCAAGAAAACAGTCTCAACTTCTCCAATCTATCGATGGAACTGAAGTCCTTTCTCCCTGGAACCATTCCCCTAAATCATTTCTTCACCCTTCTTAAAGCCTTCACATCTTTCCTTGAAGAGTGATGTGTAGATTTGGACGCAATATTCCAGTTGAGATTGACCCAATGTTTGAGAATTTCCTTGATTTTGTACTCCAACCGACACATTTTATAAAGCCCAGGATCCCATATGTCTTTTAACCACTTTCTTAACCTTCCCTGCTACCTTCAATGATTTGTACATGTTTACCCCCAGAACTGTCTGTCCTTGCAACCATTTAGAATTGTATCCTTTAATTTAGAATCATAGAATCCCTACAGTGCAGGAGACCATTTGGCCCATTGAGTCTACACTGACTCTCCAACAGATCATCTCACCCAGTCCCACCACTCTGCTGCAGCCCAGTAACTCCGCATATTTACCCTGCTAATCCTCTTAACCTACGCATTTTCGGACACCAGGGGGCAATTTAGCATGGCCAATCCAAGTAACCTGTACATCTTTGGACTGCCAACCCACACAGGCACAGGGAGAACGTGCAAACTCACAGACATTCAAGGCTGGAATTGAACCTGGGTCCCTGGCACTGTAAGACAGCAATGCTAACCACTGTGCTACCATGCCAGCCCTGCCAACCAATATTTCATATTGCTTCTCGTTGTTCTTCCGAATGCAAATTGTATCACTTCACACTTTTCTACATTAAATTGCATCTGCCATTTTTCTGGCAATTTCACAGCCCCGTCCATGTCCTCTGAAAGTCTATCGCTGGCTTCCTCACAGTTCACAATACTTTCGAGTTTTGTGTCATCCACAAATTTTGAAACTGTGTCCTATGGTCCAAGTTCAAGGCCAGGGTTTTCTAGTCCCACCTGCGGGATTTTCCTGCTCAAGTCATTTAATATAGATCAAGAAAAGCAGTGACCCCGGTACCGATCCCTGAGGAATTCCACTGTATACGATCCTACAGCCTGATGAACTACCCCCCGTTTCTCATTACCCAGCCAGTTTTGTACCCATACTGCCGCTGTCCCTTTACTTCATGAGCTTTAACTTTGTTGACAAGTCTAATATGTGGCATTTTATCAAATGCTTTAGTTCAGCTTCACAACATCAGTTACATTACCCGCATCAATCTCTGTTACCTCATCAAAAATCTCAATCAAGTTACTGTGTTTGTCAACATAGAAATTGACCTTTGAAGCCTCGAAAGATCCTTCCAAAAACAGGGATTGATTTATCCATCATGTATAAAAGTGAATGACCAGCATGGATGTGACTGGAGGCTATTTTGAATTATCATCTGCATCCAATGCAAAGAGTAGGTGTGTCTTAAACTCCCACACACAGCCCATATTGCCTGCATGATCTCTTGTGTCCAATTCTAAGGTTCTGGTAAGTAAAACGTGCAATTTATTGGGTGAAAAAAGAGGCTGACTAATGCAAGAATAGGACGTCATGGCTGAAAAGGGGACTGGTTGACTTATATGCAATGTATATGAAAAATCATGATTTTTGGGGCTGAAAAATTGGGATTATTTTATTTGCTGGACTGACTTATATATCACAGTTTACAACTGTTAAATAAGATTGTCCTTTAACAATCCATGCTAGCTTCCCTTAATAAATCCACACTTGTCTGAGTGACTATTAATTTTGTTCCAGATTAGCCCATAGCAGACCAAGGATCTTCCAGGTCTGTCTGGTTCAACTTGCTTCATCATGTGACAGATATTATCTCCACTGGTCTAACATAAAGCTAATTGAAAACAGAATCTTTCTCTGCCAGTCTATCAGGGCAGAACTGAGGGAACTCTGTCTGCATGTCTCAGCTTATCTCCCTTCTGACAGTGTTCTCTTGACAACGCATTCCCACATCACACTTTTCACATCTTTTTGTGCACCTGGTCTGAAGACATCACACAGAAAGGTGAGATCAGAAGGAAGCTTTTCCCAGATGATCAGTCTAAGGCTATATATCAAAACACCCTCATGAGGATATATATTTTTGAAGTAAAAATATGTTGCTCCTTTAAGTGAAGCCTTCCATTAATGTATTCAAAGTAGCACAGGCCTCACAGAGAGCACATGATCTCATTGAATGGTAGAATAGGCTTGAGGGGCTGAATGGCCTCATCCTGTTCCTATGTTTAATCAGAAAGTCATCAGACTCTTATAATTCGATCGGATGATTCTTCACAGTTCGCTCTCCCAATATTTTTTACAAGTATTTTGTAAAAGAAGTGCTCAAAGGAAACTAAAAAAACACACTTGAACACCCATATGATTTTCCTTGGGTTCATAGAAAGAGGCCATTCGGCCCGTCGACCTTGCACCGACAACAATTCCACCCAGGCCCTATCCCTGTAACCCCACATATTTATCCTGCTCAGCTCTCTGACACTAGGGTCAATTTAGCATGGCCAATCAACTTAACCAGCATATCATGGACTGTGGGAGGAAACTGGAGCACTCGAAGGAAATGCGCACAGACACGGGCAGAACGTGCAAACCCCACACAGACAGTGACCCAAGGCCAGAATTGAAGCACCGGATCCCTGACATTGTAAGGCAGCAGTGCTAACCACTGTGCCACCGTGCTGCCTTCAAGTTCAATTCAGGGAGACCTCAGGTCAATCCTGAATATTTGGCATTCCTGCTCCCAAGGTGTTTTATCACCATTTCTGGGGAGAAGCTATTGTTCAGTATCCATTAAAAATCCCATTTCCTTGAGGACTTTATTCCATTCTCCATCTTCACTGCCTCTGTTCTGACAATGACACTTCCCATACCAGTACTTATGATATGACCTCTATTTTGTTCAACTAAAAAAATTCCCACCCTTAACAGGGCCTTCAATTGCTTCTGTTCCATTTCCCACACTTCTATGATTTATTTTCCTCCCTCCCATAACCATGATAAGGTTCCCCATGTCCTCACTTTTCAAGCCACCACATTCAATGGATCATCCTCCACCATGTCTGCCACCTCCAGCCTACTAAATATAGCTGTACGTTTTACGCAAAGTTGGTAACCTTGCAATCTCCGCTGAAAAGTTGGGGGGGAGCCCACCTCCACTTGGTCATGTTGCCCCACGGTGATTTAAAGGTCGTCAGGCCATTAAGTAGCTCAGAGTAAGAGTACTGCTCTGTCTGGGAGGCTGTCCCACCTCCAGTACCTGATGGCCAATTAGATTGCCAGCAGAACCTTATTCCCAGCAGAGCGACCAGGAGCAGTAGTCACTGCTGGGACTAGAGAAAGTCCCCAACACCAAGGAACGATGGATCCGGTGATCCATCTAAGTCCAGAGCAACATTCAGGGCTGTGTGGGTTAGTCACAAAGTAACTGAACAGGATGGATCTTCACATTAGCCCCAGGTTTCTTTCACCTAATTACCTCGCCATGTAGTGCCAACACTTCCTGACGTGGGTAATTGGTCACCTAAGGGCCTCAATTGAACAGCCATTCAACAGCTCCCTTGCCATCAGGTCCTAGAGAAAGGCATGGTGCCACTGATATGGCACCTGAATTGATAGCACACCTTTGCCTGCCAACCTGCTCCTGGTGGGGCTGGAAAATTGCACTCCACATCTTCTCCTCTCTTCTCCTTTCAGCATTCTGAGGGGATCATTGCCTCTGCAAACCCTGGTCTACTCCTCAATCATCCCCAACCCTCCCATCCTCCATGAGGTACCTTTCCATGCAAGTACTTCCTCCCTTCCTATTGTTCAAGGCTGCAAACACTCCATCTTGGTGAAACAATTATTTAGTTGTACTTTCTGTCAATTTAGCACACTATATTTGCTGTTTATTAAATGGTTTTCTCTCTATTAGTGAGATCAAATGCAGAATGGATTTTTGGTGCAGGTGTTTGATAATCAAATCAGTCAGTTGTTTGACAATCAAAGTTATTCACTCAGTTTTAATCCTGGCTTTTTAAAAATGTGATACAGAAATCAGTGTGACACTTGTAGTGTGACAGAGATGGAAAGAAAGAAATGTGATGGATAGGAACAGTGAACATACAAAAACTGACATGACAAGACTGTGAGAGCCATTAAGCCAATCCCATTCTGTTAAGGTATGACCATATACACCATTTACACACCATTTGTGGACTATGAATATTACATTGACCTCGACATTGTTCATGATGTGTCAGAGGACAGAGATAATGGAGCTTTATCAATCAAGTACTGTTGGAAATTAATGTGACATTAAGTAAAAATCATTCCCAGGATATTTTGTGTATTTCCCATTCTGGGTTTTCCTGAAAAGCCAGCAATACAACTGATGGAGACTGAGGGACAACCATATTGGTCTGGGATGGAGTCACATACAGGCCAAGCCAGGTAGGGATGGTGGGTTTTCTTCTCTAAAGAACATTAATGAAGCAGTTGGGTTTTTACAATAATTCAAAGCATATTTGTCATGTCTACTTCTTATCATTGCGACTGGCCTCACCATGGGAAGAACAAAATGTCTCCTCAGGAACTGCTTGGCCGGGACCTCAGAGTGATTTAAATGAAGGGGAAGCCCCTTCATTTAAGCAAAAGGATAAGCAAATGATAACAAGGATACTTATGTCAGACTCCTATTTATTGACTACAGCTCAGCCTTCAACACCATTATTCCTACAAAACTCATCTCCAAACTCCATGGCCTGGGCCTCGGCTCCTCCCACTGCGACTGGATCCTGAACTTCCTAACCCACAGACCACAATCAATAAGGATAGGCAACAACACCACCTTCACGATCATCCTCAACACTGGTGCCCACAAGACTGTGTTCCCAGCCCCCTACTATACTCCTTATGCACTTATGACTGTGTGGCCACATTCCCCTCCAACTCGATTTTCAAGTTTGCTGACGACACCACTGTAGTGGGTCAGATCTCGAACAATGACAAGACAGAGTTCAGGAATGAGATAGAGAATCTGGCGAACTGGTGCGACAACAATAACCTCTCCCTCAATGTCAACAAACCGAAGGAGATTGTCACCGACTTCAGAAAGCGTAGTGGAGAACATGCCCTTGTCTACATCAACGGGGATGAAGTAGAAATGGTCGAAAGCTTCAAGTCTTTAGGTGTCCAGATCACCATCAACCTGTCCTGGTTCCCCCATGCCGACACTATAGTTAAGAAAACCCACCAATGCCTCTATTTTCTCAGAAGACTAAGGAAATTTGGCATGACAGTTACACATCTCACCAAATTTTACAGATGCATCATAGAAAGCATTCTTTGTGGTTGTATCACAGCTTGGTATGGCTCCTGCTCTGCCCAAGACCGCAAGAAACTACAAAAGGTCGTGAATGTAGCCCAATCCATCATTCTAACTAGCCTCCCATCCATTGACTCTGTCTACACTTCCCGCTGCCTCGGCAAAGCAGCTAGAATCATAGAAATCATAGAAACCCTACAGTACAGAAAGAGGCCATTCGGCCCATCGAGTCTGCACCGACCACAATCCCACCCAGACCCTACTCCCATATCCCTACATATTTTACCCACTAATCTCTCTAACCTACGCATCTCAGGCCACTAAGGGGCAATTTTAACATGGCCAATCAACCTAACCCGCACATCTTTGGACTGTGGGAGGAAACCAGAGCACCCGGAGGAAACCCATGCAGACACGAGGAGGATGTGCAAACTCCACACAGACAGTGACCCAAGCCGGGAATCAAACCCAGGTCCTTGGAGCTGTGAGGCAGCAGTGCTAACCACTGTGCTACCGTGCCACCCGTCCTAGCATAATTAAGGACCCCAAGCACCCCGGACCTTCTCTCTTTCACCTTCTTCCGTCGGGAAAAAGATACAAAAGTTTGAGATCACGTACCAACCGACCCAAGAACAGCTTCTTCCCTGCTGCCGTCAGACTTTTGAATGGACTTACCTTGCATGAAGTTGATCTTTCTCTACACCCTAGCTATGACTGTAACACTACATTCTGCACTCTCTCGTTTCTTTTCTATGAACAGTATGCTTTGTCTAGCACACAAGAAACAATACTTTTCACTATGTATATACATGTAATACATGTGACAATAATAAATCAAATCAAATCAAATGAGGGTGAGATTGGCAATTACAGAGTGTATGTAAAGTGGTGTAGGAAACATGAATTAATAATTGTTGAAGCAAAGGATTTGAGGTAATGTAAGACAGTTAACTGCTGGGAAAGCTGTGAAGCTTCATTGCAGAATGGGGAGTTGGAGAGGCTTTTAACCTCAAAAGGATGATGCCACGGTGTCCAAAAGCAATTCACAATTAATGAAGTACTTTTAAAGTTTAGTCCCTGCAGGAAATAGCATTATGACATTCAAACAGATGATCTGTTCAGTCACAAGAACAGAGGACACTGTTTCTCTCCTAATAGATGCTGGCAGACTTGCTGAGTTTTTCCAGAGTTAACATTTCGAGGCATAGGCCCTTCATTAGAACTGAAAGGAGGGAACAAAAGAAATTGCCACATAAAGTAGCAACTTAAGAGCATGCCCATATATTCATCCTTGGCCTGTTGCAATACTACATTGGCGCAAGCTGAAGGAGCAGCATCTCATCTTCCAGTTGGGCACATTGCAGCTCTTGGGATTCAACATTGAGTTTGGCAACTTTAAACTTTGAATTTTCTCCTCCATCTTAAACACCCCCCTTTTCTTCTCTTTTTTGTGAATATTCCATACATGTGTTGCCTCAGTGCAAAACACCCCCTCTCCCTCTCACACCAGGCCATCTGTCATTTATTCTTAAAGTTGCTACTTTTGCTCTAACATTCGCCTTCCTTTCAGTTCTGATGAGGGGTCGATGACTCTAAGTGTTAACTCTGTTCTTCTTCTGATAGATGCTGGCAGACTTGTTGATTTTTTTTCCAGCGCCTCTGGTTCTTGTTTAAGATTCCAGCATCCACAGTATTTTGCTTATTTTAATCTGTTTGAGCAATGTTGGTAAGGGGATAAATATTGGCCAGCCTTCTTCAAATAGTAGCATGGGATCTTTTAAATCTACCCACTGCTGCCTCACAGTGCTAGGGACCCAGGTTCAATTCCGTCCTCGGATGGCTGGCTGTCTGTGAAGAATTTGCACCTTCTCCCCATGTCTGTGTGGGTTTCCTCCGGGTGCTCCGGTTTCCCCCCACAGTCCAAAGATGTCCGGGTAAGGTTGATTGGCTATGCTAAGTTGCCCCTTAGTGTCAGGGGGATTAGCAGGATAAATACACAGGGTTACAAGTATAGGCCTGGATGGGATTGTTGTCGGTGCAAGCTTGATGGGCTGAATTGCCTCCTTCTACATTGTAGGAATTCTGTGATTCTACCCAAGAGGGCAGAGAAGGCCTCAATTTAAAGTTTCTTCAGATAGATGAACAAAGATTAAAAAGGTTGATGCCCATTGTGGCAAGGAAGGAAAGGGAATGGCGCCAGTGTGTTATCCTGCCTGTTTGCTAAGGCTGTGGAATTACCAGTACCATTCTGCAATTGTGGTTGTTAGCAAAGATTAGAACTCAGTGTTAATGCCATCTCCCTCTAGGTGCCATGGATAATTCAGGGTAACTTGGTGACACTCATACCCAGGATGGAGAGCTGAATGAATCAAGTTGCTCATGGTCTTGGCCTTGCTGTCTTCTGCGCACAGCTGCTACTCTAATATTGATAATTCTATCTAAGCTAAAATATCGGTTAGACGTCAAAGTAATTAAGAGGCCCATTAAACACTGGAGTTTCTTGTTGTTTAGTGTTCTGCTGATTTGAGAGTGCAATTTAATGGTGTTTCCTACTGGTTCTGTTGCTCACATCGGTCTTACACCACTTTTACAGCAATGAGTCCAAAGATGTGCGGGTTAGGTTGATTGGCCATGCTAAAAATTGCCCTTAGTGTCCTGAGATGCGTAGGTTAGAGGGATTAGTGGGTAAATATGTAGGGATATAGGGGTGGGGCCTGGGTGGGATTGTGGCCGGTGCAGACTCGATGGGCCGAATAGCCTCTTTCTGTACTGTAGGGTTTCTATGAAACTAGCCTGCACAGGAAACTCCCATGCATTGTCCTTTAGAGCAGTGGTTTCAACCTTTCATGGCACACCTCTATACTGGAATGAAATTTTGAGGCATGCTTCTTATTTTCTCTGTCTTTTTCCCCTTACTGAGAACTTGGTATTTAACTTCTCCCTGTCTACTTATTTTTGTTTTTTAAAATCTCTCTCTGTCTCTTGCTTCTCCCGTCGTTTTTGTGCCCTTTTAGAGGTTTTGCTTTTTGTGCAGGCACATAGGATCTTTGTTTTCAGCTCCAAGTCCCATTGGTCATGCACATGGGTCTGACCAACATAAAAAATCTAAACTGCGCATATGTGGCTCTTCCCCAGACAGTGCATGTGCGGGAGGCCCGAGATTCATTGGCTCTTGGAGATCCCAACCACAGAGCTGCAGAAAACGTTTAATTGCATGAATTTTGAATACTTTTGAATCTGTTTTTGTGGCACACTTCGGGGGATGAGGGTGGGGGGATGGTTTTGTGGTACACTGGTTGGGAACCACTGCTGTAGTGACCACAGCAGATGTAAAAAATATTCTAAAGGTGTCAATGACTTTGAGAAAAATCCCAGGCGAGTGTCTTTTTATATGAAGTATGCAAAAGCCCAGTAACAGGTGCTGATTGTATATTGTGCACAGCTGAACAGTTCTGTTTTTTTTTAAACACAGGGGTATGTGTTGTTTCTCAGTAAACGTTTCTCTATACTGAGCGTATAATCCGGGTAAATCACACCACCTCCCCTCCACCCCCCACCCCCCCCCCACCCCCTCCGCTCCCTTTTTTGTAACATTGAAAACCTTTGTTTTCATTTCCATTTTCCATAATGTTGAAAACCTCAAACACTAACCTGTCCACAGTTCAGTGTGGTTGCATGGGCATTAGGTCAAATGCAAGATGGCTGTGATGATGTGATACATCTTCCAAAGCACAGCATGGAGGGATCCCAACCTGAATCAGCCGCAACCCGAACTTCAGAACGAGAAACTGTAGTGAGCAGCTAAGAGTATTTGAACTTTTAAGTTAAGCCAGCCCAGCTGGCTGTGTGCTAGGCTCAGTGTGGCTCCGACGAGAAGCTGTGGGATGTCCACACTGACCTTTGGCCAGGCTCCAGTCAAAGTCTGCAGCGAGTTGGAATGCAGAGTTGCATGTTCCAAACTCTTAATACAACACAGGTTGCAGCTGCGCGTGCCTCCAGCCTGTGTATCACTCCATCAATTGCTCCCCAGAACTGCTTTTACAGCTTCAGATGTCATATTCACCAAGCCCTGTGGGGAACCATAAAGAGGAACATCTCCTTAAAGGCAAATGACACAACTGTGGCTGGGACTCAGTATCCCTGACTGGGTGGAGTTGTGCTTAATACCAAATTAATAAATCTGACCATCTTTTGAAAACTGAGTTTTTCCAGTGGAAAATCTTCGAAAGTGGTGTATTAGATCTTTGGTGCTGGTCCTGCCCTGTTCATATTTTAACATCCTTCAGGAAGAGAAAAAGATAAAGAAAGAAAGACCTACATTGTCTTTCAAAATCTCAGGGTGTCCCAAAGTACTGTCCACCAGATTAAGTACTTTTGGAACTGTTCTCACTTTTGTAAGGCAAGAAATGTGGCAGGAATTTGAACACAGCAAGATCCCATATGTGATGATGGTCAGATATTCTATTTTTCTGATGTGAATTGAAGATAAAGGTTGGCCAGGACACCAGGGAGAATACCCCTTTTATGTGAAATGTTGCCAAGGGATCCTTTAAGTCCACCTGAGTGAGCAGGCTGGCCTCAATTTAACATTGTATCCAAAAGGTAGTACCTCTGACAGTCCTGCATTCCCTCTGTACTTCAATGGAGTGTGAGCCTTTGAGAAATCATTGGTGTGTTGTCTTTTTGAACTACTGCAATCCATGTGTTGTAAGTACATTCACCAAGTTGTTAGGGAGGGAGTTCCAAGATTTTGACCCAGAGACACTGAAGGAACAGCAATGTATTTTCAAGTCAGGCTGGTGTGTGGCTTGAAGGGGAACATGCATCTGCTGCCTTTGTCCTTCTAGGTGGTAGAGATTGTGGGATTGGAAGGTGAAACGTCAAACGAGCCTTTGTTAGCTCCAAGTAGATGGTATGCACTGCTGCCACGATGTATCGGTGGTGGGGTGACTGGGGTGAATGTTGAAGATGGCAGCAGTATTTGTATGGCTAATCCAGTTCATTTATGATTAATGGCAATCCCCAGGATGTTGATATTGGGGATTTAGCGACGATAGTGCCATTGAATGTCAACAGGAGTTGATTAGGTTCTCTCTCATTGGAGATGGTCATTGCCTGGCACTTGTGTGACGTGAATGTTACTTGCCACTTAACCCAAGCCTGAATATTGTCCAGGACTTACTGCATATGAACATGGGTTGCTTTAGTGCTTGAGGAGTTGCGAATAGTGCTAAACATTGTGCAGTCAACTGCAAAAATTCTCACTTCTACCTCATGATGGAGGGAAACTCACTGATGAGCAGCTGAAGGTGGTTGGAACTAGGACACCACCCTGAGGGACCCCTGCAGCGATGTCTCAGGACTCAATAATTGACTTCCAACAACCACCTGCTATTATTGTAATGTCACTCCAATCACTGGTATGTTTTCCCCCAGATTCCCATTGATTTTAGTTTTGCCAGGGGTTCTTGATGACATATTTGGTCAAATGCTGCTTTGAAGTCAGGAGCAGTGCATTTCTCACCTCATGTCTTCAGTTAAGCTATTTTGTACATGTTTGGACCAAGGCTTTAATGAGGTTAGGAACTGAGTGGTACTGGCGAAACTCAAATTGAGCATCAGTGAGCAGGTTATTGCTGAGTGAGTGCTGCTTGAGAGCACTGTTGCTGACCCCTTCCATTACTTTGCTGATGATAAGAACATAAGAACTAGGAGCAGGAGTTAACCATCTGGCTCCTTGAGCCTGCTCCGCCGTTCAATAAGATCATGGCTGATCTTTTCGTGGACTCAGCTCCACTTAACTGCCCGCTCACCAAAACCCTTAATTCCTTTACTGTTGAAAAACTTATCTATCCTTGCCTTAAAAACTTTCAATGAGGTAGCCGCAACTGCTTCACTGGGCAGGGAATTCCACAGATTCACAACCCTTTGGGTGAAGAAGTTCCTCCTCAACTCAGTCCTAAATCTGCTCCCCCTTATTTTGAGACCGTGCCCCTTAGTTTCATCTGCCAGTGGAAACAACTTCCCTGCTTCTATCTTATCTATTCCCTTCATAATCTTATATGTTTCTATAAGATCTCCCCTCATTCTTCTGAATTGCAATGAGTATAGCCTCAGTCTACTCAGTCTCTCCTCATAGGCTAACCATCTCAACTCCAGAATCAACCTAGTGAATCTCCTCTGTACCCCCTTCAGTGCCAGTATATCCTTTCTCAAGTAAGGAGACCAAGACTGTACGCAGTACTCCAGGTGTGGCCTCACCAGCACCTTATACAGCTGCAACATAACTTCCTGTTTTTAAACACCATCCCTCTAGCAATGAAGTATCCACACTCCTGTTGCCTTCCATTTGTCTTCTTAATTACCTCCTGTACCTGCAAACCGACTCCTTGTGATTCTTGTACAAGGACACCCAGGTCCCTCTGCACAGCAGCATGCTGCAATTTTTTACCATTTAAACAATAGTCCATTTTGCTGTTATTCCTACCATTGTACATTGTACTCCATCTGCCAGACCCTTGCCCACTCACTTAGACTGTCTATATCCCTTTGCAGACTTTCAGCGTCTGCTGCACTTTGCTCTGCCGCTCAATTGAGTGTCATCTGCGAATTTTGACACACTAGACTTGGTCCCCAAGTCCAAATCATCTATTAAATCGTAAACAATTGCGGTCCCAACACTGATCCCTGAGGCACACCACTAGTCACTGATCGCCAACCAGAAAACACCCATTTACCCCCACTCTTAGCTTTCTGTTAGTTAACCAATCCTCTATCCATGCTAATACATTACCTGTAACACTGCACCTTTATTTTATGCAGCAGCCTTTGGTGCGGCATCTTGTCAAATGCCTTCTGGAAATCCAGATACACCACATCCACAGGTTCCTCATTGTCCACTGCACATGTAATGTTCTCAAAGAATTCCACCAAATTAGTCAAACATGACCTGCCCTTCATGAACGCATGCTGCGTCTTCCCAATGGGACAATTTATATCCAGATGTCTTGCTATTTCTTCCTTGATGATAGATTCAAGCATTTTCCCTACTGCAGAAGTTAAGCTGACCAGCCTATAGTTGCCCGCCTTTTGTCTACTTCCTTTTTTAAACAGTGGTGTCACATTTGCTGTTTTCCAATCTGCGGGAACCACCCCAGAGTCCAGCCAAATTTGGTACATTACAACTAATGCATTTGCTATTTCCCCTGCCATCTCTTTTAGTACCCTGGGATGCATTCCATCAGGGGCTGGAGACTTGTCTACCTTTAGCCCCATTAACTTGCACAACACTACCTCCTTCGTGATAATGATAGTTTCTAGGTCCTCACCTGCCATAGCCTTCCTGTCATCAATTTTTGGCATGATGGAGAGTAGGCTGACCGGGCAGTAATTGGCCAGGCTGGATCTGTCCTGCTCTTTGTGTACAGGACGTACCTGGGCAATTTTCCACATTACCGGGGGATTGCCAATGTTGTAGCTGGACTGAAATAGCTTGACACAGATCTTCAATACTGTTGCTGAAATTTTGTTAGGGCCTGTAGCGTTTGCAGTGTCCAGTGTCTTCAGAATTTTTTTTGATAGCTCATGGAGTGAATTGATTTGGCTGAAGACAGACACCTGTGACGCTGGGTGCCTCAGGAATCGGCTGAGATGGATCATCCACTTGGCTGAAGTGACTTCAAATATTTCAGTCTTATCTTTTGCACGTATGTGCTGGGCTCCCCCATTGTTGAGGTTGGAGATATTTGTGGTGTCCTTCTTCAATGAGTTGTTTAATTGTATACCATCATTCATGAACAGATGTGGCAGGGCTTCAGAGATTAGATCTGATATATTAGTTGTGGGATTATTGTCAGGAATTTATGCTAAACCTGTATCGAACCTTGGTTGAGTACTGCATTCCATACTGGCCACCATATTAGAAAAAGGACAGAAGCACTGGAGTGGGTGGAGAAAATGTTTGCAAGGATGATACCAGAAAAGCATGGGTTTACATATCAGAAAAGGATGAACAGGCTGGGTCTTTTTTTATCTTGAATAAAGAAAGCTGAAGAATGAGCTAATTGACCATAAGACCATAAGACGCAGGAGCAGGTCATTCAGCCCATTAAGTCTGCTCTGCCATTCAATGAGATCATGACTGATCTGATATTGTAATCTTCAACTCTAATGTCCCATCTTATCCCAATAACCCTTACTAATTATGTCTATCTCAACCTTGAACATGTTTAACAACCCAGCTCTCCAGCTCTCTGCGGTAAGGAAATCCTCAGATTCGCTACCCTCAAAGAGAAGAAATTCCTCCTCACCTCTGTCTTAAATGGGTGACCTTTTCACTGTGGTTATACCATCTTGTCCTACTCTGTCCCACAAGGGTAAACAGCCTCTCAGCATCTATCCTTTCAAGCACCACACCCCCCCACCCCCACCCCCCCCCCCCCCCACCCCCCACCGAGACTCCTATATGTCTCAATAGGATCATCTCTTATTCTTCTGAACTCCAATGAATACACGCCCAACCTACTCAACCTTTCCTCACAAGAAAATCCCTCCATACCAAGAATCAGCCTAGTGAACCTTCACTGGACTGCATCTATTGCTAGTATATCTTTCCTGAGATAAGGAGACCAGAACTGTTCACAGTATTCCAGGTATGGCCCAACTAGTGCCTTGTAGTGCTTAGTAAGACTTCCCTATTTTCATACTCTATTCCCTATGAACTGAAGGACAATGTTCCATTTGCCTTTCCCATTACCTGCTGAACTGCATACTAGTTTTTTGTAATTTATGTATGAGGACTCCAAATCCCTCCTTGCTGCAGCTTTCTGCAATCTTCCTCCATTTAAATAACATTCAGATCCTTGATTCTTCCAACCAAAGTGCATACTTTCACATATTCCTATATTATGTTCATCTGCTAAAAAACTTTTAAAATTCTGAAAGGTTTTGATAGAATAAATACAGAGAGAATGGCTGTGATTTTCCCAAAAGAACACTAATTGTCATAATGGCGAGAAAACCAAGTGATCCGCACCGATCTGTCAGGTACAGCCATCCCACACTTATTTTGGGAGGGCAGTGCGCTGCATGCTGCTTCTGGGAGAGGCAGGGCCTAAACACGCCAGTGATCCCGGCTGCAAAGTGATGGAAGGTTGCCCTGATCTCACAGTGCATTGGGAGACCCATTCCCTCCCCCAATGGATATCGGGACCTCACCCTCACTCCCCCTCATCAGTGGTATGTTTTCCACCCCTTTCCAACACATGTCGTCGGTAATGGGGCCCTCCCAATATATCCCCCTTCATGAGCCCTGACATGCTCCACCTCTGCACAACACCTCCCCTCACCGCATGACTCTCCCTGCATAGACCCCCCTGCTTAGCCCTCCTGTCATAGCCCCCACTCTGACCCCACCCCCACTCAGGCCCCACCCATTGGCACTGCCCTGGCACACTGATTAAGAATCAGCCATTGCTGTGGGTCTGGAATTACATGTAGACCAGACTAGGCAAGGATGATAGATTGCCTTCCCTAAAGGACAATAATGAACCAGATAGTTATTTACAACAATCGATGATAACTGTCATGGTCACCATGACTGGGATTAGTTTTAAATTCCAGATTTATAAATTTAATTTAAATTCTACCAGCTGCTGTTGTGGGATATAAACCCATATGAGGAGATCATTAGCTTGGGCCTCCGAATTATTAGTCCAGTGACATTACAACTGCACCACCAACTTCCCTTGATTCGGCTGAATATCCGATGGAATAACCTAAATAGCAAATTCAGATGAAAGGTTGCATTCATATAGCATCTTTAGCATAAAATGCCAAAGGACTTCAGAAATAGAATTGGCAGAGAAAAGGATAGGAACAATGGAGGGAGAGAATAATAGGAGATCACTCAAACCTGGCCAAAAAGATGAGTTTTGATAAGACTTTTAAAGGAATGGTGCCGAATGAAAATGCAGAGGATGGCATGAAGAGGGTGGAATCAGATCACTAAAGATCTTTGCTGCCGAGGTAAAGGGAAGGAAGTATCAGAATCAAAATATTATTAGGGTGCTACAGCAGATAGTATAAGACTTGGAGGAATTTGTAGAGATAGGGTGAAGAAAGGGCATGAAGGAATTTAATAAGAATAAGTATTTCCAATTCAATATATTGTGGGATAAAGGCCAGGGTAGATCAATGGTGGACAAATGGGACTTAATACAGAACAGAATACAGGTTGCTGTATCTTGTAAAAAGTGGGAGTTTGAGGAATTTAAGGAGGCCTTGGAATAATCAAGCCAAGAAATGACTAAGAACGGGTAAGAGTTTCAGTGGCTGAAAGGCAGCATGAATACACAGATGAAAATAGGTGGTGGTAGTGATGGTTAGGATATGATGCTGATGGTTAAGAAATCCTAGGTGAAGACATTTCTTCTCATCTCAGTCCTAAAAGGTTTACCTTATCCTTAGACTATGATCCCTCGTTCTGGACACCCCTACCATTGGAAACATTCTTCCTTCATCTACCCTGTCTAGTCTTGTTAGAATTTTATAGTTTCTATGAGATCCCCTGTCATAGCCCCTACTCTGACCCCACCCATTGGTATCTCCTATTCTTCTGAACTCCAGTAAATATAATGCTAACTGACTCAATCTCTGATACGTCAGTCCGGTCATCCCAGGAATCAGTCTGGTGAACCTTTACTGCACTCCCTCTATAGCAAGAACATGCTTCCTTAGATAAGGAGACCAAAACTGCACACAATATTCCAAGTGTGGCCTCACCAAGATCCCGTTTAATTGAAGGAAGACATCCCTGCTCCTGCTCCTAGAATCCCTACAGTGCTGAAGGCCATCATACCATTTGCCTTCTTTACCGCCTGCTGCACCTGCATGCTTACCTTCAGTGACTGGTGAACAAGGACACCCAGGTCTCATTGCACATTCCCCTCTCTCAATTTATAGCCATTCAGATAATAATCTGCCTTTCTGTTTTTAGTACCAAATCCACATTATATTGCATCTGCCATAATTTGCCCACTCACTCAGCTTATCCAAATCACACTGAAGCATCTCTCTATCCTCCTCACAGCTCACCCTCCCACCCAGCTTTGTGTCATCTGCAAATCTTGAGAGATTATATTCAGTTCCCTTACCTAAATCATTGATATATGTTGTGAATAGCTGGGGTCCTGGCATCGAGCCCTGTGATACCCCACTAGTCACTGCCTGCCATTCAGAAAAAGACCCATTTATTCATAGAATCATAGAATCATAGAAACCCTACAGTAGCGCGGATGGATGGATTCCTGATCGGTAAGGGAATTAAGGGTTATGGGGATCAGGCAGGTAAGTGGTACTGATCCACGTCAGATCAGCCATGATCTTATTGAATGGCGGGGCAGGCTCAAGGGGCTAGATGGCCTACTCCTGCTCCTATTTCTTATGTTCTTATGTTCTTACAGAAAGAGGCCATTCGGCCCATCGCGTCTGCACCGACCACAATCCCACCCAGGCCCTACCCCCATATCCCTACATATTTTACCCACTAATCCCTCTGACCTACGCATCTCAGGACACTAAGGGGCAATTTTTAGCATGGCCAATCAACCTAACCCGCACATCTTTGGACTGTGGGAGGGAACCGGAGCACCCGGAGGAAACCCACGCAGACACGAGGAGAATGTGCAAACTCCACACAGACAGTGACCCAAGCCGGGAATCGAACCCAGGTCCCTGGAGCTGTGAAGCAGCAGTGCTAACCACTGTGCTACCGTGCCGCCCCTCATTATTCTTCCTCATTGTTGCCTGTCTGTCAATCAGTTTTCTATCCATCTCAATGTACGTACCCCAATCCATAAGCTTTAATTTTACATGGTAATCTCTTTCTGAAGTGATGGAGAAGGGAAGTGCTCAGGCTGAAGGTCTGAGATGTGTCTATTTTAATGCCAGGAGTGTAGTGAATAAAGTGGATGAGCTTAGAGCGTGGATTGCTGCTTCGAATTGTGATGTGGTGGCCATTACGGAGACTTGGATGTCTCAGGGACAGGACTGGGTGCTTCAGGTGCCGGGTTTTAGATGTTTCAGGAAGGACAGGGAGGGAGGCAAGAGAGGGGGGGGAGTGGCACTGTTGATCAGGGATAGTGTCACGGCTGTAGAGAAGGTGGACGCCGTGGAGGGATTGACTACGGAGTCTCTGTGGGTGGAGGTTAGGAACAGGAAGGGGTCGGTAACTTTGCTGGGTGTTTTCTATAGGCCGCCCAATAGTAACAGAGATGTTGAGGAGCAGATGGAGCAACAGATCCTGGAGAGATGTAGGAATAACAGAGTTGTCGTGATGGGAGATTTTAATTTCCCAAACATAGATTGGAATATCCCTAGGGCTAGGGGTTTGGATGGAGAGGAGTTTGTTAGGTGTGTCCAGGAGAGTTTCCTGACACAGTATGTGGATAAGCCTACTAGAGGAGAGGCTGTACTTGATCTGGTGCTGGCTAATGAACCTGGACAGGTGGAGGATCTCTCGGTGGGTGAGCATCTTGGGGATAGCGATCATAATTCTATCTCCTTCACGATAGCATTGGAAAGAGATAGGATCAGGCAGGCTAGGAAAGTGTTTCTCTGGAGTAAAGGGAAATACAGTGTCATCAGGGAGGAAATTAGACGGGTAAATTGGAAGGAGGCATTCTTGGGGAAAAGTACCGAAGGAAAGTGGAGGATTTTCAAGGAATGTTTGTCTGGAGCTCTGCATGACAACGTTCCGATGAGACAGGGGGGTGTTGGTAGGGTACGGGAACCGTGGTGCACGAAGGTTGTGATGAACCTGGTGAATAAGAAAAGAGAGGCGTACAGAAGGTTCAGAGAGCTAGGAGGTGTTAAGGATTTAGAGGAGTATACGGGATGTAGGAAGGAGCTTAAGAAAGAAATTAGGAGAGCGAGAAGGGGTCATGAGAAGACCTTGGCGGGTAAGATTAAGGAGAATCCCAAGGCTTTCTACAAATATGTCAAGAGTAAAAGGATGAGATGTGAAGGCATAGGACCCTTAAAAGGTGAAGAGGGAAAAGTTTGTGTGGAACCGTTAGAAATGGCGGAGGTGCTTAATGAATACTTTACCTCGGTATTCACGGTGGAAAGGGATCTGGGTGGTTGTACTGCTGGTTTGCGGTGGACAGAAAGGATCGAGCATGTGGACATAAAGAAAGAGGATGTGTTGGAACTATTGAATGGCATCAAGGTTGGTAAGTCGCCGGGACCGGATGGGATGTGCCCCAGGTTACTGTGGGAGGCGAGGGAGGAGATTGCGGAGCCTTTGGCGATGATCTTTGCATCGTCGATGGAGACGGGAGAGGTTCCGGAGGATTGGAGGATTGCAGATGTGGTCCCTATATTCAAGAAAGGGAACAGGGACAGCCCGGGAAATTACCGACCGGTGAGTCTAACCTCAGTGGTTGGTAAGTTGATGGAGAGGATCCTGAGAGACAGGATTTATGATCATCTAGAGAAGTTTAGTATGATCAAAAGTAGTCAGCACGGCTTTGTCAAGGGCAGGTCGTGCCTTACGAGCCTGGTTGAGTTCTTTGAAAATGTGACCAAACACATTGACGAAGGAAGAGCGGTGGATGTGGTCTATATGGACTTCAGCAAGGCGTTCGATAAGGTCCCCCATGCAAGACTTCTTGAGAAAGTGAGAGGGCATGGGATCCAAGGGGCTGTTGCCTTGTGGATCCAGAACTGGCTTGCCTGCAGAAGGCAGAGAGTGGCTGTGGAGGGGTCTTTCTCTGCATGGAGGTCAGTGACCAGTGGAGTGCCCCAGGGATCTGTTCTGGGACCCTTGCTGTTTGTCATTTTCATAAATGACCTGGATGAGGAAGTGGAGGGATGGGTTGGTAAGTTTGCTGACGACACCAAGGTAGGTGGTGTTGTGGATAGTTTGGAGGGATGTCAGAAGTTGCAGCGAGACATAGATAGAATGCAATACTGGGCGGAGAAGTGGCAGATGGACTTCAACCCGGATAAGTGTGTAGTGATCCATTTTGGCAGATCCAATGGGATGAAGCAGCAGTATAATATGAAGGGTACCATTCTTAGCAGTGTAGAGGATCAGAAGGACCTTGGGGTCCGGTCCATAGGACTCTTAAATCGACCTCGCAGGTGGAGGATGCCGTCAAGAAGGTGTACGGCGTACTAGCCTTCATTAATCGAGGGATTGAGTTTAGGAGTCGGGAGATAATGCTGCAGCTTTATAGGACCCTGGTTAGACCCCACTTGGAGTACTGCGCGCAGTTCTGGTCACCTCATTACAGGAAAGATGTTGAAGCCATTGAAAGGGTGCAGAGGAGATTTACAAGGATGTTGCCTGGATTGGGGGGCATGCCTTATGAGGATAGGTTGAGGGAGCTTGGTCTCTTCTCCCTGGAGAGACGAAGGATGAGAGGTGACCTGATAGAGGTTTACAAGATGTTGAGAGGTCTGGATAGGGTAGACTCTCAGAGGCTATTTCCAAGGGCTGAAATGGTTGCTACGAGAGGACACAGGTTTAAGGTGCTGGGGGGTAGGTACAGAGGAGATGTCAGGGGTAAGTTTTTCACTCAGAGGGTGGTGGGTGAGTGGAATCGGCTGACGTCGGTGGTGGTGGAGGCAAACTCGTTGGGGTCTTTTAAGAGACTTCTGGATGAGTACATGGGATTTAATGGGATTGAGGGCTATAGATAGGCCGAGAGGTAGGGATATGATCGGCGCAACTTGTGGGCCGAAGGGCCTGTTTGTGCTGTGGCTTTCTATGTTCTATGTTCTTAAGTGGGACTTTGTCGAAAGACTTCCGAAAGTCCAAATAAACCACATCCACTTGCTCCCCTTCATCAAGTCTACGAGTTACATCCTCGAAGAATTCAAATAGCTTTGTCAAGCGTGATTCCCTTTCGTAATTTCATGCTGACTCTGTCTGAAGATGCTACTGTTTTCCAAGTGCTCCTCTATTAAATCGTTGATATTCTAGAATTTTCCCCACTGCCAATGTCAGGCTGACTAGTCAATAATTCCCTGTTTTCTCTCAACCTCTCTATTTTAATAGTGGGATCACATTAGCTACCCTCCAATCTGTAGGAAGTGTTCCAGAGTCAATAGTATCTTGGACTACAAATGCAGCCATTCTAGGGCCACTTACTTCAGTACTCTATTTTCAAGAAGGAGTTAGATATAGCTCTTGGGGCAAAGGGGATCAAAGGATATGGGGGAAGGTGGGATCAGGGTATCGAGTTGGATGATCAGTCAACTGTATGGTGGAGCAGGCTCGAAGGGCAGGATGTCCTACTGCTCCTATTTTCTATGTTTTTATGATAGGATGGTTAGGACCTCAGGTCAGTATCAAACAGGATTCATACAGTTTGTTTCAGTCTGAATGAGTGGCTGAGAAGTGCACTCAAATTAGTGCTTGGAGATGCATAGATTAATAACTGACAACTGGCACAGTTTAGCCGAATGCAAAATGTGCCTGATGAACCTGATTGAATCTTTAACAGAGAGAACTGATGAAGGTAGTATACAACATGCTATATCTCTGGCAAATGGCACTTGATAAAGTTCCGCATAACAGACTGATGTGGAAAATAGAAGCACTTGGGATTAAAGGAACAGTTGCAACTTGAGTACATAATTGGCTGAGGAATAGGATTCAGAGAGTAATGTTGAATGCTTATTTTTCTGACTGCAAAAAAGGATTCCGTGAGGTTGAGGGCTTGATATTTCTTGTTTTATATATAAATAGCCTGGATTTTGTTATGGTCTCTTTCTGTGTTGTAAATTCTATGATTCTAAGGGAGTGGAGTTTATTCTATGCGAAGTTTTCTTTAATTTTCAGTGTCCAATTTACTGAGCATCTTGTGACTCAAACTATCACCTATCACTCCAAACAATGCCAATGCCCAAACAGACTCATCTGACACAATACTGACAAGTAGTACTGTTAAGGCATTGTTTAGGTTGTATATGTGTGTCATCTTTGTACATTTTAAACAATACTTGGGCAATAAAAGAGTTAAACTATTAAACTGGTATGCTGGTATGGGTAAACAAGCAGCTGGTAGATATGTGTGGGAACCTTTTAGGAACATTTTAGGAACCTTTTAGGAACATTTAAGCGGTTATTGGATAGGCACATGGAGCACACCAGGATGATAGGGAGTGGGATAGCTTTATCTTGGTTTCAGATAAAGTTCAGCACAACATTGTGGGCCGAAGGGCCTGTTCTGTGCTGTACTATTCTATGTTCTAACCTCTGGATTAGGGAATGTACAAGTAAAACAATTCTTGGAGAGACACTAATAATTCCGATGGAGGTGGATTATCAATAACAGAATTACAGAATTGTTACTGTACAAAAGGAGGCTATTTAATCCATCATATCTGTGCCCACTCTCTGAAGGAGCAATTTACCTCGATCCACTTCCCCGCTTTCTTTCTGTAACCCTGGTTTACTATCTATACAGATAGTAAGGACGAGAGGACCTTAGTTTTATAGGTGTGTAGTGAAAGGCCCATTTTCTCATATGCTTCAGAGCAGGAGTCAACAATGAAGTTCAGTTTCTGAGTGAGCACACACACAATTCCCTCTTGAATGCCTACATTGAACCTGACTCCAACACATTCTCAGGCATCGCATTCCAGATCCTAACTAATCACTGCATGAGAAAGTGTCTCTTCATATTTCCATTGCTTCTGTTGCCAATTATTTTAAATCTGTTCCTCTTATTTTGGATCTATCCACCAATGGGAACAGTTTTTTCTCTGTCCAGACACATCGTGAATTTGAAAATATCTATCAAATTTCACTGTTGGACCTGACACATTGGCCAAGTTTTCAGATGCACCTCTTCTGTCTTTAGGACATCAGTTAACTCTATTCATCACTGTAGGTACTATCAGTGACCTCTTATCTAAATTGGATACAGCAGCCTTGTGGTTATACTAGACTAGTAAATGAGAGGTACCACAGACACTTTAAATTTAATTTGGTAAATCTAGTAACAATAAAAGATGTTGTATTGTTGTAAAAACCCAACTGGCTCAGTAATGGCTTTCAAGTAAGAGAATTTGTTGCCTCGACCCAGTTTGATCTATATATAATTTACAATTGCTCTGGAGGTTTCAGGAATCAAAGGCTAATTGTCAGGGTCCTGAGTGAGGGGCGAGAAGAGGTCCTTTGCTTTGGGAACTGGTGAGAAGAGGACCTTAGTTTTATAGGTGTGTAGTGAAAGGCCCATTTTCTCATATGCTTCAGAGAAGGAGTCAACAATGAAACTCAGTTTCTGAGTGAGCACACACACAAACATTACCTGTGTCCTGAACTCTATGACTGAAGTTAGAATGGATTTGGATTTGGATTGAAGGTGGTGTAGTTTGAACAGTGTTCCCTATCTGTTCTGTGGACTATCCCCACAGCTCTGGGTAATTAGCTGGAGATGAGAGGTGCAGGATTGCAGCAAAGCTGTATTTGACATGTCTTCACTGAGCTAGGATCTGTGGTGATTCCATTGGTGAAATACACAGCTTGTGTGTCACTGTGGAACAGGCAGAGGATGGTGACAAATCTCTGAGGGCAGTCAAATTTGAGAATACTCCATTAGTGTTTTTGGTTATCAGAGACAAGGCTTCCATGAGACTGAAAAAGGTTATGTCCTGTGCTTGGTGCTTTTCAATTAAAATCAATGACAAGGCAGACATTGATGACAAAATGCATCATCACCTCCAGTGTGCCAGCTTTGCCTTCGGCCAGCTGAGGAAAAGAGTATTTGAGAACCAAGATCTCAAACCCGATACTAAGGTCATGATTTTCCAGGAACTGGTGTGAAGCCCACACTTCTTCACACTTCGAAGACTTGGATGACCTACAGCAGGTACCTCAAAGCACGAAAGAACAACCTCAGTTTCTCCAAGAGATATGCCAATTCCAATAGCAACTTGTCCAATATCGAGGCGCTAATCACACAAAACTATCTCCCTTTGCCCTTTAACAATTCTATGATTTGAAGAAAGCTAATGGAATGCTATCCTGCATTATGAGAGGAATTGAATGTAAAAGTAAGGATGTTATGCTTTGGTTATACAGAGCATTGGTGAGACCACATCTTGAATATTGTTTGCAGGTTTTGTCTCCTTATTTAAGGAAAGATATAAGTACGTTGGAGACTCCTTAACAACTAATACGTACATATGAAATAGGAGCAGAAGTAGGTCATTTAGCCTTTCGAGCCTGCTCCACCATTCAAAACGTTCATGGATGATCTGTTTGTGTCACAAATTCAACATTTCCATCCATCCGCTAACCTTTGATTCCCTTACCTAACAAAAATCTATGTACCTCTGCCTTAAAAATCCCTCCCGAGACCAATGGAGAATTCTGTTCTGCGAGCCTCACCCACCCTGATTCAGGGGTGGGCGTGCCAGTAAAATTTCGGCAATAGAGTTTTACAGCACAGAAAGAGGCCCTTCAGCTCATCAAGTCTGCGCTGCCTATCAAATACGTATCTATTCGAATCCCATTTTACAGCACTTGGTCTGTAGCCAAGTTCTCCCCTGTATTCTAATCTGACAGGCCCATGTCTAGACTCTGGCAGATGTTGCATGATTTCCAGTGATGCCAACAACCTTTGCCACTGCTGGCACTTTGTGAAACTACTTGCTGAGAAGGATTTTGATGTCACTTACATTTGCATTTGTCTTTACAAAGGAAGGGAATGAGTTTAATGTTGCAGTAGAGGAGTCAGATTAGACGAATTGGATAGCAGCTAGCCAGTTTCCACCAAATTACACAACCTCTAAACATATATCAATAGATGCAGAGAAAGTAAAACAAAACATTATTTACAGTTTTTGTAAATAAACACATTATTTACAGTGTTTCCCTCTTTATGATGGATTAAAATTGGAATTGGTTCTTTAAAAAGGCTCCAGATGCAGATTTTAATGGGTGATTTACTGCCGGTGAATTTGCCTGAACTAATGGTGAGACCCTCTTTATAAAATGGATGTAGAGACTCTTTCAAACAAGGTGTTAATGGGAGATTGACTCCTCTTTCAAAAATGAGATTCACTGTTGTTCTTTCATCTCACTGCTTTGTAGCTGAGAGCAGTTGGAGGCCATTTCTATATAGCTTTCAAATGTTGCTTTTGTTTCAATGCTAATCTCACTCTACTGGATTCTGATCTACAGTTCTTTAGCAACCATGATAATTTCGCCTCAAACTGAACAGATTTCACAGAGTCATAGAATTTCCACAGCACAGAAAGAGTCCATACAGCCTTTTTTTTGTCTAAACTGGCTCTCTGAAGCAACAATTCACCTAATATCACTCTGCCTTCTCACCATGATTTGTTAGGGTTGATGGTCTTGTTTTTTGAAAACAGAGAGACTGGGGTAGACCACTCAGCCCCTTGAATCTGTTCTGGCAATTGAATGAGAAAATATTGCACACTATTTTAACTCCATCTATAACATCTCAAGGTTGAGAGAGGCACTGTATAAATGCAGTCTTTCTTCTTCCAACTTCACTGAGTATACAGGGCTATATAGTAAATGAACTGATTCAGATGCAATACAAGACAGACACGACCCAATGAAAGGCAACTATATGTTGATATCACACTGCACCTTCATAGCATCGGCAGCTAGTCAAGTGAGTGTTGCACACCGGCGCCTGACCCAGAATTTCTGGCCTACCCACACCTATACACATCATTTAGTCATGATCTTACATCATTTAAGTGTATTTGCCAAATAGTTCGGCAAGCTGCAGGTTTGCTGAGGTAGTTTATTTGGTTATATCACAGTGGGACAGACTGGTGTCATGAGTTATCAATTGAATTCCTGGCAGGATAGAGAGGCACTAAGTTGAGAGAGCTTTTATTTAGAAGGAGCCTCATTGCACACAGCCTACAAAACAATTTCAGGATAGTGGATGTTGGCAGCAGATTCTCAGGGCATCCTCTGAGCTGCAGCTAGCTGAAGGATGTGGGAAGAGCAGATATTACCATGCTAATAGATACAGGGCCTGACTGCATGGCCATCCCTCAATTTCCTTTTGCCTTCCTTCTATGTGAATGCTTGGATTTCAAACTCCTGGACCATCTTTAAGGATTGCACACAAACTGCAGAAGAGGTGGTTCTCCCCCTCTATGTAAAATTAAACTCGCATCCAACATGACTGAATCTAAATCAACTGAAGACCACTGACAGTTATCCAGTAAAGCTGGGCCAAGCCAACCAGGTGGCAGTGAGGTTCATACATGATGTAGGGAAATTTAAGGAGGGAAGGAAGTGGGTGTACTAAGGAACGTTGAAACAATGAGCTGCACTCTCCTCTCTTTAAAAAAAAGGCCTGGGTTCCTTTCAGTAGAAAAGAAAGCTAAGGAGAAACATAGAGAGTTCTTTAAAATTATGAAGGGTGTTTAGGGTAAACAGAGAGAAAATGTTTCCACTTACAGTGGTGTGGGAAACTAGGGCCATGAAACCAATAATAAATTCAGGAAAAACTTCTTTATCCAGCAAGTAGTTAGAATGGGAAACTTGCTACCTCAAGGGCTAGTTAAGATAAATGCACAGATACTTATAAACTGCCACTCCAGTGCAGCAGTAAGGGAGTTGAGATGTTAAACTGAGGCGCGGTCTGCTCTCCGGTGGATGCAAAAGATCTCATGGTACTATTTCGAAGAAGAACAGAAAAGTTATCCCTGAAGTTCTGGCCATTTATCCTTCAATCTACTTCATTAAAAACAGATGATCTAGTTGTGGTGAACCATAGATGGTTACCACTATGGGTACTGAACCATAGATGGTTATCACTATGGGTACTTGTACTTATGTTACTCTTGTTACTGTTGGGGTTAGGGTTGGGGTGTTCCACCTGTTGGCATTGTTCTGTGGTACACTCCGGTTGGCTCCGCCTTCCTATAGGAGTATAAAGGTCACTGCACTTCCTAGTGACCCTTTAGTCTGGGATTGTATTGTTAAGCAGTATGCTCTATTCTTGTTGCTAATAAAAGCCTTTATTTCCCGGGTACGATCCAGCCTCCCGAGCGAATTAATCGCGCATCAATTTTATTAGCAACAATTTTTGTTTTGAAAAAAACCCAACATGGAGCAGATGTTAAAACCCGATCGGCTAACCTTAGATCCGCGTGCCGCTGGAGCATCGAACACTTTCGACCATTGGTTGAAGTGTTTCCAGGATTATATCGACGCCTCAACAGCAGTCCAAAACGAAGCCGACAGATTGCGGGTCCTCCACGCAAGGGTAAGCGACACTGTGTATGCAACAATCCGTGATTCCCAAGACTACAAAGAGGCCATCGAATTACTCAAGAAGCTGTACCATAAACCGCCAAACGAGATTCATGCTCGTCACCTACTAGCCACTCGACGGCGCCAGCCCGGCGAAACGACGGGACAGTACCTGCGCGAACTTCAGCAGCTAGCTAGAGCCTGCAATTGCAAACCAGTGCCAGCTACTCAATACACTAACGATCTGATCCGAGATGCGTTCGTGGCGGGAATCGGCTCATCCTATATTCGCCTGCGGCTGCTAGAGCAGGGTAACTTGGACCTAGCTAAGACGGTGGAATTGGCTGATGCGATGGAAACGGCCTCCAGAAGTCTTGAAACTTACCCCACCGACCACGTGGGAACATCATGGCAAGTACAGCCACCTACTCAACTCTACCCAGCGGCTCCTAGGAACTGTGCGATCGTGCTTTCAACCTCGGACCTGACGGCTGCGGCAGCTCCAGGAGGCCCACGGTGCTATTTCTGTGGATTCGCGAAGTACCCTCGCCAGAGATGTCCGGCCAGGACGGTATTTTGCTCCGCTTGTGGAAAGAAAGGGCACTATGCTAAAGTGTGCCGAGCGAAGCCCCCTTCGAAGCCAAGCAGTGCTGCGTGTGACTCCCCAGAATCCGTCTCCTCGTCTCCAGCTTCGTCGATGTCTTCAACCACATGCGATTCATGGGCGCCGCCATTCCTGATGACGACGACGTAAGACACGTGCGACCTGTGGGTGCTGCCACTATCAATGCCATCGACCACGTGCGATCCATGGGCGCAGCCATTTTGGTCGACACCGGCCGCAGACGACCAGCAGGGGTCCTCATCATCGACCATCTCAGCTGCCTGCAGTTGCACTCGGGATCCAACAGTGGCGTCAATCATCCTGGACCAGGCCAAGCCTCACAGACTCGACAAGTCCATGATGGACATAGAGGTAAACAGACGCCTGATACATTGTCTGTTTGACAGCGGGAGCACGGAGAGTTTCATTCATCCGGATACCGTGAAACGGTGCGCTCTCCGCGTACAAACTGTCAGGCAGACAATCTCTATGGCGTCGAGGTCCCGATCTGTTACTGTTCTTGGGAGCTGCATGGTAACTCTAACGGTGCGGGGCACAGTTTATGAGAACTTCAGGCTCCTCGTGTTACCGCACCTTTGCGCTCCGGTACTCCTGGGACTGGACTTTATGGTCCACCTGAGGAGTGTGACCCTACAGTACGATGGGCCATTCCCTCCACTTTCAGTGGGAGAACAGCAGCCTCCAAATTGCCCAGCGCACTCCACGTGCAGTCTCTCGACACTCAAAATTACCCCGCCTTCTTTATTTGAAAATCTTGTGCCAGGCTGCAAGCCCATCGCAACTAAGAGCAGGCGTTACAGCGCTGAGGATCGGATCTTTATTCGATCTGAGGTTCAGCGGCTCCTCAGGGAAGGGATCATTCAACCTAGCACTAGCTCATGGAGAGCGCAAGTCGTGGTGGTTAAGACTGGAGACAAGCCCCGGATGGTCATAGACTATAGTCAGACCATTAATAGGTACACGCAGCTGGACGCGTACCCTCTCCCGCGCATATCTGACATGGTCAACCAGATTGCGCAGTACCGGGTGTTCTCCACCATCGACTTGAAGTCAGCCTACCACCAGCTCCCCATTCGCCCAGAGGACCGAAAATACACGGCCTTTGAGGCGGATGGCCGTCTCTACCACTTCTTAAGGGTCCCTTTTGGCGTCACTAATGGGGTCTCGGTCTTCCAGCGTGAGATGGACCGAATGGTGGACCAAAACGGGCTACGGGCTACCTTCCCGTACCTGGACAACGTCACTATCTGCGGCCATGACCAGCAGGACCACGACGCCAACCTCCTGAAGTTTTTACGCACTGCGTCTCGCCTGAATCTGACCTATAACAGGGAGAAGTGTGTATTCAGCAAGCACCGCCTAGCAATCATCGGATACGTGGTGGAAAACAGGGTCATCGGCCCCGATCCAGACCGTATGCGTCCCCTCCTTGAACTTCCCCTTCCCACTAGCATCAAAGCACTGAGAAGATGCTTAGGCTTCTTCTCGTATTACGCACAGTGGGTTCCCAATTATGCGGACAAAGCCCGTCCGCTCATAAAATCTACCTCTTTTCCCCTGGCAGCAGAGGCTCGCTTAGCCTTTGAAGGGATAAAAGCTGACATCGCGAAAGCCACAATGCACGCTGTCGATGAGTCCATCCCCTTCCAGGGGGAGACTGATGCATCTGATTTCGCCCTGGCCGCCACACTTAACCAGGTGGGCAGGCCCGTCGCCTTTTTCTCTCGCACCCTCCAAGGCCCTGAAATTCGGCACTCCTCTGTGGAGAAAGAGGCTCAGGCCATTGTGGAGGGCATACGGCATTGGCTGGAAAACGGTTTACCCTGCTCACGGACCAGCGGTCCGTGGCATTCATGTTCAACAACACGTTAAGGGGAAAAATTAAGAATGATAAAATCTTGAGGTGGAGAATCGAACTCTCCACCTACAACTATGATATCATGTACCGTCCGGGGAAGCTCAATGAGCCCTCAGATGCCCTGTCGCGTGGAACATGTGCCAGTGTGCAGGAGGACCGGCCACAGGCCCTCCACAATGATCTCTGCCATCCGGGAATCACTCGGCTCTTCCATTTTGTAAAGGCCCGGAATCTGCCCTACTCCATAGAGGATGTCAGGTCGATAACTCGAAGCTGCCAGGTATGTGCTGAATGCAAGCCGCACTTCTACCGACCTGACAGGGCACACCTCATTAAGACCACTCGCCCTTCTGAACGACTGAGTGTTGATTTCAAGGGCCCCCTTCCTTCGACAGATCGGAATGTGTACTTCCTCAACGTGGTTGACAAGTACTCCCGATTCCCTTTTGCCATTCCCTGTTCTGACATGTCCGCTGCCACGGTCATCAAAGCCCTGCGGAGTCTTTTTACCCTGTTTGGCTACCCCAGTTATATCCACAGTGATAGGGGTTCGTCGTTTATGAGCGACGACTTGAGGCAATACCTGCTCTCTAACGGAATTGCCTCAAGTAGGACTACGAGTTACAACCCCAGGGGTAACTTTCTGATGTGCTCCATTCAATCCGGTCCCTCCTGTGTACGGCAACCAATGCTACCCCACATGAGCGGATGTTTACCTTCCCTAGGAAGTCTTCCTCTGGGACCTCACTGCCGTCTTGGTTGACGTACTCAGGACCGGTCCTCCTGCGGCGGCATGTTAGGACCCGCAAGTCCGACCCTTTGGTTGAACAGGTCCATCTCCTCCACGCCAACCCTCAATATGCCTATGTAGCATATCCTGACGGGTGAGAGGACACGGTCTCTATCCGAGATCTGGCGCCTGCAGGGGACCTGGAAACCCCCATCGCTCCCGCACCCCTGGACAGAGTACCCTTCGTCGTCCAGTAATTCCCCGGAGCGGAGAAGCTACGGCATCTCCTCCGGAGCCTTCAACATGTCATTGATGAAGACGAACATCTCGCCAAGGCCATCCCGACACCCCCACTTCTTGCCTTCAAACAACCGCACAACCTCAAACAGACCATTGTCCGCAGCAAACTACCCAGCCTTCAGGAGAACAGTGACCAAGACACCACACAACCCTGCCACAGCAACCTCTGCAAGACGTGCCGGATCATCGACACAGATGCCATCATCTCACGTGAGAACACCATCCACCAGGTACACGGTACATACTCTTGCAACTCGGCCAAAGTTGTCTACCTGATACGCTGCAAGAAAGGATGTCCCGAGGCATGGTACATTGGGGAAACTATGCAGACGCTGCGACAACGGATGAATGAACACCGCTCGACAATCACCAGGCAAGACTGTTCTCTTCCTGTTGGGGAGCACTTCAGCGGTCACGGGCATTCGGCCTCTGATATTCGGGTAAGCGTTCTCCAAGGCGGCCTTCGCGACACACGACAGCGCAGAGTCGCTGAGCAGAAACTGATAGCCAAGTTCCGCACACACAAGGACGGCCTCAACCGGGATATTGGGTTCATGTCACAATATTTGTAACTCCCACAGTTGCGTGGACCTGCAGAGTTTCACTGGCTGTCTTGTCTGGAGACAATACACATCTTTTTAGCCTGTCTTGATGCTCTCTCCACTCCCATTGTTTTGTTTCTTAAAGACTGGATTAGTTGTAAGTATTCGCATTCCAACCATTATTCATGTAAATTGAGTCTGTGTCTTTATAAATTCTGTTTGTGAACAGAATTCCCACTCACCTGAAGAAGGGGCTTAGAGCCTCGAAAGCTTGTGTGGCTTTTGCTACCAAATAAACCTGTTGGACTTTAACCTGGTGTTGTTAAACTTCTTACTGTGTTTACCCCAGTCCAACGCCGGCATCTCCACATCAAGGGTTCCTTTGCCCATTCTCTCCCCTCCTGACACGGTGCGGGCAGTATCGGGACCTCCACTTAATCCTCTTACTCCCGTGTACAGCTTGCCTGAGTCCAGGAGATTGTCGCCACCTCGAGGCTTGCCTGAGTCCAGGAGATTGTCGCCACCTCGAGTTCCACCCGTCCGCGAGGAACTGGAGGAGTCACTGGACACCACCTTGGAGAGAGGGACACCACGGTCACCAGAACCGGTGCTACCGCCAGTGCTGCGGAGGTCGCAGAGACGGTGCGGACCTCCGATACGACTGAACTTGTGAATATATGGACAGTTCGTACTGTTTTTTTGCTCCACTGGCCTTTGTTTTTAAAGGAGGGGTGAATGTGGTGAACCATAGATGGTTACCACTGTGGGTACTGAACCATAGATGGTTATCACTATGGGTACTTGTACATATGTTACTGTTGTCACTGTTGGGGTTAGGGTTGGGGTGTTCCACCTGTTGGCATTGTTTTGTGGTGCACTCCGGTTGGCTCCGCCTTCCTATAGGAGTATAAAGGTCACTGCACTTCCTAGTGACCCTTTAGTCTGGGATTGTATTGTTATGCAGTATGCTCCATTCTTGTTGCTAATAAAAGCCTTTATTTCCCGGGTACGATCCAGCCTCCCGAGTGAATTAATCGCGCATCAATAGTCATCATCAAATTGCTGATTGTGAGATTTTACTGTGTATCATCAATTGATTGATATGTTTCCTAAATTAGAACAGTGACTACAATTAAAAAGTATTTTATTAACTATAAAGCACTTTGGGATGTCTGGAGGTAATGAATGAAAGGCACTACAGAAATGCTTTTAGTAAATCCTCTCAAAAAAATAGAGCACAGTTTGACATAGGCCTTACTCTACACACTGTCCAGCACAACTACTGGATAAGGATTAAGAGTAACCTGAAACCTCAACAACCTACCAGAGGGCAGTATAGACAACAGAAATGACAATGGCACACCTGGTTAAATATTCCTCACCCAGGAACACTCAACCATTCTAATATCTCAATATCTGCCTTAACTGAAGTCAGCTAACTGGGTACAGGCCAGGAATTAACCTGGGACCTGATCCTGGGTAAGAAAGGTTGGGGACCTCTCTAGCTAGAGTTCCTGTGAACAGCACATGTGATCATGTTAAATTGAGTTTTTGTTGTTCTTATATCACTGGATCTCACACAGATGGTGTCAACCATAAGCTAAAACATTAGGAAGATCAGGTAGCCTTGCTAGCACTGTGAAAGTTAAACAAAGAGCAGAGATTAACCAGATTCATTTTTGTAATGGATCGTGTGGGAAACTTTGCTGGAAACCATGTTCAAACTGTGGATGAAGCTTCTGCTCAAGTTACACTGGCTGTGCTTGTCATTGACAGACGCTACAACATTTCTGTGACAGATTTTCAGGTGGTTGCCTGGGTGTAAAACTGGCATTGTGGATTAACTACCCATTATGGAAACAGCCCAATTCACATTTCCAATAACCTATAAGATGAGAATCTACCACAAGTGATTCAAAATACAGAGCAGGTGAAATATTGGAATCAAAGGTATAGAAAGTGTTCTTGATAGCAAGAGAAGTTTCAGTCAAATTATTGTCAGTTACTGTGGAGCAAAGGACAATCCAGGATCAGGTTCTGGTCTAATTAGTCAATCTCAGTCAGACAGCAGTTTAGTTTCTAACTGATGTTAGCTCACCTGGGTTAGAAAATGCGAAGAATTCTGCTCCTGATATTACCATACAACCCTGCTGGAAAATGTTCAGTGTGAAGTTTGAATTCAGGATAAAAGCTTAGCTCAGCAGTGAAGCCTTCACGCAACAGCCATTTAAACTCTATATGCGAAGAATGGACCACATGCAAGACAGTTTTTATTAGCTATGTAATTGTGTGTCAGGAAATAAGAGTGTAGGAGAGGGGTAAGGTGAAAGAGGAGGAATATTCCAGTATTCGAAGGGTTAATAGAAATATTACCAGCTGCTCAGTTTGATTGAGGTGACTGTATCAAGTGAGGTTTACATTCAACAGCTCCACACAACAGAATAGCTGGGAGACAGGCAACGGTGTGCATATTTAACCAGGAAATTTCACCAGGAAACATTCCCCTGCCTCCAAATTATTATCTGTGAGCTGAGCTTTTAACCCCTAAAGTGCAGCATGAACACAAATCCTACACCAGCATAAAAGATCAAGCCTACAGTTAGTATCAGACCAGTTCAACTCAATTCCTTAACTCTTTCCATTCAGGATTGAGGAAGAACCATAGAATAAGACCATTTGGCCCATTATGTTTTGTGAGTTCTTTGAAAGAACTCTCTAATTAGTCCTACTCTCCTGTTCTATCCCCATTCAGCTGCAAATTTCTGCTTTTCAACTATTTGAAAGTTGCAATTAAAGTTGTTTTAACTATTATTTCAAGCAGTGCATTTCAGATCATGCAGACATGCGTTAAATACTCTCATCAAATAGGTCCTTTTGCTGATTATCCTGAAGATACAATACATTTTTGTGTAATCTAAAGCTCCTTCTGTGGGCACCATGTCAAACTGACATGTTCCTGTGGTTCTGTTGTGCCAACACAAGACTGTCTTGTTTTCGTGAGAAAATTAAATGCTTTTCGTAAAAAGGAAGGTAGGGGTTGCGGAGTGGAAAAAAGTAAGTGAATGTGAGAGAGGGGAGAAGGGGAATTGACATCCTGGCCATAGCTTCCAGTGGCTGATTGGAGAACAGGTACCTGGGAAGGCCCACGAGTAGAGACCACTACCCACCTACTTGAGCAGTTGAAAGCGTGAGTTTCACGGAAGACCAGAAAACACTAATTAAACAGAGAGGTGGGTGTTGGGAGGAATACAACTCACTCCTAACTAAATTTTCAGCAGCCTTGTGCTGGCCTCCAAGTTAAAGGGACACTTACAATTTTAGCAGTTTAGTTCCTACCTGAAGTGGATTCTCATTCAAAATGTCAAGTATTATCAAGACCTTTACAACTGCCTACAACAAACTCTGCGGAACCGACAAAGCTAAAAAAAATCTTTGAAGATTTAGTTCATCCTCACAGCCCCAGTTGTAATTTGAATCAAAGGAATGTTCTAGACTCACCCAGGTTGACGAAGCTCATGACCATGTCGGCATCACTGAGAAAGGTGCTGTCGTGGAGCCTGGCTAGCGGAGGTCCCTGTGTGGTGAAGAGGGCCTTGTATGGATATGAGTAGCCCCCCGCTTCCTCCATCAACATGGAATTGTAGAGATCCAGCATGAACATAGGTGCCGAGTTGTGCTTGCCATGCAAGTGTGGTCTGGGGCGGTGAGGCAATCCCAGGATTGAGAGGATTTCTCTCTGCATTTCCCGCCTCTCCTGGCTCTTTAGGCGGCCGTGGATGAAACTGGAATGGATCCCATTGTCAGTGGTGAGACTTCCCAAAACCGACTGTATCAAGAAGCAGTTCCAGAGAAGTCCTGTTACAAGTTTTCTAATTAACAGCAGGAAGGTCATTCTTACTCTCAGGTTGGGCTGCTGTGTGACTCCTCTACACAAACATGGTCACTTTCCCTCTCTCTCTTTGTCTCTTTCTTTTCCTTTCCCCTCTTTACAGCTTAGTCGAGGCTTCCCAGGCAAAGCTACCCGAGTGAAGGTATAGTTTAGAACCCATGTTGTCTGAACTGACTCCCACAGTTAAGCAAGAGAGCTGGAGAGTTTCTTCATCTACAGGAGTTGCGATCCCTTTGCATGTAAATCTGTGCAGTTGTCTGGTTCAGACGGAGCCAGCAGGAGGCTGCTTGTGTGGGAGGAGCACCCTCTAGTCTAAACTCAAAAGTAACAACAGCAAATTATCTGAATGTCTTAAGGGCGTCTGTAATTAAATGAGAGGGATGGGCTTTTGAGTTTAGCTGCTTGCTGATGAAGAGATGAGGGGGTGAGGCTGACATAGGGCAGGATGTCTCCTTGCTTTTTTCTTTCTATCGAATTGAATTATTTTGAACCCCTAGTTGCTGTCAGTGTCCCTCTTGCTTTATCAATGTCCCTTTCTGTGAACCTGTTAATGTGTGAGGAGAGCAGCAAGGAAGAGAGAGAGGGAGAAAGCAAGTTCTTGGAAACATCCCAACCTGCTTCATATACAAGATTACTTTAAAGGACTGTCATTGTTGTTATCACAAGCCAACACAGCAGTCATTTCATGCATAGCAGGATTATACCAATGCTGGTATAGCAATCAGGCTTGTTTGAAGAAAGAAGTCTTCCCATGATCACAACTTTCAATATCTGCCAAAAGTAATTTTTCCTCTTTTAAAATTTAGCGAGGAAGTATCTTTAAGTTTTCCCCTATTAACCCCTGACATTGTTAACCCTTTGTGAAGATATGTTTCCCTCCAGTATCTTGTCAGGTAACTATTCATAATGTGTAAAACCAAACAGTGAATTTGTGCAGGTTATTGGACTCTGGGGGTCATCACAATCGGTTCTGCATTAGTCCACACGTCAGCTGTTTCTGGCACTCATCCTTGGGAAACAATCAGAAGTCAAATCCCCCATTGAGCTATCCTGGGATGAGGGGTGACCTGCCCAGGGAATCCACCCTACAGCAGTTGAGGGCTGGAGTGGGAGTATAACTGTTCTACAATAATCCCTACTGTTCCTGTGGCTGGACTGCAGTGTGAGTTCTTTGGAGCCAATCCCCCGGTGATCTCAGACTTAACACAGGGGCATCAAGGAATATGGGCACTGGGGCCAATTGTAACATTTCCAATTGTTCTGAGATCAACCAAGCCAGGGTACAAAGCCAGAACCTTCCTATTCAGTAGCGGTTGAGCAATAGTAGGTAGAAATGTTGAATATCATGGCTGAATGATGATAACATTATCAAGTAGCGTTGTCTCAATCCCGTGAGGAAGCTGTGTGTAAACAACTGAAATAACAAAAGATTCCTGTGTCAGTGATCATGTCTATGGGGGCAGTTTCAATGGGTGTAAATAGCTGAGATAAGAGGGCTACGGACAAGTTTCCTGTTTCTATGACCACATTTATCCAATTCAACTTCAGTCATTGACATCTGCCTTAGTAAAAGAATCACCTGGTGAGGAGTTGAGCTACATTAATCCACTGGCTCAGGACATTGCTGTTACCCAGGGCAGGAGATGGGTTAGGGTTAAGGTGAGTTTGGGGTTTGAGTTGTAGTTAGGGTTGGTTTCAGTGTCAAACATGAAGTTATAGATCAGGCATTAGTGTCAAGATTCTGGATGTCGATACATTCCAGGGTAATTGGAGTTGATCCACTGTCTGTGTGGATCTTGCACGTTCTCCCCGTGTTTGCGTGGGTTTCCTCCCACAGTGCAAAAATCTGCAGCTTAGGTGGATTGACCATGCTAAGTTACCCCTTAGTGTCCAAAGCAATGTAGGCTAGGGGGTTAGCGGGATAAATGTGTGGGGTTTCAGGGATAGGGCAGAGGGTGCAGTTGATACAGACTAGATGGGCCAAATGGCTTCTTTCTGTATTGTAGGGATTCTATGAAAAGGGCAATTTAGCATGGCCAATCCATGTTGATTGAGGAAGCTTGAGGGTGGGAGTGTGCAAGGTGCAATAAAGAATTGGATTGTGATATTTGACCAGGTGATTCTGTTGATATTGTGAAATCATAAAACATAGAACGATAAAGATTTGAAGTATGCTATTTGTTCCACTGTGCGCTAGCTCTTTAGTTGAGCTATCAATTAATCCCACTTTCCTGCTCTTTCCCCATAGTCCTGTAATTTTTTTCCCTTCAAATATTTATCTAGTTCTCATCTGAATGTTTTCCACCATCCTTTAGGGTTAGGTAATGCACTCCAGATTAAAACATCTCGCTGTGTAAAATAAATTGTTTCCTCCTTTCACCTGTGGTTGTTTTGTCAATCACTTTGTACCTGTATTCTCTGATTCATAACCTTCCTGCCGCTATAAACAGTTTCTCCTTATTTATTTTGCCAAAATCTTTCATGATTTTGAATGCCTCAAGCAAACCCCTTCTTAACCTTTCTGAGAACAACCCCAGCTTCTCTATTCTCTCCATGTAACTGAAGTCCCTCAACCATGATAGTATTTAAGTAAATCTCTTTCTCACCCTCTTTAAGGCCTTAGAACATAGAACATAGAACAGTACAGCACAGAACAGGCCCTTCGGCCCACCATGTTGTGCCGAGCTTTATCTGAAACCAAGATCAAGCTATCCCACTCCCTATCATCCTGGTGTGCTCCATGTGCCTATCCAATAACCGCTTAAATGTTCCTAAAGTGTCTGACTCCACTATCACTGCAGGCAGTCCATTCCACACCCCAACCACTCTCTGCGTAAAGAACCTACCTCTGATATCCGTCCTGTATCTCCCACCATGAACCCTATAGTTATGCCCCCTTGTAATAGCTCCATCCACCCGAGGAAATAGTCTTTGAACGTTCACTCTATCTATCCCCTTCATCATTTTATAAACCTCTATTAAGTCTCCCCTCAGCCTCCTCTGCTCCAGAGAGAACAGCCCTAGCTCCCTCAACCTTTCCTCATATGACCTACCCTCCAAACCAGGCAGCATCCTGGTAAATCTCCTCTGCACTCTTTCCAGCGCTTCCACATCCTTCTTATAGTGAGGTGACCAGAACTGCACACAATATTCCAAATGTGGTCTCACCAAGGTCCTGTACAGTTGCAGCATAACCCCACGGCTCTTAAACTCCAACCCCCTGTTAATAAAAGCTAACACACTATAGGCCTTCTTCACAGCTCTATCCACTTGACTGGCAACCTTTAGAGATCTGTGGATATGGACCCCAAGATCTCTCTGTTCCTCCACAGTCTTCAGAACCCTACCTTTGACCCTGTAATCCACATTTAAATTTGTCCTACCAAAATGAATCACCTCACATTTATCAGGGTTAAACTCCATTTGCCATTTTTCAGCCCAGCTTTGCATCCTATCTATGTCTCTTTGCAGCCTACAACAGCCCTCCACCTCATCCACTACTCCACCAATCTTGGTGTCATCAGCAAATTTACTGATCCACCCTTCAGCCCCCTCCTCTAAGTCATTAATAAAAATCACAAAGAGCAGAGGACCAAGCACTGATCCCTGCGGCACACCGCTAGCAACCTGCCTCCAATCCGAAAATTTTCCATCAACCACCACCCTCTGTCTTCGGTCAGACAGCCAGTTACCTATCCAATCGGCCAACTTTCCCTCTATCCCACACCTCCTCACTTTCATCATAAGCCGACCATGGGGGACCTTATCAAACGCCTTACTAAAATCCATGTATATGACATCAACTGCCCTACCTTCATCAACACACTTAGTTACCTCCTCAAAAAATTCTATCAAATTTGTGAGGCACGACTTGCCCTTCACGAATCCGTGCTGACTATCTCGGATTAATCCGCATCTTTCTAAATGGTCGTAAATCCCATCCCTAAGGACCCTTTCCATCAATTTACTAACCACCGAAGTAAGACTAACCGGTCTATAATTACCAGGGTCATTTCTATTCCCTTTCTTAAACAGAGGAACAACATTCGCCATTCTCCAGTCCTCTGGCACCATCCCCGTGGACAGCGAGGACCCAAAGATCAACGCCAAAGGCTCTGCAATCTCATCCCTTGCCTCCCACAGAATCCTAGGATACATTTCATCAGGCCCAGGGGACTTATCGACCTTCAGTTTATTCAAAACTGCCAAGACATCCTCCCTCCGAACATCTATTTCCTCCAGCCTATTAGCCTGTAACACCTTCTCTTCCTCAAAAACATGGCCCCTCTCCTTGGTGAACACTGAAGAAAAGTATTCATTCATCACCTCTCCTATCTCTACTGACTCCATACACAAGTTCCCACTACTGTCCTTGACCGGCCCTAACCTCACCCTGGTCATTCTTTTATTCCTCACATAAGAGTAAAAAGCCTTGGGGTTTTCCTTGATCCGACCCGCCTTGACATCCTTCTGAAGTGTGGTGCCCAAAAATGCATTAATAATGCTAAATTATATGCTTTTCACCGCTTGTGATGCCTTATTCTCTATAGATCTATGGCTATTTTTGACACAAATTTTGTCCTTGTTTTACTCTTCATCTCCTCTCCCTTAAGTCCACAGACTTTAACAGCATTGGTGAACATTGGTTTATTTATTCATTGCCACATCTGGCTGGACATTTAAAACAAATTGGACAATATTAGTGATTACAGATCACTAAAACTCCTCACTATTCAAAGATCATCCTGACTTCACCACTACCAGCTTCTCAAACCCTTCTCCCCCATTTCCTTCACCTTTCCTTCACCAATAAATGTGAGCAGGTCATGAAATTTTTGTTACTGAGAGAAAGAACACAAATTAACACAACATCTTTTGACTGTGACGAAGGTGGGACAGCATTATCCTTTTCATTCTTACTTCTACATGGTCATAGTCATCACCAAGGTCTTCTTTTCCTGTTCCCAAACCATCCCCTCTGGTGTAATCTGAGGATTTCTCCTTGCCTCACTTTTTTTTCTCATCGACATTCTGACCATCATCTGAAATGATGGTGTTAGTTTCCAGATGTACACTGACGTCACCAAGCTCTATCTGACCACTATCTCCCTTAAGCTCCATTGTCTCTGAATTAACGGACTGTTACTCTGACATTTGGATGAACAGAAATTTCCTCCAAGTAAATATCGGAAAGACATTCCGCCAAATTTTCCAGTCCTGACTGCCGCAGGAATCATCATGGCAGGGTGGACAATTTGATGGACCAGTTAAAGGTCCATTGATTTTGGGCATGAATTTCCACGCTTAGGATGGGCGTGACCGGAAAATGCCACTTGTTGTTTTGGTGCTCCATCTCAAACTCCGTTCCCTCACCACTGACTCCATCCCTCTCCCTGGCAGCTGTTTGAGACTGAACCAGATGGTTTGCAATTTCGTTTTCATATTTGATTCGCAGATAATCTTCTGACCGTAGATTCATGCCATCATTAAGATTGCCTACCTACCTACCTTTGCAATAACATCTGACTTCACCCCGCCACAGCTTAGCTGATGCTGAAACCCTCATCCCTTCATTGTAACCTCTAGACTTGAATATTCCAATTCAATCCTGATCTCCTATGTTTTATCTTCTATAAACTTGAGGTCAATCAAAACTTTGGTGCCTGTGTCCTAACAGGCTCAAGGAGCTAAATTAGCTACTCCTGCTCTCAGTTCTTGTGCTTTTAACATCACCCCTGTGCTAACTGCACTAATTTGCTCCTGCAAGCAACAACTTTATTTTAAATTTTGAATTCTTGTTTTCAAAGCCTTCATCTTTCCCTATTTAGCCCAACGACCTCCCAGATCTCTGAATCCGTCAATTCTTCACTCAGTTGCCAGTGCCCAAGATGCTGAAATGCAAAGGTTATCTGCGAATCCTAATGCACCCCTCCCACCACATTCCTGTCCACCCCTGATCTCTCCCTCCCTATAATAGGGGAGGAGGATGGGCACTGGAATTGGCAGTCCACTCAGCATATTTGAATGAATTATCAAGGTCAGTTAGGCTTGTTATCAAGTCAACTGGCCCTGATATTGCTGCTCACGGTGGAGTGCGCAGCTATGCATGCACAGATCTCTCACTGTTTTGTGCAACAGTTCAGGGAGCGATCTGTCAGGAAAACACCCTCTCCCCTGGATATCGCAAGCCCCCTTGATCGCTGGCCTCCCCGGCCAATTGCCCTTCCCCCCCCACCCCGGCTTGATCGATCGCTGTCCCGGGGCCCGGTCGATCGCCGCCTGAACAAACCCCCGCCACCCAGCCTGGTAGATCGCTGGCCGAACCTCTCCCCCCTCCCCACACTTGGCTCAGTTAATTGCCAGATCAGCCAATCGTTGACTGCAGAGTGCGCAGGTGCTCATTCCCATCTCTCCTTAGGCCCCTTAATGGCCCCACCCCCTTCCCTTAAGCTCTGCTCCCTCAGGCCCCACCCCTTGGCACTGCCAGGTGCCTAGGGGGCATTGCCCGGCCTTGCCTCCGACCACCTGGAGGGCTTCAATGACCTCCGGTCCTACTGGCAAAGCCAGCATGTCAAGTCCCTGTTGATGGGTACTATACATGATCCTCGCCATTGAGGATCTTCACCTGCAAGGCCGTTAAGGCAAGTGAGCCCAGCCGAAAGCGTCCCGGGCTCACTAATTCTATTAAAATTAGATTTAAAATTTATTTAAATATTTAAATCAGCCTCACACCCTTCCCAAGCCCAAGGCTGATCACACCGGATATCCAGGGCCGGTAACCTGGTGAGAGGCAAGAACTTGGTCACGAGCCCGATTTTTTGCCTCTTGCTCGATCTTACCAGTTCGCCTGCCCATTGACTGGTGGATGAGCCAGTAAGATTGCCCCCTATTGTCTTTACTAAACTTAGCAGGAATACTAAATCTTCATATAATTCACACACTCTAAACATCTGTTAGCAATAGTCCGTCACGGCAGTTTTAAAAAACTTTTAAAAATTACTTTTCCATTTATGTGATGTGCTGGCTAGGCCAGCATTTATCGCCCATCCCTAATTGCCCTTAAGAAGATGATGGTGAACTGCCTTCTTGAACTGCTGCAGTCCATGTGATGTAAGTACAATACAGTGCTATTAGGAAGGGAGTTTCAGAATTTTGACCCAGCGACAGTGAAGCAATGGTGATATATTTCCAAGTGTGGCTTGGAGGGAATCTTGCATGTGGGGGGATGTTCTCATATTAATGTTGACAGTGGTGGATGGAGTGCCAACCAAGCAGACTGCTTTGTCTTGGATGGTGGTGACCTTCTTGAATATTGTTGGAGTAGCACCCATCCAGGCAAGTGAAGGGTATGCCAACACACCACTGACTTGTGCCTTGTAGATGGCTCACTAGCTTTGGGGAGTCCAGGAAATGAGGTACTCACTGCTAAACTCCTAGCCCCTAACCAGCTCATGTAGCCACTGTGGGTTTACCTGCACCACATGGACTGCAGCAGTACAAGAGGGCAGCTCTCCACTACTTTCTCAAGGGCAATTAAGGATGGACAATAAATGTTAGCCTAGCCAGTAATGCCCACATCCCATGATAGAAAAGCAAGTGACTGATTTTATTCTGATATTTTCATTTTAGTTCAGTTGGTTGCAGGAGAACATTTATTCCAATGTCTTATTCTAACTATGAAATGTCGCTTTCATCTTGCTCCTTCAGTCAAATTGTTGAAATCTAGAACTCTCTATCTCAAGGCTCTTTAGTGATGATTGAGGAGAGTGAACTTCATCACCTCTTTATTAAGGCAGGATTGGGGGTTTCCTTAAAGAACATTAATCATCACCTCTGTATTATGGGGCAATCTGCCAGGAAGTGTTGAGTTTTGATGAATAAAGGTATTCCCTGTAGCTGTTCAGTTAAAAGTCTTCAGCTGTCTCTCGCTGAAAGTGATCTCTTTCCCTTTTGCTACGAAATATACAATCATACAGGACAAAAATTGTGGGGAACCAAAACCCCAGGAAGTGAATAGAGGAGCACTGCTATCTGACATGCTTCCCTTTGCTTTACAGCTCTGGCAGCCTGTACCAAAAGCTAAGTAGAGAACGATTGCACTGTTTTAAAAAAAAATTACATGCCTTTGAGAACACTTGGGCTGGGTAGTGCAGCCAACTGACACACTCTTTCTTTCAGCTTCTGTGTCTGCTGAGAAATAAGCTTGGATATTCTCAAATAACAACAGAAAATGCTGGATTAACTCAGCAGGTCTGGCAGCAGCTGTGGAGAGAGAAACAGAATTAATATTTTGAGTCCGTGTGACTCTTCTTCAGCAAGTCCCTCAGACAGTTCACAACCTGGATGGCGTGGGAAGTAGAGACGTACCTCACAAGATTTTTATATATTTACAGGACGAGTGTCATTGAAAAAGCTATGATGTGGAAACGCGGTGTTGGACTGGGGTAAGCACAGTAAGAAGTCTCACAACACCAGGTTAAAGTCCAACAAGATTATTTGGTAGCACGAGCTTTCAGAGCGCTGCTCCTTCATCAGGTGAGTGGCTCACCTCACCTGATGAAGGAGCAGCGCTCCGAAAGCTCGTGCTACCAAATAAACCTGTTGGACTTTAACCTGGTCTTATTGAAAAAGCTGGCACTGATTCCCGATCTCAAATTGTCCTTCAGAAGGTGGTGGCGAATCATCTTCTTGAACCACTGCAGTCTGTGTGGTGAGTGTTCATTCACAGTGCTGTTAGGTAGCAACTGACAAGGCTTTGACTCAGTAACAAGGAACAGTGATATATGTCCAACTTGGATTGTGTGTGACTTGGAGATCATCTTAGAAGTTGTGGTGCTCCCAAGTTGATCTGTTTATGGTGAGGGTGCTGTTGAAAAATCCTTAGCAAGTTGCTGTTGTGCATCCGATAGCTGGTCCGCGCTGCAGCCAGAGTAGAGTGGTGGAGGGAGTGAGTGCAGGAGGGAACACTCTCCTTAGGCTCAGGGTTAAGTCATGTTGCTGGAATGGAAAAGGAGCTGATATGATCATGTGCCTCCTCTAGGGCTCATAACACTGTCACTGGGTTAAAAACAAGTTATGAACAAAATATTCAAGTTAGACTCCTATAATTGTTGGAGAAGCTGAAATAAAAGTAAAAGACAATGGTTAGATATTATTGTAAAGCGAGAGCAGAGAGGGTAGTGATTGATGGAAGCAACTCCAGTTTGCAATTGAGTGTGGAAATGCTTCAGGGATGTACTCAAAGCAGATCTCAAGAGATCAAACATCCCTGCCCACTCATGGGAGTCCCTGACTTGTGACTGACTGAAATGGAGAAAGTTCATTCAGGAAGGTACCAAACACATCAAGGAACTTCTGGAACATGCAGAGGATCAAGCCAGGGAATCAGCCCTAGTGCAATGAAGAGTGCAGGAGGACATGCCAGAAGCAACACCAGGCATACCTAAAAATGAGGTATCAGCCTGGTGAAGCTACAACGCAATACTACTTGTGCGCCAAACAGCATAAGCAGCAAGTAATAGGTAGAACTAAAAGATTCTAGAACCAAGGAATCAGATCAAAGTTCTCCAGTCTTATCTCATCTAGTCATGGATAGTAGTGGACAATTAAACAACTCACTGGAGGAGGAGGCTCCACAAATATCTCCATACTCAATGATGGGGCCCAGCACATTAATGCAAAGGTAAGGCTGAAACATTTGCAACAATCTTCAGCCAGAAGTGCTGAGTGGATGATCAATCTCGGCCACCTCCAGAGGTCCCCAATGTCACAGATGTCAGCCTTCAGCCAATTCAATTTACTCCATGTGATATCAAGAAACGGCTGAAGACATGGGATATTGCATAGGCAATGGGCCTGACAATATTCTGGCAATTGTACTGAAGATTTGTGCTCCACATCTTCCCTAGCCCACCTGTTTCAGTACAGCTACAACACTGGCATCTATCCAGCAATGTGGAAAATACCCCAGGTATGACCGGCACAGAAAAGGACAAATGCAACCCAGCCAAAATACTGACCCATCAGTCTATTCTTGATCATCAGTAAAGTGATGGAAGGCGTTATAAACAGTGCTGCCAAGTGGTACTTACTCAGCAATAACCTGCTCACTGATGCTCAATTTGGGTTCTGCCAGAGTCACTCAGCTCCTGACCTCATTACATGGACAAAAGAGCTGAATTTCAGTGGTGAGGTAAGAGTGACTATTTTTGATCGAGTGTGGAATCAAGGAGCTCTAGCAAAACTGGAATCAATGGGAATCAGGGGGAAAACTCCCCTGGTTGGAGTCTTACCTGGCATAAAGGAAGATGGTTGTGGTGGTTAGAGGCCAATCATCTCAGTTCCAGGATATCATTGCAGGAGTTTCTCAGGGCAGTGTGTCCTGGACTAACCATCTTCAGCTGCTTCATCAGTGGCCTTCCTTCTGTCATAAAGTGAGAATGTTCACTGATAACTGCCCAATGTTCAGCATCATTCACGACTCCTCAGATACTGTTCATGTCCAAATGTAGCAAGACCTGCACAATATCCAGGCTTGGGTCGACAAGTGGTAAGTAACATTCATGCAACACAATTTCCACAACCATTTCCAAAAGAAAGAATCTAACCATTGCTCCATGACATTCAATAGCATTACCATCATTGAATCCTCCCCTATCAACATCTTGGGGAGTTACCATTGACCAGAACCTGAACTGAACTAGCCATATAAATACTGTGGCTACAAGAGCAGGTGAGAGGCTTGGAATTCTGTGGTGATTAACTCATCTTCTGACTCCACAAAGTCCGTCCACCATCTACAAAACACAAGTCAGAAGTGTGATAGAATACTCTCCATTTGTCCAGATGAATGCAGCTCCAACAACACTGGCTGAGTTCAATACCATCCAGATCAAAGCAGCCCACTTGATTGCTACTCCATCCACAAATATTCACTCCCTCCACTATTGATGTACAATAATAGCAGTGTGTGCCATCTACAACCTGCACCACAGGAACTCACCAACGTCCTTCGGCAGCATCTTCCAAACCCACGACCACTACCATCTAGAAAGACAAGGGCAGCAGTTACCTGGGAACACCACCACCTGGAGGTTCCCCTCACAAGTCACTCAGCATCCTGACTTGAAAATATATCGTCATTCCTTCATTGTCATTGGGTCAACATCTTGGAATTCCCTCCCTAACAGCACTGTGGCTGGACTTACACCACATGAACTGCAGCAGTTCAAGAAGGAAGCTCACCACCACTTCTCAAGGGCAATTAGGGATCAGCAATAAATGCAGTTCTAGCCAGTGACACCCACATCCCATAAATGAATTTTTAAAAAAGGTGAAATTGAGGCATTGGAGGAAGTGCACAAACTAACTCCAGAATAACTATTTTAAATACCCAGACCATGGTACCACTCCCCCATACTCCCAACCCTCAAGAGAACCCTCCACACCCTCCTGCCAACAAAGCACTGCACCCCACTCCCCCCCCACCAGTATTCTCCACCAGTATTGGACTTCCCACATCCCGCCCCCTCCTGAACTGGCTCCCTCGACCCAACCCCACACCTAACTATCTGAACCGCACGACTCCCCTGACCTGACACCACCCTGACCCGAACAATGGCCCCACTTGGCAGCACCCTGACCTGAACAATGCCCCCAACCCAACACCATCCCGACCCGAACGACACCCCCAACCCGATAGCACCCTGACATGAACGTCGCCCCCCCCAGCCGGCCAACACACTGACCTGAAGGACACATGAGTTTAGGATAGACGGGGAAGTTACTGTCTAAAGTTGTTGAAACCAGTGCTGAGTCCAGAAGCTGTAATGTGCCTAATTGGGAGATGACATCTTGTTCCTTCAGTTTGCTTTAGGCCTCAGTGGCGCATTGCAGCAGGCCTAGCACAGGTATGTGGGCATGAAAGCACAGTGCTGAGTTAAAATGGCAAGTGACAGGAAGGTTGGGGTCTTACTTGCAGACGGAGCGAGGATGTTCCGCAAAGTGGTCACCCAATCTGCGTTTCGTCTCCCCAGTCTAGAGGAGACCGCATCAGAAACAGCGAATACAGGAGATCAAATTGAACGAAGCGCGAATGAAGTGTTGCTTCACCTGAAAGGAGTGTTTGGATCCTTGGACAGTGAGAAGGGAGGAGGCAAAGGGGTAGGTGTTCAATCTTCAGGGGAAGGTGTCGTGGGAGGTGGATAAAGTCTTCGGGGTGATGAGGGAGTGGACTAGGTTGTCAAAGAGAGGGTGGTCCCTGCGGAATGCTGACAAGTGGGGGAGGAGGGGAAGATGTGTTTAATGGTGACATCTTGCTGGAGTTGGCAGAAATGGCACAAGATGATCTTTTGAATGCGGGCGCTAGTGGGGTGGAAAGTGAGGAGAAGAGGGACCCTGTCATAATTCTGAGTGGGAAGGGAAGGGGTGAGGGGAGAGGTGTAAGAGATGGGTCAAACCCAGTTGAGAGCCCTGTCAATTACAGTGGGGGGAATCCTCATTTGAGGAAAAAGGCAGAAATATCAGAAGTGCTGTTTTTGAAGGAGGATTATCGGAACAGATGTAGCAGAGGTGGAGAAACTGGGAGAATGGGATGGAGTCCTTACAGGGTGTGGAGTATGAGGAGCTGTGGAAATTGGTGGGTTTGTAATGAGTGTTGGTGGTCAGTCTACCATCAGAAATGGGGACAGAGGTCAAGGAAAGGAAGTGAAGTGTTGGAGACAGGCCACATGAATGTGAGAGAGGGGTAGAAGAACAATGGCTACATTTTTCAAGGTCTAGACAGAAGCATGAAGCAGCACTAATATAATCATTGATGCAACCGAGGAAGAGTTTTGGAAGAGGACCTGAGTAAGACAGGAACAAGAAATGTTCCACATATCCCACAAAAATACAGGCATAATTGGGGCTCATGCAGATACTCATAGCCACACCTTTTATAAGATAAGGTAATATTAGCTAAAGAGTGGAATTGTTGGAGAATCAGCATTATGCCTCCAGTTACAGTCACTCTGCCTACTATTCAGGTGTAATGAAACAAATTCAAAACCTGCATTTGTACAACGCTTTTCACAATCTCCAAAATTGATTTACGGTCAATTAAGTATTTTTGAGTTGTAGTCACTGGTATAGTGTAGACAATATTATTAAATGGCAGAGCAAGCTTGAGAGGCCAAATGGCTTACTCCCACTCCTAATATGTATGTTTGTATGTCATTCTGAATGGATGTTATGAGCCGGGCCCTATGTTTTTTGTCATCATAATTATCTTGTGAACAGAGGATGGAAACACGGTTGGAATTCTGTTTATTTTGTTGCTAATGGAAGTTTACTGTGAGCAGGCTTCATGGGATGAAATTTCCGGGACAGGAGACCGTAATGGGTTCATAGTAAATTAATAACTTGTTTTATACTGCAACATGATTCTCAAGAGGTTTTCCATTGACTTCAATCTTGTTCTTTTGTCTTCTTGCCTATTATCCCACTCTATTTTGTGCTTTTATGAGTTTTTTGATTGCTGAAATATATTGCATAATAGATATTAAAATATATTGTAACAATCATCAGAATTTTCAGACTTGCTGATCAAGAAAACAAAGATATTATTGTGGGCATTTAGTCTTTGTCCTCTCGCCGGTTAAAGGTGGCACCTTACAGTGACACCTGCGAGCTCCAACACTTCTCACTGACAGTGTAGACCTATTTTGTTCATTCATTCCACTTTGTTGCTCAGGAAGCGTTTGATCAGTCTACCTTGTGAGGTTACTGATCAAATAAAATCCAATTACACCCCTTGTATGAAATATATATATATTGAATAATATCATGCACCCAGGCAGGAGGAAGTCCACTAATTCTTCTACAGAATAGAAAAGATCTTGTGCAATTTACCTGGGATACAAGTCTTGAATATTTCTCCCAAGTATGAATTTATTGTCACCATGTTCTTATGGTACAAGAGCACAACAAGGCAGTCGCCAAAGTCAGTGTTATCATCTGAACAATTATAAATAACTAATGAAATATTTTCCTGTCAAATTAACAATATTGCACAATGCTGTTGAAGTGATTTTATGACTCCATAATCATGGAGAGATCGTCTATAGGATGCACGCAAACTAACACTGCATTTTATTATTGCTGCTCTTAATAATAATGACCCATTCTGCATATATACCAGGTGATATTTGTAACCAGATGCCAACAATGGGTATTTTCATTTTACTGAGTCCTTACTGTGACTGTTGGTGAATTGATCAGTTATGAATCTCGAAATGGAAAAAAACATCATGCCTCATCGAAGAGGAGGGTTGTGGCGGGGTGGGGGGGTTGTGCTGTGGAATAAGGGACCTGGGAACAGGAGAAGCTCTCTCTTTGGCCCTGCTCCTTATCTGGCTCCATGTTTGCGAGCAGTATTCCTCAAGCTATATAACCAATCGTCTCCCTCCAATGGAGAGTGATGCCTCTGGTCCTTTGTGGACTATGGCTAATTACCTGTTGCTTAGTTACTGGACCAGAGCTTCACAGACAGCTGGTCTCAGATTCAGGCTGGACAGGGCTATGCTCTGCTTGTCTTTTTCAATCTCCCCTCAATGTCAAGCCTTGTCAAGATTTGTTTCCTGGATCCGTTTGTATAAGGAGATCATTAGGAACAAAAGGAGTCTTGTTTGCTTTGCCCTCTTGCGGTAGGATGGGTTTGTTTGACAAGATTGCTTTTAACAGCCCCACCAACTCGAACTTGCACATTCGGATTGATGCAGGTTGGAAGAAAAATCAGGGTTATTTTACTAGTTCAGGTATGGAGAATGTCTTATAAATAGCCAAGCCACACACTCGTAATTGAAGTCTGTATGATGGAAACACATCAGTGAATACCAGGTAACAGAATGAGCAAAAATAGAGCTATGAGTTGTGTAAATGGGACATTATCAATTTCACATTTGTTGTCAGTCAGTGATTCTCTTTTTCTATGTCTCTACGTGGATAGAAAGCTGGCTGTCAGCAATGCATGTACAATTCAGCACAACTTCTTGCTCTATACTGGGGGGCTGATCTTTCACCCGCAGCTTCCCAACTCTGTAATGAGCTAGCTCCAGCATCTAGTTCAGAGGCCTATGGTTAAGAAAGGAAATGTTTGCTCTCTGAATCTTTTTGGTTGGGCAATGGGAAGGGGTATCACATTGGTTGCAGTTGATGTGACTTGGCAGGGGTTGGGGACCTGGGGATGAACTCAACGAGTCTGATGGACCCATACCCAGCTGGTTTTCAGCTGCTCCTTTGATAAAGTGCACATAAGGATATTGGGCAATGGCAACAACTAATATTTATATAGCTCCTGTAACATCATAATCCCAAAGTGTTTCACTGGAGATTTATAAAATAAAATATAACATGAATCCACATAAGGAGATATTAGCCCAGATGACCAAAACCTTATAAAAAAATTAATTTTTAAAGAATGTTTTAAAGGAGAAAATTGAGGTAATGAGGCAGAGAGTTATAGGGAGGGAGTTCCAGAGTTTAAGACCTGGAAACTGAAGGCACAACCCCAATGGAGCAATTAGGAATGCGCATGCAGAGGAAGCCAGAATTGGAAGAGCATAGGTATCTCAGAGGGTTGCAAGGTCATAAGAGACAAGGAGGGGCAAGGCCACGGAGGAATTTGGAAACAAAAATTAGAATTTTAAAATCAAGACGTTGCTGGAATGGGAGCCAAAGTAGGTGAGAAATGGGTGAGGTTCTGATTGGCCGATGTTGTTGACTAGCGGGCTGACATTCACTTTCTCTACTCATGTTTGAAGCAAGTCAATGGAGCAGAAGGGGTTGTATGTCAATAGTTGTGCAAAAGGAGGGAGCACTTAAATTGCAAACAGAAAATTCTACTGAAAAAATAGCCTCTCTGTTTCTCCACTCCTGAGATGATTCTGATAGTAAGAAGTCTCACAACATCCGGTTAAAGTCTAACAGGTTTATTTGGCAGCAGAAGCTTTCGGAGCGCTGCTCCTTCATCAGGTGAGTGGGGACTTGTGTCTTGTATAACACAAGTCCACTCACCTGATGAAGGAGCAGCGCTCCGAAAGCTTGTGCTGCCAAATAAACCTATTGGACTTTAACCTGTTGTTGTGAGACTTCTTACTGTTCTTACTGAGTCCACGGTAGCACAGTGGTTAGCACTGCCGCTTCACAGCTCCAGGGTCCCGGGTTCGATTCCCGGCTCGGGTCACTGTCTGTGTGGAGTTTGCACATTCTCCTCGTGTTTGCGTGGGTTTCCTCCGGGTGCTCCGGTTTCCTCCCACAGTCCAAAGATGTGCGGGTTAGGTTGATTGGCCAGGTTAAAATTGCCCCTGAGATGCGTAGGTTAGAGGGATTAGCGGGTAAATATGTGGGGGTAGGGCCTGGGTGGGATTGTGGTCGGTGCAGACTCGATGGGCTGAATGGCCTCCTTCTGCACTGTAGGGTTTCTATGATTTCTATGATTTCTTCTAAGTCATGGTAATTTACAGCACTCTGTGCACTACAGAGGCCTTAATGTGAACCTCGCCTGGGGGGGGGTCTTGCACTCCCGTGAGGCCGGCTGCTGAGCTCTAGGTCCACCAATGCGCAGGCGCCCTGATCTTCCAGCCCCGCCTCCAACCTCCCCCACCCCAATCGCTTCCCGAAATTCTTCCCTCCCCCTCTATGGAGCTCCCTCCCCGCCTACCCCTGTCATGGGCCTTGCCCCCCTCAGGCCCCGTTCCACCATTAGGCCCTACCCCCTCAGGCCCCACATCCATCAGACCCCCTTAGGCTCTTCCCCCTTGGCACTGCCTGGTGCCCTGTGGGCAGTGTGAGGGTGCCAGGCTGGCACTGCCCCATGGGCACTGCCTGGTTCTGCCCCTGACCACCCTGGGCCTGAGGCTGATTTCACTGGCAGAACAGAGCCAGCAAGATTGGGAAAGGCGAGAAATCGGGCGCAAACCCAATTTTTTTTTGCCTCTCGCCCTTTCTCACTGGCTCGCCTTGCCAATTGACTGGCATGGCGAGCCGATAATATCCCTCCCACTGCTTTTATTATCACTCACCCCTTCTTACCAAACATTTGGAACTTTTACCATCTGCTGTCCTTTTGCATCCTTCCCTCTCTGTGTCAGGATGTTCCATTATCGGCATATGGTTTGGGCAGTTGCCTTTGATCACTGAGGCTGAACCACGCAGTTCTGAGAATAAAAGTCAGTGCATGAGGTGGGATGAGGAACAAGTGCTGACTCCAGGTCACAAAAATTCTTCTGCGGCAAGGTGAGACAAAGACCCAGTGACCACAAACCCCCTGTGGCTGGTCTCTCGTGAGAACCTAATCCGACAGTTCAACTGCGAGTTCATCAGTCAAATTGATCCTGGCCTCACTGAACATCATTTACTGATTGATTGATTGATTGACAAGTCAGACTCTCAGAATTGACACAAGGTTAAGAGGTTTCAAAGGCTTGCAGTTTCTGTCATTGATGTTTTAAAGGGTCTGGATGATGAACACTTTTATTGGGCTGTGGTGAAAGCAATTATGATGAACGAATTACTTTATTTAAAGCTTTCTTTTACACATCTCATTGCCATCATGAGGTTCATTTGTTCTATCGTGTATGGTGTGTTAATGCGTATGAAATTGCCATAGCCTGGCATATTGGACACGAGGATCGATAGGGGGCTGGTTGAAGTGTATAAATTAGCATGGGGGTGGTTTCTTTATTAGTGTCACAAGTAGGCTTATATTAGCACTGCAAGGAATTTACTTTGAAAATCTCCTAGTCACTACACTCTGGCGCCTGTTCGGGTACACAGAGGGAGAATTTAGCATGGCCAATGCACCTAACTGGTACGTCTTTTGGACTATGGGAGGAAACCGGAGCACCTGGAGGAAACCCATGCAGACACGGGGAGAATGTGCAAACTCCACACAGACAATGATCCAAGCCGGGAATCAAACCCAGGAGCTGTGAGGCAGCAATGCTTGCCACTGTGCCGCCCGTGGAGGGGGTGGGGGTGGGGGGGGGGGGGGGGGGGGGGGGGGGGGGGTTGGGGGGCGGGTAGGGAGGGGGGAGGGGGGGTGGGGGGGAGGGGGTGGGTGGGAGGCATGAGGTGGCATGAATGAGGCATGAGGATTGCGGCATAGAAAGTGTGTATAGGATGAGGGGGTGAGGGCTGGAGGGCCTTTCTATTTTCATTTTAACTGGGATGAAGTCCCACAGCACTAAGGTATGCCTTTTAAACAGCCTGACATGGAAACCTCACCATGGCTGCTCCGACCTCTTTTCTGGATCAGCTGGCCTGACTGCAGCCTGCATTTTCTCCCCACCTCCTGTCAGCAATGCAGATGAACACTTTCTTCTGAGGCGGGCAGGTGAGCACTGACCTTTACTGACTTCTTGGTGAAGCAAAGGCAGTCTATTGTTCCCAGTCCCCACTCAAAATGTCATTCCTGAGTTTAGACTCCATCCAGTTCCCAATAACAATTGAGGTTAAGCTAGTCTGTTCGCAATTTGGTGTCACATTTGATCCTGAGATGAGTTCTGCCCATCCAACTTAAGCTGTCACTAAAAACTCCACACAGCTCTGAAACATTTTGCCCCATCTCAGTTCATCTGCTGCTGAAACATTCATTAATTCATACCTTTGTTAACTCTAAATATGACTATTCCAACACACTTCTGGCTGGTCTCCCATATTCGCCCCTCTGTAAAGTTGAGGGTCAGAATTTTCCAGCCCCTCCTGCTGGCAGGATCTTTAGGTCCCGCTAAAGTCAATGGATATTTGAATGATTCGCTGTATCCACCATGGGGGAACCCGCTATGGTATGGCCAGAAAGTTCCAACTGAGGTCATCCAAAACTGCTGCCTGAATACCCAGCAAGTACAGTTCACTTGTCATCCCTGTGCTCATTGACCTCCATTGGCTGTGCCGGTAAAGCAATGTGTTGATTTTAAACTTTTCATCATTGTTTTCAAATCCCTCCATGGCCTTGCCACTCCCTGCTTTTGTAATCTCCTTCAGCCCCACAAACATCCAAGATATTTGTTCTCTTCTAATCCTGGCCACCTGTGTATCCCCAATTATATTTAATCCCCCATGGTGGCCGTGCCTTCAGTTGCCTAAGCTCTAAACTCTAGAATACCCTCCTCACACTTCTCTGCCTCTATCTCACTTTCCTCCTTGAAGACACTTCATACCTCTTTGTCCAAGATTTTGATCATTTGTCCTTATGTGGCTCAATGTCATAGTTTGCTTTAACATGCTTGAATGATTTACCTTTGGAAGATTTATTAGGCACAATACAAACATGGGTTGTTGTTGTTAGAACAAAGAGCACTGGGTACAGAATGATGCTGGCTATATAGTGGCACTGGTCATAATGCCACTGGGTATCGAGTGTGTTAAGATGGCCACAAACGGGGGATCATTGATAGATCTCCCTGTGTGCTTCTTGGAGTACAACCTGCCTTATTGAGTGAGCAGAGGCTTGCCCAAGGGAAGCGTCAGCAGGGGTTTTTTAACCTGTTACTCTACGTGGACTGGGGTCATAAGTCCCGGGGTGAAGACTACCTGACTGTAAACTGCTGGGACGGCCTTTTCCTTTGGTGCGCAATAAATGGCATTGAAGACAGGAAACTAGTGTTTGGCTAAAAAACAGAATGGCACTGGATACAGTGTAGCACTAGATACAGAATGGCATTCGGCATTCAGCGTGGCACTGATTTGCAATGGGCATTGATGGTATTAGGCACAAAATGGCAGATCCCGCCACTTCCATCCTTGTGGGCAGTGGGGATGGAGGGAGTATTTCATTGAAGGAGGGGGGAATAAAATGTTTGAAAATGAGAAACCAAGTAAACTAACTCTCATCAAAGCTCAAAGACATTCCAATGACATGAGAGCGGGCATATGCATTGCTGACCTCCCTTTTAGCACAGCTCAAAATCCTGTTGAACATGCAGTGATTGTAACAGAGTCCCAAAAATTGCTTCATATCAGCAGAGGGAGCACAGGACAGGAGTATCAACAGCACATGGTCAGGACATACTGAGTTATGTTAAAATATCTTTTTGTGTGCTTTGATCAAATGCTTGAATTTTTATTTTCTGGAAAGTATTGGCTGCAGTAAGATTGTCCATTTTCTGCTTAACAGGCTCTGTCGTGTGGTCCACAGCCTGATAGCTCCCTAGAGGACGCTTGTTAATCCTATGACGTAAACTCCTTTGTGTGCTCAAGGGTGAGTTGCATCTCTGAGCTATATTAGATCTCAATCTTGGCAACATCTACAGTGCAGCAACTGGGCCTCAGTGGCCTTGGGGAAGGGGTAAGGTTAGATAAGTCAGCCAGCAGCACCGTCATTCTGGGATCAGTGGAGAGGTAAGCTACTGTGCCAATACTGATTACGTACTTTAAAAATTTATAATGCTTAATGATCCAGCCAAGTCCACAGTGCATCCAAACATGTGAGGATATAGAGTTGGAGCCAAACTAGCTGGAACCTGTTACCACCGTGGGAGTCCTATTAAACTACATCTTCAGCCAGTAAGTACTGCAGTTTGAGGTTGATATCACCTCTGCTGCCCTTGCTATGCACCTGTACTCAGTAGTATTTGGGCAAAGTTCCAGAACACACAGTCACCAACCTTCCCCCACAAGTTGGCTTTGGCCAAGTGGGAAAACAAGAACCTTTATACGATCAAGCAATAACACATTAAAATGTATTTACATGGTGTTCAGAGTGGTATTGTGAGGGCTATAGGAACTATTAAGAGTTTTGGAATTCTTGCTGTTGTTTTGTTTTTGTGTTCTATGGCCTAGGAAGGAGAGTGAGATCCTGGTAACTCTAGCCTTCTCTTTGCTGTCTCTCTGTGAAGCCATTAGCATTGTCTATTTGGATTGTGAACATACAGTTGTAACTCCAACCATTTTCATTTGTCTGCTTTGTTATCTACCTCTCCACAGAGGGTTTTTGAATTGACAGCCTAATAAACAACTAATGTTGTGTTGATTAACAATTTTACAAAAACACCTGGCCAAATCTCTGACTCTACCACCAGTGCACTGCAATAACCCCTCAAGGCTCATATTGACATTCATTTAAAACCTGTTAGTCTGAGCTAAGTATTCAATAACTGAGCAAAGGAGTTTGCAGGCCCATTGGGGAAGCAGCCATCCTGTGGCTGATGAGTACAGCCTGCCACCTTCAAATTGGTCACTATGACAGAGGTTGGTGCATGGGGGTGGAGTGGTGGAAAGCTCCATTTACAGTCATCTGACAGCATACATCACTGCACATTTAAAGTAACTGGGCATCTCTGTCAGCTGGAGTGGATGTTCAGAACCATAGAGGTTGTACTCTTTGATCTAACACTATGAAGATACTTGCTGTATTTAAAGCTTGTTCTTGCCAATCTCGTTCACCATCTGGAGGTTCTTCCTGGGTTCCTTCATGGTAGGATGTCCTGAGCTAAAATGTTGATTCTGATTAAACACATTACTGAACATAGGTTGATGTGACATGCTGTGTCATTTTATGCTGTCAAGCCAATGGTTTGGATAGGACGCAGGGTCAGATGGGTTGGTTGGCTTCGTGGTGCCTAGTATCATACACATTGGCTCCATTCAGCTGGAAATTCTGCTTAATGCATGTGAGAGGAATTGAATCAAATCAGGAACAGATACATTGCTACAGAATGACTCAAGATAAGTCCTGAGCTCTTGCAGATCATTTTAGCTCTTCCCTGATTTGGATGAGTGCCTAGTTAAAATGCATTTGGGTGCTTTCCAATGTGTTCCTGCCCTCCACCATTTTAACTGCTCTGATTTTGGTGTGCAGAAAGTGTCCACTACAGGCAGGCAGAGGTTTCATTAAAACATTGAACGCAAAAACTAGAAGCAGGAGTAGGCAATTAAGCCCCTTGAACCTGCTCTGCCATTTAATACGATCATGGATGATCTAATTTCAACCTCAACTCCACTATCCTGTCTGCTCACCAAACCTTCAAACCTTTACTAATTAAAAAGCTGTCCATCTCTTCCTTAAATTTACTCAATGTCCCGACATCCGCCACATTCTGGGGTAGTGAATTGCATAGTCATAACCCTTTGAGAGAAGAAATTTCTCCTCATCTCTGTTTTAAATCTGCCACCCTTTATCCTAAAACTATGACCTCTTGTACTAGATTGCCCTGCAAGAGGAAACATCCTCTCAATGTCTACTTTGTCAATTCCCCTTATCATCTTGCGCACCTGAATTAGATTTCTTATTTTTCTAAACTCCAAGGAGTACAGGCCTAATAGATTCTAATGTTTGCCCTACTACTGATAGCAAACTAACAGGTTTGTTCTCCATTTTCTCTTCTTCCCTTCTGGGTTACATTTGCTACTTTCCAGTCTGCAGGAATCTTTCTAGAGTCAATCAAATTTGAAAAAATAATCACCAATGCATCTACTATCTCTCTAGTCACCTCCTTCAGTACTCTGGAATGTAGCTCATTTGGTCCAGGAAATTAATTTTTGAATACTACCTCTTTATTGATACTGGTCAGGTACCACAAGTATCAGTGCTGGGACCACACCTATTTTTAATCTATATGAATGAATAAATAAAGGACGAACAGCGTAGCTTCACCAAAATGATAAAGGGTTAAATTGTGAAGATAGGTCATGTATATTCTCACTTTGATTTAATTGAAGGTTTACAGTGTTAAAATGATTTGATCGGATAAGTACAGTTGGTGGCTTTCTGTTTGTCAATTTCAGATTTGCTATTAATTAAATTGAAATTCCACCAGCTGCCATGGTGCAATTAAACCTTTGTCGCCAGAGCCTGGACCACTGGATTACCAGTTCAACGACATTATCACAATGCATCACTAAATGTGGGGCATGGGAGGTGGGTTCATGGGGAGAGGGTTGTAGCGGGACTCAAAAGCAAGAGCAGGGGGTAGCTCTCAGCAGGCCTTCACTTCCTGTTGTCCAGTCCCTGGATCAGGCACAGTGGGCCCGATTCTCCGACTTCTTCAGACGGGCAGCGGGAATCCCGATGCCCCAGTGAATGATGCATCGGCTGAATATTGGGATTCCCAACGGGCATGAGGGCCTTCAGGATTCACCCAACTCACTCTGCCCGTCCCGATTGGGTTCCTGCCCAGAGTAGGCAGCAACCCGAAAATTATGCCTCTCGCCATTAGCGGGTTAGACAACCAATTGACCAGCCTCCTGCCATTCACCCCCACCCCACCAGTGGGAACAGCACTGGGCAGGCTTTACAGTTGCTACCTATGAGCGGGGACATGGCATGCTGCAGGTCCAGGGGAGTACCACCAAACCCTTAGAAAAGAGGGGCATCCTCCCTCCCACCACTCAAATCACAGGTCACGCCCCCCCCCCCTCCACACCACGCAGGCAAGAGAGTGCAGCCAACCCCCCCCCCCCCCCCCACTCAGCCCCCTTCTCTCCTCAGAACCCCCCCTACTCAGCCTCCATCTGCCCTCAGACGCCCCCGCTCTCCGCCGATTTGGGGGTGTCACATGCCTTGGCACACTGACACCCTGGCCTGACGTCTTGGGCCCCGAGAGGGCTCAACAAAGTAGGTCCAGTGGCCATTTGCTGCTTCCAGTTTGCAGAGAAAGGGTCTCTCAAAGATCTTATGAATTGATTAGACTCGGGCTGATGGCCAGGGGTTGACCTCTTCTTGACCTTCCTTGTTTGCAAACCACAATTATTTTGAAGAAATCATAGGCTGTCAATCAGGCTTAGATTCTACTTTGCAGGATCAATGGAGTACTTGAGATCCATTCAAATGTGAAGGGAAATGAAAATAAACACAGGTGGCTGGAGCAGAGCTTCATTGAGCTGTCAACAGAAGTCTTTTTCAAGGCATAACACGTTGAATTATGTAACAAACCCTCTTGTTATGAAGAGGGTGTCAAAGAATTCAACTTTCCAGGAAACCTCAGAAACCTCAAATCAAAGCTGTGTGCATACATTGGGGCTGAGTGCACAGCTGTGCAGACTGGAATCTGCCCTCCCAAGGTGAAATTGACATCTCCTCTCGACCACTTCAGAATTTTCACAGCTGACAAAATACAGTTGCAGCTCTAAAATACACAACCCCCGACACTAATGGGCAATTTAACATGGCCAATCAACCTAACCTGCACATCTTTGGAGAATGAATATAATTTTAGGATTATATTCACTGGAGTTTAAAAGAGTGAGAGGGGATCTCATAGAAACTTATAAAATTCTAACAGGGTTAGACAGGGTAAATTCAGAAAGAATGTTCCCAATGGCGGGGGAGCCCAGAACTAGGGCTCAAGGTTTGAGGATAAGGGGCAAAACTATTAGAATTTAAAGAGCACCAGGTAGCAAGGATGGAAATGTTGTTGTGATTCCATTCTGTAATCCAGTTCCAAGTTTCCGTTATTTTATATATGAAAACCATCTAACCTCTGGGATTCGACACCAGCAGCACCACAAATTTAACGTTCAAATTCCTTTGTGGCCTCACCCCTTCCTATCTCTGTAATCTTCTCCAGCCTTACGAAACCCCAAGATACATGTGCAGCACTTTTTCAGGCACTTAATGTACCCCTGAACTCCTTCACTGCACCATTGACACTTGTGCTGGGATGTTTTAAAGGAGCTTTATAAATGGAAGTTGTTGTTGTAATGCCAATTCTGTTACTTTGCTTGTGTGTAGTTGGGTTATGTCCAGTCAGGGATACTGAGTCCCAGCCACAGTTGTGTCCTTTGCCTTTAAGGAGATGTTCCTCTTGATGGTTCTCCACAGGGCTTGGTGAATATGACATCTGAAGCTGCAAAAGCAGTTCTGGGGAGCAATTGATGGAGTGATACACAGGCTGGAGGCACGCGCAGCTGCAACCTGTGTTGTATTAAGAGTTTGGAACGTGCAACTCTGCATTCCAACTCGCTGCAGGCTTTGACTGGAGCCTGGCCAAAGGTCAGTGTGGACATCCCACAGCTCAGTGTGTAGGAGCCACACTGAGCCTAGCACACAGCCAGCTGGGCTGGTTTAAAGGGGAATGCGGACTAATCTACACGGAATAACGTTTCTGGTCTTTGCTGTGTACATTCTCCCTTCCAGAACTGACTTTTGCTGAGCTACACTTCCAGGAGAGAACCCAGTGCTCCAGTGCATAACCCACTTGTATATTCTGCATGTCTGACTGTCAGCAGGGTATCTAATCAGAATCCCAGAATTGTTATGGCGCAGTCGGAGGCTATTTGGCCCATTATGGCCTCAATTGGGACTATGTGCCCACTCCAGTGGGAAACCTGGCAGGTTTCCTGTTGGCGTTAGCAACATTTATAAAGTAGGATTCTCCCACCTGTTAGATGCTGATTTATACATCACGGTCAACCCGCCGGCCAGCCCCGCTGTTCTTAGACTGGGCAGCCATTTTTAAAGGTGTTAAAATCTCCACGTTCGGAGGCAGGCCCACCTCCCACAAAAAAATTATTGTTGGCCATCACATTGACCAGGGAAGCATCACCAACACCTCACCAAAGAGGGGCATCCTCCTTCCTCCACTCACAAATAATTGGTAACTCTCTCCACCCCCCACAGGCTTGAGGGCGATCTGATCCAACGCCCACCACCCCCCCCCCCCCCCCCCCCCCCATTCAGCCCCCTCACTCACTGCCCTCTTCACCCTCAGATTCCCCGCTCAGCCCCTCTTTCTCTTCAGATCACCCACTCAGCCTCCCTTCAGGCCACACACCTTGGCAGTGCCAACAGTGGACTGCTCCTGTCATTCTAGCATTGACACTGTGGCCTGGTGCCTTGGGCCCTGAGGCAGTTCAAGGAGATAGGCCCAGTAGCCATTTGCCCCTCTACTGATGACAGGCTGCAGAGGAAGGTCCCACAAGGGTCCCGGAAATTAGATGGGCTCGGACTGAGGGACAAGGTGTTGACCTCACCACTCTCTCTCGGGCTGGGGGGTGTCATGGCTGGACTGCCCCTTCTAGCCCTGGCGTACCTGAAGGTCATTCCTGGCATGGTGATTTCACAGTAAGAAGTCTCACAACACCAGGTTAAAGTCCAACAGGTTTATTTTGGTAGCAAAAGCCACTAGCTTTCGGAGCGCTGCTTCTTCTGACGCTCCGAAAGCTAGTGGCTTTTGCTACCAAATAAACTGTTGGACTTTAACCTGGTGTTGTGAGACTTCTTAATGTGTTTACCCCAGTCCAACGCTGGCATCTCCACATCATGATGATTTCAGGCAGACCTGTGATCAATATCTGCATTCCTGTCTGTCAGCTGTGCAAATTCTGAAGTGGCTAGGCCCCCCAACCCCCCCGCCCCCCGCCACCCCCGCCCCACCCCACTTCCCAGTCACCTGGCAGGATTTTAAATCATTGCAGCATTCCATTCTGCAGCAGAGATTTTCTTGCCTCCCTGTCAGAAGATGCAGGAGAGATCGGACTCCTTTAGAGAGGTGATGTCAATTTCAGCTGGGGGAGTTGGGGGAAGAGGGAATGGTTCCAGTCTGCGCAGCTGTTCACTTAGCCCTAATGCACACAGCTTTTGATTTGAAGTTGCTGAGTCTTCCCAGCGAGCTGAAATTGTTGAAACTTCTCCATTGCACTTTGAAGGTTTTGATCTGTAACAAATGCAAGGTGCAGTGCCTTGCAAAAGACTCAATTGCCAGCTCGATGGATTTCTATCACTCTCCAGCCATCTGTGTTTATTTTTATTCCCTTCATGGTTGAATGGATCTCAAGTACCCCATTGATCATGACAGCAATGTTGACAGAGTCTAAAGCCTGATTGACAGTCTGTGGTTTTACTTCCTCTGCAGTGGAGAGGGTTTCAACAATTTCAAGGGCCTGAGTGGGGAAACCGGTGATGCGCGATTAATTCACTCGGGAGGCTAGATCATACCGGGAATAAAGGCTTTTATTCGCAACAAGAATAGAGCATACTGCTTAACAATACAATCCCAGGCTAAAGGGTCACTAGGAAGTGCAGTGACCTTTATACTCCTATAGGAAGGCGGAGCCAACCGGAGTGTACCACAGAACAATGAACAAGAACAAAGAACAATACAGCACAGGAACAGGCCCTTCGGCCCTCCAAGCCCGTGCCGCTCCCTGGTCCAAACTAGACCATTCTTTTGTATCCCTCCATTCCCACTCCGTTCATATGGCTGTCTAGATAAGTCTTAAACGGTCCCAGTGTGTCCGCCTCCACCACCTTGCCTGGCAGCGCATTCCAGGCCCCCACCACACTCTGTGTAAAATATGTCCTTCTGATATCTGTGTTAAACCTCCCCCCCATTCACCTTGAACCTATGACCCCTCGTGAACGTCACCACCGACCTGGGGAAAAGCTTCCCACCGTTCACCCTATCTATGCCTTTCATAATTTTATACACCTCTATTAAGTCTCCCCTCATTCTCCGTCTTTCCAGGAAGAACAACCCCAGTTTACCCAATCTCTCATAACTAAGCCCCTCCATACCAGGCAACATTCTGGTAAACCTCCTCTGTACTCTCTCCAAAGCCTCCACGTCCTTCTGGTAGTGTGGCGACCAGAACTGGACGCAGTATTCCAAATGCGGCCGAACCAACGTTCTATACATCTGCAACATCAGACTCCAACTTTTATACTCTAATGCTAACAGGTGGAACACCCCAACCCTAACCCCAACAGTAACAAGAGTAACATATGTACAAGTACCCATAGTGATAACCATCTATGGTTCAGTACCCATAGTGGTAACCATCTATGGTTCACCACATTCACCCCTCCTTTAAAAACAAAGGCCGGTGGGGCAAAGAAACAGTACGAACTGTCCATATATTCACAAATTCAGCCGTATCGGAGGTCCGCACTGTCTCTGTGACCTCCGCAGCACTGGCGGTAGTGCTGGTTCTGGTGACCGTGGTGTCCTCCTCTCCAAGGTGGTGTCCAGTGACTCCTCCAGTTCCTCACGCACGGGTGCACCTCGAGGTGGCGACAATCTCCTGGACTCAGGAAAGCTGTACACGGGAGTAAGAGAATTAAGTGGAGGTCCCGATACTGCCCGCGCCATGTCAGGAGGGGAGAGAATGGACAAAGGAACCCTAACCAGGGGTGCGGGAGCGACGGGGGTTTCCAGGTCCCCTGCAGGCGCCAGATCTCGGATAGACACCGTGTCCTCTCGCCCGTCAGGATATGCTACATAGGCATATTGAGGGTTGGCGTGGAGGAGATGGACCTGTTCAACCAAAGGGTCGGACTTGCGGGTCCGAACATGCCGCCGCAGGAGGACAGGTCCTGAGTACGTCAACCAAGACGGCAGTGAGGTCCCAGAGGAAGACTTCCTAGGGAAGGTAAACATCCGCTCATGTGGGGTAGCATTGGTTGCCGTACACAGGAGGGACCGGCTTGAATGGAGCGCATCAGAAAGTACCTCTTGCCAACGGGAGACTGGAAGACCCCTAGACCTCAACGCCAGTAAGACAGCCTTCCAGACTGTAGCGTTTTCTCTTTTGGCCTGCCCATTACCCCTGGGGTTGTAACTCGTAGTCCTACTTGAGGCAATTCCTTTAGAGAGCAGGTATTGCCTCAAGTCGTCGCTCATAAATGACGAACCCCTATCACTGTAGATATAACTGGGGTAGCCGAACAGGGTAAAAAGACTCCGCAGGGCTTTGATGACCGTGGCAGCGGACATGTCAGAACAGGGAATGGCAAAAGGGAATCGGGAGTACTCGTCAACCACATTGAGGAAATACACATTCCGATCTGTTGAAGGAGGGGGGCCCTTGAAATCAACACTCAGTCGTTCAAAAGGGCGAGTGGCCTTAATGAGGTGTGCCCTGTCAAGTCGGTAGAAGTGCGGCTTGCATTCAACACATACCTGGCAGCTTCGCGTTATCGACCTGACATCCTCTATGGAGTAGGGCAGATTCCGGGCCTTTACAAAATGGAAGAGCCGAGTGATCCCCGGATGGCAGAGATCATTGTGGAGGGCCTGTAGCCGGTCGTCCTGCACACTGGCACATGTTCCACGCGACAGGGCATCTGAGGGCTCATTGAGCTTCCCCGGACGGTACATGATATCATAGTTGTAGGTGGAGAGTTCGATTTTCCACCTCAAGATTTTATCATTCATAATTTTTCCCCTTAACGAGTTGTTGAACATGAATGCCACGGACCGCTGGTCCGTGAGCAGGGTAAATCGTTTTCCAGCCAAATAATGGCGCCAATGCCGTTCGGCCTCCACAATGGCCGGAGCCTCTTTTTCCACAGAGGAGTGCCGAATTTCAGGGCCTTGGAGAGTGCGAGAGAAAAAGGCGACGGGCCTGCCCGCCTGGTTAAGTGTGGCGGCCAGGGCGAAATCAGATGCATCACTCTCCACCTGGAAGGAGATGGACTCATCAACAGCGTGCATCGTGGCTTTCGCGATGTCAGCTTTTATCCCTTCAAAGGCTAAGCGAGCCTCTGCTGCCAGGGGAAAAGAGGTAGATTTTATGAGCGGACGGGCTTTGTCCGCATAATTGGGAATCCACTGTGCGTAATACGAGAAGAAGCCTAAGCATCTTCTCAGTGCTTTGATGCTAGTGGGTAGGGGAAGTTCAAGGAGGGGACGCATACGGTCTGGATCGGGGCCGATGACCCCGTTTTCCACCACGTATCCGATGATTGCTAGGCGGTGCTTGCTGAATACACACTTCTCCCTGTTATAGGTCAGATTCAGGCGAGACGCAGTGCGTAAAAACTTCAGGAGGTTGGCGTCGTGGTCCTGCTGGTCATGGCCGCAGATAGTGACGTTGTCCAGGTACGGGAAGGTAGCCCGTAGCCCGTTTTGGTCCACCATTCAGTCCATCTCACGCTGGAAGACCGAGACCCCATTAGTGATGCCAAAAGGGACCCTTAAGAAGTGGTAGAGACGGCCATCCGCCTCAAAGGCCGTGTATTTTCGGTCCTCTGGGCGAATGGGGAGCTGGTGGTAGGCTGACTTCAAGTCGATGGTGGAGAACACCCGGTACTGCGCAATCTGGTTGACCATGTCAGATATGCGCGGGAGAGGGTACGCGTCCAGCTGCGTGTACCTATTAATGGTCTGACTATAGTCTATGACCATCCGGGGCTTGTCTCCAGTCTTAACCACCACGACTTGTGCTCTCCATGGGCTAGTGCTAGGTTGAATGATCCCTTCCCTGAGGAGCCGCTGAACCTCAGATCGAATAAAGATCCGATCCTCAGCGCTGTAACGCCTGCTCTTAGTTGCGATGGGCTTGCAGCCTGGCATGAGATTTTCAAATAAAGAAGGCGGGGTAATTTTGAGTGTTGAGAGACTGCACGTGGAGCGCACTGGGCAATTTGGAGGCTGCTGTTCTCCCACTGAAAGTGGAGGGAGTGGCCCATCATACTGCACGGTCACACTTCTCAGGTGGACCATAAAGTCTAGCCCCAGGAGTACCGGAGCGCAAAGGTGCGGTAACACAAGGAGCCTGAAGTTCTCATAAACTGTGCCCCGCACCGTTAGAGTTACCACGCAGCTCCCAAGAACGGTAATAGATTGGGACCTCGACGCCATAGAGATTGTCTGCCTGACAGTTTGTACGCGGAGAGCGCACCGTTTCACGGTATCCGGATGAATGAAACTCTCCGTGCTCCCGCTGTCAAACAGACAATGTATCAGGCGTCCGTTTACCTCTATGTCCATCATGGACTTGTCGAGTCTGTGAGGCTTGGCCTGGTCCAGGATGATTGACGCCACTGTTGGATCCCGAGTGCAACTGCAGGCAGCTGAGATGGTCGACGATGAGGACCTCTGCTGGTTGTCTGCGGCCGGTGTCGACCAAAATGGCTGTGCCCATGGATCGCACGTGGTCGATGGCGTTGAAAATGGCGGCACCCGCAGGTCGCACGTGTCTTGCGTCGTCATCAGGAATGGCGGCGCCCATGAATCGCACGTGGTTGAAGACATTGACGAAGCTGGAGACGAGGAGACGGATCCTGGGGAGTCACACGCAGCACTGCTTGGCTTCGAAGGGGGCTTCGCTCGGCGCAAGCAGAGCAAAATACCGTCCTGGCCGGACACCGCTGACAAGGGTGCTTCGCCAATCCACAGAAATAGCACCGTGGGCCTCCTGGAGCTGCCGCAGCCGTCAGGTCTGAGGTTGAAAGCACGATCGCGCAGTTCCTAGGAGCCGCTGGGTAGAGTTGAGTCGGTGGCTGTACTTGCCACGAAGTTCCCACGTGGTCGGTGGGGTAAGTTTCAAGACTTCTGGAGGCCGTTTCCATCGCATCAGCCAATTCTACCGTCTTAGCCAGGTCCAAGTTACCTTGCTCTAGCAGCGGCAGGCGAATATAGGATGAGCCGATTCCCGCCACGAACGCATCTCGGATCAGATCGTTAGTGTATTGAGTAGCCAACACTGGCTTGCAATTGCAGGCTCTGGCTAGCTGCTGAAGTTCGCGCAGGTACTGTCGTTTCGCCGGGCTGCTGCCGTCGAGTGGCTAGTAGGTGACGAGCATGAATCTCGTTTGGCAGTTTATGGTACAGCTTCTTGAGTAATTCGATGGCCTCTTTGTAGTCTTGGGAATCACGGATTGTTGCATACACAGTGTCGCTTACACTTGCATGGAGGAACCGCAATCTGTCGGCGTCGTTTTGGACTGCTGTTGAGGCGTCGATATAATCCTGGAAACACTTCAACCAATGGTCGAAAGTGTTCGATGCTCCAGCGGCACGCGGATCTAAGGTTAGCCGATCGGGTTTTAGCATCTGCTCCATTTTTTTTTCAGAACAAAATTTGTTGCGAATACAATTGATGCGCGATTAATTCACTCGGGAGGCTAGATCGTACCCGGGAATAAAGGCTTTTATTCGCAACAAGAATAGAGCATACTGCTTAACAATACAATCCCAGACTAAAGGGTCACTAGGAAGTGCAGTGACCTTTATACTCCTATAGGAAGGTGGAGCCAACCGGAGTGTACCACAGAACAATGCTAACAGGTGGAACACCCCAACCCTAACCCCAACAGTAACAAGAGTAACATATGTACAAGTACCCATAGTGATAACCATCTATGGTTCACCACAACCGGGTCGGATAAACTCGTGCCTGCATGGTGTGCTGAGGGGTTGGTCATGCTTCTTTGACCCTCGAGGTCCAACACGCCAGTACAAGTCCTGTATGAAAGCCTGCCCTCTGCAGCTCCTGCTGGGGAGGTGGGTGAAACGCGGAAGCTATTTGAATCAGGCTTAAAACCTGCTAATTATATTTAAAGTAGTGAATTTGAATATGTACAGGTGGGAACCTGATGGAGGTCGGCGGGATGGGCCAGATGCATCGCAGCGGGTTTGGCGTCTGGCAAAAACCCATCTTTGCGCCGATGTTCAATTCCCCGGCCATCACAATTAGCGATCAGAGCCTGCAGGCCCAGAGAATCTCTCCCTGTGTCTGCACTGGCTCTCCAAATGAACAACTCATCTAATACCATTACTCTGCCTTCTCTCCGTAACTCTGCACATTCTTCCTGTTCAGGTAACAGTCAAGTTCCTTTTTAATGCTTCCATTGAACCTTTCTCCAACACAGTCTCAGGCAGTGCATTCCAAACAGTAACCATTCACTGTGTAAAAACATTTCTCCTATCATTTTTGCCTCCTTTACTAATTACTTCAAATCTATAGCCTCTTGTTTTCAGTTTTCTCGTGAATGGGAGCAATTTCTCCCTACTTACTCTGTCCAGATCCCTCATGATTTTGAACTCTACAATTGCCTCCCTAACTTATTTTCTCCAAGGAAAACAGTCCTAATTTTGCCATTCTATGTAACTGAAGTTCCTCAGCTGAAACCATTCTCATGAATCTTTCTTTACCCTCTCTAATGCCTTTGCATTCTTCCTGAAGTGCAATGCCTAGAACTGGCAGCAATGCTGGAGCTGAGCGCAAACTAGTGCCTTATACAAATTCAACATAACCTCCTTGTTCTTGTACTCTATGCCCCCAATAATAAAGGCCAGGATATTGTATGCTTTATTAACTGCATTCTCTACCTCTCCTTTCATCCTCAATTAATATACATATACATCCAGGTCCCTCTGCTTCTGCCCATTCCCCTTGGAGTTGTACCGTTTATTTCATGCTGCCTCTCTGTGTTCTTACCAAAATAAATTACCTCACACATCTCTACATTGAACTTCATCTGCCAACTGTCTGCCATTTCCACCAACTTGTCCATGTCCTTTTGAAGTCTTACACTATCCTCCATAATCCTTCTAAGTTTTGTACATTCCACAACTTTGAAATTGTGCCCTGTGCAATTTTGTACATTCCTGATATATATTCATGAAATGTGCAATTTTGTACATTTCTGATATATATTAATAATCTTATGATCATTAATATATATCAGGAAAAGCAAGGACCACAGCACAGATGAAATTGAGCATATACACATGACACACAAGTACATATGATCATCGCACACATAGGGTTATACAGAGACACAGATGCATGCTCAGAGACACATACTTACACACCCAGAGACACACACTGACATACACAGAGGTGCACTCCCACAGAGGAACACACACACACACACACACACACGGAAACTTGGTGGTCCAAATCCCTGCCCCAGCAAAGATAAAAATACAAATTTGCCACCTGGCAGGGGCGAAACCATGATCAGGCAGTGATGAGTTGGCCCATTGCACTCGGGTGTGCTGACGCCTGCGATTGTGATTTCCTGAAGCAAGTTCGAGTAAAGGATCAGGGTAGCTAATGAGGTTAAACCAAGGCTTTACTTGATGTAATTTTTCAAGCCATCTCAGCCTTTTGGCTAAGCTGAAGCATTAGATCATGCCTGGGAGGGGGTGTAATACCTCGTCCTGTCAGCTTGGGTCTTGTTTGTCCCTTATGTGAGGATCATGAATTGGATTCAATTTGTATTGGATTTTTTGGTTGGAATAAAATTACCGAAAGATATCAAAAAATCCAACTTACATTTATATGGCACCTTTAACATAATAAAACATCCTTATGAAGCAAAATACGACAACAAGCCATATAAAGAGATATTAGGACAGGTGAACAAAAGCTTGGTCAGTGAGGTAGGTTTAAAGGAGTTTCTTAAAGGAAGATTAGAATTGTAGAATCTCTACAGTGCAGAAGGAGGCCATTCAGTCCATCGAGTCTGCACTGACTCTCCAACAGAGTACCTTACACAGGCTCTTTACCTACCCTATCCTCAGAACCCCATACATTTACCATGGCTAATCCATCTAACCTGCACATCTTTGGACTGTGGAAGGAAACAGGAACACCTGGACGAACCCCACGCAGACACTGGGAGAACATGCAAACGCCACACAGTCACACAAGACTAGAATTGAACCCGGGTCCCTGGCACTGAGGCCTAAGCACTATGCCGCCCATTAGATTCCAGAGTTGAAGGCCTTGGCAGTTGAATCCACGGTCACCAGTGGTGGAGTGATTAAAATTGGAGATGCTCAAGAGGTCAGAATTAGTGGGGTGCAGAGATCTCAGTGATTATGGGGCTGGAGAAGATACACAGAATGGGAGGGGCAATGTTAAGGAGGCAAATAGGCAGTTGTAATGCCAGTAGGCTATATAGTAGGATGCCCTGGTCCACCAAGCGTAAACAGTTCAGCGTCAGGCACTTGCTCAGGAAAGGGTTGGAATCATTGGTGAGAGAGGTTGTTTGCGGTGGGGACCATAGATAATGGCTGGAATTTTCCGACCGTTCACGCCAGCGGGATTTTCCCATCATGTTGCAGTGAACGGAGATTTGGCTTGTTGCCAAATTCTCTGTCTTCGCTACAGCGGGAGCGTGGCATGAACGGGCGGTAAGATCGCACCCAATGTCTTCAGTGTTTCCAATATTTAATTCGAGGACATTTCTCTTTATTCCAGGGCAGAAATGAGTCTGTCAATTTCGAGACAGAGAAGGAATCATGAGAAGTAATGGTGAAGTAGAGTTAGGTGTTGTCAGTGTACATTTTAAAATTGCAGATGAGAAATAGAAGAGGACCAAGGAGAAATCTTTGGGGGAAACACTGCAGGAGCAGGAAGAGAATCCATTGCAGGTGATATTCTGGTTACGATTCGATAGATGAAAATGGAATCAAGTAAGAACATCCCAGCCAGCTGGACACTGGGGAGGATGGTGTGGTCACCTTTGTTAAAGACTGAAGATGGCTCAAGAAGGACAGGGAATGAAAGTTTACTGTGTCACATAGGGTGTCCTCTGTGACTTTGATAAGAGACTGTTTGGTACTGTGGCAAGGGAGGAAGTCTGATTGGAGGGATTGCAACATGGGTCAGAATTTTACGTGGTTGGGTTGGAAGCATGTAAAATCATACAAGGAGACATTGGGCATGATATGTCATTGTGCCCTCAGGCAATATATCAGTCGGTGGACGTGTGAGTGAGTCTGAAGCATGCCCACTGACAATCAACAGCCAAGTTAAATTGACTAAACACAATTATTTGGGATTTTACATTGCCCGTCTGCTTTTATAGTTAGTACAGTAAGAGTTTTAACAACACCAGGTTAAAGTCCAACAGGTTTATTTGGTAGCAAATACCATAAGCTTTCGGAGTGCTGCTCCTTCATCAGATTGAGTGGAAATGTGCTCTCAAACAGTGCACAGAGACACAAAATCAAGTTACAGAATACTGATTAGAATGCGAATCCCTACAGCCAGCCAGGTCTTAAAGATACAGACAATGTGGGTGGAGGGAGCATTAAGCACAGATTAAAGAGATGTGTATTGTCTCCAGACCGGACAGCCTGCAAGTCCAGGAGGCAAGCTGTGGGGGTTACTGATAATGTGACATAAATCCAACATCCCGGTTTAGGCCGTCCTCATGTGTGCGGAACTTGGCTATCAGTTTCTGCTCAGCGACTCTGCGCTGTCGTGTGTCGTGAAGGCCGCCATGGAGAACGCTTACCTGAAGATCCGAGGCTGAATGCCCGTGACTGCTGACGTGCTCCCCCACAGGAAGAGAACAGTCTTGCCTGGTGATTGTCGAGCGGTGTTCATTCATCCGTTGTCGTAGTGTCTGCATGGTTTCCCCAATGTACCATGCCTCGGGACATCCTTTCCTGCAGCATCTCCACATCATTTATAGTTAGTAGGCAGACTGCACACACACACCCCTCGAACCCTGGAATAGTCACTGTAGTGGGGGTTATGGGTAAAGGAATGCCCCAGTGTCCAGCAGAATGTTGCAATGTTACCCCCCTAGCAATGCGGATACATACATTTGAGTGTCCTGTTTAAAGAAGGCCATGAACCATCATTTGTTCATGAGCTCCTTCAGTGACTGTCTGCCTGGGGTAGCGCTAGTCCGCACCCTCCCCTTCCTTGGTGCCTGCCCTCCTCCTACTCTCCCAGCACTCTCCCGGGTGCTCCGGTTTCCTCCCACAGTCCAAAGATGTGCGGGTTAGGTTGATTGGCCATGCTAAAAAAATTGCCCTTAGTGTCCTGGGATGCGTAGGTTAGAGGGATTTGTGGGTAAATATCTAGGGATATGGGGGTAGGGCCTGGGTGGGATTGTGGTCGGTGCAGACTCGATGGGCCGAATGGCCTCTTTCTGTGCTGTAGGGTTTCTAAGATTCTAAGCAGTGCTCAGCCTTTCACACAGTATGTTTCATGCTGGCTGGCCAATTAACAGCCATCCATTGTGAAATTGCACTCTGCTGACCATGGCTGGGGACGTGTTTCGTGCATACTTCTGGGCCTGCTGCATGCGCATACACAATGTGCAAAATATTGATGCCATGGAGTTCCGTAAAAAATGGACATAAATTTGACAGTTGACAAAACATTCAAGGACTTAGGAAAGGGAAAGGGGAGGTAGTTTGCAGGAACAAGGAGTTCAAGGGTTGGTTATTTTCGGGAGAGGAGTGGTGACGGCAGATTTGAAAGAGTGAGCACTTGAGGAGAGAGAACTCCCATTAATATCAGCTAACATTGGAGCCAAAAAGCGAAGTTGTGCTTTCAGCAGTTTAGTAGGAATAGGATCAAGGAAGCAGAGGTTCAATCCCATGGACAGTATGAGCTCAGAGAGGGTCTGAGGGGAAAATGGAGAATAAAACAAATGTGAATTCAGTGATGGGGCAAGGCAGAGCTTGAGGAAAAGTTTGGTCCAGTGGGGAAAGAGAGGGATGTAGTAGAGGAAGATGGTTTTGATCTTAGTAAGAAATAAATAAATTGCATTTATTGTTGAAGGTGAGGGTGGATAAGATGGGAAGCGGAGTTTAAGAAGTTAATTAGTGTTACAGAAAATAAACTCAGGGCTATCTTTGCATTCCAGTATCATCCTGGAATAGTGAGCAGTTTTAGCACATGAGAGCACGGCCTGATCGTGCTTTATGTGGTGCAGCCAGATCTGACAGTGAATGGCTAAAGCAGTTGTCCACCAAATTCTCCATCTTCACTGCAGCAGGAGTGTGGCGTGAACGGGCAGTAAGATCGCGCTCAATGGCTTCAGTGTTTCCAATATTTATTTTGAGGAAATTTTCCTTGGATTTCAGGCAGGGGGCATGAAGACTAGTGGAGGATTGCCCAAGGTGAAAAAGAGCAGTGGTTTTATTGGGCATCGAAAATGGAAGTGAGGGAGTGGCTGTAGCTGAAGAAATGTTGTGTTGAACAGAGGACCAAAGACTAGACAGTTGGGATTTTGAAAGTGTAGCTGTATGTAAGTTGGGGGAGAGTTTAACTGGGGGTGGATACAAAAGGAGATAGGATTAGTGGGGAGGGGGGACGGTGATGTGAATGGAGAACATGCAGTATATTGAAAAGTCTGGGGCCGGGATTCTCCCAAAAATGTTCTAAGTGTTGAATTCATGGGAAAACTGGAGTAAATCACGCTGGTTTTCTCAGTGGGAGTTCACACTAGAATCTCCCACACTCTGTGCAATGCAGAGGCCACCAGCGTGAATATCATTAGATTTCTGGGGTCGGGCCAATTCTGACCCGGGAGGCTGACAGTTCAGAGCCTCTGCACATGCGCAATGCCCTGGAACTGACAGCTTCCCTTTTTGCTGGCCAGCTTGCTCACTGGCCAGCTCGGGACCCTCACAGTGCCAACCCCCTCCAAACCCGCACGGTCCGATTGCGCCCCCCCCCCCCCCCCGACCATTCCCGGGCTAGCCCGAACCACACATTCTGGCGGCACAGTAGCACAATGGTTAGCACTGCTGCTTCACAGCTCCAGGGACCTGGGTTCGATTCCCGGCTTGGATCACTGTCTGTGTGGAGTTTGCACATTCTCCTCGTGTCTGCGTGGGTTTCCTCCGGGTGCTCCGGTTTCCTCCCACAGTCCAAAGATGAGCGGGTTACGTTGATTGGCCATGCTAAAAATTGCCCTTAGTGTCCTGGGATGCATAGGTTAGAGGGATTAGTGGGTAAATATGTAGGGATATGGGGGTAGGTCCTGTGTGGGACTATGGTCGGTGCAGACTCGATAGGCCGAATGGCCTCTTTCTGTACTGTAGGGTTTCTATGATTCTATGATTCCCCCCTCCATCCTGGACTACTTGTTCTCACGCCACCCACCCTCTGCACTCCCCCCGCCACCAGCAGTGACAATTCCCCCCCCCCCACCCCCCAACAGACCACCCCCCTGGGTGGCAGACACCCCCTGGCTGACCACACCCTCCCCCGCCCCCTCCCCCTCCACACCACCAGCCCATCCTGATCGATTGCCTCCCTCCTGCCCTGACCAGATCCCAATGCAGAGTGGCAGCAGGACCCCCCCAGCTCCACCCATTGCCCCCTAGGCCCTACCCCCAGCAGGCCCCGCCCCTTAGACCCTGTCCCTCAATAGACCCCGTCTCCTTGGCACTGCCCCATTCCTGATGGGCAGTGCCAAGGTGCCCCCTGGGCTTGGACCCTTTGTCCATTGGGCAGTGCCAGGGGGCATAGACTGGCAGTGCCAGGGTGCTCATGCCCAGAGGGTACCAAGCCCCCACCACCTGACCCCCTGGGGGGCATCGATTGCCCTCCTTTCACTCCAGCGGGGTTGTCCTGCTAGTTCCTCGAAATTGTAGAGCTAGTCTGAACCCTGCTGGAGTGAAATACTCTTGGCGGGGTGGGAGATGCTAGTGGGCATGGAGAATTCCGTCCCGGGCCCGTTAATACATTTAAATAGTATGTTAAATGCTAGTTAAATGCTCGCCCCGCTTCCCAGCCAAATAGCGCGGCGGGATGGGAAAATCACCTCCTGAGTGTTTTGTTATCTTGCGCTCTGTGGTAGCATGGCCCTTTAATAGGTGAGGGGCCAAGCAACTAAATGACCGGGCCGGAACCAATGCAGCGCGAGCATGTGAACCTCAGCCAATTGGGAGCAAGGATGCATATCCCCTGAGGCTGGAAGTGGGCAGAGCTAGTTGGGGAGTTGTTGGAAATAGACCTGTGTTATGTTGCAGATTCTTTGGTTGTAAATAGTTTCTTCTCATTGAATACATCTCCCTGTTTTATACGAGCCATCTCAAGTTACCACATCCTCTCTGTTGAGGGTTCAGTTTAGTTCAACAAGACTGGCTGCTGTTGAGCATATGTCATTATCCAGTATAATACACATCAGAAAGATGGTGGCGAGAATGGAGTGGAAATCTTTTTACATTTCATTTGCGAAATTATGGACTGAATAACATTATTTTTTTGGAAGTTTGGAAGTTAATTTTGAGAAAGTTTGAGATATTTGGAAGATTGCTCCATGTATGCACATCATATTCATACACAGTGAATCAGCATGATACATATTTGAAAAATGGCATTGTGGATATGATTTGGGACAATGGGGGAATTCAATCCTGACAAAAAGAACTGGTTCAATTACAAAGGCTGCACATACGGCTGAAAGCAAAAAAAGAGATGAATGAGGATAAAGTAAATGTTTTGCTCACCATGATGGAGCCAAATACTTTTGAGGTGGTGCCTAACTAGGCTTGACCAGTGTGATCCATGAAGCCCCCCTAATATAGCAGGGGGTGCAGTTGATGAGTTTGAAAGAAATTGCTCTTGCTTTCACAACTGTTCCTATCCACCTTTGCTGCTGATAGGCTCACTCACTCAAATTTGGAAGGAAAACAGTCTGTGATTGGAGAAAAAGCAACACGGGTGGCAGTGAGTGGTCTCTTGAGAAAGAGCTTTGGGGACGGTGGGAAATATAGGCTAGGATTCTCTGGTGCCGCTGAAAGTGAATGGAGTTTTGGCTGAGATGGCAAATTCTCCATTCTCCCTTGCAGCATGGCAGCCACAGACGAGATCGGAGAATCCCGTCCTATGGCCTCTCGTTCTACAATGTGTTATTTTGTTACATTGCCCTCTCTGCTGCTCTCTCTGTTGGGAAATGTAATGAAGTTAGTTCAATAATGGTTGTTTGCAATTGAGCATCTGTTAATCTCAGTGCATTATACACAAGATTATTAATAGTGTTACGACTGGTTCCCTAATGAAGTTCCCACATTTGTTATCCCAGATGATGAGGAATGAACTGGCTCCCTTTCTTTATGCAACTCCCTTGCTTGGTCACAACAAGATTACAAAGAACAAAGAACAGTACAGCACAGGAAACAGGCCCTTCGGCCCTCCAAGCCTGTGCCGCTCCTTGGTCCAACTAGACCAATCATTTGTATTAATTTATATTAATTTTAAAAGGATCCCTCCTTTGTGGATACCTTTTCCTAGCACAATAATTGTGCTTTAATAGGAGCCGATTTAACCAGGCTTTCTTGCGTTAATGAATTTATTATAGAATCATAGAATCTCAACTGTGCAGAAGGAGGCCATTCAGCCCATTGAGTCTGCACCGACTATCCGAAAGGGAGTCCAACCCAGAACCCCTGGGCCCCCTGCCCTGTGGGAGAAAACCGAAGCACTTGGAGGAAATCCATGCAGAGGGAGAACAGGCTGGAACCGAGCCCGGGTCCCTGGCACTGTGAGGCAGCAGTGCTAACCACTGTGCTTCTGCGCTACTAAGTGCTACTAAGCGCTACTAAAAATGATAAAGCACATGCATATACATTTGCATTGGTTAGCAATGAGAATTGAATCCAAAAGTTAAACAAAAAAACAAATCAGCCTTTGACCTGTCAGTGAATAGATGGTGGAATGTTACAGCTGTTGTGATTCGTGATTCCAGTAGTGCTGACTTTAGCATGTGAATAGTCGGTTTCAAGATTTTCTTTTCAGCTGTAGCCTTGCTGACCTGACATTGCTTCAGCAATCAGAGAGAGAGTGTTACCTGCAAAACTTGCAAGGGTCAGTTGGCTTTCCCCTGTGTCACATGCTAACACACCCAGCACTAGTTGACAGTGACCAGGTTTTGCAGCTGGCTCTATCTCAGGCTTTTTATGTCCCTGGAAGGTGAAGATTCACAAATCGATCTGGGACATTGCTAACAGGATATCATTTCTGCTGAGATTATGATCAGCTCCTATTATCTCCACAGGAGATGGCAGTTGGTTTCTGTACGGCTTTCGTTCTTTGGATGTGTCCTTGTCTGGAAACAGGGAGCAGAATATTCTGTGCCTCCTGTACTGTGTTTCTTGGTGGTGGAGGGAGCCCACCATTGGTTGGTGTAGGATCTTCTGGTCCCACTGTTTTCAATGGAGTTTCCTGTTCTTTGGACCAGAAAATCCTGCCGGCGAAAATGAAAATGATAATTATAAATTAGAGATGAGAAGGGTGGAACAAGGTGAGATGTTTGAACGAGGAGGAAGTGCTTGGGGAGTAGGGGAACAGACCAAGCTGTGGTTGGCGTTAAGAGCCATACCACCACCATGAAGATCTGGCTGGGTAAGTCGTGAAAGATATAGCCAGGCAAGGAGACTTCATTTAATGGGAAGATGACGCTTGGGGGAAAGGCGGGATCAGGCCATTGAGTTGGATGGTCAGCCATAATGATTAATGAATGGTGGATCTGGCTAAAAGGGCTGAATGGCCTACTTCTTCTCCTATTTTCTATGTTTCCTGTGTTTTTGTAACCCATCAGCCAGTTTTTCATTAAGGTCATGATGTTGATGCAATCATCCACAATGAGTTCATGGATGGCAAGGGTCTTGTTCACAAATGAAAGGACATTGTTGAACGAGTTACTGAGAGGGGCAAACAATCATTATTGAACTAACTTTATTTACACCTCCCCAACAGAGGGGGCAGCAGAGAGGGCATTAATAGCTGACCCACTGGCAGAGTCAAATAAGGTTTACATCATCCCCAAAACAGAAATTTTTGGCATGGGTTTATTCTTCTTAACCAGTGACAGACTTCAATTAAATCCTTCAGGACTTGGAAAGCTTGGCAGTGATGATGCACTGTTGCACTATTGTTATGTACCCGAACTACAATGTTTTTTTGTGCTCTTGTTAGTTCCCCGTTGGTGTTCAAAATGGAGGAATGCTGATTCATCAGCTTATGGAGGGTGATAGGTGGGAATCAACAGAAGGGTTCCTCATCCATGACTTCACGAGGTCCAGCGTCAATATTGAGGACTACCAAAGACATTCCCCCATGGCTGCATATCACTGTGATGTGGAGATGTCGGCATTGGACTGGGGTAAACACAGTAAGAAGTCTCACAACACCAGGTTAAAGTCCAACAGGTTTATTTGGTAGCAAAAGCCACCAGCTTTCAGAGCGCTCGCTGCTCCTTCGTCAGGTGAGTGGGATTTCAGTTCACGAACAGGGCATATAAAGACACAAACTCAATTTACAAAATAATGGTTAGAATGCGAGTCTTTACAGGTAATCAAGTCTTAACGATACAGACAATGTGATTGGAGAGAGGGTTTAGCACAAGTTAAAGAGATGTGTATTGTCTCCAGCCAGGACAGTTAGTGAGATTTTGCAAGCCCAGGCAAGTCGTGGGGGTTACAGATAGTGTGACATGAACCCAAGATCCCGGTCGAGGCCATCCTCATGTGGCTATCAGTCTCTGCTCAGCGACTCTGTGCTGTCGTGTGTCGTGAAGGCCGCCTTGGAGAACGCTTACCCGAAGATCAGAGGCCGAATGCCCGTGACCACTGAAGTGTTCCCCAACAGGAAGAGAACACTCTTGCCTGGTGATTGTCAAGCAGTGTTCATTCATCCGTTGTCGTAGCGTCTGCATGTTCTCCCCAATGTACCATGTAACCGCACCGACCTCAGAAGACAAACACGGGACACGGTGGACAGAGTACCCTTCGTCGTCCAGTACTTCCCCGGAGAGGAGAAGCTACGACATCTTCTCTGGAGCCTTCAACATGTCATTGATGAAGACGAACATCTCGCCAAGGCTATCCCCACACCCCCATTTCTTGCCTTCAAACAACTGCACAACCTCAAACAGACTATTGTCCGCAGCAAACTACCCAGCCTTCAGGAGAACAGTGACCACGACACCACACAACCCTGCCACAGCAACCTCTGCAAGACGTGCCGGATCATCGACACAGATGCCATCATCTCACGTGAGAACACCATCCACCAGGTACACGGTACATACACTTGCAACTCAGCCAACGTTGTCTACCTGATACGCTGCAGGAAAGGATGTCCCGAGGCATGGTACATTGGGGAGACCTGTTTTGATTTTCACGAGTACTGAGTCAGGTACAGGACCATAGGAATTAGGAGCAGAAGTAGGCAAATTCAGCCCTTCGAGCCTGCTCCACCATTCAGTCAGATCATGGCTGATCTCTCCCTGGTCTTAAATCTACCTTAAGAAGTCTCACAACACCAGGTTAAATCTACCACCTGTTCCCCATGTCCCACTTTCCCTTTTTATATTGGAAATATATCTATCTCCCTCTTGGAACCATTCAATGATTCAGACGCCACTGCGCTATGGGGCAATGAGTTCCACAAATTCACCACCCTCTGCGAAAAGTAGTTCCTCCTCATCTCAGTTTTAAATCTACCGCCTCTCAACCTATACCCTGTGACCACTTGTTTGAGATAGCCCCATAAGAGGAGACATTTGGTCCACATTTACTTTATCAATCTCTTTTAAAATTTTATGTAACTTGACCAGATCCGCTCTCATCCTTCTAAACTCCAGCGAGTATAAGCCCAAACTGTTTAATCTCTCCTCATACGTCAATCCTTTCACCCCCCCAGAATCAATCTCATGAACCACCTCTGAACTGCCTCCAATGCCACCACATTCTTCCTGAAATAAGGAGACCAAAACTGGACACAATACTCCGGATGTGGTCTCACCAACACTCTATACAATTGCAACAACACTTCTCTACTTTTATACTCCAGTCCTTTTGCAATAAATGCCAACATTTATTGAGATGCGGATTAATCCGGGATAGTCAGCACGGATTCGTGAAGGGCAAGTCGTGCCTCACAAATTTGATTGAATTTTTTGAGGAGGTAACTAAGTGTGTTGATGAAGATAGGGCAGTTGATGTCGTATACATGGATTTTGGTAGGGTGTTTGATAAGGTCCCCCATGGTCGGCTTATGATGAAAGTAAGGAGGTGTGGGATAGAGGGAAAGTTGGCCGATTGGATAGGTAACTGGCTGTCTGATCGAAGACAGAGGGTGGTGGTGGATGGAAAATTTTCGGACTGGAGGCAGGTTGCTAGCGGAGTGCCACAGGGATCAGTGCTTGGTCCTCTGTTCTTTGTGATTTTTATTAATGACTTAGAGGAGGGGGCTGAAGGGTGGATCAGTAAATTTGCTGATGACACCAAGATTGGTGGAGTAGTGGATGAGGTGGAGGGCTGTTGTAGGCTGCAAAGAGACATAGATAGGATGCAAAGCTGGGCTGAAAAATGGCAAATGGAGTTTAACCCTGATAAATGTGAGGTGATTCATTTTGGTAGGACTAATTTAAATGTGGATTACAGGGTCAAAGGTAGGGTTCTGAAGACTGTGGAGGAACAGAGAGATCTTGGGGTCCATATCCACAGATCTCTAAAGGTTGCCACTCAAGTGGATAGAGCTGTGAAGAAGGCCTATAGTGTGTTAGCTTTTATTAACAGGGGGTTGGAGTTTAAGAGCCGTGGGGTTATGCTGCAACTGTACGGGACCTTGGTGAGACCACATTTGGAATATTGTGTGCAGTTCTGGTCACCTCACTATAAGAAGGATGTGGAAGCGCTGGAAAGAGTGCAGAGGAGATTTACCAGGATGCTGCTGGTTTGGAGGGTAGGTCTTATGAGGAAAGGGTGAGGGAGCTAGGGCTGTTCTCTCTGGAGCGGAGGAGGCTGAGGGGAGACTTAATAGAGGTTTATAAAATGATGAAGGGGATAGATAGAGTGAACGTTCAAAGACTATTTCCTCGGGTGGATGGAGCTATTACAAGGGGGCATAACTATAGGGTTCATGGTGGGAGATACAGGAAGGATATCAGAGGTAGGTTCTTTACGCAGAGAGTGGTTGGGGTGTGGAATGGACTGCCTGCAGTGATAGTGGAGTCAGACACTTTAGGAACATTTAAGCGGTTATTGGATAGACACATGGAGCACACCAGGATGATAGGGAATGGGATAGCTTGATCTTGGTTTCAGATAAAGCTCGGCACAACATTGTGGGCCGAAGGGCCTGTTCTGTGCTGTACTGTTCTATGTTCTATGTTCTATCCCATTTGCCTTTTTTTATGATGTGCTGCACCTGCATACCGACTTTCTGTGATTCATGTAATACGTAATTGATGGTCAAGCAGTACAACCTGTCCGGTTTGCAGACTGGCCAAACTGGGAGGTGGCTTCACTCGCAGCCTTCTGCACTATGTCACCTGTTTGAAGATCTTTCACGATCACAGCGATGGCCTCTGGATGTATAGAATACTGGCGGGACAGTTTGTGTAGCGGTCCCAGAATGATTGAGGGTGGTATCTGGACTCTCCCACGGTCATGCTTCATGGCTGCCCAAACCCCCATAACTAGGGAACATAGACAGGGTTTTCCCCTCCTATGAAGCCAGTGAACATGCCTGAGTATAGCACCATGGCGCGTATCAGGTAGGACCACATCAGCTTATGTTCCTGGGGATCTATCAGCAGTCCCAACTGTTTCCTCCCCTCAGTTTGTGACCCAGGACTGCACGAGCACTTCTACCTGTGTAATTTCTAGGGAGACTACCTCGCTGAGGTGTGTTATCATAAACCGCACCCCCTCCTCCCCCCATACCCCTGAATAGTCACTGTGGAGGTTACGGGTAACGGAGTGTCCGTGAGGGACACAGATGCCTCAGTGTCTAGCGGAACGCTGCAATGTTACCCCCTAGCACTGTGGATGCGTACATTTGAGAGTCCTGTCTAAAGAGGGCCACGAACTGTCATATGTTTGCAAGGAACTTAATGGCCTTGAGCAATTCTTCCATGGCGAGCTTTTCTACTTCCCACTGGGAGTTCTCCTTGGGTCCTCTGTTTTCTCCCTCTGCCCTCCATTCCATGTCTCACAATCATCTTTATTATGGCCTAGTCAGTTGCAGTTCATGCATCTCAGCCGCCTCTGTGGGTATGACCAGGTGAAGTGGCGAATGCTCTGGCGATTGTAACACCTGGTTGTGTCATGTCTCAAAGCAGACACTGCCAGCTGTTCAGAATGCTTGAAGGGAACCGTGATGTCACTGTCGACCTAACAAGGCCAGTTTAGCAGGATCTCGTAGGTGTCCGCTACCATGACCCCCATTGCTAATATATCCTGGTGTCTTTTGGAGCGTCTATCTTTGATGATTTTCAAAAATGGGGCATCATCCTTAGAGGGGTTATCTTTTCCTGAATACTCCCAGTACCTGGCCCATTGTTGCTTGTAGTACTCATGGCTATTCTCCGCCTTCTGTTGCTTAACCAGCATCATATAATTCCAGTTGGGTGCTGGTTTTCCTAATCTTGCCTTAAGTGCCTGCTGAAGTTGTTATATGCTGCCTCCCTTGCATCTGGGGTAGCATTAATGTTTGGTGTTCATGTCCCTTAAAATTATCTGGTAACCCATCCCATGCGCACTTGGGACATTTGGCCCAGACAAAGAGGTATACAACCCTTTCATGGAGTCCTATCTTATTGTACAATTCTTTTAATTTAGTCCAGAAGTCTGAATTGACCATTTTTTCTTTTAGGACAGGGAGGTCTTTTAAGATAATTTGTTTTTCCAATGTTGAAAAGGCTTGGTATTTATGGGTAATGGCTCCATCAGGTCCCACTGCCATAGATGTTCTTAGCAGGGCCATTTTGAAGGCACCCTAAAATATCTATTGTACTGTTCTGACAACGTTGTTGGGGGAGGGAGGGGAAGGCAGATGCCTTGCTGTAGGTGAGAGGTAATTTGGGATTTATGGGTCCTACCGCACTTTCTAGGTGAGCTTGAGCCGCATCTAATTCTTTGCTCTGCTCTACACATTTGTGCGCTAAAATGACTAGTGCCTTTAAATCACTCTCCCTTCTTTGTTTCACCCACCACTCTCTTTGTGACGAACTGTGGGGTCCCAGCTGCCTTTTACCGTTTTCTCTGTTAATTTAGCGTATTTATCCCCAGTATGTTTGCCTTTCAGTTTTTTTTACTGAAGTGCTGCACAATTGGTGTAGGTAGGTGGAAATGCCACTTTCTTGCCTGAAATAAAACTTTGCTGGTCTCTGGGATGAATCCGCCCTCAGGGTCAGTTTCATTGCTGTGGGTCTAGAGTCATATGACTTAGTAATGAGTGCAGGTTTCCTTCCCTGAAGTACATGAATAAAACAGATGGATTTTTAGAACAATCCAATATGGACATCTTCACTAACACTTTATGTTATGGATTTATTTAATAGAATTAAAGATGTGTCCAAAGATGTGTGGGTTAGGTTGATTGGCCATGCTGAATTGACCCTAGTGTCAGGGGGATTAGCAGGGTAAATATGTGGGATTACGGGAATAGGGCCTGTGTGGGATTGTGGTTGGTGCAGACTCGATGGGCCGGAAAGCCTCCTTCTGCACTGTCGGGATTCTATTCTATAGAATTCTTTTATGAAAACTGTTATGTTAGAATTTGAACTATATCCACATTATTAGTTCATGTCTCAGTCACTCATCCAGTAACATAACCAGTAACTTTATAACTGCTGGTGAAGCAGATTCAATTCTAGCTTTTAAGAGGGAATTGGATAAATACTAGAAGTTGAAGGTTTGCAGGGCTGTGGGGAAAGGAGTGATACTAATTCCTGCGGCTCTTTCAAAGACGAACAATGGGGTTGAAGTCCTATTGTGTTCCGTCATCCTATGCAATGTACAGCTCCTTTTATGCTGCCGTGTCTGAGTTGATACAAAGCAGTGTGTGGGGTGGAGGGGTGGGTGGCGGGTGGCACGAGAGCGATGTGTCAATCTGTAAAACAAATTAATTCCAAACCACATGGGATGTCACACCAATTCAAATCAGAACTGAAAGTTAAGTGCTCTGCAATACTTCACTGAACATGACACAGATTAGAGAATTGTTATTTCTGTTGGGAATGGCACTGCTGTTGTTAAGATTGGTGATGTGGTTACTATTGATATTGGTGTTAATAATGGTGTTAGTGTCAGTGATGTTGGTGACTGAACTTTTCTCTTCTTACGTCCATTTGCTCTTTGACAACTCCTGTGCCCCACATAGATTCATTGATGTCAAAGCAGAAAATGTAATTGCCCCAACTTTCTCAGCAGCTGATTGATCTGACTGGTCGCAGTAGGGATACGTTTTTATCTTGGGTAATTTTAACTTTCAGCTGTTCAAGTGTAATTTCCAGTGCTGTAGGCAGCATGCCGACCACCCACAGCTCTGTCTTCTTTACCATAACTCAAAGCTCAGCTTTATCCAGCACACATGGCCCCAGCTAAACACAATCAAAAACAACACCCTTCCCTTAAGAAAAATTGATCTGTTTTCTGAAAAGCCTTCTGTTTTAAAATGATAAGATTCTTTCATTGAGGTTTAAAAGTAGAATTAAACCATTCAGGCGTGAAGTCAGGGGGCACTTCTTCACACAAACAGCAGCAGAATTATGGAATTCTTTCTGCTCGGAGACTCTGAATGCTGGGGACTAATTGGAGCTTTCAATATTGGGATTGATAGAATGATTATCAAAAGTTACAGAATAAAGATGTTTAAACGAACCAACACAGAAATACAGAGCAGTCATGACCTTAACTGAATGATACAACAGGTTTGAATGGCCTTTTCATGTTCCTATGTAAGAGGATTGAAGGGTGAAATGGCCTTCTTTATTCTCCTTTGTTTTACCAAGGTTACAGAAGGCCAAATGTGTTAGATTTTGTGATGTCCACCTCTGGAATTGTGCACAGCAAGATCTCAGCCCAGACTGTGCCTACCAATAGGAGTTTGCCAACCATGGTAGATGGGAGATACCATGTGCCCCTAACCCTTTAACCCTAACCTAACCCTGCAACTAAGGAAGAAGAAGGAATTTGCATTTATAAAGTACCTTTCACAAAGTTGGATGGTCCTAAAACACTTTAGAGTGAATTAAATACCTTTTGAAGCGTAATAGGAAATGCAGCAAGCTCCCATAAACAACAACATAATAATGACCAGATAATCTGTATTAATGATGCTTTTAGAGGAATGAATATTGGTTAAGCCACAGTTTTGTAGAAATATACATGAAAGACAGAGGAAAAAGTGGAAGAAGAGTGTAGTGAAGTGAGTGTAGGAGGGACTGAAAAGAAATAAAGGATAGGAAGGGAGATACAGAGGAATGAAAGAAGAATTTGGATTTGTCATATTGCATTATCCAACATCCAGTATTGGAATAGCAGAAATTGACTCTGGATATCCTAACAAATAAAGTTTAAAGTTTTTAATATATGGGAAGACTGAGGTCATTGGGCAAAATTCTCCTATTCTGAGATTGGGTGCTGTCCTGGTGGCTCCGGAATTGCCTGTCCGGCTGACCATAATTACGGCACCCTGCACCAGTCCAGCACAATCATAGGATCATAGAATCCCTATAGTGCAAAAGGAGGCCATTTGGCCCATCAAGCCTGCACCAACAACAATCCCAATCAGGCCCTATCCCCATAACCTCACTCGTGCCCCGACTCTAAGGGGCAAGTTAGCATGGCCAATCAACCTAACTGCATATCTTATCATTCACTTTAGCTCACCTGTCCTCCAACAGGAGACCCTCCGACACGTCAGGAACCCAGAAGCAAAAGGCAAGTAGCCTCAACAAGGTGGTAGCACAGGCTTTCACCATAAGGCTGTTATTCAGGCAGTGTGAGACAACAGGATGTCCTCTACCCACGGATTGCTCAAAGAAGCACACAAACTGCACCTCTCCTGTCTGGGAGGCCATTACCCAGATGGTCAGCACAGGTACCATCCGTCGTGAAGTACCACCCAGTGCAGGAAGCAGATGAATGATCTCATCCGCTACACCTGGGTAAATCCTCTCTCAGCTCCTTTCACTATCAAACTCTCAGTATGGCGTCATGTACTCAACTGACTGTTCTCTTCATGGATCTCACACATTCAGTCATGGGAGACTTGTATCAATACTCACTCTCTCAACAAAACTTTCACAACACCACCATCCCATCTGTCTTGTTGCTTGAACTCCCATCTCTGTTTCTTCTGGGTCGAGCACATTACACACAGGAGACATGTATTTCACCCAACCTCTGCTCCATCTCCTTTGATCACACCTCTTTCTTTTGTCTCCATACAGCCCATACAGCACACAACAAACGTGAGTGAGCCCAGATGGCAGAAATCATCAACATCACTGAGTTTGCTGCTGCAGAGCTAACCGGCGAGGGCAGTGATCGCTCCTATGTCCTATGTGAGACCACATTTGGAATATTGTGTGCAGTTCTGGTCACCTCACTATAAGAAGGATGTGGAAGCGCTGGAAAGAGTGCAGAGGAGATTTACCAGGATGCTGCCTGGTTTGGAGGGTAGGTCATATGAGGAAAGGTTGAGGGAGCTAGGGCTGTTCTCTCTGGAGCGGAGGAGGCTGAGGGGAGACTTAATAGAGGTGTATAAAATGATGAAGGGGATAGATAGAGTGAACGTTCAAAGACTATTTCCTCGGGTGGATGGAGCTATTACAAGGGGGCATAACTATAGGGTTCGTGGTGGGAGATACAGGACGGATATCAGAGGTAGGTTCTTTACGCAGAGAGTGGTTGGGGTGTGGAATGGACTGCCTGCAGTGATAGTGGAGTCAGACACTTTAGAAACATTTAAGCGGTTATTGGATAGGCACATGGAGCACACCAGGATGATAGGGAGTGGGATAGCTTGATCTTGGTTTCAGATAAAGCTCGGCACAACATCGTGGGCCGAAGGGCCTGTTCTATGCTGTACTGTTCTATGTTCTATGTTCTATATGTTCTATGTCGATGCAGAGCTTGGCCTCCTGCAACAATCTAATACGGGTCTCAGCTTCATTACTTCACTGCAATTGACTGTGAATGCAGTATTCTCTGAATTAGCTTCAGCTCATTCACTTAAACTGTCCTTTTGTCTTTTGCAGGTACCAGCAGACTGCAGGCAGCTAGTCAGCCCAGTAGATCACCCAGCCCCTGAGCCGCATCTGAAGAACTGTCACAGTGCTCACCCTCACCCTCCACCAGCGCAAAGACACACACCTCAGTGAGGCATAGCTCAAGGTTAGAATTAGGGTCACTTTCTGGAGAACACCTCACAGACATGTTCTTGCAGCTAATCGGATGCAGGGACAGCCTGGGTCTCTGGCACTCCTGAGGTCATCGTAGGAAGGCCGGCAACCACCATGAAGTCCTTGGCCCAGCAGATCCTGCTGGATTTGCACTTGGCCATGTACTCCATGGCTGCACACTCTTGTTGGCACCATCAGGATGTAAGTCTCATGGGATGAGGCACATTGATCTCATTGCTGCAGGAGTCATACCAGCATCCTCTGGCACCCACAGAGAGGATGAGTATCAACTAGTCACCCTGTGGGCTTCCACTCCAGACGCACCAAGTGTGTGCAGCCACTCAGAGTTCCCTCTGCCTGTTCCCATATCTACTGCAGCAGTGCTAGCTGCTGAGGGTGCATCTGCTCCCTGGGCGGAGAGATGGCAGATGGAGTTTAATCCGGACAAATGTGAGGTAATGCATTCTGGGAGGTCTAATACAGATAGGAAATATACAGTAAAGGGCAGAACCCTTAGGAATATTGATAGGCAAAGGGATCTGGGTGTACAGGTACACAGGTCACTGAAAGTGGCAATGCAGGTGGAGAAGGTAGTTAAGAAGGCATACGGCATGCTTGCCTTCATCGGCCGAGGTATTGAGTTTAAAAATTGGCAAGTCATGTTGCTGCTTTATAGAACCTTAGTTAGGCCGCACTTGGAATATAGTGTTCAATTCTGGTCGCCACACTACCAGAAGGATGTGGAGGCTTTGGAGAGGGTACAGAAAAGATTTACCAGGAGTTGCCTGGTATAGAGGGCATTAGCTATGAGGAGAGTTTGGAGAAACTTGGTTTGATCTCACTGGAGAGACAGAGGTTGAGGGGAGACCTGATAGAAGTCTACAAGATTATGAGAGGCATGGACAGAGTGGATAGTCAGAAGCTTTTTCCCAGGGTGGAAGAGTCAAGTACTAGGGGGCATAGGTTTAAGGTGCGAGGGGCAAGGTTTAAAAGAGATGTACGGGGCAGACGTTTTACACAGAGAGTGGTGATGCCTGGAACTCGTTGCCAGGGCAGGTTGTGATGCGCGATATAACTCACGAGGCTAGAGATGCTCGAGGAAATAAAGGCTTTTATTTACTATTACAATGGAGCTACCATATATAGTACACGATCCCAGACTGAGGGGTCCCAGACAGAGCAGTGACCTTTATACCTCTCCCAGGAGGCGGAGCCCGACTGGGATGTACCATAATAACTATAATACAGGTAGAACAGCCCAACCCTAACCCCAACAGTAACAAGTAGAACAACCCAACCCTAACCCCAACAGCAACATATATACAGACTCATAGTACTGGCCAGACCCTGGCTCAGTACTACCTGGTGGGAACCAACGATGGTTCACCACATTCACCCCTCCTTTGAAGACAAAGGCCGGTGGGGTACAAAAAAAACACAGAATAATTTGTCATCAGTCTATAAGTTCAGACGGTCAGGGGGACCGCACCGTCGTTGTGACCTCCTCAACACTGGCAATGACACCGGAGTAGGCACTCGCGGTGGCGTTCTCCCCAAGGCGGTGTCCAACGGCTCCTCCACTGTCTCATGGGCCGGTTGACCCCGAGGTGATGACGATCCGTTGAGTTCGGACACGCCTTGAAGTGGCGACCATCTCCTGGACTCAGGCAAGCTGTACACGGGAGTAAAAGGGTTAAGTGATGGTCCCGATGCTGCCCGCGCCGTGTCAGGAGGGGAAACAATAGTTGGGGGATCTCTAACAGGAGGTATGGGAGTGACAGGGGTTTCCAAGTCCCCTGCTGGTGCCAGGTCTCGAATCGAGACCGTGTCCTCTCGCCCGTCAGGGTATGCCACATAGGCATACTGAGGGTTGGCGTGGAGGAGATGGACCTGTTCAACCAAAGGGTCGGACTTGCGGGCCCTAACATGTCGCCGCAGGAGGACAGGTCCTGAGTACGTCAACCAAGACGGTAATGAGGTCCCAGAGGAAGACTTCCGAGGGAATGAAAACAGCCTCTCATGGGGAGTAGCGTTGGTTGCCGTACACAGGAATGAGCGTATGGAGTGGAGCGTATCAGGGAGCACCTCTTGCCAACGGGAGACTGGAAGGCTTTTTGACTTCAACGCCAGTAAGACAGCCTTCCAGGCTGTAGCATTCTCACGTTCCACCTGTCCGTTACCCCTAGGGTTGTAGCTCGTGGTTCTACTAGAGGCAATCCCGTATGAGAGCAGGTATTGCCTCAAGTCATCGCTCATGAACGACGAGCCCCTATTGCTGTGGATGTAGCAGGGGTACCAGAACAGGGTGAAAAGATCACAAAATGCCTTGATAACCGTGGCAGCGGTTGTATCAGAGCAGGGAATGACAAAAGGGAATCTCGAGTACTCATCATTGATGTTGAGGAAGTACACATTCCGATCTGTCGAGGGAAGGGGGCCCTTAAAGTCTTTCGAAGGGACGAGTGGCCTTAACAAGTTGTGCCCTGTCGGGTCGGTAAAAGTGCGGTTTGCATTCCGCGCATACCCGGCAGCTTCTAGTTACGGACCTGACATCCTCCACCGAGTAGGGTAGATTCCGGGCTTTTACGAAGTGGTAGAGCCGAGTGACCCCTGGATGGCAGAGGTCATTGTGGAGAGCCTGCAAACGGTCCTCCTGCATACTGGCGCATGTTCCACGCGACAGGGCATCCGAGGGCTCGTTGAGTTTCCCTGGACGATACATGATGTCGTAATTATAGATGGAGAGTTCGATTCTCCACCTCAAGATCTTATCGTTCTTGATCTTGCCCCGTAACGTGTTATTGAACATGAACGCCACGGACCGCTGGTCCGTGATCAGGGTGAACCGTTTTCCTGCCAAGTAATGGCGCCAATGCCGGACGGCCTCCACAATGGCCTGGGCCTCCTTTTCCACCGCTGAATGTCGAATTTCGGGGCCTTGGAGGGTGCGAGAAAAAAAGGCAACGGGCCTGCCCGCCTGGTTAAGTGTGGCGGCCAGGGCGAAATCAGATGCATCGCTCTCCACCTGAAAGGGGATGGACTCATCGACAGCGTGCATCGTGGCTTTCGCGATGTCGGCTTTTAGTTTTTCAAAGGCCAAACGAGCCTCTGGTGCTAGGGGAAAAGAGGTAGACTTGATGAGCGGACGGTCTTTGTCCACGTAATTGGGAACCCACTGTGCGTAGTAAGAGAAGAAGCCTAAGCATCTTCTCAGTGCTTTTGCACTAGTGGGCAGGGGAAGTTCGAGGAGGGGACGCATACGGTCTGGATCAGGGCCGATTACCCCGTTTTCCACCACGTATCCGAGGATAGCTAGGCGGCGCATGCGAAATACACACTTCTCCCTGTTGTAGGTCAGATTCAGGCGAGATGCAGTGCGTAGGAATTTAAGGAGATTGGTATCGTGGTCCTGCTGGTCATGGCCACAGATGGTGACGTGATCCAGGTACGGGAAGGTAGCCCGCAGTCCGTTATGGTCCACCATTCGGTCCATAGCACGCTGGAAGACCGAGACCCCATTGGTGACACCAAAAGGAACCCTTAGAAAATGGTACAAGCGACCATCCGCCTCAAAAGCCGTGTATTGTCGGTCCTCTGGGCGAATGGGGAGCTGGTGGTAGGCAGACTTTAGGTCGATGGTGGAGAACACCTGGTACTGCGCAATCTGATTGACCATGTCAGATATGCGCGGGAGGGGATACGCATCCAGCTGCGTGTATCTGTTAATGGTCTGACTATAGTCAATGACCATCCGGGGTTTGTTCCCACTCTTGACCACCACGACCTGCGCTCTCCAAGGACTAGCGCTAGATTGTATGATCCCTTCCTGTCTCCACGTGGTCTTCGGGGTACATCGCTAGGCTTTTGGAGGCCGTTTCTAGCGTATCCGCTAGTTCTATAGACTTAGTGAGATCGAGATTACCTTGCTCCAACAGTCGGAGTCGGATATAAGACGATCCGATTCCCGCCACAAACGCATCTCGAGCGAGGTCATTCATGTTCTGGTCTGCCGACACTGCTTTGCAGTTACAGCCCCTGGCTAGCTGTAGGAGCTCGCACGCGTACTGTTCCGTCGTTTCTCCGGGTTGCCGTCGTCGAGTGGCTAAAAGATATCGAGCATGCATCTCGTTTGGCGGTTTAATGTAGCGCTTCTTAAGAAGCTCGAGGGCCCCTTTGTAGTCGGTGGCCGCACGGATCGCTAAATATACAGCGTCGCTTACCCTCGCGTGGAGGACCCGGAGTCTGTCGTCGTCTGTGGTGACCGCTGCAGAGGCTGCGAGGTAGTCTTGAAAACATTTCAACCAGTGATCGAAGGTGTTAGAGGCGCCCGCCGCACGTGGGTCCAGCGTAAGACGTTCGGGTTTTAACATTTGCTCCATACTCTCTGTATCGTTTTCCTTTTTTTTTCAACGACGAAAGTTCAATTAATAGTAAATAAAATTGATGCGCGATATAACTCACAAGGCTAGAGATGCTCGAGGAAATAAAGGCTTTTATTTACTATTACAATGGAGCTACCATATATAGTACACGATCCCAGACTGAGGGGTCCCAGACAGAGCAGTGACCTTTATACCTCTCCCAGGAGGCGGAGCCCGACTGGGATGTACCATAATAACTATAATACAGGTAGAACAGCCCAACCCTAACCCCAACAGTAACAAGTAGAACAACCCAACCCTAACCCCAACAGCAACATATATACAGACTCATAGTACTGGCCAGACCCTGGCTCAGTACTACCTGGTGGGAACCAACGATGGTTCACCACAGTAGTGGAAGCAGATACAGTAGTGACTTTTAACCGGCGTCTTGACAAGTACATGAATGAGATGGGAATAGAGGGATATGGTCCCTGGAAGGGTCGGAGGTTTTAGTTAAGTCGGGCAGCATGGTTGGTGCAAGCTTGGAGGGCCGAAGGGCCTATTCCTGTGCTGTAATTTTCTTTGTTCTTTGTTCTTTTGCTCCTGAGCAGGAGATCCGTATGAGGCCAGGTTCCTCCAGGGCTCAGGCCAACAGAGGACGTTTGCCAAGGATGTCCAGACATCAGAATGTAGCAGTCAGCAAGCTACCTCCCACTGCTGCGGATAGCAGGGCTGCACCCAAGCGTAATGGTAGTGTTAGTAAAGGCAAAAAAGTTTTGATGTCATCTCAGGGTCTTGGATCCTCTTACCACTGAATAAATTGCACTTTTTGAAAACCATTTCATGGATATGTGAATATAATGGTTAGATGAAAGTGTTTTGATTTGGATCTTTGCAAACCTCTTATTCTGAGGTTTAGTCTTTCTCACATTCAGAGTGTCTCCTTTTAAGATTAACATTTATGCAATGTCAACTTCATTGCAACTTGTTTCCAGACTCTTGTGTTGTCTCAAGGGATAGCAATGGCTGTGAAAGGCTCATCAGATATTTGACTCCTTGCACATCTGGGTTTCCTCATTGATTGTGTCCCAAACCAAGATCTGCATTTTGGGATGAGAGCCTGATGCTTGTCCACATTTCCTTTGTGGCAGCGTTTGCATCCATATTTAATGTGGAAAATGTCTAGCATCGTCTCACATCGCTATTCTTCCTTGCTGGACTTTAAGTTGACAGAGTACATTAGCAGGACACCGATGACCAGAGTTAAGATCTGATCCCATTGAGTTGCGATCTCTTCAGTCTGAATGCTGGAACCATTCTCTCAGCAATGGTTTGACTATTTCCTTAAAAGTCATGAAATGGCTTGGAAGGCTAGAGAAGATATCTCCTGAGAATCAGACTTAGTTTTACTCCTCTTAAAACCTTTCAGCTATGAGAGTTTCATGGGCATGCCTCCCATGTATCTACTCCTCCATGTCATCAGCACACTCATGTTGTCCCTCAGCATCCCCGAGGATTTCCTGTACCTTCTCACCTGTGTCTTCCGAGGAGGGCTCCTCTAGTTCACCCTCTGTAAGGGCCTCAGCTCTCTGCATAGCCAAGTTATAAAGAACACAACAAACTGCAATGATGTGTAAAGTCCTCTGTATTGCAGAGAGCCACCTGAGCGGTCCAGGCATTTGAATTGCATCTTCAGCAGTCCAATGTTTTGCTCTTTGAGGGAGCCTGCGGTGCCATAAGTGCTTTTCCTCAGATGGAGCCTGAGAACGAGGCACTGGAATTATTAGCCACTGTTTATCCCCAGATAGAAGATACCAGACACCTGCGGGTGACTGAGGATGTAGGCGTCATGGCAACTCCCAGGGAATCGTGCACAAATGTGCCGGTTGTGTGTTCGAAAGTTGCACACCATCTTCCTGTTGACAGAATGGAAGACCTTGGGGTTGATGAACATCAAGGATCCCGTATTGCTACATGGGTGCAGTCTATTGCTCCCTGCATCCTAGGAAACCGAGAAATAGTTGCAAAACCTATGAATCTCTGAGCCTGGCTATCCCCATCCAGAGAAACTTTACATAATGATGGGCCCTCCTGTAAAGAGTATTGGTCACATGTGCTGATGTGTGGCTGACTCTGAAATGTCACACAGGTCCTTGAAAAGACCTGCTGTCACCTTCAGGGCCACTGACAGGGGGATGCTTCCAAACCCACGTTGTGTCAGATCTTCTCGAAGCATGTGGCAGACCAGATGTCTGGACAATTGCAGCCATGCCCTGCACTGCCTCTCACTCATTTGTAGAAAGAAGACTCGTGGACAATAAACCCTTGGGTTGACACATGCAGTGCCTCCTGCTGGAGCTGTACACACAAACGCCTTTCCCTCATTCACCTCTTGCCTCAAAAGAGGATTCGTAGATAAGCTCCCTGGATCACTGGATCCATTCTCACTTTTGGCTCCTCTCTGATAAAAGAGATATTGAAGAGCAGAATGGGTAAAGGGTGCTGAATATAAAGATGTGAATGAGAGAGCGATGGGAGAAGTTGGGCAGCTAAACTTTGGCACCTTAAATTGCATTGTTCCTCATGCTACATTATCCCTTGGGCTCCAATACACACACAGAGGTAAGCAGCATTCCTTTCCGCAGGTATGACATCTGGAGCTCTGTCAGTATGAGAACTTGTGAATTACATCATTGAACCAATATGTTTCTGAACTCCATTCATTGACTTGGTGAATGAATGGAATCTGTTTGGCCACTGATGAATGGCATTAATTGTTAACCTGTGGCTCCCCTTCACTGATGGGATGCACCTGTGCCCTCTTCACTATAGCCTTCACTACCCAAGGCTGCATTCCTGTAACTTTCCCAAATTTGGCATGAATGAAATTTGAGTTGTGCCGATCCATTTCAAAGTACAAAATTAGAAATCTGACTTGGTCTTGCTTACTGAGCAATGGACTCGTAGTCCTGTGTAATTGACCTGACCCTGCCCACTGTAGTGGCACCAACAAGTGATGATACGTTCCAAGTATGTGCCTCACAGCCCAGTTTCACAGTCCCCCTATACTTCTGCCTCCAGACAGAACCGATCTTACTTTTGATTTGGAAGATCCATTTTATATGGACGTCAAGATGGTGGTGAAGTCAGAGAAAGGATACAAAGAAGAAGAGCAGCAGCCAAGAAGCATGGGCAATCGTTGGAAGCATGGTCTACTCCAGCTGCAGGGAGGGGCAGTTCTACAGTCAATGTCCCTGGATGTAGTGTGTCTGTACTGGGCTACAGAAAGTAAGGTGGTGTTCACAGGGGGCATCTGCAGCATAGGGAGCATACAATCTGGGGGTGGAGGGGGGGGGGATTGTGAAACTCTCATGGTGGGAGAGGGTTGCATCTGGAAGTGACTGTGTACAAAGGTAATGGGCTCAGAGGGTACTGTGTCAATGTCCACCACCTTCAGAGGCTGGAGAGGGGTGAGGTTATTAAAGCGTGTTAACCAGAGACCTTAAGGTGAGATTGTAAGCCGAGGTGGGTGGTGAGGGGAGGGGGAACAGACGTGGGGGGAGACTGCTCACGCAGGCAGTATCGAGCACATGGCTCCTGAATCTGCCTTCCATCAGCAGAGGGAATCATGGGGCTGAAATGCATCAGAAATGATATTGTAATTTGAGTAGCTAAGTTTCTTTTAAAGTCTTTTTTTTCTTGTGTGTTACCTTGTGTGTTGTTAGTGGCAACCGTTTCAAAGGGAGATTTAGCTCCTTTTAACTGACCAACCCATGGTTGAAACCATGGTTGGCACGGTGGCACACTGGTTAGCACTGCTGCCTCACAGCTCCAGGAATCTGGGTTTAATTTTGGCCTTGGGTGACTGTGTGGAGTTTGCATGTTCTTCCCGTGTCTGCAGGTTCCCTCCGGGTGCTCTGGTTTCCTCCCACACTCCAAAGATGTATGGGTTAGGTGGGTTGGCCATGCTAAATTTTCCTTTATTGTCCCAAGATGTGATGGTTAGATGAATTAGCCATGGTACTTTATGGAGTTACAGGGATAGGGCAGGGGGGAAGCCTGCAAGATACTCTGTCAGAGAGTTGGTGCAGATGTGATGGGCCAAATGGCCTCTTCTGCACTGTAGAGACTCTATGATTCACAATGAAAGTATCCAGTATTAGTGGGGGAGGCTGGAGAAAAACAGGTGGAACCTCTACCAACACATCGTGAGTCTCCAAGTAAATCAGAGGCACGTGAACAGTGAAGGAGAGAGGGTTGAAGTCCATCTGAACTTAAATGGGATTCTTGATATAGTTCACATTTCCAAAGAGGACTGTGGACAACAGTGACCTTCACAAAGCACTGCAGTCCCAGCCTGTTTAGTGTACGTGGTTAAAAGGGCATATGAGATACTTGTCTTTATTAGCTGAGGCACAGAATTTAAGAGCAGGGAGTTTATGATAGAGCTGTATAAAATGCTTGTTAGGCCACAGCCAGAGTACTGAGTGCTGTTCTGGTCACCACACTATAGGAAGGATATGGTTGCACTGAAAAGGATGCCGAGGAGATTCACCAGGATGTTGCCTATATCAGCTATGAAGAGAGGCTGGTTAGGCCTCTCTTGCCTCAAAATTATGAGGGACATAGATAGGGTAGATAGGGAGAAACCTTTCCCCTTAGTAGAGGGGTGAATAACCAGAAGGTATAAATATAAGGTAAGGGGAAGGAGATTGAGGGAATGTGAGGAAAAGTCTTTTTACCCAGAGGGTGGTGGGAATCTGGAACTCACTGCCTGAAAGGGTGGCAGAGATAAGAACTCTCACAACATTTAAGAAGCATTTAGATGAACACTTGAAATGCCATAGCACACAAGACTATGGACCAAGTGCTGGAAAATGGGATTTGATGGCCGACACAGACACAATGGGTTGAAGGGCCTCTTTCTGTGTTGTATGACTCTATGACCTGTAGCTTAGGCCAAGATTAATCTATCAGCCTTGGTTCTGTAACCCCTAATATTCTTGCCAAACAAAAATCTAACAGAAATCTACCGTGGCAGCACGGTAGCACAGTGGTTAGCACTGCTACTTCACAGCTCCAGGGACCTGGGTTCGATTTCTGGCTTGGGTCACTGTCTGTGTGGAGTTTGCACATTCTCCTCGTGTCTGCATGGGTTTCCTCCGGGTGTTCTGGTTTCCTCCCACAGTCCAAAGATGTGCAGGTTAGGTTGATTGGCCATGCTAAAATTGCCCTTTAGTGTCCTGAGATGCGTAGGTTAGAGGGATTAGCGGGTAAATATGTAGGGATATGGGGGTAGGTCCTGGGCGGGATTGTAGTCGGTGCAGACTCGATGGGCCAAATGGCCTCTTTCTGCATTGTAGGGTTTCTGTGATTCAATCCTCAGTTTCTTTTTAAATTGACTTAGTCTCAGTAATGTTCTGGGAAGGAGAATTCCAGATTTCCACTGCCCTCTGTGGCCCCCTATCCTGACATCACCCTTCAATAGCTTGACTCTATTTTATTATGATACCCTCTAGTTTTGGAATCCCCACCAGAGGAAATAGTTTATGTCTATTTATCCAAACAAAACTCTGTTATACAAGCTTGTTCTCCCATTAATCCTGTGCTCACTGAACCATTGGCCCAGTCTGACATTACCTCAGTTTTAAAATTATTATTCTTGTTTTCAATTCTGTCCATGGCCTCTTTCATCTCTGTAATGTCCCTCCACCTTGTGAGATCTCTTTTCTCCAATTCTGACCCCTCATGAATTCCTGATTTCCTGTGCCCCACCATTAGTGGTTGTGCCTTCATTTGTCAGGCCCTAAGCTCTAGAATTCCCTCCCTTAGCCTTTGTCTCTACACCTCTGAGACACTTAAAATCTGCCCCTTTGAGAAGGCTTTTGGCCATGTAACCTAATGTCTCCTTCTGTGGTTTGGTGTCAAATTTCATTTGGTAATGCCCTTGTGAAGTGTCTAGGATTGGGATGCTTTACTATGTTATAGACTTTTATAAATGCAAGTTGTTCTTGTCTCAAAGCTGTAAATTCCAAGACACATCATATTGTGTCATATTGAGGGAATTCAAAAAAAAGGGGAGGGACAGAGATGGGTATGTGAGATGGTAAAAGAGTGGGTGAGCTTTTGAATATGGGATGAGGTCGTTAGGGGAAGGAAGGGGAAGGCATAGAATTTAACAGAAACACCTTTTTGAAGAGATCATCTCAATTACAGCAGATTTGGGTCGAGATGGAAATATGATGGGTGTTATGTGTGTAATACTGATTGGGTATGCATGGGGTATATCACTTTAATGGGGATGTGTGGGGCACTGTCACTTTAATATATCTGTGTGGACACTGTCACTTTAATAGGTATGTATGGGGGCACTGTCCCTTCACTGGGCATTTGGTTCTGAAACGCCTAATACTATAATAAAAGTGGGGTACAGCTTTAGCTCTCACTATTTGCCATGAAGTCCAAATCTGCAAAGACATCAGTTTTACTGAGAAAAAAAAACATCTGTTTCTTCTCACTCTGCACACTTGGTGTGGTCATGCACTTTTGCCTATCATTGCATTATATGGCAATATTTACACAGAACCTGTCCTTTTTGGGTTAGTCAGAGTTGGCAGTCTATTTAATCCTCAAACCACAGCATGCAAACTGTGGGTGGAGCAATGGGTGTGCTGTAAATACAAATCTATTTGGAAATTCAAAGGAAAATTATAAAAAGGGAAGTTCTGGCCCTTTAAAATAACTTTACATTGATTCCAATTCTTTGTGCCCGACACATTAGGAATCATTTCCTGATTTTATGTTTCCGGCAGAAAGCCCTGTCCAGCTGAAGGAAAAGTTAGAAATTGAAATTTTTGGGAGGACAAAATCGGAAACATGCCTGCACTGTATGGATGTGTGAAAATGTACAAATTCCCTCCTCCCAGGGAGAATTTCTTGTCTCTCTCTTGCATTGATGTACCATGAATTGTACTCTCCTAAATTCTGCCCATCTTCTCTTTTAAATTTCCTTACTTTTGTGTAGGACTGCTGGCTCTGTATTTTTGGAGGTGTTGATTCAGTCAATTGCAAAAGGAGGGGAGAAAATTGACATTTGGATTTTCAATTGACCATCCTTTAACTCAGCAATCATCTCTTTTCCTCCACAAACCATTCCTCTCCAACCCTCCTGTAAGAGTTCACAGGTATTTTGCACATCACCTCCCCAACCATTCCTCCTTGTCCACTGAGGCACTGACCCGAGTTTATGGAAGTACTTGTTCCTCTACAGCCCTTCAATTCATCCTGGCACCCTTCTCCCTTTTCCCCACTCTTAACTCCTTCTCTTCATAGATCACTGCTTTACTTGCCCTATCACTGAATTTATACTGCACCCTGCTGCTCTCCTCCCAATTACATTTCTGTTCTTCTCACCTTCCACAGACCCCACCCTCAGCACTGCTCCTGGATTCTATTACTGGCTGCTCCCACCTGCAGCAGTGATCTCACCCGTAGCATATTGACTTGTTTGGTTTGACATTCACTAACAAGGCAGGAAGTTCAAGTAAGGAAACATCCCAACTCTGCAGCCCCTACATATAAATGGCCCCTGCATACAAAATATTTGGTCTGGGGAGGTGGGTGTGGGATTGAAACAGGCTCACCAACCCCAGAAGCAGTTTCGATGCAGTGACGGAGGAAGGTAATTGGCTTAGATGGAAGGCCTGCCACAGTTCTCTGGAACTTCATCCCGGTTGTATTAATGTTAGGCCTCTAGACCTCACCCCTCACACATCCTCTACCCACTCTCCATGACCATCAGCCTTCCCCATACCCCCTCCATGCCCCTCTTATTATGCATTATGTACAGAACCAATGAAACATGGCAAGTCTTGAAAAGCACATGAAAAAAATCTCCTCTGAAAAATCTGCTCCTCTTATGACCTAATAAGAGTGTCAATCAAGACACTGCTATTCATAGTATCAATAACAGAAACGATACCCAACTTCAAAACTCAAAGTTTCAAAAATAAAACTAGAGGCATTGAATGAAACAGATTAAAGAAAGAATAACTTATTCTAACCTCATAAGTGTTGCAGTAAAAGATGAGCCCACTCAAATCTGTGAGTTCCTGTAAATAAAGTCTTTATTCAAGTATAAGCTGGAGAGACCATCTTGGTTACATTTCAAGGATATTTGCTCAAAGGATCTCTGTGTCACAATTTTATAGTCCTAGGTTTTCACATACCAAAACACTGTTTTTTACAACTCCCATCATCAGTATTGCCTTACCATATGCATCACCGAATCAAGAGTGGGGAGTACTTCGTTCTGTAGATGTTCATTATTATCTCAGTAGTTTCAGCATTTGGCCTCAAAGGAGTCTGGGGCTTACATAGAACATAGAACATAGAACATTACAGCGCAGAACAGGCCCTTCGGCCCACGATGTTGCACCGACCAGTTAAAAAAACAAAAAAAAACTGTGACCCTCCAACCTAAACCAATTTCTTTTCGTCCATGAACCTATCTACGGATCTCTTAAACGCCCCCAAACTAGGCGCATTTACAACTGATGCTGGCAGGGCATTCCAATCCCTCACCACCCTCTGGGTAAAGAACCTACCCCTGACATTGGTTCTATAACTACCCCCCCTCAATTTAAAGCCATGCCCCCTCGTGCTGGATTTCTCCATCAGAGGAAAAAGGCTATCACTATCCACCCTATCTAAACCTCTAATCATCTTATATGTTTCAATAAGATCCCCTCTTAGCCGCCGCCTTTCCAGCGAAAACAATCCCAAATCCCTCAGCCTCTCCTCATAGGATCTCCCCTCCATACCAGGCAACATCCTGGTAAACCTCCTCTGCACCCTCTCCAAAGCCTCCACATCCTTCCTGTAATGTGGGGACCAGAACTGCACACAGTACTCCAAGTGCGGCCGCACCAGAGTTGTGTACAGTTGCAACATAACGCTACGACTCCTAAATTCAATCCCCCTACCAATAAACGCCAAGACACCATATGCCTTCTTAACAACCTTATCTACTTGATTCCCAACTTTCAGGGATCTATGCACACATACACCTAGATCCCTCTGCTCCTCCACACTATTCAAAGTCCTCCCGTTAGCCCTATACTCAACACATCTGTTATTCCTACCAAAGTGAATTACCTCACACTTCTCCGCATTAAACTCCATCCGCCACCTCTCGGCCCAACTTTGCAACCTGTCTAAGTCTTCCTGCAAACTACGACACCCTTCCTCACTGTCTACCACACCACCGACTTTGGTGTCATCAGCAAATTTGCTAATCCACCCAACTATACCCTCATCCAGATCATTAATAAATATTACAAACAGCAGTGGCCCCAAAACAGATCCCTGAGGTACACCACTTGTAACCGCACTCCATGATGAATATTTACTATCAACCACCACCCTCTGTTTCCTATCCGCTAGCCAATTCCTGATCCAATTTCCTAGATCACCCCCAATCCCATACATCTGCATTTTCTGCAGAAGCCTACCATGGTGAACCTTATCAAACGCCTTACTAAAATCCATATATACCACGTCCACTGCCTTGCCCCCATCCACCTCCTTGGTCACTTTCTCAAAAAACTCAATAAGGTTAGTAAGGCACGACCTACCTGCCACAAAACCATGCTGACTATCACCTATCAATTCATTACTCTCCAAATAACTATAAATCCTATCCCTTATAATTTTTTCCAACATCTTGCCGACAACAGAAGTGAGACTCACCGGTCTATAATTCCCGGGGAAGTCTCTGTTCCCCTTCTTAAACAATGGGACAACATTCGCTAACCTCCAATCTTCTGGTACTATACCAGAGGCCAACGACGACCTGAAGATCAGAGCCAGAGGCTCTGCAATCACTTCTCTTGCCTCCCTTACTGACTGACTCCCTGGGGGGAATTTTCCTGTTCCGTCCACCAAGGGAATCGTAGTGGGCGGGGGCCGACTATGCAAATGTCCGTTGACTTTTGGCGGGACTTTCCGGTTTTGGGGCGAGCGCAGCCGGAAAGTCCTACCCCTGTCAGTTTCCTTATTTCCTTAACACCTTTTTTACCCAAGATGTGAAAATCATTAGGTTTACTACTTATGATTCTTAGCTAGTTCCCACAATACTGGGTATATTTCCCATTATGCCTTGAAAGAGCTCTCACATCTATACTTGTCTACTTTTAAAGTTGTTAATACTCATAACTACACTTGTCAAGATGTTAATGTTCATCTTAATGTCAATGTTTATGTTGAATTATTTCAATTGCCCCATTTCACAAGGACATCAATCAATCAAAACAAACACTCCCAGCTTCATAAACAGACCGCTGATGACCTAATACATCAGTGAATCTTGGAGCTCAGCCAAACATTCATCGTGTATTATCCAAAACAGATGGCCAGACACCTGCTTCTCCAAAAAGCCTCATTATGAGTGCTTGGCTGAGTTTCAAGACTCACTAATAAATTATCTCAGCAGGGGTCTGTTTAGATAGGCTGAAGTGGAGCTTTGATTGACTGACATCTTTATGAGGCTATATAAGTGATTCTTTGACTTTTTAAATTGTCTGCATGTTTATTTGGACAAGATTAAGAACTGTGAAGTGGGGGTAAAGCTTCTGTTATCGTTACTATAATGGCTCTGTCTGACTGAAACTTTTGTAGAATTGTAAATGCAGCAGCATTTTTCAAAGCAGATTTTGTCTTTTCATAAGCATGTCAATGTTTTACAGTGTCACTATATGACTCATTTGTTCTGTAAATATTGCATACTGGGTAAGTGAGCATTAAGGGGGATATGGTTGGGGAACAGAATGCATGAAAGGGACATTGGGGTATAGAAGTGGCTTGAAGCATGGAGATAACATGACATTTAAACACACCTTCAAAAAATGTTCCTGAATCCAGATTATGTGGGATTATGAGGGACCATGAGCCACGAGTTCACGAGAAGCAGGTCCAACTTAATGAAAATTGTCGGGGGTGATGGCTTATGAGATGACTAACCCTACAAAGGAGCCAGCCAGATCAAGGGTGCAGGGTACAGGCTCGCACACTTGAAGGTGCTGTTGAAACTTCCTGATGCCGGGAATGGGGTTGATAATTCTGGAACTAGCTCCTGCAGCCATTTTGAAAGCCTTTGGAGTTGGCCTGACTCCATCAAAATCCAGCCTGTTTTACCATGTTGAGCAGCATTAACCAGCAGCAGGAGAGCTTAGAGGACTTTTTATACTAACAGCAGCTACTAGAATTCAAGTAATAAAAATCTGGAATTAAATGCTAATCTCATTAATGGTGACTATGAAACCATTGTTGTAAAAACCTATCTTAGTCACTAATCTTCTTTAGGGAAGTAAATCTGCTGTCCTTACCTGCTCTGGTCTGCATGTCCAGACCCACAACAATGTGATTGATATTTATATGCCTGCTGAAATAGCCTAAAAAAACCTCAGTTTTTTAAACCACTAGAAAGTCTATAAGCAATGAAATGAGATGAACCACCTGGCATCGACCTAGACATCGGAAATGACAACAAAAATACAGCAAACCGAGCCCTGTCGACCTGCAACATCCTCCTTATTAATACCTGGGGGCTTGTGCCAAAGTTGAGCTGTCAGACTAGTCAAGCAAAAGTCTGACATAATCATGTCCACTGAATCATACCTTGCAAATAATGTCACCATCCCTAGGTATGTCCTGTCCCATTGGAAGGAGAGACCTGGCAGAGTTGGTGGTGCAATGGCATACAGTCGGGATGGAATTGCCCTGGGAGTCTTCAACGTTGACTCTGAACCCCATGAAATTTCATGGCATCAAGTCAAACAAGGGCACTGAAACCTCCTGCTGTACCACATACCATCCTCCTTCAGCTAGTGATTCATATTGGTGATTCACTTGGAAGAAACATTGAGGGTAGCCAGGTTACAGAATGTACTCTGGGTGATGTCCACCACCAAGAGTGGCTCAGTAGCACCATTACTGACTGGGCTGGCCAAGTACTAAAGGACATCGCTGCTAGACTGGATCTATAGCAGGTGGTGAAGGAACCAACAAGAGGGCAAAACCTATTTAACTTCGTCCTCACCAGTCCAACTGTCACAGATACATTTATCCAGACAGTGTGACACCACACAGTACTTGTGGAGGCGAAGCCCCTTCTTCACATTGAGGATGCCGTCTATCATATTGTGTGGCAATGCCACTGTGCTGAATGGGATTGACTTCAAATAGATCTAGCAACTCTAGCAATTAAAGAAAAAGAAGATGGATTATGAGAGTAAACTAGCTCAGAATATAAAAACAGATAACAAAAGTTTCTACAAATATATAAAATGAAAAAGAGTGGCTAAAGTAAACATTGGCCCTTTAGAGGATGAGAAGGGGGATGTAATAACTGAGAACAAGAGAACAAAGAACAATACAGCACAGGAACAGGCCCTTCGGCCCTCCAAGCTCGCGCCGCTCCCTGGTCCAAACTAGACCATTCTTTTGTATCCCTCCATTCCCACTCCGTTCATATGGCTGTCTAGATAAGTCTTAAACGTTCCCAGTGTGTCCGCCTCCACCACCTTGCCTGGCAGCGCATTCCAGGCCCCCACCACCCTCTGTGTAAAATATGTCCTTCTGATATCTGTGTTAAACCTCCCCCCCTTCACCTTGAACCTATGACCCCTCGTGAACGTCACCACCGACCTGGGGAAAAGCTTCCCACCGTTCACCCTATCTATGCCTTTCATAATTATACACCTCTATTAAGTCTCCCCTCATCCTCCGTCTTTCCAGGGAGAACAACCCCAGCTTACCCAATCTCTCCTCATAACTAAGCCCCTCCATACCAGGCAACATCCTGGTAAACCTCCTCTGTACTCTCTCCAAAGCCTCCACGTCCTTTTGGTAGTGTGGCGACCAGAACTGGACACAGTATTCCAAATGCGGCCGAACCAACGTTCTATACATCTGCAACATCAGACCCCAACTTTTATACTCTATGCCCCGTCCTATAAAGGCAAGCATGCCATATGCCTTCTTCACCATCTTCTCCACCTGTGACGTCACTTTCAAGGATCTGTGGACTTGCACACCCAGGTCCCTCTGCGTATCTACACCCTTTATGGTTCTGCCATTTATCGTATAGCTCCTCCCTACATTATTTCTACCAAAATGCATCACTTCGCATTTATCAGGATTGAACTCCATCTGCCATTTCTTTGCCCAAATTTCCAGCCTATCTATATCTTTCTGTAGCTTCTGACAATGCTCCTCACTATCTGCAAGTCCTGCCAATTTTGTGTCGTCCGCAAACTTACTGATCACCCCAGTTACACCTTCTTCCAGATCATTTATATAAATCACAAACAGCAGAGGTCCCAATACAGAGCCCTGCGGAACACCACTAGTCACAGGTCTCCAGCCGGAAAAAGACCCCTCCACCACCACCCTCTGTCTTCTGTGACCAAGCCAGTTCTCCACCCATCTAGCCACCTCCCCCTTTATCCCATGAGATCCAACCTTTTTCACCAGCCTACCATGAGGGACTTTGTCAAACTGGAAATGAGAAAATGGCTGAGGCATTGAACAGGTATTTTGCGTTGGTCTTCACAGTGGAAGACAGAAATAACATGCCAGAAATTGATGACAGGAAGGCTATGGCAAGTGAGGACCTAGAAACTATCATAGAGACGCAAGGACTGATTAGGGACAGTCAGCATGGCTTTGTGAGTGGAAAATGATGTCTCACAAATTTGATTGAGTTTTTTGAAGTGGTCACCAAGAAGGTAGATGAGCGCAGTGCAGTTGGTGTTGTCTACATGGACTTTAGCAGGCCTTCGACAAGGTACCGCATGGTAGGTTGTTGCATAAGGTTAAATCTCACGGGATCCAGGGTGAGGTATCTAAATGGATACAAAATTGGCTTCTTGACAGAAAGAAGTCTCACAACACCATGTTAAAGTCCAACAGGTTTATTTGGTAGCAAATACCATAAGCTTTCGGAGCAATGCTCCTTCATCAGATGGAGTGGTCTCTGTTCTCAAACAGGGCACAGACACACAAATCAAATTACAGAATACTGATTAGAATGCAAATCTCTACAGCCAGCCAGGTCTTAAATGCACAGACAATGTGGGTGGAGGGAGCATTCAACACAGGTTAAAGAGATGTGTATTGTCTCCAGACAGTACAGCTTGTGAAATTGTGTAAGTCCAGGAGTCAAGCTGTGGGGGTTACTGATAATGTGACATAAATCCAACATCCCGGTTTAGACCGTCCTCATGTGTGCGAAACTTGGCTATCAGTTTCTGCTCAGTGACTCTGCGCTGTCGTGTGTCGTGAAGGCCGCCTTGGAGAACGCTTACCTGAAGATCCAAGGCTGAATGCCCGTGATGCTGAAGTGCTTCCCCACAGGAAGAGAACAGTCTTGCCTGGTGATTGTCGAGCGGTGTTCATTCATCCGTTGTCGTAGCGTCTGCATGGTTTCCCCAATGTACCATGCCTCGGGACATCCTTTCTTGCAGCGTATCAGGTAGACAACGTTGGCCGAGTTGCAAGAGTAGGTACCATGTACCTGGTAGATGGTGTTCTCACGTGAGATGATGGCATCCGTGTTGATGATCCGGCACGTCTTGCAGAGGTTGCTGTGGCAGGGTTGTGTGGTGTCGTGGTCACTGTTCTCCTGAAGGCTGAGTAGTTTGCTGCGGACAATGGTCTGTTTGAGGTTGCGTGGTTGTTTGAAGGCAAGAAGTGGGGGTGTGGGGATGGCCTTGGCGAGATGTTCGTCTTCATCAATGACATGTTGAAGGCTCCGGAGGAGATGCCATAGCTTCTCCGCTCCGGGGAAGTACTGGACGACGAAGGGTACTCTGTCCACCGTGTCCCGTGTTTGTCTTCTGAGGAGGTCGGTGCGGTTTTTCGCTGTGGCACGTCGGAACTGTTGATCGATGAGTCGAGCGCCATATCCTGTTCTTATGAGGGCATCTTTCAGCGTCTGGAGGTGTCTGTTGCGATCCTCCTCATCCGAGCAGATCCTGTGTATTCAGAGGGCTTGTCCGTAGGGGATGGCTTCTTTTACGTGTTTAGGGTGGAAGCTGGAGAAGTGGAGCATCATGAGGTTATCCGTGGGCTTGCGGTACAGTGAGGTGCTGAGGTGACCGTCCTTAATGGAGATGCGTGTGTCCAAGAATGCAACCGATTCCGGAGAGTAGTCCATGGTGAGTCTGATGGTGGGATGGAACTTGTTGATGTCATCATATAGTTGTTTCAGTGATTGCTCACCATGACTCCAAAGGAAGAAAATGTCATCGATGTATCTAGTGTATAGCATCGGTTGAAGGTCCTGTGCGGTGAAGAAGTCTTGTTCGAACCTGTGCATGAAGATGTTGGCATATTGAGGTGCGAATTTTGTCCCCATGGCTGTTCCGTGTGTCTGGATGAAGAACTGGTTGTTGAAGGTGAAGATATTGTGATCCAGGATGAAGCGGATGAGTTGTAAAATTGCATCTGGAAACTGGCAGTTGACGGCATTGAGTACTGAGGCCGTTGCGGCAATGCCATCATCGTGGGGGATGCTGGTGTAGAGTGCCAAGACATCCATTGTGACGAGGAGTGCTCCTGGTTCAACTGCTCCATGTGTGCTGAGTTTCTGTAGGAAGTCCGTAGTGTCGCGACAAAAGCTGGGGGTTCTTTGTACAATGGGTTTCAAGATGCCCTCGACATAGCCGGAGAGGTTCTCGCACAGGGTTCCGTTTCCTGAAACGATGGGACAGCTGGGTGTGTTTGCCTTGTGTATTTTTGGGAGGCAGTAGAGATCTCCAACGCGTGGAGTACGTGGGATGAGAGCACGGAGGGTGCTCTGAAGGTCCGGATCAAAGGTTTTGATCAGAGTGTTGAGTTGACGGGTGTGTTCTTTGGTCGGATCTGTGGGTAACTGTCTGTAGTGTTCCTCGTTGTTCAGTTGTCGGTACACTTCTTTGCAGTAATCCGTTCTGTTCAGTATGACGATGGCCCCTCCTTTGTCTGCTGGTTTGATGACAATGTTGCGGTTGGTCTTGAGAGCGTGGATGGCGTTGCGTTGTGCTTGGGTGATGTTCGGTGCTGTCTTGTGAGTGCGGCTGATGAATTTGGTGTTGACGCACCTCCTGATGGCTTGGGCATACATGTCAAGTTGAGGCAGCGGCCTTCCGGAGGAGTCCAATTCGACTCTTTCCTCTTTGGTTGCACTGTGGATCTCTCTGTCGGCTGTTCCGGTTCATTGGCTGTCTCATTGTGTTCGCTGTTGGCCTCTTGGGGTTTGTGGAAGAACTCCCGCAGCCTCATTCGCCTGATGAATTCCTCTGTGTCCGCTGCGAGACTGATGGGGTCTATTTTGGTAGTGGGGCAAAAGTTGAGCCCTCGGCTGAGAACTTCGATTTCATCTGGCTGAAGTGTGTAGTCCGATAGGTTGACAATGGACTTTCCTGCAGTGGTACTGTTTTCTACTGTGGTACCGGGGGAGGCTTGGTTGCTGCTGGTGGTGATGCCGAGTTTCTCAAGTTTCCTGTTCTTGGTGTGCATGTAGATGGTGTAGTTCCTTTGTCTCATCTGCTTGGCAGAGTTTCGCAGCTGGTCTGCGTCCTGAGCGGAGGTTGAGACTATGGATTCGATCTTGGTTTCCAGGCTGCCGCGTTTGCTGTAGAGTTGGTGTATGAGGTGTTTGAGGAGGGTGAGAGAGGTGCGACGGCAAAGTCTCTCAGCGTAGTCCGTGTTAAAGGTTGACCTGAGTGGGTTCGTGATCCGTAGTCCTTTCGGTATCTTGTCTGCTTTCTTGCATGTTTAGCATGCATGTTTCTTGCATGTTAGCACTCCTCGTCACAATGGATGTCTCGGCACTCTACACCAGCATCCCCCACGATGATGGCATTGCCGCAACGGCCTCAGTACTCAATGCCGTCAACTGCCAGTTTCCAGATGCAATTTTACAACTCATCCGCTTCATCCTGGATCACAATATCTTCACCTTCAACAACCAGTTCTTCATCCAGACACACGGAACAGCCATGGGGACAAAATTCGCACCTCAATATGCCAACATCTTCATGCACAGGTTCGAACAAGACTTCTTCACCGCACAGGACCTTCAACCGATGCTATACACTAGATACATCGATGACATTTTCTTCCTTTGGAGTCATGGTGAGCAATCACTGAAACAACTATATGATGACATCAACAAGTTCCATCCCACCATCAGACTCACCATGGACTACTCTCCGGAATCGGTTGCATTCTTGGACACACGCATCTCCATTAAGGACGGTCACCTCAGCACCTCACTGTACCGCAAGCCCACGGATAACCTCATGATGCTCCACTTCTCCAGCTTCCACCCTAAACACGTAAAAGAAGCCATCCCCTACGGACAAGCCCTCTGAATACACAGGATCTGCTCGGATGAGGAGGATCGCAACAGACACCTCCAGACGCTGAAAGATGCCCTCATAAGAACAGGATATGGCGCTCGACTCATCGATCAACAGTTCCGACGTGCCACAGCGAAAAACCGCACCGACCTCCTCAGAAGACAAACACGGGACACGGTGGACAGAGTACCCTTCGTCGTCCAGTACTTCCCCGGAGCGGAGAAGCTATGGCATCTCCTCCGGAGCCTTCAACATGTCATTGATGAAGACGAACATCTCGCCAAGGCCATCCCCACACCCCCACTTCTTGCCTTCAAACAACCACGCAACCTCAAACAGACCATTGTCCGCAGCAAACTACTCAGCCTTCAGGAGAACAGTGACCACGACACCACACAACCCTGCCACAGCAACCTCTGCAAGACGTGCCGGATCATCAACACGGATGCCATCATCTCACGTGAGAACACCATCTACCAGGTACATGGTACCTACTCTTGCAACTCGGCCAACGTTGTCTACCTGATACGCTGCAAGAAAGGATGTCCCGAGGCATGGTACATTGGGGAAACCATGCAGACGCTACGACAACGGATGAATGAACACCGCTCGACAATCACCAGGCAAGACTGTTCTCTTCCTGTGGGGAAGCACTTCAGCATCACGGGCATTCAGCCTTGGATCTTCAGGTAAGCGTTCTCCAAGGCGGCCTTCACGACACACGACAGCGCAGAGTCACTGAGCAGAAACTGATAGCCAAGTTTCGCACACATGAGGACGGTCTAAACCGGGATGTTGGATTTATGTCACATTATCAGTAACCCCCACAGCTTGACTCCTGGACTTGCACAATTTCACAAGCTGTACTGTCTGGAGACAATACACATCTCTTTAACCTGTGTTGAATGCTCCCTCCACCCACATTGTCTGTGCATTTAAGACCTGGCTGGCTGTAGAGATTTGCATTCTAATCAGTATTCTGTAATTTGATTTGTGTGTCTGTGCCCTGTTTGAGAACAGAGACCACTCCATCTGATGAAGGAGCATTGCTCCGAAAGCTTATGGTATTTGCTACCAAATAAACCTGTTGGACTTTAACCTGGTGTTGTGAGACTTCTTACTGTGCTTACCCCAGTCCAACGCCGGCATCTCCACTTCTTGACAGAAGCCAGAGGGTGGTTGTAGAGGGTTGTTTTTCAAACTGGAGGCCTGTGACCAGCGGTGTGCCTCAGGGATCAGTGCTGGGTCCAATGTTATTTGTCATTTATATTAATGATTTGGATGAGAATATAGGAGGCATGGTTAGTAAGTTTGCAGATGACACTAAGATTGGTGGCATAATGGACAGTGAAGAAAGTTGTCTCGGATTGCAACGGGATCTTGATCAATTGGGCCAGTGGGCTGACGAATGGCAGATGGAGTTTAATTTAGACAAATGCGGGGTGATGCATTTTGGTAGGTTGAACCAGGGCAGGACTTACTCAGTTAATGGTAGGGTGTTGGGGAGAGTTACAGAGCAAAGAGATCTAGGGGGTACATGTTCATAGCTCCTTGTCACAGGTGGACAGAGTGGTGAAGAAGGCATTCGGCATGCTTGGTTTCATTGGTCAGAACATTGAATACAGGAGTTGGAATGTCTTGTTGAAGTTGTACAAGACATTTGTAAGGCCACACTTGGAATACTCTGTGCAATTCTGGTCACCCTATTATAGAAAGAATATTATTAAACTAGAAAGAGTGCAGAAAAGATTTACTAGGATGTTACCGGGACTTGATGGATTGCGTTATAAGGAGAGGCTGAATAGACTGGGGCTTTTTTCTCTGGAGCGTAGGAGGCTGAGGGGTGATCTTATAGAGGTCTATAAAATAATGAGGGGCACAGATCAGCTAGATAGTCAATATCTTTTCCCAAAGGTAGGGGAGTCTAAAACTAGTGGGCATAGGTTTAAGATGAGAGGGGAGAGATACAAAAGTGTCCAGAGGGGCAATTTTTTCATGCAGAGGGTGGTGAGTGTCTGGAACAAGCTGCCAGAGGTAGTAGTAGAGGCGGGTACAATTTTATCTTTTAAAAAGCATTTAGATAGTTACATGGGTATGATGGGTATAGAGGGATATGGGCCAAATGCAGGCAATTGGGATTAGCTTAGGGATTTTAAAAAAGAAAGGGCGGCATGGACAAGTTGGGCCAAAGGGCCTGTTTCCATGCTGTAAACCTCTATGACTCTATGAGTCCATCGTCATGAAAGAGATAGTGTTGGGCAAGTTAATGGGGCTAAAGGTAGACAAGTCTCCTGGTCCTGATGGAATGCATCCAAAGGTACTAAAAGAGATGGTGGGAGAAATAGCAAATGCACTAATGGTAATTTACCAAAGTTCACTGGACTCTAGGGTGGTTCCTGCAGATTGGAAAACAGCAAATGTGACGCCAATGTTTAAAAAAGGAGGTAGACAAAAAGCGGGAAACTATAGCCCAGTTTGCTTAACTTCTGTTGTAGGGAAAATGCTTGAACCTATCATCAAGGAAAAAATAGCGAGACATCTGGATATAAATTATCCCATTGGTAAGACGCAGCATGGGTTCATGAAGGGAAGGTCATGTTTGACTAATTTGGTAGAATTCTTTGAGAACATTACATGCGCAGTGGACAATGGGGAACCTGGGGATGTGGTGTATCTGGATTTCCAGAAGGCATTTGACAAGGTGCCGCACCAAAGATTGCTACATAAGATAAAGTTGCACGGTGTTACGGATAATGTATTAGGATGGATAGAGGATTGGTTAACTAACAGAAAGCTAAGAGTGGGGGTAAATGGGTGTTTTTCTGGTTGGCGATCAGTGACTAGTGTGCCTCAGGGATCAGTGTTGGGACCGCAATTGTTTACGAATTGCATCGATGATTTGGAGTTGGGGACCAAGTGTAGTGTATCAAAATTCGCAGATGACACTAAGATGAGTGACAGAGCAAAGTGTGCAGAGGATGCTGAAAGTTTGCAAAGGGATATAGATAGTCTAAGTGAGTGGGTGAGGGTCTGGCAGATGGAGTACAATTTGGGAAATGTGAGGTCATCCATTTTGGTCGGAATAACAGCAAAATGGACTATTATTTAAATGGTAAAAAATTGCAGCATGTTGCTGTGCAGAGGGACCTGGGTGTCCTTGTGCAAGAATCACAAGGAGTTGGTTTGCAGGTGCAGCAGGTAATTAAGAAGGCAAATAGAATTTTGTCCTTCATTGCTAGAGGGATGGAGTTTAAAAACAGCGAGGTTATGTTGCAGCTGTATAAGGTGCTGGTGAGGCCACACCTGGATACTGTGTACAGTTTTGATCTCCTTACTTGAGAAAGGATATACTGGCACTTGAGGGGGTGCAGAGGAGATTCACTAGGTTGATTCCGGAGTTGAGAGGGTTGGCTTATGAGGAGAGATTGAGTAGACTGGGGCTATATGCATTGGAATTCAGAAGAATGAGGGGAGATCTTATCGTAACATATAAGATTATGAAGGGAATAGATAAGATAGAAGCAGGGAAGTTGTTTCCACTGGCAGGTGAAACTAGAACTCGGGGGCATAGCCTCAAAATAAGGGGAAGCAGATTTAAGACTGAGTTGAGGAGGAACTTCTTTACACAAAGGGTTGTGACTGTGTGTGGAATTCCCTGCCCAGTGAAGCAGTTGAGGCTACCTCATTGAATGTTTTTAAGGCAAGGATAGATAAATTTTTGAACAGTAAAGGAATTAAGGGTGAGGGTGAGCAGGCGGGTAAGTAGAGCTGAGTCCACAAAAAGATCAGCCATGATCTTATTGAATGGCGGAGCAGGTTCGATGGACCAGATGGCCTATTCCTGCTCCTAGTTCTTATGTTCTTAACTCAACACTGGGCATCCATGCGGTGCTGTGTGAGGCATCAGAGCAGCAACAGAATTGTACCCACCCACAATCTGTAACCTCATGGTTTGGCATATACCCTGCTCTACCATTACCATCAAATCAGGGGAGCAACCCTGGTAAAGTGAAGCCAGGAGTACACACAAACATAAAAATTTGGATCCAGTTAGGCTACTTAACCCCTCAAGCCTGCTCCGCTATTCAATAAGATCATGGGTGTTCTGATTGTAACCTCACCACCACATTCCCACCTAACCCTAATAACCTTTCGCCCCCTTGTTTTTCAGGAATTTTATTAACTCTGCCTTAAAAATATTCAGAGACTCTGTTTCTACTGTCTTTTGAGGAAGAGAGTTCCAAAGACTCAGGGGGGTGACCTTACCAAAAAAATTCCAAGTGCCGAACAAGCATGAAACCGGGAAGAATTGCACCTTTTGTTTGGGCGAGCTCCGCAATGCAATCATACAGCACTTAGAAGTGTGTGTGTGTGAGAAATGGGTGTGTGTGTAAGAGAGATGAGTGTGTTTGAGAGAGATGGTCCCCACCAACAGGACCCAGATGTGATGGCCACCCCTTGGGTGGTCGGGGGCAGGGCTGGGCATTGCCTCTTGGGCAGTTCCAGCCTGGCACTCCCAGCCTGGGACCCTGGCAGAGCCAGCCTGGCACAATGGCAGTGCTCAGGGGGCTCTACTGGAGGGCCCCGCCAGAGTGGGACAGACAGTGGAACTGCATCTTCAGGAACCAGAAGCACTGTTCAATGATGGACCAGGTGGCAGCGTGGGCCTTATTGTAGCAGGTCTCCGCATCGGTCTCGGGCCTCCACATTGACATCATCAGCCATGACTGCAGCAGGTAGCACTTGCCTCCCACGAGCCATCCCAACAGCCTGGGGTGGTCCTCAAAGGCCCCAGGGATGTCTGAGCTCCGCAGGATGCAGCTATTGTGCACGCTCCTTGGGTCCCGTGCCACACATGCATGACGTTCAGAAGGTGGTCACACACAATCTGAATGTTAAGTAGGGAACTCCTTCTGATTGATGAAGGGCACCCCTTGATCATACGTGGCCCTCTTGGTGAACTGCGTCCCGCCGAAAGCCCTCTGCACATGGGACATCCAGGTGATGGCAGTGAAGCTTGCAATCTGTGCATGCTGTTGCGCCTGGCCCATGTTAAAGTGGATTTAATTGCCTGCCTGTCCATGACATCAAAGGCCATGCGAGTCCTGTAGCCCCTGGGCCTCCGTTTCCAACATCCTTGGCACTTCCCCCCACCCCCCCACCGCACTGCCGCCACCCCTATTATTTGCTACCAAATAAACCTGTTGGACTTTAACCTGGTGTTGTTAAACTTCTTACTGTGTTTATCCCAGTCCAACGCCGGCATCTCCACATCATGGATGTCAGCAGTCAGCCTATCCAGCAGGCAACCAGTATTACATTAGTGGGGTTGGGACTCAACCTCATATGAAACCCCTCAGGGGTTGCACAGCAGCCAGGGGGAATGCACGCAACACATGTCCCAAACCAGTGGCGACCGTTGGCCTTAGGACCGCCAGATCGGCACAAGCCCCTCAATCCCCCGCACCCTGCAAGCCCCCAACCTCACAGCGCACCATGGCAGTGTCTGACACACCCCCTGAACCCCAGAGGTAGTGCTCAGTGGTACTCACCTCCTTGCTCCCCTTTGCTATTGCTGTGCCAGAGCAAGGCTTTTATGGCATAGTAGTGATTTACGCCAGAGAGGTGGGAAGCATCCGGGAGGCATATGTGGCAAACCTGCAAATGATATTGAAATCCAGTCAAATTCATACTAATAACCTCTGGTTCACACATCAAAAAGGGGTTGGGAAGATACCAGCAAAAAATTGGATTTTTAGCAGCACGCGCTGATTTCCCAGCCTGCCACACTAATCACTGGGCAAGGTGGTAAGATTGCGCCACTAGTGTCATAATGGTGAGAATAACGGAGTGATCCATGCAGGTCTCTAAAGCGCATTCTGCACCAAAATTATTCCACACAGTCACTTTTTTGGAGAGTTATGCACAGGCATTAGGTGACTGGGGCCTAAATACACCAGTGAGCCTGGCTTCAGAGCACTCAGGCGCCATTCTGCATGGGCACCCTGATCTCACAGTGCACTGGGACATCCCCTCCCTCCTACAACGAACATAGGGACCACCCCACCCCCATTGATGGCAAGTTCCCCCACTCCCTTTCCAACATGGGTTGCCAGCATTAGGCATTAGAGCCCTCCTAATGGTTCCCCCATCATGAGCTTGCCCGACATGACCCCTGACATGCTCCCCCATCATGACCCCCAATGTGCTCCCCCCCAATCATAGCTCCCCTACATAGCCCCCTCCCGTCATAGCCTCACTCAGGCCCCACCCTTTGCCACTGTCTCTGGCACACTAGTGGTGCCCAACTGGCACTGCCAGTGTGCCAGGTGGGCACTGCCCAATGGGCACTGCTGGACCATGCCCCTGGCCATGCCTCCAATTTCCCCGGTGTGGCCTTTGCACCTGGTCTCCACTAGTGGAGACCAATATTGATTTGTGCTGGTGTGACTTCCCAACAGAGAGGTGGGAACATTCTAGAATAGAGGACTATCACGTGCCGAACTCACTAATGATATTGAGATCTAATCAATCTCATGCTAACCGTTCTCACGTCCTTTCTGGGTGCGAACCGGTTTGTGCCAGTAGAAAGGAGCCAGGATGATTGCAGGCCATTGGAGCTTATCACATCCAGGTCCAAATGCTGGGTGTGGAACCGATTTTTAGGCCTGCACGCTATTTTCCAGGATCAGCGTGATCTGTGCCAGGCACGGCGAGATCAGAAAATCGCTCCCATCATCTTTAACCACATCACATGGACTGCAGTGGTTCAAGAAGGCAGCTCAAAATGGCATTTAGAAATGGGTAATGAAAGATGGCCCAGCCAGCGATATGCACATCCCCTGAAAGAATAATTTAACAAACATCTCTGGACTCTTTACATAACCTGGTGTTGTTAAAACTCTTACTGTGTTTACCCCAGTCCAACGCCGGCATCTCCACATCATGACTACCATCGACACCGCAAACTGCCGGCTCCAAGTGGAGAGGATCGCCAAGAAGCTCGTGCATAACGACACAGACATCAAGTTTCTACATGGTATTTGCTACCAAATAAACCTGTTGGACTTTAACCTGGTGTTGTTAAAACTCTTACTCTCTTTACATATCCCATGATAAATATCACCCGTTGGTGGGGATTTATTTGTTTTAAGGGCTGGAGTGGGGCTTGAACCCAAACATTTCTGATTCACGGGCAAAAATGCTCAGACTCATCCAAGTCTTCTTGGGAGTGATCATTCTGGGATTGCGGTTGTCCTTTATTTCAGGAAAATATCCCTCCTTCAGTTTGCTCCGCTCTTCTGAGAATACATGTTGGATTGGAGCTTAAGGCATTAGCCACTTTTCAATGCCTTGGCTTGAATTAGTTTTCTTCATGTTTGAGGCTGGACAGTGAGCAGTGAGCTTATCACATCCAGGTCCAATTCCACCCTTATCTGTATACACAGAAATTCCAACAGTGGGCAGTGATCAGGAATTCCTGATGCTTTCCTCTGCCCAGGAACTGAAGCCAATGTTGATATCTCCACTCTTGCTCAATTGAGCACAGCTGTTTCCTCATTGGCCAGGGATCCTGATCTTTTAGCTTGAGTGCCGCATTAGACACAGTGGTGTTCTTTTTTACTTACTAACAGATAAGATTTGATAGCTATTATAGGATTATTGTGATGAGCTTTTGGACCCTTGAGGGGCAATAAGGAGCCATCCATCTTGTGTGGAACATTATTTCCCCCTGAGTTGCATGAGCGTACTATGATGCAGCAATTGAGAATGGACCTCACAGGGAGCAAACAGGCCAGGCACAAGCAAAAATTCCTTCAAGGTACACACATGTAGAGTGTACCTTGAACACTCTACATGTGTGTACCGTGAATTGCGTAGTCCCTTTAAAACAGCATGGCAGTTTTAAAGGGACTACGCAATTCAACAAACGGGGCACGTGTAGCAAACAGAGGTTAGAAGGAATTATGTACTGGAGTCACATTTCAGGTAAACATGGCACATTTCCTTCACTGAAAGACATTAATGAGCCAGTTGAATTTTAATTACAAATTGAAACTTCAGGGCCACTTCTACTAACACCAGTTCCTTATTTCCAGGTTTTTAAAAACTCAAATCAAATTCTCAAATCGTCAGATAGCTCACATTAATCCAGGGATTACACGTCCAGTAACATAATCACGGCACTGCTTTATGCATAAACATGTAGCCATGATAAATACTACTTGCGTATGAAACTGGCAGGAGAATATGCAGAACCTCATGTTCAATACATGGGGTTTGACATCCACAACTCCTCACACAGCAGATGAAAGGTCCCCAGAAACACACTAAAACGTCTTAGCCCCAGGACCCCTGATGTAGCATGCACTTCAGGATGTCTCTTGAAGTTTAACATGACCTCATCCAAACTCAAATCCTTGTATTCATTGTCAGTGTGTATTTGTTTAATATTTTAAACGTTTGACCTTTAAGCAAAATTCTGTTTTCGATTACTTGACAACAGTAGCCCAATTAAAGTATTTTTAAGAGTGGTACGAATGGAAAATCTGTGTTTTCAATTTCCCTTACCTTCCGGTCCTCTCAATGCCAAGTAAGTTTTTTTTTGCCTCTCTCACACACCAAAGAATCTGACTGTCAATCTGTGATTCATTTCATGCTGGCCTTGTGGCAGTGTACAATAGTACAAAGGAATTTGGCTGTTCCCTTTTACAACATTGGAGGAAACTCAGTCAGGTTCAAACTATGTAAGAAATTGGGTTAGCCAAGCCTAGTCAAATTAAGAGCCCTCATTGTGGGCAATTCAATGTTAGCTGCGCTTGTTTCTTTGGGGCACTGCACCTGGTGTGATTTTTGTTTGAGGCTGGTGTTGTGCCAGCTCTGTGGCTTCACTTTGGCTGCCCCTCAAACTGTTGCTTTCCTTTTTTCTCCTGCAGCGTGAGTAAGTAGGCTGGCAGGCATCATGTTTCTTTATGAATAACAGAATGAAAACATTCTTTCCCTGTTCATTTTCATTCATTCTTGAGTTGTGGACATCATTGGAAAGGCTGGCATTTATTGCCCACTTTTGGGTGCCCTGAGAAGATGTGGTGGATGCTGTGGAGTGGTTTGATACAAAAATGGGGGTGCGGGGAAGGGGTCCAAAAGCTCCTCTGGAGGACAATGAAGTGTCTCACCACATTGGCGAAGGCCAGAGCAATTAAGGATGTCTGGTTTCCAACCTTCCCACTTTTGATTCCCCTTGAGGGAGTAGGTTTATCGATTCCACATTTCATTCTGCAGATTCCACAGCATGTAGAGGAGGGTCCTTCAAAACCTGAAATCAATATCTCCCAAGAACAAAGGAACCTTGACTCCAATTAAACACCTCAAGATTCGGGCCATCCTTTCTCAGACATCGAGGAAGTATGTCATGTGATCCCCCGGAAGCTGCACTGTTTTCACTACGGAACTGAACTCTGGCAGTTACTGTTTGACCTCCCATGTGAACAGAACGCCAGGCAACAGTCTGTGTTGTCTACCATCAAGTCAGTAGCAACAGAAAGAACCCTTGCCCCTCATCAAATCTTCCCAACTGCGGGAACCTTGGAACTCATGCCTCAAGCGTAACTCAATCTACTTGCCTCTTCCGGTCGTGGAAGTCTTGCTCTGGAAAGATGGAGCCTCTACAATCAGTCAACGTCCCCTCAGAAGAAACATTCCTGTTGACTTCTGATTCTGGACTCTGAACACATGTAAAATCCATACTTGAATTTTCTTGTGGTCATGTCCTGAACCTTCTTCCTTTTTTCCTTTATTGTGTGAGTGTAAAAGGGGTGGACATTGCAAAACCCCTCACAAGCAGTGTGTATGTAAAATAAACCAACTCTTGTTATTTCATCATACCCCAAGTTTGCAGTGCAAGTTATTTGTAGAGGATGGGACCATTTCCAAATTGAAACTTGGGGAAAACACGCTATCATTTATAAAGAGGGAATCAGAATAAAAAAACATTGTTCTGTTTTCGGACGAGTAGAGAGTGGGGAAATCAGGGAAGTTTAAATTGACCCCTCCCCTCCGGTCCATACAGGACGTCCTTGGTGCTTTGCTGCCATTGAAATGAGACCAAGGCTCAATATCTGGGGAGTATAAGGTTTCACCCTTCATGTTTGGGGACCACAAGCTATGCTCTCCACACGGCCAATGATGCTTTGCCCCAATTTTTAGATGCTTAAATTCCAGGCCCCACTAACAGTAACAAGCAGCAGCTCTGTCAGCTGCTCCTCCAATCAAGGGAGCTCAGCAGGTGTTAACATGTCTCCTCACAACTCATGGACTCTTCAGTGCTGTCTTCAATGGAAATCCATCTGACGATAGTCACGAGGGTGCTCTTCCACCTTTTGTCTGAAGTGCATGCCATTCCTGGGAGTCACTGCACCAGATGTCCAGATGGGTGCAACTATATCTAATGGGGACACCCGCACTGCCACCTTTATGCTCTCCTCCCCCCCCCCCCCCCACCCCCCCGCCCCCCATGATGAGGATGCGTTTGGCAACCAAGCGAGGTGGCGCATGACACCAAGGTTGCCACCTTCAAGACTCACAGATTGCAGGGAGGGAGTGAGAAGTCTGGGATGGATAACCTCACAGACTGTCTGTCGCTCTCTCTCTCTCTCCTGCAGCTGCCAGGTCACAGAGATGACGGAGACCCCAGCTTTTTAGGTAACACGTGTCATATGAGCTGCCAGATGTCGCAAGCCACTGTAGGCTGTGGCTCCGCAAGAACACAGTGCAACACTTGTGCCATGTCCTTGTGGACCTGACACCTCGAGGGTCAGGGGGACACCCGGTCCCGGTATAATGAGGCCCATGCTATCATGTGATCTATTGTTGAGTGGCGCATTGGCCTCCTAAACATGCGGTTCTGCCTGGACAGCTCTGGCGGGCCCCCCAGTACAGCCTCTGAGGGCCTTCTGCATTATCGTGGTCTGCTGTGTGCTCCACAACCTGGAGCAGCAGCAGGGAGACATCCTAGTGGAGAAGAACCAGGCTGACATTTCTGAAAAGGAAGGGGCTGGAGAATGAGGAGGAGGAGGCTGACAAGGAGTTGGAGGATGGAGGACAGGTGGCAGCAAGGGTCCGACAGGGCAGGGCAGCGAGGGAGGCCCTCATCGCCACAAGTTCTCTGACTAGGAGGTGTGCAGTCCACCATCTTCAACCTGCCCTCCTCTTCCCCCTGGAGCCTGAAAACCCCACCCACACCCTCCGCCCCCAAACCTTGACCGCACACCCCGCCATGGGTCCCATTGACATCACACCAGGTTGATGAGCCCGGGTTGGCCCTGTTAGCAAGTCTGGTGCAGGCAAGATGGTGATGATGACTCGCTATGTGGAACTGTGATGCAGCTCTGGTGCAATACAAGTCTGACTCCTACCTGTTCTCTGACCGCACACTGGTGCCTGGGTTCACGTCTGAGTGAGGGTTGGGAGCACTGCTGTCCAATGCTTGGGTTAGAGGAGGTGGGCAGTCTCAGGGGCCGGTGGGTTCTGGGGATGCCATGACAGGTTGTGTGACACTGTGGGCCTACAGGGCACCCAATACCTGCTGGGACTGCTTGCGATGAGCACTTGGAGTGTCATGCCAGTCAGGTGCAGGCACAGGTATTGGGAAATGGGGATCACATACTCAATGGCCGAAGGGCTTCTCCCACACAGAATGACACTCTGAGCCCCTCTGGGTATGGTCGCTGTACGGTCATCCCTCTCGGTGGCGAATCACAGACAGATTAGCCACAGCTGCGGAGTGCAATTACATTTATTCGTGAGATCTCCTACGGGACTGCTTGGAGTCAGTGGATTGGTCAGTATTTTAAAACTTTGTGACCAGCTTGAGTTGGGCGGCACGGTAGCACAGTGGTTAGCACTGCTGCTTCACAGCTCCAGGGACCTGGGTTCGATTCCCGGCTTGGGTCACTGTCTGTGTGGAGTTTGCACATTCTCCTCGTGTCTGCGTGGGTTTCCTCCGGGCGCTCCGGTTTCCTCCCACAGTCCAAAGATGTGCGGGTTAGGTTGATTGGCCATGCTAAAAATTGCCCTTAGTGTCCTGAGATGCGTAGGTTAGAGGGATTCGTGGGTAAATATATAGGGATATGGGCGTAGGGCCTGGGTGGGATTGTGGTCGGTGCAGACTCGATGGGCCGAATGGCCTCTTTCTGTACTGTAGGGTTTCTATTTCTATTTCTATTGAACGAGTACGCCACTACGGTAACTGACTTCATTAGTAAGTGTGTGGAAGACTGTGTGCCGAAGAAGCAAATCCGTGTGTTCCCCAACCGGAAACCATGGGTGAACAGGGATATCCACTACTTGCTGAAGTCAGGCGACCCTGACCTATACAAGAAAGCCAGATACGATCTAAGGAGATCCATCAAAGATGCCAAAAGACAGTACCAGACCAAGCTAGAGTCCCAGGCTAGCCACACCAACCATCGCCGACTATGACAAGGTTTGCAAGATATAACAGGCTACAAGATGAAGGCTTAATGCATTCTAAGCCCATTTTGAGCAAGAGGTCAGCGAGAGCATGACCTCCACCCTGGAAGCCCTGGATGAACCTGTATCTGGGGTCACCATTGCAGATGTCAGAGCAGCTTTCTCGAAGGTCAACCGACAGAAAGCGACTGGCCTGGATGGGGTACCCGGACAAGCACTCAGATCCTGTGTGGATCAGCTGGCGGGGGTATTCGCAGACATCTTCAATCTCTCCTTACAACAACCTGAGGTCCCTACCTGCTTTAAGAAGATGACCATCATCCTGATACCCAAGAAAAACCAAGCAGTGTGTCTTAATGACTATTGGCCGATGGCTCTGACATTCATCATTATGAAGTGCTTTGAAAGACTAGTCATGACACGAATCAAATCCAGCTGCCAGGACTACCTGGATCCACTACAGTTTGCCTACTGCTGCAACCGGTCCATAGCAGACGCCATCTCCCTGGCCCTGCACTCAACCCTGGAACACCTAGATAACAAAGACACCTATATCAGACTCCTATTTATTGACCACAGCTCAGCCTTCAACACCATTATTCCCACAAAATCGCCCGATGGTGTCCGATGGCCCTTTGAGTCTGGGCCAAGCTCTCGAGGCCCACAGCAAGTGCCCTTTGAAACTGGGCCAAGCTCTGCAGCCCCTCAGTGATGGCCCACTGGGACTGGGCCATGCTGTCAAAGCCTGCAGCCATGGCCCATTGTGTCTCGGGAATGTTCCCGAGCCCCTCACCCATGCCTGCTGTGACTCAGCCATGCCTTGGACCCTGCCACCCATTGCGACCATTTTCTGACCCAGGCTTTCCACAGTATGCGCCACCCTTGCAGTGTTGGCTTGGGCACCATACTGTACCTGCACCTGAAGGATTTGGGACTCTTCCCAACAGCCTCGCATTTCCTGCAATGTTGCTGACACCCACGCCTGCATTCCCCAGCTCTGCTGCTGCATCTCCAGCAGCTTTGGGAGAACTGATCCATCAGCTGGCAGTTGGCTGAAGGCCAGCTGATTCCTTGGCTCCTGAAGCTCCTTCATGTGCCTGAGCTCTTGGACATTCCCACCTCCACCCGATGTGCATCAATAGCTGTGTTATTCGCACTGATATTCCAAGGGTGTTATTTCACTGGCTGTCTTGTCTGGAGACAATACACATCTTTTTAGCCTGTCTTGATGCTCTCTCCACTCACATTGTTTTGTTTCTTAAAGACTTGATTAGTTGTAAGTATTCGCATTCCAACCATTATTCATGTAAATTGAGTTTGTGTCTTTATATGCTCTGTTTGTGAACAGAATTCCCACTCACCTGAAGAAGGGGCTTGGAGCTCCGAAAGCTTGTGTGGCTTTTGCTACCAAATAAACCTGTTGGACTTTAACCTGGTGTTGTTAAACTTCTTACTGTGTTTACCCCAGTCCAACGCCGGCATCTCCACATTATTCGCACTAGACAGTGACCAGGAAGTCTCACCACTAACCCGTCCCATCGAGGTGCTAGCAATCCCACCCTGTCCCTGTAACCTCATGTATTTACCCTGCTAATCCCCCTGACGCTAAGGGGCAATTGAGCATGGCCAATCAACCTAACCTGCGCATCTTTGGACTGAGCACCCAGTGGAAACCCACACAGTCAGGAGGAAAATGTGCAAACTCCACACGGACAGCCACCTGAAGCTGGAATTGAACCCAGGTCCATGATGCTGTGAGGCAGCCATGCAAACCACTGTGCCACCATGCATCCTGTTCTAAACAAATTATAAAATTGTGCATATGGTCCCTGAGCTACTTCCTGCTATGGTGATGTTATTGATTCATTGATTCAAAGGATGCAACTTTTCTGGTCACTTTTGGAGGATTGGTATGATGACACCATATGGAACTTATGAATTAGGGTAGTTTTGGGGATTAGAAATAGTTGTGGATATGTAAGAAGGCTGGAATGACCACATATTTCTCAGAAATACATATCTTGCTCTGCCTCCAGCTAAAGCGTCTCCCACTCCCCTCTAATTGCCACCAGCATTTTCTCCTCAAGGGTGTGAATTCATTGGAGTTATGCTTCCACTCTCCTGATCCGGTTCTGCTGGTGCTTGTATGTATCATCTTGTCCTGGAAAAAAATGTGGTGCTTGTAAATATGTATATGACAGATGTGCTTGTGTGTGATGCCTAAATAGCTGTTGAATGTGCCTGAGGTGTGAGCATTGTCCATGGGGATGCAGTAGTGTATGTTGTGTGGATGTCCGTCCTGGTGAACAATTTGCTTGTGGAAGGCATCACAGTTAAGTCTGATTCTATCCTGCCCTGCAGCCTACATAGGCTTTCCAGCAGTGATCAGGAACAGTAGAAAGAACTCCAGATGATTTCCAGCTCCTTAGTTCGGTGAAATTTGAACCACATGCTGCACTCTTTTTATCTAAGAGTAGGTAATTCTTCAGATGCAATTGAATGCTTAAATGGGGGGGAATGCTGGGATGAAAGAAAAAGGGCCAAATGGCTTTCCTCATCTGTAACTATACTGTAAATGCAGAACAAACCAAGGACTGAAGCTAATGTCTGTATTTTATGACTTCACCCCACACCAGGCAGTGTTATTAACGCAGCAAGCCACTTAGGGGTTTTAACCTGAATCTTTTTATTGGCTAGATTAAACATTTTCTAGTTTCATTATAGCCTTTGGGCAAATAAAAAATTCAATCTGAAAAAAAATCTAAATCTGAGTCTTGTTTTCACTCATCTGATCAGATATAGCTGCGGAAGAGAATAATTACTTTAGGCTGGCGTTCAGAAATAAATTCCTCATCCCTGTTTCACTGCTGGTTCCAAGCTTGATGATTGCCATATGAATGCAGCAATGTTGATGAGTAATTGTGGAGTGGTGCCGATGGGTTGAGCTCTCCTGGGATCCATTCTGGAACAGGTGCAGTAAGAAATAGCAGTGCCAGAACTGCCAGCCTCCTCTCCATCAAACAGAGTGGGGCTTTGGATCAGGGACTTTAAAAAGCTCATTGGGACCAAGTCAAAGGAAAGAAGGAGCTGCAGACAAGCTGAATGAGAGAAACCTGATTCCTACACTGGAGAACTTACAGGCATTCTTGGATAAAAGTATATTTTCCTATAATTATGTATGTGAAAATACATCAATCTTATCTCTTAACAATGTCACAGATTCTTTGATTTTAAAAATACAGGGAATGGTAATCTATCTCCCCCCCCCCCACCCCCTGCCCCCCACCCCCTCCGCCACACACAACAGGGAGAATTAGTCCCCCCCCCACCCCCCCACCCCCTCCGCCACACACAACAGGGAGAATTAGTCCCCCCCCCACCCCCTCCGCCACACACAACAGGGAGAATTAGTGTGGTGCAGTCCTCCAATTTATGGCCTCAACTTTCAGACTGGGTGAAGGGGTAAGATGGCTTTATGGGCCTGGTGGTTCTGATAAACTGATATACACCAGGGTTCTCTTATTAATTCAGTCAGTTTCTGGGTGCCCTGAAAAGGCTTCTGCATTCTTAGTGACACTCCTTGTAAAGGGCAAGATTAGGATTGTATAAACTGTCAATCTTCACTGCCTTGATGTTGTGCTTATAAAGATGCAGTTTTTCTGAGGAAGTACTTGTGGTTAAAGGAGGAGGCCATTCAGCTCCTTGAGCCTGTTTGAATATGGCTGATCTCAACTTCATTTACTCACCTTTAATTCATATCTCTTGATACTCTGAGTCAACAAAATCTACCTCAGCTTTGAAAACTCGAGTTGACCCCAGAATCCACCAACTTTTTTGGGAAAGGATTATCAATTTCCACCTTGCTTTATATGAAAAAATCCTCCCTGATTTCTCTCCAAACTGATGAACTCTAATCTTCAGACCACATCTTCTTGTTTTGAACTTCTTACCAGGGGAACTACTTTCTCTGTATTTACTCTATCAAATTATATTATCATTTGAACACATTGATCAGTGATTCAAACTCAAAGGAATGCAAATAATGACTATGCAACCTGTTATCATGATTTAACTCTTAAATCCCCATATAATTCTGGTGAGTCTGCATTGTACCCCCTAAGGGGGCGATTTTACCATCACGTTGTGCCCGTTTTCAGGTGCGAAAACTTGGTAAAGTCAGACGTGAGGTGAGTAGCGTGATCCACGCTTGCCTCCTCGCCGGTTCCCCCTTTACCAAGGCCTGAAAATGGACACGATCGGAAACCCGCCCAAAATGGGCACGACAGCCATTTAAATGTATTTGCACTCATTTCAATCTACTTAATGAGCTGCATGCCCAACTTCACTGGTACGTCCCCCTTTACCACCGCATTCACCCATCTGGAATCGGCCTAAAACAGACACGCTCCATAGAAGTCTGATTCGGGCGCTCTGTCAGTGACGTTTAGTGAGGAGGTAAGTGCCTAGCATCTGATGGCGCCAGGCTGTTTACAGGAGTCCTTTGTGGTGGCCATTTTGTTTTTCAGTGTTGGGGGGGGTGCTCTTCGAGTGCGTGCGGGTGGGGGCTGTTGTTCAGCAGCGTGTCCAATGTCCGATTTGCAATACGGACATGGGTCTCAGCACTGACCTTGGCTCTTGTGGATGCTGCTGGGTCCTAGTGCACTCAGCACTCTGCAGCTGAAGAATGTGCACAAACCCCTTGGAAAGTGCACTGCTGCAGCCTCAGAACTTTACAAGGAGCTGTGATTCTAGGGAGCATGTGGGCGAGGATTGGGGGTCTGCAATGTTGGAGTGCATGTGGGTGGAGGATGAGGGGGATGGGCAGCATGTGTTGCTGGGTTAGGGGCAGCAGCATTCCTTAACCTTTCTCTCCTTCTCCAAAACTCTCCCCTTCAGAGTGACGAGATAGCTTTTGCGATGCAAGCGATTGATCTTGCTATTCTTTTGGTTGCTGCTGGAGCTGAGGAGGAGGAGCGGGAATATGAATTGCGGGCAGAGGAGGCCCAGGCCTTACCACTTGCAGGAGTAGAGGGAGACGGCCACCAGAAGCAGGAGGTGGCCGCCTTTTGCCCAGAGGGGGGTGTGCAGGAGGAGGAGGGAGTGGAGACCCCGGCAGTTCCGTGCACGAGTGCCATTTGAACAGATGTCGGACACTATGTGCCGCCGCCAACGGCTCCTCTTCCGAATGGAGACAGTGCAACATCTGTGCCACCTGTTGCAGGACCTGGCACCTCGGGGGGCGGGGGAGGGGGGCACCCACTCTCGGTGGCTCTCAAATTGACAGCCACACTGAACCTTTATGCCACTGGCTCCTTCCAGACCCCTAGCGGAGATGTATGTGGCATTTCCCAGTCAGCTATGCACAGCTGTGTCAAGCAGGTCATAGAAGCCCTGTATGCCCGGGCTGGGCAGTAAATCAAATTTAACCTGGACCAGGCCCAGCAGGAAGCCCAGGCTGCAGGGTTCGGGGCCATTGCGGGGATGCCTAATGTGCAGGGGGCTATAGACTGCACCCACGTTGCCCTCATGAAGATTCGTCAACAGAAAGGGGTTCCACTCCCTAAGTGTCCAACTGGTTTGTGACCACAATATGAACATTATGCACGTCTGCATGCAAGACAGCTTCATTCTGAGGAGCTCTGACATACCGGATGCCTTTGAGGAGGATCCCAGGCTGCAGGGCTGGCTCATGGGTGACATAGGTTATCTGCTTTGGATATGGCTGATGACACCTCTGCAGAGGCCTGAGACTGAGGTGGAAACCCGCTATAATGAGGCCCATATAGCCACCTGCTCGATAGTGGAGAGGTGCATAGGGCTCCTCAAAATGCAGTTCTGGTGCCTGGATAGCTGTGGCGGGACAGCCTTCTGATCTCTTCCCACATTATGGTGGTGTGATGTGCCCTGCACAACCTGGCACAGCAGAGAGGTGACTTTTTGGAGGAGGAAGAGGCCGACCAGCTGGGCGTCACTGGGGAGGATGACTAGCAGGAGGAGGAAGAGGAAGAGAAAGATGAGCATGTCGAGCAACAGGACCCAGGCGCTGGAGGGCTGACAGCTAGAATGAGGCATGCGAGGGTGGCTAGGGAGGCCCTGATCACCAGGCGCTTCACCAACTGTGGGCCTGTGTTTGTGCACATGGGTTCCATTTCCGCACCCCCCCCCCCCGCCCCCCCCCCCCCCCCAAAGTCCTTCTATCTCCTGTAACATTGTCAAACCAGAGTGGTGGGCCTGGGTACACTGTGTTAGCGAGTTCCTTTGGCAGGCAGGAGAGTGATGACAACTCGCTAAACACCATTATGATGATGCCCTGGTGCAAACTAGTCCGACTCCTATCTGAGCTCCACATGCACACTGGTACCTGGGCCCATATTTATGTAATGGGTATGGGATCTGAAAACCCCCATACAAGACCTCAGGGCGAGTGGGGAGGGGAGGGAGTCATTCATGGGTCTGGGGAACCAATGGCTTCATTTTCTCCGTGACACAGCATTGAGGGGTCTCCCCAATTGATATCAACATGAAGCATCCCTCCAGCGACTGTCAATGGAAGAGGATTCCTGTTCGAGACAAATCCGAGACCGATTCGTCACAGGTGGGTGGTGAAAAAACATTTAATGACAATAAAGGTGTTTAAATAATAAGTTCTAACATAAAAATGTGTAAACAGAAAACATTGAGGTGCTAAAGATCTATCTCACGAGTGCAACTATAACTTCCTAAACTATGTGCCCTACCACTACGTCTATGTGTCTCCCCAGAAAGTACGGCGGAGGCGGAGGGGGCCAGCTGCCTACCTTGCCCCGTTGCCTGTGATGTGATTGGCGGACATCCTCTGGAGGCCGTGGACCTTAAGGGCCCTGGCCGGCTTCCAAGTGTCTGGGACGTTTCTGACACCCTCTTTATCCTGCTGCCCCTGAGATGCCCCGGTGTCAGAAGGTGTAGCCACAGCCACAGTCTCCTGTCTGGAAGGCCCCAGCATGAGCTCAAGCCCTTCCTCCTCCCTTGGGTTCCTGTGGGCCTCTGGTCACTCCATGGGATGGCGGTGCTTCTGCAGTGCTTTCTGCAGTGAGCTCCAGAAGCTCTGACGTCATCTGGCCCTGCCAGGCCTGGAGGACCACCTGCGTCTTACCCATGGTGGTCGAGCCCTCAGCGATGGCCACCTGAGTCAGGGGCCAAAACTATCAATGGCCGTAGCGAGTGCCCTCTGAGACTGGGCCACGCTCTGCAGCACCTCAGCCATGGCCCTCTGCGACTGGGCCACGTTCTCGAGTAGCCCAGTATGTCTCAGCGCTGTTCCGCTGGGTCTCATGCAAGCTCTTGAGCCTCTCAGCTATGGGCCGCAGAAGCTCGAGACTCCTGTTGAGTCCCTCAGCTGTGGCCCTCTGGGACTCGCTGTGGCCTGCTGTGACTCGGCCATCGCTTGGGGCCTGCAATTCATGGTGAGGATTCCCTGCCCCAGACTTTCCACCACAGACGTCACCCTTGCAGTTTTGGCCTGGGAACCACACAAGACAGGCAATTGCTGGTCCACCTGAAAGCTTTGGGACTCTTCCCAACAGCCTCACAGTTGATCCAGTGTAGCCGTCATTCCCTGGCTCTGTTGCTGCATCTCTAGCAGCTGAGGGAGAAGTAATCTCAGAGGCCCAGCATGTAGCCTGGGGCCAGCTGAGTCCTCGCCACTGGCAGGCGCTGGCGTGCCAATGGACCTTGGACGTTCCCTCCCCCACCTGATGTACATCAGTAGATGTGTTGTGCTCACCAGAGAGTGACTCAGAAAACTCACTACTAACTGGACCCACTGACATGCCAGTATCTGGGATGGTGAATTGCGAGGTGGAAGCTGACGCCAAAATGGTGCCGCCCTCGGAGGTCTCTTCACCCATATCCTCCGAGGACTCGTCCGAGCTGTCTGGGACGGGATGGGCGGGAGCCACAGTGGGGGCCATGATGCCAGAAGGCCCTAGGGCATCCATATCTGTTCCTGCAACACAGAACACAAGGTTAATTGCAAGGGAGGGAAAGGAATCCGGGATGCAAAAAACTTGATTCACATTTCTCCATTGAACATAGAAGCACAAAAAAGATTACATCACAGGAACAGGCCCTTTGGTCCTCCAAACCTGCAGCGACCAGTCTGCCCATCTGAATTGTAGCCTCCTACACTTCTGGGGATCATATGCCTTTATTCCCATCCCATTCACGTCGCTGTAAAGACACCCCTTAAAGTCACTCTCATATTTGCCTCCATGACCTTCCCTGGCAGCGAGTTCCAGGCACCCACCACTTTCTCTGTGCAAATAAACAGGCCTCATACATCTCCTTTAAACCTTGCCCTTGCATCTAAAACCCATGCCCCCGAGAAATTGCCTCAAATTGAGTGGAGGATTGACAGGTGCTCACTTCTTGACTCCAGCCTGACCATGCTGTCGCTGACAGCATCTCCCCTTCCCTGGACAGCTTTAGCCCCCGCACTTCAAAGGGGTTGAGGACCTCGAAGTCTGGCTCACCACCCCTGCCTTCGCCCTCTCTCGGGTGTTATGGTCGGTCGTCTCCTGTGGGGACAGAAGGAGCTCTGAAAAAAATGATGGCGTGTCTTCTGGTTGTGGTCCTCAGAGGGCAATCGCAGTGCTACTGAGGGTGGGGTGTTAGGAAGGAGGTGCTGGGGGTCAGGGGCTGGAAGCATGCAGGGAGCTGGGGGGTGGAAGGATCTGGGGCGATTTGGGGGAAGATGCTAGATGGGGTTAAGCACTCACCCTTGCTGCCTGGATGAGGTCATTGACCTTCTTGCGGCACTACTTCCCCATTCTGGGGGCCAGTGCCATGGCACTGACAGAAGCGGCAACTGCCTCCCAGGCCACATTTCCATCAGCCACCCCTAGGTCTGTGTCCTGCTGAGGGGAAGAGGGTGTCCTGGCTCACCTCTGCCACATCCAGCAGCCTCCCAAGATCGCCTTCAGTAAATCGAGGGGGGTTGGTCGTTTGGTCATCTTTTTCCTGTACTGCCTGTGTGTCTGTCCATCCTTGGGGTTTTTATGGACCTACCCCTCATTATGGCAGATCAGCTGCAGGCAGTTTGGCAGAGCAAGTTATGTGCAGTTGCTTGTTAGCGTTGAGGGAAAGGCAAGTGATGCGGGGGGAGTGGGGGAAGGTGGTGGATCAGTGCCTCTATGATGATTGGGGAAAGGGGAGAGAGGTGTCATACAGTCATCAGAGTCAGAAGGAGATGGGGGCCTTGTTCAGGAGAGTCCGGGGCAGGGGGGATGGGGAAAGGGGGGTATTACTCTACCTGAGATTGGCGGGGGGAAAGGGGGTGCTGCTTCCACTCTGCCTGTGATTAGTGAGGGGGAAAAGGGGGCCGCTGCCACTCTGCCTGAAATCGGTGAGGGGGGGGGAGGGAGCCGCGATCAGTCTGGGTGGCTGGGGGGATAACGGGGTCAGTAATGTTGGGGTGGGCAATGTCCGTGGGGGCCAGCCCGAGAAGGATGTGGCAGGAGAGCAGCATTCTATCTTTTTATTTGCGCATGGGCAGTTGGAGGCTCTGATCGGAGCTGCAGGGTTTCGGGCGCGTTAAGCCCAGCCCACAGGCTTCTGCAGTGAGATTCGGAATCACTGATATTTTTTCAAGCAGAGTGCGTATGGTGGTACTGAGAACGGGTCTAAAAGTCAGATCTGAAACACTCCAAGTTTCAAGTCCACCCAGCACTTAGAATCAAAATAGTAAAATAGGGCCCCAAGTGTGTTGCCTAGAACCAGACAGAAAATGAGGTCTGACCAATGCTCTGTAAAACTCTGGAGGCGATCTTGTGCCCATCTCGGTGAGGGCTGAATCTGGATGTCACAGATCATGCGAGATCACGATTTTGCCCCTTGCCAGCAATGTCATCAGAACCTGCTTTGCATGCGTCTCAATAAATTTTAATATCATTAACTTGCTCCCACGCCATTGATCCCCCCATATATTGACACCGTGCGGCCATGACAGCACGTTTGCATGGTTTACAGCAGCATCACCTCGATGCGAACCTGTCATGGGGGGGGTCTCCCCGGGGAATAAAGGTGAGTATAGCCCCTGGAGGAGAGGGACATGGCCAGGAATTTCCCACTGGCACTGCCCCTTTGCCAGAGTGGCACAGTGCCACCCTGGCAGTGTCAACCTGTGCTGGGGGCAATGCCAGGATGGATCCCAATGGGAGCGTTTGGGCGGGGGAAGGGGGAGTCACTTGTATGTGAAGGCTTCACCAGAACCTGCAAAGGACACACTTCACCGGGACCTGTGAGAGACACACTTCACCGGGACCTGTGAGGGACACACTTCACCGGGACCTGTGAGGGACACACTTCACTGGGACCTGTGAGGGACACGCTTCACCGGGACCTGTGAGGGACACACTTCACCGGGACCTGTGAGGGACACACTTCACTGGGACCTGTGAGGGACACGCTTCACCGGGACCTGTGAGGGACACACTTCACTGGGACCTGTGAGGGACACACTTCACCGGGACCTGTGAGGGACACGCTTCACCGGGACCTGTGAGGGACACACTTCACCGGGACCTGTGAGGGACACACTTCACTGGGACCTGTGAGGGACACACTTCACCGGGACCTGTGAGGGACACACTTCACCGGGACCTGTGAGGGACACACTTCACCGGGACCTGCATGGGACACGTTTCACCGGGACCTGCATGGGACACGTTTCACCAGGACCTGTGAGGGACACGTTTCACCGGGACCTGTGAGGGACACACTTCACCGGGACGTGTGAGGGACACGTTTCACCGGGACCTGCATGGGACACGTTTCACCGGGACGTGTGAGGGACACGTTTCACCGGGACCTGTGAGGGACACGTTTCACCGGGACCTGTGAGGGACACGTTTCACCGGGACCTGTGAGGGACACACTTCACCGGGACCTGCATGGGACACGTTTCACCGGGACCTGTGAGGGACACACTTCACCGGGACCTGTGAGGGACACGCTTCACCGGGACCTGTGAGGGACACACTTCACCGGGACCTGTGAGGGACACGCTTCACCGGGACCTGTGAGGGACACACTTCACTGGGACCTGTGGGGGACACACTTCACCGGGACCTGTGAGGGACACACTTCACCGGGACCTGCGAGGGACACACTTCACCAGGACCTGTGAGGGACACGCTTCACCGGGACCTGTGAGGGACACACTTCACCAGGACCTGTGAGGGACACGTTTCACCGGGACCTGTGAGGGACACGCTTCACCGGGACCTGTGAGGGACACGTTTCACCGGGACCTGTGGGGGACACGTTTCACCGGGACCTGTGAGGGACACGTTTCACCGGGACCTGCATGGGACACGTTTCACCGGGACCTGCATGGGACACGTTTCACCGGCATGGCAACTGTTCAGACTGCGCGCTGAGTTTGAATAATCCAAGAGCAATGTCACAGGAAAGCAGTAAGCTGATTGATTGGTGAGTAACTGATATTCGGGACTGGGTTTAAACAGCTGAAACTAAAAGAAACATTATTTATTGGGAAAATATTTATTATCTGTATCTAAATTTGTTATAGTCTAAGGCATTAATTTTACATATAAGACATACCAGGCAAGGACGGCCAAGTGGAACATGTGGCTTGTCACGTGTGGGAGTCCTGGATGCTGCCATATCCCAGATGACCACATGTGCAGGATGTGCTCCCAGATGCAGAAGCTGGAGCTCCGAGTTTTAGAGCTTGAGCAGTGGCTGGAGACACCATGGCACATCCACGAGGTTGCGAGTTACATGGATAGCACATTTGAGAGGTGGTCACACTGCAGCTAAAGGGACTGGAGGAAAGAAGGGAATGGGTGACCACTAGACAGAAGAACGAAGAAAGGAAGAGCAATAGTGATAGGGAATTCTTTAGTCAGAGGAGCATACAGAAGTTTCTGCGGCCAAAGGCCTGACTCCAGGATGGTGTGTTGCCTCCTCTTTGATTGACTGGAGTGAGACTGGGGGAGAGAGTCTTAGCAGGAGTGCTGAGAGTAAGCAAAGAAGTAATTTAATTATTCATTTATTCACTTAAGGGTATTCCTAGTATATTTCGCGGGCTTTTTTCAGGGTTTTGAATTGAGGAAGTGAGGTCAGCTGAAGGGGATTCTGGGAGGTTGAGGCTTAGTATAAAAGGCAGTTACCTGGGGGGTTCGCCGGGAGCATAAAAAGCCGGCTGCACTATACAACGGGCAGCGTCGGGAGTGGGCAGTGGAGTGAGTGGGTAGCAGAGTGTGAACTATAAGGGCTTTGGCTCACAGGGCTTGGGCTGAAAGGGCGAGGCAAGGCTAGTTATTTTTTACCCAACCCTATAAAGGATAAGGGCAGGTATGAGTGATCGGCCAGTTCAGTGCTTCCAATGTGGGATGTGGGAGTTCCTGCAAACACCTAGCTTCCCGGAGGTTCACATATGTGCCAGGTGCGTGGAACTGCAGCTCTTGAGGGACCGTGTCATGGAACTGGAGCTGCAGATCGCTGACCTTAGTCTAGTCAGGGAAAATGGGAGAAAAATTGACAGGAGTTATAGGCAACTAGTTACACCGGGGCATCGGGAGGAAGACACGTGGGTCACAGTTAGGAGGAGTAAAGGGCAGAAGGGTAAAGTACAAGGGAGGACTCCAGTGGTGGTCTCTCAAAATAGGAAGGGCTTGGTGACAGGTGTGAGAGGGGAGGGGAGTGAACAGTTAGAAGAGGGGTCACCTGTGGTTGCCCCACTCCAAAACAGGTATATTGTTTTAGATAGTGTGGAGGAGTGTGCCTCTCCAGGGGTAAGACACAGTGACCAGGTCACTGGCACACAGTCAGGCTCTGTGGCCCGGAAAGGGAAGAGAGGGGTTAGGAGAGCGATAGTGGTGGGGGATGCATCAGTTAGAGGCACAGACAGGCGATTCTGTGGGGGCGAACAGGACTCCAGGATGGTAGTCTGCCTACCTGGTGCTGGGGTCACGGATGTCTCCGAGCGGATAGGAGGCATATTAAAAGGGGAAGATAAAGAAACGGATGTCATTATACACATTGGTGGAAATGACGTAGATAGGAAGAGTAGGGGGATCCTAAGAGATCAATTCAGGGAGTTGGGAAATAGGTTAAAAAGTAGGGTCACTAGGGTGGCCATCTCTGGGCTGCTCCCAATGCCTCGTGCCAGTGAGGCTAAGAATAGGGAGTTGGTACAAATGAATGCCTGGCTAAAGGACTGGTCCAGGAGGGAGGGCTTCATTTTCATAGATCAATGGGAGGTTTTCAGGAGAGGATGGCACCTGTATAAGAGGGAGGGGTCACAACTAAGTTGGAAGGGCACAAATATCCTGGCTGGGAGCTTTGCTAGTGCAGTTCGGGGGGGTTTAAACTAGTATGGCAGGGGGGTGGGGATCAAACTATTAGGTCTATAAGTGTGGAGGCTGGGGACGAGCTTGGGGCTGGGACAAGGCTGGCAAAGAAGAAGAGCACTCTGGGGGAGGACGACCTCACTGAGCCTGGAGGTCTGGAGTGCTTATACTTCAATGCAAGGAGCGTAGCAGGTAAGACAGACGAACTTGGGGCCTTAATGCGCACGAGGAATTTGGATGTGGTTGCGGTGACAGAGACTTGGTTGAAAGAGGGACAGGACTGGCAGCTGAATATTCCAGGGTACAAATGTTTTAGGCGAGACAGAGGAGGGGCCAAAAGAGGTGGGGGAGTAGCGGTATTAGTTGGAGAGCATATTATGGCGGTGCAGAGGGAGGACAATTCAGAGGGGTCGTGTAACGAGTCACTCTGGGTGGAGCTTAGAAACAGGAAAGGCGCAGTCACTATGTTGGGGGTGTACTACAGGCCTCCCAACAGCCCAAGGGAAGTGGAAGAATGGATATGTCAGGAGATACTGGATAGGTGCAGGAAAAATAGGGTTGTTGTAGTGGGAGACTTCAATTTCCCTGGTATAGACTGGAAATCGCTGAGGGCAGGGACTCTGGATGGGGAGGAATTTGTAAAATGTGTACAGGAGGGTTCGTTGGAACAATATGTAGACAGCCCGACTAGAGAGAGGGCTATACTGGACCTGGTACTGGGGAATGAGCCCGGTCAGGTCTTCAAAGTTTTGGTAGGGGAACATGTGGCAAATAGTGACCACAATTCTGTTAGATTTAGGATAGTGATGGAAAAGGATGAGTGGTGTCCCAAGGGTAAGGTGTTGGATTGGGGGAAGGCTAACTTTATTGGGATCAGGCAGAAATTGGCAGCTCTTGATTGGGAGAGGCTGTTTGAGGGTAAATCCACATCTGGTATGTGGCAGTCTTTTAAGGAACGGTTGTTAGGGCTACAGGACAAGCATGTGCCTGTAAAAAAGAAGGATAGGAAGGGTAGGATTAGAGAACCGTGGATAACCAGGGAAATTGAGGGACTGGTCAAAAAGAAAAGAGAGGCGTATGTTAGGTCCAAGCAGCTAAAAACGGAGGGAGCTCTGGAGGAGTACAAAGAAAGTAGGAAAGTACTCAAACGGGGAATTAGAAGAGCAAAAAGGGGTCACGAAATGTTCTTGGCAGACAGGATTAAGGAGAATCCCAAGGCATTTTATTCATACGTTAGGAACAAAAGGGTTGTTAGGGAAAAAATCGGACCTCTCAGGGACAAAAGTGGGGACTTATGCTTGGAGCCCAAAGAAGTAGGGGAGATCCTAAATGAATACTTTGCGTCGGTATTCACAAAGGAGAGGGATGTGTTGACTGGGAGTGTCTCTGAGGGGAGTGTTGAACCGTTGGAGAAAATCTCCATTACAAAGGAGGAAGTGTTAGGTTTGTTAGAGAATATAAAGACTGACAAATCCCCAGGGCCTGATGGAATCTATCCAAGGCTGCTCAGGGAGACGAGAGGTGAAATCGTTGGGCCTCTGACGCAAATCTTTGTCTCGTCACTGGACGCAGGTGAGGTCCCAGAGGATTGGAGGATAGCCAATGTGGTCCCATTATTTAAGAAGGGTAGGAAGGATAACCCGAGTAATTATAGGCCGGTGAGCTTGACGTCCGTGGTGGGGAAGTTGTTGGAGAAGATTCTTAGAGATAGGATGTATGCGCATTTAGAAAGGAATAAACTCATGAACGATAGTCAGCATGGTTTTGTGAGAGGAAGGTCATGCCTCACTAACCTGGTGGTGTTTTTTGAAGAAGTGACCAAAATGGTTGATGAAGGAAGGGCCGTGGATGTTGTCTATATGGACTTTAGTAAAGCGTTTGACAAAGTCCCTCATGGTAGGCTAGTGAAAAAGGTTGGATCTCATGGGATAAAGGGGGAGGTGGCTAGATGGGTAGAGAACTGGCTTGGTCATAGAAGACAGAGGGTGGTAGTGGAAGGGTCTTTTTCCGGCTGGAGGCCTGTGACTAGTGGTGTACCGCAGGGCTCTGTATTGGGACCTCTGCTGTTTGTGATTTATATAAATGATCTGGAAGAAGGAGTAACTGGGGTGATCAGTAAGTTTGCGGACGACACAAAACTGGCAGGACTTGCAGATAGTGAGGAACATTGTCAGAGGCTACAGAAGGATATAGATAGGCTGGAAATTTGGGCAAGGAAATGGCAGATGGAGTTCAATCCTGATAAATGCGAAGTGATGCATTTTGGTGGGAATAATGTAGGGAGGAGCTACACGATAAATGGAAGAACCATAAAGGGTGTAGAGACGCAGAGGGACCTGGGTGTGCAAGTCCACAGATCTTTGAAGGTGACGTCACAGGTGGAGAAGGTGGTGAAGAAGGCATATGGCATGCTTGCCTTTATAGGACGGGGCATAGAGTATAAAAGTTGGGGTCTGATGTTGCAGATGTATAGAACGTTGGTTCGGCCGCATTTGGAATACTGCGTCCAGTTCTGGTCGCCACACTACCAGAAGGACGTGGAGGCTTTGGAGAGAGTACAGAGGAGGTTTACCAGGATGTTGCCTGGTATGGAGGGGCTTGGTTATGAGGAGAGATTGGGGAAACTGGGGTTGTTCTCCTTGGAAAGACGGAGGATGAGTGGAGACTTAATAGAGGTGTATAAAATTATGAAAGGCATAGATAGGGTGAACGGTGGGAAGCTTTTCCCCGGGTCGGTGGTGACGTTCACGAGGGGTCATAGGTTCAAGGTGAAGGGGGGGAGGTTTAACACAGATATCAGAAGGACATATTTTACACAGAGGGTCGTGGGGGCCTGGAATATGTTGCCGGGCAAGGTGGTGGAGGCGGACACACTGGGAACGTTTAAGACTTATCTAGACAGCTATATGAACGGAGTGGGAATGGAGGGATACAAAAGAGTGGTTTAGTTTGGACTAGGGAGCGGCGCGGGCTAATTGTTCTTTGTTTCTCGTTTCAAGGCTTCATTCTATGATCAACTTGCTGGTGCCAGTACAGAGCGAGACTGTGGATAGTTGGGAACCTGTCTCGGGGCAGGGAATTCATATGGTGTTCGTGGAAGTGGAAATGAATAGGGTTGGGAAGCATTTTCCAATCTGGGCCAGTGTGATCTCCTGGACTCGTTTCGATCGCCTCAGGGGGTCGGAGAGGAATTTCCCAGATTTATTTTCCCCATATTGGCCCTGGGGTTTTCACTCTGGGTTTTCACCTCTCCCTGGAGATCACATGGTCTGGAATGGGGGGGTGGGGGTGAGCTAATAGGTTGTGATGAACAAAGCATCGTAGCTGTGAGGGACAGCTCGGTGGATAGGATATTAGTATGTAGATAGGCTGGAAACTTGGGCGGGGATCCTGGATTCAGGATTCAATCCTGGACCGGGGAGCGGCGTGGGCTTGGAGGGCCGAAGGGCCTGTTCCTGTGCTGTATTGTTCTTTGTTCTTGTTTGTTCTTGGTGCCAGGGTCAGGAATGTCACTGAACAGCTGCAGGGCATCCTGAATGGGGAGGGTGATGAGTTAGAGGTCAAGGTACATATTGGTACCAGCGATTAAAGGAAAAGCAAGGAATGAGGTCTTGCATCAAGAATTCAGGAAACTAGGCAGTAAATTAAAAAACAGATCCTCTAAGATTGTAATCTCTGGATTACTCCCGGTGCCACGTGTCAACGAGTGTAGAAATAGGAAAGTAGGACAGATAAATGCATGGCTTAAGAGTTGGTGCAAGGGGGAGGATTTTAAATTCCTGGATCACTCGGACTGTTTCTAGGGAAGGTGGGACATGTACAAATGGGACTGTCTGCACCTAAACCACATTGGGGCCAACATCCTTGCAGATAGGCTTGATAGTGCTGTTGGGAGGATTTTAAACTAGTCTGGCAGGAGGAGGGAATACAGAACATTAGTAAAATAGAGACACATCATGCTACAACAAAGAAAGCATGTCAGAGTGAATTCAGTTGTGTTGAGTGTCCAGAGAGTAAGGCAAGACTGGATGGTCTTTACTTTAATGCTAGGAGTGTAATAGATAAGACTGATGAGTTAAAGGTTTGGATTGACACATGGAAGCGTGATATTGTTGCTGATGCGCTATCAATAAGGCGAAAGACTACCGGTGTGCCAATACAAGTGTAGGCTTTTATTCACAACAGAATCAGGAGCAGATCCCAACAAATAACCATCCTGGACTGAACAAGGGGGAGGAGACAGCCACCTTTATACTAGGTGCCGAGGGGAGGAACCAAACTGGAAGGGGATGTGTCCAGGTATGACAAGCACACACAACGGTGGTCCATATAGGACAAAGGCACAACTGAGGTCCACCACAGTTGCCATCACAAAAAAAAGGCAGGACTGGCAACTCAACATTCCACGGTATAGGATCTTTAGGTGAGACAGAGGAGGGTGTAAAAAGGGAGGTGGTATAGCACTATTAATTAAAGAGTCAATTACTTCAATAAGGTGAGATGATATCTTGGGAGGGTCTTCAAACGAGGCTTTGTGGGTAGAACTTAGGAATATTGGGGGGGCAGCCACATTACTGGGAGAGTATTATAGGCCCCTAAAAAGTCAGCGGGAAATAGAGGAGCAAATACTTGGACAGTTCACAGAGGTGTCTAAGAGTAATAATCGGGTAATTATACGAGGGGACTTTCTCAACATAAATTGGGATATTCATAGTGTAAAGGGTTTAGAGGGGGTGGATTTCTTGAAATGTATCCAGGGAGTTTTTTTGTATCAATATGTAGAAGGTCCAACAAGGGCTGGATCTGGTTCTGGGGAACAAAGCTGGACAAGTGTTCAATGTGGCAGTGGGGGAGCATTTCAGCAAAGCGACCACAACACAGTATGGGTCAAATTTGTTATGGACGCAGAGGAAGATGGCCTGCAAAAGACGGCTTTGGATTAAGGGAAGGTATATTTTATTAAAATAAAGCAGGATCTGGCCAAAGTCAACAGGGGACAGCTCCTTGCACGTAAGTCTACAACAGAACAGTGGGTGGGGGGGGGGTAGGGGGGAAGGCATTTAAAAAGGAGCTGCGGAGAATACAGGTCCAACATGTACCCTAGGGGAAATGTAGAGACAGTAAGTTCACCTGGATGTCTAGGACACTTCAGGACTGGATGAGGAAGAAGAGAAAGGCTTTTGGCAAGTCCAAAGGGAATAATTCAGCTGCGGCCCTAGAGGAATATAGGAAATGCAAGAAGGAACTTAAGAAAGCAATTAGAAGAGCAAAAAGGAGCATTGTGAACAGGATTATGAAGTATGCCAAGATATTTTATAAATCGAATAAAAGTTAACCAGGAAAAGACTGGAGGGACGGGTTACACCTGAACTGGAGGGGGACTAACATTCTGGCGGGGAGATTTGCTAGAGCCACTCGGGAGGGTTTTGTTGACTCTTATCTGCCGCACAGTCTGTTCTAACCCTTATACAGTGGACAAATAACCATGAGTAGACGTCTTATTAGTACAACCAATATTTATTTAAACCCACACAATCAATAATCACCCACCCAACCAACAATAAGTTATCTTACAGGAAAATACTAGAATTCAAGTCCAATACGAGACCTTGACTTAACTTTGCGTGACTGGCAAGTACCCGAGCAGATATTGGCCTTTATCTGTGTGTTGGTCTCGGTCGTCCTCTGCGTAGTCTGGTCCTTTGGTCTGGTCTGGCACTCTGGCTCTGGTCTTCCTTCCTTCCTTCTCGGGTGTGGTGGCTCTCCTCGTGCTGCTCGTTGCTGGCGATGGTCACCGTTGTTGTAGCTTGTTTGTGGGGTCAGAGAGAGAGTGAGAGAGAGAGTGAGAGAGGGAGAGAGCGATAGAGAGCGAAAGAAAGAGAGAGAGAGATTCCTGGTTGCGCAGCACCCTTTATACCTCGTTGGGTTTCACGCCCCTTTTGGCCATTGTCAATCGATCAGGACTTGATCACCCTGATCGATAAGAGTCCAATCAGGTGCTGCCACACCGATCTCTGGGTGTGTACCCAACGGCCATGCCTGTAGGTGCTGGAGGCACATCGGTCACATACCTCCCTCCCAAATAAGGGGTCACGGTGCCCTTATGTCTGATAAACAACCCAGTGTGACCAGAAAGTCTCTTTCATCCTGGAGATGAAACATATCCTGTTTATTCACTCATCAGGGTTGCAGCCTGTTTGTCTCTGTCTTTTAGGCTGCAGCCTGTCGTTTTAGTTCTTGTCCAATTGTCCCAGAGTGCTTTGCAAATCGCCATTTTAGATGGCTGATTTGGCCACAGTTTAAACTAGTTTGGCAGTGGGATGGGACCCAAAACAGTAGGGAGACCGAAGAGAAGGTTGAGGACAGCACAGAAGTTAAAGAGAGCACATTAAGTAGTAAAGGCAGTGTCAGTAATCCTAGTATCTGACAGATCAGGCAAAAGCAAGACAGAGAGCAAGGGAAGTCCAGATTAAACTGCATTTATTTCAATGCAAGAGGCCTGATGGGCAAGACATCAGGGCATGGATGGTACGTGGGACTGGGATATTATAGCAATTACTGAAACATGGCTAAGGGAGGACTGGCAGCTCAATGTTCCAGGGTACAGATGCTATAGGAAGGATAGGACAGGAGGTAAGAGAGGAGGGAGAGTTGCACTTTTGATTAGGGAAAACACCATGGCAGTACTGAGAGGGGATATATTGAAGGTTCGGCCACTGAGCCTATATGGGTAAAACTGAGAAATAAGAAGGCGGAAATCACTTTGATAGGGTTGTACTATCGGCCCCCGAATAGTCAGCGGGAAATTAAGGAGATTACAGATAGCTCCAAGAAAAATAGGGTGGTAATAGTAGGGGATTTTAACTTTCCCAACATTGTCTGGGACAGCCATAGTATTAGAGGGCTGGATGGAGAGAAATTTGTTGAGTGTATTCAGGAGGAATTTCTCATTCAGTATGTGGATGGCCTGACTAGAGAGGGGGCAAAACTTGACCTCTTCTTGGGAATAAGGAAGGGCAGGTGACAGAAGTGTTAGTGAGGGATCACTTTGGGACCAGTGACCATAATTCTATTAGTTTTAAGATAGCTATGAAGAATGCTAGGTCTGGCCCAAAAGTTAAAATTCTAAATTGGGGCAAGGCCAATTTTGATGGTATCAGGCAGGAACTTTCAAAAGTTAATTGGAGGAGTCTGTGGGAAGGCAAAGGAACGTCTGCTAAGTGGGAGGCTTTCAAACCAGGGTTCAGGGTATGCACGTTCCTCTTAGAGTGATGGGCAAGGCTGGTAGAAGTATGCTGGATGACTCGGGATATTGAGAAGAAGAAGAAGGAGGCACATGACATGCATAGGCAGCTGGGATCAAGTGAATTCCGTGAAGAATATAGGGGGTGTAGAAGTAGAGTTATGAGAGAAATCAGGAGGGCAAAAAGGGGACACAAGATTGTTTTGGCAGATAAGGCAAAGGAGAATCCAAACAGCTTCTACAAATACATAAAGGGAAAAAGAGTAACTAGGGAGAGAGTAGGGCCTCTTAAGGATCAACAAGGTCATCTATGTGCGGATCCATAAAAGATGGGTGAGATCATAAATCATAGAAATCATAGAAACCCTACAGTGCAGAAGGAGGCCATTCGGCCCATCGAGTCTGCACCGACCACAATCCCACCCAGGCCCTACCCCCACATATTTACCCGCTAATCCCACTAACCTACGCATCACAGTACTCTAAGGGGCAATTTTTTTTAACCTGGCCAATCAACCTAACCTAATGAATATTTCTCATCAGTATTTACTGTTGAGAGAAGCATGGATGTTAAGGAACTTGAGGAAATAAATAGTGATGTCCTGAGGAGTGTACATATTACAGAGAAGGAGGTGCTGGAAGTCTTAAAGTGCATCAAGGTAGATAAATCCCTGGGACCTGATGAAGTGCATCCCAGGACATTGTGGGAGGCTAGGGAAGAAATTGCGGGTCCCCTGGCAGAGATATTTGAATCATTGCTAGTCACAGGTGAGGTGCCTGAAGATTGGAGGGTGGCAAATGTTGTGCCTTTGTTTAAAAAGGGCTGCAGGGAAAAGCCTGGGAACTGCAGGCCGGTGAGCCTCACATCTATGGTGGGTAAGTTGTTGGAAGGTATTTTGAGAGACAGGATCTACAGGCATTTAGAGATGCAAGGACTGATTAGGGACAGTCAGTGTGGCTTTGTGAGTAGAAAATCATGTATCACAAATTTGATTGAGTTTTTTGAAGGGGTAACCAAGAAGGTAGGTGAGGGCAGTGCAGTTGATGTTGTTTGCATGGACTTTAGCAAGGCCTTTGACAAGGTACCACATGGTAGGTTGTTGCACAAGGTTAAATCTCATGGGATCCAGGGTGAGGTAGCTAAATGGATACAAAATTGGCTTGATGACAGAAGCCAGAGGGTGGCTGTTTTTCAAACTGGAGGCCTGTGACCAGCGGTGTGCCTCAGGGATCAGTGCTGGGTCCACTTATTTTATTTTAATGATTTGGATGAGAATATAGGAGGCATGGTTAGTAAGTTTGCAGATGGCACCAATATTGGTGGCATAGTGGACAGTGAAGGTTATCTCGGATTGCAACGGGATCTTGATCAATTGGGCCAGTAGGCTGACGAATGGCAGATGGAATTTAATTTAGATAAATGCAAGGTGATGCATTTTGGTAGAATGAACTAGGACAGGACTTACTCAGTTAATGGTAGGGTGTTGGGGAGAGTTACAGAGCAAAGAGATCCAGGGGTACTGGTTTATAGCTCCTTGAAAGCGGAGTCACAGGTGGATAGAGTGGTGAAGAAGGCATTCAGCATACTTGGTTTCAGTGGTCGGAACATTGAATACAGGAGTTGGGATGTCGTATTGAAGTTGTACAAGACATTGGTAAGGCCACACTTGGAATACTCTGTACAGTTCAGGTCACCCTATTAGAGAAAGGATATTATTAAACTAGAAAGAGTGCAGAAAAGATTTACTAGGATGTTACCGGGACTTGATGGTTTGAGTTATAAGGAGAGGCTGGATAGACTGGGACTTTTTTCTCTGCAGTGTAGAAGGCTGAGGGGTGAACTTATAAAGGTCTATAAAATAATGAGGGGCATAAATCAGCTAGTCAATATCTATTCCCAAAGGTAGGGGAGTCTAAAACTAGAGGGCATAGGTTCAAGGTGAGAGGGGAGAGATACAAAAGGGTCCAGAGGGGCAATGTTTTCACACAGAGAGTGGTGAGTGTCTGGAACAAGCTGCCAGAGGTAGTAGTAGAGGCGGGTACAATTTTGTCTTTTAAAAAGCATTTGGTCCTTTAGAGGATGAGAAGGGGAATGTAATAACTGGGAATGAGAAAATGGCTGAGGCATTGAACAGGTATTTTGTGTCGGTCTTCAGAGTGGAAGACACAAATTACTTGCCAAAAATTGATGGCAGGAAGGCAGGTGAGGACATAGAAACTATCATTATAAACGAAAAAGGTAGTTTTGGGCAAGCTAATGAGGCTAAAGGTAGACAAGTCTCCTGGCTCTGATGGAATGCATCCCAGGGTACTAAAAGGGATGGTGGGGGAAATAGCAAATGCACTCGTGGTAATTTACCAAAATTTGCTGATCTCTGGAGTGGTTCCCGCAGATTGGAAAACAGCAAATGTGATGCCACTGTTTAAAAAAGGAGGTAGACAAAAGGCAGGTAACTATAGGCTGGTTAGCTTAATTTCTGTAGTAGGGAAAATGCTTGGATCTATCATCAAGGAAGAAATAGCGAGACATCTGGATATAAATTGTCCCATTGGTAAGACGCAGCATGGGTTCATGAAGGGCAGGTCATGTTTGACTAATTTGGTGGAATTCTTTGAGAACACTACATGTGCAGTGGACAATGGGAACCTGTAGATAAGGTTATCTGGATTTTCAGAAGGCATTTGACAAGGTGCCGCACCAAAGACTGCTGCATAAGATAAAGGTGCACGGTGTTACGGTTAATGTATTAGCATGGATAGAGGATTGGTTAACTAACAGAAAGCAAAGAGTGGGGGTAAATGGGTGTTTTTCTGGTTGACGATCAGTGACTAGTGGTGTGCCTCAGGGATCAGTGTGGGACCGCAATTACGATTTACAGATGATTTGGAGTTGGGGACCAAGTGTAGTATGTCAAAATTCGCAGATGACACTAAGATGAGTGACAGAGCAAAGTGTGCAGAGGACGCTGAAAGTCTGCAAATGGATATAGATAGTCTAAGTGAGTGAGCGAGGGTCTGGCAGATGGAGTACAATGTTGGTAAATGTGAGGTCATCCATTTTGGTAGGAATAATAGCAAAATGGACTATTATTTAAATGGTAAAAAATTGCAGCAAGCTGCTGTGCAGAGGGATCTGGGTGTCCTTGTGCAAGAATCACAAGGAGTTGGTTTGCAGGTGCAGCAGGTAATTAAGAAGGCAAATGGAATTTTGTCCTTCATTGCTAGAGGGATGGAGTTTAAAAACAACGAGAATATGTTGCAGCTGAATAGGGTGCTGGTGAGGCCACACCTGGAGTACTGTGTGCAGTTTTGGTCTCCTTACTTGAGAAAGGATATACTAGCATTGGAAGGGGTGCAGAGAAGATTCACTAGGTTGATTCCAGAGTTGAGAGGACTGGCTTATGAGGAGAGACTGAGTAGACTGGGGCTATACTCATTGGAATTCAGAAGAATGAGGGGAGATCTTATAGAAACATATAAGATTATGAAGGGAATAGATAAGATAGAAGCAGGGAAGTTGTTTCCACTGGTGGGTGAAACTAGAACTAGGGGGCATGGCCTCAAAATAAGGGGGAGCAGATTTAAGACTGAGTTGAGGAGGAACTTCTTCACACAAAGGGTTGTGACTGTGTGGAATTCCCTGCCCAGTGAAGCAGTTGAGGCTACCTTATTGAATGTTTTTAAGGCAAGGATAGATAAATTTTTGAACAGTAAAAGAATTAAGGGTTATGGTGAGCAGGTGGGTAAGTGGAGCTGAGTCCACGAAAAGATCAGCCATGATCTTATTGAATGGCGGAGCAGAGTCGAGGGGCCAGATGGCCTACTCCTGCTCCTAGTTATTATGTAGACAGTTACATGGGTAAGATGAGTATAGAGGGATATGGGCCAACGCGGGCAATTGGGACTAGCTTAGCGGTTAAAAAAAAGGGTGGCATGGACAGGTTGGGCTGAAGGGCCTGGTTCCATGCTGTAAACCTCTATGACAAAGAACAAAGAAGAACAAAGAACAATACAGCACAGGAACAGGCCCTTCGGCCCTCCAAGCCCGCGTCCCTCCCTGGTCCAAACTAGACCATTCTTTTGTATCCCTCCATTCCCACTCCATTCATATGGCTGTCTAGATAAGTCTTAAACGTTCCCAGTGTGTCTGCCACCACCACCTTGCCTGGCAGCGCATTCCAGGCCCCCACCACCCTCTGTGTAAAATATGTCCTTCTGATATCTGTGTTAAACCTCCCCCCCCTTCACCTTGAACCTATGACCCCTCGTGAACGTCACCACCGACCTGGGGAAAAGCTTCCCACCGTTCACCCTATCTATGCCTTTCATAATTTTATACACCTCTATTAAGTCTCCCCTCATCCTCCGTCTTTCCAGGGAGAACAACCCCAGTTTACCCAATCTCTCCTCATAACTAAGCCCCTCCATACCAGGCAACATCCTGGTAAACCTCCTCTGCACTCTCTCCAAAGCCTCCACGTCCTTCTGGTAGTGTGGCGACCAGAACTGGACGCAGTATTCCAAATGCGGCCGAACCAACGTTCTATACATCTGCAACATCAGACCCCAACTTTTATACTCTATGCCCCGTCCTAGAAAGGCAAGCATGCCACATGCCTTCTTCACCACCTTCTCCACCTGTGACGTCACCCTCAAGGACCTGTGGACTTGCACACCCACGTCCCTCTGCGTATCTACACCCTTTATGGTTCTGCCATTTATCGTATAGCTCCTCCCTACTTTATTTCTACCAAAATGCATCACTTCGCATTTATCAGGATTGAACTCCATCTGCCATTTCTTTGCCCAAATTTCCAGCCTATCTATATCCTTCTGTAGCTTCTGGCAATGCTCCTCACTATATGCAAGTCCTGCCAATTTTGTGTCGTCCGCAAACTTACTGATCACCCCAGTTACACCTTCTTCCAGATCATTTATATAAATCACAAACAGCAGAGGTCCCAATACAGAGCCCTGCGGAACACCACTAGTCACAGGCCTCCAGCCAGAAAAAGACCCTCCCACTACCAACCTCTGTCTTCTGTGACCAAGCCAGTTCTCTATGACTATGACTAGGGCCCATTCGGGATCGATGGGGCAATCTGTGTGTGACGCCGCAGGATATTGGAAGGGTGTTCTGATGAATACTTCTCTTCGGTCTACACTCTGGGAAAGGAGAACGCAAATATGGAATTCAGGAAAAGGCACTGTAAGGAACTTGCACAGTTTGACATATGAAGTGGACAGGTACTGATGGGCTTAAAAACAGATAAATCCCCAAGCCCGGATGAATTGCATCCCAGGCTGCTGAGGGAGGTGAAACAGGAAATTGCAGGGACTCTGACACAATTCTTTAATTCCTCTCTGGTCACGGAGAAAGTAAGAAGTTTAACAACACCAGGTTAAAGTCCAACAGGTTTATTTGGTAGCAAAAGCCACACGAGCTTTCGGAGCTCCAAGCTCCTTCTTTAGGTGAGTCTCCACATCACGGAGGAAGTACCAGAGGACTGGTGGACAGCTGATGTGGTTCCACTTTTCACAAAGGGTGTTAGAGATGAACCAGGAAATCACAGACCAGGAGTCTTATGTCAGTGGTAGGGAAACTATTGGAGAAAATTCTGAAGGAGAGAATTGGGTGTGGTCTTACCGCCTCACCACACTGGTCGATCAGCGTGGCAAACCGGTAAGATAGGTCGAGAGGCGAAAAATTGGGTTCGCTCCCGCTTTCTCACCTCTCACAATGTTATGACACTGTTTTGCCAGTGAAATTGGCAGAAAGGGCGTGAGGCTGATTTCAATATTGACATGTTTTACATGTCATTAACATGTTTTACATGTCATTAACGAGTCCCAGATGCTATCGTGCTGGCTCACTTAACTTAACCCCTTCGGCGGTCGACGTCCTCACTGGTGAGAATCACAGTCACTGATTGAGAAGGTTAAAGCACATGGAATTCAGGGAAACTTCACAAAATGAATCAGAAACTGGCTTAGGAATAGGCGCAAAGGGTAGGGTAGAAGGATCAGTACTGGGACCCTTATTGTTTGTTATATGGATATGCAGATTTGTTATACAGATTATTTGATTTGATTTATTTTTGTCACATGTACTAGTGTAGTGAAAAGAATTGTTTCTTGCGTGCTAAACAGACAAAACACCGTACATAGAGAAGGATACGAGAGAGTGCAGAATGTAATGTTACAGTCATAATTATGGTGTAGAGAAAGATCAACTTAATGTGAGGTTGGTCCATTCAAAAGTCTGATGGCAACAGGGAAGTGACTGTTTTTGAATCGGTTGGTACGTGTCCTCAGATTTTTTTATCTGTGGGGTATGGGGTCCTTAATTATGCTAGCTGCTTTGCCGAGGCAGCGGGAAGTGTAGACAGAGTCAATGGATGGGAGGCTGGTTTGCGTGAAGGATTGGGCTACATTCATGACCTTTTGTAGTTCCTTGCGGTCTTGGGCAGAGCAGGAGCCATACCAAGCTGTGATATAACCAGCAAGAATGTTTTCTATGGTGAATCTTTAAAATTTGGTGAGAGTCGTAGCTGACATGCCAAATTTCCTTTGTCTTCTGAGAAAGTAGAGGCATGGGTAGAGTTGTAGCGGACATTCCAAATTTCCTTAGTCTCCTGAGAAAGTAGAAGTGTTGTTGGGCTCTCTTAATTATAGCGTCCACATGGAGGGACCAGGACAGGTTTTTGGTGATCTGGACACCTAAAACCTGACAAAAGTTCTGACAAAAGTATGGCGAGAATGATAAGCAAGTTTGCAGACAACACCAAGATTGGTAGGGTGGTTAATAGTGAAGATGGTTGTAGGTTACAAGAAGATATAGATGGGTTTGTCAAATGTGCAGAGTGGCAGATGATAGTTAACTCTGAAAAGTGTGAAGTGATGCGCTTTGGAAGAAGAAACAATATAAGGGAATATTTAGTGAATGGCAGAATTCTGAAGAGTTCAGAGGAACAAAAGGATATTCTGCTAATTATTCACAGATCCCTGAAGGCGGCAGAGCAGGTGAATTGGCTAGTTAAGAAGGCATAGGGACACTTGCTTTTATCAGCCGTGGTAAAAGCAAGGAGGTTATGTTGTACGGAACGTAAGTCATAACTGGAGTACTGTTTACAGTTCTGGTCATCTCACTATTGGAAGGATGTGATTGCACTAGATGGGGTACAGAGGAGGATCACCAGGATGTTGTCTGGGATGGAGCATTTGAGCTATAAGGAGAGACTGGAAAGGTTTGGATTGTTTTCTTTAGAGCAGAGAAGGCTGAGGGTGGACATGATTATGAGGGATATGGACAGGGCGAGTAGGGATCAGCTGTTTCCCTTGGTTGAGGGGTCAATCACGAGGGTGATAATTTAAGGGTAAGGAGCAGGAGATTCAGAGATTTGAGAAAAAAATGTTTCCACTCAGGGTGGTGGGAATCTGGAATGCTCTGCCTGGGATGGTATAGTGGAGATTGGAAACCTTACAACCTTTAAAAGGTATTTGAAATATCATAACATTCAAGGATATGGGATAAGTGTAGGAAAGTGGGACTTTCGTGGTAGATATTGTAGGTACAGACTTGATGTGCCGAAGGGCCTTTACTGAACTCTATGGGTCGAATTTTACGACCTCATTGCGTCCATTTTGCAGCGGAAAAGTCGTAAAATTGGGTGTCGTGTGACTAGCGGGAATGGCACCCGTTTTCATGTCCATTCCCAGTTTACCAAGAAAAGAAATTGGCGCGTTCAGGACTCCACCCAAAACATCAATTTGCATTGTTTTACATTCATCACAATGTAATTCGCGAGCTTCACTCCCAATCATCCCAGCTCACCTGCCTCAATAACCTTGTTTCGGTCAGGTCAGGAAAACACCTCAAGTATTAAAGTTGGTTTCGGGCACTAGAGCAGAGAAGGTGAGTGCAGCTTGGGCGAGTGGGGGGGGGGGGGGGGGGTATTTCCATGGCGGCCAAGTTGTGTTTTGGGTCAAGAGGGCCTGTTTGGGGTGTGGGGACTGTTGTTGCTCACAGGGGTCCATCTTCGGACTCTCAGCAGAGACTCAGGTCTGAGTGCTGATCTTGGGTCTTAGCACTGACTCTGGGTCCTCGTGCTGGCAGCAGCAAGTGCTGTTGCTGTTTGGGCGTGGGCTGGAAACTCTAAAGTAGCAGTGCTACTGCCTCAGGACTTGTCAAGCAGCACTGTCTGGGCCCACGACTGCATGGGTTCTGGGTGTGTGTTTGTGAGTGGGGGGGCGGAATGGGGGACCTGTGTTGCCATTCTGGGGGCTGTGGGAATGGGGCGGCTTTTGCCATTCTGGGGGGCTGTGGGGGAAATGGGGAGGGGCTATGGCTGTGTTGCCATTCTGGCAGTTGTGGGGGGAATGTGATGAGTGTGTGTTGGTGGGGGGGCCGGAGGGGGGGGCGGGGGGGCGGGGGCAGTATGTGGGGAGAGTGTGTTGCTGGGCTGGGGGCGAGCAGAGATTTTTAACTTATTCCTCTGTCTCTCCCCTTCCCCAACCACCTGCCACCCCCCAACTTCCTCTTGAGATTGACGAGATGGCTTTTGCAATGCAACCGATTGATCTTGCTGTTCTTTTGGTTGCTGCTGGAGCTGAGGAGGAGGAGGAGCAGGAGGGTGAAGGCAAAGGAGGGCCAGGCCTTGCCACTCGCAAGAGTAGAGGGATACAGCCACCGGAGGCAGAACGTGGCCGCCATTTGCCCCGGGGCGGGGCGGTGGGGGGGGGGGGGGGGAGGCAAGAGAAGAGGGGAAAAGAGATCACCACAGTTCTGCATGCAAGTATCCTTTGAGCAACTGTTAGACATCGCGGGCCACCAACGGCTCCGGCTCCAAAAGGAGACAGTGCGACATCTGTGCCATTTGTTTCAGGACCTGGCACCTTGGGGCATGGGAGGGGCCAGTGGCTGTGAAAGTGACGGCCGCCTGAAACCTTTATGCCACTGGGTCCTTCCAGACTGCCAGTGGAGACCTTTGTGGCATTTCCCAATCATCCGATCACAAGTGTGTGAAGGAGGTCACGGATGCCCTGTATGCCTGGGCTGGCCAGTATATCAAATTTGACCTGGACCAGGCCCAGCAGGAAGCCCGAGCGCTGGGTAAGGGAGCACTAAACACTCATGCAGGCTCCGGGGTGGGTGGGATGGGGGCGAGGAGAGGGAATCTCTCCTGGGTTCTGGGGTGGCCAGGTGCTGTCACTGCCAACATATGCCACCCACTATAGCTGGTGAATGATTTGAGCACCTTTATTTTCACAGTGGCATTGCAGGAGGCTCCTCAGCGCACTGACATCAACGTGCAGGGTCCCTCTGGCGACTGTGGGGGTAAGTACATCCCTGTTAGAGGCTAATCAGAAACAAATGAGTCACAGGTGTGGGGTGAAATAACATGTATTGTTGCCAATAAAAGTGCCTTCAAAATAAGTGATAATATAAAAACGTGTGAACGTGAGACTTTAAAGTGCCTAAATATTCTATCTAACTAGTGTTGTCCGGCACCCGTGCCATCTTAGTGCTTTACATGGCCTGCCACTACATCTCTCTGTCTTCCCAGGATGATCGGAAGTGAAGGTGGGCAGATGCCTACAGCGCGCCATGGCCTGTGATGCCCTTGGGAATTGTCCTCTGGAGAGACTGGACCTTGAGTTTCCTGGCCGGCTTTCAGGTGTCAAGGACATAGGCATGATACCTTCTTCATTCCACTACCCCTGAGATACCCCAGTTTCAGGAAATGGGGAGTCAGAAGGTGTAGCCACAGCCACAGTCTCCTGGGTGGAAGGCCCCAGCATGGGCTCGATCCTTTCCTCCTACCTTGGGGTTCCTATGGGCCCCTGGGTCACTCCATGGGATGGCGGTGCTTCTGCAGTGAGCTCCAGAAACTCTGGCATCACCTGGCCCTGCCAGTCCTGGAGGACCACTGTATTCTTGCCATGGTGGCTGAACCCTCTGCGATGGCCCTCTGAGTTGGGGGCCACCTGTCAATGGCAGCAGCAAGTGCCCTCTGAGACTGGGCCACGCTCTGCAGCCCCACCCTCAGTCATAACACCCTTGGGCGGCACAGTAGCACAGTGGTTAGCACTGCTGCTTCACAGCTCCAGGGACCTGGGTTCGATTCCCGGCTTGGGTCACTGTCTGTGTGGAGTTTGCACATTCTCCTCGTGTCTGCGTGGGTTTCCTCCAGGTGCTCCTGTTTCCTCCCACAGTCCAAAGATGTGCAGGTTAGGTTGATTGGCCATGCTAAAATTGCCCCTTAGTGTCCTGAGATGTGTAGGTTAGAGGGATTAGTGGGTAAATATATGTAGGGATATGGGGGTAGGGCCTGGGTGGGATTGTGGTCGGTGCAGACTCGATGGGCCGAATGGCCTCTTCCTGCACTGTAGGGTTTCTATGTTTTTTTTCTATGATTTATAACTGGGCCATGTTCTCAAGGGCTGCTGCTATAGCCCACTGTGTCTTGGTGCAGTCCCGGTGGGTCTACTGCAAGCTCTGCAGCCTCTCGCCATGAACCTCTCTGAGTGGGCCATGTTCTCAAAAGCTGCAGCCAAAGCCTGCTGTGTCTCAGCGCTGTCCCGCTGGTCTCCTGCAAGCTCTGCAGCCTCTCAGCCATGAGCCTTTGTGGGGGCGATTCTCCTATTCCGACCCGCTAGTTTTTGGCGGGTCGGGTCGGGACATATGTGTGTGTGTTGGCCATTTCGTGGGATCCCCATGAGCATTTACGACCCACACGCATCTCCAACCGGAACAAAAATGGCATGGTTGGGGCCACACTGTGAACTGGCCTCCTACTAATTTGTATCACTTACCATACTTTAGCATGCCATTATTGGGATCAGCCCAGCAATCTCCGCCCACATTAGCATCTCTCACTCTTTGACGTGATGTCACTTTGGTGCAAATCAGAGTATATAAAGGTCTCAACCTGGCATGGTAGCGTTAAGCAGGCGTGAGGGGGTAAGTGCTGTGGACCTGAAGTGAGCGGAGTGCGGATGATGTTGCAGGCAGGCCCTGGAGATGCTTGGTGGGCTACCTCCTGGTTGTCGTCACCGATGGGCCAGTGATATCTGGGGTGGGGGGAAGGGTGCTTTTATTTTTGCAGAGCTCTGTGGGGGTGGAGCCCTGAAGGAGTCCTGCTCAGACTTCCCCTCCGGGGCACTTTACAGTGGCATTGTCTTGCCACAGGGTGCGGTCAGGGACTGCTCTGAATGCTGGGGCTCCGGGGTTGGGGGGGGAGGGGGGAGTGCACCGTGTGCTGACTGAGGCCTAACCAGATGAAGCAGCTGCTATCCAGGCCGGGGTGCAGAGGTTCAGACATAAACTGCATGGAATCTGCTGTCACTGGGCACCCATCTGGTGATGATTTGCAGTCTATCCCAGACCAGCAACACATGCCTGTAACAGATGCTGCAGTTGCACACATGGCAATGGCTTAAGGGTGCGCAGTGCCCATGGCTGCACACCAACCTGCATAATCTGTGCCAGCATTTGTGATGATGGGAATTTCACACAACCCTAATCAGGTTACGCATGGCACCATGGATTGTGTGGTGTTGCCAGTACCCACAAGTGGGGTAACTGGCCCAAGTAAGAGATTGGGGTGGTGCTGGGTCTATGCAACCAATGACATTAATCTATCATTCTTTGCTCTTTCCAAACCCCACTGTGCAGATGGATCTTGGACTGATAGATTTGGAGCTGGCCATTATGGTGGTGGATGAGGAGGAGGCAGCTCAGGAGGTGGGGAGACCACCGCAGGAGCAGCCAATACCAGTCCCTCAGGAAGGAGGGCAGGGGCTGCCGCTGAGGGCCAGGAGGTGGGTGAGCAGCCTCCCGAGAGGGTGCACAAAAGGCGGAGGGTGCAGAGGGCAAGGAGGTACAGGCCCCGGAATTAATTTGAGGCCCTCTCGGAGGCGATCTGCCGCCACCGGCTGCGGCTCTCCAAGAGCACGGTGCAGCACCAATGAGAGATGCTTGCATACCTGGCACCTTAGGGGAGGGGCGGCCACCCGCTCCCTGTGGAAGTTAAGGTGACGGCTGCCTTGAACCTTTTTGCATCTGGATCATTTCGGGCATCAGTGGCGACCTCAGTGGGATCTCCCAAGCCTCCATGCACAGATGTGTGCGGCAGCTCACAGACGCCTGTATGCCCGGGCAGGACAGTACATAAACTTTGATAAGGGCTGTGCACAGCAGGAGGCCTGGGCTGCAGGCTTCGCAGCCATTGCAGGGATGCCGAATGTACAGGGAGCAGTGGACGGGACACACATTGCCTTGCGGGCCCCACATGGAGCATCACAGCCATTTGTGAACAGAAAAGGGTTCCATTCCCTGAATGTGCTGATCGTGTGTGACCATCTCATGAGGACCAGCAGGTCGATCCACACCATCCAGGGAGTGTCCATGACAGCTTTGTCCTCAGGCAGTTGGACATCCCTGGCCTCTTTGGAGACCAGCCCAGGCTGCCGGGATGGCTACTGGGCGATAAGGGTTACCCGCTAAGGTCATGGCTGATGACGCCTGTGCGGAGGCCCGAGACTGAAGCAGAGACCTGCTACAACGAGGCCCATGCAGCCACGGTCCATCGTAGAGTGGTGCATCAGCCTGCTTAAGATGCGGTTCCGCTGCTTGGACCGCTAGGGGTCCACAGTATGACCCTGTGCGTGCTTCATGCATATTCATCATTTGCTGCGCTCTGCACAACATTGCCCAGCAGCGGGGAGACCAGCGGGAGCAGGAGGAGGAGGAGCAGGAGCTACGAGGGGGCGAGGTGGACGTCCTGCTATATGAGGAGGAAAGAGGGCGGTCGGCGATGACAGGTGTCCGGTAGGGAAGGGCAGTGAGGGATGCCTTAATCGCAGCCCGCTTCACGTAGCTGGTGCTGTGCAGTGAGGGGGCTGCAACCAACACACATCCACCACACCCAGAAGAAGTGCAGCCGTCATTCCCCCTCCAAACCAAACTGGGCCCTCAAACCAAATCACCCTTCCCCAGCCTCTCTCATCCCACTACCCTGTCCCCCAGAAACATCCAAACCTGTTATGGGCCTGGGCTGGCAGTGGTTGCGAGCCTTGGTTGAAGGCTGGAGGATGATGATAACTCGCTGTTGTGCTCACTGGGATCCTGCCCCTGGTACCACTCAGGTCTGACTCCTACCTGTTCTCCGAATGCACGCTGCCACCCTGGCCCACGTCGCTGTAAGGATTGGGGACATAAGTTTGTGGGGCAATCAGTGGGGTGGGCACCCTGGGGCGGGGCGGTGGGAGAGCACTTGCACCGAGGGTCTGATGGATGTTGGGGAAGGTAGGGCAGGCAGTCTGTAACATGCGGCTGAATCTCGCAAGGCACAACAGACAACACCTCTATGCAGGGAATGGGGATTACTCAGCTCTGTGAAGGCCGGGGTGGGGAGGAGGGGGTGGGGAGAGAATCAGAGACACATTAGTCACAGCTGTGAGGTGCAAATAAAGTTTATTGTGCTCTTAACATGAGTGGTGAAGAAATCCTGACTACTGGTGACCTTCACCCGTGCCCTCTTAGTGAAGGACAACTTTCTTACTGCTTCTTCTAGGTGCTACTCCAGGATGCACATCGGAGGTGGAGGTGTCCAGCCTGCTTCACCTAGCTGGTGCTGTGCAGTGAGGGGACTGCAACCAACACACATCCACTATACCCTAGGAGAAGTGCAGCCGCCATTCCCCCTCCAAACCGAACTAGGCCCTCAAACCACATCACCCTTCCCCAGACTCTCTCATCCCACTACCCTATCCCCCAGAAACATCCAAACCTGTTATGGGCCTGGGCTGACAGTGGTTGCGAGCCTTGGTTGAAGGCTGGAGGATGATGATGACTCACCGTTGTGAACACTGGGATCCTGCCCCTGGTGCCACTCATGTACACCCTTTGTGATGCCCTTGGCGGATGTCCCCGCCGGGTGGCCGGGATCTGGAGGGCCCCGGCTAACTGGCGGATGACATTGTTTCTGTGCCACTCTGCTCATCTAGCTGGCCCTGAGATGCCAGGAAGGGGGGTATTGGAAGATTTCAAGAAGGTTAAGGCTCATGGGATACAAGGGGAGGTGGCTAGATGGGTAGAAAACTGGCTTGGCCACAGGAGACAGAGGGTAACAGTCGAAGGGTCTTTTTCCGGCTGGAGGTCTGTGACCAGTGGTTTTCCGCAGGGCTCTGTACTGGGACCTCTGGTATTTGTGATATATATAAATGATTTGGAAGAAGGTGTAACTGGTGTTATCAGCAAGTTTGCAGATGACACAAAGATGGCTGGACGTGTGGATAGTGATGAACATTGTCGGGCAATACAGCAGGATATAGATAGGTTGGAAAATTGGGCGGAGAAATGGCAGATGGAATTTAATCCAGATAAATGCAAAGTGATGCATTTTGGAAGAACTAATGTAAGGGGAAGTTATACAATAAATGGCAGAGCCATCAAGAGTATAGAAACATAGAGGGACCTAGGTGTGCAAGTCCACAAATCCTTGAAGGTGGCAGCACAGGTGGAGAAGGTGGTGAAGAAGGCATATGGTATGCTTGCCTTCATAGGACCGGGTATAGAGTATAAAAGCTGGAGTCTGATGTTGCAGCTGTGTAGAACGCTGGTTAGGCCACATTTGGAGTACTGCGTCCAGTTCTGGTCGCCACACTACCAGAAGGACGTGGAGGCTTTAGAGAGAGTGCAGAGAAGGTATACCAGGATGTTGCCTGGTATGGAGGGTCTTAGCTATGAGGAGAGATTGGGTAAACTGGGCTTGTTCTCCCTGGAAAGACGGAGAATGAGGGGAGACCTAATAGAGGTGTACAAAATTATGAAGGGTATAGATAGGGTGAACAGTGGGAAGCTTTTTCCCAGGTCGGAGGTGGCGATCACAAGGGGTCACGGGCTCAAGGTGAGAGGGGCGAGGTATAACTCAGATATCAGAGGGACATTTTTTACACAGAGGGTGGTGGGGGCCTGGAATGCGCTGCCAAGTAGGGTGGTGGAGGCAGACACGCTGGCATCGTTTAAGACTTACCTGGATAGTCACATGAGCAGTCTGGGAATGGAGGGATACAAACGAATGGTCTAGTTGGACCAATGAGCGGCACAGGCTTGGAGGGCCGAAGGGCCTGTTTCCAGTGCTGTACTGTTCTTTGTTCTTTGTCAGGATCTCCTGACTGGTAGGCCCTGGCATGTATCCGAGCCCTTTCTCCTTACTTGGAGTCCCTAGAGAGCCCGAAGACGCTCCATGAGACGCCAGGGTAGCTGGACTGAGCTCCAGAAGCTCCAGCGTCACCTGGCTCTGCCAGTCCTGGAGGCTCAGATGCGTCTGCCCCATGGTCTGTGATCCCTCAGCCCTGGCCAAGCTCTGGAGCTCCTCCGCTACAGCATTCTGAGAGCGAGCCAGGCTCTGGAGCCCCTCAGCAGTAGCCCTCTGAGACTGGGCTAACTTGTCGAGGCTCACGGTCACGGCCTGCTGTTTCTCCAGAATGCCAACAAGAGTCCCAGCCATGGCCAGCAGTGTCTTCCACATGCCCCCGACACTCATGGCCATGGAACGATGTGTCTCCTGGATGCCGGCAACACCCTTGTGCGTAACCCACATTGTCTCCAGGATGGCCTGGATACTGTCACCCATGAGGACAGATCCCTGGGCCAGACTTTCCATTGCGGTCGCCACCCTTGCAGTGTTGGCTTGGTTCGCATGCTGTGTCAGCACCACCTCCTGCAAAACACTCTGTTGGACTCCCCTAAACAGCCTTGCAGTTGCAGCATGGTGGCTGATAGCCCTTCCACAACTCCCCGGATTTGCTAATGCATCTCCACCAGCTTTGGGATGAATGAATCCTGAGGCCCGGCATCTGGCTTGGGGATAGCTGAATCCTCACCTTTGGCAGACCTCCGTGTACCTGAGCCCTCGGATGTGCCTGCCTCCACCCGATGACCATCAGTGTTAGTGATGTGCTCACCAATAAGCGACCCAGAAGCCGCAAACTAAAGGTACCCACCGTGATGATATTCTCTGTGTTGGTGGGTTGCGTGGTAGATGCCGGTGCCGCTTCACTGGTGCTGTCCTCAGAGGTTTCTTCAGAGCCTCCCTCTGAGGGGTCGTCCAGTGGGGTCGTGAGGAAATTGCTGAACGGCAATCGGGCGGGGGGGGGGGCGCCAACACTCGAAGGGCCGGCTTCCTCTGGGTCCAGAGCTGAAATAAAAATACACATTAGTGGAAGGGAGGTAAATCATTCTACGCAGCATCGCACTTACTTAGAAGAGGACCTAGGTTGAGGCTACGCTGATGCTCACTTGCATGCTGAATGCTGACCTGGTTGTCTGTCACCATTCTGGATGCCCCATCACCCCTGCCAGCTCCATGGAACATTGCTCGAAGCCAGTCAGCTGCCACAGATCAGGCACACCACCACCAGTCTGTGCCATCTTGAGGTGGTTATGCATGCTTTTCTCCTGTGGGAACATAAGGTGGATTGAGCATTAATATATTGAAGTGCAATGTGTGCCTGTGTCTCGGACATTGTGTTGGCAGTTTTGGGGAAAAGGGTCACCTTTGAAGGGTGCTCGCTGAAGGGAAGGGGTTAGATTCTGTTCCTGGGGGAAGGGGGTCTTGTTGCATGCCCTTCAGGTGTCTAAGCATGGTTTGAGATCCATGCCAACCATGTGCGAGTTTCTAAGTGAGATGCTCACTCACCTTTGCTACTCGAAGAAGGCCGTACAGTTTTTTCTTGCACTGTCGGCCAGACCGCACTGTCAGGCTCCTGGATTTTACGGCATCTGCCACCTCCTCCCACAATGCCTTGGGCGAGGGCCCTGATTGGGGAAGATCTGCTGGCACCTCTCCACAGCATCAAGCAGGCGGGTCTGGTCAGCCTTGGTGAATCCTGGGGCTGCTCGCTTCAAGACATCTTCATGATGTGGCTGGCTGTGTGTCCATTCTTGCAGCTTATCTTGCTGGCATATTAGGAGAGTGCAGGTGTGGTGACTTTGGCCAGTCATTGGCCGGATGGCAACAATTCCTTGTGAGAGATTTTGAAGACTGCTTTCAATTGAGTGTCATGCATCCCTCAGGATGCTGATTGGCTCCCAATCAATAAGCTGCTGTGTCCAGGGGGCGGAGGGGGGGGGGGGGGGGGGGGTGGGTGCAATACTCAGGGCTCCCATTCAACAGAGGGAATGCTTGCAAGCTGGGGGTGTGCATGGCAGCACAGCGTGAATTCACTGCAGGGCAGCAGTGAAGTCAGTATGTTCAAGGGATGGAGGGATGGGGTACCCATGTTATCTGGATCAGTGGGAGCATGGGGTGAGCGGGCAGCCGTGTCTGCATTGGGGTTTTGGGGGGCAGTGATGAGGCCAGCAGTGTCTGTATGGGAGGTCGGGAGGAAGCAATGAGGCCAGTGATGTCTGTTTGGGGGGGTCGGGGGGGCAGCAGTGATGTCTGTATGGGGGGGGGTCCAACAATGTCTGTATGGGGGGTGGGCAGCGATGAGGCCAGCAATATCTGTATGGGGGGAATTGGGGGTGGGGGGGGGGGGGGGGGGGGGGGTGGGGGCAGCGATGAGATCAGTGATGTCTGTATGGAGGGGGGGGCAGCGATAAGACCAGTGATGTCTGTATGAGGGGGCAGTGATGAGGCCAGCGATGAGGCCAGCAATATCTGTATGGGGTGTCGGGAGGCAGCGATGAGGCCAGCGATGTCTGTTTGGGGGGGTCGGGGGGGCAGCAGTGATGTCTGTATGGGGGGGGGTCCAACAATGTCTGTATGGGGTGAGGGCAGCGATGAGGCCAGCAATATCTGTATGGGGGGTCGGGAGGCAGCGATGAGGCCAGTGATCTCTGTGGGGGTTGGAGGGCAGTGATCTCAATACTGGGAGGTCTTTTCAGCGATCTCCGAGAGATGTGCGCATGCGCGGGTTCCCACTCATCCCGCCGATTTCAGCCTCTTTGGCGTGAATAGGCTCCATCCCCGAGCTTTTCATGATATTCATGATTGTGACCTCTCATTGAGAGATTCAAGTCTGAAGTTGCACTGAAAAAACAACCGGGAATTACACCATTTTTCCTGCCAACTCAGCGCTTAAAAGTGTTTTTGGGAGAATCGCCCCTTGTGAGTGGGCCATGTTCTCAAGGGCTGCAGCCATAGCCCACTGTGTCTCAGCGCTGTCCCACTGGGTCTCCTGCAAGCTCTTGAGTCTCTCAGCCATGGACCGCAGAATCTCGAGAAGCCTGCTGAGATCCTCAGCTGTGACTCGGCCGTGGCACTCTGGGACTCTGCTGTGGCCTACTGTGACTCGGCCATCGTTTGGACTCTGCCACTCATGGTGAGGATTTCCTGTCCCAGGCGTTCCACCATGGATGCCACCCTTGCAGTGTTGGCCTGGGAACTACGTATGATAGGCTGGTCTGCCTGAAAGCTTTGCGACTCCTCCCAACAGCAGTCAGTCCAGTGTTGCTGTCAGCGCCTCCTGCATCCTGTGGCTCTGTTGCTGCATCTCTAGCAGCTGAGGGAGAAGTGATTGCAGAGGCCCAGCGTGTAGCCTGGGGCCATGAGACCTTGCCTCCGGCAGGCTTCCGTGTGCCAGAGACTTCAGACGTTCCCTCCTCCACCCTATGTACATCAGCAGATGTGGGCTGAGAGTGACCCAGACGCCTCACCAATAACTTGAACCACCGATGTGAGAATTTCTGGGATGGTGAATTGCGAGGTGGAAGCTGACGCCAAACTGGTGCCGGCCTCAGAGATCCCATCATTGGCTTCTTTCAAGGAGACTTCTGAGCAGTCAGGGCAGGGTGAGTGGGAGTGGGGGCGGGGACAATGCCAGATGGCCCAGGTGCATTGGGGTCCCTCCTGCAACAGCAGACACAAGGTTAAGTGCAAGGGAGGGAGAGGAATCTGGGCTGCAGGCAACTTACTTGAGATTTCTCCAGCAAGTGGAGGATTGGCAGTTGCTTACTTCTATGCTCCAGCCCGATCATGCTGTCACTAATGGTCCTCACCCCCTCCTTTCCCACAAGTTCCAGTGCCCGCTCCTCAAGGGGGGCGAGGACCTGAATCTCAGGCACACCGTCCCCCTGCCTTCACCCTCTCCCAGCGACTATGTACATTCTTCTCCTGTGGGGACAGAAGGAGCCATGTAAAATCTGATGGCACAAGTCCTGGAGGGTATCAGTGGGTGGCTCTCAGAGGGCAAGTATTGTGACACCCTTGGCTGGGGGGGGGGGGGGGGGGGGGGGGAGGCGGGAGGAGGAGGAGGAGGAGAGAGGTGCTTGGGGGTCAGGGGCTGGAAGCATCCAGGGTGCTGGGGGATCTGTGGTCATTTAGGGGGAAAATGCTACATAAGTTTAAACACTCACCCTTGCTGCCTGGATTAGGCCATTCAGTTTTTTGTGGCAGTGCTTCTCGGTTCTCCTTCTCCTCGGTTCAGCACTAATGCATGCTGCCAACTCTTCCAGGCTCCATTTCCATCCCTTCCCTTGAGATGGCATCCTGCTGGGGGGAAGAGGGTGTCCCGCATTGCCTTCACTGCCTGGCCAGATCTGCATCCAAAAATCGGGGAGCTGTCTATCTGGAGGCCATTTATTCCTGCACTGTCTGCCTGTCTGTCCATCCTTGGGATTTTTATGGAGCTTTTCCTTGTTAGGGCAGATCAGCTGCAGGCAGTTTGGTCAAGTCATGTGCCCGTTAGAGGATTCCAGCAAGTTTAACCATGTTACCATGGAAGGGAAGCCAAGTAACACTTGCAGGTGTGCTGATGGAGTGGGGAGAGATTTGTGCCTGTGTGATGACCTGGGGCAGGGGGGAGATAGGGTCATGTCAGGCAGCCATCAGGGCCAGGGGGGTGATGAGGGGGGCCATGTGCAAAGGAGTCTGGGGAGGCTGGGGGGGGTAAGGGGGTCAGTAATGTTGTGTGGGGGGGGTCCCTGATGTCCATAGGTGGTGGGAGGGGAGGCTGTATCTGGCGCAGGGGTGTTCAGTCAGGAGAGCTGCTTTTTTTGTGCTTTATCTGCGCATGTGCAGTTTGTGGCTCCAATCTGAGCTGCAGGCTGTCTGGAGAATTTACAGCTTCTAGTGGCTAGAAACAGTCTAGCCGATATTTTCAATGACTGAGTGCATAAGATCGGGAGTGAAAACTCGCCTGAAAAACGGATCAGGGGCTCTCCCGTTTTCACACAAGCTGGACACTTGTCCAGAGAAAAAAATCTCGTAAAATTCTGCCTATGACTTTCTGGGGTGAATTTTCCCGTTCTGCCCAGGAATTGTAGCAGGCAAGAGGTGGACCATGGAAAGGTCCGTTGACGTCTGGCGGGATTTTCCAGTTTTGGGACGAGCGCAGCCAGAAAATCGTGGCCTATGACTCTAACTGGGAGCTGATGAAAAGTTAAAAGAGCTGTTCCACAGACTAACCAATTAATCGGCTGACATAATCATACAGCATCAAATCTATCAGTCAACATTCAAGACTCCTACTTCACCATGTTCTGTCCCACTGGTGACACAGTGATATACAGACAGGAGGGAGTTGCCCTGGGAGTCCTCAACATTGACTCCAGCCCTCATGAAGTATCGATTTTGCTGGCCAAAAGGCATATCTACTAGACTGGGTCAGTGGCAGTCAGTGAGAAAATCAACAAGAGGGAAAAACCTATTAACATTGTCCTCATCAATCTACCTGACAGAGATGCTCAACACAAGAACATAAGAAATAGGAGAAGGAATAAACCATATGGTCCATCGAGTCTGCGATTCAATATCATTATGGCTAATGTTAGGTTTCAACTCCAATTTCCTGCCTGCCCTCCATATCCTTTAATTTCCTGAGAGACAAAAAACCTGTCTATCCCATCTATGGCTGTCTATGGCATTGGTATTGTTAGGACTAACCACCACATAGTCCTTGTGGAGATAAAATTCTATATTTACACTGAGGACAATGCCCATTTTGTTGTGTGGATACTATGGGGGTTAAATGGGATAGACTCAGATCAGATCTAGCAAAGTTGGCAACTGCGAGAAACTGTGGGCCATCAGAGAATCCAATCACATTCTGTAACCTCATGGCCCATCAAGCCAGAGGGTCAACCTTGTTTCAATGAGTGTAAGAGAACATGCTCAGAGCAGCATGGGGCTACAAGACAGGAACAACTTGCATGCTAAACAGCGGAAGCTACATGCAATAGACAAAACTAAGTCGCGAATGGTGGTGGACAATTAAATAACTAACTGGAGGGCAAAGATCTACAAACATCCCCATTCTCAATGTTGAGGAAGCCCAGCACATCAATGCAAAAGACAATGGAAGATGTACACTGTAATTAGCAACAATGTTTGACGATAAGATTTTTTTGATTTTGGTTTTCACTTTATTTATGTGCTCAATAATATTTTATGGGTCAGTCCCCTTTGGGGGCATAACCCATTTTTACCAGGTTGGCTGAAATTAGAATAATCTGCTGCAACTTCAAAACAATCAAGTTGCTGGGAAACACAGCACTGGAAATATAAAAAAAGAGATGTGGCTTTTTCAGTGATTTAGATGACAGTTTGTGTGGTTTACTTATTCTCGCTGAGGATCTGGAATAAAACAATAAACTTCTAGTATTCAGCAACCCACAGGCAATACCAGGACCTGGGATGCGTCTGGAGGTTTTACAGTCGTCTCGTTAAGTAGAGATGTTCAGTCTTGTACAGCCCCAGGCAACAGAAAGGGACTGTCCTTGTTTCAAAGCAAAGAATTGTCTGCAACAGGGAACAATTAGTGAGGTTCAGCAGCAACAGGCAGGACTGCTGAATTGCTTGTTGTGTCCTGCTCATCTGGTCTCAATTAAAAACTCCAATCACTGGAACTGTCAATGGAATGCCGCCTTTCTCCAAATCTAGAGAGAGGGAGGGGAAGGCAGAGTAGTGTTTGGGGGGGGGGAGCTGAGCAGCAGGGAGAGAAAGGGACCAAGGAGGAAGACAGGAAAGGAGAGGGAGAAGGAGAAACAAAAGGGATGAAAATGGTGAGAAAAAAACTGGATAAAAGCTGCCAGACCTGCTGAGATTTTCCAGCATTTTCTCTTTTGGTATGAAAATGGTGAGAATGAGGGAGGGGAGAAGAGTTTGAGAGAGAGGAAAAAGAGATGGCGGGTGAGAGAGGAAATGTATAAGACTCAGAAAGCAGAAACAGGGAGAAGGAGAGAGAGAGGAAAGAGAAACAGAAAGGTGGAAAAGAGAGAGGGAAGGAGAGAGAGAAATGGGAAGGGGAGAGGGAGTGGGAATATAGGGGAGAGGGGAGTGACAGGGTAGATGCAGGGAGGATATTCCCGATGATGGGGGAGTCCAGAACCGGGGGTCACAGTCTGAGGATTCAGGGATGACCATTTAGGACGGAGGTGAGGAGACATTTCTTCACCCAAAGAATGGTGAGCCTGTGGAATTCATTACTACAGGAAGTAGCTGATGCCAAAACAATGAATGTATTCAAGAGGCGGCTGGATATAGCACTTGGGGCAAATGGGATCAAAGGTTATAAGAAAAAATCAGGATTAGGCTATTGAGTTGGATGATCAGCCATGATCGTAATGAATGGCGGAGCGGGCTCGAAGGGCCAAATGGCCTCCTCCTGCTATCTCCTATGTTTCTCTGACAGGTAGGGGTGGAGGGAGAGAGCGCGACTAGAGGAGAGAAAGGAGTTGCCACCAACATCAACTATGGCCAGGATTCTCCGATCTCATTCACCCTGCCACTGAGAATTTTGCACTCAGTCAAAATTCCACTCACTGCAGCAAGTCTAGAGAATTCCAGCTACTGGCGAGTTCAGAGAATTCAGCAGATATCTCTGATTGTGGGGGAGGTGCAGCGAATCTAATGGATAAAGGGAGAGGCAGTCAGGATCTATCAATCCACTGAGTATGGTCAGCCAATCAGTGGCTGAAATGTGAGTGTAGAGTTGATTCCTGATGGATCTTTCTCAGAATGGCAACCGGTGACAAGTGGTGTCCCGCAGGGTTCAGTGTTGGGGCCACAGCTGTTCTCTTTATATATTAACGATCTAGATGACGGGACTGGGGGCATTCTGGCCAAGTTTGCCGATGATACAAAGATAGGTGGAGGGGCAGGTAGTATTGAGGAGGTGGGGAGGCTGCAGAAAGATTTAGACAGTTTAGGAGAGTGGTCCAAGAAGTGGCTGATGAAATTCAACGTGGGCAAGTGCGAGGTCTTGCACTTTGGAAAAAAGAATAGAGGCATGGACTATTTTCTAAACGGTGACAAAATTCATAATGCTAAAGTGCAAAGGGACTTGGGAGTCCTAGTCCAGGATTCTCTAAAGGTAAACTTGCAGGTTGAGTCCGTAATTAAGAAAGCAAATGTAATGTTGTCATTTATCTCAAGAGGCTTGGAATACAAAAGCAGGGATGTACTTCTGAGGCTTTATAAAGCACTGGTTAGGCCCCATTTGGAGTACTGTGAGCAATTTTGGGCCCCACACCTCAGGAAGGACATACTGGCACTGGAGCGGGTCCAGCGGAGATTCACACGGATGATCCCAGGAATGGTAGGCCTGACATACGATGAACGTCTGAGGATCGTGGGATTATATTCATTGGAGTTTAGGAGGTTGAGGGGAGATCTAATAGAAACTTACAAGATAATGAACGGCTTAGATAGGATGGACGTAGGGAAGTTGTTTCCATTAGCAGGGGAGACTAGGACGTGGGGGCACAGCCTTAGAATAAAAGGGAGTCACTTTAGAACAGAGATGAGGAGAAATTTCTTCAGCCAGAGAGTGGTAGGTCTGTGGAATTCATTGCCACAGAGGGCTGTGGAGGCCGAGACGTTGAGCGTCTTCAAGACAGAAATTGATAAATTCTTGATTTCTCGAGGAATTAAGGGCTATGGGGAGAGAGCGGGTAAATGGAGTTGAAATCAACCATGATTGAATGGTGGAGTGGACTCGATGGGCCGAATGGCCTTACTTCCGCTCCTATGTCTTATGGTCTTATGGTCTAATGGATCTAATGATGAGACATGTATTTTGTTTTCACTCTGTCAGACAGAGGGAGTTCCAGTCCAGACAGAGGAGGTATTACAGTCCAGACAGAGGGAGAAAATGCACTCCAGACAGACTGAGGGAGCTCCACGCCAGACAGAGCCACTTTACTCCAGACAGACAAGGCGAATGGGATCAAAGCTTATGGGGAAAAAGCAGGATTAGGCTATTGTGTTGGACAATCAGCCATGATCGTAATGAATGGTGGAGCAGGCTTGAATGGCCAAATGGTCTCCTCTGGCTCCTATCTTCTATGTTTCTATGTGGCATCCATTCCAGACTGACAAGGGACGTTCCAGTCCAGACAGACAGCGAAACCATACTTCAGACAAACAGAGGAGCCCTACTGCACACAGGCAGAGGAATCGTACTCCAAGTAGACAGGGGAGCCCTAGTCCAGACAGACATTGGAGCAGTATTCCAAACAGACTGAGAGAGCTCCACTCCAGACAGACGGAGGGATATCCACTCCAAACAGATCATGGAATATCCACTCCTGACAGACAGGCTGCTCTATTCCAGACAGGGGGAGCTCCACTTCAAACAGATAGGGGGCACTCTATTCTAGACAGACAGTGGAGACCCATCTCAGACAACGGGCACTCTATTCCAGACAGATGGAGTGACCCCTATTCCAGACAGATAGGGCTCGTTCTATTCTCGACATCAGGGGATGTTCCACTCCAGGCAAACAGCTCTGCTACATACAATCATAGAGGAGCTTTAACTTTAATCTGCTTTCGCTGCAGTTGTTACTAGTGCTGATCAGTAGTAATGGTGGGATAATAAAATGGCTGTTCTGTGTTTTTTTTAGTTTATTTATTAGTGTCACAAGTAGGCTTACATTAACACTGCAAAGAAGTTACTGTGAAAATCCCCTAGTCGCCACCCTCCGGCGCTTGTTCGGGTACACTGAGGGAGAATTTAGCATGGCCAATGCAACTGACCAGCACGTCTTTCACCCGAAGGAAACCCAGACACGGGGACAATGTGCAAGCTCCACATAATTACCCAAGGCCGGAATTGAACTTTGGCAGCAGTGCTAACCACTGTGCCACTGTGTTTACTGGACCACTAATCCAGTGAGCGTCAGTTCAAATCTCACTGTAATTTGAAAATTCTGGAAACAAACAGCTGATCTCAGTAAAAGAAGCCATGAAGCCTTTGGATGGTCACTAAAACCCAACCGGTTGACTTAATGTTCTTTAGGGAAGGAACTTACTTTCCTTATCCTGTCTGGCCTTTATGTGACTCCAGTTCCACAACAACAGCACTGACTTTTCACACTGCTCTCTGAAGAGGCTCAGCAAGCTATTGGGTTGTATCAACCAATATTACAGCTGAATAGCAATGTGGGACTGCAGTGTTCAAAAAGGCTGTTCACCACCACTTTACCAGGACAACTAGTGACAGGCAATAAATGTCAGTCTTGCCAGAGATGCCACACCCTGAGATTAGTTAAAAAGTGACTGTCTGTTCCAGTAATGGAGTGTGCTGCGCATGTGTGCAGTTTTGGTCCCCTTATTTGCGGAAGGATGTATTGGCCTTGGAGGGAGTACAGAGAAGGTTCACCAGGTTGATACTGGAGATGAGGGGGTTAGCTTATGAGGAGAGATTGAGTAGATTGGGCCTGTACACGTTGGAGTTTAGAAGGCTGAAGGGAGATCTTATAGAGACATATAAGATAATGAAGGGGCTGGATAGGGTAGAGGCAAGAGATTCTTTCCACTTAGAAAGGAAACAAGAACTAGAGGACACAGCCTCAAAATAAGGGGGAGTCAGTTTAGGACAGAGTTGAGGAAGAACTTCTTCTCTCAGAGGGTAATGAATCACTGGAATTCTCTGCCCATTAAAGCAGTGGAGGCTACCTCGTTAAATATGTTTAAGTCACAGGTAGATAGATTTCTGATCAATAAGGGAATTAAGGGTTATGGGGAGCAGGCGGGTAAGTGGAACTAAACAACTATCAGATCAGCCATGATCTTATTGAATGGCGGGGCAGGCTCGAGGGGCTAGATGGCCTACTCCTGCTCCTATTTCTTATGTTCTTATGTGTGATGTTTTTGATATTCTCTATCTTATGCAAAGTGCTATGGGGTTGGAACTTTTTAGGGAATATAAGACTGTACAGTTCCAAGAAGGTATTTTCTGGCCAGTCTGGATGGAGGCCAGATTTGATTGGCTTTACATCAATGTTCTGAACATACTGCAATATTCCTGAACAGTTCCCATCATTGTAGCCTGATGGTGTCAGAGCCAGGAAGCTGAACATCTTTCCTGATCTCCTCGTTCGTGATATTGCAGTACCATTGGATGTCACCCTCTAGCTTAACCTGAAGTGCCTGGCATTCCTAAAACCTAATGTCCGTCATTGTGAGCCATTCTTTAGGTATTCTGTACTCCCATGCGTTAGGAAGCTGTGTTTCAATGAGAATGAGCTGCGAATGAGTTAAACAGGAGTGACTCTACCTCGGGGATGTTTCTCTATTCATCCTTCAATCTGGTGACTTATTTACCATAGAAATTTTATTCATAGTTCTTATAGCTCTTGGCTCAATGCTTCCTTACAGAGGAAGTAATAAATGCAACCACTCACAGTTTACTACCTCCCTGCTGTGTCTTCCAATTACAGTCATTCTCTATAGCAGTGGTTCCCAAACTTTATTCACTGGGCTGCACTTTCGGAATAAAAATTTGCTTGCGCCACACCAAATTTTTTATTGATAAGAAATACATTCAAAAAAAAAAAAAAAACAACTCCTAGCAGTGCTTGATTCATAACATAGAACACAACTACTTTATAATATGATCATGGGACATCCAGAAAGTATAAAACAATGCTTGTTTAAACCATGTTTAAATGTTTATTTGATTGTCCTTGAATCTTCCCGCCACACTTGCCATCCTCTCTCGCCGCACCAGTGTGGCGCGCCGCACCCTTTGGGAACCACTGCTCTATAGACTGAAGGAGGTAAAGACAGGCCTTAGCACTGACTATTAGGCCACACAGTTAGCAACTGCAGAGTTCAGTTTGGTTCACCCTGGATAAAACTTCTTTTGTGTGGCACAGGCGGCTTAGATCAGTGGTTCCCAAAGGGTGCGGCGCGCCACACTGGTGCGGCAAGAGAGGATGGCAAGTGTGGCAGGAAGATTCAAGGACAATCAAAGAAACATTTAAACATGGATTAGATATTTTTCCAAAGTGATTGTTTTATACTTTCTGGATGTCCCATGATCATATTATAAAGTAGTTGTGTTCTATGTTATGAATCAAGCATTGCTAGGAGTTGTTTTTTTGTTTTTGAATGTATTTCTTATCAATAAAAAATTTGGTGTGGCGTGAGCAAATTTTTATTCCGAAAGTGCGGCCTAGTGAAAAAAGTTTGGGAACCACTGGCTTAGATAATAGAATTATTTTTTATACATATAAAAATCACCCAGGCGACAATGTTTGTCTCCAAACTGACTTATTTTTCAGTGAATGGATTGGCAATGTGTTCAAAATTGCAGAGTATTGGCAGAGTCTGCTGGAAACCAACCTGTTGTGATTTTTGAGCAGGCCTGAATTGAGGCGGCCAGCACTCCTGTAGATCCAATAGATATTTAAATTAGGGACCCTGATCCATGATGTGAGGAACACCCAGATGGTATTTTCACATGTGCCAGAGTTGCTGCTGCTGTTTCCTGTTCTTGCCCACAAACCATGGGTGGAGAGGGTGAGAAACGGAGCATTGCAGTGCTAAATCTAAACTGTTAAATGGACAGTGAGTGACCTGCTATAACTCAAATCCCTTTAAATGATTGGAAGACATCTTGCTTGTGTTTCTTAGTCAGTTTCTTTGGTTGCAGTTTGTGTCCTGTACCATTGGAAGCTTAATGAGGTCTGGGCAATAGGAGACCAAAGAGATGGAGAGTTCGCAGAGAACCTTAGCTTCCCCACTGTGTGTATAGATTGGCATACCTTTGTACCTCAGTGAAGCTGTACATATGGAGACTGCGTTTCCTCAAAGAGATTGTGATAGACCTATGTCACCTCCTGCAACAGACCTGCAACAAATAACAACTCTTAGCTTTTCAGCTATGTATTTGTAATTCTGGTTCTCCTGAAGATCGCTAAAGTCCTTTCTATTTTGCCACATATGTTGTTCTTGTCAGAAAAGGTTCAGGACTTATGGAATTGTACTGGAAAGTTTAGATAGAGGAGGTCTTGTAGCCTCTAAGACTAGAAGCTCTTGGTTCAAGTTCCACTCCAGGACCTAATGATCAAGGAAGGTGTACTCGTATGTAGCCAAACAAATTCAATATCAACTTATAAATCATTCTGTTATAAAGCAATACACCTCTGTGTGATCAGTGACATGTTGTACTGTGACACCAACAGAGGCATTCGCGGGTATTATCTCTCTTTCATGTTGGACTTCAATCTAGCAACAGCTCTTCAACAAACCTGCATTGAGTTGGTTCAAAACTCACAATGGCACCTTTTTTGTATTGTTGGTACTACAAGTCAAACATTGAATATATAACAAAATAAAGATTGGAGGCAAAGAGGTTTTTCAGTTGGTTTGTCAACAAAAGCCCAGTTTTAAACAAAACTGGTGACCAAGGAAGTTTTCTAGAAAGATCTTCGGAAAACCCTAAAGATAAAACCGGTGGCGGGGAAGGGAGAACTGGTGAATGGATAGGTTTCCAACTAGAGTTTTTTTTAAATCAGAGCCTTGACGTTGAGAAGGAAAAAACATCCAGTGCCTCAACTCTTAAAATACACGGAGGAAAGTCACCAATGCAGTGAGAGAACATCGATGAAAAAGTCAAAACCGTGAGTAGGCTGAAAGAAAACTACCATTTTGAAGCTGGGTAGATTTCCAGGCTGCCGAGACCTCGCACGTGGCGGGCGGCAGCAATGGAGATCCTCATCCAAAGAGAGAGTCTCTGTACTCCGAACGTGGAGCTACGACTCTGTAAAAGAAGGATCACAAGTAAAGCCTTCTTGAGATTGATTGCCTACCAAGAAGTAGTTTGAATTTTTTTTCATACTATAGATCCAACTATAGCAACACAAGAAATAATACAAATTAATAAGGAAGAAACAAAAATTAAAAGGGGAGGAAAAGTTAAAGTACTGCAATTTAATAACCGGCAATTGCAATTGCGGGCAAAGGTGACGCTGTAGAGGCGTTCAAAGAAAATGTAGAAAACAAAGAGAGATTTCAATGTTATCTGGCAGCGAACAAGATTCTGGTTGAACTTTACGTAGTTACTTTCCTAAGCGTAGTAGGACATAAAAACCTTCATATTGCCACAGAGCCTTGTCTATTCTGAGAAGCCTCGTGAATAAACTTATGAGGAACTGACCAAGATTCTCGAAAGTAATTTCTCGCCTCAGCTACTAATAATTGCTGAGAGTTTCTGATTTAATTGATGGAGCCAAGAAGAGGGTGAAATATATCGCAACTCATTGCATCGCTGATGCACTATCAATCAAGCAAAAACTAGTTTGTATGCAAGAACAAATAGGCTTTTATTCGCAAAAGACTTGGAGCACACCCGTGCTGATGAACTGGTCCAGCAACTGAGGCAGGGGGGTTGGGAGCAGTCACCTTTATACCTGGACCAGGGGGGGAGGAGTCTCAGGCAGGGCCGGCAGGGGCATGCCCAGGCATGTCACACACACACACACACACAGGCAATAAGCTTAACAGTGGTTTACCACATTCACCCCCTGCTTTTAAAAAAGAGTCCGGCAGGGGTGAGGTGGGTGGAACGATATTTGCAGAATTACAAATTTACAAATTCAGTCTCTCTGGGGGCTTGATCTGCCGCAGTGCCGGTTGTGGTGTTGGTTCCGGTGGCCGCGGTGTTGGTTCAGGCGCCCAGGCCGTAGTCGCTCGAGTCGTCTGTAGTCTGTAGTCCCTTCCGATTGTTGGGTGCGTGGTGGCGGCTCCTGGGGCTCAGGCGTACTGTATACGGGGGTTGGGGGTGTGGGGTTGTGGGTCGTCGTGGTCCCTGGGGCACCCACGGGTGCCAGGTCTCGAATGGAGACCGTGTCCTCCCGCCCGTCGTGGTACGCCACATAGGCGTATTGGGGGTTGGCGTGGAGGAGCTAGACCGTTTCGACCAGGGGGTCCTCACGTGCTTCCGGAACAGGACAGGGGGATGTCAGTCACGACGGTGGTTAGGTCCCCGGGGAGGACTTCCTGGGGAAAACAAACATTCTTTTGTGAGGGGTAGCATTGGTAGCTGTGCAAAGGAGTGATCTAATCGAGTGTAGTGCATCAGGGAGGACCTCTTGCCAGCAGGTGACTGGAAGGCCTTTAGACCTCAGAGCTAGTAAAACGGCCTTCCAGACTGTCGCGTTCTCCCTCTCTACCTGTCCGTTCCCCCTGGGGTTGTAGCTGGTGGTCCTACTCGAGGCTACGCCTTTGGAGAGCAGGTACTGTCGCAGCTCATCACTCAACAAGGAGGATCCCCGGTCGCTATGGATATAGCTAGGGAAACCGAACAGGGTGAAGAGGCTGTGCAGGGCCCTGACGACCGTGGCTGAGGTCATATCCGGGCAGGGAATAGCGAAGGGGAAACATGAATATTCGTCAATGACGTTGAGGAAGTATATGCTGCGGTCAGAAGAGGGGAGGGGGCCTTTGAATTCGACACTAAGGCGTTCGAAAGGGCGGGTGGCCTTTATGAGGTGTGCTCTGTCTGGCCGATAGAAGTGCAGCTTGCACTCTGCGCAGACCTGGCAGTGTCTGGTTATAGACCTGACTTCCTCAATGGAGTAGGGCAGGTTACGGGCTTTAATGAAGTGAAAAAACCTTGGGACCCCCGGGTGGCAGAGGTCGTTGTGGAGAGTCTGCAATTGGTCTATTTGTGCGCTGGCACATATTCCCTGGGACAGGGCGTCTGGGGGCTCATTGAGCTTCCCGGGCCGGTATAAGATGTCGTAATTGTAGGTGGAAAGCTCGATTCTCCACCTCAATATTTTATCATTTTTGATCTTGCCCCGCTGCGTGTTGTTAAACATGAATGCAACTGACCGTTGGTCCGTGAGTAGGGTGTATCGTTTACCAGCTAAGCAGTGCCGTACAGCTTCCACTATGGCTTGGGCCTCCTTCTCGACAGAGGAGTGTCGAATTTCAGGGCCTTGGAGGGTTCGTGAGAAGAAGGCCACGGGTCTGCCCGCCTGGTTAAGGGTGGCGGCTAGGGCGAAGTCAGACGCATCGCTCTCCACCTGGAACGAGATGGATTTGTCCATAGCGTGCATCGCGGCCTTCGCGAGGTCTGCTTTGATGCGGTCGAAGGCCAGGCGGGCCTCTGCCGTCAGGGGAAAAGAGGTGGATTTGATGAGCGGACGGGCTTTATCCGCATAATTGGGGACCCACTGGGGGTAATGCGAGAAGAAGCCCAGGCATCTCCTCGGTGCTTTGAGGCTGGTGGGGAGGGGAAGTTCCAGGAGGGGACGCATGCGGTCGGGATCGGGACCGATGACCCCGTTTTCCACAACACAACCAAGGATGGCGAGGCGGCGTGTGCGGAATACGCACTTTTCCTTATTATAGGTCAGATTTAGGAGTGTGGCGGTGTGGAGGAATTTGTGGAGGTTGGCGTCGTGGTCCTGCTGATCATGGCCGCAGGTGGTGACGTTATCCAGGTACGGGAAGGTGGCCTGCAGCCCATTCTGGTCTACCATTCGGTCCTTCTCACACTGGAAAACCGAGACCCCATTGGTGACGCCGAAGGGGACCCTAAGGAAGTGATAGAGGCGGCCATCCGCCTCGAAGGCAGTATATTGGCGGTCTTCCGGCCGGATAGGGAGCTGGTGGTATGCAGATTTTAAGTCGATGGTGGAGAACACCCGATATTGCGCAATCTGATTAACCATGTCAGATATGCGGGGAAGGGGGTACGCGTCCAGCTGCGTGTAGCGGTTAATGGTCTGACTGTAGTCAATGACCATGCGATGTTTCTCCCCAGTCTTAACAACTACTACTTGGGTTCTCCAGGGGCTGGTACTGGCCTCGATGATCCCCTCCCCTAGGAGCCGTTGTACTTTGGACCTCGTAAAAGCCCTGTCTCCAGCACTGTACCGTCTGCTCTTGGTGGCGATGGGCTTGCAGTCGGGGGTGAGATTTTCAAACAGTGAGGGAGGGGCGACTTTAAGGGTCAAGAGGCTGCAGGTGGTGTGCGGTGGGCGATCGAAGAACTGGTGATTGCAAACAGAGAGCGGGGGAAAAGGCACATTATACTCCATGGTGACACTCTTAAAGTGACACAGGAAATCTATCCCCAGGAGTACGGCAGCGCAGGGTTGTGGCAGCACGAGGAGCCTGAAGTTTTAGTACACTGTGCGCCGTACAGTCAGGGTCGCCACGCAGTACCCGAGGACATCCACCGAATGGGACTTTGAAGTCATGGAGATCGTTTGCTTCACTGGCAGTACTGAAAGGGCGTAGCGACTCACTGTGTTAGGGTGAATAAAGCTCTCCGTACTCCCACAGTCAAATAAACAGTTTGTAGTGCGACCATTTACCTCGATGTCCATCATGGACCTGGCGAGTTGGTGAGGCCTGGATGGTCCAGCGTAACCGAAGCCACCGTTGGATTTTGCGATGCGGCTGAAGGCGTCCAAGATGGCGGCCCACACGGCTCACACGCGGCTGAAGGCATCCAAGATGGCGGGTCGCACGCGGCGCTACTGGGCTTGGAGGTCGACTTCGCCCTGCATACCTTCGTGTAATAAGAACATAAGAGCATAAGAAATAGGAGCAGGAGTAGGCCATCTAACCCCTCGAGCCTGCCCCGCCATTCAAGAAGATCATGGCTGATCTGAAGTGGATCAGTTCGACTTACCCGCCTGATCCTTATAACCCCTAATTCCCTTACCGATCAGGAATCCATCTATCCATGATTTAAACATATTCAACGAGGTAGCCTCCACCACTTCAATGGGCAGAGAATTCCAGAGATTCACCACCCTCTGAGAGAAGAAGTTCCTTCTCAACTCTTTCCTAAACCGACCCCCCTTTATTTTGAGGCTGTGCCCTCTCGTTCTAGTTTCCTTTCTAAGTGGAAAGAATCTCTCCACCTCTACCCTTTCCAGCCCCTTCATTATCTTATAGGTCTCTATAAGATCCCCCCTCAGCCTTCTAAATTCCAACGAGTACAAACCCAATCTGCTCAGTCTCTCCTCATAATCAACACCCCTCATCTCTGGTATCAACCTGGTGAACCTTCTCTGCACTCCCTCCAAGGCCAATATATCCTTCCACAAATAAGGGGACCAATACTGCACACAGTATTCCAGCTGCGGCTTCACCAATGTCCTGTACAGATGCAGCAAGACATCTCTGCTTTTATATTCTATCCCCCTTGCGATATAGGTCAACATCCCATTTGCCTTCTTGATCACCTGCAGACTGGGTTTTTGCATCTCATGCACAAGGACCCCCAGGTCCCTCTGCACAGCAGCATGTTGTAATTTCTTTCCATTTAGATAATGGCCCTTCTTTCCACACCCGGAGCAGATCGCATCCTTCGCCGGGCAGCGTTGTCGGGGGTGCTTCACCAGGCCGCAGAAGTAGCACTTTGGGCTTCCAGAGACTGCCGCAGCGGTCGGGTCATTGGTGGGATGTGGCGTGGCGTAGGCCTGCAGCCCTCCCGAGTACAGAGGTGGCGGCGACTGCGGCATCCACGATGCGCCCCCGTGGTCGGGGGTGTAGGCCTCGAGATTACGGAAGGCCACCTCTAACGAGCTGGCAAGTGCTACAGTCTTTTGTAGATCCAGCCCACCCTGTTCCAGTAGTCGTTGTCGGATATAGTTTGACCTGCTACCCGTGACATAGGCATCTCTGATTAAGTCCTCAGTGTTTTGGGCGGCTGTTACGGCCTTGTAGTTGCAGGCCCTCCCAAGTGCTCGCAACGCACGCAGGAATTGGTCGCCCGATTCTCCTGGCTGTTGTCTGCGAGTAGCCAGAAGATGTCTGGCATAGATTACATTAGTCTGTTTGTTGTACTGGCCTTTTAAAAGTTCGATCGCATCCTCGTAGGTTTCAGCGTCTCTAATCATCGAGAATACTTGATCGCTTACCCGGGCGTGGAGCACGTGTAGTTTGTCGGTTTCGGTCCGGATGATGGAGGCGGAGGTGGTGGAGAAAGTTTCGAAGCTGTTAGAGGCTCCTACGGCTTGAGGATCCAATTCTAATCTATCGGGTTTTAGTATCTGCTCCATCCCAAAACTTTTTTGCGAATAAAATTGATGCACTATCAATCAAGCAAAGACTAGTTTGTATGCAAGAACAAATAGGCTTTTATTCGCAAAAGACTTGGAGCACACCCATGCTGATGAACTGGTCCAGCAACTGAGGCAGGGGGGTTGGGAGCAGTCACCTTTATACCTGGACCGGGGGGGAGGAGTCTCAGGCAGGGCTGGCAGGTGCGTGCCCAGGCATGTCACACACACACACAGGCAATAAGCTTAACAGTGGTTTACCACAATTGCTGAGAAGGTTAGTGAAGAATTGTGAGTTTAGTTTGACCCTTGAAGACACTCTGCAAGACAGACTTGTTTGTGGACTTCGAAATGAAGCTCTTTAACACTAAAACCTGCTGTTGAGATGGCAGTGTCCATGGAATCGGCCACAGAAGAAAAAGAACCAAGAACTTAGATCCAAAAACTTAAAGTAGATGTTCTATCCATTAAAGGGGGTACTCAAAGGTTCTGGGTTTATCCAAAGTGACAGACAAGAAATAAAAATGGAAGTAGATGTGGGAGCTACTCTATCACTTCTCCCAGTAAACATATACAATCTGAAGCTTAAACATCTACCACTAAAATCTTCAAACATAATCCTGAGAACCTATACTGAGGAGGTAGTTTCACTGTAGGGATATATCATGTAGTAAAGGGAATTTTTCCTGCTCACTGTGGAAGAGCATGGTTGCACAAAATCAAGCTTAACTGGAGAGCAATTAACCAATTGGTTTACAGTAAGAACATGCTATTAAAACATCTGCAGACGTACAGGAAGATGTTCAAGAATATCCGAGGATGGAATGGAGGCAAAGCTCAAGATCAAACCTGAAAGCAACCCTAGATGTTTCAAGGCAAAAATTATGCTCTACACAATTAAACCAAAGGTAGAAGTGGAACTAGAGAATATAATCAAGGTGGAGATGTTGAACCTATAACAATGATCAATTGTGCAACCCCAATCATTCCAGTAAATAAATTTGATTGTTTGGTACAAAACTGTGGGGACTTCAAGATGACGATAAATCCAGTAGTGTGTCAACCAGTACCCCTTACCATTAATCGAGGACTTATTAGCTGGTGGTCAGCAGTTCAGCAAAATAGACTGATCCCAAGCATATCTCCAGATGAGAGTGGCAACCAAGACGCAACCACTGCTAACGAATGTTACCCACGAGCGATTGTTCCGGTATAAGTGTCGACATTTGGAATAACATCGGCGCCAGCCATATTACAGAAATCAATGGACCAAACCTTAAGTGGCCTTAACAATGCCCACTGTTATTTGGACAACATTCTAATCACAGGCAGGACTGAACAGGAATATTTACAAACTTAGAAGAAACATGTCTAGTGAAATACAACCTCCCTGTGAAGAAAGAAAAATGTGAATTTTTCAAACCATCTACTGGTTATCTAAGCTACATAATGGACAAGGATGACCCCCACAAAGAACTAAGAAAATGACAGCGATCCTAAATACTCCAAGTTGTGATCATTTTTAGGACTAATCAATTATTACGGGAAATTCATCTCAAACCTTGCAACATTCTAAAACCACTTTATGCTTTATTATGTCCTAACCAACAATGGAATTGGATGAAAGAGTGTGAAACTGTGTACAAAGGAGTTAAAAGCGTGCTCAAGCAATCCAAGTTATTGGTCCATTTTAACCCAGAGTTGAAACTTCAGCTTGCATGTGATGCATCACTCTATGGGTTGAATGCTCTTACATCTCACATTATGGCAACTGGGGAGGAGCTGCCAATAGTGTTCTCATCACAAATGTTATGAAGTGCGGAGCAAAATTATGCACAATTTGAGAAAGAAGCACTCAGCATAATATTTGGCATTAAATGATTTCACCAGTTCCTGTATGGCAGATAATTTACTTTGTTAGAAACATAGAAACATAGAAAAACTACAGCACAAAACAGGCCCTTCGGCCCCACAAGTTGTGCCGAACATATCCCTACCTCTTAGGCCTACCTATAACCCTTAGGCCTACCTATAACCCTCCCATATTAAGTCCCATATACTCATCCAGGAGTCTCTTAAAAAACCATATTGAGTTTGCCTCCACCACCACTGACGGCAGCCAATTCCACTCACCCACCACCCTCTGTGTGAAAAACTTCCCCCAAACACTTCCCCTGTACCTACCCCCCACCACCTTAAACCTGCGTCCTCTCGTAGCAGCCATTTCCACCCTGGGAAAAAGCCTCTGAGAGTCCACCCGATCTATGCCTCTCAACATCTTATACACCTCTATTAGGTCTCCTCTCATCCATCGTCTCTCCAAGGAGAAAAGACCGAGCTCCCTCAGCCTATCCTCATAAGGCATGCTACTCAATCCAGGCAACATCCTTGTAAATCTCCTCTGCACCCTTTCAATCTTTTCCACATCCTTCCTGTAATGAGGCGACCAGAACTGAGCACAGTTGTTGACCGACCATAGGCTGTTGACAACAATTTTGGTCCATACCAGGGAATTCCATCATTAGTGTCAAGTTGTCGAGAAAATAGACATTAATGTTATTAGTGCATAATTATGAAATCAAGTATCGGAGATCAGGAGAGCATGCCAACACAGATGTCTTCTTGAGATTGCCACTTCAGGACGAAACTGAGTCACAAGACAGCAACATCAACGTATGATACTTCTCTCATGTAGAGAATGTCCCAACAACATGATCTCCATACAAAGGTCCAAGAGGAATGACCCGGTAAGGGGTTGTAGACATGGAGGCGATTCTCCCAAAAAGATTCTGAGTGTCGAATCCGCGTGAAAACTGGAGTAAATCAGCGGGAGTTCGGAGGAGGATCTCCCACACTCTGTGCACTGCTGAGTGCACCAGCGTAAATCACATAAAAATTCAGTGGGGGGGGCCTATTCCCATTGGAAAGGCCGGCAGCATAACACTGAGCAGACACTGCGCATGTGCCAATGTCAGTGCCGAGATTGGCACATGGGCAGTGGCCCCTATCTGGCAGCCTCCCGAATGCTGGCCAGTTTGAACGCTGGCCAGCCCAGCGACCCTGTATCGCCAACCCTCTCCCCCCCCCCCCCCCCCCCCCCCTCCCCCTCCCGCGTCGCCTCCATCTCCCACGGTCTCATCGCTGGTCTCCCGGACATGTCCAGCCCCAGCCTCAAACCCCAACCCCCCTGACCACCCGCCCCCTACCCCCCCCCCGCCCGATCTCCAGCTCCCCCACCCTAATCCCCCCTCCCTCCCCCAGCAGGCTGACCCCCCCTCCTCCTTCCCCCCCCCCCCCCCCCCAACCCAGATGGCCAACCCAGATCGCTGGCCTCCGTCCCTCTCCCACAAATCCTGACTGCAGAGTGGCAGCAGGACCCCCCCACCCCCCCACCCCCCACTGTGGGACGAGGTCAGTAATTGGTCAATTATTTCCAAGCGATAGTTTTACCACTGCTAAAATACCAATGGTGCTGGTAGACGACAGGCATTGTGCTACCCCCAGGGTACCTAAATTTACTCTGCATGCCACTCACTTCTGAGGAACCATAAAACTCCATTCTACGTCTCCACAGATTAATTTTGAATTAACCCAATTTCAATTACAGGTTGTGAACTCTGGCTTTACAGAGAAACAGATTCTGCGGTTAGTGCAAAGTTCCAGGTGTAAGTCTGTCACTGTGACTGGCATTATTACATTGTTTTATTATAGCTGAATATTTGAAGTTACAGTAAGAAGTCTCACAACACCAGGTTCAAGTCCAACAGGTTTATTTGGTAGCAAAAGCCACTAGCTTTCGGAGCGCTGCTCCTTCGTCAGGTGAGTGGGAGTTCTGTTCACAAACAGGGCATATAAAGACACAGACTCAATTTACAAAATAATGGTTGGAATCCGTGTCTTTACAGGTAATCAAGTCTTGTCTGTGTCTATTTGAAGTTATGCAGAGACCTATCAGAAACGTCTCCTACTGGCCTATATAAGTTTGATTGAGGTCCAAGATGCCTGACCCACCTGCCATAAGTGCCTTTAACAACTTGCATATATGTATATATGCATATATATGCTTCTAATGGATATAGTGTGAGTTGGCCTCTAGACCTCATGTCATTGGAGGTGCTTGATCTGAAGGAGTGCCTACAAAGGATCAGGTGCTGCATTCAGAATTGGAGTGGAAGCAAGTCATTCTCAAACCTGTGGCACTGCCTAAGAAGAGAAGAAAACTAAAGAGAACAGATCCAGTCCTGTTGGAACCACATGAACAGTATCCATGGAATGCAAGTGGTTAGAATTAAGTAATGTAGATTGAAATATTGGATTGATGAGTGCCAATGTTTTCATTTGATCACCTTGGGAACAGGGCTCATAACCAGCAAGAACTTTCTGCTGGAGATGTTTCTTGCAATTATTCACCTCCCTTGAGGGCTTTATATAAACTGGGTAAGCCCACTGCTACCTGTGGGCGAGTCTGCGGGAGGTGGAACATTCCATCGGTTGTTAATCTTTGCTGTTAGGTGTACTTTGTTGCAATAATTGGTTTATTTCCTAAACGGGAAGTGGGACAATCAAATCTGGGTCTGGCATATTTGCAAACAAATTAACTGAAGTAATCGCAGAGGAAAGGGTGTGACTGCAGAAAACAGCTCTCAGGTTTCCACAGTGACTATTGCATTCCATTCAGTCAGTCTGCCAACTCCTGGGCCAAGTACATCTGTCTGAAAAGCCCATATTGCAATCTATTTGCCCCTTTTGCAATTTGATACCTGTCTCCCTTACCCACATAACTGAATGCTGAAGGGACCCCCTCTCAGGCAGTAGGCAACCACACAATCATGAGCAACACCATTTAGTCATGTTAGATCTTAAATGCAGCAAACTAATGCAAGGGGCGTGTAATGAAGCAAAATTTGGCACTGAAGCATATAAGGAGATAATTGGTCAGATGACCAAAAACTTGGTTGAAGAGGTGGGTTTTAAAGAATGTCTTAAAGGAAGAGAGGTGAAGGGGTATAGCAAGGGGACTCTGGAGTTTAGGGTCTTGGCAGGCACAGCCAGTGACAGATTTACAATTGATGCTGTTCACTCTCCCCCCACACAGTTCCGAAAGCCAAAGCCAGGAAAATACACAAATTGATCAGTGCTTTTCCACTTTTGCAAACATCCTGTTTAAATGACAGCCTTGTTGACATCTTGGGGTGGGGTCAGCCTTCTGGGGGAGTGAGAGCTATAGGGAGTGGAGGGGTCAGGACTGAGGGGTGGGGAATGGTCGGGGCTGCTGGTGGGGGAGAATTTGGAGATTGGGGCTGCGGGGAGGGGAGGCAGGCTGGGGGTGGGAGGGGGGGACAGTTGGCAAGACTGGGTCGGAGACAACTGGGGGGTCCGCGATTGGGCTATGAGCGGGAGGGGGGGGGGGGGTGGATTCACACTAGTGCACTCGGCAGTGCATAGAGTGTGGGAGATTCATTTTGAAACTCCCGCTGAAAAAACCAGCGTGATTTACTCCAGTTTTTATGTGAATTCAACACTTAAGAATGTTTTGGGGAAAATCGTCTCGTTCCCCCCCCCCCCCCCCCCCCCCATGATCTCTGGCACCAGCAAGACTGCTGCCCCACTGTCAACTTCCATTCTGACTGGCTGTCAATCCAGCAGTGGATTGACCCAGTTTCTATTCATAGCGTCAGCAATGGCTGTCATATTCAGTGATAATTCATCATCAGACTGCAAGTTGTTTTGTTTCTCTTGAGTCTTGTGCAGCATAAACACTTTTATTCTGTTTACATGCTGTTTTGGTTTGTTTTTGCTTATTATTATTTTTGCTTGTAGCTTGCCCTTTCACCAAGCACGCTCTACTTTTTCCACAGCTTCTGCATACTACATCCTTGCATCATCATTCCATAGCTCAATGCCCTGGCTTCGCACATCAGTGACATTTACGAGTTTCGAAACTCTTCGGCGTCAATTCATAGAAATCGTAGAAATCATAGAAACCCTACAGTACAGAAAGAGGCCATTCGGCCCATCGAGTCTGCACCGACCACAATCCCACCCAGGCCCTACCCCCATATATTTACCCACTAATCCCTCTAACCTACACATCTCAGGACACTACGGGCAATTTTTTTTTTAGCCTGGCCAATCAGCCTAACCCGCACAAGTTTGGATTCAACTGATAATTGATAATTATAATTATAATTGATAATTAATAACTGATAATTCAACTGACATTTTGTGTATCCGAGTATTCATACTCAGTTGCTGAGCTTCTTTCACAGCCAGTTCCATCGGAACAGCAATTTCTATGGTCTTTTTCAGAGTAAGGTTACTCTCGGTCTGTGTATTGCTTCACTTTGCAGATCACAAACCAATCTATCCCAAATTGTATCATTCAGCACATCACTAAACTCACAGTACTTTGCAAGTCCTTTTAATACAGCCACAAATTGTGCAATTGATTTCCCTTTCCCTTGATGTCTTTTGTGGAATCTGAAGTGCTCTACAATCACCAATGGCTTCAGTGAATAGTGTCCTTGCAGAATTTCTATGATTTGCTCTCCAGTTGCACAAAATCTCTGAGGAGATTGAACGTTTTTCCTTCTGTTATGCTTGGGAATGTGGGATATGTGGAATCCTAATAACTTCTGTTATTTTGTTTGCCGACACAAAGTAATGAAAATGCTCAGCGTAAGAATCTCATTGCTCCACCTTTTCATCGAAAGGTCCCATGGCACCAAAACATGTTTTCAGCAGCTATTTTGTTTTTCCTGTTTAAACAAGGCAACAACCTCTTTTTTATAAACACTCCAAGCTCTATAATTTCTCTGCAGAGGATCATTACTCAAATCCACCTCACCCTGATGACCAGATTAAGAAACCATAGAAACCATAGAAACCCTACAGTACAGAAAGAGGCCATTCGGCCCATCGAGTCTGCACCGACCACAATCCCACCCAGGCCCTACCCCCATATCCCTACATATTTTACCCACTAATCCCTCTAATCTACGCATCCCAGGACACTAAGGGGCAATTTTAGCATGGCCAATCAACCTAGCCCGCACATCTTTGGACTGCAACTTACATGCAAGAGCTTTACTTCTATGTCTTCTTTTCTGTCTTTTTGTGAATTTTTTCCCACCCGGATGGCTAGCTGGCACTGTTCAAAGTCCCTATCACCAGTTTTTGTGTTGTGTATTATCGAATGCATGCCAGGAAGCACGAAGGGTTAAAAACTAACGAAGCTTTATCTACAAGGTGTGTTCACAATCGGGTGCAGCTGCTCTGGCAGTTTCCCACGCTAACAACCTGTGACATCACAGCTAGTAACCACATGCACGTATTAATATACAGTGCTTACTGCAGCTACGAAGACTCAATATAAATATATAACAGGAGTGATGTAGGATTTATGAGTACCTGTGCTTGATGTGCATCTGATGATTGCACACCGATTGGATGTTGATGGAGGGGAACTCTTTCCTGTGAATGAACATCAGGGGCTATTGCCATGGAATTCTCATGCAATGAATCGCATACTAAACACTAGGGAAGGCTGAGATAGCTGCAAACCCCCCAAAATTAAGCAGCCTGGCAAGCTTCATCGAGTATGAATGAGGGTCCGTGGGTGCCTACAAATGCCTGCACTATAGAGTGCATGCAATGTACCATGGAGTTCACGTCCAACACTTTGGATTGCAAGTCCTGCACCATGGTGTGCATGTCCTGCATCATGGAATTCATGTCCTGCACTATGGAGTTCATGTCATGCACCATGGAATGCACGTCCTGCACCGTAGAGTGCATGTCATGCATCACAAAGTTCACGTCCTACACCATGGAGTTGAATGGACAAATAGTGGACTTGCCTCTCCATGTGGTTCGTGGTAATTTTTGAGCTCTATTTGGGAGATCATGGCCAGAGAAGATAAAGCTTAACTGAGTGCTGTCAACAGATTGGTTGATGCCAAAATAGACCTTTGGCACATTCTGGATAAATACAAGAGTGTATTTGAAGAGACATTTGGCTCAATGAAGCAAGTTGAAGTGAAATTCAAGATAAAGCCTCGTCAACCAAAAATTCTCAAAGCAAGAGTGTTGCCATATGTAATTTGTCCCAAGCTCAAAGAAGAATTAATATGACTTGTTAACACTGGTGTGTTAGAGCTGGTTACAATGAATGACTAGGCTACTCCCATCAGACCTGTCATGAAACCAGATGGTTCAGTTTGTGATGATTTTCAAACAACCCTTTAGCTAATCAATATCTGCTTCCTTTAATTGAAGATTTGGTTGCTGGGTTATCTGGTGGGCAAACTGATCTTTCATAAGCATATTTATAGATGAATGTAGCTGCTGAATCACAACCATTGCTTACCATTGTCACTCATAAAGGTCTTTTTCATTATTAATGATTGCCTTTTGGGATAACATCTACATCAATCCTTTTCCAAAGATTGCTGGATCAGACTTTAAGTGGTCTCTCTGGTGTACAATGTTACCTGGATGATATTCTAATTACAGGGCCCAGTGAAGAAGAACACTTGAGTAATTTGGAAACAACATCAGAACATCTTCAAGCACATTTGCAGATCTCGAAAGAAAAGTGTGACTTTTTCCAAACATCAGTCCAGTTTTTGGGACAGTTATTGATAGTAACGGTCTACATAAAGCACCTAAGAAGTTGGACACTATTTTAAAAGCACCACAGCCGATGAATGTGGTGCAATTGATGTCCTTTCTAGAATTATTTTGGCAAATTTGTTCCTTACTTAGCATTATGGAAGCAATTGCATAATTTACAATGTGTGAAGCAGTCATGGGACTGGACAACAGACTTTGAGAAAACATACAAAGATGTCAAAGATCCTTTGCAGAAGTCTGAAGTATTGGTTCATTTTAATATGAAGCTACCATTACTGCTTGCTTGTGATGCTTCACCTTAGGAGTAGAGACTGTAGTTTCACATATTATGCCTTCGGAAGCAGAATGACCAATAGCTTTTGCTTCATGTGCTCTGACAGTGCTGAATCTAACTATGCTCAGCTAGAAAAATGAAGCATTGAGCATAATTTTTGGTGTGCAAAAGTTTCATCATTATTTATGTGGTCATCATTTCACATTATTGACTGGTCATGGACTCTTAACTTCTTTATTTGGGCCATATAAAGGTATACCGTCACTGATCTTATCTGCACATTCCTATGATATCAAATATTGCCAATCAGAGTGCCATGTTGATGCTGATGCATTATCATCTTCCCTTTAGCTTTTGAACAGATACCATCATAAAGTTTTGCTTATAGTCTTTATTTCATTAATAGATCATTTGCCTGTGACAACTTCACAAGTTCAGAGACCTACCACAAGAAATGATCTTGTGATGGGGAAGGTGATGGCTATGGTATTGAAAGGAACAATAGGAATGCATTGCCGACATCCTAATTTGAAACCATCTGTTAAGAAAGCTTGAGTTGACTGTCCAAAGTGGGTGTCTGTTGTGGGGAATCCAAGTGATCATTCCTCCTAGACTGCATGGAAGAGTTCTTGAACAACTACATGAAGGTCATCCTGGTATGGTCTGGATGAAAGAATTAACACATAGTTATTATTACTGGTCAGATCTTGATGCGTAGATTGAAGAAAAAGAGAGGCAGTGTCAATCCTGTTCACGAGTAAGAAATACAGCACCATTGTCCCCTTTCCAACCTTGGGATTGGCTTAAAATGCCATGGCAAAGCTTACTTGTAGATTTTGCTGATCTGTTGTGGGTTACACATTCTAAGTCACAATTGATGCATGCCCAAATTGGCAGGAGTTTTTATCATGAGATCTACTCCAGCTTAACATTGAAGAAACTTGATGAAATGTTTGCAATATTTGGTAAACCAGAACAGAATGTTTGCGATAATCATTCATAGTTTACTTCACAAGAGTTTGAGGATTATCTCAAAAGAAATGATATTCAGCATATAAAATCTGCACCTTATCATCTATCAACCAATGATTAGTTGACAGATTTGTATAATCCTTGAAACGTTATCTAAAAGCTTCAAAAAAGCATGCTTTGCTATCATGTTATATGAATCGCTTTTTGTCATCTTATGCAAACACTACTCATACAACTACCCAAAGTTCACCTGCATTACTATTAAAGAGAAGATTGAGAACTGCATTTGATTTGTTATTACCTCCAGAAACTTCCGAGACAGCAGAGCGGCAACAACAATCTCAAGTTGATAGATGAGAAGTGAGGGCAAATCAATCTTCATTTCAACAAGAAGATTGAGCATTAGTATTGATTATGCCATGAGTGGGCAGCATGCTGCTTAGCATTGCTGCCTCAAGTGCCAGGGACCCGGGTTCAATTCCCGACTTGGGTCACTGTCTGTGCGTAGTTTGCACATTCTCCCCGTGTTTGAATGGGTTTCCTCCGGCTGCTCCGGTTTTCTCCCACTATCCAAAGATGTGCGGGTTAGGTGGATTGGCCATGCTAAAATTGCCCCTTAGTGTCAGGGGGACTAGCTTGGGTAAATGCATGGGGTTATGGGGATAGGGCCTGAGTGGGATTGTGGTTGGTGCAGACTCAATGGCTTCCTTCTGCACTGTAGGATTCTATGAGTGAGAAATGGGTACCAACCATAGTTTTAGCAAAATCAAATCCAATGTCTTAGATGGTTCAAACTGAATGAGAACTAGTTTTGGTGATGCCATGCTGACCGATTGTTACCATCTCAAAATGATTTCTCAGAATCATCTCCAGAAGTACCAACTTCTCTAGTTCCTAGTGTTGTGAATACTACTACGCAAGACTTAGTTGAATCTGAGTTGCATGATGGTTGTGTCTCTTCTACTTTCCCGAGTGAGAATGATATAGAATTAGTTCCAAGTGAAGTTCCAAATCATACTTCTAGGGTCAAGGACAGCCAAATCCAGAAAGTTGTATACAATCAAAGAGGATTAGATATCCTTATGATCAACTTTTTTATAGACTGTGTATAATGATTATTAATGCGTAGTTCTGTGTCTAGGCTATTATTGATTCTATGTGTAACATCACAGTAATTTGTTGTTGTGACCAGAGAAATAAAAGGGGAGGAAATATATATTTTAAAAGGCTGTAGGTTCTTTAAAAGCTGATCACATGATTTTATGGTGATGTCTTTCGTGTTGCATCTGCTGTTTTACTTTCAGTTTTGTATCCTGTGCAGAGAAAGAACAGCTCTTCAATAAAAGCTGTTATGTTTGTTTGAATCTACGAGTGCAAACCAAGTCTTTTCTTTTGTTAAAACATACAACCCCAAACATACTTAGGACGTTACACAGAGGGACTGCCCAAGAAGAGGAAAGGGGAATTTCTAGTAGTATTAGATAGGGTAAAAATAGCTTCAGAAGAGGACTAGGAGTTTCTACTCAGTGATGTTTTTCTCAGCACAATTGGCACAATTGATGCAACTGGCATAATAGTTTGCAGAATTTTAAGTGCAAGCTGTACTCAATGATGTTTGTGTTTCCACAATTGTTTGTGTTATTTTACAAAAAATCTCACCAGAGGCTGGTACTACTCACAAGGTGAATGAACTACCATAACATGTTTCTGCTAATTCCACTTGTTTACAGCGTTCATGGTGGATCCAGAAATTGAGCATAAATCTTGGATGCAAGTTCATAAATAGGTGTGTGTTGTAAAGTTTGAATTAATTACTTTTCAAATTTACTAAGGAGCTGAATATTGTATCCCCACCTAATTTTTAAAGGTAATTTTCAGTCATTTAAATTAAATTATTCACTGGTGGTTGATTGACACTCTGTTTGAAAATACTTACGAATTCTCCCATCTCGGACCAAATCCTTTGGTGGGGGCAGGAAGTGTTTCCTGCTGTGCAGGCCAACAACATCTTCTGGCCCCAACGTCAATAGTTGTGCACCTTGTGTGGTGGCGTGGTCTGGATGGCATGTACCCTGCTTCATATCAGGGTGCCATTTTAAAAGGTGCCCAGACATCCACTGTCAAAAAGAGATATCTGGAAAGGGAGGTGAGGCTCCAGTGCCAAAGTTCCTCGGATTTCTTCCAAATACCAAATGGTACAGGCTGTACCCACACAACCATTAGCAGAGAATCTTCAGCATGTAACAAAGGCCAGTGACTTATACAACTTGCAGCTCTGTTGGTCGGCGAGTATATTACGCAACATCTTTCAATAACTGTGACTCCTCTCACATAAACCAGTGGCGAATGATCTCTTAGTTGCAGAATTCATGACTATAAAATTCAAATTTTCACACATGTCCTAAACCTGTCTATGATGTTTGTTGCTGCCATTTATCGCCATGGACAGCTGAATCTGGTAGCCATATCCGCAATAAAATCCTTGCTCCTTGTCCCAAATGTTTAGGTCCATTGTCATTATTTCATTAAATTCTCTGGCCAATGAAAAATTTATAACATGGTGTGTTGGTGTCCTCTGGTATTCGACACAAATGTCATTTTGAACATAACTAGCTCAATAAGAACTTCATATTCTCCATCGACTACTCCAGCATCCTTCAGCACAACGTTTAATTTTGTGGTGAAGAATGTGCTGGTTATAGAATCATAGAATTCCTACAGAACAGAAGGAGGCCATTTGGCCCATCGAGCCTGTACCGGCCACAATCCCACCAAAGCCCTATTCCCATAGCCCTCATTTGCCCTGCTAATCTCCTGTCATTAGAATCAATTTAGCATGGCCAATCAACCTGGCTCGCATATCTTTGGACTATGCCCTAACCTTTCACAATTGGTAACAGCTACTCTCGATCTCAACTATAATATGCACTCAATTGTCACAGCATTTGCAACATTACCAATTAGGAAATAAAGTTTGGAGTGGGTACTGAAAACAACAGCTTCAGTCTGACAAATATTTATTTGAAGGAAATGTCGGCTCCTCCACTACTGGAGGTCGGATAAACCATCCAGTAATTTAGCAACAGTCTGGGAGTGGAGAGAGCTGGTGGTGAGATAGAGCTGGTGTCATCAATGTACATGTGAAAACTAACACCATGCCTTTGGGCTGATGTCACCAAGAGGCAGCATGTGGGTGAGAAATAGGAGGGGGACAAGGATTGATTCTTGGGAGACACCAGAGGTAACAGTGTGGGTGCAGGAAGAGAAGCCATTGCCAGTGATTCTCTGGCTAGGGTTAGATAGATTAGAATGGAACCAGGGGAGACCAGTCCCACCCAGCTAGACGCTATTGGAGAGATGTTGGAGGAGGATGGTTGGTGAACTGTGTCAAAGGCTGCAGACTGATGGAGAAGGACGAAGGGGGTGAGTTTATCTTTGTCACAGTCACACAGGATCTCATTTGTGACTTTGATAAGAGCCATTCTAGCACTGTGGCAGGGGCAGAATCCTGTTTGGAGGAATTCAAACATGGAGTTCTGGGAAAGTTGGGAATGGATTTGGAAGGTAACAAGACATTCAAGCACTGTAAGAGGAAAGGGAGGTTGGAAATGGACAATAGTTTGATAGGGTCAAGAGCTGCTTTTGGTAGTGTCACTGGACTAGTAATTCAGAGACCTCGGGTATTGCTTGAAACCCACAATGACAGATGGTGGAATTTGAATTCAATAAAATTCTAGAATTAAATTGAATTCTAATGATGACCAGGAGACCTCTGTTGATTGTTGTAAAATCCCATTTGGTTCATTAATGTCCTTTAGGGAAGGAAATCTTACCTGGTCTCGCCTACGTATGATTCCAGATACACAGCAAGGTGGTTGACTCTTAAATGCCCCCACGGATGGGCAATAAATGCTGACCCAGCTAGCAATGCCCACATCCCAGGGTTAAGGTGATTGACAGAAGAATCAAAGCTGAGATGAGGGGAAACGTTCTTTTAATCTTTTAATTCTTTTAATCCTTTTAATTCCAGATCTAAACTGTAGCAGAGGCAAATTTATTGTAGCTTTCAAAAGAAAATTGGATAATTACATGATGAGAAAAACTTTACAGGGCTACTAGAAAAAGTGGGGAAGCGGGGTTGACAGAGTCGCTCTTTCAGAGAGCCATTAGGGACATGAAAGGCTGAATGGCTCCTTCTGCGTTGTAACAATGCTATATTTTTATGCTATGAATTGTTGCTTGATGCTTATCTGGGTAACTGCCCCCCAGAACCAATGGCAGAATTTTAAATTCATGAGAATAGCCCAGCTATGATGAAAGACCAGAATCCTGGAATTTTTTACTTGGCAGCAGTGTCTTCACCACATGGACTACAGCAGTTAAAGAGATGAAACAATTGGTTCAAAATGACATACCTGGTATCAGTTAGCTCCCCACCCATCGCCGCTGCTTGCAATAAGTCAAACCTGTCCATACTCGAGTTCCATACAACAACAGTTTAAAATATTAAAGTATTGAATCTTCATCTGCCTAGAAGTGTACAGCCCACTGGGAGTGTCCAGCTAGTCTGTGCAGTGATGGTGAGTCACTGATTCACACCAACCTCAAGCCAGGCCAGGACTTGCTCAGGACAGATGTTTCTATGTAACTTTATCATGTATTGAGAATGACTGGCAATATTTTCAATACACTTGTTCAGTGATTTGGGGGAAAATCAGAATCATTAATAAAGGTTTAATTAGTTAACATCTTTCTGTAAGAAAATAATAGAAAGGGTTGATGAAGGTGTTGCACTTACTGTTGTGGACATGAGCTTGCAGAACCTGTTAGTGAAATTTAAGCACATAGAATAAAAGGGACAGTGGCAGCATGGCTACTAAGTTGCACAAAGGAGAGAAGATAGACAGCAGTGGTGAACGGCTGTTTCTCAGTCTGGAGGTGGTGTTTCCCCAGAGATCAGTGTCTACTATCTGGTAGCCCTATCTGGTAGCCAGAGACCTCTATCTTTCTAATATACATGAATGACATGAAACTGGGTATGCAGGGCACGATTTCAAAGGTTAATATTTCAATTGACACAAAGTTGGAAAATGTAGCAAACATAGAGAAAGACAGTAACAGACGTCAGGAGGACATAGATTGGTGAAATAGACAGACATATGGGAGATGGAATATAAGAGTGAATGATGTATTTTTGAAGGAAGAATAAAGACAAACAATATATAACTAAGCATGATTTTAAAGTGGATGCGGGAACAGGAGTATATGGAAGTCTGCATGTACCAATCTCTGAAGGTGTCAGGACTGGTTGGAAATGTTGTAAAAAAGTATATAGTATCCTTATTTCTATAAATATAGGTATGGAATATAAAAGCAAGGAAGTTATGGCAAATCTTTATATACCAATGGTAAGGTCTTAGCAAGCGTATTGTATCAAATTCTGGGCTCCAAACTTGAAGAAAGATTATCCAGGCCTTAGAGAAAGTGTATAGAGATCTATTAGAATGATACTGGGAATGAGGTGACGAATTTGGTGGCGAAGCTAGTTTTGTACTCTTTTGAACAGGTTTTAATGGCGTGGATAGGGAGACATTGGGGGCGATTCTCCCAAAAGTGCTGAATTGGCAGGAAGACTGTTCTAAATCCCGACTGTTTTGTCAGTTCAGCTTCTCACTCGAATCACCCCACTCTGTCACTGCAGAAGTCCCAGTCGTGAATATTATTAAAAACCCAGGGCGGCGGGGCCTATTCACGCCAGAGTCTGACAGTTCTGGAACTCTGCCCCAATCTGTCAGACTCCCCGTTTGCTGGGCATGGGCATTTTGCCCCTTGGGCAGTGCCAGGGGGCACAGGCTGGCACTGCCAGGATGCCCATCACCAACCCCCCCCAACCGCCTGGTCCCCTGGGGGGCCCCGATTGTCCCCCCCCCCCTTCATTCTAGTGTTCCTGGCACATGCGCAAATCCCGGTACAGGGCCAGCGACACGCGTCTCCCACCACGACCCACCAGGAAAGTTATGGGTCACGATGGGAGAATACACATGCATGAGGATCTATAACCAAAAGATATAGATTTAGGAAAATTAGCAAAAGAACACAGCAAGTGGTGTAGAATGTACTGTAATGGCGGAGGAAGAAGATTCAATACAGTAGGAACTTTCAGATAGGAAAAACAGAGTATTGCAAGGCCAAGGGTAAAGGGTAGAGATCTGAGAAAGCACAGACATGCTGGACTGAATGGTAGCCTGCTGCACTGTACAAATCAATGGCCTTGTAAACCAGCCACTCAAATGATTTTTTTTTTTGCCCAGATTCCCCAACTTTTTATCTCTAGCTCTTAAAAGATTCATTTCAGTGAGCATCTCACACAAGTGGCCCATTTAAATAAATTTGCTGAAATAGAAAGCTGGCATTTTCCATTCTGGAGAATAAGTGCGGCGGCAGGCAGGAAAGTTGGCGTGATGGGTGGTGGGGTGGACGAACACACATGTTCTTCCAATTTTCAACTCATTTTCAGCAAAGAGCTCAGCAAATTTCACGGTGGATGGGAAGGAAGTCATGTAGTCAAAGGTCCCGACACCATATTTAAACAGCACCCAGACATTCACTCATTGTAGGCCAGGAGCTCTCCAATTTCCTTCTGGAGTCCTTGTAGCTGCAACTCATACTGGAGAAACTCGCAAATTTATGCAACCATATCCCAGGACATATGAGGCTGACACTGATATTGAATTTTGCTCATCTCTAGACAAGAGCATAGCTGCCTGTAAACCTATGGTCAGGCTTGCTCTTGCACCAGCCTGTTGACCTTATAAAGGTTCCACTTCCTCTTGCTGCTCTGGTCCTTTCTCTACATGGCCTTGTGTCAACAGGTCCTCCATCTCCTCACCTAGATGAAAGCCATTCCCAAGGCAAGGTTGCCTGCAGCCTGTATCATCAATGCCTCAGTGGATGTGTGAACAAACCGATCTGATATATTTAGTGAGCATGTTCTTTCCAGTTCTCCCTCCATCAGGTCAGCCAGCAGGTCAATACTAAGCCTTCACCTGGCCTCTGTCTCGACATGGCATCCCACCCTTCCAGGTAAAGCAGGTAAAGGACAAAGAACAGTACAGCACAGGAAACAGGCCCTTCGGCCCTCCAAACATCCTGAAGACCAGAGATGTTCCTCCGTTCATATGTAAATACATATGGAGTCATTTCTCTTTGACCCGGGTGATGAGGGCCTTGTGCAAGAAGCCTCATACGGACTCTTTTCTTCTTGTCTCCTCTACCCTTGAGACTCTAGATCATTGGCTTGACAGCATAGAAAAACTAATGCATGATCCCTTGCCAGCCGTGCTCATTCATCGAGAAGAATGGAGGTTTGGGTTTGCAAGTTGGCTGCCCTCCACCAGCTGTGCCACTTGGAGGAATCCAACTCATTCCTTCCCATAATCCCTGCCTCTGACTGCAGCCAATGGCAAATGGCACAGATTGAACAGCAACTCCAGAGCTTGCTGGAATCTCAGTGATATGAGACCCATGAATCAGGAACAAAGATGTGCGGGTTAGGTTGATTGCCCAGTTAAAAATTGCCCTTTAGAGTCCTGAGATGCGTAGGTTAGAGGGATTAGCAGGTAAATATGTGGGGGTAGGGCCTGGGTGGGATTGTGGTTGGTGCAGACTTGATGGGCCAAATGGCCTCCTTCTGCACTGTAGGGTTTCTATGAAATCTATGAAACTTGCTGCAATGTGGGCTTCACCACAGAGAGGCAAACACAATTGAGCATCTTCGAACTTCCAGGTGCCTCATAATTATTAGGCTTTCCTTCAGTCAGCCAATTGTGCTGATTTTGAGCTACCCGAAAAAACCCTCCTCCCACTTTGAAGACTCATACTGTGTTGTAGTAATCCCCAGGATCTGCAACTGTGTTGTTAAAACAGCCTGGAGAAAATGATACAGGTAAATTTTCAGACACAATCCCTGTCACCCACCAACTTCCACCTATCATCATAGACCCACCAAATATCACCATTCCTGTTACCCTTAAACCTCTTCCCCTCAGAGCCAACACCTATTAATTACTGCCTCCATGTCCAAACTGATCCTGACCCCACCTGTTATCTGAACCACCTGTCTTGACTCCCTCCATGACTCACCCAATTAGACCCTCATCTATCAGACTCTGACCTGAACTTGCCACCCTGCTGCAGCTCACTTCCACTGCTGACTATGACTGTTCTGTCCTAGTTCTCTCCCAGGAACCCATTGTCAATACCATCGACTCCTTGTTCTAAGACACTTTCCCTTTCCCTGGACAAACTTCCACTTTCCCCAGACAACATTCGCCCACTCCCCACACTTTCCCTGGACACTTTTCTCACCCTAAGCCTGCCTCCTCTTCCAGCCCTGGAGCATGCTTGTGACATTTCCACGCCATCTGACGAAGGAGCAGTGCTCCGAAAGCTTATGGTATTTGCTACCAAATAAACCTGTTGGACTTTAACCTGGTGTTGTGAGACTTCTTACTGTGTTCACCCCAGTCCAACGCCGGCATCTCCACATCATGCTTGTGATACAGGCATCTTACAGCGATACTCTTAAAGGTGGGTGAAAACAGTGTCTATGTAGTTCGAAGTTGTTGATGAAGTGAAATTCACCAGATGCATGTTACTTATACAGTCATAAAGCAGACCATTCTAGTTATCCATGGGTGGAGCACTTATTGTGTTCTAAACCTAACCATCTTCAGCTGCTTCATCAATGACCTTCCTTCCATCATAAGGTCAGCAGTGGGAATGTTTGCTGATGATTGCACAATGTTCAGCACCATTTGCAACTCCTCAGATACTGAAGCAGTCCATGTCCAAATGCAACAAGACCTGGACGATATCCAGGCTTGGGCTTACAAGTAGCAAGTAACATCTGTGCCACACAAGTGCCAGTCAATGACTATCCACGACAAGAGAGGATCTAATCATCAGTCTTGACATTCAATGACATCACTATCACTTGAATCCCCTACTATCGAGATCCTGGGGATTACTATTGACCAGAAATTGATCTGGATTAGCTGTATAAATACTATGGCTACAACAGCAGGTCAGAGGCTAGTAATCCCATGATGAATAACTCACCTCCTGACTCCCCAAAGCCTGTCCAGCATCTACAAGGCACAAGTCAGCAGTGTAATGGAATGCTCTCCACTTGCTTGAGTGAGTGCAACTCTAACAACACTCAGGAAGCTCAACACCATCCAGGACAAAACAGTTCACTTGATTGGCATCCCATCCACAAACATCAACTCCCTCCACCACTGATGCAGAATGGCAGCTGTGTGTACTATCTACAAGATGCACTGCAGTAACTCATCAAGTCTCCTGACACAACACCTTCCAAGTCCATGACCTCCACCATCACGAAGGACAAGGGCAGCTCATAAAAGGACCAATAATGAAAGGGCACAGATTTAAAGTGATTTGCAAAAGAAGCAAATGTTATGTGAGAAATCTTTTCTTTACACAAGTGGTAATGCTTGGTAATGGAATGCATTACCTGGAAGTGTGAATCGAGGTATTCAAGAGGGCATTAGATGATTATTTGAATAGAAACAATGCGCTGGGGTATGGGAAAAAGGCTGGAGAATGGCACTAAGTCATGATGCGCATTTGGAGAACCAGTATAGACATGATGGGCCAAATAGCCTCCTTCTGCATTTTAACAATTCTGTGATTCTGTGATGCAAACAGCACCATCTGCAAGTCCCCCCCCCCCCCCCCCCCCGTCCAAAGTCACACATCACCTGACTTGGAAATATATCAACCGTATCTTCGTTGTTGCTGGGACAAAATCCTGGAACTCCCTCCCTAACTGCACTGTGGACATACCTACACCTCAGGGACTCGAGCAGTTCAAGAAGGCAGCTCACCACCACCTTCTTGAGGGCAACTAGAGATGGGCAATAGATGCTGGCCTAGCCAGTGATACTCACATCCCGTTTATGAATTTTAAACGGAGGGAGAATGTAATTCTGGCGGGTTGGTTTTTAATGAGCATTCATGAGATGCAAATGCGGCTCCTGACAGATCAGCGGAAACCTGCCTTTACCTCACCATCAGAGTCAGGACAATAAAATTCTAAACTAATTTTCCATTGGTGGGAAATTGCCTTTTTCAATCACACCAAAATTTTGCCCCCGCCCGCCATTGTTCCTCTTGCCGGTGGGAACAAAAAACTCTCCCCAGAGAATATATTAAAGGAGAAAGTAATTGATTCACATAAAAGATTGGATAAATTTATCCCAGAAATCAATACTGTCCAATTTCAGGCAGGAAATGCAGCTTTTGTAGATTGCAAGGCACGATGGAGGAGTCCATCTGTCTTCAGACTGAAGTGATAGAGCCAACATGCACCGAGGTCAACACTGGTAAGGTGGTAGTGGCCACTCTTGAGAACATGGTCCAGCACGTCTGTCCTGCACTGCTGTAGGAGCTGTACTGACATTGATCTATCTCAATGCCAGAGAGGAACACAAGCCTGAAGGAAGAAGATGGCTCTGTAAGGTCATCGCAGTCTGACATTCTGAGGATTTGCAAATCCTTCTATGCCGGGCTGTATGGCCTGAAGCCAACAGACAGCACGGCCTCCCAGTCCTTCCTGTCGTCTATCACAGAGGTCTTAGACGACGGCGAGCGGGAGAGCCTGGACAGACCGGTAGCTCTGAATGAGCTGACAAAGGCCGTCGAGTCCCTTCAGAAGGGTAAAACTCCTGGAAGCGATGGCTTACCGGCTGAGCTTTACTCGGCGTTGTGGGACTTGACGGGCCCGGACCTCCTGGAAGTATACGAGAGTATGCTTCTGGAAGGCAGCATGTCAGAATCCATGAGGAAAGGCATCATTACCCTCATCTACAAGCAGAAGGGGGAAAGGGAAGAAATTAGAAATTGGAGACCCATTTCACTATTGAACGTGGACTATAAAATTCTGGCCAAGGTCATCGCCAACCGGGTCACATCTGCTCTGGGGTCAGTGATCCATCCTGATCAAACCTGTGCTGTACCAGGCAGGAAGATCTCTGATAGCCTCTCGCTACTCAGGGATACGATCGCCTACGTGCAGGACAGGCAGGTGGACACCTGCCTCACCAGTCTAGATCAGGAGAAGGCGTTTGACAGAATATCGCACAGCTACATGATGGACGTGCTCTCCAAAATGGGCTTTGGGGAGGGAATCCGCAATTGGATCCAACTGCTCTACACAGACATCAGTAGCGCAATTTCAATGAATGGGTGGGAATCAGAGATGTTTCAGATCAGGTCTGGAGTCAGGCAGGGCTGCCCTCTCTCCTCTGTCCTTTTTGTGTGTTGCATTGAACTCTTTGCTGAGGCCCTCAGAAGCGACCCAGGCATCAAAGGGGTCACAATTCCAGGCAGCGGAGGGACGCAAGTCAAAGCCTCCCTCTACATGGATGACGTGGCTGTCTTCTGCTCGGACCCCTTGTCTGTTCGCAGGCTCCTTTGAGTCTGTGAGTAGTACGAGCTGGCCTCGGGGGCCAAAGTCAACCAGGGTAAGAGCGAGGCCATGTTCTTTGGGAACTGGCCTGACACATCCTTTGTCCCCTTCACCATTAGGGTAGACTACCTCAAGGTGCTGGGGATATGGTTTGGAGCGGCAGGGGCATGGGCCAAAAACTGGGAGGAGCGCATCGCCAAAGCCAGACAAAAATTGGGATTGTGGGAGCAACGCTCCCTCTCCATCACTGGGAAGAACCTTGTGATCCGATGCGAGGTACTGTCCGTGTTGTTGTACGTGGCGCAGGTGTGGCCTCTCCCCAAATCCTGCGCAGAAGCAGTGACCCGGGCCATCTTCAAGTTTATCTGGAGATCAAAGATGGATCGTGTCCGGAGGGAGGCGATGCACAAACCTCCAGAGAACGGAGGGAAAAACGTTCCCAATGCCGCCCTCATCCTGATTGGCAACCTTTGTGTGCAGCTGCATCAAGCTGCGTGTAGACCCTCGGTACACTAACAAGTGCCACTATTTTTTGAGGTTCTACCTGTCCCAAGTGTTGCGGAGGATGGGTCTGGCCACATTGCCGCGGAACGCTCCAAGTAGTTGGACCGTACCGCAGCACCTGTCCTTCATGGAGAAATTCTTCCGGAAACACACCTTTGACCACATGGCTATCAAGCAGTGGTCAGCACGTAATGTCCTTGAGGTCCTGAGAGAAAAGGAGACGGCAGATCCTGTCGGATGGTTCCCTGAGCGGACTGTCAATGTCATTTGGCAGAATGCCTCATCACCAGAACTCACAAACAAGCACCAAGACCTGGCTTGGCTGGTGGTGAGAAGGACACTCCCCGTCAGATCCTTTATGCACGCCCGAGGTCTTAACCTCACCGCACGCTGCCCTCGAAGCGGCTGCGGGGCTGATGAGACGGTCGCACACCTCCTTGTGGAATGTGCCTTTGCAAAGAAGGTCTGGAGTGAGATGCAGTGGTATTTGTCGCGGTCCGTCCCGGGCAGCTCGGTGACGCAGGACTCTGTGCTCTACGGGCTGTTTCCGGGGACGCACACCGAGACAAATATCAACTGCTGCTGGAGGGTCATCAACTCAGTGAAGGACGCTCTTTGGTCCGCCCGAAACCTGCTGATCTTCCAGCTGAAAGAATTGTCCTCGACCGAGTGTTGCAGACTGGCACATTCCAAGGTCCAGGACTACGTGCTCAGGGACACGCTCAAGCTTGGGGCAGCCGCCGCCAAGGCACAATGGGGAAAGGCCACCGTGTAAAGCGTCTCAACCGAGGCAGACCGAGGGCCGGGTAACTGCAGAATACCCTCGGCCTGTGTAACTGTGTGCCAATCTGAAAAATAACGGCACACAGTAAACTCGGATGATGTATGTACATAGTTTTAAGTAATGAAATGTAATGAATGTAATGTTTTGTAAATAAGCACTGTATTGTACTGTAAAAATGATTCTTTTTTTTTGCACTGTTTGTAACTTTTGGTTCTGTCGTTTTGTAATGTTTTATCTGAGAGGTTTTTTTTTGAATAAAAAGTATATTTTTGAAATAAATAAAAAAATGCCAGAGAGGAACAGGACATCTTGAGTTCACTCCAGCTGCCCCCTCCACTGGCAACCCTCTCAAGGAATCAGCCAGGGGCCCTCAGGCACGCATGGGGAGGAGGATCAACAGATGTCCACCCTGGGCCACCCACCCAGGTGACTCCGAGAGTGTCCACCCATCTGAATCCCCTTTTCCTATGACTCCTTCAGCTCCAGCTCTACAGGCAGAGGTGGGTTGCAGAAACACAGAAGGACCCTGAAAGCAGGCTGGGGCACTTCAGATCTCACATTCAGCAGACACCTACCAGTGTCATCACAGACAGCAGAATGCAGCAGTCAGCAGGCTGCCTCCACCTCTGCTGGGGATGAACCAAGATGTAGCGTCAGGGTTGGAAAGGTCAGGAAGCTGCAGTTGCATAGCATTGGCATGAGTGTTAATCACTAGTACATAATGTTAACCATTGTAAATACATTCCGAAAAATGTCCCCTTGCCTCTGGCTCCTTGTTATAATGAGCAGTATTCTTGTCAATCAGGTGTGAAAGCTCAGCTCTGCACAAAGTGAAGGCAAGGGTCTCAGTCCAGGGCCTCTCCCTGTGGAGTGTGTAACACTGAGGGTAGTGACTGACTGATTTCAAAGTCACTCTCCAGATCAGTAATGCCTGCACCTCGATGTAGTTTGTCTTTGCTGCAGGAATCTCGTCCTCATGTCACAGGGTTCTGTGATGTCCTCTGTGTGCTCTCAGCACTTTAGAGACAGGGCTGCCCCCATCTCATCAGCATTCTTAACAGGTAAAGGTGTTGAAGGGAACAGGTAACGAAGCCTGCCCAAGTGCTGTGAAAGCCTGCAGTATCTCACAGCTTCTCCATGATATAACCCTCTTCACAGAGTGTATGTGCACTGCCCTCAGCCAGACAAGTGAGGGGCTTTCTCAGAAACAACGTTAAGAGTGTTCTGACTGCATCTCGCTATCATCCTCCTGAAGTCTTCTGGCCATGAGGGTGCCATGAGCGTACTTGCCTCATCTGACCAGTGCAATGGCACATCGCCTGCATCCTCACCTTCCAGGACTTCAGCACCCTCACCTCCTTTGACCTCCTCCTCATTGGAGGCGATGCACAGTTTGCCCAGCTCCTCATCATTCAGATCGTCCCCTCCTTTGCATCACCTGGTTGTGTAAGACGTAGCAAGCCATAATGATGTGTGACACTCTCTGTAGACTGTACTGGAGTGCGCTGCCAGATCTATTGAGGCACCAGAACCTTATTTTCAGGATGTCAATGGTATACTCCACCGTCTGTAGTTGGGAAAATGCTGGAATCAATCATTAAAGAAGAAATAGCAGGCCATCTGAATAAGAATGGTTCGATTAAGCAAATGCAGCATGGAATCATGAGGGGGAAGTCGTGCTTGACGAACTTGTTGGATTTTTATGAAGATGTGACTAGTGCGTTTGACGGAGGGGAACCGGTGGATGCGGTGTTTTTGGATTTCCAAAAGGCCTTTGATAAGGTGCCTCACAAAAGGTTGCTGAAAAAGATTGGGTCACACGGAGTTGGGGGTAGGGTGTTAGCGTGGATTGGGGATTGGCTATCCAACAGGAAGCAGAGAGTTGGAATAAATGGGTGCTTTTCTGGTTGGCAGATGGTGACTAGTGGTGTGCCGCAGGGATCGGTACTGGGGCCTCAACTATTTACCATTTATATAGACGATCTGGAGGAGGGGACTGAGTGTAGGGTAACAAAGTTTGCAGACGACACAAAGATAAGTGAAAAAGTGAATCGTGTGGAGGCCGTAGAAGGTCTGCAGAGAGATTTGGACAGGCTGAGTGAGTGGGCGAGGATCGGGCAGATGGAGTATAACGTGAACAATTGCGAGGTTATTCACTTTGGAAGAAATAATAGCAAATTGGATTATTATCTAAATGGAAAGAAATTACAACATGCTGCTGTGCAGAGGGACCTGGGGGTCCTTGTGCATGAGACGCAAAAACCCAGTCTGCAGGTGCAACAGGTGATCAAGAAGGCAAATGGGATGTTGGCCTATATCGCAAGGGGGACAGAATATAAAAGCAGAGATATCTTGCTGCATCTGTACAGGGCATTGGTGAGGCCGCATGGATAGATGGATTCCTGATCGGTAAGGGAATTAGGGGTTATAAGGATCAGGCGGGTAAGTGGGACTGATCCACTTCAGTTCAGCCATGATCTTATTGAATGGCGGGGCAGGCTCGAGGGGCTAGATGGCCTACTCCTGCTCCTATTTCTTATGTTCTTATGTTCTTAAACCCTGGGTTGTAGCATGAGTCTTGCTGTACCTTCTCTCAGCAGGAGTCTGAGGCCTCAGTATGGGCTTCATCAGTTGGTCATCAGATGGTTGAGGCAGGGACATTGACAACATTTAAAAGGCATTTGGACAGATAAATGGAGAGGAAAAAGTTAGAGGGATATGGGCCAAATGCAGGCAAGTGGGGTTAGCTTAGATGGGCATTTTGGTCATCATGGACCAGTTTGGGCCAAAGGGCCTGTCTCTGTGCCGTAGCTTCTATGATTCTATGATGAGCCATGTCCTTTGTGGGTCACCCTTGTCCCTGAAGAGCCCACACTGCAGTCTATGTTGTCCCTGGAAGATGTCAGGGATCTGAGGTTTTCTGATGCTGTTTGAGTCATGGACTCTTTTGGTGTCTCTTATGTAAACCTGCATGATCCATTTGTTATAGTCACAGACTAGCTGAACATTGAGGGAGTGGAAACCTTTGCCATTCACATACTGGACTACTTATTGCCAGGGAATTTAAGAGCCACATGAGTGCAGTCGATGGCACTATGCATCGTGGAAATCAAGAAATCACAGCAAATCCCAGCATTCATACTTTCTGGCTTGCCCGGTCTCTGTCGATGTTTGATAAAGCTTTGGCAAAAATAGCATCCCTGGATGAATCTGTGTACTTTATGGATAGATTTGCGAGTGGAGGTTTGCGAAATCCCACACAGATCCCCAGTGGAGACTTTTTTATTCTTTCATGGGATGGAGGCGACGCCAGCATTTGTTGCTCATCCCTATTTGCCCTTGAACTGAATGGCTTGCTAGGCCATTTCAGAGGGCAGCTAAGAGTCCACCACATTACTGTGGGTCTGGAGTCACATGCAGACCAGACCAGGTAAAGACTTCCTTCCCTAAAGGACATTAGTGGAGCAGATGGGTTTTTCCAACAATCAACAATAGTTTCATGGTCATCATTAAACTTTTGATTCCAGATTTCTTTTTCGTGAATTCAAATTTCACCATCTGCTGTGGTGGGATTTGAACCCAGGTCCCCAGAATATTACCCTGGGTCTCTGGAATACCAGTCCAGCAACACCTCCAGCAGTCCACTATGCAATCGCTTCTTCAGGAAGGAACGATTGCTTTAGAAATTGAGTGCAGCAGCCACTTACACTGCCATCATAAGTGGATGCTGTCTGAGTCACCATGGCACCAAATCATGTAAAAGGTGCTTATCAGTCCCCTTGATGTGCACAATCCTCTGCGACACTGATTCTCACTCATCTACAGGTAGCACATGCCCCTTCTCTGCCACTGCAGCACTTACTCACCACTGCACAGTACTACTCAATACTCAGCTGTGAGTGGCAGTTTGGATTATGCGCTCAAGTTTCTGGAGTGAATCTTGACTTTTGGACTCAGGTGCAGGCACAATCTCCCCAAGCCATAGCTGATGTCTGGTACTAAGAGAGGCCTCTGTATTGGGCAGAATCCAAAGCTGATTGTGTGAGTCAGATGCTTGGTTTGAGCCAGTCAGCGTCATTGACTTTGGTTGCAATTTCCAGACTTTAGATCTGCCTCAGGCGCGCTGAACTCCTCTTACAACCTCCTACTGAACGACATTCCTTGCTTCATCTCTCAGTATCTGTAATAAATGAGACACAAGAAGATTCCTGGTGTGGGTAGAGGTTTTTGTGGTGACTCACAAAACATCCCTGCTGTTTTTTAACTTCAACAATTTGGCTTTGCAATCCGTGGAGGTGAATTTAGTGATCTTGCTTTCAGTAAATGTCATTGATCAGCTCGCTAATGAGGGCACTGATAATCCACTCTGTCATCACCATTAATTACTGTCTACTCCACAATTTCTACATTGCAGTCAGTTTTGTAATAAAACTCATGACGTTAAAGTTACTCAACAAGTCTGAACCACTGCCCTTAGGGGGGAATTTATGGAACCTGCGAGAAGTGGCAACGTGGCGAGTGGGGTGACTGTGTTAGGCAGGAGTTGAAACTTCAATCTCCTGATGGAGGGTTGTGATACAGATATCACGTCAGTGACGTGTTTCCAGCATGCTAATGGTGTGTTCATGGCATGTTTATGGCATGTTTGCGGTCTGTCATGTCTCACGCTGGCCTATGGCAGGTTCTCACTTGCAAACCATGAATACATATTAGTGTAAAACATTTTAAAATTTGTACCAAGATGGAGTCAGCAGCGCACAAGAATCTCGTGGCACCTGGTACACATTTGTTTAAAGGTCATCTTTGTACAGTTGTGTCTAACGTCAGTGGTTCTCCCTGTTAATCTTTGAGGCACAAGAGAAGTGAGCAGGAGAACGGCGGCTTGCGTGATGCCCTGGGAGCAGCAAAGAGTGACTCAGTGGTGAAGAGAGGATTGTGGAGTGGGGTGGGGGACATGGAGGATTGGAAAGGGATTCAAAGGAGGACAGAGGGTAGGTTTGGGGTATGAAGAAATGGAGGAGGGAAGGGTCTGGTGTCCTGGGTGTCATAGGGGGAGGTGTTCGGAATAGTCAGTGAAGGTAAGAAAATAAGGGGCCTAAAGGATGGTGTCAGTTCTATCCATGTGTGGGTCCATCTCAGGGTGTTAGCTGGCAGAGTCCAGGCTTTGAGTTCACCAGCATCTTTTCAATATACCCTACTGTGAGTTATATCGGATAATGTCCTTTACAATACATGGAAAGGAGGGCCAGCTGAGCCTGCAAGTTTAGAAATGTCCCACAGAGTTATGAGTACAATACTGAACACGAACAGCACATTCAAAAACACAATATTGTTTCTTTCACAATGAAGAAATGTTCCTAACTTCACTGTAAATATCAATGCACCAACCATGAAGCAGCATGTTTAACTCTGATTAAGCTAAATAACAATGATGCACACATGAATAGAGTGAAACCAGTGTAATGTGAAATATTTATAAGTGTGAAATGTAAATTTGAAAAACACTCTTTATGCTGTCAGTAAGTCTGATATTAAAGGGCAAGAATGTTGTGGTTGTAGTGAAGCAGCTCCTTGTTTGTCCAGGAGCCCATTTTATAACCCGTCTGTACCAGTTGCATTCATTGAATCATAGAATCGCTACAGTGCAGAAGAGGCCATTCTGCCCATCAAGTCTGCACTGACTGACAGAGCATCTTACCCAGGCATTTCCCTCGCCCTATCCCCATAACCACACACATTTACCATGGCTAATCCATCTATCCAACACATCTTGGGACACTAAGGGGCAATTTAGTATGGCCAATCCACCCAACCTGCACATCTTTGGACGTTGTCATCTGACAGCAGGTTTCACCGGTGAAAAACTTCCCTGCCATGTGATCACATATGTCTCCCCTGCATACCACCAGCACTTCAATTTTAAATGGAATGGAGGGAACCAACAAGAAGCAGGACAGCAGAAATGTTTCCTGTTTCACCATCGACAACGGCAGATTATGAACAAAATTCTGTCATTAGTTAAGTGCAACAAAATACCAAGCTTAAATGGGTAAAATGGAAATTTTCGATTAAGTTTGATGTTCCTTATTGTTGTATAAGCTAGTGAACAATTTTGAGAGTATGAAAGGATTTGGCAAAGCAGAACTAGATCGAACAGTGATTAAAGGTTCGGTTTCCAGGACACAAGTTAAAAATGAGGACGTTTAGAGTAAGGAGAAATTCAACTCGAATTTTATTACTCATCCCAGAGGGATTTGGGCTGTGGCCTTTACCTCAAGCAGGATGGAATATAGGGGCATAGAAATTTTGTTAGTTGTGAAGAGTCTGGTGTAACTGTGTTCAGTTCTGGGTTTTGCATCTCAGGAATGATATATTGACTGTGAAGGGATGCAGCGCCGATTATCCAGAATAATACCAAGACCAAAGGGGTTAAATTAATGTTTTCAGGTTGAATAAACTTGACTTGTATTCTCTTCAATAATGATTGAGGGGAGCAACTCACCAAGCCTCCTTCGACAGCAGCTTCCAAATCTGTGACAACTGTCACCTAGAAGGACCAGGGCAGCAGGTGCATTGAAATAACGCCATCTGAAAATTCCCATCCAAGCCATTGCTGCAAACCTGCAGTGCTGCAACCCCTTTGGTTCATTCAAATTGGCTGCATGGAGAATGCAATATATTAACATGACCTTTGGAACATTAAGACCTTAACGCACTGGTGGGCAGCAGGCTGCCTTATTCCACAGTGGTCTCGACATGCAGCCTGTAAGGATCCAGTTGCAAAACATTCAGTCCCACAGTGACCTTCATGCCAAGGTCAAGTAGCATTGATGACCCCGCACAGATCATAGCAGGCTGGGCTACTGAAGTCCAACACTCACCCTGGCATGCAACCACAGAAAATGTGAGTTACCCAGCTAGTGAATTTTTTTAAAATTAAAGCATTTTAATTTTATGACAAAATAAATTTATTTTAACATAACTGGAAAAATATATGTACACAGACAGGAGTTGTAATCCTCCTGAGACGTGACAGGCTTTAAAACAGCAGCCATATGTTCCATTCAGAGGCCTCCCAGTATTTCCTGTCAGCTAATGGTCTCGAGGCCCTCGCACAAAATTTGGTGGCCTAATGGATTGCAGATATTCCTCCAGCATAGCCACTTATCTGGGCGAGCTAATGTAAAATTCCTCAGGGCTGGAGAGAGCCGTAATTCAGTTAGCTGCCTGACAATTCCTGGTTGAAAGCATCCGTGGTGCCCAGTAGATCTAACCATGTTTTGCATGGCAGCTGATGACCATCTCCCCTCTTTATTTTCCACCTGTGGATCATTAGTGGTCCAACTGGGGTTTGAGATAGAGCCTATACCTACCCCTGCACACATAGATTTTTAAGGCTGGCTCCATACTTGGTGAAATAAAGTCTTGCTGGAGTGGTTGGAACACATGAATGAATACTTCCAAGAGAACTTTCAACTCTCAGAATGTTTTTTTTTATTTTAAATTTTTTTTTACTCCATTCTTAAAGTTACAAAGCCCCCGTGGACCAGGCAAGCCCTTAACCCATCTCCTTGCTTGCTTCAAAAACCAATACAAATTCAAATTGATTCCAATTCATGGTCCCCACAAGAGAGACATAAGCTAAAGACAAGATAAAGTATTGCACCCCATCTTGGGCTTGATCTGATGTGGACTGTGAATGAGCTTCAGTCTCCATTAATTGACAGTCTGAATATGGTGGGCAGCTTCCCAATTCCTAGGACCAGAACACAACCCAATGTCTGTCACCATGAGAGTGGAGCAGTTCCGTTTTTTGAGCACATTATTCAGACTTATATCACTATTCCTTCACTGTCCCTGGATCAAAATCCTGAAACTCTCTCCCTAACTGTGGGTAACCTACTGTACTCAAGAAGGCAGCTTACTGGGGAATAAATCCTGGCCTCTCCAGCAATACTCACATCTGAGAGGTTGCATGGCTGTAAGTTGTGACGGAGATAGGGAGAGGTGAGACCTGGGAGGGAGTTGAACACAAGGAAGAGAATTTATAATGTCAGAAGTCAACAGATTGGGAGCCAACGTAGATCAAGGAGTGCAGGTTGATGAGTGAACTGAAGTTTATGAATTATGGAGGATATAACACCAGCCAGAAGAGCATTGGAATTTAAAGTGTCCAATTTTATGTGGGGCCTAATTGCTCAGACCATTGGCCATTTGACCACAGTCCCTAATCTTGATGTAATTGAGCCTCAGTGAATAGAATCACAACCCAAGTCAAGTTCCCTTCTGCGGCAAGCATCTGAGTCTCAGACAGTCAGCCCAAATCACTAATCCTTTCACTATACAAACATTCTTAATTAGCTATTGTAAAAACATTAACTTTAAACTTCATGCCCAGAAAACTTAAGTATTGCAATAGTCAAGACCAAACGTATTCTAACTTAAACATTTTCTCAAAAGTAGATACATTGTAAGTAGATACGTTGTTCGTACAGGATTTTGTGAACTCAAATACAAAAATGAATTCTTACAGATACGTACAAAAGAATCTTTAATATAGGCATGGAGACCATTGGTTGAGCATGGCCTCCATATTTAGTCTCTAGTAGTTCTGACATTTTATTGTGAGGATGATGAGGTACATTAGAGTGACTTTTATTGGGGTGTACCCATTACACATCATCCTCACATTCGACTGTGTCCGATGGGGTGAACCACATGTACCCAGTGAAAATAAATTCTTGTTTGTTTGGTGTCTTCAGTTACTTGATCCTGGCAATGGACCCGATGAGGTAGGTCTTTAGAATGTCTTCTAAGTTCATGGTTTACCCTGAGGGAAAATCAAGGTGACATCTGTTATTATCCTTAGATAATATCTGTATGGTTTTAAATTTATTCTCCCAACCCTCCTCCACTGGTGGAGATCTCTATTTGCCATATTTTAGTGCTGTCCCACACTTAGCTTGCCGAATTTTCCTCAAAACTGCTTTTTAACTGATTTTTTTGAATTTCTCCTTTTTGTGAGAATGGGTGAGAGTGCCTGTTCATGTGTTGGGGTGAATGAGAACCTGTAGACTGGGAGTGAGACAGACATCCATTCCTTCCTCCCTCTCATACACACACACACACACACACACCACTCACAGTCACCCTCACACACATTCACCCTTCTGACACACATACCCCTCATATACATGCACACAAACCATTCACAGGCACACATGCACCTCTCACACACAAACACATTTGCAATTAAAATAAAAATGGTCAGTCCTGTATTTGGATAGATAATTACAGTAATTATAAAAAATACAGTAAATACAGTAAAGTGTCAGTAATCCACATGGATGGGTGTTCAAAGCTTGAGTTTTGCCACAACAAATTGGATCAGACAGTTTTTATTGAAAATTCAACTACTACATTGTCAGTGTGTAAACCGCCCACCCTCACTCACTCCCTCACCCACCCTCGCTCATTCCCTCACCCACCCTCACTCACTCCCTCACCCACCCTCACTCATTCCTTCACCCACCCTCACTCACTCCCTCACCCACCCTCGCTCATTCCCTTACCCACCCTCGCTCATTCCCTCACTCACCCTCACTCACTCCCTCACCCACCCTCACTCACTCCCTCACCCACCCTCGCTCACTCCCTCACCCACCCTCACTCACTCCCTCACCCACCCTCGCTCACTCCCTCAACCACCCTCACTCACTCCCACACCCACCCTCACTCACTCCCTCACCCACCCTCACTCACTCCCTCACCCACCCTCACTCACTCCCTCACCCACCCTCACTCACTCCCTCACCCACCCTCACTCACTCCCTCACCCACCCTCACTCACTCCCTCACCCACCCTCGCTCACTCCCTCACCCACCCTCGCCCATTCCCTCACCCACCCTCACTCACTCCCTCACCCACCCTCACTCACTCCCTCACCCACCCTCACTCACTCCCTCACCCACCCTCACTCACTCCCTCACCCACCCTCACTCACTCCCTCACCCACCCTCACTCACTCCCTCACCCACCCTCACTCATTCCCTCACCCACCCTCACTCATTCCCTCACCCACCCTCACTCATTCCCTCACCCACCCTCACTCACTCCCTCACCCAGCCTCGCTCATTCCCTCACCCACCCTCACTCACTCCCTCACCCACCCTCACTCATTCCCTCACTCACCCTCGCTCACTCCCTCACCCACCCTCGCTCATTCCCTCATCCACCCTCGCTCACTCCCTCACCCACCCTCACTCACTCCCTCACCCACCCTCACTCACTCCCTCACCCACCCTCACTCACTCCCTCACCCACCCTTGCTCACTCCCTCACCCACCCTCGCTCACTCCCTCACCCACCCTCGCTCATTCCCTTACCCACCCTCGTTCATTCCCTCACTCACCCTCGCTCATTCCCTCACCCACCCTCGCTCACTCCCTCACCCACCCTCGCTCACTCCCTCACCCACCCTCACTCACTCCCTCACCCACCCTCGCTCACTCCCTCACCCACCCTCACTCATTCCCTCACTCACCCTCGCTCACTCCCTCACCCACCCTCGCTCATTCCCTCACCCACCCTCGCTCACTCCCTCACCCACCCTCACTCACTCCCTCACCCACCCTCACTCACTCCCTCACCCACCCTCACTCACTCCCTCACCCACCCTTGCTCACTCCCTCACCCACCCTCGCTCACTCCCTCACCCACCCTCGCTCATTCCCTTACCCACCCTCGCTCACTCCCTCACCCACCCTCACTCACTCCCTCACCCACCCTCGCTCACTCCCTCACCCACCCTCACTCACTCCCTCACCCACCCTCGCTCACTCCCTCACCCACCCTCGCTCACTCCCTCACCCACCCTCGCTCATTCCCTTACCCACCCTCGTTCATTCCCTCACTCACCCTCGCTCATTCCCTCACCCACCCTCACTCACTCCCTCACCCACCCTCGCTCACTCCCTCACCCACCCTCACTCACTCCCTCACCCACCCTCGCTCACTCCCTCGCCCACCCTCACTCACTCCCTCACCCACCCTCGCTCACTCCCTCACCCACCCTCACTCACTCCCTCACCCACCTCGTTCATTCCCTCACCCACCCTCACTCACTCCCACACCCACCCTCACTCACTCCCTCACCCACCCTCGCTCACTCCCTCACCCACCCTCGCTCACTCCCTCACCCACCCTCGTTCATTCCCTCACCCACCCTCACTCACTCCCTCACCCACCCTCGCTCATTCCCTCACCCACCCTCACTCACTCCCTCACCCACCCTCACTCACTCCCTCACCCACCCTCGCTCACTCCCTCACCCACCCTCGCTCACTCCCTCACCCACCCTCGCTCACTCCCTCACCCACCTCGTTCATTCCCTCACCCACCCTCACTCACTCCCTCACCCACCCTCGCTCACTCCCTCACCCACCCTCACTCACTCCCTCACCCACCTCGTTCATTCCCTCACCCACCCTCACTCATTCCCTCACCCACCCTCACTCACTCCCTCACCCACCCTCACTCACTCCCTCACCCACCCTCACTCACTCCCTCACCCACCCTCACTCATTCCCTCACCCACCCTCACTCACTCCCTCACCCACCCTCGCTCACTCCCTCACCCACCCTCACTCACTCCCTCACCCACCCTCGCTCATTACCTCACCCACCCTCGCTCATTCCCTCACCCACCCTCACTCATTCCCTCACTCACCCTCACTAACTCCCTCACCCACCCTCGCTCATTCCCTCACTCACCCTCACTCATTACCTCACCCACCCTCGCCCATTCCCTCACCCACCCTCGCTCACTCCCTCACCCACCCTCGCTCATTCCCTCACCCACCCTTGCTCATTCCCTCACTCACCCTCACTCACTCCCTCACCCGTCCTCATTAATTCATTCACTCAATCACCCACCTTTACACTCACCCACCCACCCTCGCACTCACGTACGCTCCCTTACTCACTATATCTAAAGGGAGCACGGAGAACTGAATGAATGTGGGAAAAGCCGGGGAACTTGGGGAGAGCCAGAGGAAAGTGAAGCAAACCAGGGGAATCAGGTGAAAGTGGCTGGAACCGGGTCAGAGAACCGGGAGTTGGGGATGAGACCAGAGCCACAGGAAAGCCACAGGGTGGAGAGTCCAGGGGATCTAATGTCTCTCTCTACCTTCACATACTTGCAGTTGCTGGTGTTCACTGCTCCTCCAATCGTAGTTGGTTTCTTGGCTGTGATTGCTGCTGTTGGGCTCTGTATTGAGTCTATCAGCAGCCAACATGAGAGAGAGAGAGAGAGACTGTGATCGTAGGAGCAGTCCCCTGCAGAAATCTTCAAACTCACTGACCCTCTTACCACATTTTCAACAATCTCTCTGGGGCCACGTAGAGACCTGTAGCCCACAGACTGAGTCTTGGACAAGTTGCTTTATGCTATAAAGACTCATAGATTCATTAGTTCTATACAGCCAATGTAATGGTAACGAAACATGAATATGTATTGCAAACAGTTAAAGTTCTTTGAAAAGATAGAAAATATTTTGAAAAAGAAAGGGAATATTTTAATATGCCTTTCAGGGCTTGCAGCATGACATCACTAGAAAGAAAGTGTGTCACACAATCCAGTTTTAGTATCATTTTTGCTTTCCGCAAAACATTCGCACAGTTCTGATGTCTTCAAGTTTTCTGTTATATGTATATTTGTTCACATGCGAATGGAATAATAAATGAACCCACAACATGTTTTGGGTGATCGGTGCCTTTATATAATACACAACAGCAATATAATCATCACGCTACCATACCCATTTATTAATGCTAAGAGCAGAATATAATAACTTGCCAAGCCTATTTGCTATAATACTAAAGTAACTGCACATCAAAATGTACTTTGTTGGTGGTAAAACATTTTGAAATGTCCCAAGGCCATGAAGTATACTTTATGAATACAAGTTTTGTTATATTTCTGTCTTCAAAACACAACCTATGGATCAGATTAATACAGAATAACCAAGATTTTCTCTCTGAAATGTTGCATCAGAGGACCTGTCCATGGAACACCTGGGTCCAGCATCCAACCTCAATATGGTTGATATCAGGTGAGAATGGAATCAACCTAAGCAGTAAGGTTTGCCATGGTTGATCAGTCTAACAACACATACTGTCCTCCCATTTGTGAAAAAGAGTTATGTGGGCAGAGTACTAAGTATCCTGCCTGAGTGAAAGAATACAGGAGAGTAGATGAGTTATACAGGGAGAAAAAAATAAAGACACGCCAAAAAAATGATGAAATCACAGAAAGTGTTGAGTTCACTATGTGGCAGCAGCTTATATGTGGATGATCACTGTCTCTTCCTTTGGTACCAAGAGCAGAGCAAGATAAGGATGTACTGGAACATTTGCAAACTAATACAATACAATAAAAGGGTAGAATCTTTCTCCCCATGTTTCGTAGCAGTGGGAGGTGGTGCACTGTTTGCTGGCAACAGGTTTGGCCCTGCCATTGTTGACGGGATTTCCTGTTGAGTGCACCCCTGACCGCCGGGAAACCATCAAATCATCAATTCTTCTTGTTTATTGAATAATGTCTTCGCTAACAGTTTGAGTAGTGTCATTACCAAATGTATGAGTGATGCCATTGTCAACAGTGTGAGTAATGTCATCGCAAATGTAGGTCATGATGCCTCAAAGTTCTTTATGAAAACTATTTATTAGAGAATAGGGTCCAACATATTACAATTTAATCTTGTGAGAACATGTGCCAGTATTTTGTAACAAAATGTTCCTAAAATGAACTGCAGAATGGAAGATGGATGGGTTCAAATACAGCTTAATGTGCCATATGAAAACAGGCCAAAATTGTCTTCCTAATTTTTGATTAAAACTTATCAAAAGCATGGGTCTTTGATCCCAAGGAGCCAAAATCCATTCATCCATGCCTAGCATATGTATTCTTTTCCAGTCCAGGCATGCATTTTTCAAGCCAGAATATCTTTTGGCAAAGTTCACTTCACATAAAGTGCTAAATCATTGGAAGAAAATACACAGATTTCAGGCCAAAGATGAAAATGCATAGGAATCTGCAGCTATTCAGATATTCTTCTGTTTACTAAATTTCAAAATTGCTGAAGTGAGGTAGACACTTTTCATTGTATGCAGGCCTTCGCTGGCCACACTCACTCAGATCAGCATCTGCAGAGGTGAGCCTTGGCACCATTTCAGTCTTACGTGAGTGTGTGTGAATTTGTGTGTGCATGTGAATGCATGTAAGCACATGTGTTTGTGTGTGTGTGTGGGCGCAAAGCTACACTTGGGCTGCTGGTCAGAAACAAGGAGAAACTTCTCTTTCAATGAGTGACTGGTTGGATGTTAATTGTTGTATTCAATCTGTGAACAGTTTATTAGACTGTATATACAGAGATAAACAAGCAAATCTATAGGGAGATTGAACACAGATGCATTTAACTTTCAATTAATGCTTTCTAATTTCATACCTTCAGGAAAGGCTCTGTTGAATCCCGTTCGGATCAGGAGTTAGGTTTTCAGCAGAGGTCCAGAGATGTTGAAGTGTTGCTCAGATTGCAATAGCAGAGATTATAACACCTGGGCAAAAAGGTAGGGAGAGGGGCTGAATGTTCCAGCTGAGTTTCTGTGGAAAAACCAATTGGCTTTAATGAGTATCACTTTTCAACCAGCTGCCCATCCAAACCTGCTAGAAAGATGCAGCAGGTAGCTTCTTGCTCTGCAAAGTTGGGACAGCCCAATAGAAACCCATTGATAATTGGGTATGTCACAATTGGCAGGGGAAGGAATGGGGATAAGCCCAAGGCAGTGGAAGCATAACCATTGCTCATAGGGTTTGGGAAAGCAGTGCCACTCTCCTGGACAATGTTATACTTCCCTCCCGCAGTCTTCATTGCTTCACGGTGCATTTGACTACTCAGTGTTCATCCTGGATGTTCTGAACAGCTATCATTAAAACTGACCCTGGATACAACGGCTGGGATTCCCAGATCTTGTTTGCCCTCCCACCGCTGACAATGAGAACTTAGAACTTGTTGCTCTGATCATTGAGCGATTGAGGCACCTCAATAGTGTCTGTACAATTCCAAGTCCGATTGATCACGTTGGCCGAAATTCTCCGACCTCGCCTGCAGCTGGGATTCTCTGGTCTCGCTGCAGGGAATGGAGATTTGGCTAAGCATTCCATCTCTGTATATACAGTCCAATAAACTCCTTACTGCTTTAATACAATAATTAACATCCAACCAATCACTCATTGGAAGAGAAGTTTCTCCTTATTTCTGACCAGCAGCCCAGGTATAGCCTTTCATACACACACACACACACACACGTATGCACTCACATATTTACACACCCAGAAACACAAATACAAATATACACAACATGTGTACAGACAAACTGACGTATTTGCATATACACTTGCTTCTGTGGGAAATGGAGCATTGCATGTGACTTCACAGGTCGATGAAATCTGGAAATCAAAATGTATAATTAAATTTCAAAATGCTCCATTTAGTCCCGATCCTGGCAAATTTTAAAAAGCTTAACAAGTGCACTTCGACAGGAAGTTGAATACAGAGGAGTCGGGGAGTGAGGTGAAAAGGTTCTGGTGTTGACCATTAACTGACCAGTGGGATGAATGCTGCCTTGATAGGGGGTTAGTGAGGCACAGTCTAACAGTGAGCCAACTGCAATTAGAATATGTTAAGCCAGTTTAATCCAACACAACATCTTGCCGCAGTCTGGTCCTTGTTAGCTGTTGCAACAACCCATGTGCTGACAAACTTGAAACATCTGTCCATCAGGAAATCATTCACTGCAATGTCAGTTCCCATATTCTTCACTGTCCAAAGCTAGCTGAAAATCTTTAAACCAGCTGAGGCCAGTTTCCTCCTTTGTCTTTGTTTTGGTCATTGTTTGCAGTTGGGTGTTCTCTGAGTCCAGTGTGCCAGTGGGAAAACATTACCTGTTCAATCCGGAAACTCATTCCTTGCTGAGGAATCAATGGGTAATGTGCTACAGCATGGGAAATTTCAAGAAGCTGGGGGTTTAAATGATGCCAAGGGAATGTTGAAATAACAACAGAAAATTCTGGAAATAATCAGTTGTAGTGTTTTAAAAATTGCAATATATGCATTTTGTTAATTTGAAATTACCATACAGAATTGCACCAGCAGAGGGTGTCTGCCAACAGAAGCAGAGTCTAAAGAAGCTGTTTTAATAAAGGAGGCATTGTTGCTCGTGCACTTTTAATTCTGATCTGTCTCTGGCAGACAGTATTTTAAGCTGCAGATTTAGAGAAATATTCAGACGCTTTCAAAGGCACACAAGCTTGGAGCAAACAAGCAGGAAACTTTGCAGAGAAGTTTCATCACTACTGTTGATGAAAATAGCATTGTCTCTGCCCAATTTATTGCCTTTAGTGGTACATTTGGAGTCATCCTTTGTATTCCCACATGTACAAAATTGCCTTTGATAGTTTGAAGGTGCTATGGCAGGCCTTTTTCCATTACAGCAGTGAAAAATTAGAAGGCGTTTTGAAACACATATGCTTTATGACCGCTACTCAGTTACAAAAGCACTATCAACTGATTTTAACCTGAATTAAAATACAATGTATGAGACAATCATCTTCAGATGCAGAAAGCAAGAAGACATTGAGACAATTCATCTATATTGCATGTGCTTCAGGTAACTAGCCATCAAATGTGACTTTAGTGAAGTTGAACAGGTTGAAAGGGAAATAAAAACACAAATCATCAAAAGCTGCCTCTCCGAGAAACTACACCCAAAAGAACTCAAAGAAGACAGAAATCTGTCAGAGCTGTTGGAGCTAGCAAGATCATTATCGCTCTCTGAGTCTGGAGCCGCTGAAGTTGAGGCTGCCAAATGCCACACCCCAAATTCAACTCCTGTGAACATTGTTCATCGCCCAGGTGCCAAGCAACCACCTGAAAAGCAACAACAGCAGTCTGACAACCAGTGTTGCGATATGTCCAATTAATCCAATGTGGTGTCGCCTGCCCAAACCAGACAGGGTATCCTGCTATTGGTAAACAGTACAAAGCCTGTGGTTACCTTGCTCTAGCAGCCGCAGGCGAATATAAGATGAGCCGATTCCCGCCACGAACGCATCTCGGATCAAGTCGTTAGTATACTGGGCCACCGACACTGGCTTGCAGTTGCAGGCTCTGGCTAGCTGCTGAAGTTCGCGCAGTTACTGTCCTGTCGTTTCGCCGGGCTGCCGCCGTCGAGTGGCTAGAAGGTGTCGAGCAAGAATCTTGTTTGGCGGTTTGTTGTACAGTTTCTTAAGTAGTTCGATGGCCCCTTTGTAGTCTTGGGCATCGCGGATTGATGAGTATACGGTGTAGCTTACCCTTGCGTGGAGGACCCGCAGTCTATCGGCGTCGTTTTGAATGGCTGTTGAGGCATCGATATAGTCTTGAAAACACTTCAACCAATGGTCGAAAGTGTTCGACGCTCCCGCTGCACATGGATCTAAGGTAAGCCGATTGGGTTTCAACATTTGCTCCATGGTTTTTTTTTACCAAAATTGTAACTAATTGTTCCACTGGAGCAAGCTGAGAGGGAGTGATTGGAGGCAGCAGTGCTGGTGAGAGATTAATTGAATTGTTTATTTATTTAATTAGTCAGCTAGTGTGTGTTTTTTTTTGGCCTTTACTTTTGCAGTAGTATTTTAAGTTTAAAGTGAAAACTGGAAGTGGGCTGCTAAGGAGTCTGGGAAGGGTTTTTTAAGCGCGTGAAGTATAAAAGATAGGCTGCAGTATACAGCGGGCAGCGTCGGGAGCGGGCAGTGGAGTGTGTGGGAAGCAGAGTGTGAGCTGTAAGGCTTTGGCTCACAGGGCTTAGCAGTAAGGGCGAGCAGGGGTGAGTTTAAATTCATTTTTGCTGTTTCTACCTGGTACTGGCAAGGTATCTAGAGGGGATGGGTGTGCAGGCAGTGCTATGTTCCTCTTGCACTATGTTTGAGGTGAGGGACGACGACAGTGTCCCTGCTGATTACATATGTGGGAAGTGCACCCATCTGCAGCTCCTCCAAAACCGTGTTAGGGAACTGGAACTGGAGTTGGATGAACTTAGGATCATTAGGGACGCAGAGGTGGCCATAGACAGAAGCTTTAGGGATACAGTTACTCCGAGGAATGAAAACAGATGGGTGACGGTGAGAGGGGCTGGGAGAAAGCAGTCCGTGCAGGGATCCCCGGTGGTCGTTCCCCTTAGCAACAAGTATTCCGCTTTGGATACGGTTGAGGGGGATGACATACCAGTGGTGAGCCGCAGTGAGAGGATCTCCAGCACTGTGTCCGTCTCTGTGGCTCGGGAGGGTAAGGGGCAGAGCGGGAGGGCAATAGTAATTGGGGACTCGTTAGTTAGAGGGATAGATAGGAGGTTCTGTGGCAGCAAAAGAGACTCACGGATGGTATGTTGCCTACCGGATGCCAAGGTCCGTGACGTCTCAGACCGTGTTTTCCAGATTCTGAAGGGGGAGGGGAAACAGTCACAAGTCGTGGTACACATTGGTACCAATGACATAGGTAAGAGAAGGGACGGGGATTTAAAGCAGGAATTTCTGGAGCTGGGCTGGAAGCTGAGAGCCAAGACAAAAGATGTGGTCATCTCTGGTATGTTGCTGGTGCCACGTGATAGCGAGTTGAGGAACAGGGAGAGAGTGCAGTTAAACATGTGGTTGTAGGGATGGTGTAGGAGGGAGGGTTTCAGATACGTGGATAATTGGAACACATTCTGGAGAAGGTGGGACCTGTACAAACAGGACGGGGTGCACCTGAACCAGAGGGGCACCAATATCCTAGGAGGGAAATTTGTTACGGCTCTTCAGGGGGGTTTAAACTAATTTGTCAGGGGAGTGGGAAAAGGAGTTGTAGTCCAGAAGTCAGTGAGGGTGGTGAGGTATTGGGGAAGGTATCAGGGTCAAGGGTGGGTACCGGTAGACAGGAAGGTGGGTTGAAGTGTGTCTACTTCAATGCAAGGAGCATCCGGAACAAGGTAGATGAACTTGGGGCGTGGATTGGTACTTGGGACTACGATGTTGTGGCCATTACGGAGACGTGGGTAGAACAAGGACAGGAATGGTTGTTGGACGTTCCGGGGTATAGATGTTTCACTAAGTGTAGGGAAGCTGGTAAAAGAGGTGGAGGAGTGGCATTGTTAATCAAGGATAGTTTAACGGCTGCGGAAAGGCACTTCGAGGGGGATCTGCACACTGAGGTAATATGGGCTGAGGTTAGAAATAGGAAAGGAGCGGTCACGTTGTTAGGAGTTTACTATAGGCCCCAAATAGTAATAGAGATGTGGAGGAAGAAATTGCTAAGCAGATTATGGATATGTGTGGGGGTCACAGGGTAGTTGTCATGGGGGACTTTAACTTTCCAAATATTGATTGGAACCTTTGTAGGTCAAATAGTTTGGATGGGGCAGTTTTTGTGCAGTGTGTGCAGGAGGGTTTCCTGACACAGTATGTGGATAGGCCGACAAGAGGTGAGGCCACATTGGATTTGGTACTGGGAAATGAACCGGGCCAAGTGTTAGGTTTGGTTGTGGGAGAGCACTTTGGAGATAGTGACCACAATTCGGTGCCTTTTGTTCTTGCAATGGAGAGGGATAGGGCCGTACGGCAGGGCAAGGTTTACAATTGGGGGAGAGGTAATTATGATGCGATTAGGCAAGAATTAGGGGGCATAAGTTGGGAACAGAAACTGTCAGGGAAAGGAACTAATGAAAAGTGGAACTTTTTCAAGGAACAAATACTGGATGTCCTTGATAGGTATGTCCCTGTCAGGCAGGGAGGAAATGGCCGAGTGAGGGAACCATGGTTCACGAAAGAGGTGGAATGTCTTGTGAAAAGGAAGAGGGAAGCTTATGTAGGGATGAGGAAAGAAGGTTCAGATGGCTCAATTGAGGGTAAGTTAGCAAGGAATGAGCTGAAAAAGGAGCTTAGGAGAGCTAGGAGGGGACACGAGAAGTCCTTGGCGGGTCGGATCAAGGAAAACCCCAAGGCTTTTTACTCTTATGTGAGGAATAAAAGAATGACCAGGGTGAGGTTAGGGCCGGTCAAGGACAGTAGTAGGAACTTGTGTATGGAGTCAGTAGAGATAGGCGAGGTGATGAATGAATACTTTTCTTCAGTGTTCACCAAGGAGAGGGGCCATGTTTTTGAGGAAGAGAAGGTGTTACAGGCTAATAGGCTGGAGGAAGTAGATGTCCGGAGGGAGGATGTCCTGGCAGTTTTGAATAAACTGAAGGTCGATAAGTCCCCTGGGCCTGATGAAATGTATCCTAGGATTCTTTGGGAGGCAAGGGATGAGATTGCAGAGCCTTTGGCTTTGATCTTTGGGTCCTCGCTGTCCACGGGGATGGTGCCAGAGGACTGGAGAATGGCGAATGTTGTTCCTCTGTTTAAGAAAGGGAATAGAAATGACGCTGGTAATTATAGACCGGTTAGTCTTACTTCGGTGGTTGGTAAATTGATGGAAAAGGTCCTTAGAGATGGGATTTACGACCATTTAGAAAGATGCGGATTAATCCGGGATAGTCAGCATGGATTCGTGAAGGGCAAGTCGTGCCTCACAAATTTGATAGAATTTTTTGAGGAGGTAACTAAGTGTGTTGATGAAGGTAGGGCAGTTGATGTCATATACATGGATTTTAGTAAGGCGTTTGATAAGGTCCCCCATGGTCGGCTTATGATGAAAGTGAGGAGGTGTGGGATAGAGGGAAAGTTGGCCGATTGGATAGGTAACTGGCTGTCTGATCGAAGACAGAGGGTGGTGGTGGATGGAAAATTTTTGGATTGGAGGCAGGTTGCTAGCGGAGTGCCGCAGGGATCAGTGCTTGGTCCTCTGCTCTTTGTGATTTTTATTAATGACTTAGAGGAGGGGGCTGAAGGGTGGATCAGTAAATTTGCTGATGACACCAAGATTGGTGGAGTAGTGGATGAGGTGGAGGGCTGTTGTAGGCTGCAAAGAGACATAGATAGGATGCAAAGCTGGGCTGAAAAATGGCAAATGGAGTTTAACCCTGATAAATGTGAGGTGATTCATTTTGGTAGGACTAATTTAAATGTGGATTACAGGGTCAAAGGTAGGGTTCTGAAGACTGTGGAGGAACAGAGAGATCTTGGGGTTCATATCCACAGATCTCTAAAGGTTGCCACTCAAGTGGGAGCTGTGAAGAAGGCCTATAGTGTGTTAGCTTTTATTAACAGGGGGTTGGAGTTTAAGAGCCGTGGGGTTATGCTGCAACTGTACAGGACCTTGGTGAGACCACATTTGGAATATTGTGTGCAGTTCTGGTCACCTCACTATAAGAAGGATGTGGAAGCGCTGGAAGGAGTGCAGAGGAGATTTACCAGGATGCTGCCTGGTTTGGAGGGTAGGTCTTATGAGGAAAGGTTGCGGGAGCTAGGGCTGTTCTCTCTGGAGCGGAGGAGGCTGAGGGGAGACTTAATAGAGGTTTATAAAATGATGAAGGGGATAGAGAGAGTGAACGTTCAAAGACTATTTCCTCGGGTGGATGGAGCTATTACAAGGGGACATAACTATAGGGTTCGTGGTGGGAGATACAGGAAGGATATCAGAGGTAGGTTCTTTACGCAGAGAGTGGTTGGAGTGTGGAATGGACTGCCTGCAGTGATAGTGGAGTCAGACACTTTAGGAACATTTAAGCGGTTATTGGATAGGCACATGGAGCACACCAGGATGATAGGGAGTGGGATAGCTTGATCTTGGTTTCAGATAAAGCTCGGCACAACATCGTGGGCTGAAGGGCCTGTTCTGTGCTGTACTGTTTTTGTGAGAGGGAGGTCATGCCTCACGAACCTGGTGGTGTTTTTTGAAGAAGTGACCAAAATGGTTGACGAAGGAAGGGCCGTGGATGTTGTCTATATGGACTTTAGTAAAGCGTTTGACAAAGTCCCTCATGGTAGGCTAGTGAAAAAGGTTGGATCCCATGGGATAAAGGGGGAGGTGGCTAGATGGGTGGAGAACTGGCTTGGTCATAGAAGACAGAGGGTGGTAGTGGAAGGGTCTTTTTCCGGCTGGAGGCCTGTGACTAGTGGTGTACCGCAGGGCTCTGTATTGGGACCTCTGCTGTTTGTGATTTATATAAATGATCTGGAAGAAGGAGTAACTGGGGTGATCAGTAAGTTTGCGGACGACACAAAACTGGCAGGACTTGCAGATAGTGAGGAACATTGTCAGAGGCTACAGAAGGATATAGATAGGCTGGAAATTTGGGCAAGGAAATGGCAGATGGAGTTCAATGCTGATAAATGCGAAGTGATGCATTTTGGTGGGAATAATGTAGGGAGGAGCTACACGATAAATGGAAGAACCATAAAGGGTGTAGAGATGCAGAGGGACCTGGGTGTGCAAGTCCACAGATCTTTGAAGGTGACGTCACAGGTGGAGAAGGTGGTGAAGAAGGCATATGGCATGCTTGCCTTTATAGGACGGGGCATAGAGTATAAAAGTTGGGGTCTGATGTTGCAGATGTATAGAACGTTGGTTCGGCCGCATTTGGAATACTGCGTCCAGTTCTGGTCGCCACACTACCAGAAGGACGTGGAGGCTTTGGAGAGAGTGCAGAGGAGGTTTACCAGGATGTTGCCTGGTATGGAGGGGCTTGGTTATGAGGAGAGATTGGGGAAACTGGGGTTGTTCTCCTTGGAAAGACGGAGGATGAGGGGAGACTTAATAGAGGTGTATAAAATTATGAAAGGCATAGATAGGGTGAACGGTGGGAAGCTTTTCCCCGGGTCGGTGGTGACGTTCACGAGGGGTCATAGGTTCAAGGTGAAGGGGGGGAGGTTTAACACAGATATCAGAAGGACATATTTCACACAGAGGGTCGTGGGGGCCTGGAATGTGTTGCCGGGCAAGGTGGTGGAGGCGGACACACTGGGAACGTTTAAGACTTATCTAGACAGCTATATGAACGGAGTGGGAATGGAGGGATACAAAAGAGTGATCTAGTTTGGACCAGGGAGCGGCGCGGGCTAATTGTTCCTGTTTTCTCGTTTCAAGGCTTCATTCTACGATCATCTTGCTGGTGCCAGTACAGAGTGAGACTGCGGATAGTTGGGAACCTGTCTCGGGGGCAGGGGATTCATATGGTGTTCGTGGAAGTGGAAATGACTAGGGTTGGGAAGCATTTTCCGATCGGGGCCATTGTGATCTCCTGGACTCGTTTCGATCGCCTCAGGGGGTCGGAGAGGAATTTCCCAGATTTTTTTTTCCCCATATTGGCCCTGGGGTTTTTCACTCTGGGTTTTCGCCTCTCCCTGGAGATCACATGGTCTGGAATGGGGGGGTGGGGGTAAGTTAATAGGTTGTAATGAACAAAGCATCGTAGCTGTGATGGACAGCTCGGTGGATAGGATATTGGTATGTAGATAGGCTGGAAAATTGGGCGGGGATCCTGGATTCAGGATTCAATCCTGGACCAGGGAGCGGCGCGGGCTTGGAGGGCCGAAGGGCCTGTTCCTGTGCTGTATTGTTCTTTGTTCTTTGTTCTTTGTTCTATGTTCTATGTTCCAGGTAGGCGGAGCCAACTGGAGTGTACCACAGAACAATATCAACAGGTAGAACACCCCAACCCTAACCCCAACAGTGACAACAGTAACATATGTACAAGTACCCATAGTGCTGACCATCTATGGTTCAGTACCCATAGTGGTAACCATCTATGGTTCACCACAGGTAGGAATAACAGCAAAATGGACTATTATTTAAATGGTAAAAAATTGCAACATGCTGCTGTGCAGAGGGACCTGGGTGTCCTTGTGCAGGAATCTCAAGGTGTTGGTTTGCAGGTGCAGCAGGTAATTAAGAAGGCAATTGGAATTTTGTCCTTCATTGCTCGAGGGATGGAGTTTAAAAACAGCGAGGTTATGTTGCAGCTGTATAAAAGGTGCTGGTGAGGCCACACCTGGAGTACTTTGTACAGTTTTGGTCTCCTTACTCGAGAAAGGATATACTGGCACTGGAGGGGGTGCAGAGGAGATTCACTAGGTTGATTCCGGAGTTGAGAGGGTCGGCTTATGAGGAGAGACTGAGTAGACTGGGGCTATACTCATTGGAATTCAGAAGAATGAGGGGAGATCTTATAGAAACATATAAGATTATGAAGGGAATAGATAAGATAGAAGCATGGAAGTTGTTTCCACTGGCGGGTGAAACTAGAACTCGGGGGCATAGCCTCAAAATAAGGGGAAGCAGATTTAGGACTGAGTTGAGGAGGAACTTCTTCACACAAAGGGTTGTGAATCTATGAAATTCCCTGCCCAATGAAGCAGTTGAGGCTACCTCATTAAATGCTTTTAAGGCTAGGATAGATAAATTTTTGAACAGTAAAGGAATTAAGGGTTATGGTGAGCGGGCGGGTAAGTGGAGCTGAGTCCACAAAAAGATCAGCCATGATCTTATTGAATGGCGGAGCAGGCTCGAGGGGCCAGATGGCCCCTGCTCCTAGTTCTTATGTTCTTATGTCCTTATTAATTGAGGATGGCCAACAAATCGACATCATGAATGAAATAAAACATGGGAATGTCACCCAGGGACCCTGGGTTTGATTCCCAGCTTAGGTCACTGCTGTGTGGAGTCTGTACATTCCTCCTGTGTCTTTGTGGGTTTCCTCCAGTTTCCTCCCACAGTCCAAAAATATGCGGGTTAGGTGGATTGGCCATACTAAATTTTCCCTCCGTATACCTGAACAGGCGCTGGAGTGTGGTGATAGGGGATTTTCACAGTAACTTCATCGAAGTGTGAATGTAAGCCGACTTGTGACTAATAGATAAACTTTACTTTAACCTGCAAGTTCCTCTCCAAGTCACTCACCATCCTAACTCACTGCTTCTTCGCTGTCGCTGGGTCAAAATCCTAACTCTCTCCCTAGCAGCACTGGGGGTGTATCTACACCACAAGGACTGCAGAGGTTCACCACCACCTCCTCAAGGGCAACTAGGGATGGGCAATGAATCTGGCCACATCCTGTAAAAATGAATTTTTAAAAGATTCTCATCTATGGTTGTACTGTGGGACACACCTGCACGCATGCCTACAACATCTGAGAGAATATAACCTCACTTAGAACAAAGACAAGTGCTGGTTCAGTGAAAGCAGAATCAGTCATGTGAGCAGAGCTGAAGGTGTATTGCCTGATCTGCAGAATATTGAAGCCATTGCAAATGCTGTAGATACTACAAACATGCAGAAGTCCTGAATCTGTTAGGACTCATCACATACTGTATTCTAATTCCTGACCTCATTACATTATCTGTCCCTTCCAAAATCTGACAAAAAATACCACTGGAGTGAACTTCATCACACATACAGACTGCGCATCAGATCAAACAATGGTTATCAGCACGTTGCACAAATGTCTATTCCGAGCCTGAGGAAACCACCCAGTTAGTCGTGGATGCAGGCCCAGTTTGCTTTGGTGCAGTTCTTGTATAAAAAGGCAAGGCAAAAAACCCATCAATTGTTGTGCTGACATGCCGATTGCTAACACTGACAGAAGAGTGTTATTCACAGAGATACAAGTGCTCTCAGTCACGTGGGGTACTTTACATTTTCACCTCAATTTGTATGGAGGAAAGTTGAAAGTGATAACTGGGCATAGACCCACGAGTGAACTTGTTCAACCACATAGTAAACCATCCATTCAAATAGATCTTTGGATATTCAAGCCACAAGAGTATGAGTTCCATGTTGAGTGTCAGTCAGGCAAGCGCAATATAGTGGACTATCTTTCACAACATCCATTGCTAGTAGGCAGTTGAGCTGTGCGGAGAAGGTTGCTGAACAATATTTTAATAATGTAAGCCTAAATATGGCGGCAAAGTCCCTAAAACTAACTGGTATCAAAGCAACAGCAAAACAAGGCGATATTTTTAAATGATGTATGAAGGCAATGGAGTCCACAAATAAAATCACTCACACACAAGGTCTTCACAATGTTTGAAATGACTTCACTGTTATAATCACATCTGATCTCTTTTTTTGCAACAACTCCATTGCCATTCCACAATCATTTAAGGTATGCATTGTTAATACAGCACATGAAGGCTGAGATCAGTGGGGGAGGGGGGGGGAGGGGCCTGTGATCAGTCTGGATGGTGGGGGGATGGGGGGGGTAGGGGGATAAGGGTGTCAGTAATGTTGGGGGGGCGGTGGGGCAATGTCTGTGGGGAGGCACTAGCTGGCCCGGGAGTGATGTGGCAGGGGAGCTGCATTCTGTCATTTTTTTTCTGTGCATGCGCAGTTAGAGGCACTGATCGAAGCTGCAGGATTTTGGGTGCATTAAGCCCTGCCCACAGGCTTCTGTGGTGCGATTCGGAATCGCTGATATATTTTCAGACAGAGTGCATATGGGGGAGCCTGAGAACAGGTCTAAATGTCGGATCTGAAACACTCCCAGTTTCAAGTCTGCCCAGCACTCAGAATCAAAATGGTAAAATAGGGCCCAATGGTTTCCAGGAATTGATTGTTTGGTGGAGCACAGAATCAATCAATGTTTGTCCTGTCAGGCAACCACAATGTCAAATCATCATGGTCCTCTCAAGATGTCCTCCAGGACCATGTATTGAGGTTAGAATTGATTTTGCAGATTTTTTCATTGGCGAACAGCTTGCTGCCATTGAATATTGCAGTGTCGATCTGTGTCGATATGCGACAACGGATGAATGAACACCGCTCGACAATCACCAGGCAAGACTGTTCTCTTCCTGTTGGGGAGCACTTCAGCGGTGACGGGCATTCGGCCTCTGATATTCGGGTAAGCGTTCTCCAAGGCGGCCTTCGCGACACACGACAGCGCAGAGTCGCTGAGCAGAAACTGATAGCCAAGTTCCGCACACACGAGGACGGCCTCAACCGGGATATTGGGTTCATGTCACACTATTTGTAACTCCCACAGTTGCGTGGACCTGCAGAGTTTCACTGGCTGTCTTGTCTGGAGACAATACACATCTTTTTAGCCTGTCTTGATGCTCTCTCCACTCACATTGTTTTGTTTCTTAAAGACTTGATTAGTTGTAAGTATTCGCATTCCAACCATTATTCATGTAAATTGAGTTTGTGTCTTTATAAGCTCTGTTTGTGAACAGAATTCCCACTCACCTGAAGAAGGGGCTAAGAGATCCGAAAGCTTGTGTGGCTTTTGCTACCAAATAAACCTGTTGGACTTTAACCTGGTGTTGTTAAACTTCTTACATTGAATATTGCAGCAGATTCTCAGTCGTGAAAATAGCTATGTCAATTCCAATTAAAACTATCATCTCAAAGCTTAACCAGATTTTCACCTTGTTTGGAATCCCTGAAATGGTGAGAAGAGACAATGGACTCCCATGCAACAGCGATGAGGTCAGTAAATTTGCGAACTATCTTGGTTTGATTAATCAAAAAAAATTACACTCCTTTGGGCCAGGAGCTAATGGAGAAGTTGTGAGATTTATGTGTAGCTGGATAAAAATGGTACATACGGCGGAGAGCAAGTTGTGGAACCAAGAACTGTGCCTCTTTCTTCGCAATATCCCCATTAGATTGACTCTTCAGCAAAAAGTGAATGAAACACCTAGTTTCCATTAACACTTTCTAAAAGGAAAAGCCTGGGAAAAGTCAATAGGTTCTAATACCAGGGGCTAAAGAAGGAAAGGAAGAACTTGGATAAAAGCAAATTACTGCGAATGCTGGAATCTGAAACCAAAAGAGAAAATGCTGGAAAATCTCAGCAGGTCTGGCAGCATCTGTAAGGAGAGAAAAGAGCTGCCGCTTCAAGTCCAGATGACCCAGCACCTCCAAATGTATAGCCCTCCTTCAGTGGGGCTCTGAAGTGACAGCTCGGATTATGGACTCAAGTCTCTGGAGCAGAATTTTACTCTTGCTGGTGGGATATTCCAGTCTCACCGAAGTCAACGGAGTTTTGAGCAGCTCAGGGCCATAAAATTGCACCCCTGGAGTGGGCTTTGCTTCAGAGGTATAAGTGATACCCACTGAGTGCAGGGTGAAACCCCTTTAAATGATGACTGTTGTTTTTCAAAATGAGTTGACCACCCTTGCCCAAATAGTTAGGCAGTTAAATGTTTGCCAACAAAGACCCATTTCCTCGTCCCACTTTCACTTTCAGTAAAAGTCCACATTGAGTCTCTCTGCCATTGTAACTCTCCATTAATCCCATAGCTTCCGCTGTACAAAGCCTGTTTGTTGATTGTTGATCCTATAAGGCAGGGCATTGTGCTCATTAAAAGGCTTAGTGTGATAACATTGGCAAGGCAAGTGGATCTTTGCCAACTGTACTCAGACCTTTCAGTCCTGATAATGGAGTGCTTTTCCAAGAACTGAGTGATTCAGTATTTCAGCCCACCTTTGCACAAAGCAGCTGCAATAATCGGATCTTTGTTCATGTTTCCGGATTTTCATCCTGTGACCTGTCTGCTGGGATCCCATATGTCCAATACAAATGCAGCTATGGGTTACTGCAAATCTGCAAGGAACAAGGGGTTGCTCAACGTGTGGATATTTAACCCATTTGTTCCAATGATTCTAAGTCCCTGTAAAGGATTTGCTTTCAATACATTTTCCATGCATCTTGAGAAGATCATCTGTATTTTTTAAAAAATCATTCTCAGGATGTGGGCATCTCGAGAAAGGATTTATTGCCCATCCCAGATGGCTCTGAGCATGATAAAACTGAGTGTCTTGCTAGACGGCTCCAGAGGACAGCAATGAGTACATGATGTTGATGTGGGACTGGAGTCACATGTAGACTAAGACTAATAAAAGACGACAGCTTCCTCCCCTAAAGACCATGAGTAAACCAGCTGAAAGTTTACAACATGGCGACACACAAATTCTCAAAGTACCATGGTGACATTTAAATACATGTTCTCTACATTGGAATACTAGTCCAAGAATATAACCACTGCTAGCTACTGCTCAAATGTCCGGAACTACTTCACCGATAATTAAATACCAACAGGGTTTTGATTTTTGGGCTCCCCGTGTGGCAACTTGTGTATCCAGGTCCAGATCATTAAAATATCACGACAAGGTGCAGAAAATAACCAAAAAGGTTAATGGAATTCTGACCCTTATATCTAGAGGACGAAAATGCAAGGGTACAGAATCTATGTTTCAGCAATAGAAAGCCCTGGTTGGACCACACTTACAGCACTGAGTGGAGTTGTAGGCACCACATCATAGGAAGCATATATTGGCTTTGAAGGGAGTGCAGCCTAAGTTTACCAGGATGATACCTGGATTGCAAGGATTAAGCTATTAGGTGAGTTTGCACAGTCGCATTCCATGGAATTTAGATTGAAGTTTGATTGAAGTTTTCACAATGTTAATGAGAATGAATAAAATACATTGGAAGAAAATATTTCTGCTAGTTGGAGTGTCCGGAACTAGGGGACATAGGCCGGAATTCTCCAATCTTGTATGGACCACCACTACTGTCACCGAGAACGGGGAATTTGGTGCTCAGCCAAAACTCCATTCACTGCAGTGGGACCGGAGAATCCCAGCCCCGGGCGAGATCGCAGAATTCTGGCCATATTCTTATCATTAGAGACAGACTTTTCAGGAGTCTTTGTTTAGAAAGCTTTCCCACAAAGATCAATTGTTAATTTTGAGACAGAGATTGATAGAATTTTGTTAAGCAGAGGTATTAAGGCACCTGGGGGATAAAGATTGTTATGTGTAGTTCATCGCAGATCAGTCATGATTTCATTGAATGGCAGAAGACGCTCAAGAGGCTAAATAGTTTTCTTCTGTTCCTATCTTCCTAATAGCTTTCAAAAGGAAATTGGGAAAATATTTGGAAAGAAAATAATTATAGGGATGTGGTGAAGGGACAGGGGATTAGGAGAAATTGGATAGTTCTTTCATAGAGCTGGGAGAGGCAATATGGAGCAAATGACCTCCTTCTGGACTGTAATATTCTATTGTTTTATGATCAAACCTTGATCCTCCATCACTAAGCTTGAGCAATCTTGCCCTCATTAAAATATTATTTGATATTTTATACGCTTGCAGTACTCTGTCATATCGCCTTCAACCAATCTAGTTTCCCCTTAGTTTCCACTATCTTCAATGTTCCTGATTATTTTCTTTACTGTTTTCAGCCCATTTAAGTTTAGTTTTTTACTTCTCTATTCAGGGCGGCACGGTAGCACAGTGGTTAGCACTGCTGCTTCACAGCTCCAGGGTCTCAGGTTCGATTCCCGGCTCGGGTCACTGTCTGTGTGGAGTTTGCACATTCTCCTCGTGTCTGCGTGGGTTTCCTCCGGGTGCTCCGGTTTCCTCCCACAGTCCAAAGATGTGCAGGTTAGGTTGATTGGCCAGGTTGTAAATTGCCCCTTAGAGTCCCGGGATGCGTAGGTTAGAGGGATTAGCGGGTAAATATGTGGGGGTAGGGCCTGGGTGGGATTGTGGTCGGTGCAGACTCGATGGGCCAAATGGCCTCCTTCTGCACTGTAGGGTTTCTATGATTTCTATGATCCACAGGACTTAATTCCTTTGCAGGAATATAAACTTGTCTTCATTCCCTCTCATGTTTGAACCTTTCCCATTACTGACATGTTGTTCTCTTTGTTAACTTTCTGCCAGTTGATTTGGTTCCAATCTTTTGCTATCTTTTGATCTTTCTCTTTCATTCAGTCCTCACTCATTTTGTTGACTCTCCAATGTCCTGTTCTACAGTTAGGATCGCCTAACAATTTTGTGGTCACTATTTCTCAATTGTTCTTTCTGTTCTTACTTCCGATATTTGTCAACTTCCTTTTGCAGATTTAGATCATCCAATACTTCTTTCTTTTTGTACTAGAAACAAAATAACAAAGAAAACAGTCCTGGATTCCTTCTTACACCTGTTCACCATCAAGATCACATATGCATTGTCCTTATTTCAGTCTATCTTGGGTTAGTTAAAATCACCAGCTATTACTAGTTATACTTTCAGTTATGAGCATAAATTGGAGCGGTTGGGACTGTCCTCCTTGGCGAGAAGAAGCCTAAGAGGAAATTTTATAGACATGTTCAAAATGATGAGGGGGCTGGACTAGGGAACAACTGCTCCCACTCATAAAAGGATCAAGAACGGGAGGGCAAAGATTTAAGGTGATCTGCAAAAGGAATAAATGCGATGTGAGAAAAAACTTTTTCACGATGAGTGGTTTGGGTCTGGAGTGCACTGCCTGAAAGTGTGGTGGAGGCAGGTCCAATTGAGGCATTCAAGAGGGCATCAGATGATTATTTGAACAAAAACAATGTTCGGGGGAAAAGGTGGAAATGCATTAAGCTATGATGCTTGTTTGGAGAGCCAGTGCAGACATGATGGACAAAATGGCCTCCTTCTGCACTGTAACAATTCTGTGATTATGGCCCTGTTATTCTCCGATAACTCTGAAGTACCTGCAAGTCTTTCTCTTTATCTCACCTTCACTTTAGAGTAGTTTGTAATTCTCAATGTGTAATACAAGGCACCAGACAATCGAGTGACAAGTTGATCTGAGGTTATTTACTCTGAATAGAGTAAAATCCATCGGCAAAGTCGGAAGAGAGAAGTATGTTCTCAGAGAGAGTGCAAGGTCAACTCACATAGACTAGATCAGGTAAGAATGTGAAAGAATATTCCAATCATGGGGAATGAACTGGGCATTATGAATGATGTTGAAACTCAGAAGTAGGTGTGGGTGTAGGAGCAAAGAACCTGGGTGTATAGGTCATTGAAGGTGGCAAGACATGTGGAGTGAACAGTTAATAAAACATACATTATCCTGAGCTTTATTAATAGGGGCATAGAGTACAAGAACAATGAGGTTATGTTGAACTTATACAAGACACAAGTTAGATCCCAGTTGGAATATTGTGTACAGTTCTGGGCGTTAATAGGAAAGATGTGAACACAATGGAGAGAGTGCAGAAGAGGTTTACACAAATGGTTCCAGGGATGAAAACTTAAGTGTTGGGTTGATTGGAGAAGTTGGGACTGTTCTCCTTGGAGAGGAGAAGGCGAAGATTTGTTAGAGATGTTCAAAATTATGACGAGGCTGAACAGAGTAGATAAGGAGAAACTGTTCCCCCTCGTAAAAGGATCAAGAACGAGAGGGCACAGATTTAAAGTGATTTTCAAAAAAAGCAGATTTGGTGTGAGAAAAAACGTGTTCACACAGTGAGTTGTTTGGGTCTGGAATGCATTGTCTGGAAGTGTGGTGGAGGCAGGTTCAAAGAGGCATCCAAGAGGGCAATAGATGATTATATAGATTGTAGAGAACCAATAGCTGACCTTCAGGACCCACACCAGGTTCACCTACCTTTAATGTGAAAGGTGAGCAGGTTTGGCCTCAATCTCACTCCAATCAGCTTCACAGGATGAGAGGGAAACGTGCATATCAGGTGTAGAGTTCAGCTGGTTCCTTCGTGCTGTCTTCACCTTTGTGAGAATGGAAAATCCTACCTTGCACATGTAGGTCATCATGAAGGGCATTAGGAACAAGAGGCTTATGTTACTCAGCACTGGATACTCCTGGGAGATGCTAATTCAGAATGATGATGACCTCATGGACTTGTGGCATGTTTTTAACATGCTGTCACAGGTCATGTGCAGCAACTCAGTCTCCTTATTTGGAGTCAGCTGTAAGTTAATAACTGACTCTGGGCTCTCAGACTCAAAGGGATTTTTTACCCACCTCTTTTCTTTCAGAGTCTACTCTGGAAAATAACAACAAAAACTGTTGATCAGCACATCCAGATACGACTAAATAAAACTTATCAGTCTATTGACAGTTCTCTCACTTCTTCGATGTGCTGTAGCAGTGAGAGGAACATGTAATAGTTTTGGCTATTTATTCGCACTTGCCAAACTTTCAATGACTTTTGGAAAGCATCTATTGCCCCTAGTGTCGAAAACAATCATCATCCTTTCCTTGCAATTTTAGATTCAGTTCGTTCAGAATTGAAACGATATCGGCAAGGTAAGATAGAGTTAGTATCCACTTTCACCATCCAGCGAATCAGCCAGAGGGGAAGATTTCTCAAGGAGGAAAACATGGATTTCATACTTAAGTTTGTTAATTCTGCCAAGTACCTGACCCCTTGACAGCCAACGTACCTCTGCGTGGAACAGTAAATATGTGTGCTTGGCCCCCATTTGGGAACACAGAGATTCAAAATGCCTGGTATTGAGTGCACTGCGTTTAATGAAATTCACAATTTTCACAGTTCCTTTCAGCACCATTTCAAGATCAGATAGAATTCTTTTCAATGTCAATGCCTCATGGCGAATGAAGCAATCATTGCAGACAATGTCCTGACTAGTTGCTTCCTTCATCCTTAATATAATTCCACCGTTTGTGCCAGTCACGTTGGCTGCCCCATTTCTTGTGATGCCTCTGCAAATGACCCAGTCGAGCCCACACTTTCTAACCATGTAACTATTCAACATATCTAGTGTAAACTAGCAAGGTTGCACAATCTGTAATTTCTGTACTTTCATACAGCTGTATTGAGAAATCCTGTGCTAACTTTAAACAAGAAATACTCTGTCCTCCTAAATTCTCAGCAATACAACTAATTCAGCGAGCCACTGTGTTATCACTAAGTGGGAATCATTTCAGTTTTTCCCCTTATCTAGGACCATACGAACCATGTCCAATGCTGCAGGGAGAATTAATCTCTCTGCAACAGTGCGGGGCATTTTCTCTTTAGCTACAGTCAGCTACCATGTAATCATGCTTTATTATTTAATGCTAAATTTCTGCTAAGAACTTGAGCTGATTAGTTCAATTCTTGCTGCATCCTATGAAAAAAATCAATAGGTTTGTTCTTGAGTTGGCTTAGTCTTCAAATGTCTTTGCAGTTTTGAGGGTTTTAAGCTCTCATTTGCCAGTATTTCCCCACATATAACACACATGGGCTTTGCATCCTGATTTGCGTTGGCACAATCAACAAAACCATACCTCAAGAAATCTTTATTCTGCTTTGTTCCTGATTTTAGTTTCTTCTTTGTAGACTGTTCACAGGAGGCTCTGGAGGTCTGTACAAAGCCGACGGTAGCACTGCTCTGTCCTGGGACTATACTCATTGGAATTGAGAAGAATGAGGGGAGATCTTATAGAAACATATAAGATTATGAAGGGAATAGATAAGATAGAAGCAGGGAAGTTGTTTCCGCTGGCGGGTGAAACTAGAACTAGGGGGCATAGCCTCAAAATAAGGGGAAGCAGATTTAGCACTGAGTTGAGGAGGAACTTCTTCACACAAAGGGTTGTGAATGTGTGGAATTCCCTGCCCAGTGAAGCAGTTGAGGCTACTTCATTGAATATTTTTAAGGCAAGGATAGATAAATTTTGGAACAGTAAAGGAATTAAGGGTTATGGTGAGCGGGCGGGTAAGTGAAGCTGAGTCCACAAAAAGATCAGCCATGATCTTATTGAATGGCGGAGCAGGCTCAAGGGGCCAGATGGCCTACTCCTGCTCCTAGTTCTTATGTTCTTATGACACTTTGCAAGAACACCAATTTGAGGGGAAAACAACAATTTATACTGTATGAGAAGAGAATGCTAATTGGTTCGCAAGTGCACTCGAGGTGTTGCTCAAGGTGTTGCCATGGAGAATGCACAGTTAATAGTAACTGACAGATCACTGCCAAGATCAAGGCAAAATACTGTGGATGCTGGAATCTGAAACAATAACAGAAAATGCTGGAAAATCTCAGCAGGTCTGACAGCATCTGTGGAGAGAGAATAGAGCTAATGCTTCAAGTCAGGACAAGCCTTCGTCTGAGCTGAAGACAAAGAAAATAGGACGAGATTTATACTGTAAGGGTAATTGATAGGGATGGTATGGAAAAAAAGACAAAGAGAATGTGGTGATGATAAAGGCTGGGAATGGTGCTAATAAGTGTGCATTAAGAGATTGGAATGTATAAATGGTTGAACAAAGGTGCAAAGTGTAGGAGATTGCCCTAATGGGGTGAGGCGAAGGGGGGAGGTGAATCAAGATAGAAAGTGAGATTTCAGAACAATTCTAAAACCTTGTTTTCCATCTTGTTTTAACTCCCCCTCCCCAAACTCCCTCACCCCCACCCCACTCGAGCGATCTGCCACATTCCTATACTCAGCACAGAATTCTCACTCTCTGACCTGTTGTTATAGCTACAGTATTTATACGCTAGTCCAGTTCAGTTTTTGGTCAATTGTCACCCCCAGGATGTTGATGGTCGGGGGATCAATGATGGTAATGCCATTAGATGTCAAGGCAAGATGGTTAGATTATTTCTTGTTGGAGATAGTCATTGCCTGGCACTTGTGTGGCACGACTGTTACTTGTCACTTGTCAGCCCAGCCAGGTCTTGTTGCATTTGGACATGGACTGCTTTTCCTTTTTAAATACTATAGAAACTCTTGCTATCCTTCTTTACATTCCTAACCATTTTCCTCTCGTACTCTAACTACTTTCTCCTGATTAATACTTCATACGGGTGGTGTAGGTACACCGACAGTGCTGTTAGGGAAGGAGTTCCAGGATTTTGACCCAGCGATTGTGGTGAAATGGTGATATATTTCCAAGTCAGAATGATGTGTGCCCCAGAGGAAAATGCAGGTGGTGTTATTCCCATATATCTGCTGCCCTTGTCTTTGAGGTGGTAGAAGCCACAGGTTTGGAAGGTGGTGTTGAAGGAGCCTTGGTGAGTTGCTGCAGTCAATCTTGTAGATGGTGCGCACAGTTGCTACTGTTCATTGGTGGTGGAGGCAGTGAATGCTGAATACTATCGCTACAAGGGCAGGTCAGAGGGTAGGAACCCTACGACAGGTAACCTGGGTGAAACTTTCCCAGAATTCAGAGGGTGGGAAAAGAGGCGTTGAAGCTACTGACAGCTTTTGTCGCAATATCATTCTGGATTTAGTGTGAAAAACATAATGTAATGCTGGTGGAGTGGGGGCTGATTCTGCACGCCCCACCCGCAACTTAGTTCCTCAAAGATCGGGGTGCCACCCCTGCGGAAAATGATTCACTTGGAACACTCCCACCACCGGCACTGTCCCCAGGCACTGCTCTTGGCATTGGTCCTGGCACTGTCCCCAGGCACTGCCTCCTGGCACTGGTCCTGGCACTGTCCCCAGGCACTGCTCTTGGCACTGGTCCTGGCACTGTCCCCAGGCACTGCCTCCTGGCACTGGTCCTGGCACTGTCCCCAGGCACTGCCTCCTGGCACTGGTCCTGGCACTGTCCCCAGGCACTGCTTCCTGGCACTGCTGTAACATCGGGCACCAGAGGTGCTGCTCAGGCAGTGCCAGGGGGCAATACCAAAGAGTGAACCCAGACAGTGCAAGGGGTCAGTGCTCAGGCTGCACCAAACTGCAGAGTCCAGTTAGTGCTGAGGGCAGTGCTGGGAGCGGGGGCAGTCCTGGATGGTGCTGCGGACAGTGCCCAGGCAGTGCCAGCAGCTGGACCAGGACAGGGGGCAGTGCGCGGACCAGGAGGCAGTGTGTGGACAGTGCCGGGGGCAGACCTGGACAGTGCTGGGGGCAGTGCACGGGCAGTACGGGGGGGCAGACCTGGACAGTGCTGGGGGCAGTGCACGGGCAGTACGGGGGGGGCAGACCTGGACAGTGCTGGGGGCAGTGCACGGGCAGTACGGGGGGCAGACCTGGACAGTGCTGGGGGCAGTGCGCGGGCAGTACCAGGGGAAGCACCCGGATGCGAGGGGTGGTGCTTGCACAGTGCCCCCTTGCACTACCATGGCATGTTTTCAGTATCACCCCTGCCAAAGGGCAAACCCGGAATGTTCTGGGTGCCTAGGTTGTGCCGGGGGCAGTGCCGGAGAGGGCAGTGTGAGGACAGGGTCCTTTCCCCCTGAGCGAAACACTTATGAGCCCCTCTGGGATGGCTGCTCACCAGATGCACAGCTTGGGAGGCCAGGTGGGTTTCACACCATTCTGCAGTCATACCCATGTGAGTAGACTTTCTGACAGGGGGTGGGTTCGGTGGGGCGAATGATTGAGATATAGAGGCCTGATAATGAGAATACCTTCAACTGATGTTGCCGATGTTGACCGTTGGAAAATGAGTCAATCGTGTCACGTGTTTATGTCAACATGAAATGCGATATGGGACCTCTTGCAAGATTTTCTGCTCCTGTCACTGAACCTATCCAATGAAAACAAGGGCAGAAAATCCTGGACCCTGACAACCGGTCAACTAGCTACAAGGCATAAGTCAGGAGTGTGAAGGAATACTGTCTACTGGATGCGTGCAGCTCCAACAACACTCAAGACGTTTGACACATAGAGTCATAGAGGTTTACAGCATGGAAACAAGCCCTTCGGCTCAACTTGTCCATGCTGCCCTTTTTTTTTGAAACCCCTAAGCTAATCCCAGTTGCCTGCATTTGGTATCCCTCTATACCCATCTTACCCATGTAACTGTCAAAATGCTTTTTAAAAGACAAAATTGTACCTGCCTCTACTACTACTTCTGGCAGCTTGTTCCAGACACTCACCACCCTCTATGTGAAAAAATTGCCCCTCTGGATCCTTTTGTATCTCTCCCCTCTCACCTTAAACCTATGCCCTCTAGTTTTATACTCCCCTACCTTTGGGAAAAGATATTGACTATCGAGCTGATCTATGCCCCTCATTATTTTATAGACCTCTATAAGATCACCTCAACCTCCTGTGCTCCAGAGAAAAAAGTCCCAGTCTATCCAGCCTCTCCTTATAATTCAAACCATCAAGTCCCAGTAGCATCTTAGTTAATCTTTTCTGCACTCTTTCTAGTTTAATAATATCCTTTCTATAGTTGGGTGACCAGGACTGTACACAGTATCCCAAATGTGGCCTTACCAATGTCTTGTACAACTTCAACAAGATGTCCCAACTCCTGTATTCAATGTTCTGACCAATAAAACCAAGCATGCCGAATGTCTTCTTCACCACTCTGTCCTCCAGTGACTCTATTTTCAAGGAGCTATGAACCTGTATCCCTAAATCTTTTTGTTCTGTAACTCTCCCCAACGCCCTAGCATTAACTGAGTAAGTCCTGCCCTGGTTCAATCAAGCAAAATGTATACCTCACATTTTTCTAAATTAAACTCCATCTGCCATTTGTCAGCCCACTGGCCCAATTGATCAAGATCCCATTGCAATCCGAGATAACCTTTTTCACTGTCCACTATGCCGCCAATCTTGGTGCCATCTGCAAAATTACTAATCATGCCTCCTATATTCTCATCCAAATCATTGATATAAATGACAAATAAGAGTGGACCCAGCACTGATCCCTGAGGCACACCACTGGTCACAGGTCTCCAGTTTAAAAAACAACCGTCTACAACCACTCTCTTGCTTCTGTCATCAAGCCAATTTTGTATCCATTTGGCGACCTCACCTTGGATTCCGTGAGATTTAACCTTATGCAACAACCTACCATGTGGTACCTTGTCAAAGGCCTTGCTAAAGTCCATGTAGACAACATCAACTGCACTGCCCTCATCTACCTTCTTGGTTACCCCTTCAAAAAACTCAACCAAATTTGTGAGACATGATTTTCCACTTACAAGGCCATGCTGACTGCCCCTAATAGTCCTTGCGTCTCTAAATGCCTGTAGATCCTGTCTCTCAAAATACTTTCCAACAACTTACCCACCACAGATGTGAGGCTCACTGGCCTGTAGTTCCCAGGCTTTTCCCTGCAGCCCTTTTTAAACAAAGGCACAACATTTGCCACCCTCCAATCTTCAGGCACCTCACCTGTGACTATCGATGATTCAATTTTCTCTGCTAGAGGACATGCAATTTCCACCCTAGTTTCCCACAATGTCCTGGGATCCACTTCATCAGGTCCCAGGGATTTATCTACCTTGATGCACTTTAAGACTTCCAGCACCTCCTTCTCTGTAATATGAGGTGCTGGAAGTCTTGGAAGGGGCAGCAATCAAGAAATATGTTCCATCTTGGACACCATCCAAGATGGAGCAGATTTCTTGATTGCTGCCTCTTCCAAAAACATTCACTCCCTCCACCACCTTCTCAAGGTAAATCATGGATGGACAATAAATGCTGGCCTAGCCATCGATGCCCACATTCCATAAAGCAATAAAACAAAAGTAAAGTGAGTGTTGATCCTCTATTGAGTGACAATAGGGAATTAATAGTGGATAATAAGGAACTAGTGGATGAAATTAACAAATATTTTGCTTCTGTCTTTTTATAGATACAAAAACATTTCAGTAATAAATATAAACGAAGAAGTGGAAGGGCGAGAGGAACTTGGTGAAATTACAATCACTAGGGAAGTGGTATTGGGCAAACGGATGGAGCCGCGGCTGACACATCTATGGGTCCTAATGGACTTCATTCGAGAGTCTCAAAAGAGATGACTAATTAGGTAGTAGATGCGTTTGTGTTAATTTTCTAAAATTCATTAGATCCTGAAAAGGTTTCCTCAGCCTGCAATGTAGCAAATATAACCCCTCTATTCAAGATGAGAGGGAGGCAGAAAACAGGAAGCTATAGACTGGTTAGCCTGACATCTGCACTTGATCATTAAGGAGGTTATAACTGGGCACTTAGAAAAACTCAAGATAAATGGGAAGAGTCAACATGGTTTTGTGAAAGGCAAATCAACTTATTGAAGTTCCTTGACAGAGTAACTTGCGCTGTGGATAAAGGGGGGCCTGTAGATGTACTTGGATCTTCAGAAGGCATTTGAAAAGGTGCCACATCAAAGTCTACTACATGTAGGAGGTAACATATTAGTATGGATGGAAGATTAACTAGCTAATAGAAAACAGTGAACATGCATAAATGGGTCCTTTCGTGATTGGCAGGATTTGATGAGTGGAATCCTGAAGCAGTCTGTGCTGGGACCTCAACCTTTTACAACTTGTATCAATGACTTAGATGAGGGGAGTGAAGTAGCTAAATTTTCAGATGACACAAAGATGGGTAGGAAAGTATGTTGTGAAGTGAACATTTGGAGGTTGCAGATGGATATGGATGAGCGGCACGGTGGCACAGTGGTTAGCACTGCTGCCTCACAGTGCCAGAGACCGGAGTTCAATTCTCGCCTTGGGTGATTGTCTGTATGGAGTTTGTACATTCTTTCTGTGTCTGTGTGTGTTTCCTCCGGGTGCTCCGGTTTCCTCCCACACTCCAAAGATGTGCAGGCTATGTTGATTGGCCAAGCTAAATTGCAGGGAAATTAGCAGGGTAAATACATGGGGTTATGGGGATAGGGCCTGGGTGGGATTGTTGTTGGTGCAGGGATTCTATGGTTCTATGATTTTAGATAGGTTTGAGTGTGTGGAAAAAATCTAGCAGATGGAGTATAATGTGGGAAAATGTGAAGTTGTTCGCTTTGGCAGGAGGAATAAAAAAGTAGAATATTACTTAAATAGAGAACAGCTGTAGAAATCTGAGGTGCAGAGAGATCTAGGTGTTCCAGTGCATTAATCACAAAAAGTTAGAATGCAGGTACAACAAGTAACTAAGAAGGCTAATGAAATGTTATTCTGCATTACGAGAGGAATTGACCCTAAAGATAAGAATGTTATGCTTCATTTTTACAGGGCATTGGTCAGACCACATCTTGAATACTGTTTGCAGTTTTGGTCTCCTTATTTAAGGAAATATGGAAATGCATCAGAGGCGTTTCAGAAGAGGTTTACTGGATTGATACCTGGAATGAGTGGGTTGTCTTATGAGGAAAGGTTGGATAGAATGGGCTTGATTCCACTGGAGTTTAGAAGAGTTAGAGGTGATTTGACTGAGGTAAATAAGATTCAGAACAGTATTGACAAGGTAGACATGGAAAGGAAATTCCTCTTGTGGGTGAGTCCAGAACTAGGGGGCACTGTTTTAAAATAAGGGCTCACTCTTTTAGGAGAGAGATGTGGAGAATTTGGTACTCTCTGACTCAGAAAGCGGTGCAGATGGGGTCATTGAATATTTTTAAGTCGGAGGTGAATATGTTCTTGTTAGGTAAGGGAATCAAAGGTTATCGGGGGTAGATAGAAATGTAGAACTTGAAACATAAACAGGCTAGCCATGATCTTATGAATGGTGGAACAGGTTCAAAGGGCCGAATGGCCTACTTCTACCCCTATTTCATGTTTTTATGTAGGTTTACTTAGAACCATAGAACCATAGAAAATTACAGCTCAGAAACAGGTCTTTTGGCCCTTCTTGTCTGTGCCGAACCATTTTTTGCCTAATCCCACTGACCTGCACTTGGACCATATCCCTCCACACCCCTCTCATCCATAAACCCGTCCAAGTTTTTCTTAAATGTTAAAAGTGACCCCGCATTTACCACTTTATCCGACAGCTCATTCCACACTCCCACCACTCTCTGCGTGAAGAAGCCCCCCCTAATATTCCCTTTAAACTTTTCTCCTTTCACCCTTAACCCATGCCCTCTGGTTTTTTTCTCCCCTAGCCTCAGCGGAAAAAGCCTGCTTGCATTCACTCTATCTATACCCATCAAAATCTTATACACCTCTATCAAATCTCCCCTCAATCTTCTACGCTCCAGGGAATAAAGTCCCAACCTATTCAATCTCTCTCTGTAACTCAGAAGATTCCTTTCAACCTCAGGTTAAGGACAGATCCAAAAGGTGGTAAATAGTTCTGAAAACTAATCTATTTCTCCCAAAGGAAACAAGCACTCCGAAAGTATTTCTGTTCTTCGGGTAGCCTTTTCATAGAAATCATAGAAACCCTACAGTACAGAAAGAGGCCATTCGGCTCATCAAGTCTGCACCGACCACAATCCCACCCAGGCCCTACCCCCATATCCCTACTTATTTACCCGCTAATCCCTCTAACCTACACATCTCAGGACACTAAGGGGCAATTTTAGCATCGCAAATCAACCTAACCTGCACATTTTTGGACTGTGGGAGGAAACCGGAGCACCCGGAGGAAACCCACGCCGACACGAGGAGAATGTGCAAACTCCACACAGACAGTAACCCAAGCCGGGAATCGAACCCAGGTCTCTGGAGCTGTGAAGCAGCAGTGCTAACCACTGTGCTACTGTGCTGCCCCAACATTTGTTTTTTCTTTTAAAAAATTTCAGACAGTTAAAACATCCCAGATATTATTACGGTCTGGGAGTAACTCCCCAGTAATACACTTGTTCACCACCTCCTCACTCGCACTTTCACCAAAGCACATACAGAGGCAGGTTCATGAGTTAGCTATATAGAAGGCTATGTGACAGTATAAATCCTAAGGTAGATAGATGTTTATGAAAGAATAAAACTTGCAATTAACAGTGTGGAAAATTGTCAAATGCAACCTTTAAAAGTTCTAGAAAAAAGAGAAAATGTTATTTTATTTCTGGTTGAGAATCAAGTTTATAAATTCAAATGTTGTTAGGAAAGCATATTTAAAGTACAATATCCATCAATTATTAAAGGACGTATCCTCCAAAGTTCAGAATATTTAACAGAAGGGTGGCCTGTGGGAGGGGCTGGAACCTCTCAGTGTTTCTTCGTGAGAGGGCTCAGGTTAGGTTTGAGATGAAGCCTCCTGCAGTCAGACAGACAGTTTGCAGAGCATGAATAACCATGCGCACAGCATTCCTGACAGAAATATTAACCATGGAAAAAAACAATGGCCTGGAGGTGGGGGGAGGAAAATTGTCAAAAAGAAAAGAGATAAAGTTGTCTCAGTCACCTGAAATGAGTAACGGCACAGCAGTGAGTGAGAAAGCTGACAATAGTGCAAATGATTCACATCAAGAATCACCGAATGGTCACAAATCGATGACATATGGTCACCAGCTGAGCTTCCTGTGGGAGTGTTTACCAAACCATTACACTCTGCATTATGATACGACTAAACCCAGTGTGGGTTAGTAATGTATCACTGCTGGTTGGAACAGGAAAAGATTGCCTGCTGGCTTCTTATGTGGTTTGCCTGAAATGTATAAAAAAATTAAGTCTTTTACTAGCTCAGGATGTACTTTATAGTCGATGACGTATTTTTCAAGTGAATGGATTATTGTAATGTACAAAATATGGCAGTCAATTTGTGCACAGCATGATCCCACAAACAGCAATGAAATGAATGGCGAGATATTCTGTTTCAGTGATGTTGGTTGAGTGATATACATTGACCACGATGCTAGGAAGAAGTCCTCAGAACCCCTCTTCAAGCAGTACCATGGCTTTGATTTAATATACCATCTGAAAGACACTTCCAGCAACGTAGCACTCCCTCAGTATTGATCCTCTGACAGTACAGCAAGTCCCCACATCTGATCCTTCAACAGTACAGCACTCCCAAAGTACTGACCCTGCAACAGTGCAGCCCCTCTCATTACTGATCCCCTGACAGGTGACAAGTGGTGTTCCCCAGGGATCAGTGCTGGGACATTTGCTGTTTGTAATATATACGGCACGGTAGCACAGTGGTAGGGGCGGCACGGTAGCACAGTGGTTAGCACTGCTGCTTCACAGCTCCAGGGTCCCGGGTTCGATTCCCGGCTCGGGTCATTGTCTGTGTGGAGTTTGCACATTCTCCTCGTGTCTGCGTGGGTTTCCTCCGGGTGCTCTGGTTTCCTCCCACAGTCCAAAAATGTGCGGGTTAGGTTGATTGGCCAGGTTAAAAAATTGCCCCTTAGAGTCCTGGGATGTGTAGGTTAGAGGGTAAAATATGTGGGGGTAGGGCCTGGGTGGGATTGTGGTCGGTGCAGACTCGATGGGCCGAATGGCCTCCTTCTGCACTGTAGGGTTTCTATTCTATTCTATTCTATATAAATGATTTGGAGGAAAATGTAACTGGTTTGATTAGTAAGTTTGCGGACGACACACAGATTGGTGGATTTGCGGATAGCAATGAGGACCATCAGAGGATACAGCAGGCTATAGATCGGTTGGAGACTTAGGCGGAGAGATGGCAGATGGAGTTTAATCCGAACAAATGTGAGGTAATGCATTTTGGAAGGTCTGATACAGATAGGAAATATACAGTAAATGGCAGAACCCTTAAGAGTATTGATAGCCAAAGGGATCTGGGTGTACAGGTACACAGGTCACTGAAAGTGGCAATGCAGGTGGAGAAGGTAGTCAAGAAGGCATACGGCACACTTGCCTTCATCGTCTGGGGTATTGAGTTTAAAAATTGGCAAGTCATGTTGCAGCTTTATAGAACCTTAGTTAGGCTGCACTTGGAATATAGTGTTCAATTCTGGTCGCCACACTACCAGAAAGGCTTTGGAGAGGATACAGAGAAGATTTACCAGGATGTTGGCTGGTATGGAGGGCATTAGCTATGAGGAGAGGTTGGAGAAACTTGGTTTGTTCTCACCGGAACGACGGAGGTTGAGGGGCGACCTGATAGAAGTCTACAAGATTATGATAGGTATGGACCGAGTGGATAGTCAGAAGCTTTTTCCCAGGGTGGAAGAGTCAATTACTTGGGGGCACAGGGTTAAGGTGCGAGGGGCAAGGTTTAAAGGAGATGTATGAGGCAGATTTTTTACACAGAGAGTAGTGGGTGCCTGGAACTCGTTGCCAGGGAGGTAGTGGAAGCGGATACGGTAGTGACTTTTAAGGGGCGTCTTGACAAATACATGAATAGGATGGGAATACAGGGATATGGTTCCCGAAAGGGTAGGGGTTTTAGTTAAGTCTGTGGTCGGTGCTTGGAGGGCCGAAGGGCCTGTTCCTGTGCTGTAATTTTCTTTGTTCTTTGACAGTGCAGCACTCCCTCAGTACTGACCCTCTGACAGTGCAGCACTCCCTCAATACTGACCCTCTGACAGTGCAGCACTCCCTCAGTACTGACCCTCTGACAGTGCAGCACTTCCTCAGTACTGACCCTCCAACAGTGTAGCGCTCCCTCAGTACTGACCCTCTGACAGTGCACTACTCCTTCAGTACTGACCCTCCAACAGTACAGCACTCCCTCAGTACTGACCCTCTGACAGTGTAGTGTTCCCTCTGCACTGACCCTCCGACAGTGCAGCACTCCCTAGTACCCACGCTCCAACAGTGCGACACTCTCTCAGTACTGACCCTCTGACAGTGCAGCACTCTCTCAGTACTGACCCTCTGACAGTGCAGCACTCCCTCAGTACTGACCCTCTCACAGTGCGGCACTCCCTCAGTACTGACCCTCTGACAGTGCAGCACTCCCTCAGTACTCATCCTCCAACAGTACAGCATTCCCTCAGTGCTGACCCTCCAAAAGTGCAGCACTCCCTTGGTACTGACCCTCTGACAGTGCAGCACTCCCTCAGTATTGACCCTCCCAGCGTGCGGCACTCGCTCAGTATTGACCTTCTGACAGTGCGGCACTCGCTTAGTACTGACCTCTGACAGTGTGGCACTCCTTCAGTACTGACCCTCTGACAGTGTTGCACTCCCTCAGTACTGACATCTGACAGTGCGGCACTCCCTCAGTACTGACCTCTGACAGCGCGGCACTTGCTCAGTACTGATCCTCTGACAGTGCAGCACTCTCTCACCACTGACCCTCTTGACAGTGCGGCGCTCCCTTAGTACTGACCCTCTGACAGTGCGGCACTCCCTCAGTACTGACCCTCTGACAGTGCAGCACCCACTCAGTACAGACCCTCTCACAGTGCAGCACCCACTCAGTACTGACCCTCTTGCAGTGCAGCACCCACTCAGTACAGACCCTCTCACAGTGCAGCACCCATTCAGTACAGGCCCTCTCGCAGTGCAGCACCCACTCAGTACTGACACTCTGATGGTGCAGCACTACCTCAGTGCCATTTCCTCACTTAACATCTTAGTTACATTCTGGAAAAGTATAGTTTTAAGGGAAACAACTTTGAGCTAATCAATTTTTTCCATAAGAATTAATGTATCAGACCTAGTTGGGCTCTTTTGAACATTTACAGTTCATTCTAGAACAAAATAACTTTTAAAATAGAATACAATTCCCATCATTAAAGAGAAATACATTTAAATTAGATAACACTCAGCAGCAATGGTTGTGGAACTTGCTTGTAGAGGTGAGGTGGCGTGTGGATGCAAATGGTGGAATTAATGGGTGAATGGTCAGGATCTAATCACCTTAAGAAATTTATTCAAATGCATTTGGACTTTATTTCATTTGGTTGGTAAAGCTCCTTGTAACAGTTAATGTCATCATTTACAAGCATGCTTCCAGCGATGAGAAACTTCAGTTCTGAGGATAGACTGGAGAAATTGGGACTGTTCTCCTTGGAGAGAAGAAGGCTAAGAGGAGATTTGACAAAGATGTTCAAAATCGTGAGGGAGCTGAACAGAGTAGATTGGGATTATCTATTTCCACTCATAGAAGGATCAAGAGTGAGAGGGCACACATTTAAGGCGATTTGCAGAGGAAGCAAATGTAATATGAGAAAAATCTTTTTCACACAGCGATTATTGGGGTCTGGATTGCTCTGCCTGGGAAGTGTGGCGGAGGCAGGTTCGATCGAGGAATTGAAGAGGGCACTAGATGATTATTTGAATAGAAACAATGTGCAGGGGTCCGGGGAAAAGACAGAACGGCACTAAATCATGACGCTCATTTGGAGAGCTGATGCCTCAGGGTGGACCGCATGGCCTCCTTCTTTGTCTTATCAATTTTTTGATTTTGTGATTTATTGCCCTATTCACTTTGGAACTGCCTTCTCTGTTCTTAATGAAGATTTCCATTTCTTCTTCAATGAGTTGAAAAGTTTTTGATATCCCTTTTGTTGTTAACATTTGCGGGACTGGTGTTTCAACAGTGAGCTCCTCTTCTTCCGCTCATTGCTTTTCGACCTAAACTCAATCCTCTTTTGACAATTCTTCCCTGTGGAGCTCAAAGCAATTCCACCGCATGAGCATCCTCCACCTCATCAAAGACAACTTCCTGGACCAAGTTGATGATTTTGTCTTGAACTTTGGGGACAAGCTCGTCAAATCCTTCGATGCTGTTGACACATTCAGGCCATACTCTTTGCCACACGCCATTCATATACACCATAACTTCATCCCATGAATCAGCAATATCGTCGACACTCTTGAAGACATTATCATCAAAATTCCCTGATGGTTTGCTTATTTTCCACCATATGTTTCCTTGATGAGCTGGGAGAAAATAGTAAACTTTCAACATTGTTCTTGCCCCCTCATTTGATTTTGATTTGATTTATTATTTTCACATATATCTGTATACAGTGAAAGGTATTGTTTCTTCCGCGCTATACAGACAAAGCATACCATTCACAGAGAAGGGAAGGAGAGAGTGCAGAATGTAGTGTTACAGTCATAGCTAGGGTGTAGAAAACGATCAACTTAATGCAAGGTAGGTTCCCTGACAGCAGCAGGGAAGAAGCTGTTCTTGAGTCGGTTGGTTTGTGACCTCAGACTTTTGTATCTTTTTCTCGACGGAAGAAGGTGGAAGAGAGAATGTCCCTGATCCATGGACTGTAGCAACAAAGTCATATTGGTTGCCAAATAACATGCAGATGTTCTTTAGAATAGGCCTTTAAAGCTCTTGGCACATCTGAGTGGTGCACCACTCAGAGTTTAAATTTAAAATGTGCTGTAGCATGCCCACTAACAGAAGATTTAATTAATCCTTGCCAGGTTTAAATCCTGGCAGTCTTTTCCTCTTTGCAAATAAATGTTATTTGCGGCATACATTTCCAATAAAGCTTTGTCTCATCATTAAAGACTTGTTTCTGTACGTTGCCATCCTTATGTTAATTTTCTTCAAACAAGCGGGGATTTTTTCAGCTACTTCAGTATCAGGAGTGGGGAAAAAGGAGAGTTATCCTACCCTTCCTCATCTGACCGTAACACAACATCACCATGAACTGTTCTTAGTGTCATAAAAGTATAGTCCAAGTGCTCTCCCGACATCAACTGCTCGTTCTCTGGCATCAAGATGCTTTAAAACTTCTACCTTCTTTTCTAAAGTAATAGCTTTTCTTTTTTTCTTACGATCAGACTCACTGCCATTGCAACAATAAGCAAAATACTGTGGATGCTAGAATCTGAAACCAATAGAGAATGCTGGAAAAACTCAGCAGGTCTGGCAGCTTCCCTCTATAAGAAGAACTCTGTTTTCTTCACCCTACTAATGCCACCAGACCTGCTGAGTTTTTCCAGCATTCTCTGTTTGTTTCACTTATTAGGTGCTCTTCATTTATAAGGAATTGAATCACTAAATAACTATAAAAAATGAATGATCATATGTTTCAACCAACATCAAAATGATGGGGTGGGGGACTAATATTGAGGAGGGATGCTGGGCTACTGCATTAAGCATCCACATATGCCTTTATGACTGTGTGATGCAAAGTAATTCACTGCGGCCTGTGGTAATCGATGTGTAGTGAACATTGCAATGTTAAAAGGGTAAATGTTCCTTGCTGTATCAGTAATGTTATAACAATACAAAGTGAGACATTATTGTTCTATGCTGAAATGTTGGCCTGGATTTTATACCCAAGCTTTTGGAGTGGGGGCTTGAACCCACAGCCTTCCAGCTTAGAGAAGGGGGGTTATCCACCAGCTGATACCTTCATGAACACTTGATAGCATGCTCATTTGCTTTGAATCCTATGAAGTTGTACCCAATGCCAGACTTGTCCTTCACAGTGAAGCGCATTACCCTGGTGCCCCTCCAGCACTGGTTATCTACACCAGGGGCAGTGATGGCGGTCAGCCCCAGCAAATCTCATTGGTTGCCATGGTGGCACAGTGATTAGCACTCCTGCCTCACCACGCCAGGGACCCAGGTTCGATTCCCAGCTTGAGTCATTGTGTGGAGTTTGCATATTCTCCCCGTGTCTGCGTGGGTTTCCTCCGGGCACTCCGGTTTCCTTCTACAGTCCAAAGATGTGTGGATTAGGTGGATTGGCCATGCTAAATTGCTCCATAGTGCCAGGGGGATAAGCAAGATAAATATGGGGTTACAGGGATAGGGCCTGGGTGGGATTGTTGTCAGTGCATACCCGATGAGCCAAATGGCCTCCTTCTGCACTGTAGTGATTTTATGATTCTGTGAACTCTGGGATTTGGTGCTGGTTCCAATAGTTGGGCAGTGAAATGATTGTATAATAAGCACACGGTGATGGATGTGCCTGTGGTTTCCATTTGGGCAAAGATTGGACATTCTGCTCTCATAATGTCACTATCACTCATATCATCTTGCGTCCGAACCTCTGAGGAGGAACCTCTTCCACCTGGAGCAAATTTCAATAGCTTACAATCTTCTGACCAAAACCATGAAGCTGGATACATAGCTTTGAAGTCAGATAATAGAGCTCAGCTGCCCTCTGCTGTCAGGTTGTGATTTGTACCAGTTCAGTTTTACAGGAAGTGACCAATTTGTGAGTATGCATCTGTCTTTGTGCTTGTGTACCTCTGTCCTATCTGAAACACATCTGTGTGTGTGTGAGAGAGTGTGTGTGTGAGAGTGTGTAAGTTTGCATGTGAGAATGTGTGTGACAGTGTGGGTATGTGAGAGTGTGTATGAGAGTTTGTGTGTGAGAATGTGTGAGTGGGTGTGTGTGAGAATGTGTGAGTGGGTGTGTGTGAGAGTGTGTGAGAATGTATGTGATGTGTGAGAGTGTGTGTGTGAGAGCGTGTATGAGTGTATGTGTTTTTTTGTGTGCGAATGTGTGCACATGTGTGTGTGAGTGTGTGTTGTATGTGTGAGTGTGTATGTGAGAGAGTGTGTGAGTGTGCATGTAAGAGTGTGTGTGACAGTGTGAGTATGTGAGAGTGTGTGAGAGTGCGAATATGTGAGAATGTATGAGTGGGTGTGTGTTTGAGTGTGTGTGTGTGTCTGAGTGTGTGTGTGAGAATGTGTATGTGTATGTGTTTTTTTGTGTGTGAATATGTGTGTGCATGTATGTTTGCGTGAGTGGTGTGTGGATTGGGTGTATGTGCATATGTGTGTGCACACGTGTGTGTGTGTATGTCTGCACGTGTGTGTGTGTATGTCTGAGAGTGTGTGTATGAGAGCGTGTGTGAGTGTGTGTATGAGAGTGTGTATGTGTCTGAGAGTGTGTGTATGAGAGTGTATATGTGTCTGAGAGTGTGTGTGTATATGTGTCTGAGAGTGTGTGTATGAGAGTGTGAGTGTGTGTGTGTGTGAGAGTGTGTGAGTTTGCATGTGTGTGTGTGAGACACTGAGTATGTGAGTGTGTGTGAGTGCGAGTGTGTGAGAATGTGTGTGTGTGCGCACATAAGAGTGTGAGTCCTTATGTGTGTGTGTATGTGAATATATATATATATATACATGAACATTGGTGGTCAGCCCCAGTGAACCTCATTGGGTGCCACGGTGGCACAGTGATTAGCACGCCTGCCTCACCGCGCCAGGGACCCATGTTCGATTCCCAGCTTGAGTCATTGTCTGTGTGGAGTTTGCATATTCTCCCCCTGTCTGTGTGGGTTTCCTCTGGGCGCTCCGGCTTCCTCCTACAGTCCAAAGATGTGTGGGAGAGACACTAATCCATACCGATCCCGGTAGCTCTCTTGTCAACTTTCTTAAAGAGGACTGTGAGAGGGGCTGGACTTAAATTGCTTAGAGAAAAGAAACGGGAGCAAACACTGAAACCCATTTATAAACCTCCCCTCTCATTAACATCTATTTCTCCTGTCCGAACTCTCCTTTCAAAGCCCATTCTTCTAGTACCTTAAGACCCTCATCAAAACCCAACATCCAGTTACCTCAAATGCCCCACTGAAGCCTCTTGCACCCTGTGGTGGACTTCAGTTGTGCCTTTGTCCTGCCTGGACCACCGTTGTTGTGTTTGTCATGCCTGGACACATCCCCTGCCGGCTCCTCCCCTTGTCACCTAGTATAAAGGTGGCTGTTTCCTCCCCCTTGTTCAGTTCGGGTCAGTTATCTGTTGGGATATGCTCCTAGTTCTGTAATGAATTAAAGACTACAGTTGTATTGGTACACAAGTAGTCTTTTGCCTAATTGATAGCGCATCACACCCAAACTCTATTGTTGAATTTTCCACTACTTAAGGGCCCAAGTGTTTAACTAATGGTACAACAGCACCCCCTTCAGGTATGAACCAACAATACATTGGATTCTATAAAGAGAATTTCAATGTTAAGTCCATTGACCATGGATGAGAGCAAAGTTATCTTCCATGAAATAGGTTTCAAATTTATTTTTTACAACTGAATTTAACGGTTTCTGATCCTACCTCTGAATTAATTTTAATAATATTAGTTTGATTGATATCGCCACGTGACAGCTCAACCCAACTCTCCGAGACAGACGCATGTTCTTGAAATCAGCTGAGACTGAAGGAGGCAGAATCTGATTCAGGGATCATAGGGGCTCATAAGAAAGATGCTAGAATAATAATGGGAAATTTAATATTCTTAGCTATTGGACAAATCAAATTGGCAGAAGTATCCTGGAGGATGAGTTCATATAGTGTTTTTGAGATTTAAAAAAAAATATTCTGGAATCAATCAGGGAACGAGCCTCGATTATACCTGGCAATGTTTAATGATACATGATTAATTAACAACCTAACAATTTTCTATGGTTCTATGGTTCTAACCTCATAGTAAAGGATCCTTTGGGTAAGGGTGATCATAAAATGTTGGACTTTAATATTCAGTTTGAGGTTGAGAACTCTGCACGTGAAACTAATGCCTTTAACATAAATTATGGCAATTAGAAGGATATACAGATAGAGTTGGCTAAAATGGATTGGGAAAATAGGTTAAAAAGTAAGAAGGGAGAAAAGCAGTGACTGGCATTTAAGCCAATATTTCATAACTCTCAACAAAGATATATGCCAGTGAGAATGAAAAACATTAGAAAAAGTATGAGCCATCTGTGGTGAACTAAGAAAATTCAGGATAGTACTAAATGAAAGAAAAGATGTACAATGCTGCAAAGATTAGTGGAAGATTAGGAAAAAATTAGAAACCAGCAAAGGATGGGTAAAATAATAATAGAGTTAGAAATTAGAATGTGAGAGAAAACCATCGAAGAATATAAGAAATCGACAGTAAAAGCTTCTACATGTCTTTGCAGGCATAACCATTTTGCTGAAATTAGGGACAAACTTCTTGTGGAACCAACACATAGTCAGGAATTCTAATATCTCCTTCTTTGTCTTATGGATAGGAAATTCTATTATTGCCTGAACTTTCTCCTCTTGAAGCAACACTTAATTGTGAGCCACAAATAAGTGACCTTGGGCTTGGAAAATTGACTCTTTATTAAGAATTTATCCTCAGAACACATCTTCAGCTTAAAAAGACCATTGCTGTTACAATATTACAGTTAGGGATCCTCTCGGAAGAAGCGATCACAGTATGGTTGAATTTAAAATACAAATAGAGCATGAAAAGGTACAATCCAATAGTGTCTTGTGCTTAAACAAGACTACAATGGGATGAGGGAGGAGTTGGCTAAGTTGGACTGGGAGCAAAATCTTTATGGTGGGATAATTGAGGAACAGTGGAGGACTTTCAAAGCGACTTTTCACAATGCTCAGCAAATGTATATATCAGTGATAAGGAAGTTCTGTAGAAAAAGAGATAATCATCCATGGATATCAAAGAAAATAAAGGAGGGTATCAAATTGAAAGAAAATGCATACAAAGTGGCAAAGATTAGTGGGAACTAGAAGATTTGGAAATCTTTAAAGGTCTACAGAAAGCCATGAAAAAAGCTATAAAGTAAAATAGATTATGAGAGTAAACCAGCTCAGAATATAGAAACAGAAAACAAAAAGAAAAAGAGTGGCTAAGTTAAATATTGGTTCTTTAGAGGATAAGAGAGGAATTTAATAACAGGAAATGAGGAAATGGCAGAGGCATTGAACAGGTATTTTTTGTCGCTCTTCACAGTGGAAGACACAAATAACATGCCAAAAATTGACGAGAAGAAGGCTCTGGCAGGTAAGGACCTAGAAACTATCATTATCACTAAAGAGGTAGTGTTAGGTAAGCTAACGAGGCTAAAGGTAGACAAGTCTCCTGCCCCGATGAAATGCATCCCAGGGTACTAAAAGAGATGGTGGGGAAATAGCAAATGCATTCGTGGTAATTTACCAAAATTCGCTGGACTCTGGGGCGGTTCCAGCAGATTGGAAAACAGCAAATGTGGCGCCACTGTTTAAAATAGGAAGTAGACAAAAGGCGGGTAACTATAGGCTGGTTAGCTTAACTTCTATAGTGGGGAAAATGTTTGAATCATGGAAAAACTAACGAGACACCTGGATTGAAATTGTCCCATTGTGAAGACACAACATGGGTTCATGAAAGGCAGGTCATGTTTAACTAATTTAGTAGAATTCTTGAGGACATTATGAGCACGGTGGACAATGGGAAACCAGTGGATGTGGCGTATCTGGATTTCCAGAAGGCATTCGACAAGGTGACGCACAAAAGGCTGCTATATAAGATAAAGGTGCATGACATTACCGGTAATGTATTAGCATGGATAGAGGATTGGTTAACTAACAAAAAAAAGAGTGGGGATAAATGGGTGTTTTTCTGGTTGGCGATCAAAACTAGTGGTGTGCCTAAGGGGTCAGTGTTGGGGCCACAATTGTTTACAATTTACATAGACGATTTGGAGTTGGGGACCAAGTGTAATATGTTAGAGTTCGCAGATGACACTAAGATGAGTGGTAGAGTAAAGTGTGCAGAGGCCACTGAACATCTACAAAGGGATATAGATAGTTTAAATGAGTGGGCAAGGGTCTGGCAGATGGAGTACAATATTGGTAAATCTAATGTCATCTATTTTGGTAGGAATAACAGCAAGATGGACTATTATGTAAATGGTAAAAAATTGCAGCAAGCTGCTGTGCAGAGGGTGTCCTTGTGCATGAATCACAAAAAATTAATTTGCGGGTGCAGCAGGTAATTAAGAAAGCAAATGGAATTGCTGGAGGGATATAGTTTGAAAACAGGGAGGTTATGTTGCAGCTGTATAAAGTACTGGCGAGCCACACCTGGAGTACAGTTTTGGTCTCCTTACTTGAGAAAGGACTGGCACTGGACGGAGTGTAGAGGAGATCCTGGAGTTAAGAGGGTTGGCTTTCGAGGAGAGATTGAGTGGGCTGGGACTATACTCATTGGAATTCAGAAGAATGAGGGGAGATCTAAAAGAAACATACAAGATTATGAAGGGAACAGATAAGATAGAAGCAGGGAGGTTGTATCCACTGGCAGGTTAAACCAGAAGTAGGGGGCATAGCCTCAAAATAAGGGGAAGCAGATTTAGGACTGAGTTGAGGAGGAACTTCTTCACCCAAAGGGTTGTGAATTTGTGGAATTCCCTGCCCAGTGAAGCAGTTGAGACTACCTGTAGAATGTTTTTAATGCAAGGATGGATAGATTTTTGAACAGTAAAGAAATTAAGGGTTATGGTGAGTGGGCAGGTAAGTGGAGCTGAGTCCACGAAAAGATCAGCCATGATCTTATTGAATGGCAGGCAGGCTCAAGGGGCCAGATGGCCGACTCCTGCTCCGCGTTGTTAAGTTATTACGTTTTTAACTCTCCACCCTGTTTTTCCAATAATCACTTCCCAGTCCTGGTGATCACACAAACTTGTGTATTGATTTCACCAAGAATAATTTGGTTGCCTGACTTTGGCACAGTAGCAAACAAGGAGAGGAGGTCAACATACAGTTTATCCTCAACTTCAACAATCACGAATACACTGATGAGAGTTGGTCATGTTAGAGACACACACACTGATAGGAGTTGGTCATGGTAGGGACATGCACACTGATAGGAATTGGTCATGGTAGGGACATGCACACTGATGGGGGTTGGCCATGGTAGGGACATGCACACTGATGGGATTTGGTCATGGTAGGGACATGCACACTGATGGGATTTGGTCATGGTAGGGACATGCACACTGATGGGATTTGGTCATGGTAGGGACATGCACACTGATGGGATTTGGTCATGGTAGGGACATGCACACTGATGGGATTTGGTCATGGTAGGGACATGCACACTGATGGGATTTGGTCATGGTAGGGACATGCACACTGATAGGAATTGGTCATGGTAGGGACATGCACACTGATGGGATTTGGTCATGGTGGGTTCGCACACACTGATGGGGGTTGGTTATAGAACAACAAAGAAGAACAAAAATCAATATAGCACAGGAACAGGCCCTTCAGCCCACTAAGCCTGTACCAATTCCAAAATCTTATCTAGACCCACTATGTATTGCCCATATGCGGTTTCTAACCTTCTGTTCACCTCCTATTCATGTGTCAATCAAGGTATGCTTTGAACATTGTGAAAGTGTCTGCTTCCACCACCTCCTCTGGCAGTGTGTTCCAGGCACCCACCACCCTCTGTGTGAAAAGCTTGCCCCGCAAGTCTCCCCTAATCTTGCCCCCTCTCACCTTAAACCTGTGCCCACTTGTAGTTGACTTTTTCATCCCGGGAAAAAGTCTTTGACTATCCACCCTATCTATGCCTCTAATAATTTTTTAGACCTCGATCAGGTCACGCCTCAGCCTCCATCTTTCCAGTGAAAACAATCCAAGCTTATCCAACCATTCCTCATACCTAAAACCCTCCTGAGCAGGCAACACCCTGGTAAACCTCTTCTGTACCCTCTCCAAAGCATTCACGTCCTTCTGGCGACCAGAATTGCACACAATATTCCCATATTAGTGGCCTAACTAAAGCTTATACAACTGTAACATAACTTGCACACCTTCATACTCGATGCTCCAGCTGATGAAAGCAAACATGCTGCGTGACTTCTTGACCACCTTATCCACCTGCGTTGTCATTTTCACGGATCTGTGGATCTGTACACCCCAGATGCCTCTGTATGTCAATGCTCCTAAGGGTTCTGCCATTAACTATATAATTCATATCTGAATTTGATCTTCCAAAATGCATCACCTTGCAATTGTTCGGATTAAGCTCCATCTGCTATTTCTCTGCCCAAGTCTCCAGCCTATCTATATCCTGCTGTATCCTTTGACAATCCTCGTCACTGGGGATGATTCTCCCAGCCCGCTGTGCTGCTCAACATCAGCGGCAGCCGTTTCGTGGGATTCCCACTGGGCGCCAAAGCTTCCACGTGTCTCCAAACCTACGTTTTTCAGTGTCAACCAATTAGCACTGAAAATGAGCGTGGCAGCAATTTGCATGCATTACCATACCTTAGCATATGATTACCAGGTTCATGACTGAATTCTCTCCCCTCCACCACCCCCAACCCCACCCGCCCCCACCACCCCGCTAGCGTCTCTCACCTTTCCGGCGTGATGTCACTCCGGCAAGGTTTACAACTGCTCTATAAAAATTGGGACCTGGCGTGGCAGCACTGAAGAGGAGCAAGAAGGTAAGTGTAATGGAGTTGCAGTTCCCAGAGTGCAGGGGAGGATGGAGGTAGAGGCTGGAAACTTGCTGGATGAGGTGGGGAAGTTCACTGAGTGCTGGAAGTCCTGTCCCCAGCCCAGAGATGTTTTATTGTTTTCTCTATGGGGTGGGGTGGAATGGGGGACTTTACTGAGTGCTGGTCAGGCTGCTGTCTGCAGTCACAAGGATGTGCCATTGTCCTGGCTGTGGTGTGTGGTGAGGGACTGGATTGGGTGCTGGGGTTTTGGGGGGGGGGGGGGGTGGAAGGGCACCATGTGCTGCCTGAGGGCTCATTAGTTCAGGCAGCTGGTGCTCCAAGCAGGGGCGCTCATGTTAACACAGACACTCAAACTGCATGTACTCTGCAGTGAATGGGAGCCCATTGTGATATTCTGGAGGCTATCCCTGCCCCGTGCCCATGATCTGGTACACCTGCCTGGAAGGGAATACTGTAGTGGCACCTATGGCAATGGCTCAACGGATCGCAATGGCCACACCCACACACTAACCTGCATGCTCTCCCTGCCTGCTGTGTTCATGAAGCCAATGGCAGGCAACCTAATCAGGTGACGCATGGCACCACAGATTGTGTGTTGCCAGCATCCACAAGTGGGAACACTGGGCCCAGTGAGGGATTTGAGGGGTTGGGGGAGGGGAGGGGGGGTAGAGAATGTACAAAGATATGTATCTACCAATCTCTCCCTTAATAACCACACCGTGCGAGTGGATTTTGGACTTGTAGGTCTGGAGCTGGCCATCTTGGTGGCAGCAGCTGAGGAGGAGGAGGAGGAGGCGGCTCAGGAGGTGGTGGGAATTGCATGGCCACTGCAGGAGCAGCCAGTGGCAGAGGGAGGGCAGAGGGTTGCTGGTGAGACTCATGAGTGGGAGTGCAGTCTCCCTCAGGCTGGGGCCAGGAGAAGGAGGATGTGGAGGCAAAAGGATTGCAGGACCAGGAGACCCTTTGAGGGCCTATCTGAGGCCAGCTCCACCTGTGTAAGGAGACAGTCCGGCACCGGTGTGAGATGCTGGCAGACCTGGCACCTGGAGGGGAGGGCACTCATTCCAGTAGAAGGTGACAGCGGCACTCAGCTCTTATGCTGCAGGATCATTCCAGGCACCCAGTGGAGACATAAGAACATAAGAAATAGGAGCAGGAGTAGGCCATCTGGCCCTTCGAGCCTGCCCCGCCATTCAACAAGATCATGGCTGATCTGAAGCGAATCAGTTCCACTTACCCGCCTGCTCCCCATATCCCCTAATTCCCTTATCGATCAGAAAACTATCTACCCGTGATTTAAACATATTCAACGAGGAAGCCTCCACTACTTCAATGGGCAGAGAATTCCAGAGATTCATTACCCTCTGAGAGAAGAAGTTCCCCCTCAACTCTGTTCTGAACCGGCCCCCACTTATTTTGAGGCTGTGCCCTCTAGTTCTGGTTTCCCTTCTAAGTGGAAAGAATCTCTCCACCTCTACCCTATCCAGCCCCTTCATTATCTTATATGTCTCTATAAGATATACATCTGTGACATTTCGCAAACCTCTGTCCACAGATGTGTTCGCCAGGTTACAAATGCCTTGAACACCCAGGCAGGCCAATACATCAATTCTGATGTTGGCCAGATGCAGCAGGAGGCCCTGGCTACAGGCTTCACTATCATAGCAGGGATGCCCCATGTGCAGGGGGCAGTGGATGGGTACACATTGCCCTGCGGTCCCCACGAGGTGAGGGGCAACCTTTTATCAACAGAAAGGGGTTCCACTCCCTCAATGTCCCAATCATGTGTGACCACCGGATGATCATCATGCAGGTCTGTTCATGGCACCCAGGGAGTGTCCATGACAGCTACATGCTGAGGTGGTCGAACATCCCTGGACTCTTTGAAGACCAGGCTCCGGGATGGTTCGTAGGGGACAAGGGCTATGTGCTGAGGTCACGGCTGATGACGCCAGTGCGGAGGCCCGAGACTGAGGTGGAGACCCATTATAATGAGGCCCATGCTGCCATCCAGTCCATTGTTGAGCGGTGCATAGGGGTTCTATAACTTTTGGCTGAGGTGCTGTTATCAGGCAGCACAGCACCTCGATGCGTAGGATTGGAGTACACTCAGATCTGTGGGGGGAGAATCAGAGACAGTTTAGTCACAGCTGTGAGGTACAAAATACATTTAATTGTGATCTTAACAGTGACAAAAACCCTCACACTAATTATTGCAGTCTGAGGGTACTCCTGCTCGGACGGAATTTCATATTTGCCCCAAGCCTAGACCCTTCCAGGGTCAGGCGCCCCACAGTTTGGGCCAGCTCACGGAAATGGACCTACCTCGCATTAAGTTGATATTTCTCTACACCCTAGCTATGACTGTAACACTACATTCTGCACTCTCTCCTTTCCTTCTCTATGTACAAGTATGCTTTGCCTGTATTGTTGTGAAGTTGAGTTTGTGAAGTTGGAATTTGATGTTGGTAAAGATGTAAAAAATTGTAAAAATGCTAGAGGGAACAAAACAGTGTGTGGTCCCTTTAAAGGCTGGTATTCTGTTTCAGTGTGAGGAGATTTAAAATGCAAAATACAAAATTGATAGGTCATCACAGGTATAAAAGAGAGCGCAAGGGGGAAAAGCACTAGATAGAAACTGCCACCTCTCAAGTCTCCATAAGACCATAAGACATAGGAACAGAATTAGGCCACTCGGCCCATTGAGTCTGCTCCGCCATTCAATCATGGCTGATATTTTTCTCATCCCCATTCTCCTGCCTTTTCCCCATCACCCCTGATCCCCTTATTAATCAAGAACCTATCTATCTCTGTCTTAAAGACACTCAATGACCTGGCCTCCACAGCCTTCTGCGGCAATGAATTCCACAGATTCACCAATCTCTGGCTGAAGAAGTTCCCCCTCATCTCTGTTTTAAAGGATCGTTCCTTTAGCCCAAACTTTTTTCACTGGGCCGCACTTTCGGAATAAAAATTTGATCGCGCCACACCAAACTTTTTATTGATAAGAAATACATTCAAAAACAAAAAAAAAACTCCCAGCAATGCTTGATTCATAACATAGAACACAACTACTTTATAATATGATCATAGAAACCCTACAGTGCAGAAGGAGGCCATTCGGCCCATCGAGTCTGCACTGACCACAATCCCACCCAGGCCCTACCCCCACATATTTACCCGCTAATCCCTCTAACCTACACACCTCAGGACTTGAAGGGGCAATTTTTAACCTGACCAATCAACCTAACTCGCACATCTTTGGACTGTGGGAGGAAACCGGAGCACCCGGAGGAAACCCACGCAGACACGAGGAGAATGTGCAAACTCCACACAGACAGTGACCCGAGCCGGGAATCGAACCCGGGACCCTGGAGCTGTGAAGCAGCAGTGCTAACCACTGTGCTACCGTGCCGCCCACTTGGGATGATCATGGGACATCCAGAAAGTATAAAACAATCACTTTGGAAAAATATCTAATCCATGTTTAAATGTTTCTTTGATTGTCCTTGAATCTTCCTGCCACACTTGCCATCCTCTCTTGCCGCACCAGTGTGGCGCGCCGCACCCTTTGGGAACCACTGCTTTAGCCTGAGGTTGTGCCCTCTGGTTCTTGTTTTTCCTACTAGTGGAAACTTCCTCTCCACCTTCACGCTATCCAGGCTTCGCAGTATCCTGTAAGTTTCAATAAGCTCTCCCCTCATCCTTCTAAACTCCAACCAGTACAGACCAGAGTCCTCAACCGTTCCTCATATGACAAGCTCTTCATTTCAGGGTTCATTCTTGTGAACCTCCTCTGGATCCTTTCCAAGGCCAGCACATCCTTCCTTAGATATGGGGCCCAAAACTGCTCACAATACTCCAAATGGGGTCTGACCAGAGCCTTATACAGCCTCAGAAGTACATCCCTGGTCTTATATTCTAGCCTCTCGACATGAATGCGAACATTGCATTTGCCTTCCTAACTGCCGACTGAACCTGCACGTTAACCTTAAGAAAGTCTTGAACAATGATCCCAATTCTCTTTGTGTTTCTGATTTCCTAAGCATTTCCCCATTTGGAAAATAGTCTATGCCTCCATTCCTCCTTCCAAAGTGCATAAGCTTACACTTTTCCACACTGTATTCCATCCGCCACTTCTTTGCACACTCTCCTAACTTGTCCAAGTCCTTCTGAAGCCCCCCTTGCTTCCTCAATACTATCTGTCCCTCTACATATCTTTGTATTATCTGCAAACTTAGCAACAGTGCCTTCAGTTTCTTCTTCCAAATCATTAATGTATATTGTGAAAGGTTGTGGTCCCAGCACCGACCCCTGAGGCACACCACGAGTCACCAGCTGCCATCCTGAAAAAGACCCTTTATCCCCACTCTCTGCCTTCTGCCAGTCAGCCAATCCTCTATTCATGCCAGGATCTTACCATTAACACCTTGGGCGCTTAACTTATTTAACAGTCTCCTATGCAGCACCTTGTCAAAGACCATTTGGAAATCTAAATAAATCATGTCCACTGGTTCTCCTTTATCTAACTTCCTTGTTACCTCCTCAAAGAACTCTAACAGATTTGTCAGACATGACCTCTCCTTGACGAAGCCGTGCTGACTCAGTCCTATTTTATCATGCACTTCCAAGTACTCTGCGATCTCATCTTTAATAATGGACTCTAAAATCTTGCCAATGACTGAAGTCAGGCTAAACAGCCTATAATTTCCGGTGTGCTGCCTCCCTCCCTTCTTAAACAGCAGTGTTACATTAGCTACTTTCCAGTCCTCTGGGACCCTCCCTGCCTCCAGTGATTCCTGAAAGATCACCACCAATGCCTCCACAATTTCCTCAGCTATCTCTTTTAGAACCTGGGGTGTAGTCCATCTGCTCCAGGTGACTTATCCACCTTCAAACCTTTCAGTTTCCCCAGAACCTTCTCCTTAGTGATGGCCACTACACTCATCTGTGCCTCCTGATTCTCCAGGAGTTCTTGCATCCCACTGGTGTCTTCCACCGTGAAGACTGATGCAAAGTAACTTTTCTGTTCCTTTGCCATTGCTTTGTTTCCTATTATTACTTTTCCAGCTTCATTTTCCATGCTCCAATGTCTATTTTTGCCTCTCTCTTACTTTTTATATATTGAAAAAAGCTCTTCCTATCTTCTTTTATATTACGAGCTAGCTTACACTCATATTTCATCTTCTCCCCCCTTATTGCTTTTTAGTTGTCCTCTGCTCACTTTTAAAGGCTTCCCAATCCTCTGGCTTCCCACTAATCCTTGCCACTTTGTATGCTTTTTCTTTTGCTTTTATGCTGTCCTTGACTTCCCTCGTCAGCCATGGATGCCTCATCCTCCCCTCAGCAAGTCTCGAGAGGGAGAGAACAAATGCCTGTTGCCAAGAGCTAAGAGTTCTCAGCTCTCCACTCTGCCAGCTCTATATGTCTGAAGGGAACCATCTAACCAGTGAAAGGTACCAAATCAGAAAGAACTTACAGACAGAAAAATCAACCGAGAAACTCCAAAAGGTTCCGAAAAACACAAAATCTGGTTGTATTTTTTTGAGAGTGACTAAATTCTGTTATTACTTTTTCAAAGAATGGGCATTGCATTTATTTGAATAGCATTCCATTAGAATCTTATTTTATTCGGTATGCTACTTCTTTAGTTCAAGTTCCCTGTTAGTTAAATAAATAAAATGTTAAGTGTTCATTTTAAAGTGAGTGTCAGGTATTTCTGTTAGTTAACCACTCAATATTACTGAAGGACAGCTCACACTTTTAACAGATTACGAGGCAAGGTATTCCTCTTTAGGGGATGTCTCAAAAGGGGAACCGCCTCCACATCCTAACAGTATAGCACGCAAGAACCAATACTTTTCATTGTATACTAATACATGTGACAATAATAAATCAAATTAAATCAAATCAAATGTCCTCCGTGCCCTTTGTCCCTGCAGAGAGGGGTTTCCTGTACGGGTTGCTGCTGCACACCTTTCAATACTGTGCCCTCACCCATCGCCCGGATACACCTTAGCAGGTCTTCCAGGTCCCTCCCTGGAGAGGGAGCATGCATTGTCCATGGGCACTGTTGAGGCCTTCCGTGCTTGTTGGGCACCGCAGGGCCTGGGGTATATTTATCAACTCCTTTAATCACATTTTAGTTTGATGCTGGCCTCTAGCCAGCAAACCACCAACAGCACAATTTTCACTACAGAAAGTAAGAAAAACTGCAAATAACTAACCATCAGAGTTTCTAATACCAGAGAGAGATACAGGACACTGCATCTTCAAACACTTTCTAACTACACTCACAAACTAGCCAGCAGCCAAAACTGAAAGTGAAAGAATTTTTGGAAGAGAAAAAATCTGTCCCACCTGACCTGTCAATCATTCTTCCCACAACAATTCAAAAGATCATAAACACCCAGAAAATGCATAAGGCCCAGATTAAAAATAAACAAAATCTCATTTAAATCATTTAAGCAGCAATAAAAGAACATCTAATCAATCAGGTTGGCAACAAGCACAATAAAAAAAACCTGCTTATAACTGTAGAGAATGTGCTTAAAATACCTTTCTTTAAGGCACAGTAGTGTCACAATTACAAACAACAAAGGCTCCAACACTGATCCCTGCGAGTTACTGAAACACTGGAACACTGCTAGTTACTGAACTCCATTCTGAAAAGCAGTCTTCCACTGTTACTCTCTGTCTTCTGTAACCAAGCCAGTTTTGTATCCATCTGGCCAGCACACACTGGATCCCATGAGATTTTACCTTTTGTACCAGCCTGCCATGAGGTACCTTGTCAAATGCCTTACTAAAGACCATGTAGGCAACATCCACTGCCTTTCCCTCATCAATCATTCTTCTCACCTCCTCAAAAAACTCAAGTTGGTGAGACATGACCTTTCCAGCACAAAACCATGTTGCCTGTCATGAACAAGTCAATCTTCTTCCAAATGTGAATAAATCCTGTCTCTTAGTATCTTCTCCAACAGCTTCTCCACCACTGAAATCAGACCTGTATTACCTGGTTTATCTCTGTCTCCCTTCTTAAACAAAAGAACAACATTGGCCATTGTCCAGTCCTCTGGAACCTCGCCTGTGGCCAAAGAGGATGCAAAGATATCTGTTAAGGGCCCAGCTATTTCCTCCCTTGCCTCCCACATTATCCTAGGATAGATCCCATCTAGCCCTGAGGACTTGTCTACCTTAATGCATTTCAAGACACCCAACATTCTACTGACCTGCCTGAGAGTATTCACGCATCCTTTCCCAATCTCAACATCCCTCATGGAGCCAGAGGAAGTGGGTGAGATCCTTTATGAGTACTTTGCATCAGTATACACCAAAACGTACTCATGAAGGATCTCACCCACTTCCTCTGGCTCCACACATAACCTCCCCCTTTTATCCTTGAGTGGGCCTACTCTTTTCCTAGTTACCCTCTTGCTCCTAATATATGTATAAAATGCCCTGACGGCCAAGGACATTTCATGGCCCCTTTTAGCCCTCCTAACTACCGTTTGAGTTCCTTCCTACTTTCTATATATTATTCAAGGGCTTTTAATTGCCTAGACCTTATGTATGCTTCTTTTTTTTGACTAAGCTGAAAATTTACCCTGTCACTTTTTTTAAAATTCATTCATAGGACAAGGGCGTCGCTGGCTGGGCCAATGTTTATTGCCCATCTCTAGTTGCCCTTGAACTGAGTGGCTTGCCAAGCCATTTCAGAGGGCAGTTGAGAGTCAACCACATTGCTGTGGCTCTGGAGTCACATGTAGGCCAGACCAGGTAAGGATTTCCTTTCCTAAAGGACATCAGTGAACCAGATGGGTTTTTCTGACAATCGACAATGGTTTCATGCTCATCAGTAAATTCTTAATTCCAGATTTATTCTTTAAAATATTGAATTCACATTCCATCATCTGCCATGGTGGGATTCGAATCCGGGTCCCAGAGCATTAGCTGAGTTTCTGTATTAATAGTAAAGTGATGATACCACTAGGCCAATGGCTCCCCTCCAAGGTTCCTGAATCCTACCATTCCTGTCCTTCATTTTCATAGGGACATGCCTGTCCTACACTCTAATCAACTGGTCTTTAAAAGACTCCCACATGTCAGATGTGGATTTATCCTCAAACAGCTGCTCCCAATCCACTTCTTCAATTCTTGCCTCATTGGGTTCTAGTCGGCCTTCCCCAATTTAACACCTTCACCAGAGGACCACTCTCGTCTTTATCTATAAGTATCCAAAAACCTAAGGAATTATGGTCACTATTCCCAAAATGCTCCCCCACTGAAACTTTGAGTGGCTGGACTTGTTCCCCAATACCAGGTCCAGTATAGCCCCCTCCCTCGTTAGACTATCCAAAAATTTATCCTGGAGACATCTAACAAGTTGCTCCCCATCCAAACCCCTGGCACTAAGGGAGTTCCAGTCAATATGGGGGAAGTTAAAATTACCCCTGCAACAACCCTGTTATTTTCACATCTTTCCAGTATCTGACTACATATATGTTCCTCTATCTCCAGCTGGGAGGTCTGTCGCACAACCCCAGCATTGTGATTGCACCTTTCTTGTTCCTGAGCTTCACCCATAATGCCTCGTTGCAAGATCCACCTTTTTTTCTCCCTCAACACAGCTGAGATATGCTTCCTAACTAGTATTGTGATTCCCCCACCTCTTTTGCCTCCTCCTCTGTCTCATCGAAAACAACGATAACCCGGAACATTAAGCTGCCAATTCTGTTCCTCCTTCAACCATGTTTCTGTGATAGCAACAACATCATAATTCTACACATTCATCCAAAGCAGTAAGTTCATCCGTCTTACCTATTATACCTCTTGCATTGAAGCAAAGACAATCCAAGCTTTCAGTCCGGCTGAGCTCAGCGACCTCTCCCTGACCACTCTTCCTCTATATTTGCCTTAGTCTCAAGCTCTTTTCCAGCCACTGTACTTACTGACCTGCTGCTCCGGTTCCCCCCCCCGCCACCTGCCCACCTCCCCACTTCAACCGCTACCAGCCCCCTCCCCATCCTTCTCACCCCCCGCCAACCACACTGTCCCGAGCAACACTATGGCAGGGACATACACACTGATGAAGGTTGGTCAAGGCAGGGACATACACACTGATGGGAGTTTCTCATGCTAGGAATGCATAAAATAATGAAGAAGCAAGGGCTCGCCTCCTTGTGGTTAAAAGAAAGAGTTTACTATGGTGTGACTGGTTCAGCAGAATTCTATTGAATTGGGGTGAGATCAAGCACACAAAGGTGATCGAAGATGTTGTTCAGAGGCATCCAGATGTGTTCTAGGATGAACTGGATACATTGCATGGTGAAGTAGATCCTCAGGCTACTTCTTGTTTTTCCAAGCCCAGGACAGTGCCCTATGCCATGAGGAAGAAAGCGGAGGAGGAGTTTGAACAACTGCAAAGGGATCATTGAGCCTATTCAGGTTTCTCATTTGGCAGCTCCAATCATTCCTGACCTTAAATGATGGTATATGTGGGGAATTACAAACTTACCATTATCCAGGTTTCCAAGTTAGATGTTCATCCATTACCTACGGTGGAAGATTTGTTTTCAACTCTTGCGGGAGGCAAGATGTTTTCAAAACTGGACATGAGCCATATCAACAACTCCTGCTGGAGGAAGATTCAGTGCAGTATGTTATCATCAACACACAGAAAAGATTGTTCAAGAACAATCGTTTGGCTTTTAGCATATTCTCCAGTCCAGGGATCTTGATTATGCAAAGTTTTTGCCTGGCCTGTCTACAGTGGTGACTCCACTGTACCTACTTAAAATCATAGAATCCCTACAGTGCAGAAGGGGGCCATTCAGCCCAACAAGGCTGCACCAACAACAATCCCACCCAGGCCCAATCCTCATAACCACACGTATTTAACCTGTTCATCCCCCTGACACTAAGGGGCAATTTAGCATGGCCAATGCACCTAATACACACATCTTTGGAGTGTGGGAGGAAACCCACACGGACACGGAGAGAATGTGCAAACTCCGCATGGACAGTAGCCGGAATTGAACCTGGCATCGTGAGGCAGCAGTGCTAACTAACCAATGTGCCACTGTGCCACTTCTGCCCAAAGAAACCAAATGGGAGTGGGAGTCTACACAGACGAAGGCTTTCAGGGATGTGAAAGTGCTGCTGCAATTGATAAATCTGCCAGTCCATTTTGATCAGACAGGGAACTCGTCCTGCCATGCGATGCCTCATCCTATAGTGCAGGTGCATTGCTTTTTCATTTAATGGAGGATGGGTGCTAGGGTGAGAAATTGACCTTCAAATTACGTTTCCGCGGGCTTTATTTATTTATTTAAAGTTTCAAACTGTGAACCGGAAGTAGGCCGCGGGGTGTTCTGGGAAGGGTTTTTTGGAGTGTTTTTTGAGCGTGCGGGAGGTTTAAAAGCAGGCCGCACTATTCAGCAGGCAGCGGAGTGAGCAGGAAGCAGAGGGAGCTTTGGCTCAACGGGCTTCGGCATAAACAGGCAAAATCAAGAGTAGGTTTTTTTCCCCAGAAAGATTATTCTTGTTTTTCCCCAGAGTGAAAAAACATGCCAGGCAAGTTGCTGGAATGCTCCTCTTGCAGGATGTGGGAGATCAGGGAGACCTCCGGTATCCCTGACGACAGCACCTGCAAAAGATGGATCCAGCTGCAGCTGCTAGCAAAGCGTGTTAGGGAACTGGAGCAGGAGCTTGATGACCTCCATCTAATTCGGGAGAATGAGGAGTTTATAGACAGTAGCTTCAGGGAGGTAGTTACACCTAAGCAGCAGAGCACAGGAAATTGGGTTACTGTAAGGAGAGGAAATGGAAATGTGAAAGGACAGGAAGGGCAGGGTTCCCCTGTGGCCACACCACAACAGGTATACTGAATTAGATACTGTTGTGGGAGATGCTTTACCTGGGACAAGCTGCGACAGCTGGAACTCTGATACTGAGTCTCGTTCGACAGCGCAAAAGGGTAGGATGAAGAAGAGGAGAGCAGTAGTGATAGGGTTCTCAATGGTCAGAGGTACGGACAGGAGGTTATGTGGTCGGGACAGAGACTCCTGCATGGTTTGTTGCCTCCCGGGTGCCAAGGTCAGGGATGTCTCTGATCGCGTGCACAGCGTTCTAAAGTGGGAAGGTGATCAGCCAGATGTTGTGGTACACATCGGTACAAATGACGTAGGTAGGAAGAGTGAGGAGGTCCTAAAGAGTGAGTACAAAGAGCTTGGAAGGAAGTTAAAGCAGGACCCCGAGGGTAGTAATCTCAGGATTGCTACCTGTACCACATGCCAGTGAGGGCAGGAGTAGGATGCTTGGGTGGATGAACACGTGGCTGAGGAACTGGTGTAGGGGGCAGGGTTTCCGATTCTTGGATCATTGGGACCTCTTCTGGGGCAGGTGGGACCTGTACAAGAGAGACAGGTTACACCTAAACTACAAGGGGACCAATATACTTGCAGGGAGGTTTGCTAGTGTTATTGGGAAGCGTTTAAACTAGATTTGCAGGGGGATGGGAACCAGAGTGCCAGAGCAGATAGTGGAGCAGGGGTAAAAAGACAGGTTAGTTCAAGTAAGATCACAAATGGAAGGGTTGAGTGTGGTGGAAATAACCTTTTGAGGTGTGTCTATTTCAATGCCAGGAGTACTGTGGGGAAGGCAGATGAGCTGAAGGCATGGATAGACACATGGAAATATGACATTATAGCCATTAGTGAAACTTGGCTACAGGAGGGGCAGGACTGGCAGCTCAATGTTCAGGGGTTGCAATGTTTCAGGTGGGATAGAGGCAGAGGGATAAAAGGTGGGGGGGGTGGCACTGTTGGTCAGGGAAAATGTTACAGCGGTACTCAGGCAGGATAGATTAGGGAGCTTGTCTACAGAGGCCCTATGGGTGGAGCTGAGAAACAGGAAAGGTATGACCACATTAATGGGGTTGTATTATAGACCACCCAATAGTCAGTGAGAATTGGAGGAGCAAATCAGCAGAGAGATAGTTGACAACTGCAAGAAACACAAAGTTGTGATAGTAGGGGATTTTAATATTCCACATATAGATTGGGACTCGCATACAGTTAAAGGTTTAGATGGGGTAGAGTTTGTAAAATGTGTTGGTTCCCACCAGGTAGTGCTGAGCCAGGGTCTGGCCAGTACTATGAGTCTGTATATATGTTACTGTTGGGGTTAGGGTTGGGCTGTTCTACATGTTACTGTTGGGGTTAGGGTTGGGCTGTTCTACCTGTAATATAGTTCTTATGGTACATCCCAGTCGGGCTCCGCCTCCTGGGAGAGGTATAAAGGTCACTGCTCTGTCTGGGACCCTTTAGTCTGGGATCGTGTATTATATATGGTATCTGTATTGTTGTAGTCAATAAAAGCCTTTATTTCCCCGAGTACCTCTAGCCTCGTGAGTTATATCGCGCATCAATTTTATTGACTACAATTGAACTCTCTTCGTTGAAAAAAAAACGACACAGAGAACATGGAGCAAATGCTTAAACCCGAACGGCTTACGTTGGACCCACATGCGGCAGGCGCCTCGAACACCTTCGACCACTGGTTGAAATGCTTTCCGGATTACCTCGAAGCCTCCGCAGCGGTCACCACCGACGCCTCCACGCGAGGGTAAGCGACGCTGTATATTTAGCGATCCGTGGGGCCACCGACTACAAAGGGGCCCTTGAGCTTCTTAAGAAGCGCTACATTAAACCGCCGAACGAGATGCATGCGCGATATCTCTTAGCCACTCGACGACGGCAGCCCGGCGAAACAACGGAACAGTACGCGTGCGAGCTACTACAGCTAGCCAGGGGCTGTAACTGCAAAGCAGTGTCGGCAGACCAGAACATGAACGACCTCGCTCGAGATGTGTTTGTTGCGGGAATCGGCTCGTCTTACATCCACCTTCGGCTGTTGGAGCAAGGTAATCTCGATCTCACTAAGTCCATAGAGCTAGCGGATGCGCTAGAAACGGCCTTCAAAAGTCTGGCGATGTATCCCGACGACCACGTGGAGACAGCGTGGCAGGGGCAGTCACAGACCCCACTTCATTCAGCGGGACCGAAAAACTGCGTGATTGCGTTCCCACCCTCGGGCCTGACGACGGCAGCAGCTCCAGGCGGCCCGCGGTGTTACTTCTGTGGGGAAGTGAAGCACCCTTGGCAGCGATGTCCCGCTAAAGCGGTGTTGTGCTCCGCCTGCGGCAAGAAGGGGCATTATTTGAAGGTATGCCGATCCAAACTTCCATCCAGGAACAGCAGTGCGGCGTGTGACTCCCCGGAGCCGGTTTCCTTGTTGTCGGCATCGTCAAGGGCTTCTTCCACGTGCGAGACCAGGACGTCGCCATTCCAGACGACGGAGTCGCAAGAGACGCGCGACCACCAGGGGCCGCTGGTTTTGGCGCCATCGCCCACGTGCGACCTATGGGGGCAGCCATTTTGGTCGGCACCGACCGCGAATGACCAGCAGGGGTCGTCATCATCCATCTCAGCTGCCTGCAGTGGCGCCCACGAACCAACGGTGGCGTCGATCATCCTGGACCAGGCAAAGCCTCACAGACTCGACAAGTCCATGATGGACATACAGGTAAACAAACGCACGATTTATTGTCTGTTTGACAGCGGGAGCACGGAGAGCTTCATTCACCCAGACGCCGTGAAGCAGTGTGGCCTCCGGATTCAGCCTGTCAAGCAGACAATTTCGATGGCGTCAAGGTCCCGGTCTGTCACCGTGCTAGGGAGTTGCGTGGTAAATCTGACGGTGCAGGGCACGGTCTACGAGAGCTTCAAGCTCCTGGTGTTACCGCACCTTTGCGCGCCAATACTCCTAGGACTAAATTTCATGGTCCACTTGAAGAGTGTAACCCTACAGTACGGTGGGCCACTCCCTCCGCTTTCAGTGGGAGACTCGCAGCCTCTAAATTGCCCAACGCGCTCCATCTGTAGCCTCTCGACGCTTAAGATTACCACACCCTCTTTATTCCAGAATCTCGTGCCAGGCTGCAAGCCCATCGCGACTAAGAGCAGGCGTTACAGCGCTGAGGATCAGATCTTCATTCGATCTGAGGTTCAGCGGCTCCTCAAGGAAGAGATCATACAACCTAGCGCTAGTCCTTGGAGAGCGCAGGTCGTGGTGGTCAAGAGTGGGAACAAACCCCGGATGGTCATAGACTATAGTCAGACCATTAACAGATACACGCAGCTGGATGCGTATCCCCTCCCGCGCATATCTGACATGGTCAACCAGATTGCGCAGTACTGGGTGTTCTCCACCATCGACCTAAAGTCTGCTTACCACCAGCTCCCCATTCACCCAGAGGACCGACAATACACGGCTTTTGAGGCGGATGGTCGCTTGTACCATTTTCTAAGGGTTCCTTTTGGTGTCACGAATGGGGTCTCGGTCTTCCAGCGTGCTATGGACCGAATGGTGGACCATAACGGACTGCGGGCTACCTTCCCGTACCTGGATAACGTCACCATCTGCGGCCATGACCAGCAGGACCACGATGCCAACCTTCTTAGATTCCTACGCACTGCATCACGCCTGAATCTGACCTACAACAGGGAGAAGTGTGTATTTCGCATGCGCCGCCTAGCTATCCTCGGATACGTGGTGGAAAACGGGGTCATTGGCCCTGATCCAGACCGTATGCGTCCCCTCCTCGAACTTCCCCTGCCCACTAGCGTAAAAGCACTGAGAAGATGCTTAGGCTTCTTCTCTTACTACTCACAGTGGGTTCCCAATTACGCGGAGAAAGCCCGTCCGCTCATCAAGTCTACCTCTTTTCCCCTAGCACCAGAGGCTCGTTTGGCCTTTGAAAAACTAAAAGCCGACATCGCGAAAGCCACGATGCACGCTATCGATGAGTCCATCCCCTTCCAGGTGGAGAGTGATGCATCGGATTTCGCCCTGGCCGCCACACTTAACCAGGCGGGCAGGCCCGTCGCCTTTTTCTCTCGCACCCTCCAAGGCCCCAAAATTCGACATTCGGCGGTGGAAAAGGAGGCTCAGGCCATTGTGGAGACCATCCGGCATTGGCGCCATTACTTGGCGGGAAAACGGTTCACCCTGCTCACGGACCAGCGGTCCGTGGCGTTCATGTTCAATAACACGTTACGGGGCAAGATCAAGAACGATAAGATCTTGAGGTGGAGAATCGAACTCTCCACCTATAATTACGACATCATGTATCGTCCAGGGAAACTCAACGAGCCCTCGGATGCCCTGTCACGTGGAACATGCGCTAGTATGCAGGAGAATCGATTGCAGGCTCTCCACAATGACCTCTGCCATCCTGGGGTCACTCGGCTCTTCCACTTCATAAAAGCCCGGAATCTACCCTACTCGGTGGAGGATGTCAGGTCTATAACCAGAAGCTGCCGGATATGCGCGGAATGCAAACCGCACTTCTACCGACCTGACAGGGCACAACTCGTTAAGGCCACTCGTCCATTCGAAAGACTGAGTGTAGATTTTAAGGGCCCCCTTCCCTCGACAGATCAGAACGTGTACTTCCTCAATGTGGTTGATGAGTACTCACGATTTCCCTTTTCGTGATCTTTTCACCCTGTTCGGGTACCCCTGTTACATCCATAGCGATAGGAGCTCGTCGTTCATGAGCGATGACTTGAGGCAATTCCTGCTCTCATACGGAATTGCCTCTAGTAGAACCACGAGCTACAACCCTGGGGGTAACGGACAGGTTGAACGTGAGAATGCTACAGTCTGGAAGGCTGTCTTACTGGCGTTGAAGTCTAAAGGCCTTCCAGTCTCTCATTGGCAAGAGGTGCTCCCTGATGCGCTCCACTCCATACGCTCACTCCTGTGTACGGCAACCAACGCTACTCCCCATGAGAGACTGTTTTCATTCCCTCGGAAGTCTTCCTCTGGGACCTCATTACCGTCTTGGTTGACGTACGCAGGACCTGTCCTCCTGCGGCGACATGTTAGGACCCGCAAGTCCGACCCTTTGGTTGAACAGGTCCATCTCCTCCACGCCAACCCTCAGTATGCCTATGTGGCATACCCTGACGGGCGAGAAGACACGGTCTCGATTCGAGACCTGGCGCCAGCAGGGGGCTTGGAAACCCCTGTCGCTCCCATACCTCCTGTTAGAGACCCCCCCAACTATTGTTTCCCCTCCTGACACGGCACGGGCAGCATCGGGACCATCACTTAACCCTTTTACTCCCGTGTACAGCTTGCCTGAATCTAGGAGATGGTCGCCACTTCAAGGCGTGCCTGAGTTCAGCGGATTGTCACCACCTCGGGGTCTACCGGCCCGTGAGACATTGGAGGAGCCGTTGGACACCGCCTTGGGGAGAACGCCACCGCGAGTGCCTACACCGGTGTCATCGCCGGTGTTGATGAGGTCACAACGACGGTGCGGTCCCCCAGACCGTCTGAACTTATAGACTGATGAACAATTATTCTGTGTTTTGTATCCCGCCGGCCTTTGTTTTCAAAGGAGGGGTGAATGTGGTGAACCATTGTTGGTTCCCACCAGGTAGTGCTGAGCCAGGGTATGGCCAGTACTATGAGTCTGTATATATGTTGCTGTTGGGGTTAAGGTTGGGCTGTTCTACATGTTACTGTTGGGGTTAGGGTTGGGCTGTTCTACCTGTAATATAGTTCTTATGGTACATCCCAGTCGGGCTCCGCCTCCTGGGAGAGGTATAAAGGTCACTGCTCTGTCTGGGACCCTTTAGTCTGGGATCGTGTATTATATATGGTAGCTCTATTGTTGTAGTCAATAAAAGCCTTTATTTCCCTGAGTACCTCTAGCCTCGTGAGTTATATCGCGCATCAATGTGTTCAGGAGAATTTTCTACATCAGTATATAGAGGTGCCAACTAGAGAGGATGCGATATTGGATCTCCTATTGGGAAATGAGTTCGGGAGGGTGATGGATGTGAGTGTGAGGGAACACTTTGGATCCAGTGATCATAATGCCAATAGTTTCAACCTGATCATGGATAAGGATAGATCTGGTCCTTGGGTTGAAGTTCTGAACTGGAAAAAGGCCAAATTTGATGAAATGAGAAGGGGTCTGGGAAGTGTGGATTGGGACAGGCTGTTCTCTGGTAAGGATGTAAATGGAAAGTGGGAGGCCTTCAAAGGAGAAATTTTGAGAGTGCAGAGTTTGTATGTTCCTGTCAGGATTAAAGGCAAGGTAAATAGGAATAAGGAACCTTGGTTCTCGAGGGAGATTGTAACACTGATTAAGAGGAAGAGAGAGTTGTATGAAATGTACAGGCAGCAAGGAGCAGATCAGATGCTCGAGGAGTATTAAAAAGTGCAAGAAGCTACTTAAGAGGGAAATCAGGAGGGCTAAAAGAAGACATGAGGTTGCTTTGGCAGACAGAGTGAAGGAAAATCCAAAGAACTTCTATAGGTATGTCAGGAGCAAAAGGATAGTGAGGGATAAAATTGGTCCTCTTGAAGACCAGAGTGGTAGACTGTGTATGGAACCAAAAGAGATGGGGGAGATACTAAATTTTTTTTTGCATCCGTATTTACTGAGGAAACGGGCATGGAGTCTACGGAAATAGGGCAAACTGGTAGGGAGGCCATGGAACCTTTACAGATTAAAGGGGAGGAGGTGCTTGCTGTCTTGAGGCAAATCAGAGTGGATAAATCCCCAGGACCGGACAGGGTGTTCCCACGGACCTTGAGGGAAGCTAGTGTTGAACTTGCAGGGGCCCTGGCAGACATATTTAAAATGTCAGTATTCATGGGGGAGGTGCCGGATGATTGGAGGGTGGCTCATGTTGTTCTGTTGTTTAAAAAAGGTTCCAAAAGAAATCCGGGAAATTATAGGCCAGTAAGTTTGACGTCAGTGGTGGGCAAGTTATTGGAAGGTGTGATAAGGGAGAGGATCTACAAATATTTGGATAGACAGGGACTTATTAGGGAGAGTCAACATGGCTTTGTGAGTGGTAGGTCATGTTTGACCAATCTATTAGAGTTTTTCGAGGAGGTTACCAGGAAAGTGGATGAAGGGAAGGCGGTGGATGTTGTCTACCTGGATTTCAGCAAGGCCTTTGACAAGGTCCCTCATGGGAGGTTAGTTAGGAAGGTTCAGTCGCTGGGTATACATGGGGAGGTAGTAAATTGGATTAGACACTGGCTCATTGGAAGAAGCCAGAGAGTGGTTGTGGAGGATTGCTTCTCTGAGTGGAGGCCTGTGACTAGTGGTGTGCCGCAGGGATCGATGTTGGGTCCATTGTTGTTTGTCATCTATATCAATGATCTGGATGATAATGTGGTAAATTGGATCAGCAAATTTGCTGCTGATACAAAGATTGGAGGTGTAGTGGACAGTGAGGAAGGTTTTCAAAGCTTGCAGAGGGATTTGGACCAATTAGAAAAATGGGCTGAAAAATGGCAAATGGAATTTAACGCAGACAAGTGTGAGATATTGCACTTTGGAAGGACAAATCAAAGTAGAACGTACATGGTAAATGGTAGGACTCTGAAGAGTGCAGTTGAACAGAGGGATCTGGGAATACAGGTACAGAATTCCCTAAAAGTGACGTCACAAGTGGATAGGGTCATAAAGAGTGTCTTTGGTACATTGGCCTTTATAAATCAGAGTATCGAGCATAAAAGTTGGAGTGTTATAGTAAGGTTATATAAGGCATTGGTGAGGCCGAATTTCGAGTATTGTGTACAGTTTTGGTCACCTAGTTACAGGAAGGATGTAAATAAGGTTGAAAGAGTGCAGAGAAGGTTCACAAGGATGTTGCCAGGACTTGAGAAGCTGAGTTACAGAGAGAGATTGAATAGGTTGGGACTTTATTCCCTGGAGCGCAGAAGAATGAGGGGAGATTTGATAAAGTTGTATAAGATTTTGATGGTTATAGATAGAATGAATGCAAGCAGGCTTTTTCCGCTGAGGCTAGGGGAGAAAAAACCCAGAGGGCATGGGTTAAGGGTGAAAGGAGAAAAGTTTAAAGGGAATATTAGGGGGGGCTTCTTCATGCAGAGAGTGGTGGGAGCGTGGAATGAGCTGCCGGATAAAGTGGTAAATGCGGGGTCACTTTTAACATTTAAGAATAACTTGGACGGGTTCATGGATGAGAGGGGTGTGGAGGGATATGGTCCAAGTGCAGGTCAGTGGGACTAGGCAAAAATTGGTTCGGCACAGACAAGAAGGGCCAAAAGGCCTGTTTCTGAGCTGTAATTTTCTATGGTTCTATGGGTCCAATAAAGCCAACAGTTTTGCATTTCGGACGCTGACAAAGGCTGTAAAGGGATATTCACGGTTGGGCAAAGAAGGCCCAACTCATGAGTTTTTACGGTGAAAAGATTCTTTCAGTACCTCTATGGTCATTCATTCATCATATGTACTGACCACAAGCTGTTGATGAGTCTCTTCAGTGAGTCAAAATGTATTCCTCCCATGGCTTCAGCAACAATACGGTGCTGTGTACTTACATTGTCAGCTTATCTGAACAGCATCATGTACAGAGCAGGGAAAGACTATGCAAATGTGCATTTGTTGAGTCATCTCCCTTTACCAGATAACGTATTGGTCCTCCCAAGACAATTTTCTTACACAAGAGACTTGCGCATTCTTCAGTAAGTGTGAAGCAGATTAAGCAGTGGACGGACAGAGCTCCTATTCTGTAATATTCTGCCAAGTTTAAAGATTTCTGATGCAAGTGCCATCGGGACTATCACAGAAGATAATGAGTTGAAACCTTATGTGTAGCATAAGGATGAATTAAACGTGCAGGATGGATGCATACTGTGGGGGTCAAGAGTGGAGATTCCACCCCCTGGTTGTTCATCCAAGACATGGATGAAATTCATGAGGTCCATCCAGGTGCCACTAGAATGAAAACTCTAGCCACCTCGTATGTTCGGTGGCTTAATATGGATCCGGACTTGGAAGACAAGGTGAAGTACTGTTCAGCATGTCAGATAAACCAGAAGATGGCGCCACCTGCTCCACTTCATCCTTGGAGTGGCCCGATATAGGCTGTGGTCCAGTCTGCATGTGGGCCTGCAGGACCTTTCATGAACCACATGTTTTTGGTTGTCATAGATGCATATTTGAAATAGTTGGAAGCACGCATCATGAGTAATATTACAGCTCTTGTGACAATTGAGAAGCTACGTTAAATTTTTGCAACCCATGGTTTACCAGATTTGCTTGTTCCAGATAACAGCACTACGTTTACAAGTGAGTTATTTCAAGAATGCACGCAAAAGAATGGTCCACACCATATGCGCACTGCGCCATTTCATCTGGCTCAGAATGGAGTGGAGCAAGCTGTTCAAACTCTAGAGGGGGAGATTGACAAGAATAGCAGGTGATGCTTTGAGTACAAAGCTCTCAAGATTTTTATTCCTGTATCAGGAAATGGGAGCCTCAGCAGAGTTTAGGATTATTGGGGGGAACAGATACTTTTGGGTTTTCAGTCTGACAGGGACTGAGTGATTATTGTTAATTTGCCAAAGTGTAACATTGTTCTTTGTAGTGTTTTATTATCTTGCTTCTCCTTTAATAAATACTCTTTATTTGTTTGTTTAACGAGAGGTCTGATTTTTTACTGTTCCTGCAAATGTTTCTCACTAATATCCAAAATAAAATACACCACGGGAAACCAGTGTTTCAGATTGGAACACTCTTGTACAGAACATCAGTGAGGTTTCGCAGCAGTACACACTGATGGGAGTTATTTATAGTAGGGACATATACATTGATGGGAGTCGGTCATGAAAGGGACAAACACACACAAACAATATGTGTTGGACATGGTTGGGACATACACACTGATGGAAGTGGTCATGATCGGGACAAACACACCAATATGTGGTGGACATGATAGGGACATACACAGTGATGGGAGTTGGTCATGGTGGGGACATACACACTGATGAATTTTTGTCATAAGAGGAGCTAACATAGTGGTGGGTGCTTGCCTGGTGCTGTGCAGGGGATGTTAAGGACCATCAGATCATTTGTAACACCCTCGGGAAGGCAACGCAACTTACTGGCAAGATTATTCATGACAGCAAAGCCCACACCAGCTCCAAGTCATTCTCCTTTTCCATGGTCACTCCAACGTGTTAGCTGCATTGATTTTCTCAAGTTGATGAGTCTCAGTGAGTTTGGAAATGTGGATATTGTGCAGAGCAGGTTCTTTGCCGACAAGAGCAGTTCTTTTCTCTGCTGTGTCAGCTGTTGCTTTGCCCATGTGTGTGGGCATGTTCACTGTGCCAATGGTCACTGGTGGCACCTTCACTTCCTTATTTGAGATTGTCTGAGCACAGTGTCGATGGGATCGCTGCCAGCCATGGCCTGTTGGTCAGGGAGGTGAAGCAGAAAATGTCTGGAGCACCTTTTCTCGCCCCTTCCTAATACTGGGAAGGTGAGCTGTGTGGTAGTGGAAAGGGCTGCTCTGTCACCCAGGGGGCTGTCAAACTCCACCTCAACTTCATTCCGATGTAAACGGTGATGTGTTTTGAGTTGCCTGTGTACAGGTTCATGGCTACAACTTGCAGTGAATCCACACTTGCTGTTACACCTTGTGGAGCTCTATGCTTTCCACAACATGTTGCTGACCTGCCTTCAAGACCAATGGACCTTAGATTGGTCTCATCCAGCCAGTCCCCCGAAATCAGGCTTTGTGTGCCAGGGCAGACAAACCCCTAAGTCTCTGAGAGTAGGAGGCCAAACAACCTATAAATGCGAGGTTATACACTTTGGAGGAAATAATAACAAATGGGATTACTATCTCAATGGAAACAAATTAAAACATGCTACCGTGCAAAGGGACCTGGGGGTCCTTGTGCATGAGACGCAAAAGCCCAGTCTGCAGGTACAACAGGTGATCAAGAAGGCAAATGGGATGTTGGCCTATATCGCGAGGGGGATAGAATATAAAAGCAGGGATGTCTTGATGCACCTGTACAGGGCATTGGTGAGGCCGCAGCTGGAATACTGTGTGCAGTATTGGTCCCCTTATATGAGGAAGGATATATTGGCATTGGAGGGAGTGCAGAGAAGGTTCACCAGGTTGATACCGGAGATGAGGGGTTTGGATTATGAGGAGAGGCTGAGGAGATTGGGTTTGTACTCGTTGGAGTTTAGAAGGATGAGGGGGGATCTTATGGAGACTTATAAGATAATGCGGGGGCTGGATAGGGTGGAGGCGGAGAGATTCTTTCCACTTAGTAAGGAAGTTAAAACTAGAGGACACAGCCTCAAAATAAAGGGGGGTCGGTTTAAGACAGAGTTGAGGAGGAACTTCTTCTCCCAGAGGGTGGTGAATCTCTGGAATTCTCTGCCCACTGAGGTGGTGGAGGCTACCTCGCTGAATATGTTTAAAGCGCGGATGGATGGATTCCTGATCGGTAAGGGAATTAAGGGTTATGGGGATCAGGCGGGTAAGTGGTACTGATCCACGTCAGATCAGCCATGATCTTATTGAATGGCGGGGCAGGCTCGAGGGGCTAGATGGCCTACTCCTGCTCCTATTTCTTATGTTCTTATGTTCTTAACCACCCTTGCCTGGATTGGTCTGCCCATCTATATGGTTTACCAGCTGTCTCCTGCGAACAATGACTTTGAGTCACAGGTGAGTGCTGATGAATGCGAGGACCGATACAGGATGAGCCACTCCAAAGCGATTAGCAAGCCCTCCTGTGAGAGGTTCTGCCCCTTCTTTACACTCCTTACACATTTTTAAAATAATCATAGTAATGAACAGCACTTTCACAACTCAGTAATTACAGAAACCCTCGGGTACAGTAATTCCAGTTCAAAAACCTAGCTTCTGGAAATCTGTGCTCCCTTGGTTCTCACAGCAAGTTCAGAGAGCAAAATATCGAATCATTGACTCGGCAAATTATGGAGCTGAGGTAGATGGGTCACTCAGCCACCCCAAAGGAGGTGAAATTAGTGAAGATGTTTTGCTGTATTTTGTGGAGCCACTTGCCGCCCAGGTTGTACATCCCTCAATCCCTGTACCTTCAGATAATGCACCTTCATTAAATCATGTATTTAATTCAGAAAGGCATTGATTTTTAGGGAACCAGGGGAGTGGAAATCTGAAGCTTTTTCTCCCAAAAGGCTGTGGAGGCAGGGATTTTTCATTGGAAATTTTCAACATGTGGGATTCACAGATTGTTTTATGGGATCATCCTGTGCCTGATCCAGTTTCCCGTGCCCAGGCTGCATGGTGTCGGGGCACTGTTTATCCTGTAATTTAGCCCTTTAAAATTTGCGCATGTATAGTACCTGCTCCTTTCCATTGGGAGCTACCACGGCTGTGGCCATACAACCCACGCCCACCACTTCATGGCAGGCTGTCCCTTAATTGTTTCAGCAGAGTTAACCACCCTGGGTAAGGTTATTGAGGGATATGGAGCTAATGTAGGTTTTTCTCATTCTTTCATGGGATGTGGGCATCGGCTGGCTAGGCCAGCATTTGTTGCCCATCCCTAATTGCCCTTGAACTGGATGGTTTGCTGGATGATTTTAGAGGGCAGTTGAGAGTCAATCTCATTGCTATGGGTCTGGAGCCAGACCAGGAAAGAACGCCAGATTTCTTTTGTAAAGGACATTAGTGAACAATCTGTGATGGTTTCAATGTCACCATTAAAGTTTTAAAGTTTATTTATTAGTGTCACAAATAGGCTTACATAAAACCTTGCCCTGAAGTTACTGTGAAAATCCCCTAGTCGCCACACTCCGACACCTGTTCGGGTACACTGAGGGAGAATTTAGCATGGCCAATGCACCTAACCAGCACATCTTTTGGACTGTGGGCGGAAACCGGAGCACCTGGAGGAAACCCACACAGACACGGGGAGAATGTGCAAATTCCACACAGACAGTGACCCAAGGAATCGAACCCGGGTCCCTGGCGCTGTGAGGCAGCAGTGCTAACCACTGTAGTTTTCAATTCCATATTTTTTATGAATTCAATTTAAACTCCACTAGCTGCCTCTATCATGCAAACCAGTCTCTCATCCATTGACTCTGTCTACATTTCCCGCTGCCTCAGCAAAACATCCAGCATAATTAAGGACCCCACGCACCCCAGACATTCTCTCTTCCATCTTCACTGTCCAAAGATGTGCGGGTTAGGTTGATTGGCCATGCTAAAAAAATTGCCCCTTAGTGTCCTGAGATGTGTAGGTTAGAGGGATTAGTGGGTAAATGTGTAGGGATATGGGAGTAGGGCCTGGGTGGGATTGTGGTCGGTGCAGACTCGATGGGCTGATTGGCCTGTTACTGCACTGTTGGGTTTCAATGATCTTTTTCCATTGGGAAAAAGACACAAAAGTCATGAGGTCATGTACCAACTGACTCAAGAACAGCTTCTTCCCTGCTGCTCTCAGACTTTTGAATGGACTTACCTTGCATTAAGTTGATCTTTCTCTACACCCTATCTATGACTGTAACACTACATTCTGCACTCTCTCCTTTCCTTCTCTATGAACGGTATGCTTTGTTTGTATAGCGTGCAAGAAACAATACTTTTCACTGTATGCTGATACATGTGACAATAATAAATCAAATCAAATCAAATTAAGACCTGGAGACCTCCGGGCTTCCCTCACCGCCCTCGCCTGGCTTATCCCTCAAGGTCTCGATTACTCCCTTATTGCGCTTCCCCCCCCCCCCCCCCCCTCCCCCCTTATGTTTTGCCGACCCTCCCATTTGCTTTTTTTCCTGGGACTCAGTCTCATCCTCAGGCTCAGGCAGCTCCATGCCATGCTGCTCCCAGTCACTGCAGCGCTGTTGTTGGAGGGACTGGAGAGCTGCCAGCCAATCTGATTGGCCGCAGCTCCCTAAGACGGGAACTCTTCCTGAATTGGGGATGGAAATCCCATCTCATGTCAATCAACACTCATTAAAGTGTAAATCAGCAACCGCGCAGTTGGAGTTCTCCCCACTGAGCCCCTGCCATCCTAAAATCTCAGGCCAAGCTAGAGTTGAGTCACAGTCTGGTTGAATGGTGAACTGGCAGGTGGCCTACACCAGTGATGGGCAACCTAGGTTAGTGAGTGGGCCACATGAGATGCCCTCCTTCGTCACAGTGGGCTGCAAGATTGAAATTGGGCTAGTTCACTAACCATGATCGCATGAACAAGATTAAATACATTTAATACATGCCAAATATTTTGAACAAGTTAGAGAAAATGCTTAATCATTCATATATTAATGAAACTAGCAACTTTAAATGGTAAAGAAACACAAATAAATATTTATGCTTTGATTGGACACAAAGAGGCTCTCACAGTGAATGCACCTCACTTCACTTGCTTTATGTGTGTATCACTTCAGTCATCAATGGGAATACACTACGCAGATGGAAATCAGTGGGATGTGGTAACTCTGCACGTGAGCAACGGTCAACAAAATGTCTCGTAGGCCGAACTCAGAACCCTGGGCGGCATGGTGGCACAGTGGTTAGCACGGCTGCTCACAGTGCTTTGATTCCGGCTTGGGTCACTGTCTGTGAGGAGTTTGCACGTTCTCCCTTTATCTGCGTGGGTTTCCTCCAGGTGCTCTGGTTTCCTCCCACAGTCCGACAGATGTGCTGGTCAGGTGCATTGGCCATACTAAATTCTCCCTCAGTGTACCCAAACAGGCGTCGGAGTGTGGCGACTGGGGGATTTTCACAGTAACTTCACTGCAGTTACTTAACTTAATGTAAGCCTACTTGTGACACTAATAAATAAACTTTAAACTTTAAACCTGATGAGCCGCATGTGTCCCCTGTGCTACAGGTCGCTCACCATCGGTCTACACTGTTTGTCGATGTCCCTATGTAGCCAATAGGTGGCAGCATGATGCAAGGATTGGGTGCACACACTGTCAAACTGAGGAACTGCACTAAACAGCAATCTGACTGAGCATTCCTCAGTGTTAGCAGCATTGACTGCATTGCTTGAATCCCAGCACTCTGTGGTGTTGCTGCCATCAGTCTAACTTTTCAAAAAAGAATGGGGCTGAGAAGCACTTAGAAAGTCTGAATGGGGTTGAGGAGAAAAAGGCTTAAGTGGTACAATACACAAATCATTGAAACTAATTAGCCGGACTCATGAAGTTTTACCTTACAAGCCCTAGAAGGAGAAGGGCAGCAGACACATGGGAACACCACAAATTGTAAGCTCCCCTCCAATCTGCGCTGGCTTGGAAATGTGTCAGTGTTCCTTCACTGTCGCTGGGTCAAATTCCTGAAACTCCCTTCCTAACAGCACTGTGGCTGTACCTACACCACATGGACTGCAAGACGGCAGCTCACCACACCTTCTCAAGGGGCAATTAGGGATGGGCAATAAATACTGAGCCTTGTCAATTACATCTGCATCCCATGAAAGAATAATAGGAAAAAACAAAAGCACGAAGGTTTTTTTCTCAGATAGGCAGGGTTGAAAAGCAGGAAGTTATGTTCAACTTGTGCATAACTTTAGTCTTTATTGGATGAGATATTAATGTGAGGGTCCATCTGCCCTCGTGGGTGAGCAATAATGATCTTTTTCGAAGTAAAACCAGGGAGATTCCCTGGTGTCCTGAACAATGTTTACACTTGAACCAATATTTCTAAAACTGGTTATGTATATCACTGCTGTTTATAGGTACATAAGAACATAAGAAATAGGAGCAGGAGTAGGCCATCTAGCCCCTCAAGCCTGCTCCGCCATTCAATAAGATCATGGCTGATCTGATAGTGGGTTCAGTTCCACTTACCCGCCCGCTCCCCATAACCCTTAATTCCCTTAATGGTTAAAAATCTATCTATCTGTGACTTAAACACATTTAACGAGGTAGCCTCTACTGCTTCATTGGGCAGAGAATTCCAAAGATTCACCACCCTCTGGGAGAAGAAGTTCCTCCTCAACTCTGTTCTAAATTGATACCCCCGTATTTTGAGGCTATGCCCTCTAGTTCTTGTTTCCATAGTAAGTGGAAATAACCTCGCTGCTTCTACCCTGTCTAGCCCCTTCATTATCTTATATGTCTCTATAAGATCTCCCCTCAACCTTCTAAACTCCAATGAGTACAGGCCCAGTCTACTCAATCTCTCCTCATAAGCTAACCCCCTCATCTCTGGAATCAACCTGGTGAACCTTCTCTGTACCCCCTCCAAAGCTAATATATCCTTTCTTAAATAAGGGGACCAAAATTGTACACAGTGCTCTATGTGCGGCCTCACCAGTACCCTGTACAGTTGCAGCATGACCTCCCTGCTTTTATACTCCACTGGATGTATTCACCTGGCAATAAGATACAGAATATATGCACTATGTGATATGCACTGGATACATGCAATGTATAATGTGTACTGGATATATACACTGTGTGATGTGCACTGGATACATGCAATGTGTAGTGTGTATTTCAAGTGCAAAGATTGGCTGCAGCATTTCCTACATTGATCGCTTCTCGGCCTTTTGGCTAAGATCAAGTGTAGTATGGATCGCCTGCACTTGGTTGAGGTCATTAGGTTACGCTGAAGCTTCATATGTTTCATATGAAGCAATTTTTAAAAGCGGCATCTCGGCCTTTTGGCTAAGATGCAAATGAGCTCAAGTCTTGGAGGAGGATCCTCCCCCTTCTCCAATCAGCTTGACTCATGTAGATCAGGCCCAGCACAGGGTGGTTTGGTCGCTCGCCCTGTCTTGTCAGCCTGGATCTGAAATGTCTCAACTTGTTGAGACTCTGAATTGGATTTGATTTGATTGAATTGGAAAAGTATTAAAAAAAAATTTCCTACATTGATCAAGTGTGGTATGGATAGGATGCTGCACTTGGTTGAGGCCATTAGGTTACATTTAAGCTTCATATTCATATGAAGCAATTTTTAAAGGCGGCATCTCGGCCTTTTGGCTAAGATCAAGTGTAGTTATGCGGATGCTGCACTTGGTTGAGGTCATTGGGTTGCATTTAAGTTTCATATGAAGCAATTTTTAAAAGCAGTATCTCAGCCTTTTGGCTAAGATGCAAATGAGATCAAGCCTTGGAGGAGGAATTCTCCACCTACTCCAATCAGCTTGGCTCAGGCAGATCAGGCCCAAGACAGGAGTGTAGGCCCTGTCTTGTCAGCCTGGATCGGAAATGTCTCAACTTGTTGAGACTCTGAATTGGACTTGATTTGATTGAATTGGAAAAGTATAAAAACAAAAAAAAAAATTTCCTACATTGATCAAGTGTAGTATGAAGAGGATGCTGCGCTTGGTTGAGGCCATTAGGTTACATTTAAGCTTCATATTCATATGAAGCAATTTTTAAAAGCGGCATCTCGGCCTTTTGGCTAAGATGCAAATGAGATCAAGCCTTGGAGGAGAAAACCTCCCCTCCTCCAATCAGCTTGGCTCATGTCGATCAGGCCCAAGACAGGAGTGTAGGCCCTGTCCTGTCAGCTTGGATCGGAAATGTCTCAACTTGTTGAGACTCTGAATTGGACTTGATTTGATTGAATTGGAAAAGTACAAAAAAAAAATTTCTTACATTACTACATTACAACTAGCGTGTTTCAGAAGTACTTCATTGCCTGGAGGAGTTTAGGGAGATTCTGAGGTAGGGAATGGCACTATGGAATGCAACCACTTTCCAGATATGCACATTTAACCTGGAATTAGTCAATTGCAATCTTCTGTGGGAACTGTGGCTGTTCTCTTCAATCTGGGATAATCGGAAGTAAGCCCCAATTGCTGCCACGCCCAATATATCCATATATCCAGTATGCATCACACATGCATATAACCAGTACACATCACACAGTGTTTCTATCCAGTACACATCACACAGTGTTTCTATCCAGTACACATCACACAGTGTATATATCCATTACACATCGCACAGTGTATAAATCCAGTGCACATTACACATTGCATGCATCCAATGCACATCACATTGTATGTATCCAGTACACATCGAATAGTGTATATACCCAGCATACATAACACAGTGTATAAATCCAGTGCACATTATACATTACATGTATCCAGTGCACATCACACAGTGTATATATCTAGTACACATCACACAGTGTATATATCTAGTACACATCACACAGTGTATATATCTAGTACACATCACACAGTGTATATAATCCAGTACACATCATGCAATGCATATATCCAGTACACACTTCACATTGCATGTATCCAGTTCATATCACATAGTGCATATATCCTGTATCTTATTGCCAGGTGAATACATCCAATGAGATATCATATTGCTGCTTTAGAGGTTCTAGTTAATTCTGACCCCCTATCTGCAGTGCAGCAAAACTAATTGCACTGATGATCATTTCTCACATTTCTGATGTCATTTCATAACATAAGAACATAAGAACATAAGAAATAGGAGCAGGAGTAGGCCATCTAGCCCCTCGAGCCTGCCCCGCCATTCAATAAGATCATGGCTGATCTGTCGTGGATCAGTACCACTTACCCGCCTGATCCCCATAACCCTTAATTCCCTTACCGATCAGGAATCCATCCATCCGCGCTTTAAACATATTCAGCGAGGTAGCCTCCACCACCTCAGTGGGCAGAGAATTCCAGAGATTCACCACCCTCTGGGAGAAGAAGTTCCTCCTCAACTCTGTCTTAAACCGACCCCCCTTTATTTTGAGGCTGTGTCCTCTAGCTTTATCTTCCTTACTAAGTGGAAAGAATCTCTCCGCCTCCACCCTATCCAGCCCCCGCATTATCTTATAAGTCTCCATAAGATCCCCCCTCATCCTTCTAAACTCCAACGAGTACAAACCCAATCTCCTCAGCCTCTCCTCATAATCCAAACCCCTCATCTCCGGTATCAACCTGGTGAACCTTCTCTGCACTCCCTCCAATGCCAATATATCCCTCCTCATATAAGGGGACCAATACTGCACACAGTATTCCAGCTGCGGCCTCACCAATGCCCTGTACAGGTGCATCAAGACATCCCTGCTTTTATATTCTATCCCCCTCGCGATATAGGCCAACATCCCATTTGCCTTCTTGATCACCTGTTGTACCTGCAGACTGGGCTTTTGCGTCTCATGCACAAGGACCCCCAGGTCCCTTTGCACGGTAGCATGATTTAATTTGTTTCCATTGAGATAGTAATCCCATTTGTTATTATTTCCTCCAAAGTGTATAACCTCGCATTTATCAACGTTATACTCCATTTGCCATATCCTCGCCCACTCACTCAGCCTGTCCAAATCTCTCTGCGGATCTTCTCCGTCCTCCACACAATTCACTTTTCCACTTATCTTTGTGTCGTCTGCAAACTTCGTTACCCTACACTCCGTCCCCTCCTCCAGATCATCTATATAAATGGTAAACAGTTGCGGCCCGAGTACCGATCCCTGCGGCACGCCACTAGTTACCTTCCTCCAACCGGAAAAACACCCATTTATTCCGACTCTTTGCTTCCTGTGTCAGATAGCCAGTCCCCAATCCACTTTAACACACTACCCCCAACTCCGTGTGCCCTAATCTTCTTCAGCAGCCTTTTATGGGGCACCTTATCAAACGCCTTTTGGAAATCCAAAAACACCGCATCCACCGGTTCTCCTCCATCAACCGCCCTAGTCACATCTTCATAAAAATCCAACATGTTCGTCAAGCACGACTTTCCCCTCATGAATCCATGCTGCGTCTGATTGATCGAACCATTTCTATCCAGATGCCCTGCTATCTCCTCTTTAATAATGGATTCCAGCATTTTCCCTACTACAGACGTTAAGCTGACCGGCCTATAGTTACCCGCCTTTTGTCTCCTTCCTTTTTTAAACAGCGGCGTAACATTAGCCGTTTTCCAATCAACCGGCACTACCCCAGAATGCAACGAGTTTTGATAAATAATCACTAACGCATCCACTATTACCTCTGACATTTCTTTCAATACCCTGGGATGCATTCCATCCGGACCCGGGGACTTGTCCACCTTCAGTCCCATTAGTCTACCCAGCACTGCCTCTCTGGTAACATTAATTGTATTAAGTATTTCTCCTGCTGCCAACCCTCTATCGTTAATATTTGGCAAACTATTTGTGTCCTCCACCGTGAAGACCGACACAAAAAACTTATTTAAAGACTCAGCCATATCCTCATTTCCCACTATTAACTCCCCCCTCTCGTCCTCCAAGGGTCCAACATTCACTCTAGCCACTCTATTCCTTTTTATATATTTATAAAAACTTTTACTATCATTTTTTATATTAATTGCTAGCCGAGCTTCATAGTCTATCCTTCCTTTCTTTATCGCTTTCTTAGTCTCTCTTTGTTGTTTCTTAAATTTTTCCCAATCACTTGTTTCTCCACTATTTTTGGCCACTCTGTACGCAGCTGTTTTTATTTTAATACTCTCCTTTATTTCCTTCGTTATCCACGGCTGGTTCTCCCTTTTCTTACAATCCTTGTTTTTTGCTGGAATATATTTTTGCTGAGAACTGAAAAGGATCTCCTTAAAAATCCTCCACTGTTCCTCAGCTATCCTACCTGCCAGCCTGCTCTCCCAGTCTACCTTAGCCAATTCATCCCTCATCCTATCATATTTCCCTCTGTTCAAACAGAGGACACTGGTTTGGGACCAAACTTTCAGAGTTTCAGAGTGGATCACCCCCTCCCCCTCCGCCCCCACCCCACCACCCCACACCCCGCATCTTCACTGGCCCACAACACACACTGTGGAATGTAGACTGCACTCCGGCTGTGAGCTCATTGCTGATCCACAGTACCCATGCTAACCTTTGAGAGGGCAATGGTGACCTCTCGCACCTCAATATATAATTAAAGGCAGTGTCGAAACGTCATCCCTCTCTGTCAACTAATCTTCAAGACCCATCAAGCAATTTCTTCCAAACTGGATTCTGGTTTCTTTGGTCAAACATTTTCATCCCAAAATATGTCCCAAATTGACATTGCACTCAAATCCCACATTTTGAGACATATTTGAGCGTTGTTTAAAACCTTTATCCCTTCAGCATACAGATTGTCCCACCCCTTGTACATGTCTATTATAGAAGATTAAGGAAGTTAGTGATTGTGTGGGTAATGGTAATTATCACTGTTAGTAGCACTAACAGTGAAAGAGAAAGAGAAATGAACACTGAAGCTACTGAATCAGGAACATGGAACAAAGGAATTATGGACTATTTTAGATGAAAGGTGAGGAGAGGGAAGGTCATTATAGTCACTTGGAAATTGAGATAAGTCAAAAGTGGATTTCCAGGAACTGTTTCCGAAATGTAACTTTATTCTATTTTTTGGAAGACTTCATGCGGCTTTCGATGTTAATTGCTTGATGCTTTTCTGTATGTGTCTGGAAACCTTCAGGATGTTTGGTAACTTATGCAGAAAGCTTACTCTCACTGATTGTATGAAGTAATGTGTAGTTATTTGTAATAATCTTACAGATTCATCAATGAATCTGACACTGAAGCAATTCACTCCATGATGTTTCACTATCACTCTGGTGTGAAGTTGACACCATTTTTATTTTTCACTTATCACAAAGTGAGTTAACAAACATCATGTAAATCCCTGGAACCAAAACAGAAAATCCATGGCGGGGGTCACTCAACATCCAGAACATTGGCCTGGGTCTCTGACATTGCCACTACACCACTATCTCCCCTAAGCTCATTCATTTCTTAGTAAATACTTGTTGATTTAACTGAGGCACTAACCAGTTAATGTTAAAATGATGAGAATTTGGTACAGATCAGTAAGGTATTGTGCAGTGATGACAATTTTTATCTTTTAATAATATTACAGGCGAGTTTCAGTCACCTATTGGGTAAATGTCTCCTCACCAGTATCTGATTGATCAATGAGAGCACTTACCATTCAACAAGTGCATATTAATGTGCACGATAGAATGAATTAATTCCCATCTTGTGTAATAAATGGTCAAAACTCTGAAATTTGCAATCCAATCGACCCTTGAAACAAAAAACAAAATGTTGCTGATGCTGGGAATCTAAAATGAGAAAAAGAGATGCTGGAAGCGCATAGAAAGACAGGCAACATCTGTGTAGAGAGGAAAGTAGGGTTAATACTTTAACGTGATGATCTGAAACAGCTCTGGCTGTAGTCTAAATGTTTAACATGTGATATGCTAAGGTATGACGTAGATGATGCTGTATCACTGACATCAGTCAGTCATGTGTTGGACTTGAGAGGGAGGTTGGAACATCATGCCTAGGAGCAACATGCCTACTCTATAACCTGATTAGGTGTAGTACATTAAATAAATGTTAAACAGATACTAGAGTATGTCTTCAATCTGTCTACTAACCAAGTCCTAAGCCTAGAGTTCAAAAAAGGAGGACACATCACAGAACACGATGGCCGCTGTAGAGACATTGATGTAAAAAAAACATACTGGTGTTACCAAGGGAACTACAGTATGAAGAAAAATGTGATAGCAGTTCATAACAACTGGATGGACAAAGGAGGTTCACTGGAGAGAAGGAACAATGAACATCCCGAGTGAGCAGTCCCTGGCCTTGCCCCCCCCCCCCCTCCCTTGACTGTTTCGAGGGCCCACAGACAGGCCAGCAGTGGGGGTTATGAAAACACCATTTTTCAGTTCTGAGCAGAATTAGATCTTCACAAGAAGGAATAAAATTTTCAAGTTAATATCTTTCTTTATGCAGTAGGTCCAGTAGTGGACAACATTTTCCTCAGGCAGGGGTCCAAGAGTGTATCATGGAGTTGTTAAAGCCATTAATACCTATTTTAATCTGAAGTGAAAGTTAGTAATAGAATGAGCCCGCTTTAATCAGCGATCACAGAGATCTGGGAAATTGATTGAAATATTTCCAACCGATCTAGCTAATTCTCGTGGATAGGGGGTGATGAAGGGTGAGCGAATTCATGGTCACAAAGTTGTGGGTGTCCGGAATTAAAAACTCTTCAACTTTCTGCAGAGCAAAGAATAATTCAGCACAGAAGTTGTGGCACTACAGAAGTTGCAGAATCCTGGACAGTAATCTTGCCCCGAGTTAATTGTCTACAGGGAATTTGTCTCATTTCAGAAGATGAGGCTGTCTTGTCTCCATATCCTCAGCAATTCTTCCCATTGCTCAGATTGGAGCATCTTCACACAGGGAGAAGTGTGGCTCTCTTAAATAGACAGAAAGTAGATAGTGGTCCTGAAATATCATTGGCAAATCACCTCTTCTTCTTTTCCTGACAGTCTCATGGGAAGTTGGGTCATTGTTTCTTTCATTGTCTGTGTTAATTGAAATCTCAGGTGTCTGATGCCATTTCAGTCTTTGATACAACAATGGAGGATACTGCTGTGATAGTCTTTCCTGGAGTTGAAGATCATTCCTCATCTGAAGCTCTTTCTCCTGTGTCCTCCGAGGGAGCAACGAGTTCCTCAAAGTTTCCAGAGTTCCTCTCTTCCAGATCCAGAGGGTGCAAAGCTCGATTCTCTTCAGTCTTCTCTCTTGGATCAGTCTTTCACTGAAAAGTCTTTGTTGTCTTTGCAGTTCAGTCATCCTGAGTCCCAGAGTGACACTGGCAGCAATGATGTTAAAGTGTTGTTCATTCTGCAGATGATGACATCTGACAGGATGCAGAAGGAAGCGCTCAAGTCTCCAAGCTGTGTTCCCTCAGGGCCGAGAATACTGTGGGAGACTGAATCCCAGGGAGGGGAACAGCAGGAGTTGGAGTTGGGTAGAATTTGTAGTTGTAAAAGGGGGCTACAGAAATGCAATGTAAATAGTTAAAGACATTGGCCTGTAACTTCCTGGCTTCACAGCATTAGATTTGGGGGTACCCCAAAGATGCTCTGGGGAATCCCTCTCGGAAGTTTCCAGGTAAAGGTTTACCTGGTAATTGTCCAGAAGAACTAACTTCCCCTTGAGCTGGGAACTATCCAACAAAGCGATTTAAATCGTTAACTTCAGATAGTTCTGCCAGTTTTACACACATACACCAAAACCTTGCTGCCGTTTACGCCGGCGGTACCTTACGAACCTGTCAACAGCGCACCCCCATCATGGGGTTCCCAATGTGAGGGGTGCATTCAACGGGAAACCCTGTTGACAACGGCGAGACCATAAGATCCCTCGGTCAGCGAGCGATGCACTGCCTCCTTCCGCTGAGAAATACGCTGCAGAGAGGGAGAAAAATTCCATCCATGGTTACTCTGAGTGAATTGGAAGAAATGAAAGCATTTCTATCTTCGGTGTAATTATTGTAAACACCCAGGCCGAGCCCTGCACAGTCCACCCTCCACACTCCCAAACCCCTCGGGTCCCCCTTAACCCCACTAACTCTCCCACAACGGTATTCCCCGCCCCATGACATGTTCCCCTAAAAACAATCTGACGCCCACCTGACTAAGTTGACCCCCCCCCCCCCCCCCCCCCCCCCCGCCCACCCTGCCTCCCCCAAATGGCCGATCTGACCAGGCTGGGCCTTAGGGACTTCTAATTTTCTTAACTGCTGTGAATCTGACTCCATTGAATCCACTCAAAGACTGAAATGGTATCAAAGATCTGAGATTTCAATTAACACAGACAATGAAAGAAACAATGACCCAACTTCCCATGAGACTGTCAGGAAAAGAAGAAGAGGTGATTTGCCAATGATATTTCAGGACCACTATCTACTTTCTGTCTATTTAAGAGAGCCACACTTCTCCCTGTGTGAAGATGCTCCAATCTGAGCAATGGGAAGAATTGCTGAGGATATGGAGACAAGACAGCCTCATCTTCTGAAATGAGACAAATTCCCTGTAGACAATTAACTCAGGGCAAGATTACTGTCCAGGATTATGCAACTTCTGTACCCGCTTTCTTTGGGGACAGGCCTTTGTTGAGTCAAGGACAGAATAATTACTTAAAGCACCAAACACAACTGTAGCTCAGCCTCCTGGGATAGAATCATAGAAGAATCATAGACACCCTACAGTGCAGAAGGAGACCATGTGGCCCATCGAGTCTGCACCAACAACAATCCCACCCCAGGCCCTATCCCCACAACTCACACATTTACCCCATCAATCCCTTTAACCTACACATCCTGGGACATTAAGGGGCAATTTATCATGGCCAATCAACCTAACCCGCACATCTTTGGATTGTGGGAGGAAACCGGAGCACCCAGAGGAAACCCACACAGACATGGGGGTAACGTGCAAACTCCAAACAGACAGTGAGGCTGGAATTGAACCCAGGCCCCTGGAGCTGTGAGACAGCAGTGCTAACCACTGTGCCACCATGTCACCGAGTGTGGGAACACTATTACTTGTTTGTCCTTGGCCATTTGGGCCTTGTAGGGAGGGAGGGCAGGACTATCCAGACCATTTTGCCTGGCACAGCAGCTCCTTCAGCTAAAAATGCAGCCATCATTTTGCCAACTACTCCTGCTATTTAGAATCTACAATTTTCTTCCAATTGGGTGTAATGCTTTCCAGTAGCAGACAAAACTACAGAGGGAGGATGAAGGAGGGGAGGCGAGACCTGTATTCATTACCAATGATTGCCTCATGAATTCACCCAATTTTAATAACAGGGAGGAAAATAAATATATTGGATTTCAAATGAACCTAAATGTTTGACTTATTTCTCTCCTCCTCTGGAGGTGCTATCCATGCTGGCTGCATTTCCATGAACACCTGTATCCCTCCGGTACCTTGCACAAGTGGCCTTTCTTCCCATGTGAATGCGTTAGCTAGTTAATCAATTGTCTGGACCATCAAAGCCAAGACCAGCTTTCCAACAGCACTCACTGGACAGTGATCAGGAGCTCTGACTGTATTTCAACTTCATACTAATTAATCTGCTACCTAGGCTGTGATAAATTCATTCAAAAACAGGCCAGTGTTCTAATCTGAGCATATCTGGGTGGTATGGCACAGTTACACACTACCTGGTACAGTATTACCTCTAAACCATCAAGGGAGTTAATGTGCATGGTTTGTGTAGTAACCACAACATGATCTAGTCAGTGACAACTTAACGGGATCACCCTCTGGAGATTTGTACCTGATTTCGTCTGGTACCTATTATGTTCGGAACCACTGCTCCATGTATGTTTCTGTAACATTAACAGGTCTGTTTGAAAGATGCCAGATGGAATCACATTTGTAATTTCAAATCTGTTTCATTAATGGAGGTTGTCACTTACTGCATCTGGAAAGGGGCTGTTTAATACACACCACACTCCGGCACACTGAGCAACTTCTCCCATTTCACTGTCCATCAGGGGCGAATGTTTTATAGTTTCCTGTGATTCCTGTAGTGAGAGTGTCAAACAGATTGGTTTTATCAATTGCACATCACCTCACACTGCTTACTACCGGCAGGAGTCTGGGTGTACTTAATAAATGTTTTCCTTCCTCTCATCAGTGTACATTCCACATTGGAGATCAGTTCTACAACTTCGTCTAAGCTCACTGTGGTTTCATTTGATTTTAGCCAAATTAGGAACCAGCGGTGAACAGAGAAATATTCTGTCCTGGTTAATACTGTGCAACTGTTTTCCCAAAATTAATCATTATTTATAAGATTTATAAAAGTATATTACATAACATTCAAATTTGACATTACATAACATTCAATTTCTTTCAATACATTGTATGGCACCTGAGGTGTCTCACTAAACTTGCAAATGCAGGTTACCTTTACAATTTACATTTCGTGTCAAACCTACAGTTTTACAGTTTCCAGCCCCTCAGTCTACAGTGCAGGAGGACCTCAGACAGTGGCCTTTCTGCATTGAGGTGGCTGCCCCAAGCTTTCGTATATTCCTCAGTCCTGAAGTGTGAATGAGCCAATCTGCGAAACTCGATTGTGGACAACTCTTTGCTCTGGAGTCACACTATTGTTAGAGCACAAAAGGAGGCCATTCAGCCTATCATCCACACCAGCTCGCTCCCTGAATGAACAATTCACCTATTTCCATTCTCCCACCTTCTCTCCGAAATCCTGCACATTCTTCCTTTTCAGATAAGTCTATCTCCCTTTTGAAAGACTCAGTTGACCCTTCATCCTCCACACTCTCTGAAGTTAATAATTTAAATCACTTTGTCAGATGGTTCCCAGCTCAATGCATTCCAGACCTTAACCACATACTGTGTCAAAAAAAGATTTTCCTCCTGTCACTTTTGCATCCAATAACTTCAAACCTGTGCCATCTCATTCTCAATCCTTTGTGGGAACAGTTTCTCCCTATCTGTGCACACCACTCATGATTATGAATACTTCTGTCTCCTCTCAGCCTTTTCTTCTCCATTAAAAACCATCCCAACCTCTCCAATCTGTCTTCATAACTGAAGTTTCTCATCCTTGGAACCATTCATGTTAATCTTTTCTGCAAGCTCTTCAACATCCTTCCTATAGTATGGTGCCCAGAACTGGATACAATCCACTAGCTGAGCCCAAACTAGTGTCTTATACAAATTCAACATAACCTCCTTGCTCTTATATTATCTACCCCTATGAATAAAGACCAGAATACTATATGCTTTATTAGCTGCTCTCTCATCCTGTCCTGTCATCTTCAAAGATTATGCACATATGCACCAGGTCCCTGTACTCCTGCACCCATTTTATAATTGTACCCTTTATTCTATATTGTCTCTCCATCTTCTTCCTATCAAAATCAATTACTTCATATTTTTTCTATTGAAATTCATCTGCCACCTATCTGCCCATTGCACCAACTTGTCTATATCCAATTGAAGTTCTATAATGTTCTCATAGTTTACAATGCTGCTAAGTCTTGAATCATCTGAAATTTATTGCAATCATGCCCTGTATGCCAAGGTCTAGATCATTAATATATACCAGGAAGAGCAAGGGTCCCAACACTGACCCCTGGAGAACTCCATTACAAACCTTCCTTCACCTTGAAAAACATCCATCACCCACTACTCTCTGTTTCCTGTCACTCTCAATCTGTCAATCTCCACTCATGTTGTTTTGTTTCTTAAAGACTTGATTAGTTGTAAGTATTCGCATTCCAACCATTATTCATGTAAATTGAGTTTGTGCCTTTATATGCTCTGTTTGTGAACAGAATTCCCACTCACCTGAAGAAGGGGCTTGCAGCTCCGAAAGCTTGTGTGGCTTTTGCTACCAAATAAACCTGTTGGACTTTAACCTGGTGTTGTTAAACTTCTTCCTGTCACACAGCCAATTTTGTATCCATGTTGCCACTGTCACTTTTATTCCTCGAGCTACAATTTTTGTCACAGGTTTGTTGTGTGGTACTGTATCTTTTGGAAATCCAAGTATACCATATCAACAGCATTCCCCTCATTACCCTCTCTGCCTCCTCATCAACAAACTCAAGCAAATTAGTTAAACACAATTTTCCCTGAACAAGTTCATGCTGGCTTTACTTAGTTAACCTGTGTTTGTCCACATGACTATTAATTTTGTACCAAATTGTTGTTTCTAGAAGTTTCTCTACCACTGAAGTTAAACTGACTGGCCTGTAGTTGCTGGGCTTACTTTTACAGACATTGTTTTGGAAAAGGGTGCAATGTTTGCAATTCTCCAGTGCTTTGGCAGTCTAAGGAAAACTGGAAAATTATGGCCAGTGCCTTCGCAAGTTCTATTCTCACTTTACTCAGTATCTTTGGATGTATCTCATCTGGCCCTGGTGTTTTATCACCTTAACTACAGCTAGCCTAACTATTACTTCCTTCTACTCACTTGATAGTTGAGTATCGATGAAAAATGAGATATGCTGTTTAAGCTTTTCACCCTGCACTTATCAGGACATATAAAAGTACAAAATTTAAATCTCAACAAGTTACACTGCATGAAGAGAGGGTACTGATTGGTTGGCAAATTGACTCTGACTGGTAGAGGAAATGATGTGGAGATGCCGGCGTTGGACTGGGGTAAGCACAGTAAGAAGTCTCACAACACCAGGTTAAAGTCCAACCAGGTTAAAGTTGGACTTTAACCTGGTGTTGTGAGACTTCTTACTGTGGTAGAGGAAATGCCATGGAGAATGCAAAAGGGAATAATTAACTGTCAAGCTTTTGTTTAAATTCAAACCAAACAGGTTGACTCTAATTAGTCAAAGCATTACCATGAGGAATGAACCAAGAAGTGACTGTTCCCCAAGCTTTCATTCTGTTGAAAAAGGCACAATGTGTGGATGTTATTTCTATTTACAAAGGATAGGACTTTGTGTGTGTGAATATATGTTTGCATAAGTGAGCCGCACTGTGAGACCAACTGATAATCTTAAATTGGTTGTCAGTGTAATCCTTAGTACAATCAGGATTGTTTAGCAAGTACTGTCCAATTATTGAATCACATCTAATTTTGGACACTATTGGCGGGATTTTCTGCCTGTGCACACCCCAGTACTGGAAATTCCCACCGAGGTCAAGGACCTTTGCATGGTCCACCAAATTTTCTGTCCTGTCAGATTCCCGTGGCGGGCAGGACGGGAAAATTCGACCCCATGTTTTGAGTTTTGCAAGCACAAGCTGGTTGAGTACAGTCAGTATGTTGTCTGGTGCAAACAGCACAAAGGATATCACGCTTGATATGATTTGTAGTCATTGAGATGGACAGTCTATATACCTGACATCACACTGGCACTGAAATTCATTTAACACATTACTCATTTGTGGGATAGGCTTAACAGCAACATCTTGTTAGTAGTGAATACCGCCTGTGTTGCTATTGCATAGTCGCAGCATGAAACAGCTAGCCTCACCTGTTGCTCAAATAGGGCGATCTGAGATAAGCAGGTCAGTTTTCAGGACTGAGAGTCCCATTCTTTCCATCCTTAGTTCCATTCATGTGTTTACATGAGGCTACGTGTAAAATTATCTAATCGAGGTAGCCTATATCCCACAGGATGTTTTTGATATGACCCTATTTCAGCATCACGCTTGAATGGTGAGTAAATAGCTCAGGCCCTATTTACAAGGTTGCTGATGAGGCTGATCTTATAGCATGTGGAACTGTTAAGTTCCCAACACGTGCACTGACCAGTGAAGGTAGGTTTGCGATAGACCATGATAAAGAACTCAGTTGCAGATTTCTCAACTAGTACAACAAGGAAAGGGACTTCATTTAGCTGCTCCGTTTCAAAGGTAACTTTGAGCGCAGGATGGAGCCCTTGTAATGTGTATGTAAATTCTTACATGTGGCTGTGGATTCAAATATAGCAAACATATCATCTATGCATAGAAATATGCAAGGGGAGATGGGGTAGGAGGTTACGAAAAGTTTTGATAACATGTCTCTTTTTTCAGCAATACGCAAGTTCTGTACAACGAAATGACAATCTGTATGCCTGAGACAGAGGTACAACAAAGACCAAATTCAGGAAATCTACAACATAGTTCAACCCACAGGTAAGCTACAAACAGGTAAACTATCTATCCAATTTCTCTGAGAGAGTGTTAGACCTAAGGTCCTGCAATTATTCATTTCCAAGCGAATTGATAATGCTAAAGGGAGATACAATCTCATGATCAAGTGAGCACTTATGCAGGAGGTGACTGAACAAAATTGGTGGCAGGATTACTAAATTACTACAATGGCTCCCAACCGATGTCCCTTGGTACACTGGTGTACTGTGAAGGACCGCGCCCCCAAGTGTGTTGCAAAATAAGATTTAAATGATTTAAAATTCATGGAAATAAAGTAAAACTAACTTTCATCTTCAGCTCTATCACCTCCAAGTCCCATGAATCTCAGGCACATGTGCCAGCCGGGAAAGGGCCACAAGTGTGGTTAAGATGTTTTACATTGGCCAGTCCCAAATGCACATGCATAGGCCTGAGCAACATAGAAAATCCAAACCACGCATGTTCCAGGCCTGCGCATACATAGGAAGCCCATTGTTCGCCGGGGCTTGGAGATGCCGACCACTGAGCCAAAAACCAAGGCCCTGTGCACCTACGCAAAAGAAAATCTTAAAAAGAGATTGGATACAGGGCCCAACGTTGCTCTTACAATATTCCAAATGTGGTCTCACCAGAGCCTTATAAAGCCTTGACAGTACATCTCCGCTTTTTATTCTAGTCTTCCCAAAATGAATGCTAACATTGCATTTGCCTTCCTAACTACCAACTCAACCTGCAAGTTAGCTTTAAGAGAATCCTGAACTAGGACTCCCAAGTCCCTTTGTGCTTCCGATTTTTGAATTCCCTCCCCATTTAGAAAATAGTTTTATGCCTTCATTCCTCCTTCCAAAGTGCATAACCTCACACTTTCCACATTGTATTCCATCTGCCACTTCTTTGCCCACTTTCCTAACCTGTCCAAGTCCTTTTGCAGCCCTCCCTGCTTCCTCAATACTACCTGTCCCTCCATCTATCTTTGTATCAGCTGCATACTTAGCCACAATGTCCTCAGTTCCTTCATCTGGATCATTGATGTATAAAGTGAATAGTTGTGGTCCTAACATGGATCCCTGCGGAGCTCCACTAGTCACTGGCTGCCATCCTGAAAAGGACTCTTTATCCCCACTCTCTGCCTTGTGCCAGTCGGCCAATCCTCTATCCATGCTAGTGCCTTGCCTCGAACACCATGGGCTCTTATCTTACTCAGCAGCCTCCTGGGCGGCACCTTGTCAAAGGTCTTCTGGAAATCCAAGTAGATAACATCCACTGGCTCTCCTTTGTCTAACCTGCTCATTACCTCCTCTAAGAATTTGAACAGATTTGTCAGACATGACCTCCCCTTGATCAAATCATGCTGAACCTGTACCTCTCTGCAAATGTGACCGAAATCTTGAGCATATTGTTCAAGTACTGCTCCCCTCCCTTGTGTGTCAGAGTGTCTCCAACTCAAATCCAACCCAATAACTCAGAGAGAAAGAGATTCAATACGGACACATTTGCTGCAACTGTGTTCCCTCAGGACAGTCTTGATGTTCACAAAGTCCCACATACTGCAGACCAAGCACTCAATCTGCTGCCATTTCTTTGACTAGATTCTTTATCTTATTCATATTTCATTTATTTAGCTGACTGTAAACTTCTGGTTTTTTTCTACATACCTGCGCTCAGCGTTAAAAGATGGAATTAACATTTTAAATACTTGTTGCCTTCAGCTTAACAAACCACTACAAACATTGGAAGTAACACCAACACCTTCTTGCCTCTCTATATTGTTCCCACTTGCACCAAATACCTAATCCAGCTCTGCCTTGAACACAGAGACATGCCTGACTAACTGATTAAATCTCAGTAGTCATGGAACCAATACAAGACAGTTTCAGGAGGTAGTGTGGGAGGTGCAGGGCAGGGGGAGTGGGAATGGAGAGGGGATCTGAGGAGCGGGAGAAGAAAATAATAAACTTGGGCCAATTTTAATCTAATCTGCCCCTGGGGACATGGGAAACCCTTCAGATCAGATGAAATGCTAACTGTTGGCATCCTGCTTGATCTCGCTCACCTGTGAGTTCAGTGGAATGTAATATTGTGTGGGGTGTTCCTCCCAATTACTCTGGTTTCCCACTTGACAAATTAGATTATAATCACCATGAACAGTCATTGAGGTGAAGCCACGTACTGCTGTCTGTGGTGAGTATGACTCTGAGCGTTAGCTGAGTGACCCCTCTTTAGATTGGTGGTGACTCCTCCCTTTCCTTAGAATAGGGACTGACACCAGAGAATCTAGCTCCTCCCAACAGCAGCTCCTCGGATACCCCAGGGTAAAACAAGGCAATTGAATTCTGCCTCACACACCATAAAGAGCAAAGGGGGATTTATTTCAAGGCACTGCATTATTTGTGGTCTTTTTGCCTGGCTTTTTGTCAAAGCTGTCAAAACCTGAAAGTCTGTACAATACCCTCTTCAAAAATGCTTCCAGGCTCTGACAAAGCCTCTCTGGTGTGTCTGAAAGTAAGTCTATTGGTACAGGATGACATTTCCTATCATGCTGTCAGTCGGAGGGTCCTGCCCTCTGGGCACTGTAGAATCATACAGATCTAAAGACAGGACTATGTACATCTAAACTCAGTCAGATGAAAACTTGCCATTGACTTGCTGCCTTATCCCATTCTCAGAAATGTCATGAAGTATTTTCCAAACTTTGAAGAGCAGTGGTTGCTGTTATGTAAACAGAAATGGCAGCCATTTTGTTAGTCAAGAAATATTGGCTTGGACACCAGAACTTTACTGTTACATTTGCTTAGCCTCTTTCCGCTGTACTGAGCACTGTCAATGAAACTGTCACCTCTATGGGTGAGGGGCAAATTGTAGGTTTCAGGTTCAGCACAAAATGCTTGATTTTCTGTATTTTATTTTGGTTATATTTGAAGTGTGATATTTTTATGCGTTTGCATAAATAATTGGCAAAAGAACCTGAGAGAATATGTGAAGAATTTTTTTATGCAGCAAGTTGTTATGATTTGAACGTACTGTCTATAGGGGCGGTGGAAGGAGATTCAATAGTGACTTTAAAAAGAGAACTGGACAAATGCTTGATGAGGACAATGGGGAAAGAGCAAGGTATTGGCACAAATTGCATAACTAGGAACCAGCACAATTATAATGGGCTGAATAACTATCTTTCATGCTTTATGATTTTATGAAATATGTAGATTGTCAAAAATAAAAGCCTAAAATGCAATAGATTGTGATTGAGGTGGGTATAGCTAGAACGATCACTCCATTTTGCGAAGTCCAATCTTTGGTAGAATGTGACACTGCAGTTCCTTTCCTTGCTGCTAACGGACCGTTGAGAGTGACAGATATACAGCAAACCCACAACTTTCTATCAGCCACTGTCAGATAATGGGAAAAGATTCATGTCTCCCTGGTAGTGACAGACAGGTAGTCTCCTTGGTCCTGACTATAACAGCATTGTGGGTCAATCCACAGAATGTGGACTGCAGCGATTCAAGAAGGCAGCTCACCACCACCTTCTCAAAGGCAACTAGGGATGGGCAATAAATGCTGGCCAGCCAGTGACGCCCATGTCCCACAATTAAATTTTTTAAAATCACCGTGATGAAGTCTTGATTGCTAGCGAATTGAAGAGCTATTTCACTCCATAGTTTTGTTTGCGAAGCTAATTATTGGTATTTTGCAAAGACAGACTATGTAGCTCAAAATGCAATGGGTGGTTATACTGCATTTGGTGAAAGCCTCAAATTTCCTTCTGTTTCACCATGAGTCACTGCATCCTCTCCTGAATCACATCCTCCTTAACCTTTACTCTAATGCCTTGCTGACTAATTCTTATAATTATAAAATGCAGGTTAGTGCTGATAATTATTGACAAGATATTCTGGTTTGTATTTATGAAAATAAAGCATTTAATAGATGCTTCAGGCTGGGGCAGATTCTAGTATGTAATGAGTAGGAGAACATTGAACATTTCTTGTCACATGAGTAATTATTTAGGTATTTCAATTATTGGTATCTCCAAGTTCTGTTCATGAAAATGCTCCCTTTGTTGGCCACTTTCAGAATTGTGTCCCAAATGAAGGGCTATTTGGGCTTTAACAAGATCTGTAGTTAAGTCAGGTGAAGTAAGTAACAACTAATTTTAAATTTACCAAGTACAATGGCAGTAGCTTTCACTGCTAAAAAGTTTAAAGTTGAACAGAAATATTGACACAACTCAGACGCTATTGTAGCCATGTTGGTGTAACCTCCAGCGAATGAAGGCTACATATCAAAGTGAGAAGCACTGTAAGTGCTGTAATAGATTCAATTTCCAATTTCCACGCTCCCCCCCCCCTCCCCCCCCCCCCTCCCCCCCCCCCCCGCCCAGCCCATGAGTCTATTTAATTACAGGTCACCTACATTCTTTTACAAATCAGAAACTTAAGTGAAGGGCTAAGGTCTGTGATGTACAACACTACCAAACCCGATGGTTCAAAAATCAGCATGTGGAGATGCCGGCATTGGACTAGGGTAAACACTGTAAGAAGTCTCACAAAACCAGGTTAAAGTCCAACAGGTTTATTTGGTAGCAAAATAATGCTACCAAATAAACCTGTTGGACTTTAACCTGGTGTTGTGAGACTTCTTACTATGTCGAAAATCAGCCCCAGCCATCAATAACCAGGGGGCAGAATTTCCCTTTGGGTTTATCCAGCAATTTCAGTTCTTATTTCATTAAAATGTTGATTATTTATACTAACATGCTGAACTCTTGGCTCCAATATTATCAGTTAAGGATTGGGCATGCCTCAAATAAGGCATGTATAATGAGGGGTCTAGTCTGCTGACTCCCCACTCAATTGCCTAAGAAGATTATGTGGAGCTGGTTTTCAGGGAGATGAGATGGAGACTACAATAGAACATTTCCATTGGAATCATTGAAACCCATAGTGCAGAAGGAGGCCATTCGGCCCATCAAGCCTGCACTAACAACAATCCCACCCAGGCTGTATCCCCTTAATCACATGTACTTACCCTACTAATCCCCTGACACGAAGGGGCAATTTAACATAGCCAATCAACCTAACCCGCGCTTCTTTGGAATGGAAACCGGAGCACCCAGAGGAAGCCCAGGCAGACACGGGGAGAACATGCAAACTCCACATATACAGTCACTTGAGGCTGGAGTTGAACCCGGGTCCATGGCACTGTGAGGCAGCAGTGCTAACCACTGTGCCACCTTTTAGAACTGTGCAGAATGTTGTCACAAAGGTGTGACAGTACTTGACAATAGGAAGTAAGATTCTATAAACAGCAAGTCTACTCACACGAAAGTATTGGAAATGTTCTCAGGGCTTCCTCTGTTTACTACTGAAGTTAGTGAGCTAGACCTATTTTCAGCAAAACAAAATGTTATGCTTATCTCGATGCAAAGACATTAGCAGGCTAGTTTTAAGAATGTTTACATATTTTAAATATTTCATTTACTAAGAAATGTAATAATGTACCCCTAATGATACTAGAATATGGTCCAGTAAAGTTTTTTCTGTTAATTTTCAATGATTTACAATCAAATTACTACAGGTGGAGGAGGATTAGACACTTAACTAAATGTTTATCCTGTGATTTCAATTTTGCAGATCACTAAGAACAGCTATAATGTGCAGGAGCTAAGAATGTGAGACCATGAGGTAAATTTGGGAATAGGAATAATTGGTTTCCTGATTATGACATAAGTAGGTTCCAAGAAACACCCATGTGACCTGGGTTTGCCATGGGAATGATCAGTAAATAGAAAGCTAATGCAGTGGAGTTGGATTTCAGCCTGACTTTTATTATTTAGTCGTTCAGAACGCAGAGAATCACGCAAAGGGAAAACAAACAAGGCTCTTTCTGAATGGAACAGTTCCCTGTCAGTCTTTGGACAGATTCTAACATTGAAACAGGGCTCTGAGAATAGGGGAAAGTGTGTAACTGCGTGTTTTATGCATTTGAAAAGAACAGAATGTTGAAGAGAACAAAAGTGAGAGATTGTGGATTGGCCAATAGCCATGATGTTGCCAGAGCAAGTGAATAGGATAGTTAAGAAGGCACATGGGACACTTGCTTTTATCAGTCGTATCATAGAGTATAAAAGCAGGAGGTTATGTTGGATCTGTATAGAATTTTGGCTAGGCCAAAGCTGGAGTACTGTGTACAGTTATGGTCATTTCACTATGGGAAGGATGTGATTGCATGAGTGGGGATACAGAGGAAATTCACCAGGATGTTGCCAGGGATGGAGAATTTGAGTTGTAAGGAGAGACTCGATAAGCTTGGATTGTTTTCTTTAGAGTAGAGAATGCTGAGGTGGGACGTGATTGAGGTGTATAAGATTATGAAGGGCAAATTGGAAGCAGCTGTTACTGCCTGTGGGCAGCACAGTGGCACAGTAGTTAGCACTGCTGCCTCACAGCGCCAGGGACCTGTGTTTGATTCCCGACTTGGGTCGCTGTCTGTGCGGAGTCTGCACATTCTCCCCATGTCTGCATGGGTTTCCTCTGGGTGCTCTGGTTTCTTCCTACAGACTGAAAGACGTGCTGGTTAGGTGCGTTGGACATGCTAAATTCTCCCTCAGTGTACCCGAACAGGCGCCGGAGTGTGATGACTAGGGGATTTTCACAGTAACTTTGCAGTGTTAATGTAAGCCGACTTATGACACTAATAAATAAACTTTAAACTTGGTTGAGGGGTCAATCACGAGGGGTCAAAATGAATATTTTTAATGCAAAGGAAAAACAATAAATAATTATCTTTGATTATCTTTGGTTTGTGGAACTTGAACCATAACTTCAGTTTGGAGTGCAATTTGTGTCCCGTTTTCAGTTCACACTAAAAAGTGGAAAGTCTCCTATTTGAATTATTTTTCATTGTAACCCCTAATGTTTTCTCTCCTTCCAGCGAAAAGGTTTCACTGACTTCCCTTCTTAATCTTCACTTTATTTTTAAATTCTACATCAGTATTTGAATGATCATCATCACAAACATTTCATCTGCCGCAGTGTGGTCAATTACTTGTGTAAAATCTAGAAAACAGCAGCCTGGCCACTTCAAAGCTTGCATCTTATTAAAAAACCACCTCCTCTTCCTGCGAGTGAGGAGGCCAATGGCCTCTGTGATCAGTTCTGTACAGCAGCTGGCCAGGTGAACCCTTCCCTCTGGCCAATTGCACTGTCAACCTCTTGACCTCAAGGAGCTCAGGAATTTGTTATGTGAGGAAGCCCAGGCAACAAGGCATGTCCTACATGACCTGAGATCAGTAGTTCGCTGGTGACAGCTATGGTATTCAGGAACTAAGTGCGTAAGAGGATTATGCAAATTATTCCTAACTGTGCACTCACCGCATGGGGCTCTTTCAACTTTCTGCACATTTATACAGTCCTGGGACTTTATTCCTGATGATACCTTGCTGAATTATATCTATTTAGCTTTGTCTTTTAAATATCATAGAATCCCCACAGTGCAGAAGGCCATTCAGCCCATCGAGCCTGCAGCGACAACCATCCCACCCAAGCTCTATCCACGTAACCCCATGTATTTACCCTACTAATCCCCTGACACTAAGGGTTAATTTAGCATGGCCAATCCAACCTAACCCGCACGTCTTTGGACTGTGGGAGGAAACCGGAGCACCCAGAGGAAATCCACAAAGACATGGGGAGAATGTGCAAGCTCCACACAGACAGTGACCCAAGGCTGGAATTGAACCGTGGGTCCCTGGATGTGAGGCAGCAATGCTAACCACTGTGCTACCATGTGAAGTTCTGTTCACCTCACTAGAGGAAAGATGTGATTGCAAGAGAGGGGGTAAAAAGGAGATTTACCAGGATGTTGCCAAGGATGGCAGGTGGGACCTGTACAAGAGAGACAGGTTACACCTAAACTACAAGGGGACCAATATACTTGCAGGGAGATTTGCAAGTGTTATTGGGGAGCGGTTAAACTAGATTTGCAGGGGGATGGGAACCAGAGTACCACAGCAGATAGTGGAGCAGGGGTAAAAAGACAGGTTAGTTCAAGCAAAGTCACAAATGGAAGGGTTGAGTGTGGTGGAAATAATCTTTTGAGATGTGTCTATTTCAATGCCAGGAGTATTGTGGGGAAGGCAGATGAGCTGAAGGCGTGGATAGACACATGGAAATATGACATTATAGCCATTAGTGAAACTTGGCTACAGGAGGGGCAGGACTGGCAGCTTAATGTTCCGGGGTTCCAATGTTTCAGGTGGGATAGAGGCAGAGGGATAAAAGGTGGAGGGGTGGCATTGTTGGTCAGGGAAAATGTTACAGCGGTACTCAGGCAGGATAGATAAGGGAGCTTGTCTACAGAGGTCCTATGGGTGGAGCTGAGAAACAGGAAAGGTATGACCACATTAATGGGGTTGTATTATAGACCACCCAATAGTCAGCGAGAATTGGAGGAGCAAATCAGCAGAGAGATAGCTGACAACTGCAAGAAACACAAAGTTGTGATAGTAGGGGATTTTAATTTTCCACACATAGATTGGGACTCGCATACTGTTAAAGGTTTAGACAGTTTTACAAAGTAGAGTTTGTAAAATGTGTTCAGGAGAATTTTCTACATCAGTATATAGAGGTGCCAACTAGAGAGGATGCGATATTGAATCTCCTATTGGGAAATGAGTTAGGACAGTGATGGATTTGAGTGTGAGATCCAGTGATCATAATGCCATTAGTTTCAATCTGATCATGGATAAGGATCATGGCGGCACGGTAGCACAGTGGTTAGCACTGCTGCTTCACAGCTCCAGGGGCCTGGGTTCGATTCCCGGCTTGGGTCACTGTCTGTGTGGAGTTTGCACATTCTCCTCGTGTCTGCGTGGGTTTCCTCCAGGTGCTCCGGTTTCCTCCCACAGTCCAAAGATGTGTGGGTTAGGTTGATTGGCCATGCTAAAAATTGCCCTTAGCATCCTGAGATGCGTAGGTTAGAGGGATTAGTGGGTAAATGTGTAGGGATATGGGGCTAGGGCCTGGGTGGGATTGTGGTCGGTGCAGATTCGATGGGCCGAATGGCCTCTTTCTGCACTGTAGGGTTTCTATGATTTCTATGATAGATCTGGTCCTCGGGTTGAAGTTCTGAACTGGAAAAAGGCCAAATTTGATGAAATGAGAAGGGATCTGGGAAGTGTGGATTGGCACAGGCTGTTCTCTGGTAAGGATGTAAATGGAAAGTGGGAGGCCTTCAAAGGAGAAATTTTGAGAGTGCAGAGTTTGAATGTTCCTGTCAGGATTAAAGGCAAAGTAAATAGGAATAAGGAACCTTGGTTCTCGAGGGAGATTGTTACACTGATTAAGAGGAAGAGAGAGTTGTATGAAATGTACAGGCAGCAAGGAACAGATCAGATGCTCGAGGAGTATAAAAAGTGCAAGAAGCTACTTAAGAGGGAAATCAGGAGGGCAAAAAGAAGACATGAGGTTGCTTTGGCAGACAGAGTGAAGGAAAATCCAAAGAGCTTCCATAGGTATGTCAGGAGCAAAAGGATAGTGAGGGATAAAATTGGTCCTCTTGAAGACCAGAGTGGTAGACTGTGTATGGAACCAAAAGAGATGGGGGAGATACTAAATTTTTTTTTGCATCCGTATTTACTGAGGAAACGGGCATGGAGTCTACGGAAATAGGGCAAACAGGTAGGGAGGTCATGGAACCTTTACAGATTAAAGGGGAGGCAAATACGGATGTCTTAAGGCAAATCAGAGTGGATAAATCCCCAGGACCGGACAGGGTATTCCCACGGACCTTGAGGGAAGCTAGCGTTGAACTTGCAGGGGCCCTGGCAGACATATTTAAAATGTCAGTATTCATGGGGGAGGTGCCAGATGATTGTAGGGTGGCTCATGTTGTTCCGTTGTTTAAAAAAGGTTCCAAAAGAAATCTGGGAAATTATAGGCCAGTAGGTTTGACGTCGGTGGTGGGCAAGTTATTGGAAGGTGTGATAAGGGAGAGGATCTACAAATATTTGGATAGACAGGGATTTATTAGGAAGAGTCAACATGGCTTTGTGAGTGGTAGGTCATCTTTGACCAATCTATTAGAGTTTTTCGAGGAGGTTACCAGGAAAGTGGATGAAGGGAAGGCGGTGGATGTTGTCTACCTGGATTTCAGCAAGGCCTTTGACAAGGTCCCTCATGGGAGGTTAGTTAGGAAGGTTCAGTCGCTGGGTATACATGGGGAGGTAGTAAATTGGATTAGACACTGGCTCAATGGGAGAAGCCAGAGAGTGGTTGTGGAGGATTGCTTCTCTGAGTGGAGGCCTGTGACTAGTGGTGTGCCGCAGGGATCGGTGTTGGGTCCATTGTTGTTTGTCATCTATATCAATCATCTGGATGATAATGTGGCAAATTGGATCAGCAAATTTGCTGCTGATACAAAGATTTGAGGTGTAGTGGACAGTGAGGAAGGTTTTCAAAGCTTGCAGAGGGATTTGGACCAATTAGAAAAATGGGCTGAAAAATGGCAAATGGAATTTAACGCAGACAAGTGTGAGATATTGCACTTTGGAAGGACAAACCAAAGTAGAACATACAGGGTAAATGGTAGGACTCTGAAGAGTGCAGTTGAACAGAGGGATCTGGGAATACAGGTACAGAATTCCCTAAAAGTGATGTCACAGGTGGATAGGGTCGTAAAGAGTGCCTTTGGTACATTGGCCTTCATAAATCGGAGTATCGAGTATAAAAGTTGGAGTCTTATGGTAAAGTTATATAAGGCATTGGTGAGGCCGAATTTAGAGTATTGTGTACAGTTTTGGTCACCTAGTTACAGGAAGGATGTAAATAAGGTCAAAAGAGTGCAGAGAAGGTTCACAAGGATGTTGCCAGGAATTGAGAAGCTGAGTTACAGAGAGAGATTAAATAGGTTGGGACTTTATTCCCTGGAGCGTAGAAGAATGAGGGGAGATTTGAAAGAGGTGTATAAAATGTTGATGGGTATAGATAGAGTGAATGCAAGCAGGCTTTTTCCACTGAGGCGAGGGGAGATAAAAACCAGAGGGCATGGGTTAAGGATGAAAGGAGAAAAGTTTAAAGGGAATATTAGTGGGGGCTTCTTCATGCAGAGAGTGGTGGGACTGTGGAATGAGCTGCCGGATAAAGTGGTAAATGTGGGGTCACGTTTAGCATTTAAGAAAAACTTGGATGGGTTCATGGATGAGAGGGGTGTGGAGGGATATGGTCCAAGTGCAGGTCAGTGGGACTAGGCAAAAAAGGTTCGGCACAGACAAGAAGGGCCAAAAGGCCTGTTTCTGAGCTGTAATTTTCTATGGTTCTATTTGAGCTTTAAGAAGGGACAGGATAGGCTTGGATTGTGTCGAAGGATTATTATTTACTTATATTCCAAAAGATATTTAATTTATTTCTGTACAGAATTTTAAAGATCCAGCTTGAAATCATCTAATCATTGGCCCCTGATATATGTGTATCTTTACAGGATCAAAAGTAAGACACTCAGCCCTTGATAGGTGGTGGTATTGTCACTGGAGCTGTAATCTCGAGACCTGGATTCAAATCCCAGCATAGCACGCGATGGAATTTGAATTCAAAACAATTGTTGTTAAAAACCCATGTGGTTCACGAATGTTCTTTAGGGAGCAAAATCTGGTCTGAGTCAGCCTAATATTGGAGCTCACACTTCAGAAATGATTCTTAATCCTTGACTTTTTACTCAAGATGTGTCCCAAGTGTTAGCTGACCTCATAATCTTCTTACCATTGATATTAAATTTGATCCATTTGTCAATCTTTGGAATATGGATGTAAAACTTACTATCTCACAACCCTACATTATGTTCCCTGAGTCTACTGAATTTTTGGGAGATTATGCCTGATTTCACTTAATATGCGGTTTGGAAACATTTTTAGTCTTGCTGCTAACATCTGGCACCTCGGCCCATCAATTTGAAACAAATTGATCATTTAAAACAAAATTATACGTAGTAACTTTTTTTTAGGTTCATGTTTCTACAAATGGTGATCCTGATTTAATTATATGACGACTGACAGGTTACCTGCAAAATAATTACACAAACAATCCAAGTACCTGTAATATCTAATTATCATGGGATGGCCCCATCACCTACATTTAACTTAATTGCTTTCTTATTAGCTATGCATTTGATACTGTAAAAGCACCTTCAGTGTATCGAACAGTGTACTCAGACTGAATGAACCGGGCCAAGTGTTAGATTTGGTTGTGGGAGAGCACTTTGGAGATAGTGACCGCAATTTGGTGTCTTTTGTTATTGCAATGGAGAGGGATAGGGCCGTATAGCAGGGCAAGATTTATAATTGGGGGAGAGGTAATTATGATGCGATTAGGCAAGAATTAGGGGGCATAAGATGGGAACAGAAACTGTCAGGGAAAGGCACTAATGAAAAGTGGAACTTTTTCAAGGAACAAATACTGTGTGTCCTTGATAGGTATGTCCCTGTCAGGCAGGGAGGGAATGGACGAGTGAGGGAACCATGGTTCACAAAAGAGGTGGAATGTCTTGTAAAAAGGAAGAGGGAAGCTTATGTAGGGATGAGGAAACAAGGTTCAGATGGCTCGATTGAGGGTTACAAGTTAGCAAGGAATGAGCTGGAAAAGGGGCTTAGGAGAGCTAGGAGGGGACATGAGAAGTCCTTGGCGGGTCGGATCAAGGAAAACCCCAAGGCTTTTTACTCTTATGTGAGGAATAAAAGAATGACCAGGGTGAGGTTAGGGCCAGTCAAGGACAGTAGTGGGAACTTGTGTATGGAGTCAGTAGAGATAGGAGAGGTGATGAATGAATACTTTTCTTCAGTGTTCACCAAGGAGAGGGGCCATGTTTTTGAGGAAGAGAAGGTGTTACAGGCTAATAGGCTGGAGGAAGTAGATGTCCGGAGGGAGGATGTACGAGCAGTTTTGAATAAACTGAAGGTCGATAAGTCCCCTGGGCCTGATGAAATATATCCTAGGATTCTTTGGGAGGCAAGGGATGAGATTGCAGAGCCTTTGGCTTTGATCTTTGGGTCCTCACTGTCCACGGGGATGGTGCCAGAGGACTGGAGAGTGGCGAATGTTGTTCCTCTGTTTAAGAAAGGGAATAGAAATGATCCTGGTAATTATAGACCGGTTAGTCTTACTTCAGTGGTTGGTAAGTTGATGGAAAAGGTCCTTAGGGATGGGATTTATGACCATTTAGAAAGATGCGGATTAATCCAGGATAGTCAGTGCGGATTCGTGAAGGGCAAGTTGTGCTGCACAAATTTGATAGAATTTTTTGAGGAGGTAACTAAGTGTGTTGATGAAGGTAGGGCAGTTGATGTCATATACATGGATTTTAGTAAGGCATTTGATAAGGTCCCCCATGGTCGGCTTATGATGAAGGTGTGGGATAGAGGGAAAGTTGGCCGATTGGATGGGTAACTGGCTATCTGATCGAAGACAGAGGGTGGTGATGGATGGAAAATTTTCGGACTGGAGGCAGGTTGCTAGCGGAGTGCCACAGGGATCAGTGCTTGGTCCTCTGCTATTTGTGATTTTTATTGATGACTTAGAGGAGGGGGCTGAAGGGTGGATCAGTAAATTTGCTGATGACACCAAGATTGGTGGAGTAGTGGATGAGGTGGAGGGCTGTTGTAGACTGCAAAGAGACATAGATAGGACGCAAAGCTGGGCTGAAAAATGGCAGATGGTGTTTAACCCTGATAAATGTGAGGTGATTCATTTTGGTAGGACAAATTTAAATGTGGATTACAGGGTCAAAGGTAGGGTTCTGAAGACTGTGGAGGAGCAGAGAGATCTTGGGGTCCATATCCACAGATCTCTAAAGGTTGCCACTCAAGTGGATAGAGCTGTGAAGAAGGCCTATAGTGTGTTAGCTTTTATTAACAGGAGTTAATAAAAGTTGGAGTTTAAGAGCCGTGGGGTTATGCTGCAACTGTACAGGACCTTGGTGAGACCACATTTGGAATATTGTGTGCAGTTCTGGTCACCTCACTATAAGAAGGATGTGGAAGGGCTGGAAAGAGTGCAAAGGAGATTTACCAGGATGCTGCCTGGTTTGGAGGGTAGGTCTTATGAGGAAAGGTTGAGGGAGCTAGGGCTGTTCTCTCTGGAGCGGAGGAGGTTGAGGGGAGACTTAATAGAGGTTTATAAAATGATGAAGGGGATAGATAGAGTGAATGTTCAAAGACTATTTCCTCGGGTGGATGGAGCTATTACAAGGGGGCATAACTATAGGGTTAGTGGTGGGAGATTTAGGAAGGATGTCCGAGGTAGGTTCTTTACTCAGAGAGTGGTTGGGGTGTGGAATGGACTGCCTGCAGTGATTGTGGAGTCAGACACTTTAGGAACATTTAAGCGGTTATTGGATAGGCACATGGAGCACACCAGGATGATAGGGAGTGGGATAGCTTGATCTTGGTTTCAGATAAAGCTCGGCACAACATCGTGGGCCGAAGGGCCTGTTCTGTGCTGTACTGTTCTATGTTCTATGAATATAGAAGTGGTTAGATAAGAAAGGTATTCGGACAAGAAAATAATTTTATAACAATTCCCAAATATAAAACAGGCAATTTGCACATTTCTTACTGTGATTCAGCAGTTAAAACCACAGCTCCATTCATTAAACACTGATTACTTTCCCTCTCCCAATCTCTGTGAATTTCCACAGCTCTTCCAGCACTCTGCAAATAACTACTCCTCATATGTGTGCCTAGGATGTGGGTCAGCTATTTAACTGCAAATAGCACCATAATCTAGCTCAATCCTATTCGTATCATCGTGCATAGTAAAGCAAAGTAACGATTAGTGACTGTGTTTTAAATGCGTAAGAATATAACAAATTAAAAGTGCAGATAATTTACACAGTGGCCTAACCCATAACTTGCCAAATGTCCAGCTGTCGGGTTTGTCTCCCGGCCTACCCTGAATCAGCTAGATTCAATAGTTAAGTGCTGTGATTGGCATTAAGACTCAAAGGGAAGAGGATCTGCCAGGTTCCTCACAGCTGATCCCTATAGAGAATGGTAGATGTCTGTGAACACTGCTGAAGGAATTGGCTTGTCTTTGAAACCATCCACATTCAAATAGTTTATGGCATTCAGCAAGGCTGAAGCATGACAAAGGAATGCAGATAGGGTCTGTAGTACCACGCCCAGAGAACACAGCACCTACAGGAGAGGGAATGGGACTCATGGAACTGACCTAGCACCCACAGGAGAGGGAGTGGGGCCCATGGAACTGTACCCCAGGACCCAGCACCCACAGGAGAGGGAGTGGGGCCCACAAAACTGTACCCCAGGACCCAGCACCTATAGGAGTGGGAGTGGGGCCCATGGAACTGTACCCCAGGACTCAACACCTACAGGAGAGGGAGTCTTAGAGAGGGTCTTTGACTGTGGTCTTTCCACATTAGAACTTTGCAGCAGCTACCCAAGCTTTGTTATGTCCCTCAGCACCTGGTGCTGGACCTTAGAATGGGCCAGTCTGCAACACTCAGCCATCAACAGCTCTTTGCACTGCAAGATCAACAGTTTTTATGACGTTTATCTTGGTCTTCATATCTGGGAACAATGCATTGAGCACATAAACCTGCCTCATAGCTGGGGATGAACCTCAACATCTCGGTACATTCCAGAAGGAAGTAGATAGCAGTGTTTTCCCCACCACAGCCACCTCCAGGGCAATGTGGGGAGTGGGTGAGACTCTGGGTGTGTAGGAAGAATCTGATGGGGCGTGCCCTTCTCACCACCAGCCAAGCTACGCCTTGGTTCTTGTTTGAAAGTTCCGGTGATGACACATTCTGCGCTGTGACTATCTTCTCAGGGAACCATCCGATAGGATCCACTATTTCTTTTTCCTGCAGGGTCTAGAGGAAGTTACATCCAAATCACTGCCTGATGATGGACTTGTGTACAAATGTGTCCATGAGGGGGAGGTGATGTAGCACAGTTCCACCCTTCACAGCACTGGGGCACATAGAACCTCAGTACATAGTGACACTTGGGTGTTTCTGTGCCTCGGGTCTACACACAGCTTCATGCAACTGTGTACAAAGGTGGCCATCAGGATGAGGGTGATTTTGGATATGTTTTCTCTCCTTGTCTAGAGCATTGTACATTGTTTCCCTGTATTCCATTTTAGACCTCAAGCTAAAGGGGAAAGTTGCTCGGGTGACCTCCATGGCACAGGAATAGTGTGCAGGCCAGAACGTTACCACATAAAAAATCACTGACTGTGTTGCATCTGGGTTCAGGACATCTCCTCAGGCTAGAGAGCACTTGGATTGGGAGGGAATGGATTCAGTTGCCACGATCCACTTCCCATGAAAATTCTCGAGTGGGAGATTATGGAGGGAAGTCCATAATCTCCCACTCGAGTTCCAAGAGCTAAATAAAAGCAAAATACTGCAGCTGCTGGAAATTTGGCATAAAGAGAGGAAATGCTGGAAAAACTCAGCAGGTCTGGCAGCATCAGCGGAGAGAGAGAGAAACAGAGTTAATGGCTGGAATCTTACCGCCCCGCCCTCCATGGGAATTGGAGCAGGCGAGGGGAGGGCATTGGGAAGGTCCATTGACCTCAGGTGGGATTTTACAGTTTTGGGGTGAGTGAGACCGTAAAATCCTGCCCAGTGTTTCCAGTCCAAAATGACACTTCTTTGGAACTGGTACCAAGTGATCCATAGATTGGTGTCAAGGAGGATTCTGGTGTCACGCGTGGAAGGAACACACTAATACCCAAATAGTCTCGATCTTTTACACAACAGTTGCTGCTAAAAATGTGTAAATTAGGTGGAAATGCTAAATTATCTCTTCGTGTTGCAAAATGTGAGATTAGATGGATTAGCCATGTGTTGGATTACAGGGATAGGGCAGGGGAGCGGGTCTGGATAAGATACTCTGATAGAGTCGGTGTAGACTTGATGGGCCAAAAGGCCTCTTCTGCACTGTAGGGATTATATGATTCTATGATTTACCCTACAATTGCCCCATCTCTGGTTCCCTGCGCTGTAGGGATTCGATCTGCACCTGGGTCTGGGCGGCACAGAGTGGTTTGCACTGCTGCCTCACAGTGCCAGAGACTCAGGTTCAATCCGGGCCTCGGGTCACTGTCTGTGGGGAGTTTGCATGTTCTCCCCACTTGTCTGCGTGGGTTTCCTCCGAGTGCTCCGGTTTCCTCCCACAGACCAAAGATGTGCTGGTCAGGTTGACTGGCCTTGCTAAAGTGACCCTAGTATCAGGGGGATTAGCGGGGTAAATCTTTGGGGCTACGGGAATAAGGCCTGGGTGGGATTGTGGTCGGTGCAGACTCGATGGGCTGAATGGCCTCCTTCTGTAATGTAGGGATTCGATGATTCCATTCTATGAAAGATACAGAAGGTTCCACGCCAATATCCTATGATCTACTGGAAGATCTTTTCAGCTCCCAGAATCAATTGAAATCAGGCGGGGAGCCCACTGGAAATGAGTGCTTCACTGGCATACAGAAAGACCACTTGCTCCAGGTCTGAGGTACTGGAAGATAAAGGAAGCATGGGTTTTGGGCGGGATGATGCCGAAATCTGTAGAGCCTCTGGGACTGAGTCAAGGCCTCCCACTGAAGACACAATTATCCTTCAGAAAGGAGCGTGGGCAATGTACCCCAGTTAGTCCACAGCTAGTCCCAAACTCCCCCGTTCACATTGCAAGCTCTCCTGCCGGAACAGTAGGGGATTCCGGGTTCGGGGCCAGAAGAATAAACAGCGAAAGATCCACTTGGAATCAATCAGTGAACCCATCTCACAGCAAACAGATGAATTTACCTGGAATTTTAATCTACTGAGAGAGCCGGGAACAAGTTTAATGAACAGCACTGCAAATCTGAAATTAATTATAAAAAAATCAATATCCGAATAACACGCAAATAATTAGAAATTATTAAGTAATCAATCAGAATAATTGTACATCAAAATTATTTATCTATACGGCTTTACAATATATATAAAACTAACAACAATATGCGCATGGAATATGTACTGTACAGATATCAGGTTTATATTCAGGATATATTTCCCCCTGCGTGTTCAGTGTTACCTAGAAATGAGTCTGAGATTTAAAATGGCAATACATAAACATTTTTATTTTATGTATTTGAATATGTTAAGTACATTTCTGCTCAACATTGAACAGGCGGTCATTGACCGTGGAAATATATCCCGAATATTTTTGGAGGCCTGTTCTGGTGTATTGGGTGGAATGTGACGGGCAGGTCGGTGAAGGAGACACCAGGATTAAACGGGCTGCTACCTGCTGGGTCAAAGCCTTCTCTGGGAGCCCAGGGAAAGCCGGGAGCCGTTTAGTGCTCTCTAAACCAACTGACAGAACCGGAATCACCAGAAAGCACGGAACGAATTTATGGCAATGCATTTCACCCCGAGGACAGTTTCAAGCGGTTTTTGTACATCTTATAATTAGATAGTAATTAACCATTCATTTTGCATTCTTTAAGTTCGTCATAAATCAATCAGAGCTGTACAGTAACTGTAATAAAAAGAGCATCAGGAAATATTGGCAGAAAAACTTAATATTTAGATTAATATAGCTATACATTAATCATTACAAATGTAGCATTACAATATGAAAATCATTTAATTAAGGGAAAATTAGGGTACAATATTTGTGAAATGATTGTAAGCATTATATAAATTTATTTGTTCAATGTTTTATATCAATATAGGCTGTCAAAATATGAATATAACATTAAATAGATTCATTCGAATATATATTTGAATATATTTATTCATTGTTATATTCTAATCTATGATATTTATGTTAGAAATGTAATTTGTTCTATTGATTTTATCTTTAGATGAGTAATACATTATAAAACACTACCACATTACACAGAACATGTTTAATTATTACAAAAATAAAATGTAACCGAAATATCTGATATCTGATTGAGAATACTATATTCGTTTGGTAATGCATATGACATAATGCAGCCAACACTGTAAATATATCGTGTAAACTATTAATTTATTGCAGAAAATTAAAGACTTGCATTTATTTAGAGTCTTTGGAGCCCAAAAATCGCTTCAAAATCAAGTTCTTTGTGAAACGTAGATGCTGTTGTAATGCAGGGAAACGCACAGCGAACTCCCACAACAGCAATGTGTAACTGACCAGGTAAGCTGTGATATCGATTGTGGGATATATATTGAGTGGGCCATTCAGCAGAATCCTGCTGCTCCAGAGGATACTTTACATTCAGCCGAGAGAGCAGAACAGCTCTCAGTGTAATGTCTGATCCGAAATCTCGCAGCTCCCACAGTGCCGCACTCCCTGGGGGTGGGTGTCAGTCACCCAGGCTTTGTGCTGATGTCTGGGGTGCGACTTGAACCCACATCCTCCCTCCTCACATGTGAGGCTGCCGCGGCTGCTGTGGATTGCAATATAATTTATTCTACTGTACTAAAATAATTCATCGGGATGTAATATGTTATATCACAACAATATGTTTATCATAATTAATTTTAATATCATTAATTTTAAAGCATTCATATAATTATTACCATCGTAACTTTTCAACCGGTTGAGGATACCGAGAGTAAAGTGCAATATGTTTCTGTCGCCTTTAATCTGGATTTGTGCTGAATCCTTTATAAACGTGTTGTTTATTTGCCTGGATTCGTTCATTTAAAGTTCCAGTATTTGCTTTAATTCAGATCCTGTGATTGTCCAAAATTGAGCCATCGCTCTGCACCAGTTTGGGCCTGTAGCCAGTTCTCCGACCGAATGGCCTCAGTCTGCTAACCTAAAACTGAGTCAACCTGAGACAACTGGCAGCCCCTGGCCTGAAGGGCCGCTTCTATATTACCCCACCGCTCTCTGGTATTTGTGGCGAACGGTGCCAATGTAAAACCTTAACTTGACTCCTCTGGGTTCTGTCGCCTTTATAAGTCCTGCCTAAAGTTTGGTTCCAGATATCGTTACACAATTAGCCCATCTATGAACTCATTAAATGTCATCCAATCATATGTTTTCATTAACAACCCGCCAATCATATTGATCAGCTGCCCATGGTTATTAGTTTCCTCCTATCTATATATTAGTTATAAACATGATTACTTTCACAGATTTTGCGGAGCTCAGAATGAAATTCGTTTAATTTTAATGATTGACTCGTTTCAGTAACAAATAATTGGATAAATCACATTGAGATGTGCCTTTCACCGCATATTCCTACTTTTAAAATTGATCAAGTATTGATTCACACAACTTACTTTAACACTCGCTTGTTCTGTACTCTGTGTTCTCTACAACACCGGCCTCTCAGTCCCCAGACTGTGAGAACAGTTTAGATGGTATCCCAAATCTCTCTAACAGTCCCATGTTAATCACGATAAATCCTCACATTAAATCGGAGGCCCGGCCACTGAGAATTCTCAACCAGTAGAAGAGCTTCTAGATTAAAGGGTACCTGCTGTATAATTTTTAAGTTTTCACACACCGATCTGTGTTTGTGCCCGGGTGTATGTGTGTGAGAGATTAATTCTCTACGCACTGTGTAAATTGCAATATTTTCTGTTTGGACACAAAAGATTACCAGCAGCAAACTTTCCAACGGCACAGGTTAGAGGGTCAAACCAACAGGGTAACCACTGAAAACATCACCGCCTCTCTCTTTAACTGGAACTGAGGAGAAATCACTCTCGGCTCTTCAATCTCTAGCTTTAGAGAACCACCAGTCCGGGATTGTGGACCTGGGATCATCAAAGTTCAGAAACTCGACAGACCCACCCAGGTGGGCTGGACAGTGCTCCGCGGTTCCCTTGCTGTGTGTGGCAGGGTCCACACCAGGCCAACAATCAGAGAAAATCCTTCCCAGGACTCAGGAGATTAGCGGGTGCAATCTGAGCTCTCAGTGATCTGAGGCACTTAGACTCCAGGCCCAGTGCCGGGTGGATGAATTTAGTGCGGGGGTTGCGGGCGGAGATGGGGGTGTGGTCAACACACTCTCATCGCAGAGCACAAGGACCCCTCTCAAAAGATTGGGTGTCTCTGACCCCATTTAAGGCCATTGTTTTCCGGGAACTCATTACTGTTGTTTCCAAAATTGCTTGTCCCTCCCGTAATCGCCTCCAGCCACAGGTCCCTCCGCGATATCTGAACTCCTCTAAATCTATCCCCAATTATAATCACTCTACCATTAGTTATTTACTAATGGGGCGTGGGTCTCGCTTGCCAGAGCAGCACCTAGTTGACTCTTGAGAAAGTGGTGGTGAGGTGCCTTTTTGAACTGCTGCAGTCCACGTAGTGTATGTGCTGTTAGGTAGGGAGCTCCAGGATTTTAACCCAGTGTATGTGCTGTTAGGTAGGGAGCTCCAGGATTTTAACCCAGTGTATGTGCTGTTAGGTAGGGAGCTCCAGGATTTTAACCCAGTGTATGTGCTGTTAGGTAGGGAGCTCCAGGATTTTAACCCAGTGTATGTGCTGTTAGGTAGGGAGCTCCAGGACTTTAACCCAGCGACAGTGAAGGAACAGTAATATATTTCCAAGTCAGGATGGTGAGTGACTTGGAGGGGAATCTGCAGGTGGTGGTGCTTTTTCAAAAATATGGTTTATTATTATCACATGTATTGGGATCCAGTGAAGCGTATTGTTTCTTGCGCGTTATACCGACAAAACACACTGTTCATAGAGTACACAGGAGAGAAGGAAAAGAGAGTGCAGAATATAGTGTTCCCAGATATCTGCTGCCCTTGTCCTTCTAGATGATAGTGGTGATGGATTTGGAAGGTAATTAGTTCCCTACATCCCACCATTCCCCTCCCTTCCTCCTATTTAACAGACTCCTTAAAATCTAACTCTTTGATCAAGTTTGTGATCACCAGGAGATATCTCCTGATGTGGCTCAGTCGTTGTTAGAATGTTCTTGTCAGACCAATCATTCCATTACTGCCGCTATATAATTCTGACCAGTGGATCTCTGGTCATTGTCAATGGTAAGTGAGTGTCTGAAGGGTCAGTGAATCAAGTCTGAATCCACCCGGGAAGTGAGTCTGAGGATTTATCCTGGGACTGGGATTTATCCGCAATGGGGTCGTGGATATGTTGGGGTAAGATTCTCTGGGCAATTTACACTCCTTTAAGGGATTCAGGCAGTGGGCTCTGGGCCCTTTTCTCGGAAGCTGCTCATTGCCCAGGAGACTGGCCTCAGACCAATTAGGGTCCATGCCTCCTGCTTCCTCCCTGAGGTTGGCCAAGATCAGCCACCGGCCTGGGGGTGAGGTCACACGGCCAGCCTCTGTTTTTTCAACTGCTTAGCTGGGGGCGATATCTTGCAACACTTCTCATTACCTTCTCATCAAGAAGACAGCTCTGAACCAGTAACCTCAGAGAGTGCTGCTGACTGGAGAGAAGTAACTTACCGGGACAGAGTATGACAACGAGATAGGGAGGCAGCAGCCAGTGAGAATGGTGAAGGCAAGAAGATCCAGAGAGAAATGGAGGTAATGAGCGAGTGACAGAAAAAAAGATTGAGGGAGGGACACAGAGAATGAAAGAGAGGTAGAGATTGAGATCTTCTGACACAAGCTGTGCTCAAAATAAAAAAAATGGATTTGATTTATTGTCACATATACTAGGATACAGTGGAAAGTATCGTTTCTTGCGCGCAAAACATACCGTTCATAGAGTACACACAGGGGAGAAGGAAAGGAGAGGGTGCAGAATATATTATTACAGTCGAAGGTAGGGTGTAGAGAAAAAACAGCTAAATATAAGGTAGGAAACAGAAAATGCTGGCAAGCTCCTGCAAGTTTGGCGGCACCTGTTAACAAGAATGAATGCTTTAATGATGTTGGTGTTTAATCTCTAATATTCCAATGGGAATGTTTGGTTTCCTCTGGCGAGTCTCTGTTTACCCTCAGTTCCCATTGAGGAGAATGAGTGTGAATTTGCAGGAGGAATGTGCCTGACTAACAAAGGCCAAGCGCCGGTCCTTTAACGGGATTGAAAGGCAGAGGAGTGGAAACAAAAGGGTGAGCAGCAGGGGAGAGGAGCCGTGTCTGTACAACTGGAGACTCTTTCTCAGGTAAATGATTGAGGTGGGTCTGGCTGAGGTGCGCAGGCGCATGCCTGTCCCAGGTCCACACAGTGCAGGTTGCAATCCCAGTGAAAGCTGGATTGTATTCACTGGCTCCTCCACGTTGCAGCAGCGAGCCAGCATGTCCTTACTGGGGAAAATCAGCGATTGGCAGGTACGTGGAGTCCAGGCCCATACAGACTTACTGCCATCAGGGACTTGGCTCTGAATTCCGTGGGAGGTGGGATTGTGCAGGGGGAGGGATCCATTTAAACTTTTAATTCACTCGCTGTCTTGTTTTGCATTCAGAGGGCGGGGGGGGGGGGGGGGTTCAGTTTTCCAAGAGGAGATTGCTATCGAGTTGTGCTGGTTGTACAGTCAGCAATGGCACGGGCTGTGACCCAGGGGAGGGTTTGGATGGGTGCCCCGGATCCCAGAGCGTGCCCCAGTCCCCCCTGAGAGGGGGCTGCTGTGAACATCGGGCGCTTCAGCCTCATCCAGGCTCTCTCTGCACAACAGCTGGGGACTGAGACCCAACACCCCCGGTGCTGGGTGCGCGCTCAATGAAGATGTTGAAGAAAATCCTGCATTTGTCTAGCGCCCCTCACTAGCGGCGGTGGCCCGGAGCGCTGCACAGCCAATGATTGAAATGTAGTCCCTGTTTGTAATTATCAATGCTCCCAGGTCCTATCTCACCACAGCAAGCTACAATTGGCGGACTAGCTGGGAACTGGGAGAACCCTGTGAACAGGATCTGGTCATATAGAACTAGCGTGGGACCCCCAGCTAGCAACACACAAAGCCAGCTTCCTCAACTTTTAAACAACCCAGTGTTGACAAGGCCAGGAGGAGTCGGGGGGTATGCATCTTCCACCATATTTACAGCCAGCATCGTGTCATTTAGCAATTTTCTAATTAGTATTAGCCTCGGTAACTCGGGGGCGCTGGAGGTTCCAATGTAAACTATAGACTTCTGACAAAACTCTCTGCAAGGGAAGTCACTGTCAGCGCGAGCAACTAGCTGATATGTTGTGTAAACTACATCAGACGAAACGCTGATATGTAACATTGCCTAGACGGTTAGTTTTTTAATAAATTAATTGCAAAGTGGGCTGGCTCTCCCAGTGTTTAGCTGTCCAGTCACATTTCCATCTATACGGGTTCCCATTTAGCAGGTTTGAGAATCATTGCAGGCAAGGCCGGAGGTATTCGTTTAACACAAGTGATCATGAAGCGGGCTGCAGAGTTTTGTATTTAATGTACTTCGCTGTGTTTAACAGAAACCCCAGTGATCTCGGGTCAGCTCTGAAACATTCACACGAGTTAGAAATGTGTGAGAGGGACACTGAGTTTCACTAATCATCATTTCACTGTTCCATGTCAGAGGCTGCTTTGAAATCAATCTTATATCCAAACTTAAGAACATCAGAGAAAGGACAGTTTTAGACACTGTTATATAATCTTTCTATACTGTTTGCTGCTCCCGCCTTCAAGCCCACAGCAGCTGGACACAGGGAGATCACAGTGAGGATAATTTAGGGGTTAAAAATCCCAAAACGATGAGACACTGGTTTGTTGAGTCAGATGGCAATAGGAAGATTTTTGTCAGTCAACAACATTTGCAGTGTCCGTTGCCTTTGACTGAAAGCGGGAGTGACCGCTGCTTTCCATTTCAATTCCTTCGGCACAATGTTTCCCTGAGGTAAAACCTTCAGCGCAACACATCGGACACAGTGTGACTGGCCAGGGTTGAATCATTACAGAGGCCGGCCAGTCAAGAATGTACGGTAACTCAACAAACACTTGAACCATCTCAACTGGCCTTCAGTTACAGACGGGATTTTAACTGTGGAGGAGGGTTTTTTTGGGGTAGGGGAAGTGGGGGGTGCGGGGGTGCGTTAGGGGGTCTGTGATAGCTGTCCAGTCACATTTCCATCTATTCGGGAGTGTCATGAAATAGATATATTTAAAAAAAGAGGCAGGGGTTTAACTCGACTAAGGATTCATTATCATCACAGACTAAGAAAGAGCGGGTTGGTGGCAGGTGACTGCAGAAGGAGGTCACGACATGCAACTTCCCCACGTTTCGGGCCGTTCCCTGCACTGAGTGGGTTTGAGTGAAGTGAAGGATATAATAATCCCACAAATAATATAAGAATTCAGGAGAAAGATTGTCAGCATTAGGGCCAGTGCGGAAGTTTGGGAAAACGTGTTTGCTAATACAAACTGACAGGTTTAAACCCAACCCCCCCCCCCCCCCCCCGCCTCCCCCGCTCCCCCAAAGAAATCATATTTCGTCCAGTTACATTCGGTATATAATTAGATATCGAATTGCCCTGCTACAAGTTATATGTTAAGGAAATCCATTCGGAGTCTTTAAATTCCTGGTTATTATTGTGACCGGAATCCATTATTTGAACAAGCGGAAAGCGATTTAATGAAAACTTTGGGAATGGATTGGATATTTACCGGGAAAATAAAAAAAAGGTAACGTTATGGGGAATAAGAAGGGAATGTGGAACAAATTCAACAGTTTTTTTCCCCAATGTGCTGTCACAGGCACGTTGGGCCGAATGGCCTCCCGTGCTGCTTGGCTTTATGAGATAGGTAGATATACCATCACGTTCGAATCTCAAATTAAATTATCGATATTGCATTCCTCTACCCGCCCTGCTTCTATAACTCTAAACCTTAGTTTTTGCCCCGGCGTCAATAGCATTTTGGGGAATGACCCAGGTTCCTACCATGTGGAAAACCTTCCTGACTGTCCTTATCCTAAATTATCCCAATCTAATTTTAACCCCATGCTCTCCCCGTCAGAAGAAATAATTTCTCTCCCCGTCAGCATCTTTTAATCGCTTAAAAAACCTCAACAAATATTTTGTTCAGGAGAGTATTAATAACTGCAGAGGGAACTCTGTGAGACCTCATGTCTAGGCCACACTGAAATATAAATATAACAATCTGCTACAGTGTAGAGTCTTAACATGTACAATATTATGAAATCTCACAATATACCACAGTACCGTATGCTATACTGTAATATGACATTCAATACAGCGCAATAGAACCAGTCCAATGTTATATAATAGAATAGACCCCTATAATATAAACTTACAAATTGTGTTTCATAATTCACAATTAATTATACAGTAAACCTTGCCTATGTCACTTGTCCTCACAATTTAACCTTTTTGGCCCTGGTGTCATCTGTTAAGACTAATATCTCCTCCCTGAGGTACAGTCTCCAGGTGAGCTCATTCCGGCTGCAACTTGCTTTTTTGAGTGTTCCAAGCCTTTCGGGAAATTCGTCCTGTTAATGACCGCTGTGCCCATCTGTCCCCTACCAGCCGCATTAAGGTGGACGCAGATACACACACACAACACACACAGAGGCAGGCCAGTACAACAAGGGCAGCGACAAACTATTGTGTGTGTAAGAAAGAGCAGACGTCCAGGTGACGGGAACAGAAACTAAAGCCCTGGAACGAATAAGTGACCCTCACCCGCCTGTCCCAGTTTCCCTTCTAGAAATAGACTGAAGGATTGCCAACATTCACGCTGAGCGGGATCCTGACAGCACCACCGAAACGCCCGGACACGGTGCATGCTGTTGTGTTAGTGTTTTAAAACGATTTGTTTAAGAGGACACCATTTAAAATATTCCCATTATTGGGGTATGAATGGGGAAAAGGTAGCCAGGAATTGCAACTAATCCCCCTCCCCATCCCCCGTTCAGATCTAGGAATTGGGACAGGTACATCCCTTTCTTGGTCTATTTTGTTGGATACATTTGGGAAGCCGTGTGTCAGTGGCTGTCTTTAACTGGACACTGGTGTGTTTTCCAGCGGGTCAATGCAAGCGCAGGTTTGTGAGTTCCTCTGTCCTGCTGACATCCATTACGTAAAGTTTATTTATTAGTGTCACAAGTAGCCTTACATTAACACTGCAATGAAGTTGCTGTGAAAATCCTCTAGTCGCCACACTCCGACTCCTGTTCGGGTTCACTGGGGGAGAACTTAGCACGGCCAATGCACCTAACCAGCACATTTTTCGGACTGCGGGACTCCAGAGCACCCAGAGGAAACCCACGCAGACACCAGGAGAACTCGAGCTTTTATTTGATTTGATTTATTATTGTCACCTGTATTACCATTCAGTGAAAAGTATTGTTTCTTGCGCGCTATACAGACAAAACATACCGTTCATAGAGAAGGAAACGAGAGTTTTTTAGGCGAAATCCCTCACCCCCATTTTTCATACTGATGCTGGAGTTCTGCTATTAGTCGGGATGTCATGGTGATATTCCTTGTTAAGTAGCGGAGACAGGGATTTTATCCACTGTAAATGTTAATTTGCACACAATGTTAATTTGCACAGAGGATTCGAGTCTTTTCAAAAGGGTGGATTTCAATCCCTGAAAAACCCACGCAAGAACCTGTGAATCTGCCCTGCATTTCAAATGGGGTTCCCCAGCGGGGGCAATGCCGCCAGTTAACACCTCACCCTCCCCAGCAGAAATGGTAATGAGAGCTATTGTGGAGGAGGGCGAGTCTCTGGCTATTGGTAAATCCAGAGAGTTGAATTCAGCCAGTCCTCGAGTTTTCACAGGGCGTTTATTAGCCGCTTGGCTGCGCTCGCTTTAAACGTTGAGTTGCAGTAATGTTTTCCCAAGTTTCTGAACACATTGCCGCTAATGGCGACGAAGCCCTAACGATGTGTTGTCATATCCAGATACAATAGCCATGTTGTGAAAGCGCAGCTGATATTTTGTCCCACCAAGCACCTTTTAATGTGTAGAAGAGAGAATTAATAACTCAGAGGAAACCATGAGATCTCAGTGTAGTCACCCATGTCTAGGCCACGATGCGATATAAATATAACAATCTGATACAGTGTAGAGTCTTAACATGTGCATTATTAACTCTAACAATATACCACAGCACCCGATGATATACTGTAATATAACATTCAATTACAGTGCAATACAACCAGTCCAATGTTATATAATAGAATAGACCTCGACAATATAAACTTACACTTTCAGAATTCACAATATACTCTCATATCATAATAAGATAAAAGCGAATGTTGGAAGTGTGAAATAAAGTCAGGAGACGCACAGGCGGACTGGCAGCACCTGGAGTTCCCAGCAGAGTCAGACGGACTCCACTCTGTTTCTCTCTCAGATGCTGCCAGACCCGCTGGGCTTTTCCAGCACTTTCTGGTTTTGTTAGTCATAGCGTATTTTGCAACACAATATAAGAATGCTACATGCATACGTATGTGTGTATACATCAATTTAGTATGTTAAGAATTACAATACACCAACCGGCAGATATTTGAAGTGTAAAAGGAAAATTGCCAAGAGGTATTATATCCGCTTATATGGCAATTATACCAGCGCGTACAGGACCTCCACCAGAAATTATGAGTTTAAAGAAATTACACTAGCTTGTGTGGGAATTATACCAGGAATTATACTAGTTTGTATGGGAATTATACCAGGAATTATACTAATTTGTGTGGGAACGATAACAGGGATTATAACAATTTGCATAGGAATTCGGGTTCAATGAAGCGAAGGGTCTAGCGCACTGGGTGCTTCTGACTGGAAGAGGAGGTTAAAGAGGGATGTAATGGAGGTTTGAAAAAATGATCAGCTACATAACCAAGGTACTGCTGCCGAGTGGGGCCGAGGGTTGTGATTGAGGAAAGGAAGGGAGAGTATAGAAAACGAGTTTACACACAGCCGGCTGTTTCTGTACGCGGTTATTTCGAGGCAAGTGATTAGAATCGAATTTAAAATTACTTGGAGGACTGTTTGGAAATGGAGTATAAAAAGACGGGAAAGAGGCTGGGAAACAGGCGGTAATCCCAGCTGGAGAGTTAGCACAGACAATAATTAGTGGGGCCGAATGTCCGCTACTGTTCACTGCTGTTTCTCGATGGTAATGACAGGATTATGTGGCACTGTAGGTCAGCTAAGCAGGATTGATCCCGGATTGCTAAAACATGTTATCGAGAACAAACAATAAACTGTTCATTGAGAATCTGTCAACAATTCTGAAAAAAAAATCAACTGTAAACCTGTCATTAAAAATCAGTGCGGCGAATCGGTTTGAGAGAGAAACAGAATTCTTACAGATACACACTGGGGACAGCAAGCCCGTCTCCATTCAGCACCTGGCCCATAGTGCACTCAGCAAGGGTGACTGCTCGACACGTTTCAATCTGTCTGTTTCGCGCGAATTTCAGGCTAAGGATTGTCAGCAAGACTCAGACTGCGAGCTGATCCTGTCACTCAGTCACTGTGTATTACAGGAAATAAGGGAAAGTGGGGGAAACTCAGAGAGAGGCTGGGAATTCTTGTTGGAGCGCGGCAGAATCCTGAGAGAGAGACTGAATAAACCTCTTAATGACCGGGAAATACATCTCAAATTCTAATAATCCATTTTAAATAAATAAAGCTAACAGCACACGAGAGAGAGAGAGATTGAAGGAGAAACAGTGAGAAGGTGGGGTGGGGGGAGGGGGGGGGGGGCGGTGAGAGAGAGAGATTGAAAGAGAGAGATTGAGAGAAGCAGCGAGACTGATACAGAGAGAGAGATTGAAAGGCAGAGCGAGATCCGGAGAGATAGAGATAAAGACGAAGTGAGTGAGAGGCAGAGAGAGATTGGCAGAAAGAGAGACACATTGGAACAGAGAGATTGAGAGACAGAGAGATTGAGAAACAGAGATAGAGAGATTGAGAGGAAAAGAGACAGAGATTGAGAGAGAGACAGATTGAGAGAGATTGTGAGGGAGTGAGACAGAGATTGAGAAACAGTGAGATGGAGAGAGGCGGAGACAGAGGGAGAGGGAGAGAGATTGGTAGAGTGACAGAGATTGAGGGAGACAGAGATTGAGAGACAGAAGTGAGAGAGATTGAGAGAGGCGGAGACAGAGAGATAGAGACAGAGAGAAAGATGCAGAGGGAGAGTGAGAGAGAGATTGAGAGAGGGGCAGAGAGAGCGATTCCACTCTGTGGTCGCCTGCGGTCAATCGCATTGCCCGGAGGAGCGGGACTGTAACCTGATTCCTACCTGGAGCCCGAATCCAATTTCTATCCTCAGTTGCGAGGTGAGTCTCTCGCCTTCTGTCCCCTCCTCTTTTAAGAAAATCCTGAAGAAATATTAAACGCCACTTGTGAGTCTTTTGCAGTGTGTGGTTGACCTTTGGGGGACAGAGCGAGGCTCGGGAAAACTGGCTCGGATATTTCACCGCCTGTTTTCAGGCGGGAGGAGGGGACATGAAGCTTTCTTTCTGATGGATTTCCCGTTTACTTTATTCTCCCAGTTTATCCAATGACGCGGAGTTACATTTCATCAAATCTAACAGGCCGGACACCAACTGTCAGGAGGTGAGAATTGCCCGAGGCTGGCAGAGTCCCCAGTAAACATGTCGAGTTTTTTTGTGATGCAAAAAAGGGAGTAAAAAGTGACTGATGAAGAATTGGAACCTTTGCTCGTGAGGCTCAGAGAAGAATTGTACCTGGGTCACTGGGTGATGTGTGAGTGCTGAGATTGGCAGGGAGAGGGGCTGAACAGTGCCGAGAGGTAGATTATTGTGGCTCAGAGGGCCTCCTGGGTCTGCAGGACATGCGCCCAGAGGTGTGTAACTAGGGAGAGAGAACTGATTGAGAGTACTGTTGCGAAGTTGAGTAGAGTAATTGTAGATTGGTGTTTGTAAAAGTGTAAAATGTGAGAGAGAAAACATTGCATGGTCCCTTCAAAAGGTGGTGCTTTTTCTGTGCTTAGAAAGTTAAAAAATGCAAGTACATAAGGAGTCCCAGACTGAAACATTTGTATCAGAAGGCCAAGCAGTAGGGTTACCAAGGTTTTTAGGCTTTTTGATTTTTTTAAATTCAGCCAATCAATTTGATTTAGTTATTATTGTCACATGTATTAATATACAGTGAAAAGTATTATTTCTTGCATGCTATACAGACAGAGCATACCGTTCATAGAGAAGGAAACAAGAGAGTGCAGAATGTAGTGTTACAGTCATAGTTAGGGTGCAGAGAAAGATCAACTTAATGCAAGTGAAGTCCATTCAAAGTCTGACAGCAGCAGGGAAGAAGCTGTTTTTGAGTCGGGTGGTATGTGACCTCAGACTTTTGTATCTTTTTCCCGATGGAAGAAGGTGGAAGAGAAAATGACCGGGGTGTGTGGGGTCCTTAATTATGTTGGCTGCTTTGCCGAGGCAGCGGGAAGTGTAGACAGAGTTAATGGATGGGAAGCTGGTTTGCGTGATGGATTGGGCTACATTCATGACCGCTTGGGCAGAATGGTAGCATAGTGGTTAGCACTGCTGCTTCACAGCTCCAGGGACCTGGGTTCAATTCCCGGCTCGGGTCACTGTCAGTGTGGAGTTTGCACATTCTCCCCGTGTCTGTGTGGGTTTCCTCCAGGTGCTCCGGTTTCCTCCCACAGTTCAAAGATGTGCGGGTTAGGTTGATTGGCCAAGCTAAATTGCCCTTAGTGTCCCGGGATGCGTGGATTAGTGGGTAAATATGAGGGTTAGAGGGATTAGCAGGTAAATGTGTAGGGATATGGGGATAGGGCCCAGGTGGGATTGTTGTCGGTGCAGACTCGATGGGCCGAATGGCCTCTTTCTGCACTGTAGGGTTTCTATGGTTTTTGTAGTTTCTTGTGGTCTTGGGCAGAGCAGAAGCCATACCAAGCTGTGATACAACCATGAAGAGTGCTTTCTATGGTGCATCTGTAAAAGTTGGTGAGAGTCATAGCTGACATGCCAAATTTCCTTAGTGTTCTGAGAAAGTATAGGTGCTAGTGAACTTTCTTAACTATAGTGTCAGCATGGGGGGATCAGGACAGGTTGTTGGTGATCTGGACACCTAAAAACTTGAAGCTCTCGACCCTTTCTACTTCATCCCCATTGATGTAGACAGGGGCATGTTCTTCTTTATGCTTCCTGAAGTCGATGACAATCTCCTTTGTTTTGTTGACATTGAGGGAGAGATTATTGTTGCTGCACCAGTTCACCAGATTCTCTATCTCTTTACTGTACTCTGTCTCATCATTGTTTGAGATCCGACCCACTACGGTGGTGTCGTCAGCAAACTTGAAAATCAAATTGGAGGGGAATTTGGCCACACAGTCATAGGTGTATAAGGAGCATAGTAGGGGGCTGAGAACACAGCCTCGTGGGGCACCGGTGTTGAGGATGATCATGGAGGAGGTGTTGTTGCCTCACCTTACTGATTGTGGTCTGTGAGTTAGGAAGTTCAGGATCCAGTTGCAGAGGGAGGTGTCGAGGCCCAGGCCATGGAGTTTGGAGATGAGTTTCATGGGAATAATAGTGTTGAAGGCTGAGCTGTAGTCAATAAATAAGAGTCTGACATAGGTGTCCTTGTTATCTAGGTGTTCCAGGGTTGAGTGCAGAGCCAGGGAAATGGCATCTGCTGTGGACCTGTTGTGGTGGTTGGCAAACTGTAGTGGATCCAGGTAGTCCGGGAGGCTGGAATTGATTTGTGCCATGAATAACCTTTCGAAGCACTTCATAATGATGGATGTCAGAACCACTGGCTGATAGTCATTAAGGCACGCTGCTTGCTTTTTCTTAGGTACAGGGGTGATGGTCATCTTCTTGAAGCAGATAGGGACCTCAGATTGTTGTAAAGAGAGGTTGAAGATGTCTGTGAATATCTCTGCCAGCCGATCCGTGCAGAATCTGAGTGCTCATCCGGGTACCCCATCCGGGCCAGTCGCTTTCTGTGGGTTGACCTTCAAGAAAACTGTTCTGACATCTGCAATGGTGACCCTGGATACAGGTTAATCCAGGGCTTCCGGGGTGGAGGGCATACTCTCGCTGACCTCTTGCTCAAAACGGGCGTAGAATGCATTGAGCTCATCAGGGAGGGGTGCGTTGGAGCCAGCGATTTTACATGCTTTCATCTTGTAGCCTGTTATATCTTGCAGACCTTGCCATAGTCGGCTGGGTCAGTGCGGCTAGTCTGGGACTCTAGCTTGGTCCGGTATTGTCTTTTGGCATCTTTGATGCATCTCTTTAGATCGTATCTGGTTTTCTTGTATAGGTCAGTGTCGCCTGACTTGAACACCTCAGACCTGGACTTCAGCAAGCAGCGGATATTCCTGTTCATCCATGGTTTCTGGTTGGGGAATACACAGATTTGCTTCAATTTGATCTCGGCACTTAGATATCAAGAATCTATTAAATTTAAATTTGATGGTGTTGACAACCTAGGACCAATTATATTGTGGGGGATATTGATATGTCATCACAGGTCTAAAAGAAGGGACAAAAACAAAGAACAACTGCCATTTTCCATAGCTCACAATTATTAGCTCAAAGCCTCATCTCGATAGAAAAAGTATCAAAAAAGAAAGAAGTTCCACGGAGAAGAATCAACAGAAAAGACCCAGAATATTCCAGAAGACGCAAAACCTGGTTGTAATTTAGAGAGTGACTAAAATTCTTTTTTTTTGTTAATAAGTCAGAATTGTGTTTATCTGAACAGCATTCCATTAGAATCATGTTTTATTCAGTTTGTTAAGAGTTTAGTTAACTTGTTCACTGTTAGTTAGATAAATAAATTGTTACTTGTTGATTTTAGAGAAAGAGTGTCAGAGAATTATTTTGATTTAACCTTAAAAAGTTGCTGAAGAGCAGATCATACCACTTCACACTCACATTTTACAGATTATAGGGTGAGGTACTCCTCTTTAAGTGGTTAGGTGTTAGTTCTCAGAGGAGTGATCCACCTCAGCTTTATAACAAATTGGGGGCTTGTGTCCAGGATTTCAACAGTCCTCGATCTTTAAATAAATTTTAAGTGAGAAGTGGGACACTCACTTTTATAGACTATAGGGTGAGGTAGTCCTCTTTGAGTGGTTAGGTGTACGTTCTCAGAGGGCGATCTACCTCTGCTTTATAACAGTACTAATTCTCATTCAGCAAAGTCCAGCTACAAACTGCACCCCTTCATAAGATTATTCCTACTGACTGTGTGATGTTCTGAGGGAAACAGTTTTAAATCACTTTTGCAAAAATGGAAAACTATGCTCCAAAAATATGGTCCATATTTCAGTGGCACTGCACTAGAGTGGGAGTGCTGTAGACCCAGGCTCAGAATGAGAGAGTTCCTCATGGGATTGATAAATTAAACGTAGACTAAATGTTTCCTCTTCTGGGGAAATCTCAAGCAAGAGGTCACAGGTATAAGTTGCGCGGTGGTAGACTTAAAACTGAGATGAAGAGGAACTACTTCTCGCAGAGGGTGGTGAATTTATGGAACTCACTGTCCCATAACATGGTGGAGTCTGAATTATTGAATGGTTTCATGAAGGAGATAGATTAAAAAAAGAGGGTTAAGGGCATGTGGGGACCAAATGAGGAGGTGGATTTGAGACCAGGGAGAGACCAGCCAAACTCTGATTGAAAGGCGGAGCAGGCTCGAAGAGCTGAATTTGCCTACTTTTGTTTCTGGTTCCTATGTTCACAAGTTCTCATCCTGAAATGAGAGAGTTCCTCATGTTCCTCACTCGCAAATGAGAGTTCCTCAGGGCCCTCAGTCTGAAATGAGGGAGTGATCCTCATGATCCTCACTCTGAAATGAGGGAGTGATCCTCATGGCCCTCACTCTGAAATGAGGGAGTGCTCCTCATGGTCCTCACTCTGAAATGAGGGAGTGATCCTCATGGCCTTCACTCTGAAATGAGAGAGTGATCCTCATGATCCTCACTCTGAAATGAGGGAGTGATCCTCATGGCCTTCACTCTGAAATGAGGGAGTGATCCTCATGTTCCTCACTCTGAAATGAGGGAGTGATCCTCATGGTCCTCACTCTGAAATGAGGGAGTGATCCCATGGTCTTCACTCTGAAATGAGGGAGTGATCCTCATGGTCTTCACTCTGAAATGAGGGAGTGATCCTCACTCTGAAATGAGGGAGTGATCCTCATGTTCCTCACTCTGAAATGAGGGAGTGATCCTCATGATCCTCACTCTGAAATGAGGGGTGATCCTCATGTTCCTCACTCTGAAATGAGGGAGTGATCCTCATGGCCTTTACTCTGAAATGAGGGAGTGATCCTCATGATCCTCCCTCATTTCAGAGTGAGGAACATGAGGATCACTCCCTCATTTCAGAGTGATCCTCACTCTGAAATGAGGGAGTGATCCTCACTCTGAAATGAGGGAGTGATCCTCATGTTCCTCACTCTGAAATGAGGGGGTGATCCTCGTGGTCTTCACTCTGAACTGACAGAGTGATCCTCACTCTGAAATGAGGGAGTGATCCTCATGGTCCTCACTCTGAAATGAGGGAGTGATCCCATGGTCTTCACTCTGAAATGAGGGAGTGATCCTCATGTTCCTCACTCTGAAATGAGGGCGTGATCCTCACTCTGAAATGAGGGAGTGATCCTCATGGTCCTCACTCTGAAATGAGGGAGTGATCCCATGGTCTTCACTCTGAAATGAGGGAGTGATCCTCATGGTCTTCACTCTGAAATGAGGGAGTGATCCTCACTCTGAAATGAGGGAGTGATCCTCATGTTCCTCACTCTGAAATGAGGGAGTGATCCTCATGGCCTTCACTCTGAAATGAGGGAGTGATCCTCACTCTGAAATGAGGGAGTGATCCTCCTGATCCTCACTCTGAAATGAGGGAGTGATCCTCATGATCCTCACTCTGAAATGAGGGGTGATCCTCATGTTCCTCACTCTGAAATGAGGGAGTGATCCTCATGGCCTTTACTCTGAAATGAGGGAGTGATCCTCATGATCCTCCCTCATTTCAGAGTGAGGAACATGAGGATCACTCCCTCATTTCAGAGTGATCCTCACTCTGAAATGAGGGAGTGATCCTCACTCTGAAATGAGGGAGTGATCCTCATGTTCCTCACTCTGAAATGAGGGGGTGATCCTCGTGGTCTTCACTCTGAACTGACAGAGTGATCCTCACTCTGAAATGAGGGAGTGATCCTCATGTTCCTCACTCTGAAATGAGGGGGTGATCCTCACTGTGAAATGAGGGAGTGATCCTCATGTTCCTCACTCTGAAATGAGGAAGTGATCCTCACTCTGAAATGAGGGAGTGATCCTCATGTTCCTCACTCTGAAATGAGGGAGTGATTCTCACTCTGAAATGAGGGAGTGATCCTCATGGCATTCACTCTGAAATGAGGGAGTGATCCTCATGGTCTTCACTCTGAACTGAGGGAGTGATCCTCACTCTGAAATGAGGGAGCGATCCTCATGTTCCTCACTCTGAAATGAGGGAGTGATCCTCATGTTCCTTACTCTGAAATGAGGGAGTGATCCTCATGTTCCTCACTCTGAAATGAGGGAGAGATCCTCATGGCCTTCACTCTGAAATGAGGGAGTGATCCTCATGTTCATCACTCTGAAATGAGGGAGTGATCCTCATGGTCCTCACTCTGAAATGAGGGAGTGATCCCATGGTCTTCACTCTGAAATGAGGGAGTGATCCTCATGGTCTTCACTCTGAAATGAGGGAGTGATCCTCACTCTGAAATGAGGGAGTGATCCTCATGTTCCTCACTCTGAAATGAGGGAGTGATCCTCATGGCCTTCACTCTGAAATGAGGGAGTGATCCTCACTCTGAAATGAGGGAGTGATCCTCCTGATCCTCACTCTGAAATGAGGGAGTGATCCTCATGATCCTCACTCTGAAATGAGGGGTGATCCTCATGTTCCTCACTCTGAAATGAGGGAGTGATCCTCATGGCCTTTACTCTGAAATGAGGGAGTGATCCTCATGATCCTCCCTCATTTCAGAGTGAGGAACATGAGGATCACTCCCTCATTTCAGAGTGATCCTCACTCTGAAATGAGGGAGTGATCCTCACTCTGAAATGAGGGAGTGATCCTCATGTTCCTCACTCTGAAATGAGGGGGTGATCCTCGTGGTCTTCACTCTGAACTGACAGAGTGATCCTCACTCTGAAATGAGGGAGTGATCCTCATGGTCCTCACTCTGAAATGAGGGAGTGATCCCATGGTCTTCACTCTGAAATGAGGGAGTGATCCTCATGTTCCTCACTCTGAAATGAGGAAGTGATCCTCACTCTGAAATGAGGGAGTGATCCTCATGTTCCTCACTCTGAAATGAGGGAGTGATTCTCACTCTGAAATGAGGGAGTGATCCTCATGGCATTCACTCTGAAATGAGGGAGTGATCCTCATGGTCTTCACTCTGAACTGAGGGAGTGATCCTCACTCTGAAATGAGGGAGCGATCCTCATGTTCCTCACTCTGAAATGAGGGAGTGATCCTCATGTTCCTTACTCTGAAATGAGGGAGTGATCCTCATGTTCCTCACTCTGAAATGAGGGAGAGATCCTCATGGCCTTCACTCTGAAATGAGGGAGTGATCCTCATGTTCATCACTCTGAAATGAGGGAGTGATCCTCATGGCCTTCACTCTGAAATGAGGGAGTGATCCTCATGTTCCTCACTCTGAAATGAGGGGGTGATCCTCGTGGTCTTCACTCTGAACTGACAGAGTGATCCTCACTCTGAAATGAGGGAGTGATCCTCATGTTCCTCACTCTGAAATGAGGGGGTGATCCTCACTCTGAAATGAGGGAGTGATCCTCATGGCATTCACTCTGAAATGAGGGAGTGATCCTCATGGTCTTCACTCTGAACTGAGGGAGTGATCCTCACTCTGAAATGAGGGAGCGATCCTCATGTTCCTCACTCTGAAATGAGGGAGTGATCCTCATGTTCCTCACACTGAAATGAGGGAGTGATCCTCATGTTCCGCACTCTGAAATGAGGGAGTGATCCTCAAGTTCATCACTCTGAAATGAGGGAGTGATCCTCATTGCCTTCACTCTGAAATGAGGGAGTGATCCTCATGTTCCTCACTCTGAAATGAGGGAGTGATCCTCACTCTGAAATGAGGGAGTGATCCTAATGCTCCTCACTCTGAAATGAGGGAGTGATCCTCATGTTCCTCACTCTGAAATGAGGGAGTGATCCTCATGTTCCTTACTCTGAAATGAGGGAGTGATCCTCATGTTCCTCACTCTGAAATGAGGGAGAGATCCTCATGGCCTTCACTCTGAAATGAGGGAGTGATCCTCATGTTCATCACTCTGAAATGAGGGAGTGATCCTCATGGCCTTCACTCTGAAATGAGGGAGTGATCCTCATGTTCCTCACTCTGAAATGAGGGGGTGATCCTCGTGGTCTTCACTCTGAACTGACAGAGTGATCCTCACTCTGAAATGAGGGAGTGATCCTCATGTTCCTCACTCTGAAATGAGGGGGTGATCCTCACTCTGAAATGAGGGAGTGATCCTCATGGCATTCACTCTGAAATGAGGGAGTGATCCTCATGGTCTTCACTCTGAACTGAGGGAGTGATCCTCACTCTGAAATGAGGGAGCGATCCTCATGTTCCTCACTCTGAAATGAGGGAGTGATCCTCATGTTCCTCACTCTGAAATGAGGGAGTGATCCTCATGTTCCGCACTCTGAAATGAGGGAGTGATCCTCAAGTTCATCACTCTGAAATGAGGGAGTGATCCTCATTGCCTTCACTCTGAAATGAGGGAGTGATCCTCATGTTCCTCACTCTGAAATGAGGGAGTGATCCTCACTCTGAAATGAGGGAGTGATCCTAATGCTCCTCACTCTGAAATGAGGGAGTGATCCTCATGTTCCTCACTCTGAAATGAGGGAGTGATCCTCATGTTCCTCACTCTGAAGTGAGGGAGTGATCCTCATGGCCCTCACTCTGGAATGAGGGAGTGATTCTCACTCTGAAATGAGGGAGTGATCCTCATGTTCCTCACTCTGGGATGAGGGACTGATCCTCATGTTCCTCACTCTGGAATGAGGGAGTGATCCTCATGGCCCTCACTCTGAAATGAGGGAGTGATCCTCATGGCCCTCACTCTGAAATGAGGGAGTGATCCTCATGGCCTTCACTCTGAAATGAGGGAGTGATCCTCATGGCCCTCACTCTGAAATGAGGGAGTGATCCTCATGGCCTTCACTCTGGAATGAGGGAGTGATCCTCATGGCCCTCACTCTGGAATGAGGGAGTGATCCTCATGGCCCTCACTCTGAAATGAGGGAGTGATCCTCATGGCCCTCACTCTGAAATGAGGGAGTGATCCTCATGGCCCTCACTCTGAAATGAGGGAGTGATCCTCACGTTCCTCACTCTGGAATGAGGGAGTGATCCTCACGTTCCTCACTCTGGAATGAGGGAGTGATCCTCACTCTGGAATGATCCTCATGTTCCTCACTCTGGAATGAGGGAGTGATCCTCAGGGCCCTCACTCTGGAATGAGGGAGTGATCCTCAGGGCCCTCACTCTGGAATGATCCTCATGTTCCTCACTCTGGAATGAGGGAGTGAACCTCAGGGCCCTCACTCTGGAATGAGGGAGTGATCCTCATGGCCTTCACTCTGCTCCCTCCGCTCTGCCCATCTCAACTCTCCCAACTGTTCCTGAAAGCTGATAGGCTCCCTCCTCAGAGCGGAGCCTCCTGATTTGCCAATGGCTGAGCAGCGTGGCAATGACGTCACAGACAGGTGCCCCTCCCCTGGGCGGGGCCTGCTCTGGGTTTGCGCCTGTGGAGCTTGCAACCTCATTGGCAGTGAGCAGCCAGGGAAGATTGCCCCATTAGAGGGAGTCCGCAGACAGGAGGAGCTTTCACATCACTTGTGCTTGCTCAGGATTGCGAGACTTTGGGCTGCTCTTCAGGCGGCTGCAGCGCGGGGGGAAACAAGCCATGTTGTGGAAATTAGCTGACAATGTCAAATATGAAGAGGATTGTGAGGTGAGAATGTGCTTGAAACTGGCATCGATCCGGGGGCAGGGAAGGGGCAATCCTGTTAAGCTGGATCTGTGATATTGTTCCTCAGTGTAACAAGTAGAATTGTCAGTCAATATTGTCCGAAACGTCTTCGAAAAGTTGTGTCTGATTAAACCTCCCAGTTAAATAACTTTACCCCCTTTTACTAATCATCCCTCCCTATCTCACTGATCTCCTGGTTACTTATTTCTCTGATCTTAACCTGCAAGGGTAACACCTTAAACTGACATCCAGAGCCCAATATTCTGTAACTACAACTTCTCCAACAGACCGCGCCATTTCCACTCAATACTTGGAAGATTTTTTTTCATGAAAGACCTTTTTTCGAGTTGTTAAGTATGATGAAGTTCTGGGCAGGGTTTACAGGCTGCTCGGGAACATTCTGTGGAGGTGAGGGGGTGACAGGCTGCAGGAGCTGCGAGTTGAGAATCCAGTTTGACTGGTTCCTCACTCCAGCAGACAGCACAGAAAGCCAGTGACTCTGGGAAAGCGGAGGTGTGGAGAGGGGAGGCGTCCAGCGACACAGCATTCCCTCCTTTCAGAGACTGACACCCCCCCCCCCCCCAAACTCTCACTCAGGGGCTCTTCTCCTTCTCCAACTCACCTCTTCTCCTGTCCCACCTCCAGCTGTTTGGAGAGAGGCTGGAGGTGCTTGTTGAATTCTCAGATTTGTGTGGAGTGCAGACAATGTTGCTCACAGGAGCTCTGCCTTCTCTCGGCTCGAACAGGGTGGTTAACAGGCGGCTTCACGCCTAACTTTGCCAGCTTTAAGTCTCTGTGTAACATATATATAAATGTGATTTCATAAAACCCCAACGTGTTCCATCGTGTCCCGTCTCCTTTTGCAACATTCCCTGAACAATCTGACCCACATGGACTCCCCTCTTTACAAGGCTATGTCCTCAAGCCCGGCATTGTTTCCCCCAGAATCACACTCATTCGGGACTCTGCCTGGGTGAGAATCCGGCCGCTGCCCAGTTGGAGTCTGCCCCTGTTTCCCCTCAGTGTGTGTTGTAATGAAGAGTGGGCCTCCCGCTGATCTGCATCAGATTATGAATGCGAAAATAAATCTTTCAGCAGCTGCCCGCGATTCGGGTTCCAGAACGATAGAGAAAGCGATATCTTTGATTTTTCAGTATTGTTGGCGGGTTTATTATTTGAGCTGTGAGTTCCTCTCTGGGCAATGTGTTACTCTGGCCCGAAATGAGTGGAAAGATGTCCATCAAATAAGCCATTCTCTTTCGCCCCGGATCCAGACTTGTGAAAGTGAGATTGGATTTGGAATTCATTTCAATGCCCACACCGCACTGACATTTCTTACTCAGGGCACAGGTAGTTTCACTGTCTGGGTGTCGGTGCGAAAGGGCAGCCCTGCCACACATTATTAATTAAAAAAAAGTACATTAGTGATCTGCCGGGACGTTTATGAAATTATCTGTCAAGGAGTGATTGTGTTTGAGCGGCTGGCCGTTTTGCCAGCAGAAATAGAATGTTTTGTTTGTTAAATATTGGGATGTTCAGTAGTAATCTCCCCCCATCTGCTAATATTTAAACACCGCCTCTCCACCCCCAGGACCCCCACTCTATATCTCAGCAGCATCAAGAGAAATTGAAGTTACAATACTCACTAAAAGAAAATCACGAGGAGTGTGTGTATAAATTCGCCCTGGCTGAACTGAGATTTTTGTTCGCCGATCTCATTCTCTGATAGTGTAGTTTGTTTATTTGCTGGGCTCGGGATGATGTGTTGCAAAGGGTAGTGACAATTAATTGCCTGTTTTACATCTTCGCAATTCAGATTGTCAATAACCTAAATGAAAACGTTTCCATATATCCCCAGGACCGGCACGATGGAGCCAGTAACGGGACTCCGAGGCTGCCCCAGCTGGGGGCAGTTACCCAGCACTTGTATTCGGCCGCCCCTCCTCTGTCTCACACCCCGAGCTCCGAGTTCCAGCCGCCCTACTTCCCCCCTCCGTATCAGCCGCTAGCCTACAGCCAGTCCTCGGACCATTACCCTCATCTGGGCGACCCTTACTCCCTCAATGTCCTGCACCACCACCATCAACAACAGCAGCAACAGCAGCACTCGGGGTGGCAGGCTCGCCAGAACCAGGAGGGGGGTCTGTCCCAGCAGCAACGAGGCGGGCTGGCGGCTCAGCTATCAGCCCTGGAGCCCAGGAGGGAAATCCGGCGCCCAGAGATCCTGATCCCCGGCACCCACCACATGGAAACAGCCTTGGCAGAAAACCTCAACATGCACGATGTGGTGCACTCAATGGAAGAGGTACAGGTTCTCCTAAATATTCCTCATTCGTCTGCTAAAGACTTTACTCGCGATGTTTTTTTTTAAGTATCCGGAAAGAGCAACTGAATAATGGATTTCTAATTACTCCCAACATAAATCATTAACTTTTAATCGTTTAATTACTGCGCTGCCGGAATGAACACTTAGCGCGGTGATTTACTGAGAGATGGCTCGGGAGCACCGCGAGCTGTATCTGTACTGCCGATTGAGAGCGACAGGCAGAGGGGAAAGCTGTACAATGAAGGGCCGAAGGGCCGCCCAGCAGCAGCAGCACAGATAAGCGGAATCCCGTTTGAAGTGTTGGAGAGAAGTAATGGTGCATCTGTATAAAAAACCGTACAGGATGACTATTGTAGATTAATGTGTTAGGACGTTCAGGGATAGATTTGATAATGTCCAACAATCCACATAACTAATCTCCTTATAGGATCTGATATTCTCCCGATTCTGCATCCATTAAAATCCTGTCACTGTCCTTAGATAATAGCCGCTCACTGAAAGTATTTACAGAACCCGTGGACAAGTCGATAACGACTGGCCTATTCCTTTTAAATTAGATAATTTCTGTAAATAAAATCTAGAAAGATATTTCATTGTTAACGTTAATGAATCGATTGTAGATAACAGTAGTTTTTTTTTGGGGGGGGACTCTCTCAGTTACTGTTTCCGTGTCTGAACGGAGTGGTTTAAAACACTTTACAGATTCCTGTGTTTTTATACCAGTGCAGATCTCTCCCAGTAAATACTGTCTCCGTTTTTAAAATTCTCGGGACGAGGAAGGGTTTTTTGGGCTTGGGTGGAGTAATTCTAGACGGGATGTATTCGGGTGAAGGAGTACATCGCCGCTGGGTGACATTGAAGCTTTGGACAGAGGGTTTCTTCCGATGATCAGGGATCGGGGTAGACTCTGGCGATACGTCGACCAACACATTCTCTCAATTATCTCAAAACAGGCCTGCCGGGCTTTGCCAGAAATCGGGAACTCTGGAAAGACACGGGGAAATGAATCCTGTTCAGTGTACAGGGAAATCAGAAAGCCGGAGAGAGAGAGAGAGACGTCCATTCATTCACACCGCATTTATTCTCGTTTTAAATATATCATTTATATCTGTGCATTCAAAGACATTCCTGTCTCAACCTTATTTAAAAAGCGAAAATCTGACAAAATTATTTCGGGGAAGCTTTCAATTTTAGAAAGAATGTCATTTAAACATTCCATATCTTTTTAACAATAATATTTCTTAACTTTATTCTGATAGTTTCTAAGACTTTTTTTTCTCCTGTTCAATTGATTAATGTCCAGATGGCCAGCACGGGTTCGAGGTGCCGAATGGCCTCCTGTGTTGTGTGTAATGTTTCCTTCAGACCTCAGCCTGGTTCTAATAAAGCCCGGGTTGACAGGGGAAACGGACATGTTTGTGGGGCTAGCCAGGAGTAGAGCAGGGACTTGGTTTATTTCCAGCCAGGAGTCCCAGGCTCTTAAATCCGGATTTATTTTTGCTTGCAGCACGCCGAGGAACCGAGCCTGCTAATCCAGGACCATGGAGTTATAAAGAAAGGTAAGTCCCATCTCCCTGTGTGCCCAATTCACTGCAAACACCGCCCTAACCCTCCACACTCAGCGTCCGCCTCTGGAAACGCCCGCATTTGATGGTGGGCGACGTTAACGAGAGGAATGAGACTAATTCCCTCTGAGCCTTTTCCAACAAGTTTGTGTCGGGGGGTGGGGGCGGTGCCGGGGTCCCCCGGGCTGGTTCTGGGCAGAGGGCAGGCAGAATGCTCTCTCTCTACCCCCTCAATCTGACAGCGGTGGGATTCCATCGGGAAAGGACACCATTGTCTGGGGGTTTCACACTGACTCCTGTACAGTCGGATTTAACGCACCACCCAATTATTTACAGAGCGCACCGGTCCCAGCATTTGTCCAAGTCGCAATTCTCACCCACTGCTTGCTCCAACCGAGACCCCCTCCCCAACTTTCAAAGTCCACTCAATGAATGAAAAGCAGAGGGACCAGAATCGATTATCAAATCAACTTTCAGAGTATAAACCCAAAATCTGCGGATGCTGTAATCTGAAACAAAGACAGAAAATGCTGGAAAATCTCAGCAGGTCTGACAGCATCTGAGAGAAGAATAGAACCAAAGTTTCGAGTGGTAGAGCTCTGCCGAAGGGTCATCTAGACTTGAAACGTTGGCTCTACTCTCCACAGATGCTGTCAGACCTGCTGAGATTTTTCCAGCATTTTTCTGTTTTTGATTTCCTGCATACTATTCTTCTGGGCTTGAAGCGATGGTTCTAGGGTCTGTGTTTGGGAAGGTGATAGTTCTAGACTCTGGGTTTGGGGTGATGGTTCTCCACTCTGGGTTTGAGGCAATGGTTCTGGGTTGGGGTGATTGTTCTGGACTCTGGATTTGAGGTGATGGTTCTGGACTCTGGGTTTGGGGTGATGGTTCTGGACTCTGGATTTGAGGTGATGGTTCTGGACTCTGGGTTTGAGGTGATGGTTCTGGACTCTGGGTTTGGGGTGATGTTCTCCACTCTGGCTTTGAGGCGATGGTTCTGGACTCTGGGTTTGGGGTGATGGTTCTGGTCTCTGGATTTGAGGTGACCGTTCTGTACTCTGGGTTTGGGGTGATGGTTCTGGACTCTGGGTTTGGGGTGATGGTTCTAGGCTCTTAGTTTGTGGTGATGGTTCTAGACTCTGGATTTGAGATGATGGTTCTGGACTCTGGGTTTGAGGTGATGGTTCTAGATTCTAGGTTTGGGGTGAAGGTTCTAGGCTCTCAGTTTGTGGTGATGATTCTATACTCTGGGTTTGGGGAGGGGATGTTTGGTTTGTTAGATTCTACTTGAATGAAAGTTGTGCTTTTGTTTGGTGAAATGTTCTTTGTTCCAAATGTAACTAACTGGGTATCAGTGAGACCCTCTCCTCCTGCACACTCACACTGGGGGTGAAACTGGCACTCGTGTTTGGTTGCCAACTCTCCAGGATTGCCCTGGAATCTCCAGGTGTTAAAGATTATAGCGATCAAAAGCCGAGAAAGAGAAATGAGAGAGACATTAAAGAGTTTAAAAAAAAAGTGATATAGATATAGGAATGAAGTTAAAAGGCCTGATGATTGTTGCCTGTCAATCAGTTGTATTCACTTTCCTATTGTTTGTGTATCAAGAGGCTGGGTGTGTACACTGACCAATGGCAGGGAGAGTGGGGCGGGGGTTTAATCTGATGAAACTTCCCGGAATCCATTCAGCCAGAGTTGGCGACTGAACCAATTTTGCACCCAGTGACTGACCCGCACGGAGGGCTCGGAATCCGGCTTATCTCTGAGACTCTGGCTGGCTTCTGAGTCAATGCGGAAAGTCTGTGCTCTGAATAAACTATTGGCTGTAATTCTCTGACTTTTTAACTCTGCCCATTGGTAAATAAGATTGGAAATATGTTTAAACTCGGCCTGTGATCAAAAGCAGATTCATTATTGATTTCCCAGTTTAATGAGGGTGGGAACAAGATTCACATTAACACAACCAGTCTGAGTGTGCTGGCGTTTCTCAGTCTTTGTGCTGTGATATTAAAGTCTGCCCGTACTGTGCAGGGAGAATCGCTAAAGTGTTTATTCACACTGTGTGCTTGCTCATTGCAGGCGCTCCTTAGGAGAATCCTCTGCCCATTCCTGGCGGGAGCTGCAGTCAGATCCCAGCTCTGCTCCAGTTTAGTGTACAATCAGCAGCTCAGAGAGAGAGAGAGGGGGGAGCATTGTCTGGGGTTGCCTCTCTCTACACCTTCACTGATGCTTATGGCATTCTGCCATTTGTATAAAGCTGAACAGTGCCTTGCGCTTAAGTTTTAACATTTGAATTAAAGGTGCGATTTGATCCCACACAATCGCAGTATTGATCTGAGCACACCCCCATTATGGACGGTCCTCCTGTCAGCCAGTGGTACACACGCGAAGGCGGATTTTGGGTGTGATGTCTTATCCAGTCGAGCAGTCCACGGGGTTAATGACTTGTGAGGAAGCCAGCTTTTGGCTGTTGGAGTAGCGGTCTCTGGGCTGGGAGGGGGAATGAATGAAGAAAATTGGATGTGTGGAGAGTGGGGCTGAGCTTTATTTGGATGTTGTTCCCCATCCTAAAGGTGTGGATTGGCCATGGTAAATTGACCCTTAGTGTCAGGGGGACTAGCAGGGTAAATATCTGGGGTTACGGGGATAGGGCATGGATGGGATTGTGGTTGGTGCAGACTTGATGGGCCAGATGGCCTCCTTCTGCACTGTCGGGATTCTATGATTCTCTGTAATCAGATTGGTCACAGAACAGAACATGATAGAAGTGTCCAAAAATGGAAAACAAAACCAGTCTCACTGAGTTTTAATCCATTTTAAGTAGTTGTGTGGAATGGAATTATTTACATTCCAAAAAAAACCCTTCTATAATTCCCCCCACACACATTGTCTAAATTAGTTATTTTGATGTGGGTGGCACTGGCAAGGCTGACACTTATTGTGAAGCTCAGTGCCCCATGGGAAAGTGGTGGTGAGATGCCCTCTTGAATCACTATAGTCTGATACACAGTGATGTCAATCTGTCTAGAGCCTCTTGCAGGCATCTTGATGGAAATAACTAATGCTCTTCATGGTACTAACAGAAACGCCATGCTGCTTAGTGTGTGGAATACATGGGGACTTAAACTGATATCTCTTTAACTGGGGCTACCACTAGTTGATGGGTGGTGATTTGTGTACACTCCCCTTACTCGTGTATATTGTGGGGTTGGCTTGATAGTACTTAACACTGTAATCAGCGACTGGAAGCTGTAATGTGGGTTTCACTCAGATCTCCCTTTGCATGCACTGTTTGCATACCTCAGTTAAATTCAGCCAAGGCAGACAGCCTAACAGTGCCTAAACATTTCATCTAACTGCAGGCATAGGAAGCTGCAAAGTGCATTTTATACTTGGCTGCAGATTGTAATACAATCACCAGGTCAGCACTCTGATCTCCCGATTAACATCACACAACTAGTGTAGAGTGTTTTACAGGGCAACACACCCAGGAACAGGTCTGTATCTGGGTCATGCTGTCTTTCTGGGTCAACCCCAGGACCTCAAATAACGCATTGATCTCTGATCAAAATGCCTTTTACATTTCTCAAGTTGTTCCATTGAGGATTTATCCAGAAATGAGCATTAAAAATTACCCTTTAAAATCTGTAAACTCATGAATTTTGTAGCAAGATAACCAGTGAGTACAAAATCAATGCACCAAATGCCTACCTTTAAGGGAATGCCCAGCTTCATCGGGAAAGAGGGCTGTAGGTTGTAAACTTCAAAATGTGAAAGTATGTGCGAGTGTGTGTTTGCAGCTATGAGTTTGTTGATACATGTTCCTGATTAAAAACAGTACTGACAAAATTCATTAAAAGGACAGGAAGGCTTGCAATCATACAACATTTTACAGAAACATCCCCAAAACACTTCACATCCAGTGAATAACACTTTGAGTGTGAATTACAGGAGCAACATTGGCTGGGACACTGGGAGAATTCCTTGCCCAAAGATCATGAACATCAATTTTCCTAAGCTCAGCGTTTGTCTGGGTGCTCCAGTTTCCTCCCACAGTCCTGGGTGGGATTGTTGTCAGTGCAGGCTCGATGGGCCAAATGGCCTCCTTCTGCACTCTAGGGATTCTATGATTAAAAATGGAATCATATCTTTTAAGGAGGTAACCAAGAGTGTTGATGAGAGTAACACATTTGATGTGGTCTATATGGATGTTAGCAATGACTTTCAATAAGGTCCCTCATGGAAGACTAGTCAAGAAAGCAAGGGCCCATGGGATCCAGACCTGGCTGAGAGGCAAGATGTGGAGTTGCCGGCGTTGGACTGGGGTAAACACAGTAAGAAGTCTCACAACACCAAGGTAAAGTCCAACAGGTTTATTTGGTAGCACAAGCCACATAGATTTCGGAGCACTGCCCCTTCATCAGGTGAGTGGGATTTCATCAGGTGAGTGAAATCCCACTCACCTGATGAAGGGGCAGTGCTCTGAAAGCTAGTGGCTTGTGCTACCAAATAAACCTGTTGGACTTTAACCTGGTGTTGTGAGACTTCTTACTGAGAGGCAGGAAGCAGAGGGTGATGGTTTCTGTGACTGGATGTTTGTTTCCAGTGGGGTTCCGCAGAGCTTGGTGCTAGGGCACTTGTTACTGTGATGCACTTTAATGATTTGTACTTAAATGTAGGGAGTCTGATCAAGAAGTTTGCTGATGACATTAAAAACGGTTGTAAATAGTGAGGAAGATAACCATAGACTGCAGGAGGATATCAATGGACAGGTCAGGTGGGCAGAGCAGTGGCAAATTGAATTCAAACTAGTCAAGTGTGAGGTAGTGCACTTGGGAAGGGCTAACAAGGCAAAGGGTTACGCTATGAATGGTAGGACCCTGGAAAGTACTGAAGATCAGAGGGACCTTGGAGTGCATATCCACAGATTGCTGAAGGTGACAGGGCAGGTAGATAAGTTGGTTAAGAAGGCATATGGGATATTTGCCTTTATTAGCTGAGGCATAGATTACACACTGCAACTCTATAAAACACTGGTTAGGCCACAACTGAAGTACTGTGTGCAGAGGAGATTTAACAGGGTGCTGCCTGGGCTGGAGGGTCTGAGCTATGAGGAAAGACTGGGTAGGCTGGGGCTGTTTACCTTGGAGCAGTGAAGGTTGAGAGGGGACCTGATAGAGGTAGATAGGATTATGAGGGGCATAGATAGGATGGATAAGAAGGCACTTTTTCCATTAGTAGAGGGGTCAATAACCAGGGGAAATACATTAAGGTAAGAAGTAGAAGGCTAAGAGGGGAATTGTGAAAAAACTTTTTCACCTGAAGGTGGTGTGAGTCTGGAACTGACTGCCTGAAAGGGTTGAGTCAGAATCTCTCATAACATTTAGGAAGTATTTAGATATTCACTTGTACTGCAATAACCTCCAGGGCTATGGGCCAAGCACTGGAAAATGGGATTAGTTTAGTCAGATCTTTGCTGACCAGCATGGGCACGATGGGCTAAATGGCCTCCTTCTGTGCTAAGGTTGTGGTGAACCATCTTCTTGGACCGCTGCAGTCCACGTGACCACACCTGGAATACTGTGAATAGCTTTGATCCCGTTATCTAAGGAACGATATACTGGCATTGGAGGCAGTCCAGATAAGATTAAATAGGTTAATCCTGGGTGTGGAGGGATTTTCTTATGTGGGAGGTTAAGTATATTGGGCCTGGAGTTTAGAAAAATGAGAGTTGACCTTATTGAGACAGTAAGAAGTCTCACAACACCAGGTTAAAGTCCAACAGGTTTATTTGGTAGCAAATACCATAAGCTTTCGGAGCAGAGCTCTTATTGAGACATACAGGATTCTCAGGGGCTTGATAGGGTAGATGCTGAGAGGTTGTTTCCCCGTGTGGGAGTGTCTAGGACCAGAGCGTTTAATCTCAGAGCTGGAGCTCATTTAACACAGATGGTGGAGGAAGTGCAGGCTTCAGGTGGTGGATGGGGTGTCGATCAAGATGAGGGTTGGTGCCTCAGCCTTGGATGATTGAGAGTCAAGTGAAGATTTGAATCTCTTTCAAAAGGTTGTTGACGCAGGCTCAATTGAAATGGATCAAGCTCGATTGAAGTAAATGACAGGCAGACTCACAGGGCTAAAGGGTCTATTCTTATTCGTATATACCTAAAATGTTTTGCTGATGGAATTGACTGGCTGACTCATTAGCAGGTTAAAAAATTAAAACAAAAACAGCTATTAGTCAATGTGATTTGTCTGATTTGCTCCTGAGAAGTGCTTTTGCCTGTTTTAAAATGTGTAAGTTGTTGTATTTCAGCCACTGCAGCAACTGTTTGAGTGCTACACTCAGGTTTCATTTTCTGTGGTCAAGTAAATGTTGGTAATGCTTATTTTTCTAGGAAAGCCATTTAAGTAAAACAAGCACCCAAACTTTAATCACCCAAATTTGTGAGCCAATGCGTGCCATTGAGAACTTGTCTGAGGGAAAACTCCTTCTGTTGCAATTCAACCTCTGCACTGTATTTGCACAATAGGGTTTGATCTGCCCTAATCTGTTCATTATCATTGTAATGTTTTACTTTCAAGGAGGTTATTGGGTGAGTTTCACACCCTCTTGTCACCCAATATGAGTCTGATGTTGGAAATGAAAGACAATTACAAAGATACAATCTCTGTGTCCCTGTCCAGATTGTGTGTACTGTTTTAGACCTGCTCTATTGTTTCATTTCACTCCTTCTATAGTTGTTAGCCACGACTCCCGTGCTCACTGCTTGAACTTTGTCACTGTGCTGCATTCATGTCATCTTTCAATGAGTAAACCTGCCGATTGACTGTCCTTTTGGTCAGTACCTATTACTCCCCTTTCCCCCCAGCACACACAGCTTTTGGGTGGCATGGTGGCACAGTGGTTAGCACTACTGCTTCACAGCACCAGGGACCTGGTTTCAATTCCCGGCTTGGGTCTGTGCAGAGTCTGCACGTTCTCCCCATGTCTGTGTGGGTTTCTTCTGGGAGCAAAATGGACTATTATTGAAATGGCAAAAAATTGCAGCATGCTGCTGTGCAGAGGGACCTAGTGCAGGAATCTTAAGGAGTTGGTTTGCAGGTGCAGCAGGTAATTAAGGCGGCAAATGGAATTTTGTCCTTCATTGCTAGAGGGATGTAGTTTAAAAACAGCGAGGTTATGTTGCAGCTGTATAAGGTGCTGGTGAGGCCACACCTGGAGTACTTTGTACAGTTTTGGTCTGCTTACTTGAGAGAGGATATACTGGCACTGGAGGGGGTGCAGAGGAGATTCACGAGGTTGATTCCGGAGTTGAGAGTGTTGGCTTATGAGGAGAGACTGAGTAGACTGGGGCTATACTCATTGGAATTCAGAAGAACGAGGGGAGATCTTATAGAAACATATAAGATTATGAAGGGATTAGATAAGATAGAAGCAGGGAAGTTGTTTCCACTGGCGGGTGAAACTAGAACTAGGGGGCATAGCCTCAAAATAAGGGGAAGCAGATTGAGGACTGAGTTGAGGAGGAACTTCCTCACACAAAGGGTTGTGAATCTGTGGAATTCCCTGCCCAGTGAAGCAGTTGAGGCTACCTCATTGAATGTTTTTAAGGCAAGGATAGATACATTTTTGAACAGTAAAGGAATTAAGGGTTATGGTGAGCGGGCGGCTAAGTGGAATTGAGTCCACAAAAAGATCAGCCGTGATCTTATCGAGGGGCCAGATGGCCTACTCCTGCTCCTAGTTCTTATGTTCTTATGCTCGAGTTTCCTCCCACAGTCCAAAAGACATACTGGTTAGGTGCATTGGCCATGCTAAATTCTCCCTCAGTGTACCCGAACTGGCGTCGGAGTGTGGCGACTAGGGGATTTTCACAGTAACTTCATTGCAGTGTTAATGTAAGCCTACTTGTGACATTAATAAATAAACTTTCAACTTTTCACTATGGGATGAAACCCTGGGGTTGTGATGTAAAATCGAAGTCTGTGGAGCAATATATTCTGAGACTGCATTATTCACTGACCTGCAGAGACTGTGACTTTCACATGACACATTAAAACCAAGGCTCATTAATGTTTGTGGGATCTTGCTAAATGCAAATTAGCTGTTGCATTATCTGACATTCAAATAGTGATTACATGAGGAAATACTTCATTGGCTGTAATGTGGTTTGGGATTTCTTGAGGTTGTGATAGATGTTGTGTCAGTGCAAGTCTTTCGTTCAGTCATTGCTTTAGTTGCTCGTTCTTGCTTTCAATCTTTGTTGAGCAGAAACTGGTTGGGCTGAATGGCGTGTTTCAATGCAGTAACATATGTATCTGCGTGCAGCTATTTTGAACAGCAGCTTAGTAAGAAGCGATAAAAGGCTGTTCAATTGTTGGAAGTATTGTATTACTTGTGTTACACACACTGATAGATCGGTTTGGGTGTAGTCCAATCCCAGTAAAATATCTAGGAGAGATTGCAGTTATATAATGCGTTATCATGTCCTTTGGGTGCTGTACAGCACTTTGCAACCAAAGAGTTAACTTGAACAGGGTAGATGAACGTGGTAACCGATTATCACATAGCAAAGTCCTCAAAACAGTGGTAAATGGCCAGGTCATTGTTTTGTTTTGATAGTATTGATTGCAGAATTTCTTTTGACTAGGACAAGCAATAATGTTTGCCTATGTAAGGCACTAGCAGTAGGAACATAATTAAGATATCTTGCAAAAAATGTCCTTGATCAATGAATAACATTAAAAGGTTTTCATTGCTGTTCATTGTTTATAATACAATGCCTTGTTAATACACAATTGCTCAGTTCTCTACCCCCATCGTAACTCCTCAATTTGCTCACTATTTGGACTTGTCCTGCCCTGTTTCACAGAGGAATACTGTTTTGTTCATGCAGACGCAGTGTGTACACTATTCTGAGTTCAGTGTTGGGGCGTCCCACTGAAACCCATATCTGCGTATATCTGGGGAACCTCCATTCAGCTTCCTGCACTGATCTAAAGATCTTTTACCGATCCCAGATCAGCCTGCTCCACTGGTTGTAGATCACACCTCTGGATAATTGAGACACCTCCACTCAGCCCCTTTTCTGTTAATCATTTATACTAATCCCATGCCCTGATTCTAGATTATAGCACCAGATTTTGCCTGTGTAATTAGATCATAATCTAGTATTCAGATTGCATGACAGTGATATCAAACACCACAAGGACTGATCTAACGGGGTGACTAGTGGATGTGACCTGTAGCTCCTATCTCCCCTTCGCCTAGAGGCAGCTGTGCCAATTCACAATGCATCTCATTCTTAAACAAGAACTAACCCTGTGGCCCATCTCATTCTCGTTTTTAAGAATCCCAACATTTTGCTTCAGACCTCTTCTGAGACAATTGTGTAAGTGACGCTTCCTTGTATGAGCACAAGTTGCTATTCAGACATCTATGATATCCAGATGATGGTGAATGCAGGGATACTAGTTAATTTTCCTCATAGCCTTTGGTGTTGTGTCCAATTGTACCAGCCACTGGTGCTGACTGGCTTAGTGCTTAATTAAACATAGAAACATAGAAACCCTACAGTGCAGAAGGAGGCGATTCGGCCCATCGAGTCTGCACCGACCACAATCCCACCCAGGCCCTCCCCCCACATATTTTACCCGCTAATCCCTCTAACCTACGCATCCCAGGACTCTCAGGGACAATTTTTAACCTGGCCAATCAACCTAACCCGCACATTTTTGGACTGTGGGAGGAAACCGGAGCACCCGGAGGAAACCCACGCAGACACGAGGAGAATGTGCAAACTCCACACAGACAGTGACCCGAGCCGGGAATCGAACCCGGGACCCTGGAGCTGTGAAGCAGCAGTGCTAACCACTGTGCTACCGTGCCGCCCCTATTAATTAACCTTGCACAAACAGGGGGTTTAATGCTGGGATCTTAACAGTGTGTACATTGTACTCAAATTATCCAACCAACATCACTGGGTGCAAAATTTAGTTAATTTAAGATTACAGGTGGAATTGTACTAAAACATTTCCAAGCATTTCTCAAGCAAGAAAACCAGAGAGATTCCTGCTGGGTGGTTTGGTGCAATTCAGTTTGCAACTCACCCACATTTAGAAATTGATTTGGAGCCTGGGGAGCGTCTCACTGAATTCACCCACAATTAGAAATTTTTTGGAGTGGGGACCTAAAGACACTGGCAAGGGTGACCCAATCTCCAGACAACCCGACACACACACACAACCCACGCACTGGTACCAGGAAACACCTCCCCTCCCCCTTCAGCCTCATCCCCTTTGGCTCTGCCAGGTTGTCAGAGGGCAGTATCGGGGCACTACACAACCACTTTACTGACCATCTGGGGTCTTTGATGGTGTCTGCAATCCCCTAGCTTGGCCATCACAACTGGTTTGTGGAGACCACTTGTGATTTGCACCCAGTTCCCGCTGCTCTCAAGGGTTGGAGGGAATCTCAGGAAGAAGTTTAACAACACCAGGTTAAAGTCCAACAGGTTTATTTGGTAGCAAAAGCCACAATCTCAGGAACAGGGAGAATCTGGCTCCAAATCGTCCCAGCATATTTAAATATGCTAATCTGGTTCACGCCCTCACTGGGCATGAACCAGATTGTGTGTGTGTGTGTGTGTGTGTGGGGGGGGGGGGGGGAGCTGGGAGAATACCAAGGCGGGTATTCTTGGTAGCCCCAAGAGCTAAACTGTGTTATGTCCCCTCCCCCACGATTCCCGGGCCCCAGCATGAAATGAGCCTCGGCACGCAGGGCCGGAGAATTACAGCCTAAATCTTTTTATAACCACATTTTATTTGAAGAAGATTGGAGGCCATTCGTTGGCAGGATTAGAAACTGATAGTTTGTGTTTGAGGAAAACACTTCTTGATTTTGTTTTCCCAACCTAAATACACTTATTCCGTAAGATAAAGGCAAAATACTGTGGAAGCTGCACTCTGAAACAAAAACAGAAAATGCTGGAAAAGCCCAGCAGGTCTGACAACATCTGTGGAGAGAGAATAGAGCCAATGTTTCGAGTGTTGATGACCCTTCGCCAGCAGCTCTGACAAAGGGTCATCCAGACTTGAAACGTTGGCTCTATTCTCTTTCCACAGATGCCATCAGACCTGCTGGGTGGGATTTTCCGGCCGCACACGCCCCAAGACGGAAAAATCCTGCCTGAGGTCAACGGGCCATTGCATGGTCCTGTCCCAACCGCTACGATTCCCGCGGCAGGCGGGATGGGGAAATTCCACCCACTGAGTTTCTGCAGCATTTTTTGTTTTTGTGACACTTATTCCCTCAAGTTTTGCTGATTTTGGTTCTTCAAGTATTTATCCTTTTGAATGTTACGATTGAATCTGCGTTCCAGATAATAACTCATTCAATGAAATAAATTCATATGTCACTTCTGATTCTTCTGCCAATTATCTTAAACCTGTGTCCTCTGCTTATCTACCTTTTGACAGGTTAACAGTTTTACCATGTTTGCTCTGATCAAAACCCCTCATAACTTTGAACAATTAAATCTCCCCTTAACCTTCTCTGCTTTAACGAGGAAAAAAACCCAGTGTCTCCTGGTTCTCCACATTACTGAAGGCTCCTCATCCCTGCTATCACTCTAATAAACCTCCTCTACACACCTGCACAACCCCACCAGCACCACGCCACCACCATCCAAGGCCTTGACATCCTGCCTAAAGTGTGCTGCCCAGAATTGGATTCAATACTCCAACTGGTGCTTAACCAGTCTTTTCTAAGATTTACCATAATCGGGTGCTCCAGTTTCCTCTCACAGTCCAAAGATGTGCAGGTTAGGTGCATTGGCCATGCTAAATTCTCCCTCAGTGTACCCGAACAGGCGCCAGAGTGTGGCGACTGGGGGATTTTCACAGTGACTTCATTGCAGAGTGAATGTAAGCCTACTAGTGACTAATAATTTAACTTGAACTTTGTTTCATAATGTTTAAAAAAGGAAACATGCAGTTGAAGCTTTTCTTCTTGCACTCATCAGAACAGTTTACAAGAATACCAATAATCATCAATAGCTTTTACAGCATTTCTTTGGTTTTGGTTTTTGATCTTTATTTGATTTCCAGCATCCACAATATTTTCAGCACATGCTGCTACATAACTTTGGAGCTATCTTCATGTGATAGAACTACTCTCAGTAATTTGATTTGATTTGTTACTGTCTCATGTATTGAGATACAGTGAAAAACATTGTTTCTTGCACGCTTTTCAATGTGTTCAGTTGTTCTATTCTTAATCATGGACCCAAGTAATTTCCTGACAGCAGATGTTAGGTAAACTAGTCTTCAATGCTTTGGTTCCCCGCTCTCACATTTCTTAAATAGCTCAGCGCAATGTGTCAATTTCCAATTCAAAAGAATAGTTTCAAAATAAGAGAACTTTAGAAATAGTTCGAGCACTTGCAAAGTTCTTTCACACTTGATTTAAAGTCCTATGATGGAATCTATTTGTCTTGGTGTTTGGTCAACTGGGTATCATCATATTCTTCATTACTGTTCTTTTATTTACATTAGTTTTGATGAGATCCCATCCCTGATTCAGTATTACTTTCCTGAAGATATACAAAACTCCGACCTTAGCTGTAAATACTGGTGCAGAGTAATTCGTCAAAATGGCCCCCATTTCCTTATTTTCGAATATTACCATTATAAGTTTCCAAGGGGCTCACATTGCAATTAACTGTACTTTCCTTTTAGAATTGTAAAAATGTTTGTATTCGTTTTGATATCCTTGGCAAGTTTCTTGTCACACTTCTTGTATCTCCTATTATGGGTCTTATCAGTTTTTGTTGCTCTAAGAACATAAGAAATAGAAGCAGGAGTAGTTTACGGCACGGTGACATAGTGGTAAGCACTGCTGCCTCACAGCAGCAGGGACCTGGGTTCACTTCCAGCTTCAGCTGACTGTCTGTGCGGAGTTTACACGTTCTTCCTGCTTCTGCGTGGGTTTCCTCCGGTTGCTCCAGCTTCCCCCCAAAGATGTGCAGGTTGGGTGGATTGACCATGATAAATGAATTGTATCAAAAGAACTAGGAACATTTAATATGGTGGCTGATCTCATCTAGGTCTCAACTCCACTTATCTGCCTGTTCACCATAGCCCTTCAAACCCATTCTAACAAAACACCTGTCACCTATTCCTTAAATTTACTCAAAGTCCCGGCATCCACTGCACTCTGAGGTGGTGAATTCCACAGACTGGTGACCCTTTGAGAGAGAGAAATTTTCCTCATCTCTCTTTTAAATATAGAATATAGAACAGTACAGCACAGAACAGACCCTTCGGCCCACGATGTTGTGCCGAGCTTTGTCTGAAACTCAGATCAAGCTATTTCCTCCCTATCATCCCGAAGTACTCCATGTGCCTATCCAATAGCTTCTTAAATGTTCCTAAAGTTTCTGACTCCACTATCCCTGCAGGCAGTCCATTCCACACCCCAACCACTCTGAGTAAAGAACCTACCTCGGACATCCTTCCTATATCTCCCACCATGAACCCTATAGTTATGCCCCCTAGTTACTGCTCCATTCACCCGAGGAAATAGTCTTTGAACGTTCACTCTATCTATCCCCCTCATCATCTTATAAACCTCTATCAAGTCTCCTCTCAACCTCCTCCGCTCCAAAGAGAAAAGCCCAAGTTCCCTCAACCTTTCCTCATAAGACCTACCCTCCAAACCAGGCAGCATCCTGGTAAATCTCCTTTGCACTCTTTCCAGTGTCTCCACATCCTTCTTGTAGTGAGGTGACCAGAACTGCACACAATATTCCAAATGTGGTCTCACCAAGGTCCTGTACAGTTGCAGCATAACCCCACGGCTCTTAAACTCAAAATATGCTACTCCTTATCCCAAAACAGTGACCTCTTGTTCTAGATTGTCCCAAAACAGAAAACGTCCTCTCCAAGTCTACTTTGTCAATCACTCCTTATCATCATGGACACCTCAAATTAGATTTCTTCCCATTATTCTAAACTCCAGGGAGTATGGGCCTAAATTGCCCAGTCTCTCTTCATAAGTCAAATCCCTCACCTCTGGAATTGATCTAATGAACCACCTCTGAGTTGCCTCTAATGCCACTACATCCCTCCTCAAGTAAGGGGAACAAAACTGTACACAATATTCTAAGTGCAGTCTCACTAATGCTTTGTACAGTAACAAACTAGTTTTCTGCAATTCATGACGAGGACACCCAGATCCCTCTGCACTGAAGCACTCTGAAGTTTCTCTCTATTTAGATAATTTGCCTTTGTATTTTTCTTACCAAAATGGATAACCTCACACTTTTCCACATTCAACTCCATCTGCCAAATTTTGCTTCATTCACTTAACCCATCCATATCCTTTGTAAATTTCTTATTTCATTATTGCAAATTATTATCCCACCTATTTTAGTGTCATCTGTAAATTTGGCTATGGTATCTACTATCCTTGCATCCAAATCATGAATATAAACTTGTAAAAGTTGGGGCCGAAGACCAAACCCTGTTATATCTTGCCAGTCTGAAAAAGACCCATTTATCCCAACTCTCTGCTTTCAATTGGTTAGCCTGTCCTCTATCCAAGCTAATAAATTGCCCTAATCCCATGTGAGCTAACCTTGTTATTAACCTTTTGTGTGGCACTATATCAAGTGCCTTCTGGAAGTCTAGATATACTACACCCACAAGGTCACCATTATCCACCATGTTCCTTACATCTTCAAAGAACTCAAAGCAAATTAGTCAAACATGATTTACCCTTCATAAAACCATGCTGACTGATGGATTGCATTTTGATTTTCCAACTGTTAGAACTGAATTCTAACAATTTCATAGCAACAAATGTAAAACTAACTGGTCTATAGTTTCCTACATTTTGCCTCCCTACCTTTTTGAATAAGGGTGTTATATTAGCATTTTTCCAATCCCCGGAACCATTACTGCATCCAATGAATTTTGGAATATTGTAACCAATGGATCCACTATCTCCAACACCATTTCCTTTAATAGCCTGGGATGTAGGCCATCAGGCTCTGGGGCCTTCAATCCCAATAGTTTGCTCAGTAAGTTTTCCGTCGTGATGATGATATCATCATAGAATCTCTACAGTGCAGCAGGGGCCCATTTGGCCCATCACGTCTGCACCGACAAGAATCCCACCCAGGCCGTATCCCCTCAACCCCGCATATTTACCCCGCTAAGCCCTCTAGTTCCAAGTCCCTCCCTTTCTATAGCACCTGTATTTTCTGTACTATTGGGATAATAGTCGTGTCGTCTGCCATGAAAACTGAGGCAAAATATTGATTTAGTGTCTCAGCCATTTCTATGTTTCCCACTTTTAACTCCCCAGCCTCATCTTCCAAGGAACCAGCATTCACTTTAGCTACTTCCTCCCTCTTTATATACTTATAGAAGCTTTTGCTGTCTGTTTTTATATTTTACGCTAGTTTTTTTCCGAAGTTACCATTGCTCTTTTTATTTTTTTAGTGATCCATTGTTGATTGTTAAAAACTTCCCAATCTTTGCAATACAGTATGCCTTAGTTTTTGTCTTTATGTTATCTTTAACTTTCTGGCTTAACCATGGAAGTCTTTTCCCCCTTTTGCCAACTTTCCTCCTCTCTGGAATATATTTTAGTTGAGAAGACTTGGTTGGTTCTTGCTCCAAGAATCAATCTCTAATACATTAAATGAACTCTCGTTTGAGGCTACCCTTGCAAAGTTGATTATTCCAGTCTATGTGCATATTAAAATCATGATGTGGAGATGCCGGCGTTGGACTAGGGTGAACACAGTAAGAGTTTTAACAACACCAGGTTAAAGTCCAATAGGTTTATTTGGTAGCAAATGCCATTAGCTTTCGGAGCCCTGCTCCTTCGTCAGATGGAGTGGATATCTGATCCCAAACAAGGCACAGAGACACAAAATCAATTTACAGAATACTGATCAGAATGTGAATCTTTACAGCTAATCAAGTCTTGAAGATACAGACAATGTGAGTGGAGGGAGCATTAGGCACAGGTTAAAGAAATGAATATTGTCTCCAGACAGGACAGCCAGTGAGATTCTGCAAGTCCAGGAGGCAAGCTGTGGGGGTTACCGATAGTGTGACATGAACACGAGATCCCGGTTTAGGCCGCCCTCATGTGTGCGGAACTTGGCTATCAGTTTCTGCTCAGCGGCTCTGCGCTGTCATGTGTCGTGAAGGCCGCCTTGGAGAATGCTTACCCAAAGATCAGAGACTGAATGCCCGTGACCGCTGAAGTGCTCCCCCACAAGAAGAGAACAGTCTTGCCTGGTGATTGTCGAGCGGTGTTCATTCATCCGTTGTCGTAGCGTCTGCATGGTTTCCCCAATGTACCATGCCTCGGGACATCCTTTCCTGCAGCGTATCAGCTAGACAACGTTGGCCGAGTTGCAAGAGTAGGTACCACAGGCCATCCCCACACCCCCACTTCTTGCCTTCAAACAACCGCACAACCTCAAACAAACCATTGTCTGCTGCAAACTACCCAGCCTTCAGGAGAACAGTGACCACGACACCACACAACCTTGCCACAGCAACCTCTGCAAGACGTGCTGGATCATCGACACAGATGCCATCATCTCACGTGAGAACACCATCTACCAGGTACACGGTATCTACTCTTGCAACTCGGCCAACGTTGTCTACCTGATACGCTGCAGGTAAGGATGTCCCAAGGCATGGTACATTGGGGAAACCATGCAGACGCTGCGACAACGGATGAATGAACACCGCTCGACAATCACCAGGCAAGACTGTTCTCTTCCTGTGGGGGAGCACTTCAGCGGTCACGTGCATTCACTCCTCCTGTCTTGGTTACGGGGATAGGGTGAGGAAATGGGCCTCGGTAGAATGTTCTTTCAGAGGGTCAGTCTAGACTCAATGGGCTGAATGGCATCCTTCTGCACCTTGGTGCAATATAACTTCCGTATGATCTGCCACTAACTTTTGCTTTCTGTTGACACGCAGGCTCATCACTAACCTGCACTCCAAATTTCTTTAATTTTGACTTTCTAATTTTCCAAGCAACTGAACCGGCGTCAATCCCCCCCCCCCCCCCCCCTGCCTCTTCTACCCTATTTATACGGTCTGCAAGAACACTGGTCCCAGCACAGTTCAGATGTAGGCTATCCCAATGGTGCAGCCCCTACTTTCCCCAGTACTGGTGCCAATGTTCCACAAACTGAAACCCACTTCTCCCACACCAGTCACTGAGCCACATATTCATCTCTTTAATTTTATGTACCATATGTCAATTTGCACGTGGCTCAGGTAATAATCCACAGATTATTACTTGGAGGTTCTGTTCTTTAATTTAGTGTTTAACTCCTCAAACTGCTCTACAGAACCTCCTTCCTCACTCTACCTATGTCGCTGGTACCTATATGGACCATGACCACTGGATCCTCCTCCTCCTACCGCATGTTCCGCTCCAGCCCAGAGCAGGTGTCCCAAACCCTGCCACCAAGCATGAAACACAGCCTTCTAGACTTCCAATGACCAGCTACAGAGAACAGCGTATATTGCCCTGACTATACTATCCCCCAACTATGACTACATTTGTCTTCACTCCCCCACTTGAATGATTACCTGAATGAAGGTGCTGTGGTCAGTTTGCTCATTCTCCCTACAGTTCCCACACTCATCCATAGAGAGAGCAAAAATCTGAAACTTGTTGGACAAGGACAGGGGCTGAGGTTCCTGTAACCCAACTCCTGGATCTCTCTACCTGCTTCACTCGCAGTCACACCCTCCTGTCCCTGACCATTGATAGAATTTAAGGCAGTTAATCTAAGGGTTGTGACTGACTCCTGAAATGCAGCATTCAGGTAGTGTTCCCCCTCCCTGATGTGTCTCAGTATCTGGAGTTCAGACTCTAGCTCACTAACTCTAAGCCAAAGTTCCTCGAGCAACCAACATTTCGTGCTGACGTGGTCGCTGTGAACCACAATGGGGTCTACAGCTCCCACATGTTGTAGTTACAACACATCGCCTGGCCTTGCGTCCCTGTTTTATTTAATTACGACTTATTTAATTTAGAATTTAAGTTTGTATTTACTTATGCCACTAATCTTTACTTTTTGCAGTTTAAGTTTCCCTACCTAGCCGCACTTCTCAAGTCAAAGTTAGAAGAGAGAAAGACTCACCTACTGGTCACTTACCTGTGATATCATAGATGTGTTCACTCCTCCTGTCTTGGTTACGGGGATAGTGTGAGGAAATGGGCCTAGGTAGAATGTTCTTTCAGAGGGTCAGTCTAGACTCAATGGGCTGAATGGCATCCTTCTGCACCTTAGGGTTTCTATGGAGTAAACCACACGGCCCATTGAGTCTGCTCCATATTCAATACCATCATGGCCCACTTGAGCTTTAACTCCACTTTCCTGCCCATCCCCCATATCCCGTGATTCCCTGAGAGAACAAAAATCTGTCTGTCTCAGTCAGAAATATTTTCAAAGATGATGCAACCATAATGCTCTGGGGTAGAGAATTCCAAAGATTCACAATCCCTTGAGTGAAGTTTTCTTCCCAGCTCAGTCCCAATTGATCAAACCTCTGATCCTTGGACAGTGTTCTAGATTCCCCAGCCAATGGAGGAGAATCTGTCAGTCTCGATCCTGTCAAACCCCTTCAGAATCCTGAAAGTTTCAATGAGATAACCCCCCCCCCCCCCCCCCCATTTCTCTAAACTCCAGAGAACGTAGATAAAATTTACTCAGCTTCTCATCATAGGACAATTGTCTCATCCCAGGGATCAGTTGAGTGAACCTCCACTGTGCCGCCTCCAATGCAAGAATATCCTTTCTTAATCATAGCGACCAAAATTGCATCTGTACACAGATGTGGTCTCATCAAAGCTCTGTACAATTGTAACAAGACTTCTTTACTCTTATATTCCAATCATCTTGCAGTAAAGGTCAACATGCTATTTGCCTTATAATTGCTTGCTGTCATTGTATCTTTCCTATTTGTCAGGATCTGTGTTAATGTTTGCATTTGTATATGCCTTTTCTTGTTTTATGTTGTCTTTTACCTCCTTTGTGGTTTATGACTATGTTTGTCAAGTAGAATTCATGCCCCTTGGAGGTATAAACCGATTCATATCATGGATTTTTTATTTGAATAATGGTTCTCTGTTGTTTTTCTCATTAACAGGATTTGCCCAGTTTATGGTATCATTGCAGCAAAATCTAGTAACCATTTTGTGTTTCTTCCTTTCAAATATGGTATTGAACTTACTATTCATAAAATGTTCATGCAATATGAAGTTGTTGGCTAAATCTAGCTCATTACTCATTATTAAGTCTAATATGCTTCCTGATAGTTTCTGTATGTTTCAGAGTCAATCTTGAACACACTACAGATAGTCATGATATGAAAGGTTCTTAGATATCAACCTTATACTCTTCTCCAGGATGGAACCTCACAACCCATTACATTGAACATTCACTCATTATCACCTTAAATCATTGAATCCCTGTTGTGGGTGATGAAAGCAATTGCTAACTAACAATGTCACAAAACTAGATGCACACAGAATTTATGATAAACAATCTTTGGCTGCAATAAAAGACTAGAGCCAGGATTCTCCGACCTCGCCTCAGGCTGGGATTCTCCAGTCCAGCTGCTGTGAATGGAGTTTTGGCTGAGTGTCAAATTCTCCGTTCTCTTTGGCAGTGGTGGGCAGGGCGAGCGAGATCAGAGAATCCCAGCCTAGATTTCAATACTTGTCCTGTAAACTCCGGTTAATCAATTACTCCTCTTTAGATTAGCTTAATGGGCGGAATCTTCTCTACTTTAAAGGTTTTCAACTGTTGTGATCATTTGTGCGTTCTGACCCTGTTTGTGCTGGAGGTATACCTCATGGCATGATCTGAATGGTGGTGGCCACTTAACAGGCCTCCTCTGTGTCCACTGTCTAATTAAAGTGGGTGGGCACTAGATGGATGTGGGCAGGTCAGTGGAAGGGCCTGGAGTGACTGGTTATGACTGACTAGTTGGGAGTACCACTGGGAGAGGTGGGAGCATGTCGGGCAGTGGACCTGATGTGCCCCCACCTGAATGTCCCTGTCCTCCCCAGTTGGATCCCCCACCCTCTCTAAAGCCATTTTCCAGGCAAGATTCAGTGGAGTGGGTAGGTTTGGAGGCGGGGTAGGGGTTTAATAAGGCAGCTGGACAGCAGCTGGGACTCCGACCATTGTGGGATGGTGTCAATGTCCATGTCTGCGGACTATGCGAAAGCTCTTGTCTCCATAGGGTTATTCAGCCACTTCTTCAATGGCTTTCAGGTAATGATTAAGAAGGTGGCACAGCTCTATCTTGTTAAATTCTGGATGTGTGGTCTGAACTGAGGTCAGGGCATGCAATTTTAATCTCCTTCTCTGTGAGTGCACCATTAATAGGCTCACACTGCGTATGAATCCTACCGCAGGAGCAGCACTCCTTGCGATCAATGGCTCTTTTTGTTGGTAGTTTTCTCTTGAAGGTACTGACTCCTAGTTGAAGTTGCCATCCTGTGGGGGCAGGAAGCACCTGGGTACATGACCAAACTAGTCATCATGAGCCTAATCAGCAAAGTTTCAATGGGATATTCGATCACAGGGGGCATTGCAATCAACCTTAATCCTGTCCTCACCCCAGCACTGGAATGGGATGGCTGACTCACGTCCAGCTGAGCTGAGGTCAGTTGGAGCAGTCCTGACATTAACTAACTGAGCAGCAGCTGGGAACTGACTAACCTCGCAGGGCTCCAATCCTCACTGGATGTACTCTTTCTGCTCCATTCCCCAGAAGGCTTTGTGGTTGCCACCTGAACAGAACTCAAAACAAGAGTGACGGTGGTTTTCTCTGTCTGTCTCTGGTTCAACCAAGGAATAGCCTTAATCCCTTGATAGGAAAAATATTTTAAAAGCAGAATTAGTTTTAAATAATGAGAGACTGGGGGATGTTGGTATCTATGGACACTTTGATGTCTTTCTTTCTGACTCACTGGAAAGCACGTCCAGAATTAGGAAGGCAATGGTATGTTATTCTTCATTACATAAAAATGGATTATAGGAATACAGTTATCACAATTATATAGGGTCTTGGTGCACTCATCCCTGGAATACAGTGTACAGTTTTGATCTCTGTTTTGATTACCTGAGGAAGGATATACTCATAAGTTTAAATTTATTTAAGTGTCACAAGTAGGCTTACATCAACACTGCAATGAAGTTACTATGAAAATCCCCTAGTCGCCACACTCTGACGCTTGTTCGGGTATACTGAGGGAGAATTTAGCACGGCCATTGCATCTAACCAGCATATCTTTTGGACTGTGGGAAGAAACCGGAGCACCCATAGGAAACCCACGCAGACACGGAGAGAATGTGCAGACTCCACACAGACAGTGACCCAAGTTGGCAATCGAACCCGGGTCCTTGGCGCTGTGGGGCAGCAGTGCTAACCACTCTGCAGCCCAGGGAGTGCAAGAGGGGTTCACTGGACTTAATTCTTCAAACGAGAGGGTGACCTTCTGAGAAGTAGAGTAGAGTAGGCTTGTATTCTTGAAAATCTAAGAGAATAAGATGATATGAAATTGGTAAACAATATGAAAGATAACAAATGTAACCCTATTATTTAAGAATGGAGAAATTACTGACCTGTTAACCCGACATCAGTAGCAGGAAAAATGCTAGAATCTATTATAGAAACTGAGATAACTGGACATTTTGAAAAGAATGATAATATTGGGCAGAGTCAATGTGGATTTATGAATAGGAAATATATTTGACAAAGTTATTATGAGGTTTTTTTTGGATGTAACTATCAGAATAGGTGCGGTGGAACCAATGGATGTGGTGTATTTGGATTTTCAAAAGTCTTTCAATAAGGTCTCCCACAAGTTTTGATAGGGGAATTGACAGATGTTTCTGTGACTTCAGGAGGGTGCGTTGTTCTTCCTGGTGTCAGGGTCAGGAATGTCACCGAATGGGCACCCAGAGATGGTAAGGGTCAACAGTCATGGTCCATATCAGTACTAAGAACATCTGCACAAAGATGCATGTGGTTCTGCATTTAGAATTAGGGAGCTTTGAAGAACATTAGCAAGCAGTACCTCAAAAATAATAATCTCCAGATTACTCCCCATGATATGCACAAATGAGTGCAGAAATAGAAGAATGAGATAGATGAATGCGTGGCTGGAAGGAGGGTTCTAGGTTCCTGCGGCACTGGGACTGGCTCTGGGGGAGATAAGTCAGGTCAGACAGGTTGCCCAGAGTTCCTCCAGATTTCCCAACGTTGAGTGAGCGCAGGGATTAGACATGCCTAATTTAACAGATGGCTCATTGGCCAGATTGTGGCCCCAGGAATGTCAGCAAGACAGGGAAAAGAAGTGCAAGAAGCAAGGATATGCTCCTCCAATCACAAGCTGTTCTTATCCCACGTTTCCGACTGATTGCCTCACGTGATTGGAGGAGCGTGAGTGAGCTGGGGGAGAAACAGGTTTTTAGCAGGGGTCTTGTGGGACAGTTAGAGAGAGAGAGAGAGAGTGTGCTGGGGTTGCGGGGGAGGGAGAGGCTGCTCATGAGTGAGTGTTAGGGATTGTGAGTGTCTGAGTGAGTGTGGATATCAGTGAGTGTGAGAGAGGGTGAGTAAATGTGTGTCAGGCTCATTCACAGTCTCTGGATTCTCATCCCCACACACCGGCAGATGTTCACATCCACTCATATAGTGGGTGGGTGAGTGTTTTGAGACTGGGTGTGAGCCAGACACACACACACTCCCACCCTTTCACACTCTAATGTCATCTTCATTCATTACTCTTTTAAAAATATTGTCAATTTATTGCTTTAACATGGAGTTATTCTTATTCTGCAACTTGTTTCTTTTCTTCATATTCAACTGTCTTTTAAATCTGAAATTTGCTCATTGGTCCCTTGAGGGAGAAAATTAATGGAAATGTGCCCCCCTTCCCATGCCTGGTTTAAACTAACTCACAGGGCATGGGAATCAGGAGATAATAACCAGAATGAATACAAGGCCCACAGAATAATGAGAGAGACAGATAGCCACTGGAGCAGAATAGTAAGTTAATAGGTGTGGCCAGAGTAAAGGAGAAAATGGAGTCTAAATCAGGGTTGCTGTTCATGTACGTAAAGGCACAGTGTGGTAAAATAGATTGAGTTACGGGTGTAGATTACCATGTGGTAATATGGCGTGGTTGTGATAACAGAGACGTGGCTCAAAGAAGTGTCTGTCCAGTGAGAGGGCCGAAGGGCCTGTTTCCTGTGCTGTACTGTTCTTTGAGAGGAGAGGTTCTGCTAGACCTGTTCTTGGAAATGAGGTAGACTAAGTGGATCAAATATCAGCATGAAAACATTTAGGAAATAGTGATCATTGTACAATAAGGTTTAGACTGACGATGTAAAAGGACAAAGAATAATCCAGGCCAAGAATAATTAACTGGGGAAAGCCAACTTCAATGGGGTGAGAACGGATCTTGGCGGCACGGTGGCACAATGTTTAGCACTGCTGCCTCACAGCGCCAGGGACCCAGGTTCGATTCCGACTTGGGCCACTGTCTGTGTGGAGTTTGCACGTTCTCCCCGTGTCTGTGTGGGTTTCCTCCAGGCACTCCGGTTTCCTCCCACAGTCTGAAAGATGTGCTGGTTAGGTGCATTGACCCGAACAGGCGCTGGAGTGTGGCGACTAGGGGAATTTCACAGTAACTTCATTGCAGTGTTAATGGAAGCCTTACTTGTGACTAATAAATAAACTTTTAACTTTAACTCAAAGTCAAAGGTTGGCAGGCAAAAATGATCAAGGAAGTGATATTTTGGGCACAGTCAAGGTATATTCCCTCAAAAAAGAAAGATAGGGCAAACAAATCCAGAACTACCTAGATGACAAAAGCGACAGAGATTAAGATTAAAAAAGTAAAATGTGTTCACGATAGGTTTCAGGTAGAAAGTACAATTGAAACCAGGAGGAATGCAGAAGGTTCAGAATGAAGAAGCAAAGAAGAGAAGCAAAGAGCGAGCATGAAAAGATTCTGGCAGCTCACATAAAAGGGAATGCCAGGAATGTAAATAGTAAGAGGATGATGAAAGAAGAATAGGGATGATTAAGGAGGAAGAAGGGGATTCACACATGAAACCTGGGGGAACAACTGAAGGTATTAAATTAATATTTTGCATCTGTCTCGACCAAGAACATGCTACCTAGAACAGGCCATGATAAAAGAGGAAGTAATTCATACACAAGATGGGTTTAACTTTTAAAAGGAGATATTGGATAGGTTGTCTGTACCTAAAGTTGATGTCCTTATCTGAGGAAGGATGTCCTTGCTATAGAGTGGGTACAGTGAAGGTTTACCAGGCTGATTCCTGCGATGGCAGGTCTGTCATATGAGGAGGGACTAAAGTGGTTAGGATTATATTCACTGGAGTTTAGAAGAATGGGAGGAGATCTCATACAAACTTATAACATTCCAGCAGGGTTTGACAGGGTAGATTCAGAACTAGTCCAGAACTAGTCATAGTTTAAGGATACCTTTTAGGATTGAGGTGAGGAGAAATGTCTTCACCCGGAGAGTGGTGAATCTGTGGAATTTGCTGCCACAGAAAGTAGTTGAGGCCAAAACATTGTGTGGTTTCAAGAAGAAATTAGATACAGCTCTTGGGACTAAAGGGATCAAGGGATATGGGAGAGGGGGGATCAGGATATTAAATTTTATGATCAGCTATGATCATAATGAATGATGGAGCTGAATGGCCTATTCCAATGAGGTAGACTGGATCAAATATCAGCATGAAAATATTTGGAATTGAAGGGCTGAATGGCCTACTCCTGCTTCTAGTTTCTATGTTTCTGTAAGGCACTGGGACTGGATGAGATGAATCCAAGGATACTGAGGGAATTGAGAGTGGAAATTGTGGAGGCATTGGCTGTAATTTTCCAGTTTTCCTTAAGACTCAGGGGTGGTGCCAGAGGACCACTGAATGGTCTCTTCTCAACCCTATTTCTTACGTTTGTCTGCTCCTTCTTGCTAAAAGGGTAAATTTGCGAAAGGCCTACTTGTCACAGCAAAGGTACAATACCCAATTTGGGAATACAGGTACAGAATTCCCTAAAAGTGACGTCACAGGTGGATAGGGTCGTAAAGAGTGCCTTTGGTACATTGGCCTTTATAAATCGGAGTATCGAGTATAAAAGTTGGAGTGTTATGGTAAGGTTATATAAGGCATTGGTGAGGCCGAATTTGGAGTATTGTGTACAGTTTTGGTTACCTAGTTACAGGAAGGATGTAAATAAGGTTGAAAGAGTGCAGAGAAGGTTCACAAGGATGTTGCCGGGACTTAAGAAGCTGAGTTACAGAGAGAGATTGAATAGGTTGGGACTTTATTCCCTGGAGCGTAGAAGATTGAGGGGAGATTTGATAGAGGTGTATAAGATTTTGATGGGTATAGATAGAGTGAATGCAAGCAGGCTTTTTCCGCTGAGGCTAGGGGAGAAAAAAACCAGAGGGCATGGGTTAAGGGTGAAAGGAGAAAAGTTTAAAGGGAATATTAGGGGGGGCTTCTTCACGCAGAAAGTGGTGGGAGTGTGGAATGAGCTGCTGGATAAAGTAGTAAATGCTTTTAACATTTAAGAAAAACTTGGACGGGTTCATGGATGAGAGGGGTGTGGAGGGATATGGTCCAAGTGCAGGTCAGTGGGACTAGGCAAAAAAAGGTTCGGCACAGACAAGAAGGGCCAAAAGGCCTGTTTCTGAGCTGTAATTTTCTATGGTTCTATATGGAGACATTGCTGCGCTGCTCCCCTCATCTGAATCCAATCAAACTGATGGCACAGTAACACTTTTGATTCTAATTCCTCTGCACTCCACATTAGGCTCTTAAGACTCAGGACATGTGGCATCCTTTCAGTTATCTTTCTGTGATTGTCTGGTGGGGGTGGGGGGGAGAGAGGGAGGAGGACGGAGCTGATTTTTGAAGGGTTGATGCATTGTGACATTGTGCTTTTGTCCCACTTCCTCTACGTGGTTTTGTACTTTGTTCATGAGTATCCAGGATGAGTAGAACATGTTTTTCTAATTACCGCGGATGGTACAGTACTGGTTTAATCCAGTGCAGTTATAGATTATACTAGGGCATTATTGCTTCATCCTGGTAGAGTACATAAACACTATGTTGCTTGATGAAGTACTGAGAATGACAGAACCGGAAAGGTGGTGTCAATTCAGGTCCCAGCAACCACAAAGCCACAATACAAACCTGTCCCGAATTCAGCATTAATTGGATTGAACTCAGTTCCCTCTAACCAGCAGCAAGATCGCCTGTGGTGTGGGAAACAATGGAGTGTCACACTGGTGGAGGCAGTGCTGCTGCTCTGTGCTTGAGGCTGAATCAGTGTTTGTACAAACATACAAATTAGGAGCAGGGGAAGGCTATTCGGCCCCTCGGGCCTGCGCCATTCAGTAAGATCATGGCTGATGGTCTCAACTCCACATTCCACCTACTCCTGATAACTTTTGACTCCCCTGTTAGTTAACAATATATCTACCTCTGCCTGAATATTAATTGCAGTAAGGAGTCTAACAACACCAGGTTAAAGTCCAACAGGTTTATTTGGCAACAAACGCCGCTAGCTTTCGGAGCGCTGCTCCTTCGTCAGATGGAGTGGAAATCTGCTCTCAAAACTGGGACAAAACTTGTTTTGAGAGCAGATTTCCACTCCATCTGACGAAGGAGCAGCGCTCCGAAAACTAGTGGCGTTTGCTACCAAATAAACCTGTTGGACTTTAACCTGGTGTTGTGAGACTCCTTACTGTGTTTACCCCAGTCCAACGCCGGCATTTCCACATCATGAATATTAATTGACCCTGTCTCCACTGCTCCCTGGGGAAGAGAGTTCCAAAGATTCGTGACACTGAGAGACAAATATTCTTCTCATCTCAATCTTAAATGGGGGACCCCCTATTTTTAAACTGTGTCCCCCTCGTTACAGTCTTTCCCACAAGGGGGAAACATCCTCTGAACATCCACCCGTCAAGTCCCCTCAGGATCTTATGCTTCAATAAGATCATTTCTCAATGTTTGAAACTCCGATAGATTCAGGCCCAGACTGTCCAACCTTTCCTTGTAAGATCACCCCCACCCCACCCACCCCCCCTCCTCCTCTCAGGTATCAGTCGAGTGAACCTTCTTGACATATAAATGTGCACATTGGGTTGGGAGCCATTGGTCAGTGAGGCACAGATCCACAACAGGATATGAACCATTGGGCAGTGGGAGAAATGCCGACTGACTAGAGGTAGTCTATTGCATGGACTCTTTTTGCTTTTGAGTCCTCCGTCCTACATTATGAAGATTCCATGCTCCCTCTGTATCACAAGCATTTTTCTGTATAAAAATGTCCTTAGTTCCACTCTCGGTCATGTTGCTGCTACTGCTATTTCATCACTGCAGAAAATCCTGGTCCTTACAACCATTTCATTTCCTCTTTCCCTCCACACAAGCCCCAATTACCTGGCCCTCAGTCTCCCTCTTTCTCCCCTCGACTCCAACTACCACCCTGGCTGTTCCTGGCATATTAACCAGTTCTCATTCCCTATCAGTCAAAGCTGCCTTTGCCCCTGATCTCCAATAGTTTTAAAACTAATAAACAAGTGTACAATGAAAGTGGGAAAAAAAACTCCAATTTTTTAATGCCTCTTTCTCTTCCCCTCCCTCAAATTTCTCTCAGTGGTACGAGATGATTGTTTTATTCCTGGCAAATCTAGGATAATCCTGGAAATTTGAAATCTTAGCCGGAGGCTGAATACTCAGGTCTGGGACTGCACATTGGCACAGTGGTTAGCACTGCTGCCTCAGAGCTCCAGGGACCTGGGTTTGATTCCGGCCTCGGGTGAATGTCTATGCGGAGTTTGCACAATCTCCCTGTGTCTGTGGGTTTCCTCCAGTTTCCTCCCACAGTCCGAAAGTCATGCTGGTTAGGTGCATTAGCCATGCTAAATTCTCCTCAGTGTACCCGAACAGGTGCCGGAGTGTGGCGACGAAGGGATTTTTCGCAGTAACTTCATTGCGGTGTTAATGTAAGCCTATTTGTGACACTAATAAATAAAAATTTAACCTTTACTCAGGTTGGCCTGTGACACTGCTTTCCCCCTCCCCTCTACTACCCTGCTCCTCCCCGCCCTCCCCGAATCCCTGGTCAGGAAAGACATAAGAAAACAAGATGGTGGTGGTGGGGAATGAGAGACAGTGCAGGATATTTACATGAGATTGTAACCTATTTTTGGTTTTGCTGTTAGTAAATACAATTCCTGAAAGTTTCCCAATGTTGACATATTCCAACCCTCTCCCTCTGTGAAGGCAGCATTTGATTCCTCAGCAGTCCCTTTCTTCCCTGCAGTTGCTGCTTATTCCCTTGACTGACAGTCGTGGTATTGTGAATAGCAAAAATAGAACAAAAGATTCCCAATCTGGGCGTGGACAGTATTGATGTTGGCTGATATCAAAAGACATGGGACATTTGAATGAATTACATTTGCCAATGATGATATATGACAGTGAGAGGATTCAGAAGGAAAAGAATGTAAATAAAAGACATGAAAAAAGGAAAGTAAAAGAATACCCACATTCTCCACCAATGGGCGGCACGGTGACACAGTGATTGGCATCGCTGCCTCACAGTGCCTGGGTCCCTGTATCAATTCCCGGCTTGGGTCACTGTCTGTGCAGAGTCTGCACATTCCCCCTGTGTCTGCGTGGGTTTCCTCCGGGTGCTCTGGTTTCCTTCCACACTCCAATGATGTGCAGGCTGGGTGGATTGGCCATGCTAAATTGCCCCTTAGTGTCAGGAGGACTAGCATGGGCTTACTATAGCAGAGAGAAATACATGGGGTTACTGGGTGGGATTGTTGTTGGTGCAGGCTAGATGGGCCGAATGGTCTCCTGCACTGTGGGGATTCTGTGATTTTAAGAATTGTGTCCCCTGCCTGGAGGGGGTGGGTGTGGCAGAAGTAGAAATCCATTTCAGCATGGCCCTGGAATGAATATTGGAGGAATGAAATATACAGTGGAATTAGATAATATTGATTCATTCAAATTCACATCTGATGGGGTTTTGTTCTAAAGGTAACGTTTTGGTAGATTCATTACCGACCATTTATACCGCCCATGATTATGAGGAGTGGATTAACTGGCCAGTTAATGAGGGCCACTTTCCATCGCCATTTGAATCAATTACAAAGGTTTAGCTGTATTCAGGGTGCTGGCTATCTCAGGCAGACCGAGCCGTTCAAGCAGTTTTGACACTTCATTAAAGTGCAATTATCTTAATCCTCTGCACTTAACAAAGCTCAGCATGGCCAGCTTCTTGTTAGCTAGTCCTGAACGCAGAATACATTTTATACCAAATACCAGTGTTTAGCTATGGACATTCATAGTCCTTTGAAGAGATTTTGCAGACCAAAAAATAGATGTTAACAGCCTGAACTCAAAGTTCCGATAATGCAATTACAATGCCACTTCTTTTAAAATAACTTGGCATATACTTTTCATTTAATTTTAGAAATACCAGTGATAGTGCTCACCTCCTACAGCAGTAAATTAGAATTGATAGCAACACATTCACTGTGTGTAAAATAAAATGCGTGAGTAATTTGAAACCACACATGGGGTAAGTGCAGCATATTTAAGAGTGCTATGTTATTATGCTTTCTGAAGCTCACAACCACTGGAACGTCCTTAACCTCATATCTGTTTGATCTAGACAGATTAATAGAGATTGATTAGTCAACAACTCCATTACTATCATCATTATGTAATTTTGGGGCTCATATCTAAGGAAGGATGTGCTGGCCTTGGAGAGGGTCCAGAGGATGTTCTCGAGATGATCCTGGATAGAGTGGACGTGGGGAAGATGTTTCCATTAGTAGGAGAGACTAGGATCCAAGGGCACAGCCTCAGGGTAAAGCTACGGTACTTTAGAACTGAGATGAGGAGGAGTTTCTTCAGCCAGAGGGTGATGAATCTGTTGAATTCATTGCCACAGTGGAGGCCGGGTCATTGAGTGTATTTAAGACTAAGATAGATCGGTTCTTAATCGGTAAGAGGATCAAAGGTTACAGGGAAAAGGCGGGAGAATGGGGTTGAGAAACATATTAGCCATGATTGAATGGCGGAGCAGACTCGATGGGCCAAATGGCCTAATTCTGCTCCTATATCTTATGGTCTTACATCGTGCGACTACCAAATTGTTACGTGAACATGTTGGAACTTGGTCTTTCATTTATTGACCAATAGAAGATCAGTTATGGTGAGTTCCAATACAAGGCTTGTCCTATATTCGGACAAATATTCACCTTTGATGGTATTCACTGACTGAATTCTCTGGTTAAAATTAAAAAGGCTTCAAAATTAAAAAACCCTTCCCAGTTTTCTCCCCATTCTCCTGACTGAAGCTGGGCTCAGTTCCAAGGCAATCTTCCCTATCCATTATGTGTAAACTAGTGCTGGGAGGCCAGTTCACAGCCAAGCCTGGTTTTGTCCTCACTCAATCTCAGTACACTCTCACCAGGCAGCAGAGGGTTGCTGGATGGTAATCAGGGCTGGGGGTCCTGGATGAATTTCCTTTCTCCCTTCTGTGACCCAGAGATCTGTCACAGCGTCCCAGCTGCTGCCTTGGCTGAGATCAGATCACACAACCAAGAGACAAGTTTCCCAATCTATAGGGCTTAGGGTCTCACTGGGTGCTCGTGCACATGGTGATTTTCAATTGAGGACACTTGCCTTTGTGATTATTGAAGTTCTTGAGAGTATGCAGTCTCAGTGTATAATTACAGCCATTTGAGAGTTGTTACAGTGTTATACATTGTTGTTACACAAAGTATGTAGAAAGAATGTAGACAACCAAATAGTCTTTCCTCCTGACCATTGCAAAGTTTTACTTGGCTACCAATGTGGTTCTGGTGGTCAATTGGCCAGGCCAGAAGCCTAGCCTTCAATGTGCTCAAATATCATTCGCAGATATCTGCTGGTGTCATTGTCAACATTGTTTTCAGACGTGGGGGTGGGTGGGAGATGCTTAGTCATTGGGCACCAATCAATGAGATGGGTTCTACTTATCCACAAGGATATTTGTGTCATTGTGAAGTATTCATGTTTAGCTGTGACTGCTGGATATTCCTCCTCACCTGAGTCAGAGAATCAGAGGTTCAAATCCCACTACAGAGACCTGAACCCAGAAATTAGGTTGACATTCCTGTGCAGTACTGAGGGACAGTCAATGCTGCTAATTTTTCCCACAGTATAGAAGGAGGCCATTTGGCCCATCAAGTCTGCACCAACTCTCTGACAGAGTATTCTACCCAGACTCTCTCCCCTGCCCTATCCCCATAACCCAACACATTGACCATGGTTAATCCCCTAATTTACACATCTTGGGAGATTAAGGGGCAATTATATCATGGCCAATCCAACTAACCTGCAAATCTTTGGAGTGTGGCAGAAAACTGGAGACCTGGAGGAAACCCACAGGGACACGGGGAACATGTAAACTCCACACAGTCACCCAAGGCCGGAATTGAACCCGGGTCCTTGGCGCTGTGAGGCAGCAGTGCTAACCACTGTGCCACTGTGCTGCTCTTTTATGTTGTGGCATTAAACTGAGAGCCAGCTTGCTCTCTTGGGTAGTTATAAAAGATCCTATAGCACTTTCAAAGAAGAATCATGGAGTTCTCGCTGGCATTGGGGCTGATGCCAATCTGCCTTGCTCTCTATCTACTTACTGTTTGTGGGATCTTACTGTGCATAAAGTGCTGCTGCATTGTATCAGCGACAACACTTTAGAAGAAATTATTTGACAGTGAAATGTTTTGGGGCCTCCTGCAGTTGTGAAAAGTGTTATATAAATGCAAATACTCCTGGTTTGATTATTTTTTTGATACGTTTATTGAAAATTTTCTCATATTTTACATAGCAAACAAATACAGATACAGATCCCCACAGTGCTTGTGTGTACAGCCCAACCCAACTGGGCACAGGGCTCCGCGTGGCCAGAGGACAAGCCCCTGGTACCCCCGGCACCCATCCTGCCCAAGTCCCGTCGAATTGCACTGGTAATGATGGTGATAATATAAAAACAAAAAGACAGAGGAACACTGCTGGAGAACCAACTGAGTGCCCAAACAGCCCAGGCTATAAACTAGAGAGCGGAGAAAAGAAATAGAAAAAGAGAGAAGAGTGACAGCGAAGGAGAGAGAGAAGAAAGAGATTGAGATGAAAACAGAAAAGTTGTTGTGTTGGTGCCCACACCTCGGCAGGGTGGGCAGGCGTACTCAGGTAGAGGGCCAGGACACATCCACCAATCGGGGGAGGGGGGGGGGGGTTCTGTGGGAGCACCCGGGGTCGTGGGGGCCATCAGGTATCTACTCACCCGACTCCAACTGCAGTGTCCCAACCTGCGCTATAAATGGTCTTATAGAACCTGATGTGGAGATGCCGGCGTTAGACTGGGGTAAACACAGTAAGAAGTCTCACAACACCAGATTAAAGTAGCAAATACCATAAGCTTTCGGAGCGCTGCCCCTTCGTCAGATGGAGTGGATATCTTATAGAACCTAGCAGTGGACCCATGTAGCGTGCACCTCATCTTCTCCAGCTTAATGGTATCTACCACCTGAGGATAGCAAATGTCCCCTTGTTCAAAAAGGGGAGTAGGGACAACCCTGGTAATTATAGACCGGTGAGCCTTACTTCTGTTGTGGGCAAAGTATTGGAAAGGATTATAAGAGATAGGATTTATAATCACCTGGAAAGGAATAATTTGATTAGGGATAGTCAGCACGGTTTTGTGAAGGGTCGTGCCTCACAAATCTTATTGAGTTCTTTGAGAAGGTGACCAAAGAGGTGGATGAGGGTAAAGCGGTTGGTGTGGTGTATATGGATTTCAGCAAAGCGTTTGATAAGGTTCCCCATGGTAAGCTTTTGCAGAAAATACGGACACATGGGATTGAGGGTGATTTAGTGGTTTGGATCAGGAATTGGCTAGCTGTAAGAAAACAAAGGGTGGTGGTTGATGGGAAATATTCATCCTGGAGTTCAGTTACTAGTGGTGTACCGCAAGGATCTGTTTTGGGGCCACTGCTGTTTGTCATTTTTATTAATGACCTGGATGAGGGCGTGGAAGGATGGATTAGTAAATTTGCGGATGACACTAAAGTCAGTGGAGTTGTAGACAGTGCGGAGGGAAGTGGCAGGTTACAGAGGGACATAGATAAGCTGCAGAGCTGGGCTGAGAGGTGGCAAATGGAGTTTAATGCGGAGAAGTGTGAGGTGATTCACTTTGGAAGGAGTAACAGGAATACAGAGTGCTGGGCTAATGGTAAGATACTTGGTAGTGTGGATGAACAGAAGGATCTGGGTGTCCATGTGCATAGATCCCTGAAAGTTGGCACCCAGGTTGATAGGGTTGTTAAGAAGGCGTACGGTGTGTTAGCTTTTATTGGTCGAGGGATTGAGTTTCGGAGCCAGGAGGTCATGTGGCAACTGTACAAAACTCTGGTGCGGCCGCATTTGGAGTATTGCATACAGTTCTGGTCGCCATATTATAGGAAAGATGTGGAAGTGTTGGAAAGGGTGCAGAGGAGATTTACCAGGATGTTGCCTGGTATGGTGGGAAAATCGTATGAGGAAAGGCTGAGGGGCTTGAGGTTGTTTTCGTTAGAGAGAAGAAGGTTAAGAGGTGACTTAATAGAGGCATACAAGATGGTCAGAGGATTAGATAGGGTGGACAGTGAGAGCCTTTTTCATCGGATGGTGATGGCTAGCACGAGGGGACATAGCTTTAAATTGAGGGGTGAGAGATATAGGACAGATGTTAGAGGTAGGTTCTTTACTCAGAGAGTAGTAAGGGCGTGGAATGCCCTGCCTGCAGCGTCAACATTAAGAGCATTCAAATGGTTATTGGATAAACATATGGACGATATTGGAATAGTGTAGATTAGATGGGCTTTAGATTGGTTCCACTGGTCGGCGCAACATCGAGTGCCGAAGGGCCTGTACTGCGCTGTAATGTTCTATGTTCTACCTCCTTCACTAACTGCCTCGGGGGTGCACCTGATTTCCACCTGAACAAGATTAGTCGTCTTGCCAGGAGTGTAGTGAAAGCCACAAAATCTGCTTGGAATTTCGGCAGCGACGGATTTAAAGGCACGACTCCAAACAGGGCAGCCTCGAGTGGGGGGTGCACTGATGTCCTGATCTAGCGTTGCTGCAATCATCTCAAATATCGATACAGTGATGGGCAACTCCAGAACATATGTAAGAGGGTGGCGGGAGCTTGCCGGCACTGTTCATAAATGGGGTTTGTGCCTGGGTACATTCTAGAGAATCTAACCCTGGCGAGATATGCTCTGTGCAGGAGTTTACATTGTATCTTGGCACATATTGAGGAGGAGTGTACTCGATGCAGCACCATGTTCCAATCCTCCTCCGAGAACTCCTCCCCCAGATCTCGTTCCCAGAAAGATTTAACCACTGATAGAGAGTTTTGTTGGGATAGAATTTGAGAATAAAGAACAGAAATGATACCACGCATAGTAATAGAAGACACTAAGAAGATGCCAATGGGAGCACGAGGTGGGAGCATCGGAAATTGGGGGTTGGCCCTACGCACAAAGTCTCGAATTTGCAACTATCTGAAAAAGTGCAATTCAGTTAAAGCAAACTTATCCACCAACTGCTGGAATGATGCAAACACGCCGTCCACATACAAGTCCCGGAATGTTCTGATCATGTGCTTGACCCATATGTTGAAGGCACCATCCAAAGCAGACGGGAAAAAACGGTTAGCCGATACTGGGGAGGCCAGTGACCAGGCCTGAAACCCAAAGTGGCGATTAAATTGCGTCCAAATTCTAAGAGTTGACTTGAGAAGTGCACTCCTAGTATACTGGGAGGGAGGAAAATTTACCGGGGAACATATCAAGGCAGCCAGGGAAGACAGAGCACAGGAGGAGGGTTCTAACTGCAGCCAACAAAGAACCTCCTGTTTCCAGCATCCGCAGTAATTTGCTTTTATAAGGAACCTCCTGTTGCCTCTTTCTCTCTGCGCCCAACACACTACTGCTCTCACATTGGCTGCCCAACAATAAAATAGAAAATTGGGCAATCCCATGCCCCCCCCCTCCCTGCCCCTCCTCCTCCCGTTTAGGACTTTGCAAGACTGTCCTCCGCATTCTTGGGTTTTTCCTATTCCAGACAAAGCTTGAAATGAGCCAATCAAGTCTGTGAAAAAAGGATTTGGGGTTGAACACCGGGATGCACTGAAAGAGATATAAAAACTTAGGTGATATGTTCACCTTCACCGCATTGAGACGGCCCACTAACGATAACAGGAGAATGGACCAATGTTTGAGGTCCTGTTCCGTCCACCCCATCTCTGGTATCTTGGAGGTGGCAGGCGCATACATAATGTTTAACAGCTTGCGAATATTCAAGCACATATGTCTATTTTTAATGAACCCAGTCTGGTCAGGTGAGATGATAGAGGGCAGAATGTCCTCCAAGCGAATGGCCAGAATCTTGGAGATCAGTTTGAGATCCACATTCAACAATGAGATCGGTCTATAGAAGCTGCAGTTTTGCATGTCCTTTTTCTTTATAAGGATAGGCGAACTTGTTGCTTGCCTCAAAGTCTGCGGGAGACAACGGTTCTCATATGATTCATTGATCATACGCAGTAGCAGGGGAGCCAACATATCCATAAATTTTTTGTAGAATTCGATGGGGTACCCATCTAGTCCCGGACATTTCCCACTCGGCATAGTTCTGGCTGCCCTAACAATTTCTTCAACGTCGATTGGTTTCTCCAGTGCCATGGCCTGTCTCCTGTCCACCATGGGGAGATTCAGTGCCCCAAAGAACTTCTGAAAGTCCGCCTCATTGGTGGTACTCTCCGAGCTATAGAGGGTTGAGTAAAAGTCTCTAAACAGTTCATTTATTCGTTGTGGATCAATAGAGCCCCATTCGGAGTCTGCCTTTGTGGTATTAGACATTTGGTGGAGAATTGATGCAGCTGATGAGCTAGTAGCTTGCTTGCCTTGTCCCCATGCTCATAGTGTGTATACTTAGATTTAAACAGCATCTCTTCCACTTGACGTGAGGACAAGGTTTCAAACTCCGTCTGTAGTAGTAAACGTTGCTTATATACCTCTGGGGACGGGCCCGCAGCGTACGCAGCATCAACTTGGGCGATACGCCCCAGCAATTCCAATAACCTCCCACCTCTCTGTCTCGCCTCATGCACTGAATAAGATATGATCTGGCCCCTTAAATAAGCCTTCTATGTCTCCCATAAGGTAGCTGCCGGGACTTCCAGAGCATAATTTAACTCTAAGAAATCATTAATCTGGGTCAACAAAAATCTAACAAAGTCATAATCAGAGAGCAGACAAGTATTAAATCGCCAAGGCGTACGGGAACCCACCCTCCTCCTCACTACCAAGTCCATTATCAAGGGAGCACGGTCTGAGATTACAATGGTTTCATAGGAGCATCAGTGCACAGCTGGGAGCAACTTATTATTTACCAAAAAGTAATCTATACGTGAATACGTTCGGTGGACAGGTGAAAAAAAAAGAATATTCCCTACTAGTTGGGTTAAGAAACCTCCATGGTCCAACACCGCATATTCCGTGAGAAATGATTTAACAATTTCGGCCGACTTGGAAGGTACAGCGGTGCTGGGGGAGGAGCGGTCCAGGGCAGGATTCAACTAACAGTTGAAATTTCCACCCAATATCAACCGATGTGAATTCAAATCTGGAAGTAGGTGAAAAACGACCAGAAAAAGTTTTCACAGTCCCAGTTTGGGGCATATACATTGGCACCTCATATTTACCCGTGACAATGATGTATCGGTCATTTGAGTCAGAAATGTCATTGGCTATTACCAAGGGTAAAGACATGTGGATGAGGATTGCTGCCCCCCTCATCTTGGTGTGAAACGTTGAGTGAAAGCATTGACCAAGGAGGTCTCTTGGAGGAATGCAATTTGTGTACCCAGTTGTCGAAGATGTTGAAATATCTTACCGTGCTTAACCGGATGATTTAATCCACTGACATTCCAGCTAGTAAACTTGATCGCTGTGAGGTCGGAGCGTAAGGGCCTCCTAGCCTGGATCCCACATTCCTAACAGTAGCCTGGTATCCCTCCTCACTGGGGAGTCTTCCCCCAACCGCTGACATCGGTAGACACCACACCCCAGGCCCCACCCCCCACCCTCCCCACCGGCTGTGGGGAACCAACCACAAGAAAGAGAGGGTGGGCTTGAGAGGCCAAACCACACCCACAGAGAAAAAAAGATATAGCAAAAACACAAAAATACCCACACAGACCAAACCTGCAAGCACAGCCTCTGTCCCTCCCCCCGCGCCCTCCCAAACAGGGCGCCTGTGCCTCCAACACCTTCTTATCCCGGCGCCTTCACAGCACTCCGCATGGGACACGATCTCCACCTCCATTCCCATCGCCGTCACAGGTGCTATAACCTGAAAAGGTCTGTGGAAATACCTAACACTTAACCTAACAGTCGCAAAATCTATTACCCTTTCCTGGCTGACAATTCGATCCGGGTATAGCATGCAGGTTCATAAAAAACAAATATCAGTTTACATCTGCCGTGCGGTCACCCGATTCAGAAGTCTGCTCCACAAATTTCGTCGCCGCTGCCGGATTCGTGAACTTGTGCTCGGTTCCATAGTTGAGACTAATCCTCAAGCAGGCTGGAAAGCGAAGCCCAAACCTGACCTCAGGACAGTCACGCAGAAGTCGTTTGACATTAGCGAAGGCCCCCTTCCTGTTTTAATATTTTAATGGTATCAGGTTGGCTCCACACTTTGCAGAGTACATAATAATTATGGACAAGGTTAATGCTAAGATTTGAATGGAGTGATAAAGGAACTGTTTTAGATAACTGCTTGAGATTAATATTGATGTGCATAAGCATATACAGGTGGTCTATATCTATTACCTCTTTTTAAATTTACTTGTTATAAACATTTAATTTCCTCGTATCCCACACCATTGGTAAATAAAGCCTTAGTGACATAAGGCCATTTGATGCCTCCTGAGTGAGGTATTCAAGTCGGCAGTGAGGGATGAGATTCAAAGAATTTAGAAAATTCACTATGCAACCATCATTAAATCATGCAAAGCAGTATCAGTTGCACCAGCTCCTCCCTGGACGTTTTGCAGGCACTGGGAGGTTGGTATGTGAAACTCCACTGAGTATGTCTGAGCCACTGAGTACTTGGTCCTGAGCCTGAACCTGGAACCTCTGGAGTTTTTCCATGTGGCTCAACTAAACAAGAACCAACCCAGTTGTCAATTGACATTGATTATCTAGTAATGGGCAAGTTCAACTGGCAACTACACTGGGATTTAATCTTTGTGCTTCTGATTGGAAGTCTAGTACCTGTCATGATAGGAGCATAGAGGACCTAAAAGGCTTGTTTCACAAGATGCCAGAGCTAGTATTTCCCTCTGTGCCTTGCCTCCAACAAACTCTTGGATATGTGGTTCCTTCTATGCGTCTGTATGTGAAACTGGAAAATTGCAAAGGAGGCTATTTGGCCCATCTGATCATGTTGGTGTTTATATTTAACACCAGCCCAATTCCGCTCTAATGTCCTTTTCCTCTGTCCCTATATCCCTCTATTCTCTTCCCCTCTATATATACATGAAGCCTCTCCTTGTGTCAGCAAGTTCCACATTCTCACCACTGTCTAGATTTGATCTGTAAATGACTATCTTATATTCATGTCCACTTCTTCTGGACTCCCCTGCCATGTGTTTTTGTAATGATATAAAAGGGACCAGTCGCTCATAAGGGATTGTGTAAACATATTGTGGGTTCATATATTAATTTTAGGTACGTGTGTACATGGATAGAAAACTTGAAAACATCAGTGCTGCCCACAAGTTGGGAACAATTTTCTCCACATCCCTTCCAATTGAACTCCTTCATAATGTTAAATACCAATTGTTTCCCTCTTCTTTTTCTCTTTTCCTGAGAAAAGAATCGACCTGCTCAGTCTTTCCCGATAGTGACATTCTCTGAGCTACATCCTTGTAAATCCCTCCTGCACCTTCCGCAGTTCTTCAATACCTGATTCATAGTGTCAAGATCAGAACTGAAAAGAATACTTCAAGCCAAGATCAAAGGCCTCATATCCCTTGAATACTGCTGGGACTTTATAAAGGGGAACAGTTTTCAGCAAAAGGAACTGGGCAGGTATTTCCCATTCATCTCCAAGAAATGTGATAGTGTGAATCACATTGAGACACAAGGAGATTTCACTTCTGTTCGTGTGAATGACATGCCTTTCTGTGCGTCAGTTTGGTGTGGTTGGTAACCCATCCCTTTCTAAGCTAGGAGTTAGTGTAAACCTTTGGCAAGTTGTGTAATGGAGAAAGTACAGTCACAATGCACTCCTGGTTGACAAGATGTTGTATTTGACATATCAGTTCTATTCTCCAAAGTGGCAGTCCATTGCAGTACTGAGGGAGTGCTGTATTTTCAGAGGCAGCTTCCTGTAATGTTAGGCTATGTTCCAGTTTGCCTGTTCAGGTGGATGTTAAAGATCTAGAACTATTTGGAGAAGAACAGAGAGTGCTCCTGTATCCCTGGTGAGTATTCCTCCCTCCATCAAGACAGTAGGCTGGATTTTCACCCCCCCCTTCCAAACCCCAGCGACGCAGTGAGCCATTGACCACTGGCAGGATCTTCTGGTTTCACCAAAGTCTACAGCCTAATGCATGGCTCACATGGTCCTCTGCCAGGGGAATGGGAATTCCTGCCTTTGGGAAGGACTGGAGAATCCCATCTAGTGTGTGAGGAATGGTGGATACATTTCAATTTTGAGGGTGATTAAAATGCCTGCTTTAACCACACATACGTGATTCAATTCCTCTGTGCCGGGGTACTAAAAGACTACAAACTTTCTCCAGAACAGAACAGAACAGACTGAAGTTTCTTGCACAGCCCACTGCTGGAATATAAAAATATCCAGCTGCCATCTGTTTACAATATGGGTTGCAAGGACATGAGGCTGTCACAGGACCTAAGTGCAGTCAGAGTTATTATTTGGGTCCTTTTGTTAATCTGACAATAAACCTTTATTGTTTTCCCTCTCCAAGGGCTGATATCAATGTTCATAGAATCCTTACAATACAAAAGAGGCCATTCAGCCCATTGAGTCTGCACCGACTGACAGAGTATCTTACGCAGGCCCTCTCCCTCACCCTATCCAGTAACCCCACACATTTCCCATGGCTAATCTATCTAACCCACACTTGGCCAATCAACCTAACCCGCACATCTTTGGATTGTGGGAGGAAACCGGAGCACCTGGAGGAAACCCATGCAGACACGGGGAGAATGTGCAGACTCCACACAGACAGTGACCCGAGGCTGGAGTCAAACCCAGCTCTCTGGAGCTGTGAATGAATCATTTCATAGCATCCAGAAATCATCTGTCTCTTGCCAGATAAGAACATGCTGATTTTTTTATCAATGTGGATTGGTTTAAGATTAACATTTAGACATCTGTTATTGCTAAAACCTTCAGCCATCCCTTTGTTAGCTCCATACGGCACTATTTGAATACATCACTAGCTAACCTCCTATCTCCTACCCTTCACAAACATAAGCAGATCCAAAACTCTGCTATCCCTATCCTGTTTAACTATCATCCCTGTGCTCACTGACTTACAAGTAATGTGTTGGTTTTAAAATTCTCTCCCTTCTTTTGAAACCCCTGTGGTTTCATCCCTCCCTATCTTTGTAACCTCCTCCAGCCCCACTGCCCTCTGAAATGCTCCAAGTTTGGCCTCATCGCCAATTTTAATCGCTCCACCATTGATGGCAGTGTTCTTAGCTGTCAAAGCTCTGGAATTCTTGCCCTAAATCTCTCCATCATTCACCTTTCATTCCTCTTTGCTCCTCTGGATCTACATCTGGCCAAGCGTGGCCATCTGCTGTAGTCTCTCCTTATGTGGCTGGGTGTCAAATTTCCTGCAATAATGCTCCTGTGGTATGCCTAGGGACATTCTGCTGTGTTACAGATCCTTTATAAATGGAAGTTATTGCTGGTCCATTTGATTTTTCATATTTAGTAGGTGTTCTTGTAGTAGTGAATTAGTGGCAGATGCTAACCTATCCCTTAATGGAATTGGCTCTGCTTGTTTGGTGCTGGTGTTGCATTCCAGCTTTTGAAAGGTTTAGCAGTCTGGGAACTCAATTGCATAAAAGAACCATAATACCATCAGCCAGCCTGCCTAAGCTGAAATCTTTGCATAGTTGAGTTTGCACTGGTATAATCCAATATCTTTCGAATTTGATGATATCTCTAACACTGCATGTTGAACGTGCTGTTAAATTGGTATGTCATGTATACTTAATTCAGACTCCTTCCCTATCTCCATTAAATGGTGCACACTCTCCGTTTCCTACAAGCCAATGTATTTGGCAACATGCTGAATATGTGTGCAGCCCATTGCTGGAGTATAAAAATACCTACCTGCCATCTGTTTACAATATGGGTTTCAAGGACATGAGGCTGCTCACTCTGTCTGGCTGCTACAGGACCTAAGTGCAGCCAGAGTTATTATTTGTGCCCTTTGTTAATCTGCCAGCTAACCTTTGTTGTTTTTCTTTTCCAAGGGCCGATATCAATGTCCAAAAGCACAGCGCTGTCTGCACTGTCCTACCAGAAGGACAGTTTGACTGGGGGAGTCACCAACCCCAATGAAGTGTTTTGTTCAGTCCCTGGTCGACTCTCACTCCTGAGTTCTACATCCAAGTACAAGGTGACAGTGGCGGAGGTCCAGAGGCGCTTGTCTCCTCCTGAGTGTCTGAATGCATCGCTTCTCGGGGGAGTCCTGCGAAGGTGGGTGGAGAACAAAGCTGACTGTTAATTTTTTGGGGGGGACAGGAGAGAGGGGTGTTTTATAATAATGTACTTTAAGATTGAGATCCTGCAAATAATAGAAGCTAGTAAATGTGTGAACGTGGATTGGATTGCCAATATCTCTCAAACAAATTAGTTTGGAACTCATTCAGTAAGTTGCTTTCATTGGAGTTTAATAACTATTTTACAAAGAGGAAAGCAAGATCTTGCATTTATAAAACACCTTTTATGACTCAGTAATTCCCAAACCATTTTACAGCTAATTATGTGTTTTTAAAATGTAGCTGCTGTCACGATGTCAGAAACATGGCCGACAACTTGGGCACAGTAAGCTCTCACAAACAGCAGTGTCATAAATGACAGGATGACTTGTTTTATTATATAAGAACAGAAAATGCTGAGAATACTCAGTAGACCGGGCAAGGTTAGTGGAGGGGAAAATGGAGTTAATGAGTGGAATCTTGCTGAGGTGTTGGTAGTCCTGTCTGTCGCCTGCAGAGCCAGCAAGAGACCTGCACGGCCTCATTTTGAGAGGGCCTATTGAAGCAGGCACCAATCAGGCCGAGGCATGGGCAGCGGTGAATTCAGCAGCAGCCCTTACTCTGGGATCAGGACCCCAGGGGCAGAAACCTCACCTACAGAGAGCTGCCAGCCAATCAGAAGCTGCTCAGCAGCACCACATGGGAGGCCAGGGCTGCTGCCTGAAGACACCTGCTGGAGCTCCAGGATCATTCGGCAACCCATTCCATAGGTAAGTAATGTGGGACCGGCCACTAGGTATTGGTGGTGGGATGAGGCCCTTGTCAATGGTCATTAATTGACCACTTAAGGGGCTCAATTTGTGGCAGGGCAAGAATGTTGATCATGGGCTTCCTACCCAATACCTAATTCTGGTGAAGGCAGGAAGGTTTGTACCCTTCCTCCCTCCATGCTCACCACCAGCCAGATTCCACCCATCCACATTGATGACCTTCTGTTGGAATACAGAGATGTAAATTCGAAACAAGTACAGAGGTGGGGGGCGGGGAAACAAAGGAAAGGTCTGTGATAGGTGGAAGGCAGGAGATATGAAATGACAAAAGGGATGTTGGTACAAAGCAAAAGGAGGTGGAAAGGAGACAAATATAGAAACAAAAGATGTGTCGAGAGGAGGCGTAAATGGGAAAAGCAGAATCGTTTCCAAAAATGGGGCGGCATGGTGGCACAGTGGTTAACACTGCTGCCTCACAGCGCCAAGAACCCGGTTTGATTCCTGGCTTGGCTCACTGTCTGTGTGGAGTTTGCACATTCTCCCCATGTCTGTGTGGGTTTCCTCCGGGTGCTCCAGTTTCCTCCCACATTCCAAAGATATGCGGGTTAGGTGGATTGGCCATGCTAAATTGACCTTTCGTGTCAGGGGGACTATCAAGGTGAATATTGGATTATCAAGGTAAATATATGGGGCTATGGAGATAGGACCTGGGTGGGATTGTTGTTGGTGCAGGCTCGATGGGCCGAATGGCCTCCTCCTGCACTGTAGGGATAAAAAAAAAATAACTGCTGTAGGCAAAGTGGCAGCATAAGTGATGATCTGAAAAGATTGGGTCCAGAAGGCTGTAAAATGGCTGCCCTTGTTCCTTAAGCTTCATTTCCAGTGAAGGAGACTGAGAACAGAGATGTGAAATCAGGAGTGCAGTGGAGAAAAAACTGACAGGAAAGTAGAAGATCAGAGCCACCATTATTGTGTCACGCAGACTGAACCGATGTGCTCCAGAAAGCAGCCAGCCAATCTGTGTCTGCTCTCCCTAAGGTGGAGACCACGTTTTGAGCAGAAAATACACTACACCATCCTGAAAGAAGCACAAGTGAATCACTGCTTCATCTGGAGGGAGGGTTTGGGGTCGGAAGGGCTGAAGTAAAAGAGCAGGTGCTGCCTTTCTTGTAGTTCAACGGGAAGGTAACTGGCTGGGGGAATGAATTTTGGGGATGATTGAAGACAATTGATGATTGCCCTGGGGTGGCATGGTGGCACAGTGGTTAGCACTGCTGCTTTACAACGCCATAGACCCGGGTTCGATTCCCGGCTTGGGTCACTGTCTGTGTAGAGTTTGCACATTCTCCCTGTGTCTGTGTGGGTTTCGTCCGGGTGCTCCGGTTTTCTCCCACAGTCCAAGGATGTGTGGGTTAGGTGGATTGGCCATGCTAAATTGTCCCTTGGTGTTAGAGGATTAGCAGGGTAAATAAGTTGGGTTATGGGGAGAGGGCCTGGGTGGGATTGTGGTCGGTGCAGATTCGATGGACCGAATGGCCTCCTTCTGCACTGTAGGAATTCTGTGGATTCTAAGAGTGGACCAGGGGGTCATGGAGGGAGTGGTCCCTCCGGAATGATGGAAAGGGAGGGGAAGGGGACAGAGCTTTGTGGTGGCATCATGTTGGAGATTGGAGATGGTGGCAGGCGATCTGCTGAATGTGGAGGCTGGTGGGTGGGAAGTGAGGACAAAGGGAACTTGATTGTGCTTCTGGGAGGCAGGGAGGGAGAGGAATGGAAGGCATGTAAGCAGGAGCGCAATGGATGCAGTTGAGGACCCTGTCAATCACAATGTATGGGCATCTCGGATCAGGAAGCTGTGGTGTAGAAATTGGCATTGCCAAAACCTACGTGAGAGAGAAACTTGGAAGGTGTTTGAAATCATTTTTCGTGATTTTTGGTTGAGAGATAAATATTAGTTAGAACCGGGATATTTTACATCTGTTTGAAAGAAGATATCTTTGACAGTGCACCACGCTGTTGGTCCTGTAAAGTTTAAAGTTTATTTATTGTCACAAGTAGGCTTACATTAACACTGCAATGAAGTTACTGTGAAAATCCCCTAGTTGTCACACTCCGGCACCTGTTCGGTTACACTGAGGGAGAATTTAGCATGATCAACCAGCACGTCTTTTGGAATGTGGGAGGAAACTGGATCACCTGGAGGAAACCCATGCAGACATGGGGAGAACGTGCAGACTCCACACAGACAGTGACCCAAGCCGGCAATTGAACAGAGGTCCCTGGCGCTGTGAGGCAGCAGCGCTAACCACTGTGCCACCGTGTCGCTCTTCACTGAAGTGAGAGGCTTGATTAAGGGCTGAACTCTCTGAAGTGATCAAAGAATCTTTCACAAAGCAAACCACTGCGCCTCAGTATAATTAAAGATTGTAACCAGATGCGTCAGCCCTATCACCAAGGAAAGCTTCATCATGGTGATGTTTGTTCAGGGAAGGGTATTGACCAGGGAACTTTCTGCTCTTCCCTCAATTTAATATCCTGTCCAATCTTTAATATTGCAGCACCCCTCAGTATTACTATGGCCAGTGGTCAGCATTGACCTATGATTGCTATGAATTGAGCCACAGACTGCCAATTCAAGTGCACGGTTAACTATTTTAGCCAGATTTAGGCTAGGAAGGCTGCAGCAAATGGTGACACCTGGGGACTTGGGAACAGCCCTCTGTGTAGCTAAGGTGCTGTGGACAACTCCAGACATCTGGATAATTCCCTATTTCACACTGCTTTACCAGGATAACATTTCAGAACCCACAATGCTAATCTAAGGTGACTGAGTGACTAAAAAGTGTCTACCAAAGCCCCTTGGCACTTTGAACATTTTAGTCTTCTAGACTATCTTCCTTTGGAGAACTAAGTTATGGAACATTGGTTAAATCACATTCTGGTCTCTAAAATACAAAGAGAGCATAGAGGCACTAGAGAAAGCGCAAAAAGTACTGGGGATGGTTCTCACAAAAAAATTCTAAGTGCCGAATTCACAGAAAACTAGAGAAATTCACGTTTTTTTCAGTGGGAGTTCAGACTAGAATCTCCCACACTCTGTGCACTGCAAGGGCCACCAGCATGCATGTCATTAGATTTCAGGGGCAGGACCTATTCACGCTGGAGCAGTTGAAACCAGCGGCCTCTGCGCATGCACAGTAAACCCCACCCCTTGGCACTGTCCCAGGCCCGGTGGGCAGTGCCAAGTTGTCCTCTGGGCATTGGCACTTTGCCCTTTGGTCAGTACCAGGGGGCACAGGCTGGCACTGCCAGAGTGCCCATGCCCAGGGGTCACCACACCTCCCCGCTACCCAACCCACTGGGAGGCACTGATTGTCCCCTTCACTGCAGTGGGGTTGTCCTGCTAGTTCCCTTTGGGGAACCAGTAAGTGGGGAGCTATAGTAATCTCTGCTGGGGGGAAACACTCCGGGGTGGGAAATACTAGTGGGCCCAGAGAATTCAGTCCTCGGCCTGCTAACAGCATTTAAATAGTATGAAAATACTATTTTACAGTCGGTGTCCCAGCAGATTTCTGACACCGCGCAGATGCCGCCGGAAATCTGGACAAGCACGGCACGAACGCTCACGGGAATCCCATGAATCGGCAGAGGCGCGATTCTCCTGGCCCGCTGGGCTAAAAAATTAGTGCAGCGGGATAGGAAAATTGCCTCCAATATTTGCCAGGATAATCTCAGAACTGAGAAGTTATAACTATCAGAAATTATTTAATGACTGGGACACTTTTCTCTATAAAAGAGAAGGCAGTGGGTGGCCTATTATGAATCTTTAAAATTATCCAGGTTTCAACTGGGTAGATTACAGAATCTTCCTCGGATTGTGACTCACTGTAATCCAACCAAATTGAATTTGAAATGTAATACCATGTAATGAGTAAACTGGTTAAATGTTCCTGAATCTTGACTGCCTGTGGCAATATTTACTTTTCCATGAACATTGTAGTCTGGAGCTATGGATAGTGAAGGTAGAGGCTCCAACATTCTTTCCATCACATGTGTGACCCGTGCTTAATGCCTGCCATTGGTGTGTGCTGGGAGCGTTTCAAATTCGATACTCAACCAACTAGCTGCATTATGAATGCACCTTCCTTGACCATCAAGTCTTGTGATGGGAATGAAATACGGAGTTTATGGATTGACAGCAGGAACACTACCCAGTGCACCACAAAACCTCCAAAAATTTTCATTGTGAAATGTAAATCTTCTTACAACAACATCCAAAGTCACATTGGATATTTGGCAGTAAAATTGACCTGTGCAAGTTCAATCAGCAGTGCATCCAATATCCTCTTTCTTTCTGTTGTGGAAGAGAGTGGGATGCATGGTGTAAATACGTTTTGGGCTGACAATGCACAATTTCACATTACTGCTTCTACCCAAATTCACGCCCTATGTCTGTAACTGCATAGCTCCAAATAAACCCTTATGTAGACTCTCATTTGAGGCTGAGGACTTGATTGTCCTCCACCTCAGGCCAGGAATTTTAAGATGGCAGTGTTTTCCCTGCCGCCATTCCAGGAGTTGGTGGAGAATGCACTCCCACTCATACTGTCTGCCTCGCAGCCATTTAATGCTCCAACAAACATTCATTGTCTCGATAGGGGACTTCTTCCCTTCACTCAGGAGGAAGACCCACCTCAGACAGATGCCAGCTAATCGGATTGCCCAGTAGCTCACTAGCGGCAGTGGACAAGTAGGTCTGGGACTGCAGGAAGTGCCCTGAGTCTAATTCCAGGGCATCTGTGACCAGATATGTGAAGAGTTCTCAAGCTGGGGAAGGGAGGCGAGGCACAGGGCTGTGGGCAGAAGTGAATGGAGTGTTGGTAGAGAGGCTGGGTGGGAAGGGATGACCTGCACGAGGTGTACCTTTCTTGCCGGGGGCAGAGGGGAAGCACCCAATGTTGAAAGGGGGCTGCTGATGGAGTTGCCCTGCCTGAGGTCTGAACATGGTCATTTTCACTCTTCCCCCGCCAAGCCCATGAATTCCTCCCACCAGCCTGAAAATTGAGGCTGTGTGGAAAATTTAAAATGGTCAATAATTGGCCATTTAAGGGTCTCAATTGAGGCAAGGGTAGATCAACTGACCCAGGCCTCATTTGTTGAAGCATAAAATCACGGAGAGGTCGGTCGGGCAGGCGAGAGATCGATGAGAAGGCCGACTTATCTCCCTCAGCGGGGGAATGTAAAAGTCTGTCATTACTCCGTTTTTAAAATAATACTCCATGAGCAGGCATTGGCTCCAGTGTTCCCAATATTTAGTCAGAGAAAATTTCTGCTGGGTGTCAGACAAACTAGTGTGACAATTAACAGACAGGGTCAATTATAAATGAATTTGTTGGACTTCAAGGATGAATGATCAGTCTGTAAAGCCACACTATATCTGCCCCTCAGCTTCATGTATCTGAATGAACCAAGCCTGATCTGTCTCAGCTTTTTAATCACCCTATCTAAGCTGCTAACCTTTCACATGTTCTGTCGAGCTTTTTCAACAAATTGGCTTTAGCCAAAGTTCAGACTCCTCCAGCTACAGGCTGCTCACTACAAATTGTTCAGCATTAACAGGGGAAACTTAGTCAATCAGCACAGTCCATTCTCCAAAATGTTCAAGAGATGGTTAAAAAGGAAGGTGCTGAAATAGTGTGGCATTCACCCACAAAAACAGATCAGGACAAATTATTCATTGTAGATTCAATTCCCACGGAGGCACAAGATAGAAATGTAAAAGTCAGAAGAGGGAAAAATATTTTCAGAATTGTGAAATGAGTTACCGGGGAAGATTGTTAAACTGCACTGCGTAAGTGCTTTTGAACAGCAATTAAGTGCTGGCAAGTAAGGCTGAGATATATGAAAAGGCGAATAGGTGGGGTTGATTTAAGTGAAAGGATGAGCCTTGTCCTGCCATTGGAATTCCTCCCTTCTTATTCATTATCAGTGGGGGACTTCTGTTTAAAGGGAGCATTATGCTCAAGAAGTTTGTGTGGCATTTACAAAATTGATAGAGCAAGCAGAAAATATCAGTTTAATTACTTTTAATCTCTTGACATTTTGGAGAATTTACTATTTGAAGTTCCATGAATTCAGAGCCAGGAAAGGTTCTTGGCTGACAAAGGGTCTGAGACAATAGGGCAGGTAACATGACACTGTGGAGTAACTCAATACAGGACAGGATTAGGTGGTGTTTGCTACTGTGTTGGGTCACTTCTCATCTGTTTTGCAAATATACTTCTGTTGGTGGAGGCAGGGAGTAGGACCTGAGTACTTTGCATCGGCCTTTTCCAAAGAGAACGTTGCCATGGTTACAGTGAATGAGCGGGTTATGAGGTTTTGCAGGAGATAAAAACAGATAAAGAGCAAGTACGGGAAAGGCAGCACCTGGCAGTCCTTCAAACTGGATAAGTCACCTGGTCCAGATGAAATGCGTTCTTGGCTGCTAAGGCAATGGTAGAAATTGTGGACTTATTGGCCACAATCTTCCAATCCTCCTTGGATATCACAGAATCATTATAGAATCCCTACCGTGCAGAAGGAGGCAATTCGGCCCATCGAGCCTGCACCAACAACAATCCCACCCAGGCCCTATCCCCATAACCCCACGTATTTACCCTGCTAATCCCCCTGACACCAAGGGGCAATTTAGCATGGCCAATCCACCTAACCTGCACATCTTTGGAGTGTGGGAGGAAACCAGAACACCTGGAGGAAACCCATGCAGGCAGTGGGAGAACATACAAACTCCACGCTGTCACCCAAGGTTGGAATCGAACTTGGGTCCCTGGCGCTTTGAGGCATCCACGCTAACCACTGTGCCACCATGCCACCAGGAGGTAGTGTGATGCTCGAGGACTGGAGAATAACAAATGTTAAACCCTTGTTAAGAATGTGGAGAAGGATAAAGTTGACAAGTACAGACCAGTAAGTTTAATAGCAGCGGTGAGGGAGCATCTAGAAATAGTAATTAAGAGAAAAGTAGCAGGCAATTGAACAAGCACGGACTAATACAGGAGAGTCAGCACAGATTTATTCAGGGAAAATCATGTTTGACTTTCTTGAGATTTTTGATGAGGTAACAAAGGAAGGATTAGGGCAATGCGGTTGATATTGTGTATTTCGACTTTTCAAAAAACATTTGATAAAGTTTCATATTCGGTTTATGTGCAAATCTTTGAAGGTAGCTGAACAGCTTAATAAAGCATTTAGTTAAATATGTGGGGGTACTGGGCTTCGCAAATAGAGTAGTTTATAAGAGAGGTAGCACAGTGGTTAGTACTGCTGCTTCACAGCTCCAGTGACCTGGGTTCGATTCCCGGCTTGGGTCACTGTCTGTGTGGAGTTTGCACATTCTCCTCGTGTCTGCGTGGGTTTCCTCCGGGTGCTCCGGTTTCCTCCCACAGTCCAAAGATGTGCGGGTTAGGTTGATTGGCCATGCTAAAATTGCCCTTAGAGTCCTGAGATGCGAAGGTTAGAGGGCTTAGTGGGTAAATATGTAGGGGTATGGGTGTAGTGCCTGGGTGGGATTGTGGTCGGTGCAGACTCGATGGGCCGAATGGCCTCTTTCTGTACTGTAGGGATTCTATGATTCTATGGTTCTATGATATGCAAAATAGAGATGTATATATCGAGGTATTGAGTACAAAAGCTAATTTACACTAAAACAGTTGTTTGGCCCCAGCTGCAGTATAGATCCCAATTCAGGGCACACACTTTAACACAGGATATGTAGGGGCTTTAGAGTTTGAAGGGATTTATTACACTGACTTCAGGGATTACAGCTATGTGAATAGACTGGTTATTATTCTTGGAGCAGAGAAAATAACATGAAGATTTGACAGAGGTGAATGTTTTAGACAAGAGAAAAATAAAGAGAAACTGTTTCCAGTGGTTGAAGGATGATAGCAAGAGCTGACAGGTTTAAGGTGATTGGCAAAAGGAAAAGAGGTGACATGAGGAAATAATTTTTATGGAGTTTACGGTTAGGATTTGCAGTACAGCGCCTGATAGTTTGCTGAGTACAGATTCAGTCATAACTTTCAAAGGGGAATTGAATATTTTGTTTGGGAATGTGGGGAAGTGCGGGGAATGGGACAAATTTGGATTGCTTTTCAAAAAGTCCAACACAGATTCAATGGGCCGAAACATAGAAACTAGAAGCAGGAGTAGGCTATTCAGCCCACCAAGCCTGCTCCGCCATTCATTTTGATCATGGCTGATCATCAAATTCAGTATCCTGATCTCGCCTTCCCCCTCTCTTACTTCATCCCTGTTAAAAGGACTCCTTCTATGTTTCACTGTTCTCTGATTCTGTGGAAATAGGGGCCAAATTCTCCGGCTGTTCACGCCGGTGGGATGCTCTGCTCCTGCTGGCAGCACACTTCCACTCACCGGTTACTTGCCGGCGTGGGGTGACGTCAGTGAGAATTCCTATTGACAGTAGTGGGACAAGAGAATCCCACCGTTAGCAAACAATGCACCACTTCCCGCCAGTGGGAAACACGTGGCTGGGAGGAATGTATATTTGTTGTAAACCATGTATTAATGCTTTAAATGTGAGCCATTGCCTGTCTACAATTTTTTAACGTTGTTCACCAATTTAAAGCAGCCAATTTCCCCCTTGTACCTTTGTAGTTTCCTTTTCTTTAGGTTGAAGATCTCGTCTCAAAATAAACTGCATCACTTTCAAATTTAATATAAGATTCATTATATCTGGTCAATCTCCCCTAAATTCTCTTTTGCAAGAAGATTATTAATTCGCCCTTAATCTTGCAGAATACTAGATCAAAAATAGCCTGTTCTCCAGCTGGTTCCTCAACCTATTGCTCGAGAAAGCTATCTCATTTACATCCCGGGAATTCACCAAACACATCATTCGAATTAATTAGGTGTAGCCAGTTTAAATGTAGGTTTACACCACCACCTTCCCCCCCTCCCCACCTCCCCTGTGTCCCCTTCCCCCCTAGCCACTCCTCCCCCCCATGATTACAGTATTACCCTTATTACATGCAATTCCAATTTTCCGATTGATCTGATACCCTACATTACCACTACAGCTTGGTGGCCTATAAATAACTCCTGTCAATGTTTGCTGCCTCTTGCAGTTTCTTACCTCCATTCAAACTAATTCTACATCTTCATCTTCGGATCTAAGATCCTCTCTCACTAATGTACTGATCTTATCCTTTATTAACAGCACTACCCCACCTTTTTTTGCCTATCCTTCCTAAATGTTGAATACCCTTGAACGTTCAGTTCCCAGCCTTGGTCACCCTGCAGCTTTTGTCCTGGGTCAATCTCTGTCAATCTAGTTGCCATGACTAAACTTATGCTCTGTGAATTTTCAGTCGATGTAATTGAAATGTTGGATGTTTTTGCTGGAGTGATTATCTTGCATTGAGTGCCCTGGCCCTGGATTCTAAATGACAATCAGCTCGAAGCTCACCGGGTTGGTGTGAATGTTAACTCTCATTGCATAGGTTGTGGGAGCCAATGACATTTTTCCACTCCATCCCCTTGGCTGATTTATGGCCATGGAAGATGCCCCACATTGCGGACTCTTAATCAGAGTGTGAATCCTTCCACTAACTCACAATGTCCTCCAATTGAGAAGATATAAGAATAAGATTGATAGAATGAGAGTCAATAGATTGGCTGGGTTATGTTAGTAGGATTTGCCCCTTCATCTGAAGTAAATTAAAGTGCTGCAGAGATTTGGCTCATGTTTTGTGAAATTCTGTGAAGTGAGTGTGGCCCAGGTTGGTGCTGGTGTAGTCAGACCAAGTGCCACCCTGGAATAATGCCGAGGTGGAGGAATCTAAGCTTGTCTCTTAATTGCCTTTATCTTGTGAAGCGCTGCACAGTTTGTATTTTAAACTCTCCAATTGTTTTACCCCAGGGCAAAGTCAAAAAATGGAGGAAGGTCGTTACGCGAGAGACTCGACAAAATAGGATTAAACCTTCCTGCTGGGAGACGGAAAGCTGCCAACGTGACCTTACTGACCTCTCTTGTCGAAGGTACATCTGTTTTCCATTTTACTCTAACTGGATTGAAAAATCGAATGTAGGCCTTAATTCGCCAGTCTCGCAGGTCCCACTCCCGCCGGCAGCGAGAATGGAGAATCTGGGGCTCAGCTAAATCTCCATTCATTGCAGCAGGACCGGAGAATCCCAGCTGTGGGCAAGGTTTGGAGAATTATGGCTGTAATCTTTTTGTGCTGTGCGGTCAACACATTGGCCAGAAGTTTCTGTTGTTTAAGCAGGCATGTGGCTGACCTGAAACTACGTTTGGGTTCTGATCGTGGCTGCTTCCGTGCCCGCCAATTGTAGGTACACAATTTGAGCAAAATTTAGGCCATTCACTGGAGATTGCTTCCTTAGGCTTGCTCCATATCAGACATCATGTTGATGGAAACCATCTTTACTGAGTTTAGTTAGGATTTGTACTGAAGTTCCAGCGAATAGTAGGCCAAGGACAATCCCAGAAATCTGTTAAAAAAGGGGCTTTTGATGGTGTTACACTGGGTGCGTTGAGGAAAATGCCCCCCACTTCCCCAAGTCAAACACATGTTGCCTAAAACATCTGAAAACAACACCAGCAAAGATTCACCAGCAAAGATTCACCAGCCAGACCAGGACATCAAATATTTAAAATTTACCAACTGCACGCTCCTCTATTTCTAAATAAACATGGGATGGGTAACCTGTAATGCGATTACCCCCAGATACTCCCCATCCAAGAAATCACCACTGGAATTCTAAACAGATCTGGGAAGTACTTGAAATTGTAACCAATATTACATGGGTTATAACTCCAAAAATAAAGAATTTCACACTCATCTGTCTGAATGTGACGTGATCATAATTTTAAGAAATTATAGCATGAGAAAGCTCATGAAGCCTGCACTTTATATGTATGTCTCTTATCATGGACTCTACACCATCCATTTATAACCTCCACCCATTCTTGTTTTTTTCAATTCATTTTTACGGGATGTGGGTGTCATTGACTGGGTCAGCATTTATTGCATATCCCTAACTGCCCTCCATTTCAGAGGGCATTTGAGAGTCAACCACATTGCTGTGCGTCTGGAGTCATGTGTAGACCAGACCAAGTAAGGACGGCAGATTTCATTCCCTAAAGGACATCAATGAACCAGATGAGTTTGTACAACAATTGACAATGGTTTCATGGTCATCATTAGACTTTTAATTCCTGATTTTTTTATTGAATTCAAATTTCACCATCTGCTGTGGCGGGATTCAAACCTGGTTCCCCACAGCATTACCCTGGGTCTCTGGATTGCTAGTCCAATGATAATCCCACTGTGCCACCCCCTCCCATACGGTGCATGTTCACATTTTTCCCTCTGAGAACAGAGTACAGAAGTGGAAGGACTCAAGAGGCTGACAGGCCCCAACCTGAATGCCCCTTTCATAGCTGTAACCATCTTTATGAGACTCAATAGGGGGTTGAGTTCTGTATAGGGGGCTCTCAGCTCACATGTACCCTGAACTCCCAGACACAAAAATCCTGCAGGATGTCAACTCAGAATCTGAGCTCGAGCTGCAGTCTGCAGTCCCTGGACTGTCTGTAGTCGGAGTTGAAGGGGGAATACCATCATGTCAAAGGCTCCCTCCAGCTTCAGAGTGGAATGTGAGTCATATTTAATAGGTATGCAGAAGCTCCCCTGTGTTTGTCATTCCACTCCCACACATTAAGCTCCATCAAGTGGGCGCATATGCCGGCAGCTTCGAGTTACTAAATCAATGCCATACTTTGCCTTTAGGTGAAGCTGTACATCTGGCTCGTGATTTTGGTTATGTGTGTGAGACAGAATTCCCCGCCAAAGCAGCTGCAGAGTACCTGACTCGACAACACATAGACCGCAGTGAGATCAGTAATCGGAAGAATATGCTACTAGCAGCAAAGTAAGTTTCACCTCCTGTTGGGATTGCTACTGAGGGGGGCATTGGGAACCTTGTCAAGGCAGAAGGCGGGAAAAAGTGGGGGCGGGGGGGGGGGGAATGAAAGGAATTACCAACAATAAAGGGAACATCAATTTATACTGCATTCCCCATGGCATGCCTCCTTCTACCAATCAGAATCCACTTACCAACCAACAGGGCTCTTCTCATGTAGTATAAATTGTTGTTTCCTTTAATATTGGTATTCTGGTAAACTGTCCTGATAAGTGTGAGATGAAAAGCTTCAACAGGATGTCTCTTTATTTCAGCAATACTCAAGTTCTATACCCCTAACAGATTATCATCACCGACAATCTGAACATTCCTTAGCTACTTCACTGGCTACCGTTTCATTTTGGTCAAGGTGTATTCTTTATAAACAGGCATGGAATACAAAATCAAGGATGCTAAGTCATAATTTTGATGCAGGGAATAAGGAGGAACTGGCAGGAGAGTTGGCAAAAATAGGAGACAGATTTAAGACAGTTGGCAAAGCAGTCAAAGGAAAGATGAAGAGGATTTGTTTTTCTTTAACAGAGTTTTTAAGATCTGCCGGAAAGGTAAACTTCAAATGTAGGTTAGATCTATACTTGTAAAGGAAATAAATGCAGAAATATGCAATACAAATAAGGGAGTGAGGCGAATTAGAAAGCTCTTTCAAAGTACTGACCTGAATGGCCTTCTGTGCTGTATGGTTCTGTGGTGAACCATCGTTGGTTCCCACTGTGGGATTGTTCTAATGTTGTTGTTGGGCTAGGGTGGGATTGATACACCTGTGGTTGTTACTGTTGTGGCACATCCCAGTCGGGCTCCGCCTCCTGGGAGAGGTATAAGACCCCCTGCTCGGGCGGGACCCCTTCAGTCTGGGATAGTGTGTTAAAGTTCTGATAGTTCCATTGTTAGTTAATAAAAGCCTTCTTTTACCGAAGCTTTGTGCCTCGTGTCCAATTGATGCGCATCAATTTTATTAACTAACATTAAACTCTCGACGGAAGAAAAAAAAAGAAAGGAGAGTATGGAGCAAATCCTAAAGCCAGAACGTCTAACGCTAGATCCACGTGCGGTGGGCGCTTCTAACACCTTCGACCACTGGCTGAAGTGTTTTGAAGATGACCAAGCAGCCTCCGCAGCGGTCACCACAGATGACGACAGACTCCGGGTCCTCCATGCGAGGGTAAGCGACACAGTTTACCTCGCGATCCGTGCGGCCACCACTTACCCGAGGGCCCTCGAGCTTTTAAAAAAGCGCTATACGAAACCTCCTAACGAGATCCACGCTCGTTACCTCCTCGCTACACGACGTCGGCAGTCAGGCGAAACCATGGAGGACTACGCCAATGAGCTCTTGCAGCTTGCCAGGGGCTGTGACTGCAAAGCTGTGTTGGCTGAGCAGTACATGTATGACCTCGCCCGAGATGCGTTTGTGGCCGGGGTCGGGTCTTCATACATCCGTCTCAAGCTGCTAGAAAAGGGAAATCTCAACCTGACCCAAGCTATGGAATTAGCTGAAATGCTTGAGGCGGCTTCGAAGAGCTTGGTCCTGTATCCAGAGGACCACGTGGAGACAACGTGGCAGTAGCAGTCGCAAATCCCTCCTCGCCCCACGGGCTCGAAGTGCAGTGTTATGGCGTGCTCCCATGTGGACCAGACGACGGCTGCAGCCCCATGCGGCCCGCGGTGCTACTTCTGCGGAGGAGCCAAACATCCACGACAAAAGTGTCCCGCTAAAGCGGTAGTCTGTACCTTATGCGGTAAAAAGGGGCATTATGCGAAGGTGTGCAGATCGATGCCCAAGAACGGCAGTGCGGCCTGTGACCCTTCGGAACGGGGATCATCACCATCGTCGTCGAAGTACTCACGGGGTTCGTCCACGTGCGAGTCCAGGACGACGCCATTGTGGTCGACGGAGTCGGAGGAGGATGACCACCAGGAGTCGCTACGTTTGGCGCCCTCACCCATGTGCGATTCATGGGGGCGGCCATTTTGGTCGACGATGACCATGAGCGACCAGCAGGGGTCCTCAGCATCGACCTCGGCTGCCTGCAGTGACGTTCAAGGACCAACGGTGGCGTCAATCACCCTGGACCAGGCTAAGCATCACAGGCTTGATTGTTCGATGATGGATATACAGGTAAATGGTCGTGCAATTTATTGTCTGTTTGACAGCGGGAGCACAGAGCTTTATTCACCCTGACACTGTGAAGAGGTGTGGACTCCAGATTCAACCTGCCAAACAGACAATCTCTATGGCATCAAGGTCCCGGTCTGTCCCTGTGCTAGGACGTTGTGTGGTAACTTTGAAAGTGCAAGGCACAATTTATGAGCGATTCAGGCTCCTTGTGTTGCCGCATCTTTGCGCACCAATTCTCCTCGGACTAAACTTTATGGTCCATATGAAGAGTGTGATCCTACAGTACGGTGGGCCACTCCCTTCGCTGACAGTGGGGGAACAGCTGCAGTCTCCAAATTGTCCAAAGCGCCCCGCCTGCAATCTTTCTACGTTAAAGATCACATCACCCTCTTTATTTCAGAATCTGGTACCAGGCTGCAAGCCCATCGCTACTAAAAGTAGGCGTTACAGCACTGAAGATCGGATCTTCATCAGATCTGAGGTTCAGCGACTCCTCAAAGAAGGGATCATATAGCCCAGTGTTAGTCCGTGGAGAGCACAGGTTGTGGTGGCCAAGAGCAGGAACAAACCCCGGATGGTCATTGATTACAGTCAGACCATTAATCGATATACGCAGCTGGATGCGTATCCCCTCCCGCGCATATCTGATATGGTCAATCAGATTGCGCAGTACCGGGTGTTCTCCACCATAGACCTTAAGTCCACCTACCACCAACTCCCCATTCGCCCAGAGGACCGACACTACACGGCCTTTGAGGCGGATGGTCGTCTGTATCAGTTCCTTAGGGTTCCATTTGGTGTCACCAATGGGGTCTCGGTCTTCCAGCGTGCTATGGACCGAATGGTGGACCAGAACAGGTTGCGGGCTACCTTCCCGTACCTGGATAATGTCACCATCTGCGGCCGTGATCAGCAGGACCATGACACAAATCTCCAGAACTTTTTACGCACTGCATCTCGCCTGAATTTGACCTACAACAGGGAGAAGTGTGTATTCCGTACACGCCGGTTAGCCATCCTGGGATACGTGGTGGAAAACGGGGTCATTGGCCCTGATCCAGACCGTATGCGCCCCCTTGCTGAACTTCCTTTGCCCGCTAGCGCAAAAGCACTGAGAAGATGCCTAGGCTTCTTCTCCTATTATGCGCAGTGGGTCCCCAACTACGCGGACAAAGCCCGTCCGCTTATTAAGTCCACGACTTTTCCACTCACGCCAGAGGCCCAATTGGCCTTCAAGGAATTGAAACACTACATCGCGAAAGCCACGATGCACGCGGTAGACGAATCCATCCCTTTTCAGGTGGAAAGCGATGCATCTGATTTCGCCCTGGCCGCCACACTAAACCAGGCGGGCAGGCCCGTCGTGTTTTTTTCCCGCACCCTCCAAGGCCCCGAAATTCGGCATTCAGCGGTGGAAAAGGAGGCCCAGGCCATGGTGGAGGCCGTCAGACACTGGCGCCATTACCTGGCGGGAAAGCGGTTCACCCTGATCACAGACCAGCGGTCCGTGGCGTTCATGTTCAACAACACGCAGAGGGGCAAGATCAAGAATGATAAGATCTTGTGGTGGAGAATTGAACTCTCCACCTATAACTACGATATCATGTATCGTCCAGGGAAACTCAATGAGCCCTCGGATGCCCTCTCGCGCGGAACATGCGCTACTACGCAGGAGGATCGCTTGAACGCCCTCCATAATGACCTGTGCCATCCTGGGGTCACTCGGCTCTACCACTTTGTCAAAGCCCGCAACCTGCCTTACTCGGTGGAGGACGTCAGGTCGGTGACAAGGAGCTGTCGGATTTGCGCGGAATGCAAACCGCACTTTTACCGACCTGACCGGGCACATTTGGTCAAGGCCACTCGCCCCTTCGAGAGGCTGAGTGTGGATTTTAAGGGCCCCCTTCCCTCAACAGATCGGAACGTGTACTTTCTGAACATAATAGATGAGTACTCCCGGTTCCCGTTTGTTGTCCCCTGCGCGGACACGTCGGCTGCCACGGTGATCAAGGCATTCCGTGATCTTTTTACCCTGTTCGGGTACCCCAGCTATATCCATAGCGACAGGGGCTCGTCGTTCATGAGTAATGACTTGAGGCAATTCCTGCTCTCATACGGGATTGCCTCTAGTAGGACCACGAGTTACAACCCTAGGGGTAATGGACAGGTGGGACGAGAGAATGCTCCAGTCTGGAAGGCTGTCCTATTGGCACTGAAGTCCAAAGGCCTTCCAGTCTCCCGTTGGCAGGAGGTCCTCCCTGATGCGCTTCACTCCATTCGCTCCCTCCTGTGTACGGCAACCAATGCTGCTCCCCACGAGAGGATGTTCTCATTCCCTCGGAAGTTGTCCTCGGGGATATCTTTACCAGCCTGGTTGACGTACCCAGGACCCGTCCTCCTGCGGCGACATGTAAGGGCCTGCAAGTCCGACCCCTTGGTCGAACCGGTCCACCTCCTCCACGCCAACCCTCAGTATGCCTATGTGGCATATCCTGACGGGCGAGAGGACACAGTCTCGATCCGAGACCTGGCGCCCGCAGGGGACATAGCAACTCCTGTCGCTCCCATACCCCCAGTGACGAATCCCTTATCCCTTATTTCTCCCCCGGACGTGGCACGGACAGCATCGGGACCAATGCTTAACAGTTTTACTCCAATGCACAGCTTGCCTGTGCCCCGAAGATCGTCGCCATCGCAGAATGTATCGGGATCCCCTGCACTACCGTTTCATCAGGGTCAACCGGCCCGTGAGTCCGTGGGAGAACAGCTGGACGCTGTTTTGGGGAGAACGCCACCGCAAGCACCTACTCCGGTGTCACCGCCGGTATTGAGGAGGTCACAATGACGGTGCGGTCCTCCAGACCGTCTGAACTTATAATCTGTTGACATTTTAGTCTGTTTTCGTACCCCGCCGGCCTTTGTTCTCAAAGGAGGGGTGAATGTGGTGAACCATCGTTGGTTCCCACTGTGGGATTGTTCTAATGTTGTTGTTGGGCTAGGGTGGAATTGATACACCTGTGGTTGTTACTGTTGTGGCACATCCCAGTCGGGCTCCGCCTCCTGGGAGAGGTATAAGCTCGGGCGGGACCCCTTCAGTCTGGGATAGTGTGTTAAAGTTCTGATAGTTCCATTGTTAGTTAATAAAAGCCTTCTTTTACCGAAGCTTTGTGCCTCGTGTCCAATTGATGCGCATCAGGTTCTATGATAAGGATTCTGAAAACTAGCACCACATGTGCTGGACATCAAGTGAAGGAACGTAGGAATTTCTGGATAAGAAATGACCACGGTGCATTTAATTCTTCCATCCTGATAGTCACATGATACAGTGACAATCATAGAAATCATAGAAACCCTACAGTGCAGAAGGAGGCCACTCAGCCCATCGGGTCTGCACCGACAACAATCCCACCCAGGCCCTATCCCCGAAACCCCACATATTTACTTTTCTAGTCGCTCTAAAATACACATCCTGGGACACTAAGGGGCAATTTAGCATGGTCAATCAACCTAACCTGCACATCTTTGGACTGTGGGAGGAAATCGGAGCACCCGGAGGAAACCCACGCAGACATGGGGAGAATGTGCAAACGTGACAACAATAGTCCAGCTGACATTCTAGAATATGACCTTGTTCTCTCAAGGGCTTCACCTTAATGGCCATCCAGCGACAGTACTCTCGACATGAGCTCATTATTTGGCTTTCTTCACAATGATTCCCACTGCAGAAATGACCGTGGTTTTTGCCCCAGTGTCACTGGTGGTTACCATGACAACCCCTGGTAGCATCGCGGTGGTGGTGATGATTGTCACCACCAAACTCTACACAGACAGTGACCCAAGCAGGGAATCAAACCCAGGAACTTGGAGCTGTGAGGCAGCAGTGCTAATCACTATGCCTAATGGATTGTTGACAAAGTTTTATTTTTATCCCATGGGATGTGGGTGTCGCTGGCTAGGCCAGCATTTATCGCCCATCCCTAATCACCCTTGAGAAGGTGGTGCTGAGTTGCCTTCTTCAACCGCTGCAGTCCATGTGGTGTAGGTACACCCACAATGCTGTTAGGGAGGGAGTTCCAGGATTTTGATCCCATGATAGTGAAAGAACAATCATATATTTCCTAGTCAGGATGCTGAGTGACTTAGAGAGGAACTTGCAGGTGATGGTGTTCCCATGTGTCTGCTGCCTTTGTCCTTCTAGATGGTAGAGGTCCTGGGTTTGGAAGGTGCTGTCTCAGAGGACCTGGTGAATTTCTGAAGTGCATCTTGTAGGTGGTGCACACGGCTGCCACTTTGCATTGGTGATGGAGGGAGTGAACATTTGGGGATGGGTGTCAATCAAATGGGCTGCTTTGTACTGGATGGTGTCAAGATTCCTGAATATTGTTGGAGTTGCATTCATCCAGGCAAGTGGAGTATATTCCACCACCTTGTACATGGTGGAGAGGCTTTGGGGAGTCAGGAGGTAAGTTACTTTCTGCAGGATTCCCAGCCTCTGACCTGCTCTTGTAGTCATGATGTGGAGATGCCGGCGTTGGACTGGGGTAAACACAGTAAGAAGTTTAACAACACCAGGTTAAAGTCCAACAGGTTTATTTGGTAGCAAAAGCCTGTTGGACTTTAACCCGGTGTTGTTAAACTTCTTACTGCTCTTGTAGCCACAGTATTTCTATGGCTAGTCCAGTTCAATTTTATTGTCAATGATAACCCTCAGAGTGTTGATAGTGGGGGATTCAGTGATGGTAATGACGTTGAATGTCAAGGGCCGATAGTTAGATTCCCTCTTGTTGGAGATGGTCACTGCCTGGCTCTTGTATCGCATGCATGCTTCTTTCCACTTGTCAGTCTAAGCCTGGATATTGTCCAGGTCTTGCTGCATTTGGACGCGGACTGCTTCAGCATCTGAGGAGTTGCAAATGGTGCTGAACGTTGTGCAATCATCAGCGAACATTCCCAATTCTGACCTTATGATGGAAGGAAGGTTATTGATGAAGCAGCTGAAGATGGTTGGGCCGAGGGAACTACCCAGCGAAATCCTGCAGTGATATCCTGGGACTGCAATGATTGACCTCCAACCACCACCACTATCTTCCTTCCAGGTTCGATTCCCGGCTTGGGTCACTGTCTGGGCAGCATAGTGGTTAGCACTGCTGCCTCACAGCGCCAGGGACCCAGGTTCGATTCCCGTCTTGGGCCACTGTCTGGGCAGCATAGTGGTTAGCACTGCTGCCTCACAATGCCAGGGACCCAGGTTCGATTCCCGCCTTGGGCCACTGTCTGTGCGGAGCCTACACGTTCTTCCCGTGTCTGTGTGGGTTTCCTCCGGGCACTCCAGTTTCCTTCCACAGTCTAAAGATGTGCAGGTTAGGTGCATTGGCCATGCTAAATTCTCCCTAAGTGTACACGAACAGGCGCTGGAGTGTGGCGACTAAGGGATTTTCACAGTAACTTCATTGCAGTGTGAATGTAAGCCTACTTGTGACTAATAAATAAACTTTAACTTTGTGGCAGGTATGACTCCAACTAGTAGAGGGTTTCCACCTGAATTCCATTGACTCCAGTTTTGTTGGGGCTCCTTGATGCCACACTCGGCCAAGGGCCATCACTCTCATCTCACTTTTGGAGTTCAGCTCTTTTTGTCCGTGTTTGAACCAAGGTCAGGAGCTGAGTGACCCTGGGAACCCAAACTGAGCAACTGTGAGTAGGTTATTGCTGAGTAAGTGCCACTTGATAGCAGAGGTGATGACCCCTTCCATCACTTTACTGATGATCAAGAGTAAACTGATGGGTTGGTAATTGGCCGGTTGGATTTGTCCAGGACAGGACATACCTGGGCAAGTTTCTTCATTACCAGGTAGATGCCAGTGTTGTTGCTGTCCTGCAAGACCTCGGAGCTCCGAAAGCTTGTGTGGCTTTTGCTACCAAATAAACCTGTTGGACTTTAACCTGGTGTTGTTAAACTTCTTACTGTGTTTACCCCAGTCCAACGCCGGCATCTCCACATCATGACTGCAAGACCTTGGCCAGAGGAGCAGCAAGTTCTGGAGCAGTCATAAGACCATAAGATATAGGAGCAGAATTCGGCTCATTGAGTCTGCTCCGCCATTCAATCATGGCTGATAAGTTTCTCAACCGCCTTTTCCCCACATCCACTCTATCAGTACAGACTCAGAGCCCTCAAATGCTCCTTATACATAAAACTTTTCATTCCCGGGATCATGTCCCATAGTTTTTGAGGTATCCAGTGCCTTCAGCTGTTTCTTGATATCACGTGGAGTGAATCGAATTGGCTGAAGACTGACATCTGTGATGCTGGGGACCAATGGAGGAGGCTGAAATGAATCATCCACTCAGCACTTCTGGCTGAAGATGTTTACAATTGCTTCAGCCTTGTGTTTTGCGCTGATGTGCTGGGCTCCTCCATCATTCAGTATCGGATATTTATGGAGTCTCCTCCTGCAGTGAGTTGTTGAATTGTCCAGAGTCATTCGTGAGTGGATATGGCAGAACTACAGGGCTTCGATCTGAACCATTGGTTCTGGAATTGCTTAGCTCTATCACTTCTACTTATACTGTTTGGTATGCAAGTAGTCCTCTTTGGCAGCTTCACCAGGTTGACACCTCAACACCGGTGCCCCACAAAGCTGTGTTCTCAGCCCCCTACTATACTCCTTATACACCTATGACTGTGCGGCTAAATTCCCCTCCAATTCGATTTTCAAGTTTGCTGACGACACCACCGTAGTTGGTCGGATCACAAACAATGACAAGCCAGAGTACAGGAATGAGATAGAGAATCTGGTGAACTGGTGCGGCAACAATAATCTCTCCCTCAATGTCAACAAAACAAAGGGGATTGTCATCGATTTCAGGAAGCGTAAAGAAGAACATGCCCCTGTCTACATCAATGGGGATGAAGTAGAAAGGGTCGAGAGCTTCAAGTTTTTAGGTGTCCAGATCACCAACAACCTGTCCTGGTCCCCCCATGCCGACACTATAGTTAAGAAAGCTCACCAACACCTCTACTTTCTCAGAACACTAAGGAAATTTGGCATGTCAGCTACGACTCTCCCCAACGTTTACAGATGCACCATAGAAAGCATTCTTTCTGGTTGTATCACAGCTTGGTATGGCTCCTGCTCTGCCCAAGACGGCAGGGATCTACAAAAGGTCATGAATGTAGCCCAATCCATCACGTGAACCAGGCTCCCATCCATTGACTCTGTCTACACTTCCCACTGCCTTGGCAAAGCAGCCAGCATAATTAAGGACCCCACGCACCCCGGACATTCTCTCTTCCACCTACTTCCTTCGGGAAAAAGATACAAAAGTCTGAGGTCACGTACCAACCGACTCAAGAACAGCTTCTTCCCTGCTGCTATCAGACTTGCATTAAGTTGACCTTTCTCTACACCCTAGCTATGACTGTAACACTATATTCTGCACTCTCTAGTTTCCTTATCTATGAACAGTATGTTTTGCCTGTATAGCGCAAGAAACAATACTTTTCACTGTATGATAATACATGTGGCAATAATAAATCAAATCAAATCATTTTTAGGTGTGTCTGGAGTTGCTCCTGGCACATCATCCTGTACTCTCCATTGAACGAGAGTTGATCCGTGGCTTGGTGGTAATGGTAGAGTGAGGGATATGCTGGGCTGTGAGGTTACAGATTGTATATTCTGCTGCTGCTGTGTTGCTAGATCTGTTCAAAGCCTAACCCATTTAGCATAGTGTTAGTGCCTCAATCTGAAGACGGGACTTTGTCTCCACAGCACTGTGCGGTGGTCACTCTTACCGATACTATCATGGACAGATACAACTGCAGTCGGCAGGTTGGTCGAATGAGGTCAAGTCGGTTTTTACCTCTTGGTGGTTCTCCCCACCACTTGCTGCAGACCCAATTAGGTTATGCCATTAGTTGGTGAATTGGGCACTTAAAGGCCTCAATTGACCCATTGAACTATTCAGGGAAAGCTGCTACACCAGAGGTGAAATGTTAAACCAAGGCCCCGTCAGCCCTCTCACAGTCACATAGCACATCATTGCAAATAAACAGGGTGTTCCCCCGTATCCCATCAATATTCCTCAACAGCCACCTGAATCCTCTGGTCAGTGCCCATTGCTGCTGCTCCCCAAGATTTTCCTGACCTGACATGACTGCTAATTTCTTCCGGGATCTCCTGATCTCAGTCGCAGCAGAAATGTGGAGCACTGAGTCTCCCAGCGAACTTCATCAGATCGCAGTCGAGTCTGGAGGGGGAGGGTGTCTGGCATCTGTTGCCATATTTAGGCAAGTTTAAAGTCTTTTGAGTGTGGGTGGGTGAAGTGGGTATTGGGGTGGTTGGGAGGAGCAGTTTGATCTGGTTGATAGGTAGTGGGGCGGGGGGGGGGGCGGGGAGTATGGGGGTGAGGTGTAGTCTGGTCATCAGGGGTAGTCAGATGATGGACAGTCAGGTGTTTGGGGGGGGGGGAGGCAGTGGTACAGTTACTCAGATTTTAAATTGTTTTAACATTGCCTGTGAGCATTCAGGTAAGTATTGCCTGAAGTCTCTGACTCCAGCTCAATGTTGGAGACAGGGTTCCAGGGAGCTGGGAATCAGCCCATCGGATGTTTAAATATCCCTGACAAGTGCCACGTAGGTAAACGCATCAGAAATTCCTGAGGGCCTTAATGTGCATCTTCCATCGTCCGTCCAACGATTGAGTGCCGGGAAGATTAGTTACAAATAGGCTTACATTAACATTGCAATGAAGTTACTGTGAAAATCCCCTAGTCGTCACACTCTGGCGCCTGTTGAGGTACACTGAGGGAGAGTTTAGCATGGCCAATGCACCTAACCAGCACGACTTTCAGACTGAGAGAGGAAACTGGAGCACCCGGAGGAAACCCACGCAGACCAGGGCAGAACGTGCAAACTCCACACAGACAGTGACTCAAGCCGGGAATTGAACCTGGGTCCCTGGTGCTGTGAGGCAGCCGTGCTAACCACTGAACCATCGTGCCGCTCTAGGGCAAATGTTTGAGAATCAGTCAATATGCAGACAAGAGATTGTTGAGCTGATTTTTGAGCAGCAGGCACTGATGTGTAAAGTACATTCCAAACTGTATCGGGAAATAGTGGCAGTTCATCTCTGCAAAATGGGCATGAGTTTCACCTGAGAGGTGATGGGCTGAAGGGTCTTTTCTGCAAAGTATGACTATGACTGTAATGACGATCTGTAACTTTGTTTCCTGCCAAGTGAAATATCTTTGCTCAGCTGCCTCTGTAGTTTTGTTGTTTGATGATGTGCGTGCACAGGCCTGATTACAGCAGCATTGCTGGCAACATCTTTTACAAATTAAAATAATTCCCGGCTCCTAATTTAGTCCAGTAATCTCATCGTACATAATCCTCTGCTTGCAGTTGTGAACTTTCATCAGTCTGTGTGGCCAGTGGCTGCGCGTACTCACATGTCCACATGTATTTGTTTGAGTGTACATGTGTGTTTACTTGTATGAGTGCTTCTTGTAGTTGTACAAGTGTGTGTCTGTGCACTTACTTGTATGCTTTGTATTGCAGAGCACAGGGTCTAACCTAATAGCAACTGTATCAAAGACCCTTTACACCACATGGCTTGATCTATGTGGGGTAATCATGACTGTGTAGTCATGTGAAACAAGTGATAGTGAATGGTAGACTGCTTTACATCTGTCCCTGTTTTTGTTTCCATTGATTTTGGTGCAGAATGAGGTGAAATGGGTGCTAATTCCTCCCCCCATTCCACACCAATAGCATAAAATCAAACTGAGATATAAAACAATAAGTCAGATTTTGCTGAGGGGCAGTGTTGGCCAGTTTCTGACAGATGGCTTGAAAATGCAACAGAGAAGTGGTCCTTTTAGTCAAATGTGTCTGCAGCTGGGGTAGTTCCCGCAGAAGCAGACGGTGACGGGATGTTTATTAAGGAGAACGCTGACCTGATTAAGCAAACAGGAAAGAAGGCGCAGTGAGAGTGCGCCTGAGGGGGTCACACTCCCAGGAATAGGAAAGGATTCTTCCTCATAAATGTAACAGCGTTTTAAGTGAGATTGTTTCATCAAATTAAACCCTCCCCACCCCGCACCCCATCACAGTACAGTCCTGGCCTTGCAGAGAATCCAGGAAGAGTTGGTTAAGCTTGCTGCTTTGTCTGTGCCATTTCTCATGGCAATTCTTAGCTAATTCAGTTTTTCCATCAAAGCTGTTTTCATTGGTTTTGGATGGATGGTGTAAATTGCTGCTGACTGCACAGCGATGCCACTACTCAGAGCTTCCCCGCTCTGTGGCTTCTTTAGAAGAAATTACTTTGGGTCAAAGGGCACATACGTTCCTTCAGACCGTGTGGGGTGTGGCGAGTTCGACTGAGCAGAGACAACCAGTCAAGGCGACAAGTTCCCCTTGTCAGTCAATATTTTAGTAAACTCATTCCGAGCAGCTCCAGAGAGGTGCACAATCTGGCAACTCTGGACTTGGCAATCTGATGGATGCTGTTCTCCAGTCCTGTGTATCCGCTGCCTCTCTGCACTGCCTTAACAGTGAGTTCAACAACTGAATACCCAACACTGAGGCGAATGTGTTAACCAGGAGTGTGAGAACAGTGACGGTCAGCATCTACCCTTGAATGCAAGTGTTAATAGAGGTTAAAGCCTGGAGTTGTACCTTTATTGATATCAATTCAGAATGTTGTCTGTACTAGCACAGTGGTAAAGTTACTGGTCTAGTGACCCAGAAACAAGAGTTCAGATCCCGCCACGGCAGCTGGGGCAATTTCACTTCAGTTAATTAAACATTCTGGATAAAAAATTGGTATCGGTAGTGTAACCATGAAACCAGTGGATTGTCATTAATTCCAATAGAAAGGAGATCGGCTCTCCTTATCCATTAGCTGTGACTTCAAGACCAATGCAGTGCGCTTTCTCTTAACTGCCCCTTGGAATGGTCGGAGACAGGGTTGTACCTTCGGGGTAATTAGGAATGGGTAATAAAAGTTGTCAGGCCGGCAATCCCATAAATGAATTCAGGAAAATAGTGTTTGCACGAATCTGTTCACATTAGGCAGCTCTGATGCTGATTTAACATTTAATAAAACCCCGAGTCGTTTATATCATAGAAATCATAGAAACCCTTCAGTGCAGAAAGAGGCCATCTGGCCCATCGAGTCTGCACCAACCACAATCCCACCCAGGCCCTACCCCCATATCCCTACACATTTACCCACTAACCCACGCATCTCAGGACACTAAGGGGCACTTTAGCATGGCCAATCAACCTAACCCGCACATCTTTGGACTGTGGGAGGAAACCGGAACATCCGGAGGAAACCCACGCAGACACGAGGAGAATGTGCAAACTCCACACAGTGACCCAAGCCGGGAATCGAACCCAGATCCCTGGAGCTGTGAAGCAGCAGTGCTAACCACTGTGCTACCGTGCCGCCCAGTGAGCAGGCCTCTATTCTTCTCAAACAAAGAAATTACATCCAAATATGCTGGAACATTTGTTATTGTGCAGCATCATCTCAGCCGAAATTTGATCATTTATCGTGAAAGGTTTTTCTGGAAAGTATGATCTCCTGATTCAGGTGGACTTTAAAAAATTCTTTCCTGGAATGTGCATATTATCAGCCTGACCAGCATTCATTGCCCATCTCTAATTGTCCTCAAGGAGATGGCGGTGAGCTGCCTTCTTGAACCGCTGCAGTCCCTGAGGTGTAGGACACCCCCAGTGCTGTTAGGGAGGATGTTCCATGATTTTGATCCAGCGACAGTGAAAGGATGGCGATATATTTCAAAGTCAGAATGGTGAAAGATGGAGGAGAGCTTCCAGTTGGTGGTATTCCCATGTATCTGCTGCTCTTGACCTTCTAGATGTTAGAGGTTACAGATTTGGAAGGTGGTGTTGAAGGAATCTTGGGGAGTTACTGTGGTGCATCTTGTAGATGGTACACACAGCTGCCACTGTGCTGCTTTGTCCTAGATGGTGTCAAGCTTCCTGAATGCTGTTGGAGCTGCTCTCATCCAGAAAAGTGGAGAATATTCCATCACATTCCTGACTTGTACCTTGTAGATGGTGGACAGGCTTTGGTGGGTCAGGCGGTGGAGTTGCTCACCATAGGATTCCTAGCCTCTGACCTGCTTTAGTAGCCAAAGTATTTATTCAATTGGTCTTATTCAGTTCTGGTCAGTGGTAATCCTCAGGAGGTTAATGGGCCGTTTAAAAGTCCATTAACTTGGCAGGACCAGAAAGTCCCGCTGGCATAAAATACCACCCAGAAAGTTGTTTTCTTTGATTTGGTCTCTGTTTTCTATCCTTGTATCTCTGAACAACCTTGGATTGTTTTACAGCATTAAAGACATGTGTAAAATGAACGTGGACTTCCCTGGTTTGTTTGTCTGGGGACTTGGTTTGATAAGTGAAATGAAAGACTTGCATTTCTATCAAAACTTCACAACTGCAGGAAACCCTAAAGCACTTCACAGCCAATGAAATGCTTTTGAATTGTAGGCACTGTGCAAAATGGGAATCGCAGTTAAAGTTTATTAAAGTTCATAAGTAGGCTTACATTAACTCTTCAATGAAGTTACTGTGAAAATTCCCTAGTCGCCACACTCCAGCACCTGTTCGGGTACACTGAGGGAGAATTTAGCATGGCCAATGCACCTAACCTGCACGTCTTTCAGACTGTGGGAGGAAGCCCATGCGGACACTGGGAGAACGTGTTGACTCCACACAGACGGTGACCCAAGCTGGGAATCGAACCCGAGTCCCTGGTGCTGTGAGGCAGCAATGCTAACCACTGTACCACTGTGCCTCTATTTGCATACAGCAAGCTCCCAGAGGCAGTAATGAGAGAAATTACCAAGTAATATGGTCTTGATGGTGCAGCATGAAGTAGAAATTGTGTCTAGCACGCTGGGGAATACTCCTGGCTGTTTTTTCCAAATAGCACAGTGGAATCTTTAACTTCCACTGGGACAGGTTGTCAGAACCTCAGTTTAACATCTCATTAGGAGAGGCAACTCCAGTGCGCCCTCAGAGCTGGGAATGGGCTCTCTGCTGCCCAAGTCTTGGAGTGAATTTTGAACTCAGGGAGCAGGATTTTCCAGCTGCACTCGCCCTAAAACCGGAAAATTCTGCCCATGGTCAACGGACCTTTGCATGGTTCAAAAATTCCTCCCAGGGTCTCTGGAAGTGTTATCTGATAGAGCCACCTGGCACTCAAAGCATTCTGGGTAGTTTGTAATCTTCACCAACGGGTCAATAATCTGCTGGAAAGCATCATTCAGCCTTTATAGGAATTAATGGAATAGAAAGCAGAACCGGTTCTGTAGAGGGAGACAAAGGACTGAGCCAGGTTACCACCTAGTGAAAGTGAAAATACATGGCTGTAGTAGTATTTGATGTTTATACTTGTAAAGCTGGCTGGTGAGACAATTGTTAGGATATGTTTAGTTTAAGACTGTCGCAATGTCGTAATTGCCTACAGCAACGGGAATGTATGGGCCAGGATTCCTGACCTAAGGAAGAATATTCTCACTATAGAAAGAATGAAGTGAAGGTTCAGCAGACTGATTCCCGGGATGGTGGAATTGTCCCATGAGGAGAGATTGAAGATTCTGGGCCTGTGCTCTCTGGACAGAGTTTGGAAGAATGAGAGGTGATCTCATTGGGCGGCACGGTGGCACAGCAGTTAGCACTGCTGCCTCATAGTGCCAATGACCCGGGTTCAATTCCCGGCTTGGGTCACTGTCTGTGTAGAGTTTACACGTTCTCCCCGTATTTGCATGGGTTTCCTCCGGGTGCTCTGGTTTCCTCCCACAGTCCAAAGATGTGTGGGTTAGGTGGATTGGCCATGCTAAATTGCCCCTTAGTGTCAGGGGGACTAGCTAGGGTAAATGCATGGGGTTATGGGGATAAGGCCTGGGTGGGATTGTAGCCGGTGCAGACTCGATGCGCCGAATGGCTTCCTTTTGCACTTTAGGATTCTATGAGACGCACCAAATCCTTACAGGGGCCGCGACAGGGTAAATGCAGTATACTGGTTGGGGAGGTGGGAGGTACAGTCTTGAGCACAAGGGGCAGGCCATTTAGGACTGAGATGAGTAGGAATTTCTTCACTTGGAGGGTGGTGAATCTTTGGAATTCTCTACCTCAGAGGGTTGTGGAAGCTCAATCAGAGAGTATGTTTAAAACAGAGATTGATCGATTTCTAGCTATTAAAGGCATCAAGGGATATGGAGATAGTGCAGGGAAATGGTAGATCAACCATAGTCTGGTTGAATGGTGGAGCAGATTTGAGGGACTGAATGGCCTACCCCTGCTCCTATATCCTACATCCTGTGATTTGTCTCCTGGAGTTCAGTGCTGTGGGATTCACTGCTTTTATAGAATAGAATCCCTACAGAGTAGGAAGAGGCCAATCAGCCCATCGAGCCTGTACCAACAACAATTCCACCCAGACCATATCCCCAGAACCTCACGTATTTACCCTGCTAATCCCATCTAACCTGCACATCTTTGAAGTGTGGGAGGAAACCAGAGCACCTGGAGGAAACCCATGCAGACACAGGGAGAAGGTGCAAACTACGCACAGTCAGTCAACTGAGTCCGGAATTGAACCCGGGTCCCTGATGCTGTGAGCTAACCACTGTGCCACCGTGCTTCAACAAGGATATCCCACGGCATGAACACGATCTTTAACCTTGTCTGACATCATTGTGGTTTGGGACTGGTAGGCTGTGTCATGACTATAATTTTCTGGAACTTCCACCGCTAATCAGTGCTCTGTTCATTATTTCAAACATCTGTTCTAAAGATTTTCAATGGTTCTTTGTGTCCTGGAGTTATTCTCCGGGCACTGAGTCACAGACTACTACCAATGAGACTGGGCTGGAAGTTACACTGCTGGCTGTGTTTTTTTTCATCACTGCCTGTTCTGAAATCCAGGAGCTGAGCACAGCACACTATCTGAACACAGGATCTCCCTGGTATCAAACCTGATTGTGCACATCTCCACTCAGACATGAAGGACAGAGGAGCGGAGAAGGATGGGAGGAGAGGTTATTTCTTCGCTGAAGTACTTGGTCATGACTGTATTGTCACACTTACCTGCATCAGAAGGGGCCTGTGTTGAGTTAACCACCCATGTACACAACACTTGGGACACTAAAGGGCAATTTAGCATGGGCAATTCACCTAACCTGCGCATCTTTGGACTGTGGGAGGAGCACCCGGAGGAAGCCCACACAGACATGGAGAGAACATGTAAACCCCACACAGTGACCCAAGGCCAGAATTGAACCCAGGCCCCTGGCACTGTAAGGCAGCAGTGTTAACCACTGTGCTGCCCACAGGAAGCCCAATTCTAGTTTGCGGGATGCTAAAAACATTTTAGTCTCTGATATGGCTTTCAGAGGAATTAGCTGGAAAATGTGACTCCACGGCATGCAGAGCTTTGTGCTCCTCTGCTTCCGAAATGGGAGGGGGTGTGCCATGCACACTGAATTCCCGTGTGGACTGTGCTGGGTACCATGTTGATGAGGGTATTTGTGTGGGTGTGAGGAGCTTGTGGAGGGTGTGCTCAGTAGGTTGATTGATGTTGGGCGTGTAAGACCATCACTAAGACCATCTGGAAATTTGGGCAAAGAAATGGCAGATGGAGTTCGATCCAGATAAATGCGAAGTGATGCATTTTGGTAGAAATAATGTAGGGGGGAGCTATACGATAAATGGCAGAACCATAAAGGGTGTAGATACGCAGAGGGACCTGGGTGTGCAAGTCCACAGATCCTTGAAGGTGACGGCGCAGGTGGAGAAGGTAGTGAAGAAGGCATATGGCCTGCTTGCCTTTATAGGACAGGGCATAGAGTATAAAAGCTGGGGTCTGATGTTGCGGTTGTATAGAACGTTGGTTTGGCCGCATTTGGAATACTGCGCCCAGTTCTGGTCACCACACTACCAGAAGGACATGGAGGCTTTAGAGAGAGTGCAGAGGAGGTTTACCAGGATGTTGCCTGGTAGGGAAGGGCTTAGTTATGAGGAGAGATTGGGTAAACTGGTGTTGTTCTCACTGGAAAGACGGAGGATGAGGGGTGACCTAATAGAGGTGTATAAAATTATGAAAATCATAAATAGGGTGAACGGTGGGAAGCTTTTTCCCAGGTCGGTGGTGACGTTCACGAGGGGTCATAGGTTCAAGGTGAAGGGGGGGAGGTTTAACACTGATATCAGAAGGACGTATTTTACACAGAGGGTGGTGGGGGCCTGGAATGCGCTGCCGGGCAAGGTGGTGGAGGCGGACACACTGGGAACGTTTAAGACTTATCTAGATAGCCACATGAACGGAGTGGGAATGGAGGGATACAAAAGAATGGTCTAGTTTGGACCAGGGAGCGGCGCGGGCTTGGAGGGCCGAAGGGCCTGTTCCTGTGCTGTATTGTTCTTTGTTCTTTGTTCTTATTTTCACCTCTGTAACATCTCTCGCCTTGACCTCGTTTCTCATCTGCTGCTGAAACTCTCATCCGTGCCTTCCTTACGCTAGACTCGAATGCTCCAATACCCTCCTGGCTGCTCTCCCACATTCTACCTTCTGTAAATTTGAGGTCATCCAAACCTCTGCAGCCCATGTCTCAACTCGCAGCAATTCCCACTCTCCAATCACCCTGTGACCCTTGACTTCTGGTCAAACAACATCTTGATTTTAAATTTTTCATCCTTGTTTTCAAATCCCTCCATGGCCTCAACCCTGTTCTATCATCACCTCCAGCCCCACAACCCTCCGAGATCTCTGTGTCCCTCTACTGCCGGACCAATTAAAATTGGGAATGCAGAGAGGCCAAAATTAGTGCCTTAAGCTGCCTGGGACTCCAGCTCTGCAATTCCCTCCCTAAACCTCTCAGCCTCTGCCTCACTTCCCTCCTTTAAGACACTTATTAAAACCTACCTCTTTGACCAAGATTTTGGTCACCTGACCTATATCTCCATAAGTGGCTCAGTGTTATATTTTGTTCCTTTTCCCCCCACTAATTGTTATTTCAAGCAATTATCAACTATAGCTCGGGCTTACTTGCTGGAGATCAGAAGGACGAGGGGGGAATCTGATCAAGGTATATAAAATGCTAAAGGAGATTGATAAGATGGACATTGAATTGATGTTCCCCCTTGTGGGACAGTCCAGAACAAGCGGTTGTAGATATAGAGGGGTTCAAAACTGAGATGAGGAGAAACTACTCTGAGGGTTGTGAATCTGTGGAACTCACTGCCCCAGAGGGCAACGGAGGCAGAATCAAGAAAGAAATAGAAATGTTTCTGAAGAAAAGTGGGATAAAGGGTGATGGGGAACAAGCAGGAAAGTGGAGTTGAGACCAGGATAAGATCAGCCAGTATCATGTTAAATAGCGGAGTGGGCTGGAAGGGCCGAATGGCCTACTTCACTCCAACTTCCTATGTTCAGGTTACTGGCTGTTTGCTGAGTTAGAACAAGTGTTTGGGGGTTTGTACTCCAGTTAAAGTTGGCAAAGTCTACAAGGAGTAGACTACAGTTTGAAGAAGAGTCATACGGACTTGGAAACTTTAACTGTGTTTCTTTCTCCACAGATGCTGCCAGACCAGCTGAGTTTTAGCAGCATTTTCTGTTTTCAGTTCTATAAAGAGTCTGTCAGGTGGTGAAAACCTTGGTTCTCACTTCAAGGGTTGAGTTTGCCACACTTGCTTGCAGTTTTGGGTGCTGTTGTTACCATCCCCGTTGGGACGGTGTGGGACTGGAGTTGAATTGGGGATTGTGATTACTAGCACCACAGTCAGATCAGCTGATCATGGAAAACCTGGCCAGAAAGCCTATGTGGCTCTTCCCTTCATCCTCACCAGCTACTTCCATATACCTGGTGGCAATGGCTGTGTCCTCATGAAGGTGAGGAAATGCCAGACACAGAACATCATGATAAATTGTGACATATGCTTTGGATAGTACTGCACGGCTCTTCTAGGACAGTCCAGATAGTGGATGTGTTGCTTAAAAGCCCCAAGGGCTTTCTGGGTGATTCTCCCATGCAGAGTGGCAGCGGGGCCCCCCACCGATCGCCCTCTAGGCCCTGCCCACAATAGGCCCCACCCCCCTGGCACCGCCTGATGCCTGGTGAGCAGTGCCGAGGTGCCCCCGGGCATGGGCACTTTGCCCCTTGGGCAGTGCCAGGGCACAGGCTGGCACTGCCAGGGTGCCCATGCCCAGGGGGTATCCCCCCTCCCCCCACTGTCCGACTCCCTGGGGATTGCTCCCCTTCACTCCAGCGGGATCTCCCGCTAGTTCCCCAAATGTGGGGAGCTACTCTAAACCCCGCTGGAGTGAAGTACTCCTGACGGGGTGGGAGATGCTTTCGGGCCTGATAACGACATTTAAAATAGATTAAAAATACATTTCAAACAGATTAAAGTTAGTTATCTCTCTTCCCAGAGAGGTTTCCAGCATAGTCTTGACTGTGCCTGTTCTCCGGCTCTGGGAGACACGCATGCGTCGGGAAAGCTTACGCAAATCCTGCAAAATGGCCGACATGTACACCTCTTGACCCACTCCGCCAGAAAATTTACGGGTCGCGATGGGAAAATCACCCACGTGTTGCACCACGGCTCTCATTTGGTGCATACTACCCACAAGTACTTGAGTTATGAGCCAGGTAATTGGCAGGTACTCAGGCCTGGTACTCACCCATTAGCTGATGTTACCTTTTGGTATGTGTGGCACCTTGTCCCGCAAGGACAGAGTGTACCAATGATTGTGGTGCATACATTTTGTTTCAGTGATGAGGCTGTCATGGTTGAATAGTACACAATAGTGAAATGCCTGCAGAGCTGTTCTAAGTGTGTGAGGGTGAGGTGAATGCTCACTATAATTTATGATTGATGGAGATTGTTGACGGGTGAGAGGTAGAGACTGTGCTGCATTGGTGAATGGGTGGTTTCATGGTGCAGTTGGTGAGATATAGAATTTGGAGATACATTTCTTGACCGATCATGTGAGGTCACTAAACGTCTTCCAACACTTCCAGGTCCTTGGGTCCAGACCGTACACCGTCTGCTCCCATTACTTTCTCAGAATTTGTCTGTAGGGTCTTCTAGCTCTCATTGGTTAGAAGACCTCTTCAATGTTGTCCATTTTGCCGCACCAAAGCCTCTAGTGCTGTGTCAGAGAACTCTTGGAAGCCACCCTCTGCCATTGTTCACTATTTCCCGACTCAAGGACACTTGTACGATAAATCTGATCACCTCCCCTTTCAGAAGTACAGGCTTGAACTTGAATTAGTCTGTTGTGATTTTGTGTCCCCTACTCAGGCACATAGTCACTCAACAGGCCTGGCTGCTCACCGCAATCAATTCAATGGACAGACAGCACAAGGTTTATGTGTTGCCTTTGCTGGAACCAATGGAAACAGGTTAATCCATCATTCTTCCCTCATGATCTTATCAAAGTAATTAAGATGGTATAAAGTTAGGCTTGGATATTAATTTGCCAGATTTAGACAGGGAGATTGGTTCAACAGCAAGTTTAGGATTGATATTTGAATATTCTGCGCACATTCAGATCAATGGGTGGCATGGTGGCACAATGGTTAGCACTGCTGTCTCACAGCTTCAGGGACCCTGGTTTGATTCCAGCCTTGGGTGAACTTTGCATGTTCTCCCCGTGTCTCCGTGGGTTTCCTCCGGGTGCTCTGGTTTCCTCCCACGCTCCAAAGATGTGCAGGTTAGGTGGATTGGCCGTGGTAAATGCACAAGGTTATGGGAGTAGGGTGGATGAGAGGGCCTGGGTAAAATACTCAGAGTTGCAGACTCAATGGGCCAAGTGACCCCTTATGCACAGTAGGGATTCTATGAAATATTAATGGACTCACATCTAGAGCAGTGAATGTGAAAACCAAGGTGGGAGAAATATCATGTGTAGTTGAAACACTGGCATTGACCTGTTACGGTGCAGCCCGTTCTATGGCCCAGAACCTTGCGTAGAGTGGTGGCCACCATCGGAGTGCCACTGTGCTGCTGTTGACTTACCCAGCTCGGGAGGTGGACATTCCTCATCTGATCCTCCGACCCAAGCCTGGTGAGAAATGTGCAGCGCTCCTGGTTCCCAGGCCCTTCTCGCTTAGGACAGTGGTGGGGGGGAGGGGGAGAGGGGGCTAAAGCCACATCCCCCTTTTTTTGGCACTAGCTATCATAGAGTAGGTATGTTTAAAGGCCCCAGCTGCTTTGGGAAGCCAGGGAGAAGGTAAATGTGTAACGGAAATAGGTGCATGGGAACAGGGGGCTCAGCAAAGGGGGTTGGTGGTTGGGGAAAGGGGAGGTGAGGTTTGGGCAGTTGGTGATGGGGTTAGTTGGAGGTAGGAGGTGTGCGGAGATAGTTGAGGGGTCGGGGGGGGAGGTAAGGGGATAGTTGGGAGGGTCTGGGAGGGTTTTCAGTACCATAGTTACAGAGGACGGCACGGTAGCACAATGGTTAGCACTGCTGCTTCACAGCTCCAGGGACCTGGGTTTGATTCCCAGCTTGGGTCACTGTCTGTGTGGAGTTTGCACATTCTCCTCGTGTCTGCGTGGCTTTCCTCCGGGTGCTCCAGTTTCCTCCCACAGTCCAAAGATGTGCGGGTTAGGTTGATTGGCCATGCTAAAAATTGCCCCTTAGTGTCCTGAGATGTGTAGGTTAGAGGGATTAGTGGGTAAAATATTTAGGGATATGGGGGTAGGGCCTGGGTGGGATTGTGGTCGGTGCAGACTCGATGGGCCGAATGGCCTCTTTCTGTACTGTAGGGTTTCTATGAGTTGGAATTGGTTTTAATCTTTCCAATTTTTTGTGAGTAATTATTCTGCTAAGAGATTCAGAATCATCCAAAATCTCCAGTTTAAATCAGAGTATCGGATGGTTCCTGGTACAGGGTCCATCGAAAGTTTAAACTACCCAGGCATTCCTGTGCAGCCTCGCATGGGATTCTCTAATATGTCTTCTGGAGTACCTTCAGGGTTGTGCTGTTTGTACACACACTCCCCCTTGTGCTGTCTTTTTTATTTCTTCTTTGATGGGATGTGGGCATCGCTGGCAAGGCCAGCATTTGTTGCCTATCCCTAATTGCTCTTGAACTGAGGTGTTTGCTGGGCCATTTCAGAGGGCAGTTGAGAGTCAACCACATTGCTGTGGCTCTGGAGTCACATATAGGCCATACTGGGTAAGGACAGCTGATTTCCTTCCCTACTGGGCATTGTGAACCAGATGGGTTTTTACGAGAATCAATTGTTATTTCATGGTCACCAATATTGGGACTAGTTTTATATTCCAGATTTATTAATTGAATTTAAACTCCACCGGCTGCCGTGGTAGGATTTGAACCCATTAACCCAGTCCGTTGCCAACACGCTGCCGTCTTCTCCTATTCTGCCTGGCCTTGTAAGATTGAACACCTTTTTTTTCTGTTCTCTTTCCAGGCAAATCTTCAAGGAGTTCACTGACATGCTGACCCAAGACCGATCTCCCTTGGGAAACACCCGGCCTGGCCCGATCCTGGAACCTGGCATCCAGGGCTGCCTGACCCACTTCAGCCTCATCACGCATGGCTTCGGGAGCCCAGCCATCTGCGCCGCCATGACCTCACTGCAGAACTACCTGAACGAGGCAATGAAGGCCCTGGACAAAATGTATGTGACCACCAGCAGTGGCCAGAACCTACAGGACAACATCAACAAAATAGGGGACAAAGATGAGAAACACAGGAAATGAGCAGGTGGATTTTACCCCTCTCCCACTTTGCATCTGGGACAGCCTGAACATGGTCAACACCCAACAACAACAACAAGAACAGAAAAACAAAATGGCGCCTGGCGGTGAGGTGCTGGCTCATACCTCCCGTGCATCATGAAATGCAAGACTATTAATCTGCACTACTTCGTGACCAACCGTTTCATTCACGTACCAAATATCAAATACAAGCAGCTCCTTCAGAATGTCAGTGGGTTTCCAGTGAGCCCCTGGGCTTACATTGGCCAGTGTGAGAGTTGACGAAACAGTCTGGCCTCCTTTGCAGTGTCAATGGTATCTAGAGTATTGCTTTTCACCAGCTCCCTAAAGACCCAAACCCACCCCCCCCCCCCCCCCCAAAGGCTCAGCACACTGAGTGCCCACAGAGTGTTGGCACCAAGATGCGTGCCAACAGTTAGTGAGAGGGGCATCTTCAACAGAAGAGAAGAAAAACCACAGGATTACTAGCTTCGTGAAACTTCAGGCCCTTTGACATTAATGGAGTCCTTTCAGTTGACTATGAAGGCTGGAATAGCTGATTTGCAATCACCGATTTTTGCTGTCTCTCACTAGATAACAAGCGAAGCAGCTCTCTAAAGATCCCACAGCTGACTAACATAACTGAGAGCTCAAGGAAAATGGAAATACCAGTCTGCCAAGGGATCGGAAGAATACAAATGATCCCTAGGCCTGACAATGGACGCCAGTGATCATTGATTCTGGGGAGTTTGGATACCAGTGCAGCGACACTTAGACTTTGTCGCATGGTGACCATCTCAGACTGGATCAGATATCAACGCACTATCGATGTTACCGAGCAAATACTTCAGTCAGTCTGAAGCTTGGTCCGCAGAACATGCTGGAAAGGAGGCAATAATTTTCATGCTCTCGATTACCAATGAATAACCTCGAAAGACCTAGCGAATCATCTGTCAACGTGCAAGTAGATGATGCAGATTGAGCAGGTCGGACTTGTATTTTTGACAGAAGTCAGGATCAACCTGGTGGAAATGTCAATTGAATCTGTGACCCATGCAGGTACAACAGGGAGGTGGTGGAGGGGGGGCGGGGGGGAGCTGAGGGAGGTCGGGGTGGGGGAGGCGGTTAATCTTCAATGCTTCCTCACATTTTATCCTCACGACATAATGCAAAGGCCACTGAGCTTAGACAAACCCTGTGGAGAACTTTCTGCTGTGCTTTATTCAGGGACTCAATCAATCCTTTTTTCACAACTTAACTGCGCACACAGCCCATCATTGGGAGTCGGAGTGTGGGAGGCTGATGAGGTTCTGTCAGCTCTTGAGTACATTTCAGACTTGCGTTATTATTGAACTGGGATTCCATACAGACAAAGCATTCATTCGCCCCAGTTCCATCCTGTTTCGGCTCGCTGGTGAGATAGCCCCATTTGAAGCAAGCTCAACTGAACACCTTTTTAAAAGTTAAATGAAGCTCTGATTGATTTGGAAAGTCTGCCTGGGCTAACTGTGTGAAATGCTCAAGTCTGCGTACAGGGCGTCAGAGTGACAACCCCACATACCAGCATAATCTTCCTCATATTACACTTACTCCACAAGTGAGAGCAGGCTCGGAAATCATTAAAAAAATCAAGATACCTGAGCCTAGAAATTACAGCTGCAAATAGTGGGGATAAGCCCTGCGTCTGACGGGTTCAAACTGGGCAGTAACCTGTTAAAACAAACTGGCCGAAGGCTGGTTAAAATAGTCAACTGAGGGATGTTATACAAACATTGATTAAACCCATGCCCGTCTACTAATGACAACAGGAGTTTCTGGGCTTTCCTGTCATTTTATAAAGTATTTTATTTTTGTGATTTTCAATACATGTCCTCTGTGTAACATGCTGCTTAAATCTTAAAAATCTAACTATTAATCCCATCTAAAGAATTGAGAGCACCCAGACAGAGGGGGCACTGTGACTCGGTGATGCCCCGAGTGCACAGCTCGGTGGTGAGGGGAGAGTGGAGGTGGTATCCATTGTCCTCTCACCTACACCCCTGTACTGTGGGCCGAGAGGGTGCAATTAAAAGGGGCACTGGATTAACCCTCGGCAGTTTTGTCTGAAATTCCTCTCAGTTATTCTCGTGGAGAATACGGGCAGTTTATTTTTAAAAAAGGACTAGCACCTGTGGGAGAGAAGAACTCAGGGAGGAATATTAGACAAGCATCTTAAACCTTTGCATAGAGTCTCCTTCAACCCAGTTTCGGAGACAGGGTGATCATTACTTCTCCCCTCCCCTTTTTTTTTAAGACTGACCGGCTGGAACTCAGGCTGATCATTCTAAACCAATAGGGCAAGGGGATCATCACATGGGGAGGGGGAAATGGGGGGGGCGGGGTCACAGGTTTTCCAGCCAGCACTAAACATGACAGCGACTGACCTCTGCAACATTTACACTGGAAGGCTGTGTGTACCATCTTCACTTTTCCCGTCTGACCTTGACCCGGGCAGGTGACCTGTTGAGGTCCAAAGAACCGTCTTTGGTCTACTCCAAATCTACTTGAAAAGCTGGGCGTGTGCGTGTCTGTGGTCACCAGGCAGCCAGCAACTTAGTTGTTCTTCTCTAAATGGTGGGAAAGTTTCCTCCACAGGGTAAATAGGGTAATAAGGGACCAATGTTCTGAATGTAGATATTTATTTATGTGTAATTTAATGATGGGTAATGTAAATATGGTGCAACCTTCAAATCCTTTTTAAAAACATGTGTTTACTTCCTTGTAAATAGGGTTTAGTCTTCCCGTTTTCTTATTTTTTTGGAGAAGTATTTTCCTGTTAATGGGTAAGCTAGGATATAATTCCTTATTCATTCCTGCACAGGTTATAATGATGAGAAACATGTAAAACAGGGTATTTAAGTGTGTTGGAGGTGCAGAGTGCCTGGCAGTGAGTTGAAAGCTGTGTTCTTCCTCAACACTCACCCAACTCTCTGGAAAAAGCAATAATTATTCTTGGTGCGAGTTATACGGTACTTTCTTTCTGTACATGAAGCAAGAGAATTTTAAAAATAAAATCTCTTCTGTCTGTGAATTTTAAGCCAATGGATGTTTAGGTACAGTTCCCAAAAAGCTGTGGATTCAGTGTCTTTCTGTCCTGTAATATAATGTTAATTGAGAAAAAATAATAAAAAAAAGATATTCTGAATTTAACACACTGTTTCTTCATGCTGTCTGGTTTGTCCAATAAAGTGAAGGTGGGAATTAGTTTGAAGGATTCGGCGATACAGGACTTGGGGGCCTAGTTTGGATCGTTGGGCCTGTGTTGAATTAAGGTAGTGAGGCGAGGTGGAAACTCAGCTGCAGCTCCAGAACTGAATCCCATGCTCCTTTCACTGTTGGGCATCCTGCCCAGATACTCATCTGGCCAAGGGACCTCAGGCTGATATCAGGTATCGTGAAGGCCTTACCTCTGCAGCAACGGAGGCTTAAGCTTTACAGTGCTTCACCTGGCAACACAGGAAAAGTTGGCAACTTTACCCGTTTGAGCCTCTTTGGCCCAAGTCTCTTTGCTGTCTGTTCAGGAAAGCAGGTTAAAATTTGGAATGCCGAATTCCCGGTGGACAAGTAACTACCCATTTTCTATTGGGCAGTGGGTGGTTAGAGGGGGTAAAAATGGCACAACCGCCGCATCTGTTTCATTAATTCGTGGGACATGGGTGTCGCTGGCTGGCTAGCATTTATTGCCCATCCCTAGTTGCCCTTGGAGGGCAGTTGAGAGTCGACCAGATTGCTATGCGTCTGGAATCACAATGTGGAGATGCCGGCGTTGGACTGGGGTAAACACAGTAAGAAGTTTAACAACACCAGGTTAAAGTCCAACAGGTTTATTTGGTAGCAAATGCCACTAGCTTTCGGAGCGCTGCTTGTCTGGACTTGCAGAATTTCACTGGCTGTCCTGTCTGGAGACAATACACATCTTTTTAACCTGTGCTTAATGCTTCCTCCATTCACATTGTTTGTACCTTTAAGACTTGATTATCTGTAAAGACTGCATTCCAATCATTATTCTGTAAATTGAGTTTGTGTCTCTGTATGCCCTGTTTGTGAGCATTTCTCCATCTGGAATCACATGCAGGCCAGACCAGGTAAGGATGGCAGATTTCCTTTCCTGAAGGACATTAGTGAACCAGATGGGTTTTTCTGACAATCATAGAACAGAGAACAGTACAGCACAGAACAGGCCCTTCGGCCCACGATGTTGTGCCGAGCTTTATCTGAAACCAAGATCAAGCTATCCCACTCCCTATCATCCTGGTGTGCTCCATGTGCCTATCCAATAACCGCTTAAATGTTCCTAAAGTGTCTGACTCCACTATCACTGCAGGCAGTCCATTCCACACCCCAACCACTCTCTGCGTAAAGAACCTACCTCTGATATCCTTCCTATATCTCCCACCATGAACTCTATAGTTATGCCCCCTTGTAATAGCTCCATCCACCCGAGGAAATAGTCTTTGAACGTTCACTCTATCTATCCCCTTCATCATTTTATAAACCTCTATTAAGTCTCCCCTCAGCCTCCTCCGCTCCAGAGAGAACAGCCCTAGCTCCCTCAACCTTTCCTCATAAGACCTACCCTCCAAACCAGGCAGCATCCTGGTAAATCTCCTCTGCACTCTCTCCAGCGCTTCCACATCCTTCCTATAGTGAGGTGACCAGAACTGCACACAATATTCCAAATGTGGTCTCACCAAGGTCCTGTACAGTTGCAGCATAACCCCACGGCTCTTAAACTCCAACCCCAATCGACAATGGTTTCATGGTCATCAGTAGATTCTTAATTCCAGATTTTTAAAATTTGGATTCAAATTCCACCATCTGTCGTGGCGGGATTCAAACCCAGGTCCCCAGAACATTAGCTGAGTTTCTGGATCAATAGTCTAGTGATAATATCATCACCTCCCCTTCATCTGGCCTGACGAGAACACAACTGGCTTTTCCTCTGCATGCATGAGGAGCCTTTTGATGCTAAGTTTCTCGCTTTTGACCCCAATTTGATCTATTGAGCAAGACAATGAGGTGGATAATGCAATAAATTATAAAGACTGGTTGCAAAAAAAATATGGCTCGTGTTCTCTTAAGTATAAGAGATTGAGTGAAGATTTAACCACAGTCCTTAAACAGTTAAACAGAGTCGATAGGTTAGGCATAGTGAAATGGATAGTAGAGAACTAGAACTCTCTTAAATAATTGGCGGCACGGTCGCACAGTGGTTAGCACTGCTGCTTCACAGCTCCAGGGACCTGGGTTCGATTCCCGGCTTGGGTCACTGTCTGTGTGGAGTTTGCACATTCTACTCGTGTCTGCGTGGGTTTCCTCCGGGTGCTCCGGTTTCCTCCCACAGTCCAAAGATTAGGTTGATTGGCCATGCTAAAATTGCCCTTAGTGTCCTGGGATGCGTAGGTTAGAAGGATTAGTTGGTAAATATGTAGGGACATGGGGGTAGGGCCTGGGTGGGATTGTGGTCGGTGCAGACCCGATAGGCTGAATGGCCTCTTTCTGTGCTGTAGGGTTTCTAAGATTCTAAGAATTGTCAAGACTGGGAAAAGGGAGGGGTGTTCATTGACATTTTCAAGACAAATAGAGGTGAGAGCATCAAGCGATATGGAACAATGGTGGATGAATGGAATTGAGGTATAGAACATAGAACATTACAGCGCAGTACAGGCTCTTCGGCCCTCGATGTTGCGCCGACCAGTGAAACCAATTTAAAGCCTCTCTAATCTACACTATTCCAATATCATCCATATGTTTATCCAATAACCATTTGAATGCTCTTAATGTTGACGAGTCCACTACTGCTGCAGGCAGGGCATTCCACGCCCTTACTACTCTCTGAGTAATGAACCTACCTCTAACATCTGTCCTATATCTCCCACCCCTCAATTTAAAGCTATGTCCCCTTGTGTTAGCCATCACCATCCGAGGAAAAAGGCTCTCACTATCCACCCTATCTAATCCTCTGATCATCTTGTATGCCTCTATTAAGTCACCTCTTAACCTTCTTCTCTCTAACAAAAACAACCTCAAGTCCCTCAGCCTTTCCTCATACGATCTTCCCACCATACCAGGTAACATTCTGGTAAATCTCCTCTGCACCCTTTCCAATACTTCCACATCTTTCCTATAATGCGGCGACCAGAACTGTATGCAATACTCCAAGTGCGGCCGCACCAGAGTTTTGTACAGCTGCAACATGACATCATGGCTCTACCAATAAAAGCTAACACACTGTACGCCTTCTTAACAACCCTATCAACCTGGGTGCCAACTTTCAGGGATCTATGCACATGGACACCCAGATCCCTCTGTTCATCCACACTACCAAGTATCTTACCATTAGCCCAGTACTCTGTATCCCTGTTACTCCTTCCAAAGTGAATCACCTCACATTTTTCCGCATTAAACTCCATTTGCCACCTCTCTGCCCAGCTCTGCACTATTTAATCGAATGTCACCAAGAGCTGACTCCTCCTCTTATCGTGTGCCTATATGAGCTTTTGTAGTTTTATTCAAAGTAATAGTCTAGATGACCTTTTTCTTTACATCTCTTACACTCTATAAGGTATCTCTTCACCTCTCAGATGTCTTATTTTATGGCTGAAAAGCTCAAATCTCTCCTACTGTCCTCATCTCCAACACTTAAATATCAGCTTTGTGTCTCAGTGATAAAACTGGACCCAGTACTTGAGGTGTAGTCTCAGCAGAGCCCTGTGCACTTTGACATGGTTGGATTTCCATATTAACAATGGCCAGGTGGGTAACGAGGAATGGAGGCATAGACTATTTTTTAAGTGGGGAAATGCTTAGGAAATCAGAAACACAAAGGGACTTGGCATCCTTGTTCAAGATTTTCTTAAGGTTAATGTGCAGGTTCAATCGGCAGTTAGGAAGGCAAATGCAATGTTAGCATTCATATCGAGAGGGCTAGAATACAAGAGCAGTGATGTACTTCTGAGGCTGTATAAGGCTCTGGTCAGACCTCATTTGGAGTTTTGTGAGCAGTTTTGGGCTCCGCGTCTAAAGAAGGAAGTGCTGGCTTTGGAAAGGGTCCCAGAGGAGGTTCACAAGAATGATCCCTGGAATGAAGAGTTTGTCGTATGAGGAACGGTTGAGGACTCTGGGTCTGTAATCGTTGGAGTTTAGAAGGATGAGGGAGGATCTTATTGAAACTTACAGGGTACTGTGAGGCCTGGATAGAGTGGACGTGGAGAGGATGTTTCCACTAGTAGGAAAAACTAGAACCGGAGGGCACAACCTCAGGCTAAAGGAACGATCCTTTAAAACAGAGGTGAGGAGGAATTTCTTCAGCCAGAGAGTGGTGAATCTGTGGAACTCTTTGCCGCAGAAGCTGTGGATGCCAGATCATTGAGTGTCTTTAAGATAGAGATAGATAGGTTCTTGATTAATAAGGGGATCAGGGGTTATGGGGAAAAGGCAGGAGAATGGGGATGAGAAAAATATCAGCCATGATTGAATGGCAGAGCAGACCTGATGGGCTGAGTGGCTTAATTCTGCTCCTATGTCTTATGGTCTTATGAGTAAGATGGATGTCAAACCAGGCAGATGATGAGCTTCAGGACGGAAGCACAGAAAGTTCATCTGAGAAAGAATTAAAACAGTGCTTCAGTATCTGAAATACTTGAACCTGGTGGGGTTGATATTCATCAACTACCTCAAATACATAACTCTCCATCACATTATAGAGGAAATATTTGAGGTCAAGCTATTTAGTTTTGGGACTGCGATATTTTTCCAAGTCAGGATGGTGAGTAGCTTGGAGGGGAACTTTTACATGATAGTGTTGCCATGTACCTGCTGCCCTTGTCCTAGATGGAAGTGGTCTTGGGCTTGGAAGGATCTGTCTCATCTTTGGTGAATTGCTGCAGTGCATCTTGTAGATAGTGTACACTGCTGCTACTGAGCGTCGGTGGTGGAGGGAGTGGATATTTGTGGATGTGGTGCCAATCAAGCTGCTTTGTCCTGGATGGTGTCAAGATTCTTGAGCATTGTTGAAGCTGCAGAGGAGGAATTTAATGGGAGGACTTAGAGATAAAATGATGATGGGTATGCAAACTGAACACTTTTGGTCAATGGTAAGAAGCATGGCATCATCTTAGTAGAGCTTTTCTTTGGGGCTTGGAGTTCATTCACTGCAGCATGGAAATGGTGGCCAACCCCATGACCATGGAACCATAGAATCCTTACCATGTAGAAGGAGGCCATTCAGCCCATCGAGCCCACACCGATTCTCTGAAAGAGCATCTTGCCCATACCTGGCTCTGTATCCCCACGCATTTACCTTGGTTAATCCACCTAACTTACACAGCTTGGTTAACAAGGGGCAATTTAGCATGGACAATCCACCTAACCCGCACATCTTTGGAGTGTGGGAGGAAACTGGAGCATCCGAAGGAAACCCACGCAGACAGGGGAAAACATGCAGACTCCACACCGACAGTCACCCAAGGCTGGTGTACCTACTATGATGCCGTGCTTGATGGTTGATATCTCAGTCTCCACTTGAGAGCAAGGAGAAGCTACCTAACATTTGAATGCGGCAGTGGAAGCTCAGTTGGCGTGATGCCAGCTCAGGCTGCTGCCATCACAGCTGTGGTTACCAATCTTCAGATGGGGTTGGCAGGGTCTCCCCTTCAGCACATTGCTAGGAATGCTGAGGCGATGTCCAGTCATAGAGCACAAACAATTTCCTTTCTCAGCATGGTATCCTCCTATTACAGCCACTCCTCCAACCCCCTTAATGTTCCCTGTTAGCCAGTCAGCCCAGACTGCTGCACTCATGCTGAGATGCTGTACTCCCCTGTTAGGCCTTCTTGGTCCACAGTGGCTTGAGGCTGTGTTTAAAATCCATCTGCAGTCTTTTTTTATTTGTTCATGGGATGTGGTCATCGCTGGCTAGGCCAACATTTATTGCCCATTCTAATTACCCTGGAGAGGGTGGTGGTGAGCCGTCTTCCTGACCAGCTGCAGTCCCTGTGATGTAGGTCCACCCACAGTGCTGTTAGGGAGGGAATTTGACCCAGCGACACTGAAGGAATGTGAAAGTGAAGGACTTTTTTCTCAGTGAAAGTTATCCGGCTCCCAGCAGTCATGCTGGGGGTGGCCCTGCAACGTTCAATGAAAACAGACAAAGGCGCAGCGAAGAGAAGATGGTGCAGGAGGGAAGGATTCAGATACCCGGATAATTGGGGCTCATTCTGGGGTAGGTGGGACCTCTACAAAGGGGATGGTCTTCTCCTGGACCAGAGGGGTACCAATATTCTGGGGAGGAAATTTGCGAATGCTCTTCGGGAGGGTTTAAACTAGTTCAGCAGGGGAATGGGAACCTGAACTGTTGCTCCAGTGTACAGGAGGATGTGAGTGGTGAGGTCATTAATAAGGTTTCAAGGTCGCAGGAGTGTACCGGCAGGTGTAGTGTGTCTACTTCAACGCCAGGAGCATCCGGAATAAGGTGGGTGAACTTGCAGCATGGGTTGGTACCTGGGACTTCGATGTTGTGGCCATCTCGGAGACATGGATAGAGCAGGGACAGGAATGGTGGTTGCAGATTCCAGGGTTTAGATGTTTCAGTAAAATCAGGGGAGGTGGTAAAAGAGGGGAAGGTGTGGCATTGTTAGTCAAGGACAGTATTACGGTGGCAGAAAGGACGTTTAATGAGGACTCGTCTACTGAGGTAGTATGGGCCGAGGTTAGAAACAGGAAAGGAGGTCACCCTGTTGGGAGTTTTCTCTAGGTCTCCGAAAAGTTCCAGAGATGTAGAGGAAAGGATTGCAAAGATGTTTCTGGATAGAATCATAGAAATCCTACAGTACAGAAAGAGGCCATTCGGCTCATCGGGTCTGCACCGACCACAATCCCACCCAGGCCCTACCCCCATATCCCTACATATTTACCCACTAATCCCTCTAACCTACGCATCTCAGGACACTAAGGGCAATTTTTAAGCATGGCCAATCAACCTAACCCGCACATCTTTGGACTGTGGGAGGAAACCGGTACACCCGGAGGAAACCCATGCAGACACGAGGAGAATGTGCAAACTCAACACAGACAGTGATCCAAGCCGGGAATCGAACCCAGGTCCCTGGAGCTGTGAAGCAGCAGTGCTAACCATTGTGCTACCGTGCCGCCCGTGAAAGGAGCGAAAGTAACAGGGTAGTTGTTATGGGGGACTTTAACTTTACAAATATTGACTGGAAACGCTATAGTTCGAGTACTTTAGATGGGTCAGTTTTTGTCCAATGTGTGCAGGAGGGTTTCCTGACACAGTATGTAGATAGACCAACAAGAGGCGAGGCCACATTGGATTTGGTACTGGGTAATGAACCAGGCCCAGGTGTTAGATTTGGAGGTAGGTGAGCACTTTGGTGATAGTGACCACAATTCGGTTACGTTTACTTTAGCGATGGAAAGGGATAGGTATATACCGCAGGGTAAGTGTTATAGCTGGGGGAAAGGAAATTATGATGCGATTAGGCGAGATTTAGGATGCATAGGATGGGGAAGAAATTTGCAGGGGATGGGCACAATTGAAATGTGGAGCTTGTTCAAGGAACAGCTACTGCGTGTCCTTGATAAGTATGTACCTGTCAGACAGGAAGGAAGTGGTTGAGCGAGGGAACCGTGGTTTACTAAAGAAGTTGAATCTCTTGTGAAGAGGAAGGAGACTTATGTAAAGATGAGACATGAAGGCTCAGTTAGGGCGCTTGAGAGTTACAAGTTAGCCAGGATGACCTGAAGAGAGAGCTAAGAAGAGCCAGGAGGGGACATGAGAACTCTTTGGCAGGTAGGATCAAGGAAAACCCTAAAGCTTTCTATAGGTATGTCAGAAATAAAAGAATGACTTGGGTAAGATTAGGGCCAGTCAAGGACAGTAGTAGGAAGTTGTGCGTGGAGCCCAAAGAGATAGGAGAGGCGCTAACTGAATATTTTTCGTCAGTATTTACACAGGAAAAAGACAATGTTGTCGAAGAGAATACTGAGATACAGGCTATTAGACTAGACGGGATTGAGGTTCATAAGGAGGAGGTGTTCGCAATTCTAAAAAGTGTGAAAATAGATAAGTCCCCTGGGCTGGATGGGATTTATCCTAGGATTCTCTGGGAAGCTAGGGAGGAGATTGCAGAGCCTTTGGCTTTGATCTTTATGTCGTCATTGTCTACAGGAATAGTGCCAGAAGACTGGAGGATAGCAAATGTTGTCCCCTTGTTCAAGAAGGGGAGTAGAGACTACCCTGGTAATTATAGACCAGTGAGCCTTACTTCTGTTGTAGGCAAAGCTTTGGAAAGGATTATAAGAGATAGGATTTATAATCATCTAGAAAGGAACAATTTGATTAGGGATAGTCAATATGGTTTTGTGAAAGGTAGGTCGTGCCTCACAAACCTTATTGAGTTCTTTGAGAACATGACCAAAGAGGTGGATGAGGTTAAAGCAGTTGATGTGGTGTATATGGATTTCAGTAAAGCGTTTGATAAGGTTCCCCATGATAGGCTATTGCAGAAAATACGGAGGCATGGGATTGAGGGTGATTTTGCGGTTTGGATCAGAAATTGGCTAGCTGTAAGAAGACAGAGGGTGGTGGTTGATGGGAAATGTTCATCCTGGAGTTCAGTTACTAGTGGTGTACCGCAAGGATCTGTTTTGGGGCCACTGCTGTTTGTCATTTTTATAAATGACCTGGATGAGGGCGTAGAAGGCTGGGTTAGTAAATTTGCGAATGACACTAAAGTCGGTGGAGTTGTGGACAGTGCGGAAGGATGTTGCAGGTTACAGAGGGACATAGATAAACTGCAGAGCTGGGCTGAGAGGTGGCAAATGGAGTTTAATGCGGAAAAGTGTGAGGTGATTCACTTTGGAAGGAGTAACAAGAATACAGAGTACTGCGCTAATGGTAAGATACTTGGTAGTGTGGATGAGCAGAGAGATCTCGGTGTCCATGTGCATAGGTCCCTGAAAGTTGGCAGGGTTGTTAAGAAGGCGTACAGTGGGTTAACTTTTATTGGTAGAGGGATTGAGTTTCGGAGCCATGATGTCATGTTGCAGCTGTACAAAACTCTGGTGCGGCTGCTCTTGGAGTATTGCGTACAGTTCTGGTCGCCGCATTATAGGAAGGATGTGGAAGCATTGGAAAGGGTGCAGAGGAGATTTACCAGGATGTTGCCTGGTATGGTGGGAAGGTTTTATGAGGAAAGGCTGAGTGACTTGAGGTTGTTTTCATTAGAGAGAAGAAGGTTAAGAGGTGACTTAATAGAGGCATACAAGATGATCAAAGGATTAGATAGGGTGGACAAAGAACAGCACAGGAAACAGGCCCTTCGGCCCCCCAAGTCTGTGCCGCTCATTGGTCCAACTAGACCATTCGTTTGAATCCCTCCATTCCCAGACTGCTCATGTGACTATCCAGGTAAGTCTTAAACGATGCCAGCGTGTCTGCCTCCACCACCCTACTTGGCAGCGCATTCCAGGCCCCCACCACTCTCTGTGTAAAAAACGTCCCATGACAGTGAGAGCCTTTTTCCTCGGATGGTGATGGCTAGCACGAGGGGACATAGCTTTAAATTGAGGGGTGATAGATATAAAACAGATGTCAGAGTGTGGTGAACCATAGATGGTTACCACTATGGGTACTTGTATATATGTTACTCTTGTTACTGTTGTGGTTAGGGTTTGGGTGTTCCACCTGTTATTATTGTTTATGTGGTACACGCCGTTCGGCTCCGCCTTCTTACAGGGGTATAAAGGTCACTGCTACTTCGTAGCAGTCTTTAGTCTGGGATAATATTGTTAAGTAGTGTGCTCCTATTTGTCATGAATAAAAGCCTTTATTCCCAGGTATGTTCTAGCCTCCCGTGTGAATTAATCGCGCATCACAGAGGTAGGTTCTTTACTCAGAGTAGTAAGGGCGTGGAATGCCCTGCCTGCAACAGCAGTGGACTCGTCAACATTAAGGGCATTTAAAGGGTCATTGGATAAACATATGGATGATATTGGAATAGTGTAGGTTAGATGGGCTTTAGATTGGTTTCACAGGTCAGTGCAACATCGAGGGCCGAAGGGCCTGTACTGCGCTGTAATGTTCTATGTTCTATTAAGATTAGCATAGTGGGAAAATATAGTGAGAACCTAAAAATTGATATAATGCCCAGTGTTGGGCCGTTTGCAATCCTCTCAGGTAATTTTATTGTGGCGGAATGCACATTGAGAGTTAAGTTGACTGTTCTCTGGAATATTGCATGGTTTGATTTATTTATTTGATTTGGAATGTTTATTTTGTGCTGGTTTTTATTTTAGCCTCACTGCTGAGAGAATGCTGTGGTGGACCAGTGACGAAGGGGAGGTAAGTTTGGAATGATTGGTGAATGGGGATTTGGAGATTGGGTCACCATTTTGCAGAACAGATGAGCGTATCACAGACAACATGACCAGACAGCGAATGGGCTTCTTCCTTTCCTCCTCCTCTTCCTCAACTCTTCACCTTACATCTGGTGACAAGAGCTGGGCCCTCACGTTGTTGAGGTGATACAGCAAACACAATGAACCTTGACATGCACTCTGACACACACTGCAAAGTTCCTCCAGACCAGCTCAGGCAGTGGAAACAGGATACCAGGCATTGACTTGCATGATGTGAAATATGGTCACACCCCAACTGGACACTGAGTGCATGGAACTCCTTCCAGTTGTGGTGCATAAGAAGGTAAGAAATAGGAATAGGAGTAGAGCATACAGCCTGTTGAGCCTTGCCCCTTTATCAGTCTCTAATTCTTTGCGGTCTCTTTGGGAATCTATTATTAGGGGAGTCTTAACAATGCACTTAGAAAACCATAGTGTATCAATCCACTGGACCATTGGCACTTGAGCCACTGTGACAGCCAGAGGGAACTTACTGGGTGACAAAGGCTATCTGCTGACAAGATGGTTCATGACTCTGATGGGAAATCCATTTAAAAATCCATGTGTTGAGAACATGCATAATGAACGTTTCACGCTACCACACAAAATGGGGTGCATAAACATTGGCCAATGTTTCGAGTCCCATCATGATGGGAACGGCCTGGAAGGTCTAGTGGCCCAGCCAAAATTCCATTGACTTTTGGTGGGACCAGGCTGTGGGCAGAGCTGCAAAATCCCGTCCAGTTTTATAAAAGAGAAATCCTGTTTGATAAATTTAATGGGGATGTAACTGGTAGGGTAAATAAAGGGGAACCAGTAGATGTAGTATACCAGGTATTCAATAAGGTGCCCCACAAAATATTAGGACACAAGACAAGCTCCACACAGCTTACCTTCCCATCTAACTTCATATCATCAGCAAACTTTGATGCATTGCTCTGTTTACTGGCCAAAGTCACTCAACATTAACATGGCTGATCTTAGTCTCCAACTCCATTTTCTCAGCCTGTTCCCCATTTCCCTTGATTCCCTGAGAGACCAAAATCTGTTTAACCCAGGAACTGAAGCATCCATGACCCTTTGGGATGGAGAATTCTAAAGATTTGCAACCCCCAAGTGAAGACATTTTTTCTCGTCTCAGTCCCAAATGGTCAACCCCTTATCTTGAGCCAGTTCCCCCATGTTTTAAACCTCTCGTTATCTACCCTATCAAACCCTTTGGGATCTTGAATGTTTCAATGAAGTCACCTCTCATTCTTCTAAACTCTGGAAAATATAGACCCAATTTGCTCAGCCACTCGTCAAAGGACAACCCCCTCATCCAAGGACCAATCTCTGTACTGCCTCAAATGCAAGTACATCCTTCCTTAAATATGGAGACCAAACTGCATGCAGTATTCCAGGTGTGGTCTCACCAGAGCCTCACAAAATTTTTAGCAGACTTTTTTATTCAATTCCATTTGCAATAAAGGCTAGCATGCTACTTGTTTTCCTAATTGCTTCTTGTACTTGAATATTAGCTTCCTGTGTTTCTTGTACGAACACCCAAATTACTCTGATCATCAACATTTATAAGTTTCACCTTTAAAATGTTCTGTTCTTTTGACCAAAGTGAATAAGTTCACCCTTCTCCACACTGCCATTTGCCATCTTGCTGCCCCTTTATCCGTCTCTATCTCTTTTGTAGTCTCTTTGTGCCCTCCAACAAGAGGAGCTGCTGGCCTATATTCTAAAAGAGATAGGTACAGAGGTACTGGATGTTCTGACTGTGATTTTCCAAATTCCCTATTAACCTTCCCATTTAACTTCATGTCTTCAGCAAACTTAGATATTTTACTCTGATAAAACGCTCTGGTCTCTGGATTGTTGGAGACTGGATGTATGACTAAAAAGGTGCATAGTGACCCTGCAGAAGTCCCAATGCTTGGAGCCACGTGGGAATTCCCCGGGAAGTTTAAACTTCCGATGGGCAATTCCCGTGCTCCCATGATCCTCCATTTATCCCTACTCTCTGTTTTCTGTTGCCATGTTAATATATCACCCCCATAGGCCCTTGTCTTGTGTTTTAATATTTTGTGAGGCATCTTATTGAATGCCAGGAATACTTCATCTACTGGTTCCCCTTTATTTACCTTACTCATTACATCCCCATTAAATTTGTCAAACAGGATTTCCCTTTCATAAAACTGTTGACTTGTTCTAATCATATTATGGTTTCCTAAATGCATTGCAGAATCTAGGGAATTTGGAAAGTCAGAATATCCAGTGCCTCTGTACCTATCTCTTTCAGAATGTAGGCCAGCAGCTCCTGGGGATTTGTTGGATTTTAGGATCTTGGTTTTCTCCAATACTTTTTCTCCGCTGATATTAATTACCTTTCTTTTTCACTCTTACTGGCCTCTGGGCCACCTCCTTATCTCTGGGATGTAACTTGTGTCTTCTACTGTGAAGACAGACACAAAATATTATTTCAATGTCTCTATCAATCCCTCATTCACCAAGATAATGGCCGGAATATTGCCAGCATGCCACCCCGGTTCCAGGTCGGGCGATGCTCACAGAACAGCGTTCTCCATTGGCCTTGGGTGGGATCTTATGAGCCTCGGACGGACGAGGCAGTAAAATTCTGACAAATTTCTCCTGTTTTTGCTTCTAAGGGGCAAAAATGTACTTTAGCTACTCTCTTCCTTTTTATGCACATGTCAAAACTCTTACTATCTATATTTACATTCCTGGCTAGTTTACTCTTATATTCCATTTTTTCCCTTATATCAATTTTTTGTGGCATCTGTCAATGGGTATGACCTCTTGAAGAGAATACTCCTTTATATCTCCTTCATCTTCCCACAGCTTGTCCTACTCTGTGTGACCTCTGCTCATTCTCCCTGTAAAGCAGTAGGCCAAAGGAGATGGAAACTATGGGATCTTTGAATGGAAGTAAGCAGTCTGAGCAGAATCCTTAAAGTCAGGAACTTTAATACCTGGCATCGCACTCCCTGTAGATTTCAGCAACCTTACAGAACAGAACAAGTCGCCAACACTTCGACAATCACCCAATATAAATCAATCAACAGACTAACCTGCAAGTAGTTGCTGATCCCTTTAGATGGCACAGGCATGAGATCGAAGAGGATGTTAGCTGAAGCATTGTGCTCCAAAATGGCAACGCTGGCATCAAATCAGTATTAGATGCTGAAGATGCCACAAATGCCTGGGTACCATATATCTGGTACATGGTTTCTGTGTCCGCACGAACATTTTACTTAAGATGGTGGTCACCGTGGCTCATGTTCACGTGGAGGCCATTCTGGAATCAAAATGACAGCAAATTCATCCAAAGTATGGGCGCCGTGCATCCAAATACTGCAGCTTGAGTGCCGGTCAGTCATTTACTGTGGAAGGAGATACAGAGAAATCCTCTCTTCAAGAGGTCATACCCACTGATGGATGCCACAAAGGCCGGAATTCTCCAGCCATTCACACTGACGGGATTCTCCAGTCCTGCCGGCAGCGCACTCCCACTTGTGGGTTTCCCATCGGTGTGGGGTGACGTCAATGGGAATTCCCATTGACAGCGGCGGGACCAGAGAATCCCGCCGCTAGCAAACAACGCGCCACCTCCCGCTGGTAGGGAAAATGTGGCTGGGAGGCAGGAGAATCTCGCCCGTGATATAATGGGACAAAATGGAAGGCCAATCTGATCCTAATTTGATATTTGTGTGTTTTCCAGCAGGAGAGAGTGGATAGAGATCAGGAGTACAAATGTTGTTCACCAACCGAGGAACCCCTGATGCCAGTTCTGGCGCCCTACTGCTCACAGACCATGGATAAAAACAAGGAGTTTCTAAGGATAAAAATCCCATATTGTGAAAATGGGAGTTGGTGTTTTGATTCCCTATGAACTAATAACTCTGTTTAAAATCAGTAGAGTAAAGGCAGCATTCTCTCCTCCTGTCTCTCCCTTCCTATAGTAGCCCCCTCACAACATGCCTCATACCCCCCCACCCAACCCCAGCTTCCCCCATAAGGTGACCAGATGACTAGGGAGCTGCTTAATTCTTCGGATGTAATTAATTTGCAAAACTCAGTGGGAAGCAAACCCACAATCAGAGCTGCAGGAAGTCTGGGCTGGTGGTTTGAGAATGATCTCCTGGGTGGTAAGCCCATTGCTCAGTGAAAGATTGTACAGGCTGGCCTTCTTCCTCTGAGTAAAAGACTAAGGGCAGGGGGGGGGGGGTGGGTAGACCAGATTGAGGTCTTCGTTAAAAGGTTTGACAGGACAGACATTGGGAAGATATTTACTTGTTGGGGGAGCCCTCAAATCACCCATAAATCCAACAAGAGATTCAGATGGAATTTCTTTACTGAGAGAGTGGTTGGAATGTGGAACTCACTACCACAAGGAGTGGTGGAGGTAACCAGCACTGATGCATTTAGAATGATAGAATTAAGGGAAGGAGAATGAACACATGAGGGAGAAAGGAAGAGAAGGAAACACTGATAGATTGGAAGAAAGTTTGTGTGGCCATAGAGGAGCTGGGATAAATGATTTGTCTCTGTGGGGTATATTTCCTGTAATTTTATGGAATCGTGCCAAAGTGTCATTTCAAATCTCACACCCTTACATCTCTCTCAGAACTAAATTCACCTTGTCTCCTCTCTCACTCAGCTTCCAATACTGGAATGATATTGCGTCAAAATGGATATTTCAGTACATACTCCGGCCTACCTCCTGAGGAAGGTTACCTTGCCTCTCCGAATGTATACCTGACTTCTACTAATGGGTTACTTGGCCTCTTCCAAATGGGCACCTAACCTTTGCAAAGAACTCTGGTAAATTCAGAATTATTCCTCAAATGTCCAAAGCCCATTTTTAACCTGGGTGAGCAAAATTATTTTTCTTTGAAGGCAGCCTGACTCTAAATGGGCAGCCGAGACTGTGAGCTGTTGATGTGTGAAATACAGAGGGCACAGTGGTTAACACTGCTGCCTCACAGCACCAGGGACCTGGGTTCAACTCCAGCCTTCGGTGATTGTTTGGAATTTGCACGTTCTCCCTGTGTCTGTGTGAGTTTGCTCCGGTTTCCTCACACAGTCCAAAGATGTGTGGGTTAGGTGGATTGGCCTTGGTAAATTGCCCATCAGGGACCAAAGATTTGTAGGGTAGATGGATTAGCCATGGTAAATGTGTGGGTTTACAGGCAGTTCAGACTTGATGGGCCGAATGGCCCCCATTGCACTGTAGAGATTCTCCATGATACCTTCTACCTCTGTTTCCCTCCTCAGTGAAAATGGTGGGTTCCAGGACCTAGGCGGAACTTCTGAACTCTGAGATCTGGCAGCATTTTAATTCAGGCAATCGTACATACCTCAGCAGCAACTCGATCTCGCTGAGATCTCCTACATACCTCAGCAGCAACTCGATCTCGCTGAGATCTCCTACATACCTCAGCAGCAACTCCACTTCCACGTAATTCCTTACATACCTCAGCAGCAACTCGATCTCGCTGAGATCTCCTACATACCTCAGCAGCAACTCCACCTCCCTGTGATCCCCTACATACCTCAGCAGCAACTCGATCTCCCCGCGATCCCCTACATGCCTCAGCAGCAACTCCACCTCCCTGTGATCCCCTACATACCTCAGCAGCAACTCGATCTCCCCGTGATCCCCTAATACCTCAGCAGCAACTCTATCTCCTTTGATCTCCTATATACCACAGCAGCAACTCGATCTCCCCGCGATCCCCTACATACCTCAGCAGCAACTCCACCTCCCTGTGATCTCCTACATACCTCAGCAGCAACTCGATCTCCCCGTGATCCCCTACATACCTCAGCAGCAACCCCACCTCCCTGTGATCCCCTACATACCCCTAGCAGCAGCTCAACCTCCTTTGATCTCCTACATACCTCAGCAGCAACTCCACCTCCCAACGATCTCCTACATACCTCAGTGGCAACTCCACCTTGCAGTGATCCCCTACATACCTCAGCAGCAACTCCACCTCCCCGAGATCCCCAACATACCTCAGCAGCAACTCGATCTCCTGTAATCCCCTACATACCCCAGCAGCAGCTCAACCTCCTTTGATCTCCTACATACCACAGCAGCCACTCCACCTCCCCGAGATCCCCAACATACCTCAGCAGCAACTCGATCTCCTGTAATCCCCTACATACCCCAGCAGCAGCTCAACCTCCTTTGATCTCCTACATACCACAGCAGCCACTCCACTTCCCCGTGATCCCCTACATACCTCAGCAGCAACACCACCTCCCCGCGAACTCCTACATACCTCAGCAGCAACTCGATCTCCTGTAATCCCCTATATACCCCAGCAGCAGCTCAACCTCCTCTGATCTCCTACATACCTCAGCAGCAACTCCACCTCCCCGCGAACTCCTACATACCTCAGCAGCAACTCCACCTCCCTGTGATCTCCTACATACCTCAGCAGCAACTCCACCTCCCCGTGATCTCCTACATACTTCAGCAGCAACTCCACCTCCCTGTGATCCCTTACATACCTCAGCAGCAACTCAATCTCCCCGAGTTCCCCTACATACCTCAGCAGCAACTCAATCTCCCCGAGTTCCCCTACATACCTCAGCAGCAACTCCACCTCCCTGTGATCTCCTACATACCTCAGCAGCAACTCCACTTCCACGTGATTCCCTATATACCTCAGCAGCAACTCTTCCTCTCAATGACAGTTGCTGGCTCTCTGATTGGGCATTTGGAACCAGTCTGCTGGTTTTCAGGCACCTGGTCAGTGGGCAGCTATTTAGGATGTAGCTTGTGATAGAATTGCCCAGGCAATGCTGCTGCCAGTGATTGCAGACGTGGGACCCACTCTCTTCCAGTGTCAGTATCCCATTTGTCATAGTGATATTCAGGCCGTGGTGTCCAAGTACGGACAATGACACAGGTTGCACGAAGCTCTATAGAAGGGTAAACAAGAAGGCCTATAGTGTGTTAGCGTTTATTAACAGGGGGATTGAGTTTAAGAGCCATGAGGTTATGCTGCAACTGTACAGGACCTTGGTGAGACCACATTTGGAATATTGTGTGCAGTTCTGGTCACCTCACTATAAGAAGGATGTGGAAGCATTGGAGAGAGTGCAGAGGAGATTTACCAGAATGCTGCCTGGTTTGGAGGGTAGGTCTTGTGAGGAAAGGTTGAGGGAGCTAGGGCTGTTCTCTCTGGAGCGGAGGAAGCTGAGGGGAGACTTAATAGAGGTTTATAAGATGATGAAGGAGATAGAGTGGACGTTCAGAAACTATTTCCTCGGGTGAATGTAGCTGTTACCAGGGGGCATAACTATAGGGTTCGTGGTGGGAGATATAGGAGGGATATCAGAGGTAGGTTCTTTACGCAGAGAGTGGTTGGGGTGTGGAATGGACTGCCTGCAGTGATAGTGGAGTCAGACACTTTAGGAACATTTAAGCGGTTATTGGATAGGCACATGGAGCACACCAGGATGATAGGGAGTGGGATAGCTTGATCTTGGTTTCGGACAAAGCTCGGCACAACATCGTGGGCCGAAGGGCCTGTTCTGTGCTGTACTGTTCTATGTACAGGGCGGCACGGTAACACAGTGGTTAGAACTTCTGCTTCACAGCTCCAGGGTCCTGGGTTCGATTCCCGGCTCGGGTCACTGTCTGTGTGGAGTTTGCACATTCTCCTTGTGTCTGCGTGGGTTTCCTCCGGGTGCTCCGGTTTCCTCCCACAGTCCAAAGATGTGCGGGTTAGGTTGATTGGCCAGGTTAAAAATTGCCCCTTAGAGTCCTGGGATGTGTAGGTTAGAGGGATTAGCGGGTAAATATGTGGGGGTAGGGCCTGGGTGGGATTGTGGTCGGTGCAGACTCGATGGGCCAAATGGCCTCCTTCTGCACTGTAGGGTTTCTATGTTCTATGTTTTTTCGCTCTGAGTGCTGATGCTCTTGCCTGTTTGGAAGTGCAGTGCCTTATTGCCATTGTGAAAGAAACATCTCCCCTTGCCTCAGGCACAACATATGCTGAATCTCCAGAACCCTCGGCAGCTGTGCACAGGCACACTCGCTCAGGAGCTTGCTGAGAGAGGGACGGAAAAGAACATCCACACAGAAGAGAAACATGGCGAGGGGTGGGAAGGGTGATTGTGACTGTAGGAGATCAGTAGGGTAAAAGAAGTGAAACTGAATTGGCAGCTTGTTTTACATCTCTCTCCATCCTGAAGTTAATCAAATTAATTCTGTTGAAAGATGTAAATCATTCTGCTGAATTTTAGCCATTTCAAACATCGAACAAAGTCAGGATGAGTTACAATATCCAAAATAAAACTTTCACCCAGCTTTTTAACAGAACATGGAACAGCTTAGAAACTCTTGCAGGGAAATAATGAATAGTTTGGTCATTCTTTCACAAAGATAGGTGTTTGTGTGTATGTGTATGTGTGTGCGTGTGTGTGTCTGTGTGTGTGTCTGTGTGTGGATGTATGTGTTGTGTGTGTATATGTGCTGTGTGTGTTAGCTGTATGTGTGTTGTGTCTGAGTTTGTGTGAGAAGGCCACCCCCACACACTCCTTCCCCACCCCACCCTGACACAGCCCCCATACCCCCACCCACAAAACCCCCAAAGCCCCCACCCCTCATCCCTCCACCCCCGTTAGAATGAACGGTGTTAACATTGGATCTGTTGTAGTGACCAATGGTAACATGCTGTAAGGGTCAGCTGACCCAGTAAACTCTGGAACCAATGACCAAATTATATAGTAGTCAGCTGACTCAGTATAAATAAGAAGCTGCTGGGGTTTGTGTAGCTTGGAGTGGCCCAGGGTGAGGTTTCAAGTGTTGGAGTATTGATATTTCATTATTAAACCGTTTTCTTTGATTTATAAGTTGGAGTAAGTTTTGTTTTATTTTATTGCCTGTAACTGAAGAGTTTCTTCTGGAGGGTCAGCACCCACCCACTCCCCTCCTACTCATCCCCCACACGCCTGCCCACTCCCCAACCCCTCACACACCCTCTCACACATCCCCCACCTCCCCCCTCCCCACACATCCACCCCCAATCCCACACAACCCCCGCCCACCACTACCCACCTCCCTACACATCGACCCCACACACAGCCCCCACTCCCCACCCCCCACAGCAACTACCCTGAAGCATCCTACCACTCCCCCCTCCAAAATCCTCCTGCTAAGAAACATCTGAAACTCCCCCCCTCCGCTCACCCACCGCACCCCCCCCCCCCCCCCCCCCCACACTCCGCTGAGAAACTACTGAGGGAGTGCTGTGTGTGTTAGTTTATTACCTCTGGTGAGAGAGACCAAAAAATTCTGCTGGCGGGAGGGACTGGAAAATTCTGCTGGCAGGAGGGACTGGAAAATTCCACTGGCAGGAGGGGACTTGAAAATTCCACTGGCGGGAGGGACTGGAAAATTCCACTGCAGGAGAGAGCGGAAAATTCCACTGCGGGATAGACCGGAAAATTGCGCTGGCGGGAGGGACTGGAAAAATCCACCAGCAGGAGGGACCGGAAAGTTCCATCCTTGGTATTTTCTCATCACGGTCGATGCTGTAGGAACATCACAGATGGAGCTTTCATTGAAATATATCCTCAATCTGTCTATTCACTCGTTCTTTCTTTGATTTCAAAATATTTTGTTATTCATCTCATCTCATAAAAAAACACAAATATTTTCTCTGTGGATTTGTGATACTCAGATAGTTAACAGTTGGCAAATGTCATGTGGCTGAGCATCTGATGAGATTGTGCCATGTGATTGCCACATAACCACATCTTCAGGAATGATAAGAGTTGGCACTTGGCGAAGCGATTCATGACTGTGTGTGGGTCTGCCATTAGATTGCAATGCTGTGCTCCCATCTTATACTGATCCCCAGCGCAGATATTCGTCTGAACACGTGAATGCTTTGTGCCTGGGCTGGTGTAAAATTTATGGATGGAAAGTCTTTAAAAGTGGGAAAAGAGACACAGACCTGTTGGTGCAAGTTTAAAATGTCGTTTAATGTAAACTGTAATTACCCTTGCCTGGGATAATGCAGCATTCTGTGCAATTTGCACTTCAAAAACAACCTGAGTTAAGAAAACATTTGTTTTAGTGACGATATGCTCTGTCTCAGCGCCGAGATGGAATTTCCATGTTGGCATCAATGCGAGGGAAGGTGCATCTGTCTCACTTCTTCAGTTTGCTGAATTTGCAGCCTTGGGGTGTTAATGGCAGTGAACAGCCTACCCCAGGATTCAACTCTACGCTCTGATTTCCCAGTAATGCCTCTTTCCCACTGAGTTTAGTCCAGGTGTCTTAATTTTTTATTCCGCTCTCCTCTGCCTCTTCCCTCCTGAGGAAACACTGGCTTCAGTTTGCACTTAGTGAGATTCCACGCGATCATGTGTTTTACTCATGTTTGGTGTGGGATAAATATTGATCATGACACTGGGGAGAAGGCTCCTACTCTTCAAACGGATGATGGGCCTTCACCACATTGTCATATGTGAGATCTTACTGTACACAAGTTGGTTGCTGGATTTCCTACATTGTGGAGGACTGTATTCTACTGTAATAACTTTGAGGATCTGTGGACGACTGTAATTTACGATAATAATCTGGAGGGGGAGGCCGGGGCCTAGTGTTTTGTCACTGGACTAGTAATCCAAAGACCCAGGTTCAACTCTGAGGACCCTGGTTTGAATCCCAATGTGGCAGATGGTGTAATTTGAATTTCAATGAAATGGAATTGAAATCATTATTGAATCATTGAATATCTACAGGGCAAAAGGAGGCTATTTGGCCCATTGAGTCTGCACCAACAACAATCCTACCCAGGCCCTATCCCTGTAACCCCACATATTCACCCCGCTAATCCCTCTAACCTGTGCATCCTGGAACACTAGGGTCAACTTAGCATGGTCAATGCACCTAACCCGTACAGCTTTGGACTGTGGGAGGAAACCAAAGCACCTAGAGGAAACCCACACAGACAGTGACCCAAGGCCGGAATTGAACCCGGGTCCCTGGCAGTAGTGCTAACCACTGTGCCACCGTGCCACCCTGGTTTATCGATTGTTGTAAAATCCCATCTATTCATTAATCTCCTCTGACCGCTGAAGGAAGACCCCGATCACCGGCTCAGCTGCGACCGTGACTTCAGGGACATCATCCACTTACCAGCTTTCGACCCATCCATACTGAAGCGTGCTCTGGATATCCACCAACTGGCGAAGCCAAACCACAGCCCGACAGTGACCCGGAACACCCGACTGCGCAGACACATCTACGCAAACAAGGCAACAAATCCTCCATCCACCCACCGACCAGAGTGAAGAACCTCATTGGACACAACTATACCCTTCTCATCGCAAACTACTCTCACCATCTCCCAGGCTCGAAAGGAAGCTCCAGGAAGCGTGGAAAACATGCAGGCCTGCAGGTGAGAGTGAAACAATGCGGTCCCAAGGCCCCCTCCCCAGCTTACTGCTTCCAATCTCTGGAAAACAAGCTGGACGAGCTTAAAGCCAGACTCACTTTCCAAAGAGAACTGTGGGACTGCTGTGTCCTCACTCCTGCTTCACCAGACAGTGCCCTGCAACCAGACGGCTTCTCAATCCATCGAATGGAGCGTACAGCGGCCTCAGGCAAGGCTAGGGGAGGTAGGGTCTGCTTCCTAATCAACACCTCATGGTGCCTAGATGTAGCAACACTGGCAAGTTTCTGCTTCCCGGTTCTAGAATACCTGATGCTAAAATGCCGCCCCTACTACCTTCCGCGGGAGTTCACCTTCATTATCCTGACGGCAGTTTACATCCTAACCCATGCGGACGTTAAGATTGCACTGGACGAAATATACACCACTACAAATAGCCTTGAGACAAAACATCCCGAGGCCTTGTTCATCGTGGCCGGGGACTTCAATCAGGCCAAACTCAATAGCGTTCTACCCGGTTACCACCAACACGTCTCCTGTTCCACCAGAGGCCCAAAAATCCTAGACCACTGCTACACAAATATGATATTAAGAGTTTTAACAACACCAGGTTAAAGTCCAACAGGTTTATTTGGTAGCAAATGCCATTAGCTTTTGGAGCGCTACTCCTTCATCAGATGGAGTGGAAATCTGCTCTCAAATCTGCTCTGCTCTTTGAGAGCAGATTTCCACTCCATCTGATGAAGGAGCGGCGCTCCGAAAGCTAATGGCATTTGCTACCAAATAAACCTGTTGGACTTTAACCTGGTGTTGTTAAAACTCTTACTGTGTTTACCCCAGTCCAACGCCGGCATCTCCACAACACAAATATGAAACATGCCGATCGCTCTGTCCCGCCCACACTTTGGTAAATCAGACCACAAGGCTGTGCTCCTGCTCTCGGCTTACAAGCAAAAACTGAAGTGGGAGAATCCATCAAAGAGAGTCGTGCAATGTTGGTCTGAGAATCGGATGATCTCCTCTTGGAGTCAGTATTTAAAAACTCTGCAACCAGCCTGAACGAGTACGCCACAACCGTAACTGACTGTTAGTTAGTGTGTAGAAGACTGTGTGCCAAAGAAGCAAATCCGCGTGTTTCCCAACCGGAAACCAGGGATGAACAGGGATATCCACTGCTTGCTGAAGTCCAGGTCTGAGGTGTTCAAGTCAGGTGACCCTGACCTATACAAGAAAGCCAGATACGATCTCAGGAAATCCATCAAAGATGCCAAAAGACAGTACTGGACCAAGTTAGAGTCCCAGGCTAGCCACACAGACCCCTACCGACTATGGCAAGGTCTGCAAGACGTAACAGGCTACAAGATGAAGGCATGTAAAATCGCTGGCTCCAGCGCACCCCTCCCTGATGAGCTCAATGCATTCTACACCCAACATTCTCTCTTCCACCTTCTTCCGTCGGAAAAAGATACAAAAGTCTGAGGTCACATACCAATTGACTCAAGAACAGCTTCTTCCCTGCTGCCATCAGACTTTTGAATGGACCTACCTTGCATTAAGTTGATCTTTCTATACATCCTAGCTATGACCCGAGCTATGACTGTAACACTACATTCTGCACTCTCTCATTTCCTTCTCTATGAATGGTCTGTTTTGTCTGTATAGTGCACAAGAAACAATACTTTTCACTGTATACTGATAATAATTCAATAATAAATCAGATCAAATCAAATCAATGCTCTTTAGGGAAGGAAATCTGCCGTGCTTATCTGGTCTGGCCAACATGTGACTCCAGAGACACAGCAATGTGGTTGACTCTTGAATGCCCCTCAAGGGCAACTAGGGATGGGCTATAAATGCTGGCTCAGTTCATGGCGCTCATGTCCTATATGTGATGTTAGTGTAGCTTTAAGAGAGTTTTTAAAAATCATGTTCTCCTAGCTCACAGCCTCAGCTGCTGTCATTGTTACCAAGCTGTTTGGATGAGTCTTTTTATTGCTCCTTTAAGTGGTTTAAATGGGGGTTGTTTGTGTTCATTCTGGGATTAGTTTTATGCCCTGCACTGTTAGGAGAAATGGTTATGGGTTCTGGACAGGTGTCTTTAACTTCCTAGGGAGCTTAAGATTTTTTTTCCTGTTTGGCTGCAGGTTTTCAGTTTTGGTTTCAGAAGAGACAGCAAGTTGAAAAGATGTCTCTCTCTCTCTCTCTCTCCCTCTGGTTTTGGACATTCAGCGGGTTAGCTGAAAGCCTTCCCGGAGTAGAAAACCTGCTTTTGTAGCTTGATCAGAGTCTCCCTGGAGTTCTGGGAAGCTGTTCTGACTTCAAACTGTTCTGGATGTGTTAAGAGTACTACTAGACCTTACAAGACTGAGAGCTTTCAATTCTCCAACCAAAGGACTCAATTCTAGCATCACGTGAACATTAGACTTTGCTGTGTTGAAATTGTTTAAAGGGTTTTGTCTATAGAAGGTTTTGGTTTAATTGGAACATCTTAGATATAATTGTCAAGGGTTATACATTATTGTTGTTTGTTTTGTTTTGGTTTGTAATTGATGAAAGTTGTTGCTAATTTCCTTTCTATACATGTTAACTATATTCTTAACTAAAGTTTGTTTGATAAAAGCTCCCTAGTGGGTCATTTGAATCATAGCTGAAGTGAAACATATCAAGCTTATCCTAGCCAAATTCAAGATGCAAAACTTATGATTCAGACGGGCTCTATAAACTATTTTGGAGTTTCCAACCTTCACCATAACACATAAAAGAAATAATCAGTGCTGTCATAACCTGGAGAAGCTATTCAACCACTAGAGCCCTCACACTTTCGTCCAATTGTGACCTGGACTGAAAGAGGAAGTATATAATTGGGAGGAACTTCTTCTCCCAGAGGGTGGTGAATCTCTGGAATTCTCTGCCCACTGAGGTGGTGGAGGCTACCTCGCTGAATATGTTTAAAGCGCGGATGGATGGATTCCTGATCGGTAAGGGAATTAAGGGTTATGGGGATCAGGCGGGTAAGTGGTACTGATCCACGTCAGATCAGCCATGATCTTATTGAATGGCGGGGCAGGCTCGAGGGGCTAGATGGCCTACTCCTGCTCCTATTTCTTATGTTCTTATGATAAGGATTTGGCTACCATTTAACAGTCAGTCAGTGCAAATGGCGAGGTGGGAAAGGCTGAGGGTGGGAAGAGGGCTGACACTGAGAAAGGGAGGGTGCTCCCTCAAGGGGATAGCCAGCAGAGCAGTCTCAGGGAGCTGCGAACCTGTACAAAATAAATAACGATGGAAAAATGCTGCAAAGAATGTCGAGTCAGCATGTTCAAACACCAACTCAGTTTCCACACTCATTTAAAATTTGCTTTCAGCTTGGACAGTTCATCCAGCCACGGACTGACATTGAAGCTAAAACATTAAGTCCGCCTGTCCAATCGGCTCGCCCACTAGCCCTAAAGGCAGACGGGCTCTGTAAAATTCTCTTCCACTGGCCCTCAATGGCTAAATTGCCTGTTTGATTGTTGGTGGGACGCTTCCGACTCTCGCATGTGGCCACCGACTGAAATGTTGCTCAAGTGCCTGCCGATGTCGGGTCGTCTTCTCGCCCGATTTCAATCGCTTCTGGGCCAGGCTCACTCGAGCTAGAGCAACGTCAAATTCTGGCCCTGGGAAAACCATAACTATGACCTTACTTATTAACATCGGCCCAGATTGTCTGGTATCCGGGTTATCGGAGACAGGATGCACAACTTCGGGATCCTGCGCTGTGGGAATTACTCAGGAAATTTGAACGTCCAATGGACAGTTCCCCGTTCCTGGGACCCTCTGTGAAAGTCTCTGGGTGCAGTCTTACTGGCCGTTCACGCTATGCTCCCGCTGCAGCGAGGTCGGAGAATATGGCGACCAGCCAAATCTCCATTCACTGCGGCGGGATGGGAAAATCCCACTGGCATGAATGATGGCAAGATTCTGGCCTCCGACTCTGAACTAGAGGCAGAAGCATTGGACACCTCCATGCTTCCTGGCCATCCAGGAATTGTTAGACAGAACAATCCGAGTCTAGCTCTTGGGTAATCACAGAACTGACCCTTCCAATCACTCACACCGACTCTCCCTGACTATCCCCCAACCTAGCCTGACCTGACCTGTCTAGCCCTACATGACCACCTGACTATACATCCTGACAGCCCCTGGCCACCCAAACAATGTAAGAAGTTTAACAACACCAGGTTAAAGTCCAACAGGTTTATTTGGTAGCAAAAGCCACACAAGCTTTCGGAGCTGCAAGCCCCTTCTTCAGGTGAGTGGGAGTGGGAGTACCCCAGTCCAACGCCGGCATCTCCACATCATGACCCAAACAATGCCAGTATTCCTGACCCAATCATTCCTGATCCCACCCAATCATACCCAATAAACCCCTGGCCCACTCCACCGCCTCACCCACCTGCTCCCTACCCACATGGCACACTACCCACAGGTTATCTCACCCACCTGCTCTCTACCCACATGTCTCACTATCCACAGATTATCTTACCCACCTGCCATCCTAACATTGTTATAAATATCCAGATCATGGTTCAGTGTAAAACTTTGGAGGTAATTTTTAGTTCTGGGAAGATTAAAGATTAACTGTAGAAAAGGGATCAGTGTAACTAGAGCAGCTTGGAGTCTATTACATTTAAAGAATTGGGGCTATATTAACCTAAATGGTTACCAGCTATAAAAGGTAAGATCCTAAAACAGCTGGAGACTTGGAGACAAGCTGCCTGCACAGTTCGCAAAGAAGTGAAGCCCAGAGAGTTGTTTTATTTTGGGAGTTTGAGCTGTGATTTGTTTTAAAAAACACTCAGTGAGCCCTGGTAGGTTATGTTGTGGATTTGGGTGAGGTTAAGATAGTTCCAGGGTTTTCATTTATCTGTGTGTTTGCTGGGGTATTGGGTGCTCTGCAGTAGGAGAAAAGTCTTACTGAAAACATAGTGCTCTTACCAGGCTCTGAGCAGCATCAGTGTTGGTGTTAGCTGGCTGAATGCAGTTGGGTGTCAGGAGCAGTCCTGGGGAGCTGAAACGTTGGCTGGCGGTCATTGGTTCCATGCAGGAAAGGGTTAGAGTTTAGAAGAAGCCCTGGGAGCTATGTATCACTTGTTTAGTTAGGGAGATTGAAGCTTGGTGAAATCCAGGGGCAGTGCTCGGTGAAATTGTGCCAGTAATAGAGGCTGGAGTGCAGCCTCAAACATCCAGGGGAGCAGAGTCTTTGGAGATGAAGTTAATACCCTGGGAGGTGTGCAGTCATTGAGGCAGTTTGAGTTGGAGCTACTTTGAGGCAATTCAGAGGGTTGATCTTTGACAGTGAAATATTTGGAGACATTTGTGAGATTGCTTGGCTCTCTGTTTACTGATATCAGGGTGGGTTGCTGAGAAATGCATGGGCTCTGTCTTGGTTGTGTTTGCTATTTATTGTATGACATGGTGTGTTTGACCATAGCTTGCCTGTTAACTCACTTATACCTTATATAAATCTTGAATGTTAGGGCATAAGATTGAATTTTATCTTTTTGATCTTATATAGTAAAGTTTACACAGGTTTGGAACAAACAAGAATAATCTTATGGCTCCATTCTCTGAGCAAGCCTTTTCATTCTAAAACGTTGTCAAGTTCAAACAAAACATCATTGATCCCTAACAGGATATTATCAAAAACCTGGAAGATTTATTCTGGGATCATAACACTCCTACCAACTTACCCACCTGCCAGCCTAACCACTTGCCCCACTCACCGCATCCACCCACCCTGCCATTCACCCATTCATCCACTTACCCGTTCACTAACATTCCTACTGGATATTTGAACTTACGAAGGGGATATGCCTTGTTTTCCACATGATGCTACAGTGCTGTGGTGGAGTTCTCTCAAGGATTGTACTCTGTATTTCTGGAGAAACTGGATTGGGAAAACCTGTCAAGAAATGCGGAGTAGTGTCAAGGGATGGAAAAGTTTTTGCGGTGGGGCAATCTGTTGATGACTGCTCTCAGTGCAAGATCTGGGCCATTATCTCCATTTTGAATGTTGCACTTTCTTCGCTACAGTCATTACAGCTCTCCTGATAGGCTGCTGTGTTTTTTTTTCTTTCATTCATGGGCTTCGCTGGCTGGACCAGCATTTATTGCTCATCCCTAGTTGCCCTTGTTCAGAGGACAGTTCAGAGTCAACCACGTTTCTGTGGCTCTGGAGTCACATGTAGGCCAGACCAGATAAGGACGGCAGATTTCCTTCCTTAAAGGACATTAGTGAACCAGATGGGTTTTTCCGACAATTGACAATGGTTTCATGGTCATCAGTAGATTCTTAATTCTGGATATTTTTTATGGAATTGAAATTCCACCATCTGTTGTGGTGGGATTCGAACACGGGTCCCCAGAATATTAGCTGAGTTTCTGTATTAATAGGCTAGTGATAATACCACCAGGCCATCGCCTTCCTATAAAGCAATGGAGCTTGATTTCTGACCTCAGTCCCTCCAGGTTAAGGAAAGTGAAAAGATTTTTTGTGATCCTTCTAATCGCTATTCAGTGACATTTGCTGGGAAGTACAATTTGGGTAAGGCGGGACATCTCTCAGCTTCCCTGTTCTCAATTATTATCTAGTGCCCTCTCCTCCAAGCTGGGAAAACCGAGGGAATGTGCTCAGATCCCTTGCTGAGACTCACTATGAAGATTCAGGTGTGACAGTAAGGTAGTGGTGGGAACTCTACGCTCCTGAGGCTGCAGCCAGGCATGGTGGCAGATCCCAGAGGAAAGCAAAGGGCTGAGGAATGCCAGAAAACCCTGCCGGATCATGTCCAATTAAAGTGCCACACTTTGAAAAGTCAAAGTCACTTTCAGTTCTTGTCTCACATCTTAGAAACACTTGCAACAAGCCTGAGCCTGGAAAAATGAAGAGACAAAACAGCTGGATTATCGGTAATTATTCTATTATTCACTTACAGGTGTTCAGAATAGTTCATCATTACAGGGCGGGGACCATTCCCATCATTTACTGCTTAAGGAGACCATCAAAGGGACTCACTAATGAAATTCAGTCTTCAGTGAACCACATCTATGAGATTATTCTAACTGCTGTGCAATTATACAGCCCCTAAAAGCTTAACTCTGAAATTCCCAAGAACAAAAAGACTCTACTTCTGACTCTATTCACAGTGAAACACTAACTGCAGACTGGGATAAAGATCGACACATTTAGTCCTGGCAGTTCCTTCTAAAGGGAACAAATAAAATGTCAGATATATATTATATAATCCATGACTATTACTTCTCATATATATATTTCTATATTTTATATATGTTGTATATATATGTATTTCAGATATATATCTACACTTGGGATGGCTGTAAAAGGTGCATGGCAGCCAGAAAAAGTAGTTAATAAAGTATACTGATAAGCATTACCGTACACGAATATGTATACTGATACCGAGTTAATAAAGTAGGCTGGTAAGTATACCAATACCAGGTTAATAAAGTACACCATATACATATACATGGTGGGACAGTGGTTAGCGCTGCTGCATCACAGCACCAGAGACCCGGGTTCTATTCCCAGCTTGGGTCACTGTCTGTGTGGAGTCTGCACATTCTCCCGGCGTCTGCATTGGTTTCCTCCGGATGCTCCGGTTTCCTCCCACAGTCTGAAAGACATGCTGGTTAGGTGTATTGGCCATGCTAAATTCTCCCTCAGTGTTACTCGAACAGGTGCTGGAGTGTGGTGACTAGGAGATTATCACAGCAACTTCATTGCAGTGTTAATGTAAGCCTACTTGTGACACTAATAAATAAACTTAAAGTTAATAAAGTATACTGATAAGTATACCAATATCAATTTAATAAAGAACACCGATACGAAGACTGATACCGAGTTAATAAAATATACTGATAAATATACCAATCTGGAGTTAAAACAAAATATTGATAATGAATTAATAAAACATATCAATACCAAGTTAATAAAGTATACTGATAAATATACTGATAACTGAGTGAATAAAGTATACCGATAATGAGTTAGTAATCCTGGGATTTATAAATACAGTAAGAAGTCTCACAACACCAGGTTAAAGTCCAACAGGTTTATTTGGTAGCAAAACCCATCTCCACATCATTTATAAATACAGGCATAGAGTACAAAAACAAGGAGCTTTTCACCAACCTTTATAAAACATTGTTTCAGCTGGAACTTTGTTTGCAATTCTCTGGCCATTCCCACCCTGCCGCTGCTGCCAGCGGGAATGGAGAATTTGACAGTCAGCCAAATCTCAGTTCACCCAGCGGGACCAGAGAATCCCAGCTGCGGAAGAGGTCGGAGAATTCTGGCCCTTTGTGTCCAATTCTAATCACCACAGTTTAGGAAATAGGTGAGGGATTTGGAGAGGATCCGGAAAGAAATATTGAGAATGATTCCTAGGATGGGGGAATTACTTGGTTAGATTGCAGATACTGGAGCTGTTCTCTTTAAAGGAGATGGTGGAGAGGAGATTTGTGGCTAAAATGCTGAGGAATATAGACAGAGTAGACAGGGACAAACTAACTGTTGGCAGAATGATCAAAAACCAGAGGATACCGATTTAAGGCAGAGACAGATTCACACAGTGAGTGGTTAGGATCTGGAATGTACTGTCTGAGAGTGTGGTGGAGACAGATTCACACAGCGAGTGGTTAGGATCTGGAATGCACTGTCTGAGAGTGTGGTGGAGACAGATTCACACAGCGAGTGGTTAGGATCTGGAATGCACTGTCTGAGAGTGTGGTGGAGACAGATTCACACAGCGAGTGGTTAGGATCTGGAATGCACTGTCTGAGAGTGTGGTGGAGACAGATTCACACAGCGAGTGGGACGGTCTGGAATGCACTGTCTGAGAGTGTGGTGGAGACAGATTCACACAGTGAGTGGTTAGGATCTGGAATGCACTGTCTGAGAGTGTGGTGGAGACAGATTCACACAGTGAGTGGTTAGGATCTGGAATGTACTGTCTGAGAGTGTGGTGGAGACAGATTCACACAGCGAGTGGTTAGGATCTGGAATGCACTGTCTGAGAGTGTGGTGGAGACAGATTCACACAGTGAGTGGTTAGGATCTGGAATGTACTGTCTGAGAGTGTGGTGGAGACAGATTCACACAGCGAGTGGTTAGGATCTGGAATGCACTGTCTGAGAGTGTGGTGGAGACAAGAATAATCACATCTTTCTAGAGGAAATTGGATCATTATCTGTTGAGCCAAAATTTGCAGAGCTCCAGTTAAAAGGCGAGTGACTAGCTGAGTTCTCTTGTTTGTGAATCTGGCTCCATCACATTTTCAGAGAGCTGTGCAGAGCTGTCTCTTGTCGAGACCAGGGTCAGACACAATGGGCTGAATGGCCTTGTTCAGTGCTGAAACCATTCTATGATAAATATCACTGGGTCACATCCAAAAGATATACCCCTCCCGTGCAATGCTTTACTTTGGAGGCAAGAGGCATGTTGTGCCCAGCAAGATCCAAACAGCAGCTCGTTAATGACCAGCTTAATTTGCTTTTTGTGGTATTGATTGAGGTGGATTGCACAGAAAATTGTGATAATGAGGAGATCATTTGTTTGAACAGGTCAATGGAGGTAGTTAATAGAACCATGGAAACATTATAGCACAAGGAAACCATTTGGCCCATCTTGTCCATGCAGGTCCAGGGACACTCAGGTACCTTTTCTGATCCCACCTTCCTGCACCCAGCTGATAGCCCTGTAGCTTACAGCATTTAAGATGTAGATCTAGATACTTTTTAAAAGAGCTTAGGGTCTCTGCCTCCATCACCAACGCGGGCAGCAAATTCCAGACACCCACCACGCTCCGCGTAATAAAGAACTTCCTCATGTCCCCATTACACCTACTGCCACCATAATTGAATCTATGTCCCGTGGTTCTAGAACTCTCTGCCAAGGGAAACTATTTTATCCTGTCCACTCTCTCTTCCCGTCATAATTTTGTACACCTCTATCAAATCACGCCTCAACCTTTTTTGTTCCAGCGAAAATAACCCCAATCTATCCAATTTCTCCTCATATCTGACCTTTCTATCCCTGGCAACATTCTTGTAAACCTCCTCTGCACTCTCTCCAGAACAATTGAATCCTTCCTTTACTGTGTTGATCAGAACTGCACACAATACTCCAGTTGTGGCCTCATCAGTATTTTATACAATTCCAACATTATATCTTTACATTTATATTCCATACCTCTGCCAATGAAGGTGAGCATTCCATATACCTTCTTTACAACCTTTTCTACCTGAACTGCTGCCTTTAGGGATCTGTGTATTTGTTTGCCAAGATCTCTCACTTCATCTACCCTTCTTGGTATATTCCCATTTCTTGTGCATTTCCTATAACTATTTCACCTCACTAAATGCATTACCTCACACTTCTCTGCGTTAAAATCCATCTGCCACTTTACCGCCCACTCCACTATCCCATCCATATTGTTTTGGAGATTATAGTTATTCTCCACACCATCCACGACTTGACCAATCTTTGTGTTTTCAAATCGTGTTCCCCATGTTCACATCCAAATCATTAATATACAACACAAATAATAAAAGTCCCAACACCGAACCCTGCTTTCCATTTGCAAGAGCATCCATCGAGCATTACCTTTTGTTTCCTGTTACTGAGCTAACTTTTGACCCACTTTGCCACATTACCCTGTATCCCATGGACTTTTTGACAGATCTGCCATGTGGGACCTAATCAAACGCCTTGCTAAAATCCATATACATAACATCCACTGCACTACTTTCATCAACCCTTCTTGTCACTTCTTTAAAGAATTCAATCAAGTTTGTGAGGCAAGACCTTCCTTTAACAAGTCCATGCTGACCATCCCTGACTAGTCCATGCCTTTCTGTGTACCAGTTAATCCTATTTATCAGGATTGATTCTATTAATTAGCCCACCACTGATGTAAGATTAACTTGCCTATAATTGTTTGGCATTTCCTTCAATCCCGGTGGCACCGTGGCACAGTGGTTAGCACTGTAGCCTCACAGTGCCATGGACCCAGGTTAGATTCCTGGCTTGGGTTACTGCCTGTGCAGAGTGTACATGTTCTCCCCGTATCTGCATTGCTTTCCTCCGGGTGCTCCGGTTTCCTCCCACAGACTGAAAGATATGCTGGTTAGGTGCAATGGCCATGCTGAATTCTCCCTCAGTGTACCTGAACAGGCGCCAGAGTGTGGCGACTGGGAAAGTTTTACAGTAACTTCATTGCAGTGTTAATGTCAGCCTACTTGTGACACTAATAAATAAACTTAAACTTTTTAAACAATGGAACTGCATTTGCATTTCTCCAGTCCTCCGGTATCTCCCCTGTGTCTAATGAGGATTAGAAAATCATCCTCAGAGCATCTGTTGCCTCCTCCCTGACCTCCTTTAGTAGCCTTGGAAACAATCTGCCTGGCCCTGGCAAAGATTAGTGGGAAACTAGAGGATTGGGAAATCTTTAAAGGTCAACAGAAAGCCACAAAAAAAGCTATAAAGAAAAATAAGATGGATTATGAGAGTAAACTAGCTCAGAATATAAAAACAGATCGCAAAAGTTTCTACAAATGTATAAAATGAAAAAAAGTGGCTAAAGTAAACATTGGTCCTTTAGAGGATGAGAAGGGGGATGTAATAACTGGAAATGAGGAAATGGACGAGGCATTGAACAGGTATTTTGTGTCGGTCTTCACAGTGGAAGACACAAATAACATGACAAAAATTGATAACAAGAAAGCTATGGCAGGTGAGGACCTATAAACTATCATTATCACTAAAGAGGTAGCGTTGGGCAAGCTAATGGAGCTAAAGGCAGACAAGTCTCCTCGTCTTGATGGAATGCATCCCAGGGTACTAAAAGAGATGGCGGGGGAAATAACAAATTCACTAGTGATAATTTACCAAAATTCGCTGGACTCTGGCGTGGTTTCCGCAGATTGGAAAACAGCAAATGTGACGCCGCTGTTAAAAAAATTAGGTAAACAACAGGTGGGTAACTATAGGCCGGTTAGCTTAACTTCAGTAGAAGGGAAAATGCTTGAATCTATCATCAAGGAAGAAATAGCGAGACAACTGGATATAAATTGTCCCATTGGGAAGAAGCAGCATGGGTTTATGAAGGGTAGGTCATGTTTGACTAATTTGGTAGAATTCTTTGAGGACATTACGCGCACAGTGGACAATGGGGAACCTGTGGATGTGGTGTATCTGGATTTCCAGAAGGCATTTGACAAGGTGCTGCACCAAAGGCTGCTGCAAAGATAAAGATGCACGGTGTTACGGTTAATGTATTAGCATGGATAGAGGATTGGTTAACTAACAGAAAGCAAAAAGTAGGGGTAAATGGGTGTTTTTCTGGTTGGCGATCAGTGACTAGTGGTGTGCCTCAGGGCTCAGTGTTGGGACCGCAATTGTTTACTATTTACAGAGTTGATTTGGAGTTGGGGACCAAGTGTAGTGTGTCAAAATTCGCAGATGACACTAAGATGAATGGTACAGCAAAGTGTGCAGAGGACACTGAAAGTCTGCAAAGGGGTATAGATAGTCTAAGTGAGTGGGTGAGGGTCTGGCAGATGAAGTACAATGTTGGTAAATGTGAGGTCATCCATTTTGGTAGGACTAACAGCAAAATGGATATTATTTAAATGGTAAATAATTGCAACATGCTGCTGTGCAGAGGGACCTGGGTGTCCTTGGGCATGGATCACAAAAAGTTGGTTTGCAGATGCAGCAGGTAATTAAGAAGGCAAACAGAATTTTGTTGTTCATTGCTAGAGGAATAGAGTTTAAAAACAGCGAGATTGTGTTGCAGCTGTATAAGGTGCTGGTGAGGCCACACCTGGAGTACTTTGTACAGTTTTGGTCTCCTTACTTGAGAAAGGATATACTGGCACTGGAGGGGGTGCAGAGGAGGTTGATTCCAGAGTTGAGAGGGTTGGCTTATGAGGAGAGACTGAGTAGACTGGGACTATACTCATTGGAATTCAGAAGAATGAGGGGAGATCTTATAGAAACATATAAGATTATGAAGGGAATAGATAAGATAGAAGCAGGGAGGTTGTTTCCACTGGCGGGTGAAACTAGAATGAGGAGGCATGGCCTCAAATTAAGGTAAGAAGTTTAACAACACCAGGTTAAAGTCCAACAGGTTTATTTGGTAGCAAAAGCCACACAAGCTTTCGGAGCTCCAAGCCCCTTCTTCAGGTGAGTGGGAATTCTGTTCACAAACAGGGCATATAAAGACACTTTTCTTTATATGTGTCTTTATATGCCCTGTTTGTGAACAGAATTCCCACTCGCCTGAAGAAGGGGCTTGGAGCTCTGAAAGCTTGTGTGGCTTTTGCTACCAAATAAACCAGTTGGACTTTAACCTGGTGTTGTTAAACTTCTTACTGTGTTTACCCCAGTCCAACGCCGGCATCTCCGCATCTCAAATTAAGGGGCAGCAGATTTAGGACTGAGTTGAGGAGGAACTTATTCACCCAAAGGGTTGCGAATCTGTGGAATTCCCTGCCCAATGAAGCAATGAGGGTACATCATTGAATGTTTTTAAGGCAAGGATAGATACATTTTTAAACAGTAAAGGAATTAAGGGTTATGGTGAGCGGGCGGGTAAGTGGAGCTGAGTCCACAAAAAGATCAGCCATGATCTTATTGAATGGCGGAGCAGGCTCGAGGGGCCAGGTGGCCTACTACTGCTCCTAATTCTTATGTTCTTATTATCAACTTCCAAGGATTCCAACCCTTCAAGTACTTCCTCCCTTTTTATGAATATCCCGTCCAATATCTCACTGTTCCTCCTGGATTACTTTATCTGCATCATGCCTTTCCTTTGTAAACACAGAATCAAAATATTCATTTAAAACCCTTCCCACAGCCTCTGCATCTGTACACAATGTTCCCATCTTCATCTCTGGTAGGTCCTACTTTTACCTTAACTAACCTTTTACCATTAATCTATTGGTAAAACATCTCTGGGTTTTCTTTAATTTACTTGCTAATCTTTTTTCATGCCCTCTCTTTGATTTTCTTATTTCCTTTTTTACTTTGTCCCTGCACTTCCTATGTTAGTTTAGGCTATCTGTAGTGCCTAGTTCCTTGTGCCTATCATACACTTTCTTTTTCTGTTTGATCTTCCCCTGTATTCTTCTAGACACTGTAAGAAGTTTCACAACACCAGGCTAAAGTCCAACAGGTTTATTTGGCAGCACTAGCTTTTGGAGCCTCAAGCTCCTTCTTCAGATTTTAACCTGGTGTTGTGAGACTTCTTACTCTGCTTACCAACGGCGGCGGCCCCACATCATGGCTTCTCTAGACAACCAGGGGGATCTAGATTTGACAGTACCATTCTTACTTTTGGAGGGAACATGTTTACTTTGTACAATTGGGATCTTGATTTTTAGTGTTTAATGTGTCATTGAAACAAATGCATCTTTTACATGAAGATACGTGTCAGGTCAGCACATTTAAGAACAAATGCAGGACATATCACCACAGGTTTGTGGAGCTATCACTCCCTGGATGGTCCATCCCTCAGTTTGCAGTCAGGAATGCATTGAGATTTTGTGATGGTCTTCTGACACAGGGGTGAGATTAGGACCTTCTGATCCAAGTTAGCAGGAACACTGAACACATGACACGCATTAATGTGAGTAGGATAACTTGCCATATTACAGTGGAGCACTGCACAGTAATGCAAATCAAATCATACATGTTCCTTCCAAAAATAAGAGTGGTATTGCCAAATCTGGAACAATGGACAAGAATGCTTTCAGGAAACACCCTGGAGGTTCAGTGATGAAGATCACTCAGCCCAACTCAAACACCTTGCCCAACTCTCTCACCCCCAGCCACACTCTCACTTCCAGCTCAACTCTAACCCCCCCAGCCCAGCTCTCACCCCCAGCTCAACTCTAACCCCCAGCCCAACTCTAACCCCCAGATCAACTCTAACCCTCAGCTCAACTCTAACCCCTAGCTCTAACCCCAGCTGATTTGATTTGATTTATTTATTATTGTCACATGTATTAATATACATTGAAAAGTATTGTTTCTTGCATGCTGTACAGACACCACATCTCATTCATAGAGAAGGAAAGGAGAGAGTGCAGAATGTAGTGTTACAATCATAGCTAGGGTGTAGAATGAAGCTTTAGAAGCATAGAACGAGAGTAAAAGGTAGAATTAGAAGGTATGCTGGGCACAGCTTTCAAGAAGTTGCCTCGCTAATGCGCCATTTTGAGAGAAAATAACAAGCTTAATTCACTCTTAATTCTTGATTTAAATATATCAATTTAATTTTTCATTTAACATCTCTTGTATAATGAGGGTGAGCTTGGGGGTTGGGCAGGAAGGTGGTGGGATAGGCTTCCCACTGAGGGGAAGTGAAATTCAGATCACAGTGTGGTTTTGCAGAAGATCAATGAACACAAAATGCAATCCATATGTTTATAACCTTGAAACCACCACTATCTACATTTTATTTATGATGATAAAGTGTTTGATAAAGTTCAACACAATCATCTTTTGAAGAAGCGAGAAGACATCAACATCGATGAGAAAGGTCTTCGGTTCATCAGAGATATTTACTTGAATTCAGTGGTGATGGTCAGATATGGGCAAAGAGGTGGCAGAAGGAATACAATGTGGGAAAGTGTGAGGTTATGCACTTTAGTAGGAAGAATAGAGGCATAGACTATTTTTTAAATGGGGAGAGAATTCAGAAAACGGAAGCGCAAAGGGACTTGGGCATCCTAGTTCAGGATTCTCTTAAGGTTAACTTGAAGGTTGAGTTGGTAGTTAGGACGGCAAATGCAATGTTAGCATTCATTTCGAGAGGACCAGAATACAAAAGCAGGGATGTACTGCTGAGGCTTTATAAGGCTCTGGCCAGACTTCATTTTGATTTTGATTTGATTTGATTTGATTTATTATTGGCACATGTATTAACATGCAGTGAAAAGTATTGTTTCTTTCACGCTATACAAACAAAACCTACAGTTCATAGAGAAGGAAACGAGAGAGTGCAGAATGTAGTGTTACAGTCATAGCTAGGGTGTAGGAAAAGATCAACTTAATGCAAGGTAAGTCCATTCAAAAATCTGACAGCAGCAGGGAAGAAGCTGTTCTTGAGTCGGTTGGTACATGACCTCAGACTTTTGTATCTTTGTCCCGAAGGAAGAAGGTGGAAGAGAGAAGGTCCAGGGTGCGTGGGGTCCTTAATTATGCTGACTGCTTTGCCGAGACAGCGGGAAGTGTAGACAGAGTCAATGGATGGGAGCTGGTTTGCGTGATAGATTGGGCTACATTCACAACCTTTTGTAGTTCCTTGCACTCTTGGGCAGAGCAGGAGCCATACCAAGCTGTGATACAACCAGAAAGAATGCTTTCTATGGTGCATCTGTAAAAGTTGGTGGGAGTCGTAGTTGACATGCCAAATTTCCTTAGTCTTCTGAGAAAGTAGAGGCATTGGTGGGCTTTCTTAACTATAGTGTCGGCATGGGGGGACCAGGACAGGTTGTTGGTGATCTGGACACCTAAAAACCTGAAGCTCTCGACTCTTTCTACTTTATTCCCTTTGATGTAGACAGGGGCATGTTCTCCTTTACGCTTCCTGAAGTCAATGACAATCTCCTTTGTTTTGTTGACATTGAGGGAGAGATTATTGTTGCCGCACCAGTTCACCAGATTCACTATTTGGAGTTTTGTAAGCAATTTTGGACTCCGTATCTAAGGAAGGATGTGCTGGGCTTGGAAAAGGTCCAGAGGAGGTTCACGAGAATGATCCCAGGAATGAAAATCTTGACGTATGTGGAGTGTTTGAGGTCTCTGGGTCTACTCGATGGAGTTTAGAAGGATTGCGGGGGGAGGGGGGAGAATCTCATTGAAACTTACAGAATACTGAATGGCCTTGATAGAGCGGACATGGGAAAGATATTTCCATTAGTAGGAGAGACTAGGATCCGAGGGCACAGTCTCAGAATAACGGACACGTGTCTTCATGTAAAAGATGCATTATTTTCAATGACACATTAAGCACTAAAAATCAAGATCCCTTTCAAACTGAGATGAGGAGGAATTTCTTCAGCCAGAGGGTGATGAATCTATGAAATTCATTGCCACAGAAGGCCGTGGAGGCCAGGTCACTGAGTGTATTTAAGACAGAGATAGATACATTCGTGATTAGCAAAGGGGTCAAAGGTCATGGGGAAAAGACAGCAGAATGGAGTTGAGAAACATATCAGCCATAATCAAATGGCAGAGCAGACTCAATGGGCCGAATGGCTTAATTCAGTTCCTATATGTTATGGTCTTATGGAAATACAATGTAAAGATAAAATCCCATAGTTGCAGATGACCATAGGTTGTTCTCCCCTTTGAGGAGGAGGAGCCGACTGGTGGTGATTTAACCTGAGGATCACCACACCTCACGCGAGGGGCAAGGTTGAGAAGGCGGGGCCCTAATGACTAATCTCTAAGTCGGGCTGCGTTCTCTCACTAGCCTGCTCCTCCCTACACATTCACAGGGAGCTGACGGGATGGGTAATAGAGAGGCATCAACAACACCCGCTGTGCCAATGGCACCATATTTATAGCAACAAATGACGAAGACAGGCAGGATATTTGCTGGAAACGTCTTTGGCATTAGTCAGGGCTGAGAATAGCTGACTCATCAGCTGAGAATGTCTCTGTCAGACTTTCATTGTTGAGATTCGGGAATTGGGTTTATGTCTGACACATTCATTTCCTGCAGATCCTTATTGCCAATTACTTCATTCATACAGCAGGCAACAGATGTTCCCGAGCTGTGGATACTGAATTACAAACCTTTTCTGTTTGGGCCGGATTCCAGGCTGGAACAGGTAGCTGTGAAGTTTAAAGAGATGTTCTGACTTTAATTGCCAGTCTGGCTGCAAGGCAAAAGGAAATAAAAAAGTAACATTTTGTCAGGTTGAAATCATTGAGATTTGCTTTTAAAGAAACTCCAGCCAGTATTACTAATGGTTTGGTTCAATTCTTTCTGAAATAACAGAAACAATCGACAATATCAAATCAAAATCCTCCCTGACTAATTGATAGCAGAGAATTCAACCAACTGCACAGGAAGAGACAAATCTCCAAAGGTATCATAAAGAGATGATAATGAAGCAGAGAGAGTATGGGATCATTTATACCTGATTTAAACAGTGTAAAACTGACAACATCAGACTGAGTATCCAATTTACACACTTCCTGATTCACATACTTCCCAACTTACACACTTCCCGATTTAAACACTTTCTGATTTACACACTTTCTGAATCACACACGTCCTGATTTACATATTTTCCCATTTGCACACTTCCCGGTTTATAAGCTTCCCCATTTACACACTTTCTGATTTACACAATTTCCAATTTACACACTTTCCAATTTACACATTTCCCGATTTACATACTCCCTGATTTACACACTTCATTTACACAGTGTTCAATGTACACACTTTGCGGTTTATACACTTCCTGATTTTCACGCGTCTTCATTTACACACTGCCCACCTTACATACTTCTCAACTTACACACTTTCTAGTTTACACACTTCCTGATTTACAGACTTCCCTATTTATATATTATTTCTGATTCACACATTTTACAATATATACAATTCTTGGGGCCTGATTTTACCATTTTGAGTCTAAGTGCCAAATCTGGCGTCAAATAGATCCGAGCCTGGAATCCTCTTTTTGCCGGCTCCGGTCTGATCCGTGCAGTGGGCGGGGCTTAGCGCTGCCGGAACGATCGGAGCTCTGAACTGCGCATGCGCAGTTCGAAAAGAAATCCGAAGCAGTGCGCCTGGGCGGGGAGAATAAAGCAGAGAGAGCGGCTCTCTGACCCAGATAATCTGGGGGGGGTGGGGGGGCGGGGGGGTGGGGGGGGGGTCGGTGGTGGAGGAGGAGGTGGGAGGAGGACAGGGGCTGGGACCCAGATCACCCTCTGGGGTTTGGCGGGGCGGGGGGGGGGGGGGGGTGGTGTGTGTGTGTGGGTGGGAGGAGGAGAGAGGGTGGGACTCAGATCACCCTCTTGGGGGGTGGGGAGGAGGAGAGGGGGTGTGACAGGTCCAGCTGGCTCACCAGGTCAGTTACAATACTGCGGTCAGCATCTACTGCACCATCTTAGATACAAAGGATAACGGCATTAGGGTTCTGCACGTAAGCCTTGCTTATGCTAAAAATTATATCCTTGGTGTCGGCAGCCATTCCTGATGTTACAGTACTGATAGCACCAGGAAGATCGACCAGTACCATTCATTATCCTTTGTATCTAAGATGGTTCAATAGATGCTGAACGCAGTATTGTAACTGACTTGGTGAGCCAGATGGACCCACAAGGCAGAAGGATCATCTTTGTGTTGACCAAAGTGGATCTAGCTGAGGAACATACAGCTTATCTTGCTAACGGAAGGATGGTGGAGGGAGACCAGCGATCGAGGTCGGTTGGGGGTGTGCTCTGCCGGGGGGAGGCCTGCCTCCCAGGGGTGTCTGATCCCGGGGGTGGGGGGGCAGGGGGGGGTCTGCCGAGGGGGGCCTGCCTCCCAGGGGGGTCTGATCCGGGGGGAAGGGGGGATCTGCCGGGGTGGTTAGCGGGGGGGGTCCGCGAAGGATGGTAGAGGAGGATGGTGACTTCACAAGGGCAGAGAGGGCTTCGGAGGTTCCCCTGCAGAGTAGAAATCCGCTTCGGACTTTTATTCTGCAGGTCGCTAAAAGTGCGGATCCGGAATAGGCCAGAAGATGGTAAAGTGGGATTTGGTGGTAGGGTTGGGTGCGCGGTTCATTAAGTCGATTTAAATGCATGCTAATTAAATGCATCCCATTAAATGCATGCTAATGCATTTAAATCATCAGGCTGCCCGATTTGGGTGCGGGCTGGACCCGCGCCCGAATCGGGTGTCGGTAAAACCGCGATCTACTTGGAATTGGGTGCAGATCGTGGTATAGGCCCGACACCCAACTTTACCACGATTCCGCGCTGAATCGGGCCCTTGATTTACACACTTTGAGATTTATTCATTTCTTGATTTACACCTTTCCTGACTGATACACCTCCTGATTTACACGAGCCCTGACTGTTATTTTGCATAACAATTATAATTCAAATATTATATATTTGTAAAGTGTTAGGAACTCTATTATTATGTGCTTATATATCCAGCATTCCACATTACTCACTACAGCACCACACTCAGGTGCTGAGTATCAATATCTATGAAATACATTCGTAGAAATCTCAAAATGTCGTGTTGAAATGTATCATTATTTGATACTCCTGGGGATCACAAGAAACAGCATAGTGACAGCAGGTGTCTGAGTACAACCCAAACATTTTAAATGGATGTAATACTGAATTAGACTGGGAAGGATCAACCCAATTTAGTGCCAACGTGAGAGATGAAATCGGACTGAACCAAAACTGCTGCAAGTGCAGCAATGTACGCACAGCTCCAGCCCATAGCCAACTGGGAGGCTGATGATATCTCTGTCTTCACAGCAGACCACAAACAAAATACATCCAAGAACAGTAGAAAAGCTGAGGAACAAAGGGAGGGAGAAACTTAAAACAATCACAATCACCAGAGAAAAAGTACAAAGTAATGGGAATAAAGGCTGCCAACTCCACTTGGTCTGATGGCCTGCATCTGGGAATTTTGAAAAGGACTGGCTACAGAGGAAGAATCATAGACTTGATGGGCCAAATGGCCTCTTCTGCACTGACCTTCTGACAGAACATCTTACCCAGGCCCTCTACTCTGCCCTGTCCCTGTAATCCCAATTATTTCCCATGGCTAATCCATCTAACCTAGACATCTTGGGACACAAAGCAGCAATTAGATGGTCAATCCATCTAATCTGCACATCTTTGGAGTGTGGGAGGAAATCGAAGCACCCAGAGGAAATCCACGCAAACACAGGGTGAACGTGCAAACCACACAGATAGTGACACAGGCCGGAATCGAACGCGGGTCCCTGGTGCTGTAAGGTAGCAGTACTAACCACTGTGCCACTGCGCCACCCACATTGGTGAATGCATTGGTTGTAATCTTTCAAAATTCCTTAGATTTTGGAAAAGTCCCAGTATGGGCCAGTTAGTCTAACATCTAGGAAAGTGCTGGGTCTCTTAAAGATATTAGTAACAGGATATCTGGGAAAACATAATGCAATCAGTCTGTGAAAGGGGAATCATGTTTGACAAATTTATTCAAGTTCTTTGAAGATACCACAAGCAGTGTGGATAAAGGGGAACCAATAGACGTGGTGTATTTAGATTTCCGAAAGCCATTTCATAAACTGCGGTATGAAATGTCACTACACAAAATAAGAGCTCATGGCGTTGGGGTGATGTATTTGCATAGATTGGCTAACTAACTGAAAACAGAATGTGGACTTTAATGCCCTTTCCCGAGGTGAGTATGGTGGCCGGGATTACATTTAATCAGACAGGGAGCATTAGGTTTCAACCTGCTGTGTTCCTGCATCTGGGATGGGAAGGCTCATGCACAGTGATGGGCGGGGGACTGGAAAGCCTGAAAGTAAATGCTATCAGGGTTTCTGTGGGCTCCTGGGGGTTGGTGGGGGCTTTGGGCACTCAATCCCTGATTGAGGAACACAACATGGGTGTGGGCAAATGCTGTGACCCCCCCCATCCTGCCATCATGCCATCACTCCCCTCTGATGTGGGTCCCTCACTGATCCAAGGCCTTGGTGCATTGCTGGCAGCAGCCACCGCACTATCAGAACCCTTTGATTGGCCAGATGCTCTCAGGGGCAGGATTTCAGCCCTGGGTCCGCCCACCACTGCCCAGTTAAGTGCCTGAGAGACACTTCCTGAAAGGGAGGTGTCACAGTGCTCCCATTGGATCCCCAGCTATGGACAAATCCCCTCCATTGAGTATCACCCAGAGAGTTGGAATAAAGGCAAGTTCAGTTTGGTCAACTGTAACTCGTGGAGTGCCTCAGGAATCAGTGCTGCAGTTTCAACTATTTGCTAGGGTGGCACAGTAGTTAGCACTGCTGCCTCACAGCACCAGGGGACCCGGGTTCAATTCCTGGCTTGGGTCACTGTCTGTGTGGAGTTTAATTGTTCTCCCCGTGTCTGCATGGGTTTCCTCCGGGTGCTCCGGTTTCCTCCCACAGTCTGAAAGATGTGCAGGTTAGGTTCATTGGCCATGCTAAATTCTCCTCAGTGTACACAAACAGGTGCTGGAGTGTGGCGACTAGGGGATTTTCACAGTAATTTCATGGTAGTGTTAATGTAAGCCTACTTGCGACACTAATAAATAAACTTAAACTTAAAAATATTAATGACTTGGATGAAAGGACCGAGTGTATTGCAGCCAAATTTTCTGATGCATGCACCATTACAAATCATCAAACAGTTTTCATTCTTTCAGTACTCTCCCAATATTAAAGATGTGATTTAGCAACCTCTGAGTAATTGCTTTAATCACTTACTTCAGAAGGAAACATTGAGGGGATTTTACCTCAGCCCTTGGTCTGCCTGTTATCTGTGACTCCTTTCCATTTCACAAGAGGAATCTCTGCACTCTCTGACTCCTGTCTGCAAGCCCCTGAACAAGAATGGGAACCCTGACATAATTCCCCTTGTGGAGATGCCGGCGTTGGACTGGGGTAAACACAGTAAGAAGTTTAACAACACCAGGTTAAAGTCCAACAGGTTTATTTGGTAGCAAAAGCCACACAAGCTTTCGAGGCTCTGAGCCCCTATTTGGTAGCAAAAGCCACACAAGCTTTCGAGGCTCTGAGCCCCTATTTGGTAGCAAAAGCCACACAAGCTTTCGAGGCTCTGAGCCTTCGGGGCTCAGAGCCTCGAAAGCTTGTGTGGCTTTTGCTACCAAATAAACCTGTTGGACTTTAACCTGGTGTTGTTAAACTTCTTACGATAATTCCCCTTTCCAGAGAGGACAGAGCATAACAGTGATCCTCCCAAACCATGTCATCTGGGTGGGTACCACGCTAACAAGCCCCCTCTGCTCATTCTGGAGTGCATTCCCTTCTGGTAAACCATGTAGTACCAATTTGGCCCCTTTGTTTGTGAGCTTTTCATGCAGCCTTGTCAGAGTCCTGCTCCCCCCACCCCCTCCCAGTCTTCCCTTTGCCTTTTGTTGTTTATCATCCTCCCCCACCTTCTTACCCGTCTGCCTTCCATTGTGCCCCTTCTCCTCTCCCCTCTGCCTTTCACAGCCCTCCATTCTTCCTCTGTGTGCTTCCCCACCCCCTCCGAGCCTGGCTGCCCTTGCTCAACCTTCTTTCCCGATTGTCCCCCTTGTCTTCGTCACGCCCCAACCCAGATTGAACTTGGAGTTGGTCAATATGGAGGCTACACGAGTCCCCCAAGCACAGAGCTGTCCATACATGTCAGGCACTGGGACAGAAGACCCCTGACCTCCCTGACCCCGGGCACAGTACCAATCATGTCTGAAGTGGAAATTGCATGAGTCCTGCAGAGTTCCCATACAGACAATGTTGGCACAGAGCAGGGGGGCACCAACTCTCCAGCTCCAGCAGAGTGGCACCCAATGTAACCAGAGTGGCACACTGCTATGGCAGGTAGGCTAGGTATGTTACACAGAACTCAAAGTCTCATGCAAACTGAAGTCCGCCTTCTGCACGCCATTCTTCAAACAGCTGACATGATTTCCCACTGGCGAGATGCAAGATTGGAAAGCGTGGGGAGATTCCGGGGGAGGGCAGCTGTTATAATGAGCATTCATGAAATGCAAATGCATGCAACTAGAATTCCCACCAGTGGCAAAACTCAACAAAATTCTGGCTTGGATTTTACTGTGCGAAGGTAAGGAACACCATCCCTGTCCTCCACATGATCTTTGCACCCTGGCCTCTTTGCCAGAGTAAGAGTTTTAACATCACCAGGTTAAAGTCCAACAGGTTTATTTGGTAGCAAATGCCATTAGCTTTTGGAGCACTGCTCCTTTGTCAGATGGAGTGGATATCTGCTCTCAAACAGGGCATACAGAGACAAAAAATCAAGTTACAGAATACTGATTAGACTGCGAATCTTTACAGCTAATCAGGTCTTAAAGATACATAACTTCCATCCCTTTGTATTCCAGCCTGTTTGAGATAAAGGCCAACCATGCATTAGAAACATAGAAAATGGGAGCAGGAGTAGGCCATTTGGCCCTTCAAGTCTATTCACCATTCATATCTGATCCTCTATCTCAGCGCCTTACTGCACTCTTCCCCATGACATCTTTAGAGTCTCGGGCTGGATCTTACCACTGTTCACAACAGTGGAATTTTCCCATCCTGATGCAGTGAACGGAGATTTGGCTGGCCATCAAATTCTCCAGCCTCGCTGCACTGGTAGCATGGTGTGACTAGGCAGTAAGATCGCACCCTAGAAATCTATTTCTTTCTTAAATATATTCTGTGACTCGTCCTCCACAGTGTGCTGTGATAGAGAATTCCACAGGTTCACCACTCTCTGAGTGAAGAAGTTTCTCCTCAACTCAGTCCTTAGGCATTAGCCTTTTCTCAACTTTCTTTGACTTGAGCACAAGATTTTGGTAATTTTTATAATTTAATATAATATTTGTTCAATCGTGGCATTCAAGAAGGAATTAGATTATTTGGGTAGACTCTTGACTAACAAGGGAGTCAAAGGTTATTGGGGATAGGCAGAATGTATAGTTGAAGCCACAATCTGATCAGCCATGAGGCTTGAAGGGCCGAATGGCCTACTCCTGCTCTGAATTTGTATGTTCTTATGTATGTATCAAAATACCTAAACACAAATTTCCCTTAACAAATCCATGCTGACTTTCCATAATTAATCCATATTTTTCCAAGTGAGTGTTTATTTTCTCCTGGTTTATCATTTTTAGAAGTTTTCCCATCGCCAAAGTTAAACTATTTGGTCTGTAGTTCTGGGTTTACCCCCAGTTATCGGGCCTGTCCCCTGTCTCTGAGGAGGATTGGAAGATTCTGGCCAGTGTCAGGAGAATGAGGAATGATTTTTTTTCTCATTTGGCAATTTCTCACATACTGGAAACAGGCTGGTGGGGAAGTGATTAGCGTAATTGGATTAAGAGACAGAGAAACTGCAAGGTCTGAACATCTGTAAGAAGGTGTAAAAAAAATTGATTTGATATGTTAATGAGCAGAGGAACCAAGAGAAACTTAAATAAGAATTTGCATGAGGCAATGAAAGACGTAGTTTTGAAGTGGTTGGTGAAAGGGGAACATTTACAAGTTGCAAAATTGTAAGAAAGTGAGGCAAAGACAGCGGAAGTTTACTTTTTAAAATAGAGGAGTATACATGAAAGAAAGAAATTGGATCAGTTCTGGGGAAAGGGAAATTCTGAAACACTTCATGAAACAATAGTGGGTCGAGAAGTCATAGGGAAGGAACATATTTAAGAAAGATTGAAGCCTGTGTGAGGGGGGTAGCTTCTTAGGCCTCCCAGAAGACAGTGTGGAAGCTGGTAATATCTCCAAGCAGATAGTATGGTGTCTGGTAATGGCTATATGAAGACATATGCCGGAACTCTACCACCTCACCCGCCAAGGAATCGGAGCGGGCGAGGGGCTGATAATGGAAATGTCCATTGACCTCAGGCAGGAGTTTCCGGTCTCGCTCGAGCGAGGCTGTAAAATCCCGCCCAGAGCGTGGAAAAGACCAGACCTGGAGAACCAGTTTGCTGTCACCCCCAGAGAACACCCCCAAGAGCAACTGGCCATTGTGTAGTACAATTACTGGAAGTCTATAGACTTTATGGGTAGAGCTCAGGAATAGGAAGGGTGTAGTCACAATGCTGGGGGTTTACTATAGGCCGCCCTACAGCCAGCGGGAGACAGAGGAACAGATATGTAGGCAGATTTTGGCAAGGTGTAAAAGTAATAGGGTTGTTGTGGTGGGAGAGTTTAACTTCCCTGTATTGACTTGGATTCACTTAGTGCTAGGGGCATGGATGGGGCAGAGTTTGTAAGGAGCATCCAGGAGGGCTTCTTGAAACAGTATGTAGATAGTCCAAATAGGGAAGGGGCCATACTGGACCTGATATTGAGGAATGAGCCCGGCCAGATGGTTGACCTTTCAGTAGGGGAGCAGTTTGGGAACAGTGGCATATGGGAGGCTTTCAATTATAAGTTGATAGGGATTCAGGACCAGCACATTCCTGTAAGGATAAGTATGGCAAGTTTCGGGAACCTTGGGTAATGAGATATTGTGAGCCTAGTCAAAGAGAGAAAGGAAGGATTTGTCAAGGCTAAGAGGCTGGGAACACACAAAGCAAGTGTAAATACAAGGAAAGTAGAAAGAAACTTAAGCAAGGAGTAAGGATGGTTAAAAGGGGTCACAAAAAATCATTGGCCAGCAGGATTAAGGAAAATCCCAAGACTTTTTATACATATATAAAGAGCAAGAGGGTAGCCAAAGAAAGGGTTGGCCCACTCAAGTACCAGGGAGGGAATCTATGTGCGGAGCCAAAGGAAATGGGCGAGGTATTAAATGAGTACTTTGCATCAGCATTTACCAAAGAGAAGGACTTGGTGAATGATGAGACTGGGGAAGGATGTGTAGATAGTTTGAGTCATGTTGAGATCAAAAAGGAGGAGGTATTAGGAATCTTGAGAAACATTAAAATAGACAAGTCCCCAGGGCCTGATGGGATATACCCCAGAATACTGAGAGAGGCAAGGGAGGAGGAAATTTCTGGGGCTTTGAGAGAAATCTTTGTATCCTCACTGGCTACAGGGGAGGTCCCAGAGGACTGGAGAATAGCCAATGTTGTTCCTTTGTTTAAGAAGAGTAGCAAGAATAATCCAGGTAATTACAGGCTGGTGAGCCTTATGTCAGTGGTAGGGAAATTATTGGAGAGAATTCTTTGAGTCAAGATTTACTCCCAATTGGAAACAAGTGGACGTATTAACGAGAGGCAACATAGTTTTGTGAAGGGGAGGTCGTGTCTCACTAACTTGATTGAGTTTTTCGAGGAAGTGACGAAGATGATTGATGAAAGTAGGGCAGTGGATGTTGTCTACATGGACTTCAGTAAGGCCTTTGACAAGGTCCCTCATGGCAGACTGGTGCAGAAGGTGAAGTCGCATGAGATCAGAGGTGAGTTGGCAAGATGGATACAGAATTGTCTCGGTCATAGAAGACAGAGGATGGCAGTGGAAGGGTGTGTCTCTGAATGGAGAGTTGTGACAAATGGCGTTCCTCAGGGATCAGTGCTGGGACCTTTGCTGTTTGTAATATATATAAATGATTTGGAGGAAAATGTAACTGGTTTGATTAGTAAGTTTGCGAACGATGCAGAAGTGGATGGATTTGTGGACAGTGATGGAGGACCACCAGAAGATACAGCAGGATAGAGATTGGTTGGAGACTTGATGGCAGATGGAGTTTAATCCAGACAAATGTGAGGTAATGCATTTTGGAAGGTCTAATAAAGATAGGAAATATGCAGTAAATGGCAGAACCCTTAAAAGTATTGATAGGCAGAGGGATCTGAATGTGCAGGTACACAGGTCACTGAAAGTGGCAATGCAGGTGGAGAAGGTAGTCAAGAAAGCATACGGCATGCTTGCCTTCATTGGCCAGGGTATTGAGTTTAAAAATTGGCAATTAATGTTGCAGCTTTATACAACCTTAGTTAGGCCACACTTGGAATATAGTGTTCAATTCTGGTCACCACACTACCAGAAGGATGTGGAGGCTTTGGAGAGGATACATAAAAGATTTACCAGGATGTTGCCTGGTATGGAGGACACCAACTATGAAGAGAGGTTGGAGAAACTCTATTTTTTCTCACTGAAATGATGAAGGTTGAGGGGCGACCTGATAGAAGTCTACAAGATTATGAGAGGCATGGACAGAGTGGATAGTCAGAAGCTTTTTCCCAGGGTGGAAGAGTCAATTACTAGGGGGCATAAGTTTAAGGTTTAAAGGAGATATACAAGGCAAGTTTTTTGTTACACGGAGGGTGGTGGGTGCCTGGAACTAGCTGCTGGGGAGGTAGTGGAAGTAGATACAATAGTGACTTTTAAGGGGCGTTTGGACAAATATATGAATAGGATGGGAATAGAGGGATATGGTCCCCAGAAGGGTAGGGGGTTTTAGTTCAGTTGGGCAGCATGGTCGGTGCAGGTTTGGAGGGCCGAAGGGCCTGTTCCTGAGCTGTAATTTTCTTTGTTCTTTGTTCTTTAAAGTCTTTAAGGACTATTGCCATCAGGAAAGGGAAGGTTAGCTCTGAACCTTTTGGGAATGTTTTAATTACTTTTAAGTGTGTGAAGCTATTCTTGTGTTTAAGCATAATTTTTAGATGCTTTATTTATTTTAATCAACTTGTGTTTTACCATAAATTCATCACAATTGGCCTGAGAAGTCATCTCCTGATTTCTAAAAACTCCTCATAATATACAAATTGCAAAGTTGTTTTGGCGCTGTTTCAAGTTTCCGTTTGGGACTTGAGCAGCTCAGCATTTACCATCAACCATGCCTTACCACCAATGCTTTTGAAGATTCACCCCTTACTTCCCTCAGTATGCTTGGATATATCTGATCTGCTGCTGGTGACTTCTCAACTTTAAGTCCAGCTGCTTGTGTCCAATACTTTGGATTCTAGTTTTAAGTCCAATCTGCCTCCACTTCCAGTTGAAATCTTTGAGAAAGATATTGGATATGGAGAGCCCAAGTTTCCTGGGCCTGAGGGTTGTACGGTCTGGAATTTGCAGTCAGACCCTTCTGGACTTCATACATAAATCTTTCTAATATCAATGGACCAGCTGCTTCCATTCCTGAGGTTAATGAGAGGTGCTATATAAATGCACGTTAATTATTTCTTATTATGATGCAGTGGTCTCTCCACATCACCTCTTCTTGAATTTATAGCATCAGATTATAAGCATCGTTATGGGCAGCAGGTGGCATAGTGGTCAGCACTACTGCCTCACAGTGTCAGGGACCTGGGTTCAATTCTGGCCTCGGGTGACTGTCTGTGTCGCGTTTGTACATCTCCTTGTGCCTGCTGTAGGTTTCCTCGAAGTGTTCCAGTTTCCTCCCACAGTCTGAAAGATGTGCTGGTTAGGTGCATTGGCCACGATAAAATGCCCTTGGTGTCAGGGGGATCAGCAGGGTAACTATATGGGTTACGATGATAGGGCCTGGTGGGATTGTTGTCAGTGCAGGCTAGATGGGCCGAATGACCTCCTTCTGCACTGTAGCGAATCTATGATCTATGATTCTATTATTGATGAACTCTGTATTCTGCTCTTAGTGTTGCCCTCTCCCATTCTCATAGGAATCGTCCATTTCCAATTGGATCAGACCACTACTGATACAGGTTATTGGTCTGTTTATCGAGCCAGACCAGCTTCTTGCGGGAGTTTCTAAATTGCCAGCTCATTTGATGATCACTATATTCAATGCATCATTGTTTGTTTCTTATTCATTCTTGGAATGACAAATCCCTAATTGCCCCTGAGTGGTGATGATAATTCATCTGTAAACTAAATAGCTTGCTTGGCCATTTTAGAGAGGCTGTTAAGAGCCAACCACACTGCTGTGACTCTGGAATCACATGTAGGCCAGACAAAGTAAAGACAGCAGATTTCCTTCCCTAATCATGGAATCATAGAAACCCCACAGTACAGAAAGAGACCAGCACACTGAGAGGCCCATCGAGTCTGCACCGACCACAATCCCACCCAGGCCCTACCTCCACATCCCTACACATTTTACCCACTAATCCCTCTAACCTACGCATCTCAGGACACTAAGGGGCAATTTTAGCATGGCCAATCAACCTAACCCACACATCTTTGGACTGTTGGAGGAAACCGGAGCACCCGGAGGAAACCCACGCAGACACGAGGAGAATGTGCAAACTCCACACAGACAGTGACCCAAGCCGGGAATCGAACCCAGGTCCCTGGAGCTGTGAAGCAGCAGTGCTAACCACTGTGCTACCGTGCCGCCCATATAATGAACATTAGTCAACCAGATGGGATTTTAGCAACAGTCTGGTGATTGTTGTAATGCATGTTATTAATAGGACTAGCATTTTCTTCCAGATTTATTTATTAATTTAATTTAGATTTCTCCAGCTGGATTTGAACTCTTGTCACCTGGTCTCTGTATCACCATTATGCCACTGTACCCCCTCGCATCCACAAAACATAGCAAGGGCTGTTGATTCTTTGCTCGACAAAGTGGCCTAAAGATCAAGCACCCACAAACTGAACTTTCATCATTTCTGTACAGCCAATGAAGCGATTGTGAAGAGTAATCATTGTTGTATTGTAGGAATCACAGTGAGCAAGATCCCACACACAGCAACGTTACAATAGCCAGATAATTTGTTTTCGTGTTGTTGGTCGGGAAATCAATATTGAACAGAACACAGGAGAGGATTTCCCTGGTTTCTTTGAGATCTTTTAAATCCATCTAAGAGGCCAATCAGAGCTTCTGTGCCTCATCTGAAAGACGACATCTCTGACAGCACACCCTCAGTACTGCACTGGAGTTTCTCCCTGGATCATATACCCCGGAGGGTGACTTGAATCCACAAACCTTTGCCTCAGAGGTGAGGTTATCAGCAACTGAGCAACGGTGAAGACAAACTAAATTCCCTCCTTCATTTCAGAGATGAAGACTTGTCACTTTGGAGAACGAGGCCCAGCTGGATTTTATGCAATTGGATTCCAGAGAGAGATGATGGGAAGAATTTTACCGTCCCAACTGCCGCGGGAATCGGAACGGGCAAGGGGTGGAAAGGTCTACTGCACTCGGGCAGAATTTTCCAATTTTGGGGCGAGCGGGGCCGGAAAATCCCACCCCATGTCCACGAGACAGAACAAAGAACAAAGAAAAGTACGGAAACAGGCCCTTCAGCCCTCCAAGCCTGTGCCAATCATGATGCCCTAACTAAAAAAAACCTTCCGCCCTTACTCAGTCTGTATCCCTCTATTCCCTCCCCATTCATGAACCCACCCAGAAGCCTCTTCAATGTTGCTAATGTGTCTGCTTCCACCACCTCCTCTGGCAGTGTGTTCCAGGCACCCACCACTCTCTGCATGAAACATTTCTCCCGCACATCTCCCTTAAACTTTCCCCCTCTCATTTTTAACCTGTGCCCCCTTGTAACTGACATTTCCACCCTTGGAAAAAGTCTTTGACTACCCACCCTGACTATGCCTTTCATCGTTTTGTAGGCCTCTATCAGGTCTCCCCTCCGCCTCCGTCTTTCCAGTGAAAACAATCCTAGTTTATTCAACCTCTCCTCATAGTCAACACCCTCGAGACCAGGCAACATCCTGGCGAACCTTCTTTGCACTCTCTCCAAAGCTTCCATGTCCTTTTGGTAGTGTGGTGACCAGAACTTCATGCAATGCTCCAAATGCGGCCTAACCAAGGTTTTATATAGCTGCAACATGATTTCCCATCTCTTGTACCGAATGCCTCGGCTGACAAAGGCAAGCATGCCATATGCCTTCTTAATCACCTTGGCCACCTGCGTTGCTGTTTTTAGGGAACTGTGAACCTGCACGCCCAAATCCCTCTGTATGTTAATGTTCCTAAGGGTTCTCCCATTTACAGTATAATTCATACCTAAATTTGATCCTCCAAAATGCATCACCTCGTATTTGTTCGGATTAAATTCCATTTCTGTGCCCAAGTCTCCAATCTATCTATATCTTGTTGTATCCTCTGACACTCCTCAGCACTATCAGCAACTCCGTCACTTTTCATGACATCTGCAAACTTACTAATCAGACCACCCACATTTTCCTCCAGATCATTTATATATTCTACAAACAACAGAGGTCCCAGCACTGGATAAAAGCAAATTACTGCGGATGCTGGAATCTGAAACCAAAAGAGAAAATGTTGGAAAATCTCAGCAGGTCTGGCAGCATCTATAAAGAGAGAAAAGAGCTGACATTTCGAGTCCAGATGACCCTTTGTCAAAGCTTTGTCAAAGGTCCCAGCACTGAAACCTACGGAACACCACTCGCTACAGATCTCCATTTTGAAAAACACCCTTCCACCGATACTCTCTTGTCTTCTATAACCAAGATATGGAGATACCGGCGTTGGACTGGGGTAAGCACAGTAAGAAGTCTCACAACATCAGGTTAAAGTCCAACAGGTTTATTTGGCAGCACTAGCTTTCGGAGTCTCAAGCTCCTTCATCAGGTGAGTGAGGACTTGTGTTCACAAACAGGGCATATAAAGACACAAACTCAATTTTTTACCTGTAAAGACTCTTTACAGCCAAGTTCTGCCCAGATGAGGATGGCCTCAACTGGGATCTTGGGTTCATGTCACACTATCTGTAACCCCCACGACTTGCCTGGGCTTGCAAAATCTCACTAACTGGAGACAATACACATCTCTTTAACCTGCATTTGGCCCTCTCTCCACTCACATTGTCTGTACCTTTAAGAGTTGATTACCTGTAAAGATTCGCACTCCAACCATTATCTTGTAAATTGTTCTATAACCAAGCCAGTTCTGTATCCATCTAGCCAGCTCACCCCGAATCCCATGTGATTTTAGTTTTTGTATCAGTCTGCCATGTGGGACCTTGTCAAACACCTAACTAAAGTCCATATAAACTACATCCACAGCCCTTCCCTCATCAATTTTCTTTGTCACCTCTTCAAAAAACTCAATCAAGTTGGTGAGACATGACCTTCCCCATACAAAACCATGATGCCTGTCACTAACTAGTCCATTTTCCTCCACATGTGCATGTATCCTGTCCCTCAGTATCTTCTCGAAAAGCTCCCACCACTGATGTCAGGCTCATCAGCCTATAATTTGCTGGATTATCCCTGATTCCCTTCTCAAACAAGGGAACAACATTGGCTATTCTCCAATACTCTGGAATCTCGCCTGTAGTCAAAGAGGATGTGAAGATATCTGTTAAACAGAAAGAGAAAGAAAACAGCTTTAAAATGACCACCTCAATCAAGAAAACAAGGCAGCTCCATTAATGTACAAGTTCAGACACAGGAGCAGCTGGATGGATATGGCTCTTACTACAGCATTTTCCATTGGTTTCAGATGGAACTGCTGTTTTGAACCAATATTGTGGGCAGCATCCAGCAAGTTCCACTTCCACAGAGTTGTAACAATTTATTAATCATCCAGTCAGCCTACTGGCCCTTCCTGTATCAGGAGGAGTCTGTTCATAGAATTATAGGATTCCTACAGTGTAGGAGACGATTCAGTCCACTGAGTCTGCACCGACTCTCTGACAGAGTATCTTATCCAGCCCTCTCCACTGCCCGATCCCCGTATCCTCACACATTTACCTAATCTACATATTTTGGGACACTAAGGGACAATTTAGCGTGGCCAATCCATCTAACCTGCGCATCTTTGGGAGGAAACCGGAGTGCCCGGAGGAAACCCAAGCAGACAGCAGGAGAATGTGCAAACTCTACACAGACACCCGAGGCCAGAACTAAATCTGGGTCTTTGGCGCTGTGAGGCAACAGTGCTAACCACTGTGCCATCGTGCTGCCCGAATTGTTGCAATGCCTAAAGCAAATGTGCATTTGTAAAGTGCCTTTGATATTCTCAGCATGTCTCAAAGCACTTCATAGGTAATGAATTAAGTCTAATCACTGTCGCTATGTAGGCAACACGCAATGAGTTTGTACAGAGCAAAGAACAAGGTGATGAATGGTCAGTCTATCAGTTACAGCTACCTCAGATGGCCAGTGGGCTATGATTTAACAAGCTGTCTGAGAGACAGTGCAGCATTCCCCCAGTACTGCACTGATACAGTACCCTTAATTATGTGCTCAACTTTTGGAATGGGACTTGAACAGACAGAATGTTTGATTCTGGGGTATGAGTGTTATCAAACGAGTTAACCGGATAGTCACAGCCACTGATTTAAAATATTGAAAAGATAGTACAGAATAACATGAAGTATTTTTCAACTCCAAAATACTGCCATTGGCTGGAAAAGGATGATAGTGTGTATCAGCTGTTGAGAGAGCCTCTGATCCAGTGATTACCCAGATGAAAGGGTGGACAGACTGGGCTTGTTTCCACTGGAGTTTAGAAGAGTGAGGGCTGACTCGATTGAAGTCTATAAGATCCTGAACAATCTCGACAAGGTAGACATGGGAAGGATGTTTCCTCTTGTGGATGAGTTCAGAACTAGGGGGCATGGTTTTAAAATTAGGGGTCGTCCTTTTAGGACAGAGATGAGGAGAATTTTTTTCTCTCAGAGGGTTGGGTGGCTTTGGAACTCTCTGCTTCAGAAGGCAGTGGAGATAAGCTCATTGAATATTTTTAAGGTGGAGGTGGATAGATTTTTGTTGGGCAAGGCAATCAAAGGTTATCAGGGGTAGATGGAAATGTGGAACTCAACACAAACAGATCAGCAATGACCTCAGCGAATGGTGGAGCAGACTTGAGGGGTTGAATGACCTACTTCTATTTCGTATGTTCGATTGGTCAAATTGTGTGGGTAACACTCATGGATCTTTTTCTTACTGGTGTCTTTGTGAGAGTCATTTCAATATTAATTTCCAGTCCGGCTCCAGAATTCAGAAAGCTAGGCCCGTCAGACATGACAGCGATTGCTTTGCCTTCTAATTTGTTGGTCAAGTTATGAGCCTCTGGTGCACACTGGATCCATTCGAGGCAGAAGCCCTCGAATAACCCTGAACTCCAGTAAGGTTAACACCAGAGGTCACCAGTGGGCGAGATCCTGGTGTAATTGCCGAGATCACTGGATGGCGGAATTCTGCTCAACAACATCACTAGTTCATTTTAAGGGCGATCTTAAACCTGTTCCAATACATTTACATGGAGTCATGGTCAATATGTCTAATTCCTTCCCTTCTTCATGCCCCTCCCTTTCCACCCCAATTATTGCCACGTTCATCGTGTCATTGCTGTTTGGGGTCTGGGGACATTGCTATGTGGAAATATGCAATCCGCATTTCCTCAACGACATTAGAGACTGCATCAGGTATTTCATTGGCTGGGATATGTTGAGGTGTGAAAGATACTATAGAAATGCAAGTCATCTCCTTCTGGTGGGGGTTCCAGCTCCAAGCTATGATTATTACCCAGCTGCCCATCAGTGAGGGCTCAGTGAGGGAAGGGCCTGGTTGTTTCTGGGCAGGAAACAATCACTTATTGACATTTTGACTGGAACTCCCTTCAGTGACCTGGGAATAGCTTCCATGTCCAATTAAATAGGGCGGGGGTGGGGCTTGGGGAGGGGGGTGCAGTCTGGGTAACACTCCCTCAACCTGGGCAAATATCCAGGAAATTTCCATTGATATGTGGTGAGCAAACACTGAAGAAATAGTACGTGTGCCCACTGACCCCATATCAGTGAGATATCCATCCACTGACCCCATATCAGTGAGATATCCACCCACTGACCCAATATCAGTGAGATATCCACCCACTGACCCCATATCAGTGAGATATCCACCCACTGACCCAATATCAGTGAGATATCCACCCACTGACCCCATATCAGTGAGATACCCACCCACTGACCCCATATCAGTGAGATACCCTCCCACTGACCCCATATCAGTGAGATATCCACCCACTGACCCAATATCAGTGAGATATCCACCCACTGACCCCATATCAGTGAGATATCCACCCACTGACCCCATATCAGTGAGAAATCCACCCACTGACACCATATCAGTGAGACACCCACCCACTGACCCCATATCAGTGAGATTCCCACCCATTGACCCCATATCAGTGAGATATCCACCCACTGACCCACTATCAGTGAGATACCCACCCACTGATCCCATATCAGTGAGATTCCCACCCATTGACCCTATATCAGTGAGACACCCACCCACTGACCCCATATCAGTGAGACACCCACCCACTGACCCCATATCAGTGAGATATCCACCCACTGACCCCATATCAATGAGAAGCCCACCCACTGATCCCATATCAGTGAGATACCCACCCACTGACCCCATATCAGTGAGATATCCACCCACTGATCCCATATCAGTGAGATCCCCACCCACTGACCCATATCAGTGAAACACCCACCCACTGACTCCATATCAGTGTGATCACCACCCACTGACCGCATATCAGTGAGATACCCACCCACTGACTGCATATCAGTGAGACATCCACCCATATCAGTGAGATACCCACCCACTGACCGCATATCAGTGAGATACCCTCCCACTGACCCCATATCAGTGAGACATCCACCCATATCAGTGAGATACCCACCCACTGACCGCATATCAGTGAGATACCCTCCCACTGACCCCATATCAGTGAGACATCCACCCATATCAGTGAGATACACACCCACTGACCACATATCAGTGAGATACCCACCCACTGACCGCATATCAGTGAGATACCCTCCCACTGACCCCATATCAGTGAGACATCCACCCATATCAGTGAGATATCCACCCACTGACCCCATATCAGTGAAACACCCACCCACTGACCCCATATCAGTGAGATACCAGCCCACTGACCCCATATCAGTGCGATACCCACCCACTGACCCCATATCAGTGAGACATCCACCCATATCAGTGAGATACCCACCCACTGACCGCATATCAGTGAGATACCCTCCCACTGACCCCATATCAGTGAGACATCCACCCATATCAGTGAGATACACACCCACTGACCGCATATCAGTGAGATACCCACCCACTGACCGCATATCAGTGAGATACCCTCCCACTGACCCCATATCAGTGAGACATCCACCCATATCAGTGAGATATCCACCCACTGACCCCATATCAGTGAAACACCCACCCACTGACCCCATATCAGTGAGATACCAGCCCACTGACCCCATATCAGTGCGATACCCACCCACTGACCCCATATCAGTGAGATACCCTCCCACTGACCCCATATCAGTGAGATATCCACCCACTGACCCCATATCAGTGAGATACCCGCCCACTGACTCCATATCAGTGAGATATCCACCCACTGACCCCATATCAGTGAGAAACCACCACTGACCCCATGAGTTGGGGCAGGAGTCAGTGTCAGAAGGCACCAGCAGGATGATCTTGTCACAACCTCTGAGATTAGTTTCCATGAAATTCTGGGGAGTCTTGTATACTTTTAATACATCTTAATCTGCAAAATACCAAACTTGGCTGTAACATCTGAGAGGAATATTTAGCCAGTAATTGTTTACCCTTTTCATGCCATTTGTCTATTTGCCTTAACACTGGTTGTGTATTGCCAATGAAGCCAATGATGCCATGGAAAGAAATGAGCTATGTACAGCTGGCATGTGTTGTAGGATTTCTGTTAATGAAAGACACTTGCATTAATATTCACACAGTAGATGACTTGGCTGATGATAAACATGTCAGTCATTTCCTCCACAGATATCTTGCAATTGCAAACTGTTATTTCACAGTAGTTAAGCTATACAAGGTAATGCTGGCTGATCTGTTAATGTGTCAAAACACATAAAAATTTCTGCCAAGCCACAAAATCATTGTAGAGACTTCAACCTGACTTGCCTGGGAATGATACATTCACTCCTGAGTTACTTCGTACTAATTGGTGATTCTAGGCCCATACAACAAGGATCCCGATTGGTGCCCCTTCACAAGATAAAACTCACCAGTGGTCCCAACTGTCTCTGAACCCAGATACCGTTAGAAATCAAGGAGATCGGAATGCTTTCAATGTAGGCTCTGAAATAAATATAATGGTCTTGTTCATGGCAAACTAATTTTAATATTGAGAAGTGTGAGGTCATGCATTTTCATAGCGGAGGACATGCCCCTGTCTACATCAATGGGGATGAAATGGAAATGGTCGAGAGCTTCAGGTTTCTAGATGTCCAGATCACCAACAACCTGTCCTGATCCCTCCACGCTGATGACAGTTAAGAAAGCCCACCAATGCCTCAACTTTCTCAGAAGACTAAGGAAATTTGGCATGTTCGCGACAACTCTCGCCAATTTTTACAGATGCACCATAGAAAGCATTCTTCCCGGATGTATCACAGCTTGGAATGGCTCCTGCTCTGACCAAGACCACAAGGACTCAAAAGGTTGTGAACGTAGCCCAATCCATGACGCAAACCAGCCTCCCACCCATTGACTCTGTCTACACTTCCTGCTGCCTCAGCAAAGCAGCCAGCATAATCAAGGATCCCACGCATCCCGGACATACTGTCTTCCACCTTCTTTCATCGGGAAAAAGATACAAAGGTGTGAGACCACTGACCAACCGACTCAAGAACAGCTTCTTCCCTGCTGCCATCAGACTTTTGAATGGACCTACCTTGCAACTTTCTCTACACCCTACCTGTAATCGCAAGAAGTTGGTTTGCAGGTGCAGCAGGTAATTAAGAAGGCAAATGGATTTTTTTTCTTCATTGCTAGAGGGATGGAGTTTGAAAACAGGGAGGTTATGTTGCAGCTGTGTAAGGTGCTGGTGAGGCCACACCTGGAGTGCTGTGCACAGTTTTGGTCTCCTTACTTGAAAAAGGATATACTGGCACTGGAGGGGGTTCAGAGGAGATTCACTAGAATCATAGAATCCTACAGTGCAGAAAGAGGCCATTCGGCCCTTCGGGTCTGTACCAACCACAATCCCACCCAGGCCCTATCCACATATCCCCACGTATTTTACCCATTAGGATGACCAATCAACCTAGCCCGCACATCTTTGGACTGTGGGAGGTAACCGGAACACCCGGAGAAATCCCACGCAGACATGGGGAGAATGTGCAAACTCCACACAGACAGCGACCCAAGCCGGGATTTGAACCCAGGTCGCTGGAGCTGTGAAGCAGCAGTGCTAACCACTGTGCTACCGTGCCGCCCCATCTAGGTTGATTCCAGAGTTGAGAGGGTTGGCTTATGAGGAGAGACTGAGTAGACTGGGGCTATATTCACTGGGATTTGGAAGAATGAGGGGAAATCTTATAAAAACATATAGAATTATGAAGGGAATAGATAAGATTGAAGCAGGAAGGTTGTTTCCACTGGCGGGTGAAACTAGAACTAGGGGGCATAGCCTCAAATTAAGGGGGAGCAGGTTTGTATGACAGCGTGAAGCATGCCTCCTTGATTTGTTTTTCGGCAGAATGTTGTAAGATCTGAAGAGAAACACGTCGATTTTCTCTCCGGAAACAACACTCTGCCATTTTTTTGGTAAGAGTTCGTCCAGCTTCCTTGGCTAGATGATTAAAACCGTAGGTTACGTGGGGAAGTGCATTAGCAGGAATGAAAGTTTCATTTCTGGCAAGGGAACTGAACTGAAGATCTTCAGCGTCAATAATGGGTTTATTTTTTTTAGGAGGGATATTTTGCTCTGAGACTTCCCAGCCTCGTCTGCTCCTCCATTTTCTTCATTAAATCTAATTCAGATTTCTTCTCAAAAGAAAATAATAATCAATTATTTTGAGACAAGGTTATAATTTTGCATCATCACGCCTCCTCTCCCAAGCATTCCGAGATTATAGAATCAGTTACAGTGCAGAAGGAGACCATTTGGCCCTTCGAGTCTGCACCGACCACAATCCCATCCAGATCCTATCCCCATAGCTCCATACATTTACCTTAGCTAGTTTCCCCTGACACTAAGGGGCAATTCATCAGGGGCAATTCATCAGGGCCAATCCACCTAACACGAACATCTTTGGACTGTGGGAGGAAGCCAAAACACCCGGAGGAAACCCACGCAGACATGGGGAGAACGTGCAGACTCCACACAGACAGTCACCCAAGCCGGGAATCGAACCTGGGTCCCTGGCAGTGTGAGGCAACAATGCTAACCATATGTCTGTAAATTCCAATTAGTGTATTTACACTACTGTCCTCCCCACCCTGCCAATCCCTGTGCCCCCAAATAACTGCCCCACCCCTTTGCCAATCTGTTGTTTATTTATTCAACCCAGCAAATACTCTCGGAGAGAACTGGTTATTAATCTTGCAGTGGGCAGTAAACATTCTCATTATCCGTCAAAGTAGATCTCTATCTTCCATAACTCCTGCTCATCTTCTCCCCTGACTGAGTGACTCTGATACTTCACAGTAAAACTGCACTAAATACAATCCAATGAGCTGCTTATTCAGCTCATTTCAGGAACCTTGCTGTGTGCAAAACAGCAAGTGAACCTCAGAAAAAAACATCACACTGCAGAAGTTGTTTGGGCATCATTAATATGTCACAAGATGCTAATGCTACCTTCCATGTTGGTCTGTCTCTCTCTCCCTCCCCTGAAGGTACTGATTCTCTCCCCCCCCCCCCCCCCCCCCCCCCCGGCCCCCCGCGCCGAAGGTGCTGACTCTCTCTCTGTCTCCCTCCCCTGAAGGTGCTGACTCTCTCTCTCTCCCCTGACGGAGCTGACTCTCTCTCCCACCCCTCAAGGTGCTGACTCTCTCTCTCCTCCCCTGAAGGGACTGATTCTCTCTCTCCTCCCCTGAAGGTGCTGACACTCTCTCTCTCCTTCCCCTGAAGGGGCTGACTCTCTCTCCCCTGAAGATGCTGACTCTCTCTCTCCCTCCCCTGATGGTGCTGACTCTCTCCCTCTCTCCCCTGAAGATGCTGACTCTCTCTCTCTCCCTCCCCTGAAGGGGCTGACTCTCTCTCCCCTGAAGATGCTGACTCTCTCTCTCCCTCCCCTGATGGTGCTGATTCTCTCTCCCTCTCTCCCCTGAAGGTGCTGACACTCTCTCTCTCCTTCCCCTGAAGGGGCTGACTCTCTCTCCCCTGAAGATGCTGACTCTCTCTCTCCCTCCCCTGATGGTGCTGACTCTCTCCCTCTCTCCCCTGAAGATGCTGACTCTCTCTCTCTCCCTCCCCTGAAGGTGCTGATTCTCTCTCCCTCTCTCCCCTGATGGTGCTGACTCTCTCTCTCTCCCTCCCCTGATGGTGCTGACTCTCTCCCTCTCTCCCCTGAAGATGCTGACTCTCTCTCTCTCTCCCTCCCCTGAAGGTGCTGATTCTCTCTCCCTCTCTCCCCTGATGGTGCTGACGCTCTCTCTCTCCCTCCCCTGAAGGTGCTGATTCTCTCTCCCTCCCTCCCCTGATGGTGCTGACTCTCTCTCTCTCCCTCCCCTGATGGTGCTGACTCTCTCTCTCTCTCTCCCCTGAAGGTGCTGACTCTCTCTCCCTCTCTCCCCTGATGGTGCTGACTCTCTCTCTCTCCCTCCCCTGATGGTGCTGACTCTCTCTCTCTCTCTCCCCTGAAGGTGCTGACTCTCTCTCCCTCTCTCCCCTGAAGGTGCTGACTCTCTCTCTCTCCCTCCCCTGAAGGTGCTGATTCTCTCTCTCTCCCTCCCCTGAAGATGCTGACTCTCTCTCCCTCTCTCCCCTGAAGGTGCTGACTCTCTCTCTCTCCCTCCCCTGAAGGTGCTGACTCTCTCTCTCCTCCCCTGAAGGTGCTGATTCTCTCTCCCTCTCTCCCCTGATGGTGCTGACTCTCTCTCTCTCTCTCTCCACTGAAGGTGCTGACTCTCTCTCTCTCCCACCCCTGAAGGTGCTGATTCTCTCTCTCTCCCTCCCCTGAAGATGCTGACTCTCTCTCCCTCTCTCCCCTGAAGGTGCTGACTCTCTCTCTCTCCCTCCCCTGAAGGTGCTGACTCTCTCTCTCTCCCTCCCCTGAAGGTGCTGACTCTCTCTCCCTCTCTCCCCTGAAGGTGCTGACTGTGGTGAACCATCGCTGGTTCACCACTGGGGTTGTTATTGTGTTACTGTTGGGCTAGGGTGTTGTTGTTATGGGGGTTGTACTATGTTGTTGGGTTAGGGTGTTTACCTGTCCTAAATGTTATCATGGCACACTCCAGTGGGGTCCCGCCTCCGGTGGCAGGGTATAAGACCCCCTGCTCCGGCAGGACCCCTTCAGTCTGAACGGGTGAATTTGTGTTAGTAGTTTCATTGTTAATGTATTAAAGCCTTCAGTTCTAAAGCCTTGTTTCCGGGTGCTCATTGAGGTGCATCAATTTAATACATTAACTGAGAATATGGAACAGATCCTAAAACCGGATCGTCTGACACTGGACCCACGTGCGGTCGGTGCAGCTAACACGTTCGAACATTGGTGGAAGTGCTTCGAGGACTACCTGGCAGCCTCGGTAGCTATCACTACAGACAGTGATAGACTCCAGGTCCTCCACGCAAGGGTAAGCGACACGATTTACCTAGCCATTCGTGCAGCTTCCACTTACCAGGGTGCCATCGAGCTCCTAAAGAATAGGTACATTACGCCACCCAACGAGATTCACGCTCGTTATCTCCTCGCTACACGACGTCGGCAGTCGGGCGAGACCATAGAAGACTACGCCAATGAACTCCTGCAGCTTGCCAGGGGTTGTGACTGTAAGGATGTCTCCGCCGAGCAGTACATGCAAGACCTCGCCTGAGACGCGTTCGTAGCAGGGGTAGGGTCCTCGTACATCAGACTTAAATTATTAGAAAAGGGGAAACTCAACTTGACCCAGGCAATGGGGATGGCCGTGAGGTTGGAGGCGGCGTCGAAGAGCTTGGCGCTGTACCCCGAGGACCACGTGCAGTCAACGTGGTTGGAGCAAGCTCTGCTCCCTCCTCGCCCCGCGAACCCGCGCTCCCAGATCGATTCGACGACGGCGGCAGCTCCAGGTGGCCAGCGATGCTATTTTTGCGGTGGGGCTAAGCATCCACGGCAGCAGTGTCCGGCAAGAACGGCAATCTGCAGCCAGTGCGGTAAAAAAGGCCACTACAGCAAAGTCTGCAGGTCCAAACCTAAAAACGGCGGTGCAGCTTGTAACCCTCCAGAACGGAGACCATCTCTTTCGGCGTCGCAGTACCCACGAGGTCCGACCACGTGCGATCTCAGGACGGCGCCATCGTGGCAGACAGAGGAGGAGGAAGACCACCAGGAGTCGCTGCGCTTGGAGCCCTCGGCCACATGCGATTCATGGGGGCGGCCATCGTGGTCCACGACGACTAGGAGCGACCAGCAGGGGTCCTCAGCATCCACATCGGCAGCATGCAGTGACGCCCAGGGGCCAACGGTGGCGTCGATCTCTCTGGATCAGACCAGGCATTTCAGACTGGAACATTCTATGATGGAGGTAAAGGTTAGTGGCAGAACTGTGAATTGTCTGTTTGACAGTGGGAGCACCGAAAGTTTCATACACCCTGAAACTGCTAAAAGGTGTGGACTCCGGGTTCTCCCTGCCAAACAGACAATTTCCATGGCATCACAGTCCCGGTCTGTACCGATCCAAGGACGATGTATGGTAACTCTTGAGGTACAGGGCACAGTTTACGAGCAATACAGGCTCCTTGTGGTACCTCACCTTTGCGCGCCAATTCTCCTCGGACTAAACTTTATGGCCCACATGAGGAGTGTGATCCTACAGTACGGTGGGCCACTCCCTTCACTGGCAGTAGGGAACCAGCCGCAGCCTCCAAATTGCCCAAAGCGCCCCGCGTGCAATCTATCCACCCTGAAGATCACGACACCATCCCTTTTTAAAAATCTGGTACCTGGCTGCGAGCCCATCGCTACTAAAAGTAGGCGTTACAGCGCTGAGGACCGGATCTTTATTAGATCTGAGGTTCAGCGGCTCCTCAAGGAAGGGATCATACAGGCCAGTGCTAGTCCGTGGAGAGCGCAGGTCGTGGTAGTCAAAAGCGGGAACAAACCTCGGATGGTCATCGACTATAGTCAGACCATTAATAGATACACGCAGCTGGATGCGTATCCTCTCCCGCGCATTTCTGATATGGTCAATCAGATTGCGCAGTACCGAGTGTTTTCTACCATAGACCTTAAGTCCGCCTACCATCAACTCCCCATCCGCCCAGAGGACCGACAATATACGGCTTTTGAGGCGGATGGTCGTCTATACCAATTCCTCAGGGTTCCATTTGGTGTCACCAATGGGGTCTCGGTCTTCCAGCGTGCTATGGACCGAATGGTGGACCAGAACGGGTTGCGGGCTACCTTCCCGTACCTGGATAACGTCACCATCTGCGGCCATGACCAGCAGGACCACGACACGAATCTCCAACACTTTCTACGCACTGCATCTCGCCTGAATCTGACCTATAACAGGGAGAAGTGCGTATTCCGTACGCGTAGGTTAGCCATCCTCGGATACGTGGTGGAAAACGGGGTCATTGGCCCTGATCCAGACCGTATGCGCCCACTCACTGAACTTCCCTTGCCCGCTAGCACGAAAGCACTGAGGAGATGCCTCGGGTTCTTTTCGTATTATGCACAGTGGGTCCCCAACTACGCGGACAAAGCTCGTCCGCTCATTAAGTCCACGACCTTCCCACTTACGCCGGAGGCCCAATTGGCCTTCAAGGTTTTGAAAAGCGACATCTCGAAAGCCACGATGCACGCGGTGGATGAATCCATCCCTTTCCAGGTGGAGAGTGATGCATCGGACTTCGCCCTAGCCGCCACACTAAACCAGGCAGGCAGGCCCGTCGCGTTTTTTTCCCGCACCCTTCAAGGCCCAGAGATTCGGCACTCAGCGGTGGAAAAGGAGGCTCAGGCCATTGTGGAGGCAGTCAGACACTGGCGCCATTACCTGGCAGGTAAGCGGTTCACCCTGATCACGGATCAACGATCCGTGGCGTTTATGTTCAGTAACACGCAGAGGGGCAAGATCAAGAACGATAAGATCTTGCGGTGGAGAATTGAGCTCTCCACCTATAATTACGATATTATGTATCGTCCAGGGAAGCTCAATGAGCCCTCGGATGCCCTCTCGCGCGGAACATGCGCCATCATGCAGGAGGACCGCTTGAAGGCTCTCCACAATGATCTGTGTCATCCTGGAGTCACCAGACTCTACCACTTCATAAAAGCCCGCAACCTACCCTACTCGGTGGAGGAGGTCAGGTCAGTTACTAGAAGTTGTCGGATTTGCGCAGAATGCAAACCACACTTTTATCGACCAGACCGGGCACATTTGGTCAAGGCCACTCGCCCTTTTGAGAGGCTGAGTGTAGATTTTAAGGGCCCCCTTCCCTCAACGGATCGGAATGTCTATTTTCTTAACATAATAGACGAATTTTCCCGGTTTCCGTTTGTTTTCCCCTGTGCGGACACGTCGACTGCCACCGTCATCAAGGCATTCAGTGAGCTTTTTACCCTGTTCGGGTACCCCTGCTATATTCATAGCGACAGGGGCTCGTCGTTCATGAGCAACGACTTGAGGCAATTCCTGCTCTCATTCGGGATTGCCTCTAGTAGAACCACGAGCTACAACCCTAGGGGTAACGGACAGGTGGAAAGGGAGAATGCTACAGTCTGGAAGGCTGTCCTACTGGCACTGAAATCCAAGGGCCTTCCAGTCTCCCGGTGGCAGGAGGTCCTTCCAACTGCGCTCCATTCTATCCGCTCCCTCCTGTGTACGGCAACCAATGCTACTCCCCACGAGAGGATGTTCTCATTCCCTCGGAAGTCGTCCTCGGGGACCTCATTGCCAGCCTGGTTGACGTACCCAGGACCCGTCCTTCTGCGGCGCCATGTGAGGGCTCGCAAGTCCGACCCCTTGGTCGATCCGGTCCAACTCCTCCACGCCAACCCTCAGTATGCCTATGTGGCATATCCTGACGGGCGAGAGGACACTGTCTCCATTAGAGACCTGGCACCCGCAGGGGACGTAGCAACTCCTGTCGCTCCTATTCCCCCAGTCACAGATCCACTACTCCTCATTACTTCCCCAGACGTGGCGCGGTCAGCACCGGGACCAGTGCATAACACTTTTACTCCCATGTACAGCTTGCCTGAGACTCGGAGATCGGCGCCACCATCATCACCACCACCACCACCACCAAACGTTCCAGGATCCCCTACACCATCGCCTCATCAGGGCTGGCCGGCCCGGGAGTCTTTGAGGGGACAGCCAGATGTTGCTTTGAGAGAGCCACCGCAAGCACCTGCTCCGGTTTCGCAACCGGTGTTGAGAAGATCGCAGCGTCGGTGTGGTCCTCCAGACCGTCTGGACTTGTGAATCCTGTTATTTTTTTTGTCATTGTCTGTTTTCATCCACCCCGCCACCTTTGGTTCCTAAAGGAGGGGTGAATGTGGTGAACCATCGTTGGTTCACCACTGGGGTTGTTATTGTGTTACTGTTGGGCTAGGGTGTTGTTGTTATGGGGGTTGTACTATGTTGTTGGGTTAGGGTGTTTACCTGTCCTAAATGTTATCATGGCACACTCCAGTGGGGTCCCGCCTCCGGTGGCAGGGTATAAGACCCCCTGCTCCGGCAGGACCCCTTCAGTCTGAACGGGTGAATTTGTGTTAGTAGTTTCATTGTTAATGTATTAAAGCCTTCAGTTCTAAAGCCTTGTTTCCGGGTGCTCATTGAGGTGCATCACGGACTCTCTCTCTCTCTCTCCCCTGAAGGTGCTGACTCTCTCTCCCTCTCTCCCCTGAAGATGCTGACTCCCTCTCTCTCCCTCCCCTGAAGGTGCTGACTCTCTCTCCCTCTCTCCCCTGAAGGTGCTGACTCTCTCTCTCTCCCTCCCCTGATGGTGCTGACTCCCTCTCTCTCCCTCCCCTGATGGTGCTGACTCTCTCTCCCTCCCCTGATGGTGCTGACTCCCTCTCTCTCCCTCCCCTGAAGGTGCTGACTCTCTCTCCCTCTCTCCCCTGAAGGTGCTGACTCTCTCTCTCTCCCTCCCCTGATGGTGCTGACTCCCTCTCTCTCCCTCCCCTGATGGTGCTGACTCTCTCTCCCTCCCCTGATGGTGCTGACTCTCTCTCTCTCCCTCCCCTGATGGTGCTGACTCTCTCTCTCTCCCTCCCCTGAAGGTGCTGACTCTCTCTCCCTCCCCTGAAGGTGCTGACTCTCTCTCTCTCCCTCCCCTGAAGATGCTGACTCTCTCTCCCTCTCTCCCCTGATGGTGCTGACTCTCTCTCTCTCCCTCCCCTGAAGGTGCTGACTCTCTCTCTCTCCCCTGATGGTGCTGACTCTCTCTCTCTCCCTCCCCTGAAGGTGCTGACTCTCTCTCTCTCCCTCCCCTGAAGATGCTGACTCTCTCTCTCTCCCTCCCCTGAAGGTGCTGACTCTCTCTCTCTCCCTCCCCTGCAGGTGCTGACTCCCTCTCTCTCCCTCCCCTGATGGTGCTGACTCTCTCTCTCTCCCTCCCCTGAAGGTGCTGACTCTCTCTCTCCCCCTCCCCTGAAGGTGCTGACTCTCTCTCTCTCCCTCCCCTGAAGGTGCTGACTCTCTCTCTCTCCCTCCCCTGAAGGTGCTGACTCTCCCTCTCTCTCCCTCCCCTGAAGGTGCTGACTATCTCTCTCTCCCTCCCCTGATGGTGCTGACTCTCTCTCTCTCCCTCCCCTGAAGGTGCTGACTCTCTCTCTCTCCCTCCCCTGAAGGTGCTGACTCTCTCTCTCTCCCCTGAAGGTGCTGACTCTCTCCCTCTCTCCCCTGAAGGTGCTGACTCTCTCTCCCTCTCTCCCCTGAAGGTGCTGACTCTCTCTCTCTCCCTCCCCTGAAGGTGCTGACTCTCTCTCTCTCCCTCCCCTGAAGGTGCTGACTCTCTCTCCCTCTCTCCCCTGAAGGTGCTGACTCTCTCTCTCTCTCTCTCCCCTGATGGTGCTGACTCTCTCTCCCTCTCTCCCCTGAAGGTGCTGACTCTCTCCCTCTCTCCCCTGATGGTGCTGACTCTCTCTCCCTCTCTCCCCTGAAGGTGCTGACTCTCTCTCTCTCCCTCCCCTGATGGTGCTGACTCTCTCTCTCTCCCTCCCCTGAAGGTGCTGACTCTCTCTCTCCCCCTCCCCTGAAGGTGCTGACTCTCTCTCTCTCCCTCCCCTGAAGGTGCTGACTCTCTCTCTCTCTCCCTCCCCTGAAGGTGCTGACTCTCTCTCTCTCCCTCCCCTGATGGTGCTGACTCTCTCTCTCTCCCTCCCCTGAAGGTGCTGACTCTCTCTTTCTCCCTCCCCTGAAGGTGCTGACTCTCTCTCTCTCCCCTGAAGGTGCTGACTCTCTCCCTCTCTCCCCTGAAGGTGCTGACTCTCTCTCCCTCTCTCCCCTGAAGGTGCTGACTCTCTCTCTCTCCCTCCCCTGAAGGTGCTGACTCTCTCTCACTCCCTCCCCTGAAGGTGCTGACTCTCTCTCCCTCTCTCCCCTGAAGGTGCTGACTCTCTCTCTCTCTCTCCCCTGATGGTGCTGACTCTCTCTCCCTCTCTCCCCTGAAGGTGCTGACTCTCTCCCTCTCTCCCCTGATGGTGCTGACTCTCTCTCCCTCTCTCCCCTGAAGGTGCTGACTCTCTCTCCCTCTCTCCCCTGAAGGTGCTGACTCTCTCTCTCTCTCCCTCCCCTGAAGGTGCTGACTCTCTCTCTCCCCTGAAGATGCTGACTCTCCCTCTCTCCCTCCCCTGATGGTGCTGACTCTCTCTCTCTCCCTCCCCTGAAGATGCTGACTCTCTCTCTCTCCCTCCCCTGATGGTGCTGACTCTCTCTCTCTCCCTCCCCTGAAGGTGCTGACTCTCTCTCTCTCTCTCTCCCCTGAAGATGCTGACTCTCTCTCTCTCCCTCCCCTGATGGTGCTGACTCTCTCTCTCCCTCCCCTGAAGATGCTGACTCTCTCTCTCTCTCTCCCCTGAAGGTGCTGATTCTCTCTCCCTCCCTCCCCTGATGGTGCTGACTCTCTCTCCCTCTCTCCCCTGAAGGTGCTGACTCTCTCTCTCTCCCTCCCCTGAAGGTGCTGACTCTCTCCCTCTCTCCCCTGAAGGTGCTGACTCTCTCTCTCTCCCCTGAAGGTGCTGACTCTCTCTCTCTCCCTCCCCTGAAGGTGCTGACTCTCTCTCTCTCCCTCCCCTGATGGTGCTGACTCTCTCTCCTTCTCTCCCCTGAAGGTGCTGACTCTCTCTCTCCCTCCCCTGAAGGTGCTGACTCTCTCTCTCTCCTCCCCTGATGGTGCTGACTCTCTCTCTCTCCCTCCCCTGAAGGTGCTGACTCTCTCTCTCCTCCCCTGAAGGTGCTGACTCTCTCTCTCTCCCTCCCCTGAAGGTGCTCACTCTCTCTCTCTCCTCCCCTGATGGTGCTGACTCTCTCTCTCTCCCTCCCCTGAAGGTGCTGACTCTCTCTCTCCTCCCCTGAAGGTGCTGACTCTCTCTCTCTCCCTCCCCTGAAGGTGCTGACTCTCTCTCTCTCCCCTGAAGGTGCTGACTCTCTCTCTCTCTCTCCCTCCCCTGAAGGTGCTGACTCTCTCTCTCTCTCCCCTGATGGTGCTGACTCTCTCTCTCTCTCTCCCTCCCCTGAAGGTTCTGACTCTCTCTCTCTCTCTCCCTCCCCTGAAGGTGCTGACTCTCTCTCTCTCTCCCCTGATGGTGCTGACTCTCTCTCTCCCTCCCCTGAAGGTGCTGACTCTCTCTCTCTCTCCCCTGAAGGTGCTGACTCTCTCTCTCTCCCTCCCCTGAAGGTGCTGACTCTCTCTCTCTCTCCCCTGATGGTGCTGACTCTCTCTCTCTCTCCCCTGAAGGTGCTGACTCTCTCTCCCTCTCTCCCCTGAAGGTGCTGACTCTCTCTCTCTCCCTCCCCTGAAGGTGCTGACTCTCTCCCTCTCTCCCCTGAAGGTGTTGACTCTCTCTCTCCCTCCCCTGAAGGTGCTGACTCTCTCTCTCTCTTCCCTGAAGATGCTGACTCTCTCTCTCTCTCTCCCTCCCCTGATGGTGCTGACTCTCTCTCTCCCCTGAAGGTGCTGACTCTCTCTCTCTCTCTCCCCTGAAGGTGCTGACTCTCTCTCTCTCTCCCCTGAAGGTGCTGACTCTCTCTCTCCCCTGAAGGTGCTGACTCTCTCTCTCTCTCTCCCCTGAAGGTGCTGACTCTCTCTCTCTCTCTCCCCTGATGGTGCTGACTCTCTCTCTCTCCCTCCCCTGAAGATGCTGACTCTCTCTCTCCTCCCTCCCCTGAAGGTGCTGACTCTCTCTCTCTCCCTCCCCTGAAGGTGCTGACTCTCTCTCTCCCTCCCCTAAAGGTGCTGACTCTCTCCCTCTCTCCCCTGATGGTGCTGACTCTCTCTCTCTCCCTCCCCTGAAGGTGCTGACTCTCTCTCTCTCCCTCCCCTGAAGGTGCTGACTCTCTCTCTCTCTCTCCCCTGATGGTGCTGACTCTCTCTCTCTCTTCCTCCCCGAAGGTGCTGACTCTCTCTCTCTCCCTCCCCTGAAGGTGCTGACTCTCTCTCTCCCTCCCCTGAAGGTGCTGACTCTCTCTCTCTCCCTCCCCTGAAGGTGCTGACTCTCTCTCTCTCCCTCCCCTCAAGGTGCTGACTCTCTCTCTCTCCCTCCCCTCAAGGTGCTGACTCTCTCTCTCTCCCTCCCCTGAAGGTGCTGACTCTCTCTCTCTCCCTCCCCTGAAGGTGCTGACTCTCTCTCTCCCCTCAAGGTGCTGACTCTGTCTCCATTCTTTGCAAAGTCGCTGAGTTCAATCCCAAAACAATGAGAAAATTCCTTGTCAGCCAAAGGCTTTCTCCTTTTGAGTTAGCGCACCCAGTAGTCTTATTTATAATAGGGCGACATGCACTATAAAGGGGACAAGTCATGTTGGCAGTGTGATATATTTAAGTAGTTGCATGATTGTATTCGGAGCTGATCACATGCTTTGATGGTGATGTCATTAGGATGTTGCACGGCTGCTGTTTTAGTTTCAGGTTGTACTCTGCGTAGGCCAGAGCTTTTCGAATAAACCTGTTGTTGTCAGTTTGACTCTGCACAAGCAAACCACGGCCTTTTCTTTTTGTATAAAACCCACAGCCTCTAACAGAAGTTAGAACACCACAGGCACCAATGCTTTTGTTGAATTTAATGTTTTCCCCATGGGTTATTTTCCTTGCGAGGATGTTGTTATATCTGAGTGGAAATCTCAGACACGGGGTGACTTCTTCAGGATACTGACGCTGTGACATTGAACCTTCAGTAATGACATATTCCTTTAAGCTGAAACCGTAATCTTGGATGTGACCCGGTCGTTCATTTGAAAATAAATGGTAACTTTTAGCTGTTCATGTTTTGAGTTTTTGGTCAGACAGCGATTGTTTTTTTTAGAACAGAAGAGAACAGAATAGAATGGGATAGAACTTTATTGGACGCAAGGTGAAAATTTGTCCAGTGTAACATATTTTCATACAGTCATTAGTTTAATAACAATGGCAGGAATTTTCCTGTTCCGCCCGCCTAGTGGACGGGACAGAAAATTTGGTGGACCATTTAAAGATCTGTCGGTCTCGGGTGGAAATTTCCGGTCTTGGGGCGCGCGTGGCTGGGAGATCGCACCCCAGTGAATATTTCATGTATGCCTCCATTCATACATTTGTGTACATATAACGCACATTACCAGATAAAATAATACGTTACACTCTGCCATTACGCACTTACTGCAGTTAAAGAAATCAAATAAATAAACAGGCTGAGTTTACAGTATGTCACTGGTGAGCAACCTGCAGCCTGGGGTCGCAGACGGCCCATTGCGTTCTGAGTACGGTCCATGAGAAAGTTTATTGACCATTGCCAATGTGCAACACATTCCGCTGATTCCCATTGCGTAGATTTCCTCCTACCAGTATGACTGAAGTGATTTGAATGTAAAGCAAGGACAAGTGGAGTGAGATGCATGTTAATTGCTCACAACATTGACTGCATCCAAAGTGTAAATATTTCTTTTGTTTTTACCATTTGAATTTTATGAGAGTTCTACCAATAAATGTTTGATTAAGCATTTTCTATAAAAGGTTCTGAAATATTGGGTGTGTATTAAATGTATTCAATCTTATTCGTGGGATCACGGTTAGTGAACAAACCTGGTTTCAATCTTGCGGCCCACTGAGATGAAGGAGGCCCAGTCATGTGGCCCACTCACCAGCCAAGGTTGCCCAGCACTGCATTGTTATTTATTAAGCTTATGGCACTGGGAACAAGTGACCTCTTAAACAGATAGTTCCTGGAAAAAGGCCCAAAGGGAGCCTTTCAAATAGAGAATATAAAGAGTGAGAGGGATGACCAATGATGGTCTGAATCTTCCTCTTCACTGTGTTATTAAATAGGTTATCGAGCTGTCTGCTGTCTGCTAATGATCTTACCCACAGTGTTAACAATTCTGGCCAGCTTGCTTTTGCACTTCACACTCAGGTTACCACAGCAGACTGTCATGTTGAGCAGTAACAAGTTCTCTACCAGACTTTCTCTTACCGGATCCTCTTACAGGTGGGAGGGCAGGTTCTCTGCTCTACATCCAACTCTACCATCTGCAAGGTGCACTGTAATCATTTGATATTGCTTCTTCAACAGTACAATGACACCTGCCAACTGGACAAGGGCAGCAGATACCTGGTGTAATAACTCCACAGAGGCAAAAGTCCCGTCACCAAGGTACTTTATTTACACCACACATCTGTACACAGCCAGCTCTCCAGTTGCTTCCTGCTGAATGCAGGCTGGGAGTCTGACACACCTGCTTTAAATAGGGAGCATGAGGCTCCCAGATTTAACCATCAATTAGGATTCATCAGGTACTTCGTTTTGTGTACCAATAAATTAGACAAAATCAAATTAACTCAGGGACAACTTAAAAGGGGCAGCTCCCCAGAAGGAGGGGGACCCGCCCAAAATAAAGGACAAAGCACAAAGGAAACTTAAAACATCAAATTAAAATGTGATTATCGGAGTCTATAATACAACCCAGCCCGTGCGGTGCCCAGCGGACACGGAAGGCGTCAACTGTGCCCGTGGACACCGCATGCTCCCTCTCCAGGGACACCTGGCCACGAATATAACTGTGGTAGAGGGGGTAGGACTCATCAGGTATTTCTTTTGATACCAACCAAATAAACAAACTCAAGTTAACTGAAGGACAAAGTAGGACTCATCAGGTATGTCTTTTCACAATTACAATAGTGAGGTCACATTATACGTTGCACCCGGAGGAAACCCCTGCAGACACGGAAGGAACGTGAAAACTCCACACAGACAGTGACCAAAGCCGGGAACCGAACGCAATTCACTGGCGCTGTGAGGCAGCAGTGTTAACCACTGTGCCACCTTAGGACTCATCAGGTATCTCTTTCAACACCAACCAAATAAACAAACTCAAATTAACTTAAGGACAAAGTAGGACTCATCAGGTAGTTCATACTTTGACAAGCCAACCTCATTAGCCTGGCTGAAGTCTTCACACCTGGGAACATCACCATCTGCACATTCCCCTCTGAGCTGCCCACGATCCTGACTCGGGAATACCCAGAGTTTCCTGTCAGTAGTGTAGTAGTGGTTTGCACAGCTAACTACATTTCAAATTTCTCATTGGTTACATTGCCAACTTCCTGTCTGAACAATAGCATAGGTTAATGTCAAGATGAGTATGGAGGCCTAATGGCCAGTTGGAGCTGAAGCAAAACTATGTGATATTTGTCATCATGAACTGATGCCATGGTCCCTGAGGTCAGCCTTCATTTCAGCATTTTCAAGTATTTACAAAATTAATTCATTATTCTACCTTCCCGGTGCTACTCAAATCCCCTCCTGCCAGCACCCCCCCACCCCCTCTGCATTCCTGTACCAAGTCACTGCTCACACCCTCCCCAACAACACCACCAGCTCTGGTCTGACATCAAAAGAAGTGGCTGGGGGGAGGGGAGAGGGAATAGAGATGATGGGAGCTGGGGTGCTGAATAAGGGGTGTGTTGGGAGTTGAGGGATGGCAGGTGAGATGATGTGATTCGATGGTGCAAGTGAGGAGGGGTGGACCAGGGTGTGGGAAAGGGGATTGTTAGTTGGTGGTGTGAGTTTGGGGGGGGAAGGATGAATCAGGAGTGTGATTGGGGTGTAAGCTGGGGGTGCTAATGGGGGGGGGGGGAGGGGCTGAGTCATTCCTGATTAAGTCGAAGTTCGCCTTTACACTGTAATTGGCTCCTGTGGAAATTGTGCTGTGTGTCCCGCACTCAGTAACAGTGAACGTCTCCACATTCACCAGTATGGAAGCTCTGGGCCATTCTCATTGCACAACCGCAGGTAGCAGGTGATGGTAATCCGTTGAGTTCCGACACGCCCTGAAGTGGCGACCATCCTCTGGATTCAGGCAAGCTGTACACGGGAGTAAAAGGGTTAAGTAATGGTCCCGATGCTGCCCCGCGCCGTGTCCGGAGGGGAAACAATAGTTAGGGGGTTTCTAACAGGGGGTATGGGAGCGACAGGGGTTTCTACGTCCCCTGCTGGTGCCAGGTCTCGGATCGAGACCGTGTCCTCTCACCCGTCAGGGTATGCCACATAGGCATACTGAGGGTTGGCGTGGAGGAGATGGACCTGTTCGACCAACGGGTCAGACTTGCGGGCCCTTACATGTCGCCACAGGAGGACAGGTCCTGAGTACGTCAACCAAGACGGTAATGAGGTCCCAGAGGAAGACTTCCGAGGGAACGAAAACAGCCTCTCATGGGGAGTAGCGTTGGTTGCCGTACACAGGAGTGAGCGTATGGAATGGAGCGCATCAGGGAGCACCTCTTGCCAACGGGAGACTGGAAGGCTTTTTGACTTCAACGCCAGTAAGACAGCCTTCCAGACTGTAGCATTCTCACGTTCAACCTGTCCGTTACCCCTAGGGTTGTAGCTCGTGGTTCTACTAGAGGCAATCCCGTATGAGAGCAGGTATTGCCTCAAGTCATCGCTCATGAACGACGAGCCCCTGTCGCTGTGAATGTAGCTGGGGTACCCGAACAGGGTGAAAAGATCACGGAATGCCTTGATAACCGTGGCAGCGGATGTATCAGAGCAGGGAATAACAAAAGGGAATCTCGAGTACTCATCAATGATGTTGAGGAAGTACACATTCCGATCTGTTGAGGGAAGGGGGCCCTTAAAGTCGACACTCAGTCTTTCGAAGGGACGAGTGGCCTTGACTAATTGTGCCCGGTCAGGTCGGTAAAAGTGCGGTTTGCATTCCGCGCATACCCGACAGCTTCTTGTTATGGACCTGACATCCTCCACCGAGTAGGGCAGATTGCGGGCTTTAACAAAGTGGTAGAGCCGAGTGACCCCAGGATGGCATAGGTCATTATGGAGAGTCTGCAAACGGTCCTCCTGTATACTGGCGCATGTTCCACACGAGAGGGCATCCGAGGGCTCATTGAGTTTCCCTGGACGATACATGATGTCATAATTATAGGTGGAGAGTTCAATTCTCCACTGCAAGATCTTGTCGTTCTTGATCTTGCCCCTCAGCGTGTTATTAAACATGAACGCCACGGACCGCTGGTCCGTGATCAGGATGAACCGTTTTCCCGCCAAGTAATGGCGCCAATGCCTGACGGCCTCCACAATGGCCTGGGCCTCCTTTTCCACCGCTGAATGCCGAATTTCGGGGCCTTGGAGGGTGCGGGAAAAAAAGGCGACGGACCTGCCCGCCTGGTTAAGTGTGGCGGCCAGGGCGAAATCAGATGCATCGCTCTCTACCTGAAAAGGGATGGACTCATCAACAGCGTGCATCGTAGCTTTCGCGATGTCGGCTTTTAGTTTATCAAAGGCCAATCGAGCCTCTGGTGTTAGGGGAAAAGAAGTGGACTTGATGAGCGGACAGGCTTTGTCCGCGTAATTGGGAACCCACTGTGCATAATAAGAGAAGAAGCCTAAGCATCTTCTCAGTAGTGGGCAGGGGAAGTTCAAAGAGGGGACGCATATGGTCTGGATCAGGGCCAATGACCCCGTTTTCCACCACGTATCCGAGGATGGCTAAACGGCGCGTACGAAACACCCACTTCTCCCTGTTGTAGGTCAGGTTCAGGCGAGATGCAGTGCGTAGGAAATTCAGGAGATTTGTGTCGTGGTCCTGCTGGTCATGGCCGCAGATGGTGACGTTATCCAGGTACGGGAAGGTAGCCCGCAGCCCGTTCTGGTCCACCATTCGGTCCATAGCACGCTGGAAGACCGAGACCCCATTGGTGACACCAAAGGGAACCCTGAGAAAGTGATACAAGCGACCATCCGCCTCAAAAGCCATGTATTGTCGGTCCTCTGGGCGAATGGGGAGTTGGTGGTAGGCAGACTTGAGGTCTATGGTGGAGAACACCCGGTACTGCGCAATCTGATTGACCATGTCAGATATGCGCGGGAGGGGATACGCATCCAGCTGCATGTATCTATTAATGGTCTAACTATAGTCAATGACCATCCGGGGTTTGTTCCCACTCTTGACCACCACGACCTGCGCTCTCCACGGACTAGCGCTAGGTTGTATGATCCTTTCCTTGAGGAGCCGCTGAACTTCAGATCGAATGAAGATCCGATCCTCAGCGCTGTAACGCCTACTCTTAGTCACAATGGGCTTGCAGCCTGGCACAAGATTCTGGAACAGGGAGGGTGTGGTAATCTTCAGCGTCGAGAGGCTACAGGCGGGTTGCCGCACCTTTGCGCGTTGGGCAATTTGGAGGCTGCTGCTGTTCTCCCACTGAAAGCGGAGGGACTGGCCCACCGTACTGTAGGATTACACTCTTCAAGTGGACCATGAAGTTTAGTCCGAGAAGTATTGGCGCGCAAAGGTGCGGCAACACCAGGAGCTTGAAGCGCTCGTAAACCGTGCCTTGCACCGTTAAAGTTACCACGCAACTCCCTAGCACGGTGACAGACCGGGACCTTGATGCCATAGAAATTGTCTGTTTGACAGGTTGAATCTGGAGTCCACACCTCTTCACAGCGTCTGGGTGGATAAAACTCTCAGTGCTCCCACTGTCAAACAGACAATAAATCAAGTGGTTGTTTACCTGAATGTCCATCATAGACTTGTCGAGTCTATGAGGCTTGGCCTGGTCCAGGATGCTCGACGCCACCGTTGGTTCATGAGCGCCACTGCAGGCAGCTGAGATTGACGAGGATGACCCCTGCTGGTCGTTCGCGGTCAGTGCCGACCAACATGGCCGCTCCCATAGGTCGCACGTGGGTGATGGCGCCAAACTCAGCGACCCCTGGTGATCACGCATCTCCGACTCCGTCGACCGTAATGGCGTCGTCCTGGCCTCGCACGTGGACGAAACCCTCGACGATGCCGACGACGAAGAACCGGGCTCCGAGGAATCGCAGGCCGCACTGCTGTTCCTAGAAGCAGGTTTAGATCGGCATACTTTCGAATAGTGCCCCTTCTTACCGCAGGCGGAGCACAACACAGCTTTAGCGGGACACCGTTGCCGAGTATGCTTCGCTTCCCCACAGAAGTAACACCGCGGGCCGCCCGGAGCTGCTGCCGTCGTCGAGTGGCTAAGAGGTATCGAGCATGCATTTCGTTTGGCGGTTTAATGTAACGCTTCTTAAGAAGCTCGAGGGCCTTTGTGTAGTCGGTGGCCGCACGGATCGCGAGGTATACGGTGTCGCTTACCCTCGCATGGAGGACCCGGAGTCTGTCATCGTATGTGGTGACCGCTGCGGAGGCTGCCAGGTAGTCTTCGAAACATTTCAACCAGTGGTCGAAGGTGTTAGAGGCGCCCGCCGCACGTGGATCCAGTGTAAGATGTTCAGGTTTCAATATCTGCTCCATACTCTCTGTATCGTTGTTTTTTTTCTTTCGACGAGAGTTTACTTAACAGCAAATAAAATTGATGCGCGTTATCACACACGAGGCTTGAGATGCTCAGGAAATAAATGCTTTTATTTGCTGTTACAATGAAGCTACTAATTATATACACGATCCCAGACTGAGGGGTCCCAGACAGAGCAGTGACCTTTATACCTCTCCCAGGAGGCGGAGCCCGACTGGGATGTACCACAATAACTATAATACAAGGTGTAACAGCCCAACCCTAACCCCAACAGCAACAAGTAGAACAACCCATCCCTAACCCCAACAGCAACATATATACATACTTGTAGCACTGGCCAGACCCTGGCTCAGTACTATCTAGTGGGAACCAACGATGGTTCACCACATCCCCCTTACATTAAAAGCCAATTTAACATGGTTAATCAACCTAATCTGCACATCTTTGGAGTGTGGGAGGAAACCAGAGCACCCGGAGGAAACCCACGCAGACACGGGGAGAACATGTAAACTCCACACAGACAGTGACCCGAGGCGCTGTGAGGCAGTGATGATAACCAGTATGCCACCGGGTCATACAAGGATGAACAGTTGAGTTTTGCATGCAATATGGAATGATTTCATTTCTACATTGGTTCAAACTATTAGCTTTGGTCAGGTTTTGCGATGGTAAAATGTCTCTGGCAGTTGGAAAGCAATGGACACACTACTCCATCATGACACCCAGTTTTACACCAACCCTGCCCCTTAGCATCCTCCCTGGGGCCCTGTAAAATCCAGGCTGTAACCTGGGAGCCAATGGCTGTCGAATCAAATTCATTAAAAATTCCATCAGTACCTGTCACATCACTCCCTTGTAGACTTCAGCAACTTGAAAGGATGATGCACTGAACACTTACAAACTTACAGCAACAGCCAGACAAAGCCAAGCAGCAGTTAAAAAAGGGAGAGAATCTGGTGAACTGGTGCAACGACAATAATCTCTCCCTCAATGTCAGTAAAATGAAGGAGATAGTCATCGACTTCAGGAAGTGTAGTGGAGGACATGCCTCTGTCTACATCAATGGGGACGAAGTGGAAATGGTCGAGAGCTTCAAGTTTCTAGGTGTCCAGATCACCAACAACCTGTCCTGGTCCCCCCCATGCCGAAACTATAGTTAAGAAAGTCCACCAACGCCTCTACTTTCTCGGGAGACTAAGGAAATTCATCATGTCTGCTACAACTCTCACCAACTTTTACAGATGTACCATAGAAAGCATTCTTTCTGGTTGTGTCACAGCTTGGTATGACTCCTGCTCTGCCCAGGACCACAAGAAACTAAAAAGAGTTGTGAATGAAGCCCAGTGCATCACGCAAACCAGCCTCCCACCCATTGACTCTGTCTACACTTCTCGCTGCCATGGCAAAGCAGCCAGCATAATTAAGGACCCCACGCACTCCGGACACCTTCTTCCGTTGGGAAAAAGAGACAAAAGTCTGAGGTCACGTACCAACCGACTCAAAAACAGCTTCTTCCCTGCTGCCATCAGACTTTTGAATGGACCTACCGCATATTGAATTGATCTTTTTCTATACCCGATCTATAACTGCAACAGTATATTCTGTACCCACTCCTTTCCTTCTCCCCTATGTACTCTATGAACGGTATGCTTTGTCTGTACAGCGTGCAAGAAACAATAATTTTCACTGTATCCCAATACATGTGACAATAATTAATCAAGTCAAAACCTGGAAACAGTTCCTGTTTTATAGAGAGTGGAAGAGGTGAGGTCACAACTTGGGGACAGTAAATGTGAAGATAACAATGGCCAGGATAAGGGTTTCAGCAGGAAGGAGCTGAGATGGGGTGAAGACAGACAATGTGAGATGGAAATAGGTGGTTTTTGTGCTGCTGTGAATATGTCCCTGGATCACACCAGTCACTGGGGTCACTCCAGTGTTTACATTCCACTGATATCTAAGCAGGTATGACAGTGAGTTCAGAATAACGAGGAAATCTGTCCTGTACGCTGCTTTGGCTACTCTCATACTACACAGGATCTCGATGACACAACACTAGAGCTTGCGGTGATTTCCCGACCTTGCCATGCCGGGCACAGGTTGCGGTGATCCCAGGAAATAGTGTGTGGGCCTAAAAATTCATTTCGCACCTGGTGCCAAACTATTTCCAGAAAGGGCGCGATGCTGATTTAGGATTTAAATATGCTGACCCTGTTCAACACGGGATTCTCTCAGCTCGCAGGGTCTTCCGACCCTCAGGCATGGTGTGAGACCAGCGGGAATCACGACTGGTCTCCAGTGATGGTCTGGGGAGTTTGTGTGGGGAGTTTGCGGGGGAGGGGGGGATTCTGCGGGAGGGAGTTTGTGTGGGGAGTTTGCAGGGAGGGAGGGTTGTGCGGGGGGAAGGGGGTTGTGTGGGGGGGGTTGTGCAATGGGTGGTTATGTGGGGTGGGGTTGTGCAGGTGGGGTTGTGTGGGGGAGAGGGGGGTTGTGTTGGGGAGGGTTGTGCAGGGGGAGTTGTGCAATAGGGGTTTGTGTAGGGGGTGTTGTGCAGGGGGTGGTGTGGTGGACTTCAGTTGTGCCTTTGTCCTGTCTGGACCACCGTTGTTGTGTTTGTCATGCCTGGACACATCCCCTGCCGGCTCCTCCCCTTGTCACCTAGTATAAAGGTGGCTGTTTCCTCCCCCTTGTTCAGTTCGGGTCGGTTATCTGTTGGGATATGCTCCTGGTTCTGTAGTGAATAAAAGCCGACAGTTGTATTGCCACATAAGTAGTTTTTTGCCTAATTGATAGCGCATCAGGGGGGTTGTGCGGGGGAGGTTGTGCGGGGGAGATTGTGCGGGGGAGGTTGTGCAGTGGGGAGGGGGGTTATGTGGGGGGGGTGTTGTGCGAGAGGGAGGGGGACTGTGCGGGAGGGGATTTGTGCGGGGAGTTTGCGGGGAGGGGTGTTGTGCGGAAGGGAGTCTGTGTGGGGCGTGTGCGGGGAGAAGGAGGTTGCGTGGGGGGGGGGTTGTGCAATGGGTGATTATGTGTGGTGGGGTTGTGCAGGGGGGGTTGTGTGGGGGGGAGGGGGGGTTGTGTGGGGGGGGTTGTGTGGGGGGAGGGGGGTTGTGTGGGGGGGGTTGTGTGGGGGGAGGGGGGTTGTGTGAGGGGGGTTGTGTGGGGGGGTTGTGTGGGGGGAGGGGAGTTGTGTGGGGGGGGTTGTGTGGGGGGAGGGGGGTTGTGTGAGGGGGGTTGTGTGGGGTGGAGGGGGGTTGTGTGGGGGGGTTGTGTGGGGGGGGTTGCACGGGGGAGAGGGGGTTGTGCGGGGGGGGGTTGTGCAGGGGGGGTTGTGTAGGGGTGCTGTGCAGGGGGGTGTTGTGCGGGGGAGAGGGGGGTTGTGCGGGGAGGTTGTGCGGGGGAGGTTGTGCAGTGGGGGGGGTTGTGCGAGCGGGAGGGGGACTATGCGGGAGGGGGTTTGTGCGGGGAATTTGCGGGGGGATGCGGGTTGTGCAGCAGGGGTTGTGTGTGAAGGGGTTGTGTGGGGTGTTTGTCTGGGGGGGTTGTGTGGGGGGGTTGTGCAGTGGAGAGATTGTGTGGGGGGCTTGGCTAGGGGGTTTATGTCGGGGGTATGTGCGGGGGGGGTTTTGCGGGGTGTTGTGTGGGGGGGGGTTGTGCGGGGAGGTTGTGTAGTGGGGGGTTGTGTGGGGGGTTTGTGTTGGGAGGGTTGTGTGGGTGGGGTTGTGCGGAGGGGATTGTGTCGGGACGGTTGTATGGGGGGGGGTTGTATGGCGGGTGGTTGTGCGGGGAGGTTGTGCAGTGGGGGGTTGTGTGGGGGAATTTGTGCGGGGGGGCTTGTGCAGGAGGGTTGTGCAGGGTGGTGTGCGGAGTGGTGTGTGGCGGGACGGTTGTTGGGGGGTTTGTGCGGGGGTGGAGCGGGGGGGAAGGGGATGTTCTGGGTGTTCTGCAGGGGGATTGTTGGGGGGGGGGGGGATGTTGTGCAGGGGTCATTGTGCCACGTCCCGCTTACCCATCACTCTGTGCTCTCATCCTCATGCATTGCCTCAAATTTTAAAATTCTCCTGATCAATATCTGAAAGTTCTGACTCCACCTGAACCCAGCCTAATAGCATTGTGGAATATTTCATTGAATTTGATTTGATTTATTATTGTCACATGTACAGGGATATAGTGAAAAGTACTGTTTCTTGTGAGCTATACAGACAAAGCATACCGTACATAGAGTACATACGGATAGAAAGGAGAGAGTGCAGAATGACAGTCATAGCTCGGGTGTAGTACATGAGAGTTAGAATAAAGTTTTAAAAGCATAGAACGAGAGTAAACGTTAGAATTAGAGGGTATGCTGGGGACAGCTTGCAAGACATCGCCCTGCTTCGGCGCCATCTTGAATTTAGTCTGTCCTGGAGTCTTGGCTCAACTAGTGAAAGCCTCCAGCATCATACCTGCTGGGGCAGTAAGGTGCGTATCCATTGAATTGGAGAGGTGGGAGATCAGTCAGGAATTCCTGTTCCATTCTGCTGGAGGGAAAGTGGAGGGATAAGAGGGCAGCAGTGATGATTGTCCACTGCGGTGGCTAGCGAGAGAGAAATAGAACATAAAATGGCGGTGTTGTTGAATACTGGTTAAACAAAAAGAAAGGTTTTACTTATGTTCGAAGAGAATGTGGGTCTTCCCCCCCTCCCCCATCCCCTTTTCAAACAGTCCATTCTTCTGGGGGATAAAGCAGTCTGATTAACCAAAGAATTATTTCCCCTGGGGGTGGCTGCTAATTCATAGGAACAAATTGTACGTGGAAGTGGTGCTGTAAACGGGAAGTACTCTATGATTAACAATGTGCCTTGAACTCATAGTTCCTGTCATTACCTCCATTCCCTTAATCAGGCAAGATTGTTTAAATCTGCATTGAGCCATTGGCTGCTGTGATACTTTACCAGATGCAGAAGGAGGCCACATCATGAGATTTACTGCGGTTACTTTCAGACAAAGCTGCGTGTTGTTCTCACCATCTATCTCTCTCTCCATCTACCCCGCATGCTCGCTGGTCAGGGCAGCCTTTGGAAAAGGCCCCTGCACACATCCCTCCACCTCCATCACTGTGCTTTATAGTACTTTCAAGATGATTTATAGCAGGAGTCAGATTGATTGAAGATTGGAACTTCTCCTCAAGCACTCAAGTTAAGTTACGAACAGCAAACCTTTTTAGATTGAGACGAGTAATGGATCCCTTATTCAGATTGAACTGTTTCAAGGTTTTCTTCTTATTCCTGAATGTAAACTCTTAATTTGCCAGTGAAATATGTTTCCTTCTCTCTCAGTTACCAGCTTCATATTGCACTGATTACCTCCCTGATGCGCTATCAATAAGTCGAAAGACTACCGGTGTGCCAATACAAGTGTAGGCTTTTATTCACAACAGAATCAGGAGCAGATCCCAACAAATAACCGACCTGGACTGAACAAGGGGGAGGAGACAGCCACCTTTATACTAGGTGCCGAGGGGAGGAACCAAACTGGAAAGGGGTGTGTCCAGGTATGACAAACACACACAACGGTGGTCCAAATAGGACAAAGGCACAACTGAGGTCCACCACATTCACCCCTTCCTTTTAGAAAAACAACACGGGGGTGAAGCGGAAACAATATTACAAGTCCAGACGAACCGGTGGCTTGATCCGCCATCGCGATCGTCGTAGTGCAGGTCGCAGAGTCGTCCGAGCAGGGAGCGATGTCGGCCCAGGCTCCATACAGTGAGCGTCGAGAGGAGGTGCCAGGTGGTGTGAAGCAGACCAATCCGTCGTCCCGTCCAGTCGTCGGGTACTGCGTGGCGACGGCTCCGGCGACTCAAGTGAGCTGTACACAGGGGCGAGAGGAGTGAGCAGTGGCCCTGGTGGCGTATGGGGAACAGTGGGAACCGGAGCTGGGGGGTGGGGGGCCGCAACAGGCTCTGGGCACACTACATTGGCGACAGGGACTGAGGGAGGAAGAGGCGTAGCAGTCTCCGAGTGGACAACACCAGGGACCATGGGGCGGAAGGACGTGGTGACCTCAGGGGCACCCGCGGGTGCCATGTCACGGACAGAAACCGTGTCCTTCCGCCCATCAGGGTACGCTACATAAGCGTATTGAGGATTAGCGTGGAGCAATTGGACCCCCTCGACCAAGGGATCTGCCTTATGGGTCCGGACATGCTTCCGAAGCAGGACAGGCCCCGGGGACATCAGCCAATCCGGGAGCGAAGTACCCGAGGAGGACTTCCTGGGAAACGAAAACATCCACTCGTGAGGGGTCGTATTGGTCGCTGTGCACAAGAGTGACCTAATGGAATGTAATGCGTCCGGAAGGACGTCTTGCTGACTGCAAGGCCCCTAGACAGTAGCGCTAATAGAACGGCCTTCCAGACGGTTGCGTTCTCCCGCTCTACTTGACCATTTCCCCTGGGGTTATAGCTAGTGGTGCGGCTGGAGGCAACGCCTTTGGCGAGTAGGTACTGCCTCAGCTCGTCACTCATGAAAGAGGACCCACGGTCGCTATGGACATAGGCTGGGAAGCCGAACAGGGTGAAGAGCGTGTTCAGGGTCCGAATCACTGTAGCCGTGGTCATGTCCGAGCAGGGGAAGGCAAAAGGGAAACGTGAGTATTCATCAATGATATTCAGGAAATAAACATTGCGGTTAGAGGAGGGGAGGGGGCATTTAAAGTCAATGCTAAGGCGCTCAAATGCGCGAGTGGCCTTTACAAGGTGCGTCCTACCTGGCCGGTAGAACTGCAGTTTGCACTCAGCGCAGACCCTGCATTGCCTGGTAATCGTCCGAACTTCCTCGAGGGAGTAGGGCAGGTTATGGGACTTGACAAAGTGGAAAAATCTGGTGACACCCGGATGACAGAGGTCGTTATGGAAGAACTGTAGCTGGTCTAGTTGGGTGCTGGCACATGATCCACGGGACAGGGCGTCTGGGGGCTCATTGAGCTTCCTGGGCTGGTACATGATGTCATATCTGTAGGTGGAGAGCTCAATCCTCCACCGCAAGATTTTGTCATTCTTAGTCTTGCCCTTTTGCCTGGTGTTAAACAGGAAGGCAACTGACCGCTGGTCCGTAATTAAGGTGAATCGTTGGCCCGCAAGATAATGGCGCCAGTGCCAGATGGCTTCCACGATGGCCTGGGCCTCCTTCTCGACCGAGGAGTGTCGAATCTCAGGGCCTTGTAAGGTCCGGGAAAAGAAGGCCACTGGTTAAGGGTGGCGGCTAGGGCAAAGTCAGACGCATCACTTTCCACTTGGAATGGGATGGATTCGTCCACAGCATGCATCGCGGCCTTTGCGATGTCTGCTTTGATGTCGTCGAAGGCCCGACGGGCCTCCTCCGCCAGGGAAAAGAGGTCAATTTTAGGAGCGGACGGGCTTTATCCGCGTAACGGGGAACCCACTGGGCATAGTAGGAGAAGAAGCCCAAGCATCTCCTCAGTGCTTTGAGGGTAGTAGGAAGGGGAAGCTGCATAAGGGGACGCATACGGGCTGGGTCGGGGCCAAGGACACCATTTTCTATCATGTACCCAAGGATGGTGAGGCGGCGTGTCCGGAAAACACACTTCGCCTCATTATATGTGAGGTTCAGGAGAGTGTCCGTACGAAGGAATTTTTGTAGGTTGGCATCATGACCCTGCAGGTCATGGCCGCAGATGGTGACGTTATCCAGATACGGGAAAGTGGCCCGTAGCCCGTGCTGGTCCACCATTTGATCCATGGCCCGCTGGAAGACTGAGACCCCATTGGTGACACCAAAGGGGACTCGGAGGAACTGGTCGAGGCGGCCATCCACCTCAAAGGCAGTATATGGGCATTCCTCCGAGCGGATAGGGAGCTGGTGGTAAGCCGATTTCAAATCGACCGTCGAGAAAACCCTATAGTGCGCGATGCGGTTGACTATGTCCGCGATACGGGGAAGAGGATACGCATCTAGTTGGGTATACCTGTTTATGGTCTGGCTGTAGTCAATCACCATGCGATGTTTCTCCCCCGATTTAACTACGACCACTTGCGCCCTCCAGGGGCTGGTGCTGGCCTGGATAATCCCTTCCCGGAGCAAACGTTGTACCTCGGACCGAATGAAGGCCCGGTCATCCGCACTATAGCGCCTACTCTTGGTGGCTATAGGCCTACAATCCGGGGTGAGGTTATCAAATAAGGGGGTCTTGATCTTGAGGGTCGAGAGACTGCAGGTGGTGCGCGAGGGGCGCTGCAGTGACAGCGCCTTGCAGATGGAGAGCGGGGGATAAGGGCCATCATACTGCAGGATGACGCTCCTATGATGGCTGAGGAAATCTAACCTCAGCAGTACAGCTGCGCAGAGTCGCGGCAGCACGAGGAGCCGAAAACGCTCGTAGACTGTGCCCTGTACCGTCAGCGTCACCAAGCAGCACCCGAGGACCTCCACCGAGTGGGAATTCGAGGCCATGGAGATGGTCTGGCTCCAGGGTCGCACGGGAAGGGCATATTGACGCACTGTGCGAGGGAGTATAAAACTTTCTGCACTCCCACAGTCAAACAGGCAGTTTTCTGCATGACCATTTACCTTGACCTCCATTATTGACTTGGAGAGTTGATGAGGCTGCGACTGGTCCAGGCAAATCGATGCCACCGTCGAATCCAAGAAGAATCCGTCTTCGTCCCCGTCTGATGACGTCACGGATAAAGCTTCCTGCTCAGCGCGTCTTGATGCCAGTCTCAAAGATGGCGATTCCCGCGCTTCCAGTGACCGCATCAAAGATGGCGATTCCCGCACTTCCGGTGACTGCATTAAAGATGGCGATTCGCGCGCAGCCGCCGCCTGCCTTAAAGATGGCTGCGCCCGCGGAACACACGTGGCGCCACGAGGCTTCGGAAGCGGCTTTGCCCGGCAGACTTTAGCGAAGTGGCCTAGCTTACCACATCCGGAGCAAATCGCGTCCTTCGCCGGGCAGCGACGCCGAGGGTGCTTGGGTAGGCCACAAAAGTAACATTTGGGCCCCGCCGGAACAGCCGTCGCGGTGGAGCCGTCGATAGAATGGGATGCAGGGTAAGACCTGAGATTGTGAGAGGCCGCTTCTAACGTTTCAGCCATCATGGCTGTTCTTCGGAGATCTAGGTCATCTTGTTCCAGCAGGCGCTGCCGAATGTATGTAGACTCAATGCCCGCAACATAGGCATCGCGGATCAGGTCCTCCGCGTTCTGAGCTGCTGTAACAGCCTTACAGTCACAAGCTCGAGCTAGGACCCGCAGGGCGCGCAGAAATTGGGCGCACGATTCTCCTGGCTGCTGCTTGCGGGTAGTTAGGAGATGTCTGGCGTAAACCACGTTAGGGCTCTTTCGGAACTGCCCTTTTAGGAGTTCGATAGCGTCCGCGTATGTAGCAGCGTCCCGGAAGATTCCATAGACAGCTTCGCTTACCCGGGCACGGAGCACGTGGAGTTTAGCGTCGTCGGCGTTGATGGCCGTAGCGGTGTCGACGAACGCTTCGAAGCAGTCCAGCCAATGATCGAATTTATCAGAGGCTCCAACCTCTTGAGGGTCTAATGCTAACTTGTCGGGTTTTAGAAACTGCTCCAGGCTGGTCAACTGTTGTGAATAAAATTGATGCACTATCAATAAGGCGAAAGACTACCGGTGTGCCAATACAAGTGTAGGCTTTTATTCACAACAGAATAAGGAGCAGATTCCAACAAATAACCGACCTGGACTGAACAAGGGGGAGGAGACAGCCACCTTTATACTAGGTGCCGAGGGGAGGAACCAAACTGGAAGAGGGTGTGCCCAGGTATGACAAACACACACAACGGTGGTCCATATAGGACAAAGGCACAACTGAGGTCCACCATACTCCCATAATTTAGAAACGCTATAGTGAAGAAAGCCCACTGACACCTCTACTTTCTCGGGAGCTAAGGAAATTTGGCTTGTCCAGTACGACTCTCACCAATTTTTACAGATGCACCATAGAAAGCATCCTTTCCGGATGTATCACAGTTTGGTATGGCTCCTAATTTGCCCGAGACCGCAAGAAACTACAAAGGGTTGTGAACAAAGCCCAGTCCATCACGCAAACCAGCCTCACATCCATTGACTCCAGCTTGGGCATGTTCAATAATGTAAAATGGTTGCACATCCATGGATTTCCTGTTTGGTGGGTGACCAACTCCGGAAGACCAGTCAGACAATCAAGGCTCCCCTTCATGAATATTTTCAAGCATGGGACAAAGGCTATAGACATCATTTTGCATCCCTAGGTAACACTAGCCAATGACAGAGGGAAATGGTGACATCACCTGTGGGCCAGCATGTACCAGCATGGTGATTAGCGACCCCTGTGGCAACAGGAACCAACACCAAAAATAAGAACCCATACCTGGTAACCACTATATATGTACTTGTGGTAGAACCTGCCTCTCATTGTCAGCCAGCAGCACAAGTGCATCATATGACATTACCCCCATCTCCAATGGATTTATTGCATGTTCTTCACCTCATGTATTACGGTGATCCATGTGCTTTGGGAAAGGCCTATACATTATGTACCATGCCACCACTAACAGCAAAGTCATTAGGGAATATTTTGTAAAAGGGTCAATTTGTTTCCTGATTATGACATTCTTAGGTTCCAAGGAATGACTTGTGACATGCAGTTGCCATGGGGATGAAAAGTTTAGAAGCAAGCAGTAAGTGGAAAGCTAATCACAGTGGATTGGGCCTGCCTCGGCAGTTCAGAACACCGAGAATATGTGCAACGAGGAAACATCCTCTCCAAATGAAACAGTTCTTTTCTGTTCGGCAGTCTTTAAAAGGATCCTAGGGTTGAAGCAGGATTCGGAGGATCGAGCACAAAATGTATTTTGTGCTATCATCAAGGAAGAAATAGCGAGACATCTGGATATAAATTGTCCCATTGGTAAGACGCAGCATGGGTTCATGAAGGGCAGGTCATGTTTGACTAATTTGGTGGAATTCTTTGAGAACATTACATGTGCAGTGGACAATGGGGAACCTGTGGATGTGGTGTATCTGGATTTCCAGAAGGCATTTGACAAGGTGCAGCACCAAAGACTGCTACATAAGATAAAGGTGCACAGTGTTACGGGTAATGTATTAGCATGGATAGAGGATTGGTTAACTAACAGAAAGCAAAGAGTGGGGGTAAATGGGTGTTTTTCTGGTTGGCGATCAGTGACTAGTGGTGTGCCTCAGGGATCAGTGTTGGGACCGCAATTGTTTACGATTTACATAGATGATTTGGAGTTAGGGACCAAGTGTAGTGTGTCAAAATTCGCAGATGACACTAAGATGGGTGGAAGAGCAAAGTGTGCAGAGGATGCTGAAAGTCTGCAAAGGGATATAGATAATCTAAGTGAGTGGGGGAGGGTCTGGCAGATGGAGTACAATGTTGGTAAATGTGAGGTCATCCATTTTGGCAGGAATAACAGCAAAATGGACTATTATTTAAATGTTAAACAATTTTAGCATGCTGCTGTGCAGAGGGACCTGGGTGTCCTTGGGCAGGAATCTCAAGGAGTTGGTTTGCAGGTGCAGCAGGTAATTAAGAAGACAAATGGAATTTTGTCCTTCACTGCTAGAGGGATGGAGTTTAAAAACAGCGAGATTATGTTGCAGCTGTATAAGGTGCTGGTGAGGCCACACCTGGAGTACTGTGTACAGTTTTGGTCTCCTTATTTGAGAAAGGATATACTAGCACTGGAGGGGGTGCAGAGGAGATTCACTAGGTTGATTCCGGAGTTGAGAGGGTTGGCTTATGAGGAGAGACTGAGTAGACTGGGACTATACTCATTGGAATTGAGAAGAATGAGGGGAGATCTTATAGAAACATATAAGATTACGAAGGGAATAGATAAGATAGAAGCAGGGAAGTTGTTTCCACTGGTGGGTGAAACGAGAACTAGGGGGCATAGCCTCAAAATAAGGGGAAGCAGATTTAGGACTGAGTTGAGGAGGAACTTCTTCACACAAAGGGTTGTGAATCTGTGGAATTCCCTGCCCAGTGAAGCAGTTGAGGCTACCTCATTGAATGTTTTTAAGGCAAGGATAGATAAATTTTTGAACAGTAAAGGAATTAAGGGTTATGGTGAGCGGGCGGGTAAGTGGAGCTGAGTCCACAAAAAGATCAGTCATGATCTTATTGAATGGCGGAGCAGGCTCGAGGGGCCAGATGGCCCCTGCTCCTAGTTCTTATGTTCTTATGTATTACTAAACATGATATTCATTCGCAAAGGAAGGACACTGAAGACAGGAATGATAAGGAAATGTGGTTTGGACATCACCATTGTTCCTGTTTAAGTGGTGTCAGAGTCCACCGGACTATAAAGTGTTCAGAGAAGTGAGCCTCTGGGGATTCTGTGCTCTGTGACCCGAACGAGGTCGGCTTCATGCATGTGTGTCTTGTCGGTGGTAACCTTGTCTGGTGACTGGATGGAATATGGTTGGCGAATGTGACTCAAGGCTCAACAACTGGTTAGGAAGTGAGAGAGCTCACATGGTGGAGACCTAGTTGGAAAGCCCCATGTGATTACTTTTGCCCCATATTTGTGTAGGAAGTAATGTGAGTGCTTGTAACTACAGGAGGTGTAATTCTGCTGTATTGTCCAACTGAATTGGCATTTACATTTTTATTTGAAATATTCTTATTTGTTTATTCATATTTGAATTATGTTATTTTTGCTGATTTGTTGCAGTAAAAGTTTTTAAAAATGGCTTTTGTTCTGTTACGTGGAGATCTGGCATTGGACTGGGGTGGACACAGTAAGAAGTCTCTCAACACCAGGTTAAAGTCCAACAGGTTTATTTGGAATCATGAGCTTTTGGAGCACTGCTCCTTCATCAGGTGAGCTTCTTTCTGTTTACATTATGGGGACTCCTTTCTGTCTTAAAAAAAGTCCTGTTTGGCTTAGTTTACTTATTAGTGTCACAAGTAGGCTTACATTAACATTGCAATGAAGTTACTGTGAAAATCGTCAAGTTGCCACACTCCTGTTCGGGTACACTGAGGGAGAATTTAGCATGGTCAATGTACCTAACCAGCTCGCCTTTTGGACTGTGGGAGGAAACCGGAGCACCCGGAGGAAACCCACGCAGACACGGGAAGAACATGTAAACTCTGCACAGACAGTGACCCGAGCCGATAATCAAACTTGTGTCCCTGGTGCTGTGAGGCAGCAGTGTTAACCACTGTGACACCGTGCTTGTTCTTTCTGGGGATGGTAACATTAGATGGAAAGATGCCGGTGATAGATGTCTCCTCACCTTAAATTCTCAATTGTGGAAAAATAGTATCTGTTTTATCAACTTGAAGAAGCATTTGATTTGACTGAAGGAATGCGTCGCTTGAGAAAGCTGTAGCAGATGGTGGATTCGAGCCAGGAGTTTCAGCTTTACATTGCATTCTAATGAGGGAATCACTCAATATCAGAGCCAAGCCAGATTGCTCCTCAATTCTTTTGTTGAGCAGTAACAAGATACAAACTAGAGACAAGTGGAAGGAGGATCTCACATCTGGCAAAATCACTTCTGCTGGCAGATCGGGTGAGGAAATCTTACTGGGATTACAGGAAAGCAAAAGATTTCCCACCTTCTGTGCTATTATTAAGATGTCAATATGTATTTTTGTTGAAACTTTTGGAGTTCTAGGCAGTGACTCTGTGAGTGGGTTCCACAGGTTGAATGGTAGATAGCCTGGATGGATCAGAATGGGTGCATTTTTCACGGCGTGGGTGTAGATGCCTCACCGAAGCAGCAGCAATGTTTAGTGAAGGAGCGTCCCGTGGTGACCTTTAACAGGGAGCAGAAAGCCAGTGAAAGTTTTTCAGTCCAGCTGAAACATCCTCATCAAGAAGCCTGGAGGCAAGAGATGGACTTTCTCTCCAAAAAGGGGAGAAATATTCAATCTCGGTATTCTGCAGGGACAATTCCCATTACCTTTGGTCTCTTTAATCACCTGCATCACCTTCCCATGGCGCCTTTCTGTGCAAACACAGGAAATACAATGTCTGCCCTGTGACCTCTCTCCCTGCACTGTCCAAGCCTCTAAACACTCATTCCTAGGTGAAACAGTGCTCCATATGGGACACTTACTTTTATCAGTCGCGATATACTCTATATCCCGACTGATAAAAGTAAGTGTCCCATATGCCTCCTTAGCTATCCAATTCACCTGCTTTGCTGCCTTCAGGGATCTGTGAATAAGTAGCCCAAGATCCCTCTGTTTCTCTGAGCTACCCAGTGTCCTGTCATTCATTAAATACTCCCTTATCCTGTTACTTCTTCATTATCTCACATTTATTTGGGTTAAATACTATGTGTCACTGCACTGCTTATCTGACCAAACCATAATGTGGAGACAAAGTCCTCTATCTTGTTTTGATGTAAATGGGAGAGATTCAGAATAGATCCAGCAACTCAAAGCTGGGCATCCATGAGATGCCGTGTGTTATCAGCAGCAGAAGCAGAATTGTATTAACCACAATCTGTAACTGCATGGTCTGGCATATCCATTGGCATCCTACCATCAAGCAAGGCAACCAACTGTGATGAAATGAGAAGCGTAGGAGAGCATGTCAGGCTCAGTACGAGGAATACTTAGAAAGAAGGTGCCCAGCACATCAGTACTAAAGATAAGGCTGAAGCATTCGCAACGATCTTCAGCCAGAAGTGCCGACTGAATAATCCATTTCAGCCTCCTCTGGAGGTCTTAAGAACAGAAGAACATAAGAAATTGGAGCAGGAGTAGGCCATCTAGCCCGTTGAGCCTGCCCCACCATTCAATAAGATCATGGCTGATCTGAAGTGAATCAGTTCCACTTACCCGCCTGCTCCCCATCACCCTTAATTCCCCAACCGATCAGGAATCCATCTATCCGTGACTTAAACATATTCAACAAGGTAGCCTCCACCACTTCAGTGGGCAGAGAATTCCAGAGATTCACCACCCTCTGAGAGAAGAAGTTCCTCCTCAACTCTGTCCTAAACTGACCCCTCTTTATTTTGAGGCTGTGCCCTCTAGTTCTGGTTTCCTTTCTCAGTGGAAAGAATCTCTCCACCTCTACCCTATCCAGTCCCTTCATTATCTTATATGCCTCTATAAGATCACCCCTCAGCCTTCTAAACTCCAACGAGTACAAACCTAATCTGCTTAATCTCTCCTCATAATCTACACCCCTCATCTCCGGTATCAACCTGGTGAACCTTCTCTGCACTCCCTCCAAGGCCAATATATCCTTTCGCAAAGGGACCAAAACTGCACACAGTATTCCAGCTGCAGCCTCACCAATGCCTTGTACAGATGCAGCAAGACTTCTCTGCTTTTATATTCTATCCCCCTCGCAATAAATGCCAACATCCCATTTGTCTTCTTGATCACCTCTTGTACCTGCAGACTGAGTTTTTGCAACTCATGCACAAGGACCCCCAGGTCCCTTTGCACAGTAGCATGTTGTAATTTTTTTCCATTTAAATAATAATCCAATTTACTATTATTTCTTCCAAAGTGAATAACCTTGCATTTGCCAACGTTATACCCCATCTGCCAGATCCTCACCCACTCACTCAGCCTATTCAAATCTCTCTGCAGACCTTCCGCTTCCTCCACGCAATTCACTTTCCCACTTATCTTCGTGTCGTCAGCAAACTTTGTTACCCTACACTCAAGTCCCCTCCTCCAGATCATCTGTGTAAATAGTAAACAGTTGAGGCTCCAGTACCGATCCCTGCGGCACGCCACTAGTCACCATCTGCCAACCAGAAAAGCACCCATTTATTCCAACTCTCTGCTTCCTGTTGGATAGCCAATCCCCAATCCACGCTAACACCCTACCCCCAACTCCGTGTGCCCCAATCTTCTTCAGCAACCTTTTGTGAGGCACCTTATCGAATGCCTTTTGGAAATCCAAAAACACCACATCTACCGGTTCCCCTCCGTCATCCGCACTAGTCACATCTTCATAAAAATCCAGTACGTTCGTCAAACATGACTTTCCTCTCATGAATCCATGCTGCGTCTGCTTGATCGAACCATTCTTATCCAGATGGCCTGCTCTTTCTTCTTTAATGATGGATTCCAGCATTTTCCCAACTACAGACGTTAAGCTAACCGGCCTGTAGTTACCCGCCTTTTGTCTACTTTTGTCTCCAGCATCACTGATGTCAGTCTTCAGCCAATTCAATTTACTCCACGTGATATCAATAAACGGCTGATGGCAAAGGCTATGGACCCTGACAACATCCCAGCAATAGTCTGAAGACTTGTGCTCCAGAACTTGCTGTGCCCCCAGCCAAGCTGCTTCAGTATAGCGATAACACTGGCAATCTATCCGGTAATGTGGAAAGTTGCTCAGACATGCCCAATCTATAAAAAACTGAACAAATTCAATCTGGTCAACAATCAGTAAATTGATGGAAGGTGTGATTGACAGCGCCGTCAAGCAGCATTTACACAGCAAATCTCGCTGCTCACCAACGCTCAATTTATATTCCACTAGAATCATTCTGCTCCTGCCCTCGTTACAGCCTTAGAGTCATAGAGTCATAGAGGTTTACAGCATGGAAACAGGCCCTTTGGCTCAACTTGTCCATGCTGCCCTTTTTTTAACCCCTAAGCGAGTCCCAATTGCCCGTGTTTGGCCTATATCCCTCTATACCCATTGTACCCGTGTAACTGTTTAAACTCTTTAAACTCTATATAGATATAGATAGGCTGGAAATTTGGGCAAACAAATGGCAGATGGAGTTCAATCCTGATAAATGCGAAGTGATGCATTTTGGTGGGAATAATGTAGGGAGGAGCTACACGATAAATGGAAGAACCATAAAGGGTGTAGAGACGCAGAGGGACCTGGGTGTGCAAGTCCACAGATCTTTGAAGGTGACGTCACAGGTGGAGAAGGTGGAGAAGAAGGCATATGGCATGCTTGCCTTTATAGGACGGGGCATAGAGTATAAAAGTTGGGGTCTGATGTTGCAGATGTATAGAACGTTGGTTCGGCCGCATTTGGAATACTGCGTCCAGTTCTGGTCGCCACACTACCAGAAGGACGTGGAGGCTTTGGTGAGAGTACAGAGGAGGTTTACCAGGATGTTGCCTGGTATGGAGGGGCTTGGTTATGAGGAGAGATTGGGGAAACTGGGGTTGTTCTCCTTGGAAAGACGGAGGATGAGGTGAGACTTAATAGAGGTGTATAAAATTATGAAAGGCATAGATAGGGTGAACGGTGGGAAGCTTTTCCCCGGGTCGGTGGTGACGTTCACGAGGGGTCATAGGTTCAAGGTGAAGGGGGGGAGGTTTAACACAGATATCAGAAGGACATATTTTACACAGAGGGTCGTGGGGGCCTGGAATGTGTTGCCGGGCAAGGTGGTGGAGGCGGACACACTGGGAACGTTTAAGACTTATCTAGACAGCTATATGAACGGAGTGGGAATGGAGGGATAAAAAAGAGTGGTCTAGTTTGGACCAGGGAGCGGCGCGGGCTAATTGTTCTTTGTTTCTCGTTTCAAGGCTTCATTCTATGATCATCTTGCTGGTGCCAGTACAGAGCGAGACTGCGGATAGTTGGGAACCTGTCTCGGGGGCAGGGAATTCAGATGGTGTTCGTAAAGCAGAAGTGGAAATGAATAGGGTTGGGAAGCATTTTCTGATCAGGGCCAGTGTGATCTCCTGGACTCGTTTCGATCGCCACAGGGGGTCGGAGAGGAATTTCCCAGATTTTTTTCCCCCCATATTGGCCCTGGGGTTTTCACTCTGGGTTTTCGCCTCTCCCTGGAGATCACATGGTCTGGAATGGGGGGGTGAGTTAATAGGTTGTGATGAACAAAGCATCGTAGCTGTGAGGGACAGCTCGGTGGATAGGATATTAGGATGTAGATAGGCTGGAAAATTGGGCGGGGATCCTGGATTCAGGGTTCAATCCTGGACCGGGGAGCGGCGCGGGCTTGGAGGGCCGAAGGGCCTGTTCCTGTGCTGTATTGTTCTTTGTTCTTTTTAAAAGACAAGATTGTACCTGCCTCTACTACTACCTCTGGCAGCTTGTTCCAGACACTCACCACCCTCTGTGTGAAAAAATTGCCCCTCTGGACACTTTTGTATCTCTCCCCTCTCACCTTAAACCTATGCCCTCTAGTTTTAGACTCCCCTATCTTTGGGAAAAGATATTGACGATTTAGCTGATTTATGCCCTTCATTATTTTATAGACCTCTATAAGATCACCCCTAAGCCTCTTAGGCTCCAGAGAAAAAAGTCCCAGTCTATCCCGCCTCTCCTTATAACTCAAACCATCAAGTCCCAGTAGCATCCCAGTAAATCTCTTCTGCATTCTTTCTAGCCTTGATTCAAACATGGACAAAAGAGCTGAATGCCAGAGGTGAGGTGAGAAGGACTCTTGATATCAAGGCAGCGTTTGTCCAAGTGTGGCATCAAAGAGCCCGAGCAAAACTGCGTCAATGGGAATCAGGGGAAAACTCTCTGCTGTTGGAGTCACACCTGACACAAAGAAAGGTGGTTGTGATGGTCGAAGGCCAATCAACTCAGTCCCAGGACATCTCTGAAGGAGTTCCTCAGGTAGTATCCTAGCCCAACCATCTTCAGCAGTTTCATCAATGACCTTCCTTCTGCCACAAGGTCAGCGGTGGGATTTGACTGGTGGTTTCACAATGTTCAGCACCATTTGTGACTCCTCAGACAATGAAACTATCTGTGCCCACACATGCAGCAAGACTTGGACAACATCCAGGCCTGGGATTTCTTGGAAAGCAACTCACCTCCTGATTCCCCAGATCCTGTCCACCATCTAGGAGTGTGATGGAATACTCCCCACTTGCTTGGATGGGTGCAGCTCCAACAACACTCAAGACGTTTGACACCATCCAGGACAAAGCAGCTTTGCTTGATCAGCGCCCCATCCACCATCTTCAACATTCATTCTCTTCACAGTAGCAACTGTGTGCACCATCTGCAAGATGCACTGCAGGAACTTGACAAAGCTCCTTCAACAGCACCTTCCAAACACACAATCGCTACCATCTAGAAGGTCAAGGGCAACAAGCACATGGGAACACCATTACATAGAAGTTCCCCTCCAAGGACACACCATCGTGACTTGAAAATATGTCACTTCTCCTTCACCGTTACTGGGTCAAAATCCTGGAATCCATTCCCTAACAGCATTTGGATCCTTATGGATTGTAGCAGTTCAAGAAGGCGGTGCACCACCACCTTCTCAAGGGCAATTAGGGATGGGCAATATATGTTGGCCTAGCCGGCGACGTCCATGTTCCATGGATATCCGGTGCAGACACGATGGGCCAAATGGCCTCCTTCTGTGCCGTAATAATCCTGTGAACCGAAAGTTCAAGATGAGAAGTTTCCTTCCCTTAAGGATATTAGTGAACCAGCAGAAAAATGCACACATCACATTCCACCTCCCAAGCTTCAGTTCAGAATGAACAAGGCTGCATACGAGTTAACATGTCATCAGGCTGCCCCCTGTTGAGAATCTTATAATGCTACACTGGTGACCACTGCAACCGAGGCAGGAAAACAATCACAAAGAAGGACAAAATCAGCAAGGACAGCAGCAAAGTGAGAGCCTGAGAAGGTTTGGTGTGTGTCTTGTTCTTTAACTTTCCACTAATGGGCCTTAATAGAGTGCAGGATAGCTGAAACTCTTAAACCCCTTGTGAATTAAGATCGCAACCCACCACCTCATTCGTTACTCCCCAACTCATCCTCGGCTCTGAAAAATGATAGGATCAAACAGCAGAGGGAAACACAGAAACAAGAAGGGACAATCAGTGCATCAGCCTTTCTGAATCCTTGAACAGTCCACTTTATCATTGACTCTGCAGCAAGTCCAACTAATCTCTTCCACAAAGCATCTGCAAAACTTTATTTAGCATCCTGCTCCTTTCTAAAAGCAAATGAAGAAATATTCTGGAGTGTTTCTGCATCATTATAGAATACATGAGGCATGGTTAGTAAATTTCAAATGATACCAAGATTGTTGGCATAGTGGACAGTGAAGAAGGTTATCTCCGATTGCAACGGGATCTTGAACAATTGGGCCAATGGGCTGACGAATGGCAGATGGAGTTTAATTTAGATAAATGTGAGATGATGTATTTTGATAGATTGAACCAGGGCAGGACTTACTCAGTTAATGGTAGGGCAAAGGGGAGAGTTACAGAACAAAGAGATCTAGGGGTACAGGTTCATGGCTCCTTGAAAGTGGAGTCACAGGTGGACAGAATGGTGAAGAAGGCATTCAGCATGCCTGGTTTCATGGGTCAGAACATTGAATACAGGAATTGGGACGTCTTGTTGAAGTTGTACAAGACATTGATAAGGCCACACTTGGAATACTGTGTACAGTCCTGGTCACCCTATTATAGAAAGGATATTATTAAACTAGAAAGAGTGCAGAAAAGCTTTACTAGGATGCTACTGGGACTTGATGGTTTGAGTTATAAGGAGAGGCTTGATAGACTGGGACTTTTTTCTCTGGATTTTTGAAGGCTGAGGGGTGATCTTATCGAGGTCTATAAAATAATGAGGGGCATAGATCAGCTTGAAAGTCAATATCTTTTCCCACAGGAAGGGGAGTCTAAAACTAGAGGGCATAAGTTTAAGATGAGAGGGGAGAGATACAAAAGTGTCCAGAGGGACAATTTTTTCACACAGAGGGTGGTGAGTGTCTTGAACAAGCTGCCAGAGGTAGTAGTAGAGGCGGGTACAATTTTATCTTTTAAAAAGCATTTCGACAGTTATATGGGTAAGATGGGTATAGAGGGATATGGGCCAAATGCGGGCAATTGGGACTAGCTTAGGGTTTAAAAGAAAAGCAGCATGGACAAGTTAGTTCGAAGAGCCTGTTTCCATGCTGTAAACCTCTATGACTCTATGACTCTATTACATCCTCGATTAGATACCTTCTATAGGGTGACCTTACACTTCAGGATTATTAGCCTTCCTGTGAGGAGTTCTTTAAGTTAATTTATTAGTGTCACAAGTAGGCTTATATCAACACTGCAATGAAGTTACTGTGAAAATCCCCGAGTCTCCACACTCCAGTGACTGTGCGGGTACACTTAGGGAGAATTTAGCATGGTTAATGCACCTAACCAGCACGTCTTTCGGACTGTGGGAGGAAACCGGAGCACCTGGAGGAAACCCATACAGACACAGGGAGAAAGTGCAGACTCCACACAGACAGTGGCCCAAACCGGGAATCGAACCCCAGGTCCCTGGCGCTGTGAGGCAGCAGTGCTAACCATTGTGCCATCTACTTGTTGGTTCAGAAGAAAGAATCAAATCACCACCCTTCAATCACCTTACAGTAAGGTTCAAAATGACCTTGATGGAACAACAGTTCATGGTGAGCATGAGTGACCCAAATCAAAGAGGAAAGGGGAGAAAATACTGAGGCTGAATGAATGATTTTTATTGAGTGTATCTGATGCATTAAGTTGCCCTGGGAAAGACATTACTGGTGTTGCCCAACTATAATGGGCCCAAAGTAAAGCCTCAGCCTGTCCATTGGGTTCTACACCAAAAGTTGGATATGTTCATGTTCTTATCTGTGGGTGAAAATATTCTAATCGTTTAGGGATGTACAGATTAATGGGCAAACCACACAAATTATTACACCAACTGGAGGACACAAAACAAAGATGTCTTTGCCTCAGGGCATTCCCTTATTGTCAAACTAAACAGCATGGATTATTTTTCATCATTTTTGCAGTAAGGAAACAGTGTTAAGTGGAGCTATTCATTATAGCATTGTGAAACAGATGGATTTGCACCTGGATTGTGCACGGACCAGCTGGCAGGGGTTATCGCAGACATCTTCAACTTTTCACACCATTCTGAGGTCCCTATCTGCTTCAAGAAGATGACCATCATCCAGGTATCAAAGAAAAGCCAAGCAGCTTGCCTTAATGACTGTCATTCAGTGGCTCTGACCTCCATCATTATGAAATGCTTCGAAAGGTTAGTCCTGACGTGAATCAATTCTGGCCTCCCAGATTGCCTGGATCCCCTATCGCCACAACAGGTCCATAGCAGACACGATGTCCATGGCCTGCAATCAACCCTGGAACACCCAAATAACAAAGACACCTAAATCAGACTCCTATTTATCGACTACAGCATAGCCTTCAACACCATTATTCCTATAAAACTCATCTCCAAACTCCATGGTCTGGGACTTGACTCCTCCCTCTGCGACTGGATCCTGAACTTCCTAACCCCCAGACCACAATCAGTAACGATAGGCAACGACACCTCTTCCACAATCATCCTCAACACTGATGCCTCACAAGGCAGTGTCCTCAGTCCCTTTCTATACTCCTTAGACACCTATGACTGTGTGGCCAAATTCCCCTCCAACCTGATTTTCAAGTTTGCTGATGGCACCACCGTAGTGGGTCGGATCCCAAACAATGACAAGATGGAATGCAGGAATGAGATAGAAAATCTGATGAACTGGCGCGGCAACAATAATCTCTCCTTTAATGTCAACAAAATGAAGGAGATTGCCATTGACTTCAGGAAGCGTAAAGGAGAACATGCCCCTGTAGAAAGGATTGAGTTTTTAGGTGTCCAGATCACCAACAACCTGTCCTGGTCCCTCCATGCTGACACTATAGTTAAGAAAACCCACCAATGCCTTTACTTTCTCAGAAGACTAAGGAAATTTGGCATGTCCACTCTGACTCTCACCAACTTTTACAGATGCACCATAGAAAGCATTCTTTCTGGTTGTATCACAGCTTGGTATGGCTGCTGCTCTGTCCAAGATCGCAAGAAACTATAAAGGGTCGTGAATGAAGCCCAGTCCATCAGTCCATCTTCAAACCAGCCTCCCATCTATTGGCCCTGTCTACACTTCCCGCTGCCTTGTCAAAGCAGCCAGTATAATTGAGGACCCCCACGCACCTCGGACATACTATCTTCCACCTTCTTCTGTTGGGATAAAGATACAAGGACACATACCAACCGACTCAAGAACAGCTTCTTCCCTGCTGCCATCAGACTTTTGAATGGACCTACCTCGCATTAAGTTGCTCTTTTTCTACACCCTAGCTATGACTGGAACACTACATTCTGCACTCCATAGAACCATAGAAAATTACAGCTCAGAAACAGGCCTTTTGGCCCTTCTTGTCTGTGCCGAACCATTTTATGCCTAGTCCCACTGACCTGCACTTGGACCATATCCCTCCACACCCCTCTCATCCATGAACCCGTCCAAGTTTTTCTTAAATGTTAAAAGTGACCCCGCATTTACCACTTTATCCGGCAGCTCATTCCACACTCCCACCACTCTCTGCGTGAAGAAGTCCCCCCTAATATTCCCTTTAAACTTTTCTCCTTTCACCCTTAACCCATGCCCTCTGGTTTTTTTCTCCCCTAGCCTCAGCGGAAAAAGCCTGCTTGCATTCACTCTATCTATACCTATCAAAATCTTATACACTCTCTCCTTTCCTTCTCTATGTACGGTATGCTTTGTCTGTATAGCGTGCAAGAAACAATACTTTTCATTGTGTCCCAATACATGTGACAATAATAAACCAAATTTTGGACCATTGAATTTTTTCATATTCATTCATGGGATGTGGGCATCGCTGGCTGGGCCAGCATTAATTGCCCATCCCTAATTGCGTTTGAACTGAGTTTCAGAGGTATTTAAGAGCCAACCACATTGCTGTGGGTGTGGAGTCACATGTAGACCAGACTGGGTAAGGATGGCAGATTTCCTTCCCTAAAGGACATTAATGACCCAGATGGGTTTTTACAAGAATTGACAATGGTTTTGTGGTCATCATTAAATTTTTAATTCCAGATTTTTATTGAATTGAATGGTGAGATGTGAACCAGAACCCCAGAGCATTACTCTGAGTCTCTGGATTACTAGTTCAGCGACAGTACCACAACTCCACCGCCTCCCCATGATGAATTTACAGATTTGAGTTCCAGCCTTGACTTGGAATCAGCGGATGAACAAACTTGACTCAGCGATTAAACCCACAGTCAGATGATCAGCTCCCCACCTGAGGAACTCCACGCATAATTTTAATGAGTATTGGCCCACCACAGACTCCCAACTCTACAGTATGGCTGACGTCATCGCATAGACACAGTGACTCGTTGGAACCTGACCAAAGCCAACACAGAATTAATGTGGCCAAAAAAGTAATGTGTCCATGACAAAGACTCAGAGCCAATTCAAATTTGTCCTCACAAGATTGTGTTAACTTGGAAGCAATGGTCGCCAGGAAAACACCTTCCAGTTTATCCAGCCTGCTGGCCCCGCACAATGATGATGTCTTGTGCATCTTGATATTTATATAAACTCCCCACCCCAACATATGTGATCAGGGCGAAGTGAAAAACCTGATTAAAACCCCAGGCCCACTGTGTGTAGTTCAGGCGACCACTCTGGCCCTGTTGTACTGTACCTTCTTCCTAGATAAGATTGACCCAGCCAGAAACAGACCTACCTCCCACTTGAAGGAATTAATTCATTGCAGGTCGAAGGCACGAGTTAGCAGAACGTTCCAAAATTTCACGACTCTCTGGGAAAGAAGGAATTGACTCCTAACTATTTAACACTTCAGATCTATGCATAGATGACACTAAATGTAACACATTTTATTAACAGTGCTTTTAACTGTTTGCTCCATGCTTGTGCCTCAAGCTTCTGGGACTTTCCACAGCTTTGTTTATTTTTCTCTGAGTACACCCAGGCTTAACCAATCAAGTACAATGAGCAGCTATAAGTAAACAGATTCACATAATAGAACACAGAACATTTGAACACTATACTAATATCTACATTAGACCCGACTTCCATAATATGAATTTTGATCTCTGGTGCACCCTAACTTATCTGGTTGAAAAAATGCGGCAGGAGAGGGAAAAAGATAAAATGAATGATGAGAGCAGGGGCAAGAGGTCTTCAATAAATGTGTATAAATTCAGGAGCTCACTGGCAAGTAACCAGGAGTAGAAACCATAAGGAATGACCCCTTTCCCTCCCTTCTGTGAGATTACAGAGGACAAATGCTGCAACACTGGCAGGAAGTAGTAACTCATCAGGTAACTGTTAATACATCAGGAATTGGGATTGCTGAATAACGACAGGTCCTCAACTTGAAATGATAACGCTGTTTTTCTCTCCACAGATGCTGTCTGACCTGCTGAGTGTTTCCAGCATTTTCTGTCAGCGGTTCCTCAGATGCTGGCACTCTCGCCTGTGAAGCAGCAGCTCCTGTGTTCCAGCGCACAAAAAGCAGTGGAATAATCAGGGAGAACTGCACTGTCAGGGACTCGGGATCGATTCTGGCCTCGGGTCACTGTCCGTGCAGAGTCTGCGTGTTCTCCCTGTGTCTACATGGGTTTCTTCCGGGTGCTCCGGTTTTCTCCCACACTCCAAAGATGTGCAGGTTAGATGGATTGACCATGCTAAATTGCCCCTTAGAGTCCCAAGGTCATGGGAATTAGTCGAGTAAATTTGTGGGGTCACAGGGATAGAGCCTGGGTTTGGCGCTCTGTCAGAGAGTCGTGCAGACCAGATGGGCTGAATGGCCTCCCTCTGCAACTGTGGCGATTCCATGCGTGAGAAACCTTTCCTGGGTTGTCCTGGACAAAGGGACATCTTATTATAATCAGCGCCAGGCGATGTCGGGGAGATGTACGGAAACACTTCTTCAAGCCCAGGGTGGCAGAAGTGTGGAACTCTGTCCTGCAGCCAGCAGGAGATGCTAATTCAATTAATAATATTAAAGCTGGAATTCTCAGGCAGTTTGGTAAAAGCAGATTCTCTGTTCCTGCTGGCAGTGCACCCCTGCCATGGGTTCCCTGGCAACGTGAGGAGGCTTCAACAGGAAATCCCATTGCCAGCAGCAGGACCAAGAGATCCCATCGCTACCGAATGGCACACCGCCTCCTGTTGCCTAGAAACCTGGGAAGCTGGAGAATTCTAGCCTAAATGTGAGTTTGATAGATTTTTACTGGACAAGAACTTAAAAGGATATGGAGCCCAGGCAGGTGGATGTTTTAAGATACAGATCAGACACAAAGAGTGGACCAGCAAGGAAGGCTGAATGACCCACTCCTAGGGCGGCACGGTAGCACAGTGGTTAGCACTGCTGCTTCACAGCTCCAGGGTCCCGGGTTCAATTCCTGGCTCGGGTCACTGTCTGTGTGGAGTTTGCACATTCTCCTCGTGTCTGCGTGGGTTTCCTCCGGGTTCCTCCCACAGTCCAAAGATGTGCAGGTTAGGTTGATTGGCCATGCTAAAATTGCCCCTTAGTGTCCTGGGATGCGTAGGTTAGAGGGATTAGTGGGTAAATATGTGGGGGTAGGGATTGTGGTCGGTGCAGACTCGATGGGCCGAATGGCCTCCTTCTGCACTGTAGGGTTTCTATGTTTCTATTCCTTGGTTAATTCCGTTTGGAAGTTATTATGGAGTTTTCTTCCAGAGGGCATTGCATTCAGACGGGAATGACTCAGTGGATGAAACATTTTATTGCCATATCCACTCTTTGACTTCTCAGAAGTGTCCCGAGTCACTTCAAATGTAATGAATTACTTTTAAGTGCAGCCACGGTTGCAAAATAGGTAAATGCAGGAGCCAATTTGTGCACAGCATCATCCCACAACCACCGATTAATCTACCTTTGGTTATGTTGGTTGAGGGATAAACATTGCTAAGGTCAGAGAATTTGGCACTGGCACTGCCCAAAGATTATCCCCCCCTTACCCCCGACCTCTCTGGGGGTCTAAATGGCCTCCGTTCCCTCCAGCAGGGTCGGGCCGTCTGTTCCCCGTTAGTGAGGATCAGGAGTAAATCCCACTGGAGTGAACCACTCCCGGCAGTGGGAGAGACGCTGGCGGGCTTGAAGACTTCAGTCCCGGGCCCACTAATCATATGGAAATAAAGATTTGCATATTGTAATCAGCTGTGCACCGGAAATCGGCATGGAGCTGAATACATGAGGAAACTTGCCGGAGACGTGTGGAGGCCGTGGTGCCCAGCGGGGAGCCTGTGAAACAGCCCCGCTAATGTCTCTCAGCCCACTGCGCTACTCGAGCAGTGCAGCGGGCTGGGAGAATTGCCCCCCACCCCCCGCCAATAGCGAGCTCGGCAAGCAATCGCCCCCCCCCCCACCCCCCTCCCTCCCCCCCCCTGCCCAGCAGTGACGAAGGGGAGTGAGGAGCTGAGTATTGTGGAGCACCAACCTCCCGGGCGCAGAGGGGGCAGCCCCTGCCATGTGCGGGATGGGGTGGGGGGCTTACATGGGCATGGGGGATTAGGGGGGCTCTGGACTGTTTGGGGGTCCACAGGGTCGTTGCTGGATTGGGACTTTCATGCTGAGGGGTTTTACATGAGGCCAAGTCACAACCCTACTGATATCGTCTGCTGGACAGGTTCTGTGGCTGACTGCTGATGTTCCATCGCAGGCCGCACTAACGGTAACAGGCAGGGAGCTCTGCAGGCTCCCACTGCACGGACGCTGATGGTTGGAAGAGCAACTGCCAATGATGTGACAGTGCTCAAAGCCACCATTAAACCGTCATTAGAAAACAGCCTCAGTTTCATTCTGATTGTCGATGCCGACTCTGATGTGCCACCTTTCAAACTCTCATGCTCAGCACCCTGTTCCTTATCTATGCCAGCTGGACATTGGCTGCTGAGCCACATCCTGTCCCCCCTCCCACCCCCCCAGGCTCAGAGCTCCACCGCTGTTGCCCAGGGATTGGTATAAGCTTGATTCAGTTGCAGAGTGCTGGCTAATACTTCAATAGCGCTGCTTTCCTCAATCCGTTTGAGAGACAGAATGAAGCATTAACCGTTAAATAAGTGAGCAAATAAGATTGCAGAATATGATGGCAAGGACCAGGGGGGTGGCAGCTGCTGTTGTTTCACACACTCAGGGCACTGCAAGAGAAGATGAGCCAGACTCATTCACAGCTCTGACTCAACGCTGTGACACAACAGAGATTGCAGGAGAAATTGAAGCTGCCACCACCATTTCGCCATCTGCCCACCAGGATCCAGCGAAGAGTTTCGGTGTGTTCCATTGAGCCCTCAGCTGCTGGGGTCCATTGGAAATCGAGCCTTCTAGTCCCACAGTCCTTCAGTGGCTGAACCTGGAGACAACTGGATCTAGGCAGGTGGGGGGGAAAGGGGGTTGGGGGGAGGTGCAACAGGTCTAGTATCACAGGGGTTGGATTATAATAGGGAGGGCATTATGCTTCAGTCATGCAGAGATACCAGGCCCCATCTTAGCCAGGCCCCAAATCACATATTGTGTTCAGCTCTCAAAATGCTGGTTGGGCCACAGCAAGAGTACTGTTTGCTGTTCTGGTTGCCACGCTATAGGAAGGATGTGGTTTTGCTTGAAAGGGTGCAGAGGAGTTTCACCAGGATGTTCCCTGGGCTGGAGCATTTCAGCTATGAAGAGAGGCCGGATAGGCTGGGGTTGTTTTCCTTGGAGCAGAGAAGGCTGAGGTGGGAACTGGATCGAGGTGTACAAAATTATGAGGGATATAGTTTGAAGGTTAAAGTTTAAAAGTTTAAAAGTTTATTTCTTTAGTGTCACAAGTAAGCTACAATGAAGTTAATGTGAAAATCCCCGAAGATATCAATAGGGGGGATAGGAAGGTACTATTGCCCTTAGTAGAGAGATTATTAACCAGGGGGCATAGATTTAAGGTAAGGAGCAGGGGATTTACAGGGGATTTGAGGAAAACTGTTTTCACCCAGAGGGTGGTGGGAATCTGGAACTCGCTGCCTGAGAGAGTGGTAGAGATGGGAACCTTCACAACATTTAAGCAGCATTTAGATGAGCACTTGAAATGCCATAGCACACAAGGCTATGGATCAAGTGCTGGAAAATGGGATTAGAATAGATTGGTGCTAATGGCCGGCGCAGACATAGAAATCATAGAAATCATAGAAACCCTACAGTACAGAAAGAGGCCATTCGGCCCATCGAGTCTGCACCGACCACAATCCCACCCAGGCCCTACCCCCATATCCCTACATATTTTACCCACTAATCCCTCTAATCTACGCATCCCAGGACACTAAGGGCAATTTTAGCATGGCCAATCAACCTAACCCGCACATCTTTGGACTGTGGGAGGAAACCGGAGCACCCGGAGGAAACCCACGCAGACACGAGGAGAATGTGCAAACTCCACACAGACAGTGACCCGAGCCGGGAATCGAACCCAGGTCCCTGGCGCTGTGAAGCAGCAGTGCTAACCACTGTGCTACCGTGCTGTCCTGCTACATGATGGGCCAACGTTAGTGCTGTAAAACACTATGGGTGGGATTTTACGGCCTCGCTCGTCCCGAATCCATAAAATCCTGTCCGAGGTCAACGGACCTTTCCATGGTCTGCCCCTCGCCTGCTCCAATTCCCATGGTAGGCGGAACGGGAAATTTCACCCCGATGACTCTGGGCACTGAACCTCATGGAGTCTATAATGGCCTTGGAAGAAATGTTGCGCAGATTCACCAGACAGCAAGATTTAAACGGTTTATTTCTGACGGGGGATTGAAAAATATATTTTTTATTGAGTTTAGAAAGTTGAGGGGTGACCTGATCAAGGTGGTGGCACAAAGGCCGGAATGTTCCAGCCCTGCCTGTTGGGTCTTGCCGAAAATCAATGGACATTTGGTTGGTTTGTGAATTTATATGAACAATTTGGATGAGAATATAGGATGAATGCTTAGTAAGTTTGCAGGTGACACCAAAATTGGCGGTGTAGTGGACAGTGAAGAAGGTTATCTGAGACTACAATGGGCCAGTGGGTCAAGAAATGGCAGATGGATTTTAATTCAAATAAATGTTAGATGTTACATTTTGGTAAGACAAACCAAGACAGGACTTACACAGTTAATGGTAAGGCCCTAAGTGTTGTCGAACAGAAAGACTTGGGGGTGCAGGTACATAGTTCCTTGAAAGTGGAGTCACAGCTAGACAGGGTGGTGAAGAAGATGTTTGGCACACTTGTCTTCATCGGTCAGCGCATTGAGTCCAGGAGTTGGGACATTATGCTGCAACTGTACAAGACATTGGTAAGGCCACATTTGGGGTACTGCGCACAATTTTGCTTGCCCTGTGATCGCGATGATGTTATTAAACTGGAAAGGGTGCAAAAAGGATTTGCAAGGACATTACTGGGACTGGAATGTTTGAATTATAAGGAGAGGCTGGATAGGCTGGGACTTTTTTCCCTGGAGCGTAGGAACCCTGGGCAGCATGAACAAGTTGGGCTGAAGGGCTTGTTTCCCTGCAGTATATCCCTATGACTCTATGGCTTATGACTCTACCTGCATGAGAGGGTTGACAGGACCTGGCTCTAACCTGATACCTGAAAGACGGCACCTCCAACTGCGCAACACTCCCTCAGTACAGCTCTGGACTGGCAGCTCAGATTATAGACCTATGTTTCTGGAGTGGAATGATCTGTTGATTGAGAGGTGACGGAGCTACCGTCTGAGCCCTGGTGAACACCTCAAGAACATTTCACTAGGTGACAGGGCTTTCCAAGGCATTACTTATTTTCTCTTAACTCTTTCTGAACTTTTGATGAACTCCAAAACTTTTAAACACGGCTTGTGGGATGGTAAAATACATTGTTTAATTCATTTGTGGGACATGGTTGGACAGCATTTATTGCTCATCCCTAATTACCCTTGAACTATGCGGCTTGCTAGGCCATTTTAGTGGACAGTTGCGAGTTAACCACATTGCCTTGTCTCTGGAGTCACATGTAAGCCAGACCGGGTAAGGACAGCAGATTTCCTTCCCTAAAGGATATGTGAAGCAGATGGGTTTTTCTGACAATCGACAATGGTTTCATGTTCATCAGTAGATTCTTAATTTCGGATATTTTTTATTGAATTCAAATTCCACCATCGGCCGTGGTCCGGGTCCCCAGAACATTAGCTGAGTTTCTAGATTAATAATCTAGTGAAAATACCACTTGGTCATCACCTCCCCAAAATTCATACTGCATAAAATGTGGCTTTATTTTCCTGTGCTTAGCTTGCATATAATTACAAGGTAATTTAAGGGGTTTTTCCTCTAGTTCCTCCTGTGGCTTACAAGAACTTGTATACCACAAACCTAGAGCAAGTTCGAAGTTCAAATCTCACTACCACCTATACGTTCTGAGTAAGTCACTCACCATACTAACTTGGAAATATATCGGTCGCTCCTTCACTGTCACTGGGTCAAAATCCTGGAACTCCTTCCCTCAGCACTGTGGGTGCACCTACACCACAGGGACTGTCAAGAAGACAGCTCACCACCACCTTCTCAAGGATAATTAGGGATGGGAAAATGGCCAATGGCCTAGCCAGAGGCACCCACAACCCGTAATGAATAAAAAAAACACCCTAATTTAGTGTCAGCAAGCTTGGATGTATCGATCTCTATTCTGTTATCCAAGATTTTTTCTAATTCAGTTGTGCAAAGTTCTGGTTAGTTCCTGTCTGCAATCTGGTCAGTTTTACACACTGCAGTTGAGGAGTGAGTCATTGCTTTTGAAAAGGCGCAGCATGGATTCACCCGAATCATAAAGCTGGACTAAACAATTCTATTCTGGGCATCGGTTATGTAGAGCAGGTTTATATTGCCTTGACGAACAGAGAGCAGGAGGTGATCTAACTGAGATGAGAGATGGTCAAAATAATTGATTTAGTAGATGGAGAGAAAGCACTTCCTCTGTTGCGAGAGTGCAGAATAAGGGGAGGAGGGGAGGTGCGGAGGGGGGTGGGGGGGGGGGGGGGGGGCGGGGAGCGGTGGTGAATCCTTAACAATGGAGCTTGATTGTTCAGGAAGAAAATCTCCATCGAAAGGCAGTGAAAAACTGGAACTCTCCCTTCTGAAACTTTTGAGACTGGGAGTTAATTAACAGGAAAACCTGAGATTGATAGGAGTTTGTTGCAAAGTGAAGGGTTGCAGAATGATGGCAGTTGTTGGTATAAAGGTTCAGATTTTGTTTTTATTTGTCCAAGGGATGTGAGCCTCACTGCCCAGGCCAGCATTTAATGCCCATCTCTAATTGCTCTTAAACTGAATGAACTGAGTGGCTTGCTGGACCATTTTTTTATTTTAAAGTTTATTTATTAGTGTCATAAGTAGGCTTACATTAACACTGCAATGAAGTTACTGTGAAAATCTCCTAGTTGCCACACTCCAGCGCCTGTTCAGGTACACTGTGGGAGAATTTGGCACGGCCAGCATGTCTTTTGGACTGTGGGAGGAAACTGGAGCACCCAGAGGAAACCCACGCAGATATAGAGAGGACATGCAGACTCCACATAGACAATGACCCAAGCCAGGAATCGAACTCGTGTCCCTTGCGCCATGAGACAGCTGTGCTCACCACTGTGCAACCGTTCTCAGAGGGGCAGTTAAGAATCAACTACATTGTTGTGGCGCTGGCATTAATGAACCAGATGGGTTTTTCCAACAATCAATATATGGTCATCATTAGACTTTTTAATTTCAGAATGATTTTTATTGAATTCAAATTGCATCATCTGCTCTGGTGGGATTCGAACACAGGTCCCTGGAACATTACCTGGGTCTCTCGATTATTAGTCCAGTGACCTTAAAACTATGCCACTACCTCCCCTATGGTCAAACATGATCTAGTTAAATGGCGATAGAATAGTCTTCAGGGACTGAATGGTCTCCTCCTACTCCCTTGTTGGAATGGTGCCATAATGGCTCGACCTGGTAAGGACGGCAAGTTTCCTTCACTAAATGATGGCTGGATTTTTTAAACACAATCTGACAGCTTTGAGGTGACTTTCACTGATAGCAGCTTTTTATTTCCAGATTTCTCGAGCTGAATTCTCGGATTGCTCTGGTGGGATTTGGACTCACCATTCTCAGGATTATTAGTTGTGACCTAAGAATTCCTGATCCAATCACAAAGCCATTACATTAACAGAGCCCCTTTGAAAAAATAATTCTCGCCCCTTTTACAGCTTTCACGTGAGTGCAATAGTTTCCCACAATCAGCAGACAAGACAATGTGAAAATGTACAGTTTGAATATTGGCTTCGAGGTATTTCCAAGTGGTTCATTTCAAATGGAATGACCTGAGAGATTTCAGACGGACAAAGGTCAGTGACTCCCTGACAGTCAGGTGCACCACTGCACACCCATATCTGCGACTGACTCGGCGACATCCTACCTGGCTTTCCTGCATGCTTTTCAAATGTGTTGGATTAAAAGAAAACCATGTAACACCAAGGTAGAGCTTTTAAACTGTAAAATGTGTTATCAAATTCTTGGACAGTTTTGTTTCACTTTGTGTAAGAGATTAAGAACATAAGAACATAAGAAATAGGAGCAGGAGTAGGCCATCTAGCCCCTCGAGCCTGCCCCGCCATTCAATAAGATCATGGCTGATCTGATAGTGGTTTAGTTCCACTTACCCGCCCGCTCCCCATAACCCTTAATTCCCTTATTGATCAGAAATCTATCTACCTGTGACTTAAACATATTTAACGAGGTAGCCTCCACTGCTTCAATGGGCAGAGAATTCCAGAGATTCACTACCCTCTGAGAGAATAAGTTCCTCCTCAACTCTGTCCTAAACTGACTCCCCCTTATTTTGAGGCTGTGTCCTCTAGTTCTTGTTTCCTTTCTAAGTGGAAAGAATCTCTCTGCCTCTACCCTGTCGAGACCCTTCATTATCTTATATGTCTCTATAAGATGTCCCCTCAGCCTTCTAAACTCCAACGAGTACAGGCCCAATCTACTCAATCTCTCCTCATAAGCTAACCCCCTCATCTCCGATATCAACCTGGTGAATCTTCTTTGTACTCCCTCCAAGGCCAATGCATCCTTCCGCAAATAAGGGGACCAAAATTGCACACAGTACTCCAGTTGCGGCCTCACCTGTAGCCTGTACAGTTGCAGCAAGACCTCCCTGCTTTTATACTCCATCCCCTTCGCGATAAAGGCCAACATTCCATTTGCCTTCTTGATTACCTGCTGCACCTGCAAACTGAGTTTTTGCGATTCATGCACAAGGACCCCCAGGTCCCTCTGCACAGTAGCATGTTGTAATTTTTCACCATTTAAATAATAGTCCATTTTACTATTATTCCTTCCAAAGTGGATAACCTCACATTTGTCAACGTTATACTCCATCTGCCAGATCCTCGCCCACTCACTTAGCCTATCCAAATCTCTCTGCAGACTTTCCGCATCCTCCATGCAATTTGCTTTCCCACTCATCTTTGTGTCATCCGCAAACTTTGTTGTAACATAACGTCCCAACTCCTGCACTCAATAATCTGATTGATGAAGGCGTGTGCCAAATATCTTCTTCACTAACCTGTCTGCCTGTGATGCCACTTTCAAGGAACTATGTACCTGCACCCCAAGATCTCTCTGTTCGACAACACTCCTCAGAGCCTACCATTAACTTTGTAAGTCCTGCCCTGGTTTGACTTACTAAAACGTAACATCTCACATTTATCTGAATTAAACTCCATTTGCCATTCCTCGGCCCACTGGCCGAGTTGATCAATTCCTGTTTTAGTCTTAGATAGCCTACTTCGCTGTCCACTATTTCCAACTTTTGTGTTATCCGCACATACTAACCATGCCTCCTATATTCTCATCCAAATCGTTCATATAGTATAATAATCATTCATAGAAGTGGCAGATGGACTTCAACCCAGATAAATGTGTCGTGGTCCATTTTGGCAGGTCAAATGGATGAAGGAGTATAATATCAAGGGTAAGACTCTTAGCAGTGTAGAGGATCAGAAGGACCTGGGGGTCCGGGTCCATAGGACCCTGAAATCGGCCTCGCAGGTAGAGGAGGTGGTTAAGAAGGCATATGGTGTGCTGGCCTTCATCAATCGAGGGATTGAGTTTAGGAGTCGGGAGATAATGATGCAGCTTTATAAGACCCTCGTCAGACCCCACTTGGAGTACTGTGCTCAGTTCTGGTCGCCTCATTACAGGAGGGATGTGGAAATGATTGAAAGGGTGCAAGAAGATTTACAAGGATGTTGCTTGGATTGGTTGGCATGCCTTATGAGGATAGGCTGAGGGAGCTCTCTCTTTTCTCCTTGGAGAGACGCAGGATGAGAGGTGACCTGATAGAGGTGTACAAGATGTTGAGAGGTATAGATCGGGTGGATTCTCTGAGGCTTTTTCCCAGGGCTGAAATGGCTGCTACGAGAGGACACAGGTTTAAGGTGCTGGGGAGGAGGTACAGAGGAGATGTCAGGGGTAAGTGTTTCACTCAGAGGGTGGTGGGTGAGTGGAATCGGCTGCCGTCAGTGGTGGTAGAGGCAAACTCGATAGGGTCTTTTAAGAGACTTCTGGATGAGTACATGGGACTTAATAGGATTGAGGGTTACAGGTAAGCCTATATATAAGCCTAGGTAGGCAGGGACATGACCGACGCAACTTGTGGGCTGAAGGGCCTGTTTGTGCTGTATTTTTTCTATGTTCTATGTTCTATAAATGACAAGCAACAGTGGACCCAACACTGATCTCTGCGGTACACCACTGGTCACAGGCCTCCAGTCTGAAAAACAATGCCCTGCCACCATCCTCTGTCTCTGACCGGCAAGCCAATTTTGTATCCAATTGGCTAGTTCTCCCTGGATCCTTTGTGATCTAATCTTACTGACCAGTGTACCATCTGATACTTTGTTGAAGACCTTGCTAAAGACCATGTAGACAATGTCTACCACACGATCCTCACTTATTTTCTTGGTCATACCTTCAAAAGGGTCTATCAAATTTGTAAGTAACGATTTCCCACACACAAATCCGTGTTATCTGTAATCAGTCCTTGCCTTTCCAAATGCATGTCGGTCCTGTCTCTTGGAATCCCCTCCAACAACTTATCCACCACTGATGTTAGGCTCACCGGTCTGTAGTTCCCTGACTTTTCCCTACCACTTTTCTTAAATAACGGCACTGCGTTTGCTTCCCTCCAGTCTTCTGGCACCTCAGCTGTGACTGTCGATGATACAAATATCTTCGCTAGGGGCCCCGCAATTTTTTCCCTTGCTTCTCACAATGTCCTGGGACACACTTAATCAGGTCCTGAGGATTTATCAACCTTTATGCATTTTAAGACTTCCAGCACCTCCTCTTCTGGATGTTTTTCAAGAGATCACTATTTACTTTGCTGAGTTCCCGAGCTTCCATGTCTTCCTCCATGGTAAATACTGATGACTGGTGTTTTTTTTCCCTCCCTCTCCCTTTGGGTTGCTGTTTGAGTGTCAGAAGACAGCTGTCTCTCTCTGTGTCTCTCTATCTCCAGAAGTGTTCAAAGGCTTGAGGACTGGCAGCCCATGTACAGCATGTAAGCCTATGCTGTTTGCTAACTGATTTTTGAAGAGGAGTTTAAGTCTATGAGGAATTATGCTGAACTGCTAACCCCTCTCCATTAGTTCCAATTTAAGAATTGTATCTGGTCATGTTTAAGTATTTCAATTGGTAAAAGTTAAACTAATTCATTCATTTTATTTAAACTGTATTGTTAAAAATAGAGATTGTTTTGATTAAAGCTTCTTTATGTCAATAGAATCACACCTGGAGTGAAACACCGTATCCTCATATTAATGTCAAAATAAAAAAAAATAGTCGGGGTCGAGTGTAACTTCACAATATAACTGGGATTTCTGACCCAGTCCCTAACAATATTTACAATACATGCACACACGCTCACACACACATGTACACACATATACAACTCACACACCCACTCACTGACACATGTACAAACATGCACACACATACAAATGCATACACACATACACAAATGCACACACATGTAAACACACATGCATCTACACTCACTCACACACACACATGACCTCAGATTAGAGAGCTGTGGTCTGGACAGAGACCTGTGCAGAAGCAAGCATGGAGTTAGTTCCTAGCTTGTACTATACCCTGCATATATGTACACAATATTGTGTTATCAATAAACAGTTAATGTTAAACCATACCAGACTCAGAACCTCTTTGTGAGACTTACTGAACATCCAACATTGCACTCACACACACATCATGTGCAGTGATGCTGATGATCTCTTGGTGGTGGGATGCCTGATTCAGGGACCTGGGATCAGGAAGTGGGGTGGGGAAGCACTTGTTGAAAGTCCCCTCTGCTCTTGCTGCCCTCTCCTTGCCCTCCAACCCATGAAACCCACCCTCATCACCGCCTCCCCAGCGGCACATTGGAGCAAAATAGCAGCAGGCTGCTCATTGGCCAGTAGATTTCTGTAGGCGGAACACCCTGCCCCCAGGATCCTTAATCCTGTGGAAGGCCCACAGATGACCTGTTAATTACCTGTTTGACTCATCTTTCAGCAAGTCTACCTCAAAGAAGGTAATGCAGGTCTCTAGACACACAGATAAAAACACACGTACATGCACACACACACACAAACACACATGTACATGCACACACATGCACACACATACTCGCACACTGGCATATGCACACATGCAAACATACACACACACAGACACACAAATACACACACAGACATGCCCCCACACGCACACATACACAAAGACACACACACACTTACACATACATATGCTCACAGACATGCACCTACACACACTCATACAACTAAAAACTTACACTCAAACAAAAACTGCCACACTCACATACACAGACTCACATGGACTCACACACGCACTCACATTAACAACACTGACACACATTCACACTGACACTTACTCACACTCTTGCATTCATACATAGACAGAAAAATATGCTCAAATGCACAGAGACACACCCACACACTCGCACACACCGAGTTACACACACATCCAAATTTGCACTCATATTCACACAGAAACACTCACGAAATTACACACAATCACACACCAACAGCCACACTCACTGATCCACTCCCACACTCACACAGTGATATACACACACATTCAGACAAACACAAACACACACAGAGCCACACCTGTATGTACAATTGTACATATGTGTGCACAACTCCCCCCACACATTCATATGTTAACATCCATGTATCGCGAGGCTTGGCTACAGTCCAATAAAAGCATCAGTTCAACAGTTCTGTTTTGGCGACTGAATTGAATAGTTGACTTTGTTTGACTGGCATCTTTAAGTGGTTATAATAAATTAATTTTTGCATGAACTCTTTTGTCAATGTCTCAATGTTTATGTGGACAAGATTCAGGTGTGTGAAGTGATTGAAGCACATTTATTGATCTGTATGGGGTCTGTATGATTGACCCTTTTATAGAGTTGTAGGAAGCAGATGTTTTTCAAAATAAGAGTTATGGATGCTTTTCTTTGTCTGTAGTTCTACGCTTATTATTGTCATTATCCGATTCATTGGTTATGTGCATGGTACATACAGACTAAAGGAACATGGGTTGGCATTGAGTCAGCATGGGCAGTATGAAGGGCTATGGGGTGGTTAGGGTTCGTGAGTTTAAGCGTGGATGGCCTCCAAACGCAGACACCTGGAAAGAATATGGGCTTTGAGTACACTGGGCCAGACTCTGCAGAAGATCCAGAAACAGAAACATAGGGAGGAGCTAGAGTGGGCAGCATTCATAAGTGTGCCACCTAGTGACACTGCGGCACATGACCCAGAACAGAGAACTCCATGAAATGGGTGAACACCTGATTAAAATGGATGGGGCAGATCAAAATGAAGACACTAGAATTGAATAGCTATTTCATGCGATCAGCTTCGTGGAATAGGTCAACAATGTTAATGAACACCTTCTGGAAGTCCAGATATAGCATATCTACAGGATCCCCATTATCCACTTTGTTTGTTACATCGTCGAAGAACTCTAGCAAATTACTCAAACATGATTTGCCTTTCATTAAAACCATGCTGACTCTGATGGATGGCGTTTTGACTTTCCAAATGTCCTGATATTGCTTCCTTGATAATTGATTCTAACACGATCCCAATAACAGATATTAAACTAACTAGTCTGTAATTTCCCACATTTTGCCTCCCTCCCTTTTTGAATAAGGGCATTACATTAACATTTTTCAAATCCACTGGAACCTTTCCCGTAAGAAGTCTCACAACACCAGGTTAAAGTCCAACAGGTTTATTTGGTAGCACAAGCTTTCGGAGTCTCGCTCCTTCTTCAGGTGAGTGAAAAGTTGTGTTCACAAACAGGGCATACATAGACACAGACTCAATCACAAGATAATGGTTGGAATGCAAGTCTTTACAGGTAATCAATTCTTTAAAGGTACAGACAATGTGAGTGGAGAGAGGGTTAAGCACAGGTTAAAGAGATGTGTATTGTCTCCCGTCAGGACAGTTAGTGAGATTTTGCAAGCCCAGGCAAGGTTGCAGATAGTGTGACATGAACCCAAGATCCTGGTTGAGGCCGCCCTCATGCGGAACTTGGCGATCAGTTTTTGCTCGGTGATTCTGCGTTGTCGTGTGTCGTGAAGGCCGCCTTGGAGAACGCGTAACCGAAGATCAGAGGCTGAATGCCTATGATATTGAAGTGTTTCCCGACAGGAAGGGAACACTCCTGCCTGGTGATTGTCGAGCGGAATACCAATTTGATTTATTATTGTCACATGTATCGAGAAACAGTGAAAAGTATTGTTCCTTACGCACTATAAAGACAGAACATACCATATATAGAGTACATAGGGGATAAGGAAAGGAGAGGGTGCAGAATATAGTATTGCAGTGACAGATAAGGTATAGAGAAAGATCAGCTTAATATATGATAGGTCCATTCAAAAATGTGATTGCAGCAGGGAAGAAGCTGTTCTTGAGTCAGTTGGTACGTGATCTCAGACTGTGCTGGCTGCTTTTCCGAGGCAGCGGGAAGTGTAGACAGTCAATGGATGGGAAGCTGGTTTGCATGATGGACTGGTTCACAACCCTTTGTAGTTTCTTGCGGTCTTGGTAAGAGCAGGAGCCATACTGGAAAGGATGCTTTCTATGGTGCATCTGTAAAAATTAGTGAGAGTCATAGCGGACATACCAAATTTCCTTAGCCTCCTGCCAAAGTAGAGGCATTGATGGGCTTTCTTAACTATAGTGTCGGCATGGAGGGACCAGGACAGATTATTGGTGATCTGGACAGCGAGAAAATTGAAGCTCTCGACAATTTCTCTCACCGTTGATATAGACAGGGGTATGTCTCCACTATGCTTCCTGAAGTCGATAGCTAACGCCTTTGTTTTGCTGACATTGAGGGAGAGATTATTATCATCGCACTAGCTCACCAGATTCTTTATCATGTTCTTGTACTCCTTCTCATCATTGTTTGAGATCCGATCCACTACAGTGGTGTCATCAGCAAACTTGAAAACTGAGTTGGAGACGAATTTGGGTAGCAATGGTTAGACACCATCTCAAAAGCATCTGGCCTCATCATGGTGAGGAAAACATGTACTTTATTCTCCGGTCCTATTTTATTTACTTTCTGCCAAACACGTAACACTTGTTTGTAATGTCTCCAATGGGCAGCATGGTGGCACAGTTGTTAGCACTGCTGCCTCACAGCGCCAGGGACCCGGGTTCAATTCCAGCCTCGGGTGACTGTCTGTTTGGAGTTTGCACATTCTCCCCGTGTCTGCGTGGGTTTCCTCCGGGTGCTCCGATTTTCTCCCACACTCCAAAGATATGCAGGTTAGGTTGATTGGCCATGCTAAATTGCCCCTTAGTGTCCCAAGATGTGTCGGTTTGGGATTAGCAGGGTAAATACCTGGGGTTACAGGGATAGGGTCTGGGTGGGATTTTTGTTGGTGCAGGCTCGATGGGCCAAATGGCCTCGTCTGTAGTGAAGGGATTCTATGTCTTCAGTGCTAGTTTGTTTCAGTTACGTACTGTGCTGACTCACTGTATACCTGACCACAATGTGAATGCGCAGGCGATCTGTCCAAATACTCAAACAACCTCAAAACAATTCAAAGTTTCAGTTTTTAATTTCTCAAGTCATGTTTAAAAGTGAATTGCATCCTACCTTCATCGCCATCTCCCTGTTGTGTCCTGCACTGGGTGAGATTGCTTAATTGCAGGCAACCATTATTGAACTAACTTCATTTAAACCTGCACAACAGAGATTTTTTATCAAACTGCTCAGCTATTACAAAAAGCAAAGAAGAACAAAGAACAGCACTGGAACAGGTCCTTCGGCCCTTCAAGCCTGCACCAATCATGATGCCTGCCTGAACTAACACTTTCAGAGTCCATATCTTTCCATTCCCATCCTATTCATGTTTTCATCTGGATGCAAAGAAGCTGTTTTTGTGTCGGTTGGTATGTGTCCTCAGACTTTTGTATCTTTTTCCTGATGGAAGAAGGTGGAAGAGAGAATGCCTGAGGTGCGTGGGGTCCTTGATTACGCTGACTGCTTTTCCGAGGCAGTGGGAAGTGTAGACGGAGTCAATGGATGGGAGGCTGTTTGAGCGATGGACTGGGCTACATTCACAACCCTTTGTAGTTTTTTGCAGTCTTGGATAGAGCAGGAGCCATACTGGAATATTACAATATATTACAACTACCACCTTCCCAGGGCTACAGATACCACATGCCAGAAATGAATCAAAATGAGTGTTGAGAGGGCAGTTTGTGAAGCAGCTGTCAAAATTCAACTTGCTCATTGACACACTCACCTTGGCATGAGCAGGATCACTGGCTGCTTTTTCCCTAAGCTGTGTGTGTCAATATTAGTGTCCCCACTGTTTCCCTGGGCTGGAATCCAGAGTGTCACATTGAAGCTAGAACCTCGGTCTGTATGCCTCAGTACCACAGTTCCGCTGTTCAATTTTCCCTCCATGTTTTTGAGTTTGAGCTGTGAGATGTATTGGCAGAATAGAATAAAGGAACATTTGAGTCCTCATTTCACAGCATCCATTTGGCATAAGGTATTGTTTGGCACGGTTATGCTTCTGAAGATGGATAGTCATCTTGTTAGAGTAACATGTCCACAGATTGTGCCATTCGCTGCTCGATTTGGAACGAGACCCCAAGGCTGGAAATCTTGGATGACATGGGCGAGAACTTCATTCTCTGAATCAGGCAAAGCACCGAAGGATTACAGAGGGTAATGAATGTCTGGAACACGCTGTCTGGAGGCGTGGTGGGAACAGGTATGATAGCGGCATTTAAGGGGCAACTAGACGAATACATGAATAGGATGGGAAGAGAAGGATACGGACTCCGTAAGTGCATACGGTTTTAGCTTCGGCAGGCAGCATGATCAGCGCGGGCTTTGAGGGCCGAAGGGCCTGTTCCTGTGCTGTACTTTGTTCTTTGATTCCACATTCTGTACTCCGCTCTCTCATCTGGGTAACAGCCAGGCCACCACACACAGGCATTGCAGAACTGACTTAAGAAGCAGAAAAATCAGGCAGGGTTCCTTCCCCTGATTTATTACCCACAATAACTTTGTTTTACAGGTCATGTCTATTCACCTTCACATGGAAGCATTAGAGGATATTGTCGCGTTTCCCCAATGTGTTAGGATATTGACATTTTTTAAAATTCATTTTTATAGGACGTGGGCGTCACTGACTGGGCCCAGCATTTATTGACGTAACTGCCCTCCATTTCAGATGGCATTTAAGAGTCAACAACATTGCTGTGGTTCTGGAGTCACATGTAAGCCAGACCAGGTGTGGTGAACCATCGTTGGTTCCCACTGTGGGGTTGTTCTAATGTTGTTGTTGGGCTAGGGTGTTTACACTGTGGGATTAATACACCTGTGGTTGTTACTGTTGTGGCACATCCCAGTCAGGCTCCGCCTCCTGGGAGAGGTATAAGACCCCCTGCTCGGGCGGGACCTCGTCAGTCTGGGGTGGTGTACTTACGTTCTAGTAGTTCCATTGTTAGGCAATAAAAGCCTTCAGTTACCGAAGCCTTGTGTCTTGTGTTCGATTGACGTGCATCAATTTTACTGCCTAACACGAAGCTCTCGACGGAAAGGAGAGTATGGAACAAATACTAAAGCCAGAGCGTCTGACGCTGGATCCACGTGCGGTTGGCGCCTCTAACACCTTCGACCACTGGCTGAAGTGTTTTGAGGACTACCTGGCAGCCTCTGCAGCGGTCATCACAGATGACGACAGACTCCGGGTCCTCCATGCGAGGGTAAGCGACACTGTCTACCTCGCAATCCGTGCGGCCACCACTTACCCGAGGGCCCTCGAGCTTTTAAAAAAGCGCTACACGAGACCTCCCAACGAGATCCACGCTCGTTACCTCCTCGCTACACGATGTCGGCAGTCGGGCGAAACCATGGAGGATTACGCCAATGAACTCTTGCAGCTTGCCAGAGGCTGCGACTGCAAAGCTGTGTCGGCTGAGCAGTACATGTATGACCTCGCCCGAGATGCGTTTGTGGCAGGGGTAGGGTCTTCGTACATCCGTCTCAAGCTGCTGGAAAAGGGGAATCTCAACCTGACCCAAGCTATGGAGACGGCTGAAATGCTTGAGGCGGCTTCGAAGAGCTTGGTCCTGTATCCGGAGGACCACGTGGAGACAACGTGGCAGGAGCAGTCACAAATCCCTCCTCGCCCCACGGGCTCGAAGTGCAGTGTTATGGCGTGCTCCCATATAGACCCGACGACGGCGGCAGCCCCAGGCGGCCCGCGGTGCTACTTCTGCGGAGGAGCCAAGCATCCACGACAAAAGTGTCCTGCTAAAGCGGTGGTCTGTAATCAATGCGGTAAAAAGGGGCACTACGCGAAGGTCTGCAGATCAAAGCCCAATAACGGCAGTGCAGCCTGTGACCCTCCAGAATGGGGATCATCACCATCGACGTCGAAGTACCCACGGGGTCCGTCCACGTGCGAGTCCAGGACGACGCCATTGTGGTCGACGGAGTCGGAGGAGGATGACCACCAGGAGTCGCTACGCTTGGCGCCCTCAACCACGTGCGATTCATGGGGGCGGCCATTTTGGTCGACGACGACCAGGAGCGACCAGCAGGGGTCCTCAGCATCGACCTCAGCTGCCTGCAGTGACGTTCAAGGGCCAACGGTGGCGTCGATCACCCTGAACCAGCCTAAGCACCACAGGCTTGACTGTTCAATGATGGACATAAAGGTAAATGGTCGTACAGTTTATTGTCTGTTTGACAGTGGGAGCACTGAGAGCTTTATTCACCCTGACACTGTAAAGAGGTGTGGACTCCAGGTTCAAGCTGCCAAACAGACAATTTCTATGGCATCACGGTCCCGGTCTGTCCCTGTTCAAGGACGTTGTGTGGTAACTCTGAAAGTGCAGGGCACAATTTACGAGCGATACAGGCTCCTTGTGTTGCCGCATCTTTGCGCACCAATTCTCCTCGGACTAAACTTTATGGTCCACATGAAGAGTGTGATCCTACAGTACGGTGGGCCACTCCCTTCGCTGACAGTAGGGGACCAGCTGCAGTCTCCAAATTGTCCAAAGCGCCCCGCATGCAATCTTTCCACATTAAAGATCACCACACCCTCTTTATTCAAGAATCTGGTACCAGGCTGCAAGCCCATCGCGTTAAAAGTAGGCGTTACAGCGCTGAAGATCGGATCTTCATCAGATCTGAGGTTCAGCGGCTCCTCAAAGAAGGGATCATACAGCCCAGTGTTAGTCCGTGGAGAGCACAGGTCGTGGTGGTTAAGAGCGGGAACAAACCCCGGATGGTCATTGATTACAGTCAGACCATTAATCGATATACGCAGCTGGATGCGTATCCTCTCCCGCACATATCTGATATGGTCAATCAGATTGCGCAGTACCGGGTGTTCTCCACCATAGACCTTAAGTCCGTCTACCACCAACTCCCCAGAGGACCGACACTACACGGCTTTTGAGGCGGATGGTCGTCTGTATCAGTTTCTTAGGGTTCCATTTGGTGTCACCAATGGGGTCTCGGTCTTCCAGCGTGCTATGGACCGAATGGTGGACCAGAACGGGCTGCGGGCTACCTTCCCGTACCTGGATAATGTCACCATCTGCGGCCGTGATCAGCAGGACCATGACACAAATCTCCAGAACTTTTTGCGCACTGCATCTCGCCTGAATTTGACCTACAACAGGGAGAAGTGTGTATTCCGTACGCGCCGGTTAGCCATCCTGGGATACGTAGTGGAAAACGGGGTCATTGGCCCTGATCCCGACCGTATGCGCCCCCTTGCTGAACTTCCTTTGCCCGCTAGCGCAAAAGCACTGAGGAGATGCCTAGGCTTCTTCTCCTATTATGCGCAGTGGGTCCCCAACTACGCGGACAAAGCCCGTCCGCTTATTAAGTCCACGACTTTTCCACTCACGCCAGAGGCCCAATTGGCCTTCAAGGCATTGAAACACGACATTGCGAAAGCCACGATGCACGCGGTGGACGAATCCATCCCTTTTCAGGTGGAAAGTGATGCATCTGATTTCGCCCTAGCCGCCACACTAAACCAGGCAGGCAGGCCCGTCGCGTTTTTTTCCCGCACCCTCCAAGGTCCCGAAATTCGGCATTCAGCGGTGGAAAAGGAGGCCCAGGCCATTGTGGAGGCCGTCAGACACTGGCGCCATTACCTGGCGGGGAAGGGTTCACCCTGATCACGGATCAGCGGTCCGTGGCGTTTATGTTCAATAACACGCAGAGGGGCAAGATCAAGAATGACAAGATCTTGCGGTGGAGAATTGAGCTCTCCACCTATAATTACGATATCATGTATCATCCAGGGAAACTCAATGAGCCCTCGGATGCCCTCTCGCGCGGAACATGCGCTACTATGCAGGAGGACCGCTTGAACGCCCTCCATAATGACCTGTGCCATCCTGGGGTCACTCGGCTCTACCACTTCATCAAAGCCCGCAACCTGCCTTACTCGGTGGAGGACGTCAGGTCAGTGACAAGGAGCTGTCGGATTTGCGCGGAATGCAAACCGCACTTTTACCGACCTGACCGGGCACATTTGGTCAAGGCCACTCGCCCCTTCGAGAGGCTGAGTGTGGATTTTAAGGGCCCCCTTCCCTCAACAGATCGGAACATGTACTTTCTTAACATCATAGACGAGTACTCCCGGTTCCCGTTTGTTGTCCCCTGCGCGGACACGCCGACTGCCACGGTCATCAAGGCATTCCGTGATCTTTTTACCCTGTTCGGGTACCCCAGCTATATACATAGCGACAGGGGCTCGTCGTTCATGAGTAATGACTTGAGGCAATTCCTGCTCTCATACAGGATTGCCTCTAGTAGAACCACGAGTTACAACCCTAGGGGTAATGGACAGGTGGAAAGAGAGAATGCTACAGTCTGGAAGGCTGTCCTATTGGCGCTGAAGTCCAAAGGCCTTCCAGTCTCCCATTGGCAGGAGGTCCTCCCAAATGCGCTTCACTCCATTCGCTCCCTCCTGTGTACGGCAACCAATGCTGCTCCCCACGAGAGGATGTTCTCATTCCCTCGGAAGTCATCCTCGGGGATATCTTTACCAGCCTGGTTGACGTACCCAGGACCCGTCCTTCTGCGGCGACATGTAAGGGCCCGCAAGTCCGACCCCTTGGTCGAACAGGTCCACCTCCTCCACGCCAACCCTCAGTATGCCTATGTGGCATATCCTGATGGGCGAGAGGACACAGTCTCGATCCGAGACCTGGCGCCCGCAGGGGACGTAGCAACTCCTGTCGCTCCCATACCCCCAGTGACGAATCCCTTATCCCTTATTTCTCCCCCGGACGTGGCGCGGTCAGCACCGGGACCAGTGCATAACAGTTATACTCCAATGTACAGCTTGCCTGAGACCCGGAGATCGGCGCCATCGCAGAATGTACCGGGATCCCCTGCACTACTGCTTCATCAGGGTCAACCGGCCCGTGAGTCCGCGAGAGGACAGCCGGACGCTGTTTTGGAGAGAACGCCACCGCAAGCACCTACTCCGGTGTCACCGCCGGTATTGAGGAGGTCACAACGACGGTGCGGTCCTCCAGACCGTCTGGACTTGTAATCTGTTGACTTTTTTTTATATATAGTCTGTTTTCGCACCCCGCCGGCCTTTGTTCTCAAAGGAGGGGTGAATGTGGTGAACCATCGTTGGTTCCCACTGTGGGGTTGTTCTAATGTTGTTGTTGGGCTAGGGTGTTCACACTGTGGGATTAATACACCTGTGGTTGTTACTGTTGTGGCACATCCCAGTCGGGCTCCGCCTCCTGGGAGAGGTATAAGACCCCCTGCTCGGGCGGGACCTCGTCCGTCTGGGGTGGTGTACTTACGTTCGAGTAGTTCCATTGTTAGGCAATAAAAGCCTTCAGTTACCGAAGCCTTGTGTCTTGTGTTCGATTGACGTGCATCACCAGGTAAGGACGGCAGATTTCCTTTCCTAAAGGACATTAGTGAACCAGGTGAGATTTTACAACAATTGACAATGGTTTCATGGTCATTAGTAGACTTCTAATTCCAGATTTTTATTCAATTCAAATTTCACCATCTGCCGTGGTGGGATTTGAACCCAGGTTCCCAGAGCATTACCCTGGGTCTGTGGATTACTAGTCCAGTGATAATTCCACTGTGCCACTGCCTTCCCATGCATCCTTTTACCTTTATGTGGGATATGTAACACTCAGCTGTCCCTCTTGCTAGATGGTCTCACATGACACATTGAAGGTGGTTCCTTTTTAAACTTTTCTGCACTAGAATATTCACATACTTGTGATCGATCTGCTGCCCATTCCTCCTGTAGACCAAGGAGACCTAGCAAGGTATTTATAATCAAGCCCTTTCTACTGGTGACTCTTGTATGATGTCTAATAAAATTGAGTAGTGCAACATTCACCTGTCTAGCTAAAATCCTCAGAATCAATCTTGACAAGCTGTTGGTAAAGTCTTTACAGAGTGTCCTAGAGTAACCCGATGGGTTCTAAAGCTCTCATCACACCTTCAGCTGCCAATCAATGTGATTTACCTTTAAGTAGCACTCAAAACCCTCAACAACAAGTTTACTCCCAATCAGCTGATCACTGTAAGGGGAAGGCATCAGGTCAAGAACATAGGAATTAGGAGCAGCCCTTCGAACCTACTCCGCCATTCAATCAGATCATGGTTGGTCTCTGCCTGGTCTCAAATCCACCTCTCTGCCTATTCCCTATATCCCTTTAAACCACTTTTATTAGAAATATATCCATCTTGTTCTTGAAATCATTTAATGATTCAGACTCCACTGCACCATGGGGCAGCGAGTTCCACACATTCACCACCCTCTGCGAGAAATAGTTCCTCCTCTTCTCAGTTTTAAATCTACCGCCTCTCAACCTATACCTGTGACCTCGTGTTCTAGATTGCCTCACAAGGGGAAACATTTGGTCTACATTTTATCAATCCCTTTTAAAATTTTATATACCTTGATCAGATCCCCTCTCATCCTCCTAAACTCCAGTGAGTATAAGCCCAAACTGTTTAATCTCTCCTCATACGTCAACCCTTTCATCCCCGGAATCAATCTGGTGAACTTCCTCTGAACTGCCTCCAATGCCACCACATTCTTCCTGAAATAAGGAGACCAAAACTGGACACAATACTCCAGATGTGATCTCAGCAACACCCTACACAATTGCAAAACACTTCTCTACTTTTATATTCCAGTCCCTTTGCAATAAATGCTAACATTCAATTTGCCTTTTTTATTACATGCTGCACCTGCATACCGACTTTCTGTGATTCATGAACATTGACTCCAGATCCTCTGCCCGGATGCACTTTGAATCTGCTTTCCAGTTAGTTAATATAAGAACCATTCACCAAAACACCATACAATCTCCTTAATTAGCAATAGCAGCAACCAATGATCCATCTTGCAATGTTCAGCTACTTTATCAAGATGGTGTTTTGTACTAAATGTGGGCTAAATTGGTTTTTCAGTCCAAGACCCCAGCCTGACCATCTCATTAAAGCCTAAAGTATCTGGGGAAGTTGCTCACTTATCAGGTGGACGGTAAGTCAGTGAACGCAAACTGGGCTACATCCAGGAAATAAAAGGATGAAAGGTAAAAAGAAGATTTTAAAAATAAGATAAAATAATGTTTTTATGAAGTAATAAGCTGATATATGCCGACTATGAGTAAATAAAATAGATATGAAGTAATAAGCTAAAAATCAGATCATGAAAATATTTCTGTAAAGTAATTTATTTGAAGAATTTCTTGTATCTAACAGATTTCATTCAACAACTTACTTTAAGGTTAAAGTGTATTTATTAGTGTCACAAGTAGGCTTACATTAACACTACAATGAAGTTACTGTGAAAATCCCCTATTCGCCACACTCCGGCGCCTGTTCAGGTGCACCGAGGGAGAATTTAGCATAGCCAGTGCACTTAACCAGCAAGTCTTTCGGACTGTGGGAGGAAACTGGAGCACCCGAAGGAAATCCACGCAGACACGAGGAGAATGTGCAGACTCAATACACACAGTGACCTAAGCTGGGAATTGAACCTGGGTCCCTGGCGCTGTGCGGCAGCAGTGCTAACCACTGTGCCACCGTGCTGCCTTAATTACCTTCTTTCACATAATTACTTTAATGAACAAATTTAATCCTATGAATAAGAAACACAAAAGGCTTAAATTCACACAAAATTCTTATACTCAAAAATATCATTTGACAAAAATATTCATTTTTACAATGAATTTGCCTTTTATTTGTCTTGGCTTGACTCTAGTTTAATTGGATTGACAATTTTTACTGCATGCTTTCTCTACATTCTAAGAGTTACTCTCAGAATCCTCAGGATGGCAATTTACATCTGAACCTAATTCCTTGAGATTGGTTAATACGCTGATTACAATATCACCATGTTAAAGACGACATATGTATGATCATTGTATGATCATATGTATGATCATTCCCTGTACATCCAGTGTCACAGTCTGCATTTTCACTGTGTGATGGAGGCAGGTTCACTTGAAGCATTCTGTAATGACTCAGGAAGCCCAAGTGAAAAGGAACATAGTTTATTACGGAATGTAAAGTGGGCAGCATGGTGGCACAGTGGTTAGCACTGTTGTTTCACAGCTCCAAGGACCTGGGTTCAATTCCCAGCTTGGGTCACTGTCTGTGTGGAGTTTGCATGTTCTCCCTTTGCCTGCATGGATTTCCTCCGGGTGCTCCAGTTTCCAACAACAGTCCAAAGATGTGTGGGTTAGGTGCATTGGCCATGCTAAATTTCCCCTTAGTGTCTCGGGATTCTTAAGTTAGAGGGTTTAGTGGGTTAAATAGGTGGGATTACAGGGATAGGGTCTGGGTGGGATTGTTGTTGGTGCAGACTCGATGGGTTGAATGGCCTCCTTTTGCACTGTAGGGTCTCTATGTAAACCACTACCGTGGTGTACACACACTAGTCCCTGTCTGGGACTACAGTCATGATGTGGAGATGCCAGCGTTGGACTGGGGTAAACACAGTAAGAAGTTTAATAACACCAGGTTAAAGTCCAGCAGGTTTATTTGGTAGCAAATGCCACAGTTCAGCAGACCTAGTCCTAGTCCTGCCTTATAAAAGGTTCAGGGAATGAGTTCCAGCTGGGCAGGCCACTGTCTGTCACCAGGGGAACTCATACACAACGAGGCCCACAGGGAGATCAATCAGTGATTCCCCACAGACCTCATGGGGGTTACATTCTACCTGGTATGTCCATTCTTACAATAAGTACTGGAAAGTACAGATAGTGAATGACCAAAGGATGGGCTCAAATCTAATGGGGCCTGAGGCCTGGTATGGGCTTTCCGACTTCTACTTTTGATTCATAGGATGTGGGCATTGCTTGCTGGGCCAGCATTTATTGCCCATCCCTAATTGCCCTTGAACTGAGTTTCAGAAGGTATTTAAGAGTCAACCACATTGCTGTGGATCTAGAGTCACATGTAGGCCAGACAGGGTAAGTGCGGCAGATTTCCTCCCCTAAAGACCAGATGGGTTTTTCCTGACAATTGACAATGATTTCATCATTAGACTTTTAATTCCTGATTTGTATTTGAATTCAAATTTCACCATCTGCCGTGGTGGGATTTGAACCCGGTTCCCCAGGACATTACCCTGTGTCTCTGGATTACTAATCCAGTGAAAATGCCACTATGCCACTGCCTTCCCTTATTTGCCAACTGGATGAAGCATCAAGTTTCCACCCAGGCCTGCAAAGCTAAGGAAGAGCAGTAATGTTGTAAGAATGACATTCCCTCAAAGTCCCTTGGTCTCCTCGAACATCTTCATCCTGTCTGTATCGTTATCCTAGAATTCCCTACCAGATAACATTGCGGAGAATACCATCAGTACAAGGCAGCAGCCATTCATTGGGAAGGGTCCCCCACCAGCACTTTCCGGGGCACCACATGAAGAGTGAAAGATTCCGGCTGTGTGAATGACATCCAAGAACAAAATGGATCTAAAACAGAAACAGCCAACACCTTGAGCAGAGCATGAATCAAAACAAGAATCAAAGCTTTTAACTGTGGTCCAGAGCAGCTGGACGGGAACATTCTTGCCCACTGAAAGACACTTTCCCTTCAATACATTACAATCCTCTTTCTCTTCCATGCGTGAATATAACTGAAGTGTTTACAATCTGAGGAAGCGTTCAGTAGTGAATGGTTAAGCTTCATGAATTCTATTGAAGTGATGATCTTTCTCCCTTGACTGACAGTTTCACCAGCAATTTGTTGATTCTCTCCTGCCGAGGGAAACATTTTACACTTGCAAGTGAGAAAAGGAAATATAGCAATGTACAATCCCACTCATTCATGGGATGTGGGCATTGCTGGCTAGGTCAGTATTTATTACCCACACTTATCACTTGAGAAGGTAGTGGTGAGCTGCCTTCCTGAACTGCTGCCTCCATGTGGTGCATGTTATTTTTCAGCTATTAATTTAAACACCTTCCAAACATTCCAGTTTAATGAGACAAACAAAAACAGCAGTCAACTCAATTAATCCAACAACATTGCTCTTTATTTAACACTTTAGGTACCAACTCAAACTTAAACAGTTACAACTCGTTAACTCTTTTACTGAACTATAACACTTAACATCAACTCTCAACTGAACTTTAACTCTTAACTGAACACTAATTTAATTATTTAACTGAAAATAGATACCACCAGGTTTAGGAAAAACCTCGGCCAAAAAGTACTCCTAATGTAGACTCTATCTTCTCTTTGCAGGGGCGGCACGGTAGCACAGTGGTTAGCACTGCTGCTTCACAGCTCCAGGGACCTGGGTTCGAATCCCGGCTCGGGTCGCTGTCTGTGTGGAGTTTGCACATTCTCCCTGTGTCTGCGTGGGTTTCCTCCGGGTGTTCTGGTTTCCTCCCACAGTCCAAAGATGTGTGGGCTAGGTTGATTGGCCATGTTAAATTGCCCTTAGTGTCCCAGGATGCATAGGTTAGAGGGATTAGTGGGTGGATATGTGGATAGGACCTGGGTGGGATTATGGTTGGTGCGGGCTGAATGGCCTCTTTCTGCATTGTAGAATTCTATAATCCTTCAGGGCACACTTCTAACGATGATTAATCTCTATAGAATTGCCGTTGGCAAACAAAGGACTGCAATGTCTTTTATCTATAAATTTCTCCAAATACTTCCAGAAGATTCTCTGTCATCCAGCCAAATGTGTAACCAGAAGTCGATCACATGGCTCAAATATCAATGAAATTACTTGTAAGCGATGCCATTATGCCTGGTGACATGTCCCACACACACGACAATAAAATTCGAGACCATTGTGTCTACTCGAAAGTAAACAACTTCCCTCATTTAGTCAACACAGGAAGCTTCAGGTTATAGTTTCCAGACCAGAACCCTGATTCAGAGAAACTTTACAACCTGCATCTGGTCTTAATTATAAGTTGACCAAAAATCCCAGCATGCATAACAAACATGCAAACATAGCAAAATGTCTCATTCACAGGCATGTAATCTTATTTTGAAATGTTCTTTCACTGGACGTGGGCGTCACTGGCCAGGCCAGCATTTTTATTGCCCATCTCTAATTGTCCCTTGAGAAAGTGTTGGTGAGCTGCCTTCTTGAACCGCTGCAGTCCATGTGATGTAGGTACACCTACAATGCTGTTAGAGAGGGAGTTCCAGGATTTTGACCCAGTGACAGTGAAGGAACAGCAATATATTTCCCAGTCAGGATGGTGTGCAATTTCAACAGAGGAAATAACTACGGCAAACACTTCTCTGTCAACCCTGCTAAATCCACCTGTGAGCTGTCTCATAGACTAATCAAGCAACAGCCTGACATAATCATATTCACGGAATCATATTTTACAGACACCACCATCATTATCCCTGTGTATGTCCGGTCCCATCCTGTCCCACTGGAGTTGCCCTGGTAGTCTCATGGCACCAGGCCAAATATGGGCAAGGAAAGCTCCTGCTGATTACCACAAACTGTCCCCCCCCGCCGCTGATGACTCAATACTCAGAAGTGTTGAACACCAATTGGTGACCTTGTGGACACCAAAGAACTAAGAAGGAACAAAGAAAAGTACAGCACAGGAACGGGCCCTTCGACCCTCCAAGTCTGTGCCGATCACGATCCCTTAACTAAACTAAAAAAAACTTTCTGACCTTACTCAGTCTGTATCCCCCTATTCCCTCCCTATTCATGAATCCATCCAGATGCCTCTTCAATGTTGCTAATGTGCCTGCTTCCACCACCTCCTCTGGCAGTTCCAGGCACCCACCACTCTCTGCGTGAAAAACTTCCCCCACACATCTCCCGCAAACTTTCCCCCTCTTACCTTGAACCTGTGCCTCCTTGTAATTGACACTTCCACCCTTGGAAAAAGCCTCTGACTACCCACCCTGTCTATGCCTCTCATAATTTTGTAGACCTCTATCAGGTCTCCCCTCAGCCTCCGTGTTTCCAGTGAAAACAATCCTAATTTATTCTCCTTATAGCCAACACCCTCGAGTCCAGGTGAATCTTCTTTGCACTCTCTCCAAAACTTCCATGTCCTTCTGGTAGTGTGACCAGAAACACACACAATACTCCAAATGCAACCTAACCAAGGTTTTATACAGCTGCAACATGATTTCCCAACTCTTGTATTCAATGCCCCGGCTGATGAAGGTAAGCATGCCATATGCCTTCTTAATCACCTTGGCCATCTGTGTTGCCGCTTTTAGGGAACTGTGAACCTGCATGTTAATGTTCCTAAAGGTTCTGCCATTTGCAGTATAATTCGCACTTAAATTTGTTCCTCCAAAATGCATCAGCTCGCATTTGTCCGGATTAAACTCCATCTACCATTTCTGTGCCCAAGTCTCCAATCTATCTATATCCTGTTGTATCCTCTGACAATCCCTGGCACTATCAGCAACTCGGTCAATTTTCATGTCATCCACAAACTTACTAATCAGACCACCCACATTTCCTCCAGATCATTTATACATACCACAAACAACAGAGGTCCCAACACTGATCCCTGCGGAACACCACGAGCTACAGATCTCCATTCTGAAAAACACCCTTCCACCGCTACTCTCTGTCTTCTATAACCAAGCCAGTTCTATATCCATCTAGCCAGCCCACCCCGAATCCCATGTGATTTTAGTTTTTGTATCAGTCTGCCATGTGGGACCTTGTCAAACGTCTTACTAAAGTCCATATAAACTACACCCACAGCCCTTCCCTCATCAATTATCTTTGCCACCTCTTCAAAAAACTCAATCAAGTTGGTGAGACATGACCTTCCCTGTGCAAAACCATGCTGCCTGTCACTAATTAGTCCATTTTCCTCCACATATACATATATCCTTTCCCTCAGTATCTTCTCCAAAAGCTTCCCCACAACTGACGTCAGGCTCACCGACCTATAATTTCCTGGATTATCCCTGCTTCCTTTGTTAAACAAAGGAACAATGTTGGCTATTCTCCAGTCCTCTGGAACCTCATCTGTGGTCAAAGAGGATGTGAAGATGTCTGTTCAGGCCCAAGTCCCATCTTCACATTGAGGATGTTGTGTGGCACCATGCTAATTTCAAACAAATCTAACAACTCAAGACTGGGCATCCATGAGGCACTGTGGGTCATCAGCAGCAGCAGAATGGTACTCACCCACAATCTGTAACCTCATGGCCCGGCATATCCCCCATTACCAATCCTGGTTCAATATAGAGTGCAGCAGGGCATTCCAGGAGCAACACCAGGCATACCTAAAATGTTGTGGATGCCATTGAGTGGAACTACCGGGGAGTGATGACTGAACCTTGGGTCGCATGGCTTCTCTCTCCTGGGGGCCTTCTCAGGAAAGCCAGATCACACAGGTGGGCTGTAGAGAGTGAGTGCATGTGTGTGTGTGTGCACGCGTGCGTGTGCGCAAGTGCGAATGTGCGTGTGTATGTGCGTGTGAGTGCGGGAGTATGAGAATGTGTGTGCGTGTGTGTGTGTGTGCGTGTGTGTGCGTGCGCGAATGTGAGTGTGAGTGTGTGTGTGTATATGTATGTGTGCGCGCGTGTGTGTGTGTGTGTGTGCGCGCGCGTGCATGTGCGCAAGTGCGAATGTGCGTGTGTACGTGCGTGTGAGTGCGGGAGTATGAGAATGTGTGTGCGTGTGTGCGCGTGTGTGTGCGTGCGCGAATGTGTGTGAGTACGAGTGTGTGTGTGTATATGCATGTGTGTGTGTGTCTGTGTGAGTGTGTGTGAGTGTGCATTTAAGTATAGCACCAGGGTTTTCAACCCCACAAAGTGACGGCAGGATGGACCAATCAGAGCCTGCCATGTGACTTGGTGAATGCCTCACTGTTGCATAATTAATGAGGTTCTGAGTGTCGAATTGGGCGTGAGAATCTGCCACACCCCGACCCAGGAGGAAAAACCTACATTTTGAGCACAGCGGGATGGGAGAATTGCGCACTGGCCGATTCATGGGGTTCCCACGAGCGTTCGTGCTGCCACTTGAGTCTCCATGCCAGAAATCAGCGGGAAGACATGGCAATGATTTAAATAATCATTTCCCGACAATTAAAATGAGATTAGTGAGCCTGGGACTGAATTCTCCGGGCCCATTAGTCTCTCCCATTCCCCCCCACAGCGTGTCTCACTCCCACGGGGATTAAAATAGCTTCGGGGAACTAGCGGCACAACCCCGCTGGAGTGAAATGGTGGGCAATCGGGGCACCCCAGGACATCAGGCAGTGAGCAGGGGTGGTGCCGCTTGGTCATGGGCACCTTGGCAGTCCAGCCTGGGTCCCTTGGCATTGTCCCTATGCCATGCCGGGTGGGCAGTGGCAAGGAGCCGGGGAGGGGGGAGTCCTGCTGCCACTCTGCCATTGGGATTGATGGGGGCAGGAGGGAGGCCAGCAATTGGGGCGTGCTTGGGGGGGTGGGTATCTGCTGGGGGAGGGGGTCTGCCTGCGGGGATGTCTGCACTGTGAGGGAATGGGGGTGGAATTGGCACTGCGGGTGCTGGAGATCAGGGCGCTCTGGGACGGGGTGGCGGGTGTAGAGACTGGCCAGGGAATGGTCATGGGGCCGCAATTGTGTCGTGGGGTGTTTGGGGAGGGCAGCATTGCGGGGGTCCCAGGCTGGCCAGCGATCAAGTCGGCCCGCAAATGGGAGGCTGACAGTTTGGGGCCACTGCGCATGGACAGATGCTGCTGGTTTCAGGCTCTTGGGCGGGAATAGGCCCCACCCCCTGAAATCTAATGATATTCACACCGGTGGCCTCTGCACTGCACAGAGTGGGAGATTCTCTTCTGAATTCACACTAAAAAAATGAGCGTGAAATATTCCAGTTTTGCAGTGAATTCAACACTTAGAATTTTTTTTAGAGAATTCCACTTATCCATCCCACTAGCACGCTTAGGCCCAAAAGATCCTGTCCCAAGTGTAACAGCTGGGATGGACAATTTATCAACGATCGAAAGGTCCATTGATCTCAGCAGGGAGTCTGCGGTCCTCGGGATGGCGTGACCAGGAATTCCCACGCTTAGGGTAGAATTTTCTGGCCGCGCTCACCCCAAAACCAGAAAATCTTGCCTGAGGTCAACAGACCTTTGCATTGTCTGCTCCTCCCCCGCCTGTCAGCCGCACCCCCCGCCAACCCCCCCCCGCCCCCCCCCCCCCCCCCCCCACACTCCCCCCACTTACACCGGTACATTTCCCATGGCGGGCAGAACGGGAAAACTCCCCCCTCAGTCTGCAGAACAGAGAATACCGGTCTCTGTTTGCCCCAGGTGAAGCATTCACTCCACAGAAATCAAACCAGCGAACTCAGCACCAGCCTTGCAATGCACGGCAGTCATTGATCACAGAGTTCAGTGTTTCCATTTCAGTCAGCATGGCTTTGTGAGTGGAAAATCATGTCTCACAAATTTAATTGAGTTTTTTGAAGGGGTAACCAAGAAGGTAGATGAGCGCAGTGCAGTTGATGTTGTCTACATGGACTTTAGCAAGGCCTTTGACAAGGTACCGCATGGTAGGTTGTTGCATAAAGTTAAATCTCATGAGATCCAGGGTGAGGTATCTAAATGGATACAAAATTGGCTTCTTGACAGAAGCCAGAGGGTGGTTGTAGAGAGTTGTTTTACAAACTGGAGACCTGTGACCAGCGGTGTGCCTCAGGGATCAGTGCTGAGTCTACTGTTATTTGTCATTTATATTAATGATTTGGATGAGAATATAGGAGGCATGTTTAGTAAGTTTGCAGATGACACTAAGATTTGGTGGCATAGTGGACAGTGAAGAAAGTTATCTCCAATTGCAACGGGATCTTGATTAATTGGGCCAGTGGGCTGACGAATGGCAGATGGAGTTTAATTTAGACAAATGCAAGGTGATGCATTTTGGTAGATTGAAGCAGGGCAGGACTTACTCAGTTAATGGTAGGGCATTGGGGAGAGTTACAGAACAAAGAGATCTTGGGGTACATGTTCATCGCTCCTTGAAAGTGGAGTCACAGGTGGCCAGAGTGGTGAAGAAGGCATTCGGCATGCTTGGTTTCATCGGTCAGAACATTGAATACAGGAGTTGGGACGTCTTGTTGAAGTTGTACAAGACATTGGTAAGGCCACACTTGGAATACTGTGTGCAATTCTGGTCACCCTATTATAGAAAGGATATTATTAAACTAGAAAGACTGCAGAAACGACTTACTAGGATGCTACCGGGACTTGATGGATTGTGTTATAAGGAGAGGCTGAGTAGACTGGGACTTTTTTCTCTGGAGCGTAGGAGGCTGAGGGGTGACCTTATAGAGGTCTATAAAATAATGAGGGGCATAGACAAAGTAGATAGTCAATATCTTTTCCCAAAGGTAGGGGAGTCTAAAACTAGAGGGCATAGATTTAAGATGAGAGGCGAGAGATACGAAAGTGTCCAGAGGGGCAATTTTTTCACACAGAGGGTGGTGAGTCTCTGGAACAAGCTGCCAGAGGTAGTAGTAGAGGCGGGTACAATTTTATCTTTTAAAAAGCATTTAGATAGTTATATGGGTATGATGGGTATAGAGGGATATGGGCCAAATGCGGGCAATTGGGATTGGCTTAGGGGTTTTAAAAAAAAAGGGCAGCATGGACAAGTTGGGCCGAAGGGCCTGTTTCCATGCTGTAAACCTCTATGACTCTATGACATCTGTAATATACTCAATCCTGCCATTCAAACAGGATCAGAATCCAATCAGCTCGAGTGTCAGGGCTGGTGTCAGCCAGGATACAGAGCACTCTCAGTAAGAAAGTTACTCCTGTCAGGGCTAATTCTGGGAACCGGTTCCCACATTGTGCTTATACTGTACTTCTTGCCCAGTTTTGGGAGAGATTCAAGTGACTTGTGAAGGATGTGAAGTCAAAGAGAAGTGTCGATTCAGCAAGATTTGGCAGGATGAGTTCAACCGGTTTTAGCACATTTCTGCTGTTGCAGCACTGAGTGAAGGGGGAGTGGGACAAGAAATTTAATCATCTGTATAAGCACTCTGGCCCCAACAGCAACCCCTCAGCAACAGGGGGCAGTAACCCCTCAGCAACAGGGGGCAATAACCCCTCAGTAACAGGGGGCAATAACCCCTCAGCAACAGGGGACAGTAACTTCTCAGCAACAGGGGGCAGTAACCCCTCAGCAACAGGGGGCAATAACCCCTCAGCAACAGGGGGCAGTAACCCCTCAGTAACAGGGGGCAATAACCCCTCAGTAACAGGGGGCAATAACCCCTCAGTAACAGGGGGCAATAACCCCTCAGTAACAGGGGCAGTAACCCCTCAGCAACAGGGGGCAGTAACCCCTCAGTAACAGGGGGCAATAACCCCTCAGCAACAGGGGGCAATAACCCCTCAGCAACAGGGGGCAATAACCCCTCAGCAACAGGGGGCAGTAACACCTCAGCAACAGGGGGCAGTAACTTCTCAGCAACAGGGGCAGTAACCCCTCAGCAACAGGGGGCAATAACCCCTCAGCAACAGGGGGCAATAACCCCTCAGCAACAGGGGGCAATAACCCCTCAGCAACAGGGGGCAGTAACTTCTCAGCAACAGGGGCAGTAACCCCTCAGCAACAGGGGGCAATAACCCCTCAGCAACAGGGGGCAATAACCCCTCAGCAACAGGGGGCAGTAACCCCTCAGCAACAGGGGGCAATAACCCCTCAGCAACAGGGGGCAGTAACCCCTCAGCAACAGGGGGCAATAACCCCTCAGCAACAGGGGGCAGTAACACCTCAGCAACAGGGGGCAGTAACCCCTCAGCAACAGGGGGCAGTAACCCCTCAGCAACAGGGGGCAGTAACCCCTCAGCAACAGGGGGCAGTAACCCCTCAGCAACAGGGGGCAGTAACCCCTCAGCAACAGGGGGCAATAACCCCTCAGCAACAGGGGGCAGTAACCCCTCAGCAACAGGGGGCAGTAACCCCTCAGCAACAGGGGGCAGTAACACCTCAGCAACAGGGGGCAGTAACCCCTCAGCAACAGGGGCAGTAACACCTCAGCAACAGGGGGCAGTAACCCCTCAGCAACAGGGAGCACTAACCCCTCAGCAACAGGGGGCAGTAACTTCTCAGCAACAGGGGGCAATAACCCCTCAGCAACAGGGGGCAGTAACCCCTCAGCAACAGGGGGCAATAACCCCTCAGCAACAGGGGGCAGTAACACCTCAGCAACAGGGAGCACTAACCCCTCAGCAACAGGGGGCAGTAACCCCTCAGCAACAGGGGGCAGTAACCCCTCAGCAACAGGGGGCAGTAACCCCTCAGCAACAGGGGGCAGTAACCCCTCAGCAACAGGGGGCAGTAACCCCTCAGCAACAGGGAGCACTAACCCCTCAGCAACAGGGGGCAATAACCCCTCAGCAACAGGGGGCAGTAACCCCTCAGCAACAGGGAGCACTAACCCCTCAGCAACAGGGGGCAATAACCCCTCAGCAACAGGGAGCACTAACCCCTCAGCAACAGGGGGCAATAACCCCTCAGCAACAGGGGCAGTAACCCCTCAGCAACAGGGGGCAGTAACTTCTCAGCAACAGGGGCAGTAACTCCTTAGCAACAGGGGGCAGTAACCCCTCAGCAACAGGGGGCAGTAACACCTCAGCAACAGGGGGCAGTAACTTCTCAGCAACAGGGGGCAATAACCCCTCAGCAACAGGGGGCAGTAACCCCTCAGCAACAGGGGGCAATAACCCCTCAGCAACAGGGGGCAGTAACCCCTCAGCAACAGGGGGCAATAACCCCTCAGCAACAGGGGGCAATAACCCCTCAGCAACAGGGGGCAGTAACCCCTCAGCAACAGGGGGCAATAACCCCTCAGCAACAGGGGGCAATAACCCCTCAGCAACAGGGGGCAGTAACCCCTCAGCAACAGGGGGCAGTAACCTCTCAGCAACAGGGGGCAATAACCCTTCAGTAACAGGGGGCAATAACTCCTCAGTAACAGGGGGCAGTAACCCCTCAGCAACAGGGGGCAGTAACTTCTCAGCAACAGGGGCAGTAACCTCTCAGCAACAGGGGGCAGTAACTTCTCAGCAACAGGGGCAGTAACCTCTCAGCAACAGGGGGCAATAACCCCTCAGTAACAGGGGGCAATAACTCCTCAGTAACAGGGAGCAGTAACCCCTCAGCAACAGGGGGCAGTAACACCTCAGCCACAGGGGGCAAAAACCCCTTGGCAACAGGGAGCAGTAACCCCTCAGCAACAGGGGGCACTAACCCCTCAGCAACAGGGGGCAGTAACCCCTCAGCAACAGGGAGCAGTAACTTCTCAGCAACAGGGGCAGTAACCCCTCAGCAACAGGGGGCAGTAACCCCTCAGCAACAGGGAGCAGTAACTTCTCAGCAACAGGGGCAGTAACCCCTCAGCAACAGGGGGCAGTAACCCCTCAGCAACAGGGGGCACTAACCCCTCAGTAACAGGGGGCAGTAACCCCTTGGCAACAGGGATTAGTAACCCCTCAGCAACAGGGGGCACTAACCCCTCAGCAACAGGGAGCAGTAACCCCTCAGCAACAGGGGGCAGTAACTCCTCAGCAACAGGGGGCACTAACCCCTCAGCAACAGGGAGCAGTAACCCCTCAGCAACAAGGGGCAGTAACCCCTCAGCAACAGAGGGCAGTAACCCCTCAGCAACAGGGGGCAATAACCCCTCAGCAACAGGGGGCAGTAACCCCTCAGCAACAAGGGGCAGTAACCCCTCAGCAACAGGGGGCAGTAACTCCTCAGCAACAAGGAGCACTAACCCCTCAGCAACAGGGGGCAGTAACCCCTCAGCAACAGAGGGCAGTAACCCCTCGGCAACAGAGGGCAATAACCCCTCAGCAACAGGGGGCAGTAACCCCTCAGCAACAGGGGGCAGTAACCCCTCAGCAACAGGGGGCAGTAACCCCTCAGCAACAGGGGGCAATAACCCCTCAGCAACAGAGGGCAGTAACCCCTCAGCAACAGGGGGCAGTAACCCCTCAGCAACAGGGGGCAGTAACCCCTCAGCAACGGCCGGGGGGGTAGAGGGACATACTGAACATGGGAAATTAGAATGTGCCCATATGCAATCTCGCCACCGTTATTTGTAGGGGATATCAGGGGGTCTGAATGCCCTGCTGTGGAGAGGTGAGGTGGCCACTCGCACATTGATATAAGGCATTTATGCAGTGGTGAGCCCTGGTTTGAATAAACATTTTCTGCCTGCTTTTCGCTGGAGAAAACCTGGCAGCGAAATGGCGGTGAGGCCGAACCACACTTTCCTTTGGAGTTTTTAAGGCTTAATGCTCACAGTTCCATCTCCTGTTCCCTCGGAGACAGAGTTTGGTGAGGGTTTGGCCTGAATAGGGCAGCACGGTGGCACAATGGTAGCACTGCTGCCTCACAGCACCAGGGATCCGGGTTCAAACGTTGCCTTGGGTCACTGTCTGTGTGGAGACTGCACGTTCTCCCCATTTTCGCGTAGGTTTCCTCCGCGACAGACTGCAGAATGCAGAGGAATCTGGGTGTCCTTGTACATGAATCACAAAAGGTCAGCATGCAGGTACAACAAGTAATTAGGAAGCCAAATGGAACGTTGGTCTTTATTGCAAGGGGATGGAGCACAATAGTAGGGAAGTCTTGTGACAACTGTACATGACATTGGTGAGACCACACTTGAAGTATTGTGTACACTTTTGGCCTCTTTATTTAAGGAGGGACTTATTTGTATTTGAAGCTGTTCAGAGATGGTTCTTTAGGCTGATTCCTGGGATGAAGGGGTTTGCCTTATCAGGAAAGGTTGAGCTGGTTGGGCCTGTACTCATTGGAGTTTAGAAGAATGAGAGGTGATCTTATTGAAACATATCAGATTCTGAGGAGGCTTGACAGGGTAGATGCTGAGAGGATGTTTCCCCCTTGGGAGAAGGGGGGGGGGAACCTTGAACTAGGGCGCACAGTTTAAAAATAAGGGGTCTTCCATTTAAGGTGAAGATGGGAAGGAATTTCTTCTCTCAGAGGGCCTAGCCTTTGTTATTCTCTCCAGAGCAGTGAACACTGGGACATTGGACTATATTCAAGGCTGATTCAGGCAGACGTTTGATTGACAAGGGAGTTATGAGTTATGGGGCACAGGCAAGAAAATGGAGTTGAGGCCATAATCAGACCAGCCATGATCTTATTGAATGATGGAGCAGATTTGATGGGCTGAATGGCCTACTCTTGTTCCTATTTCTTATGGTCATATCATCTTCTTATGGTTCAAGAAGATGGCTCACCGCCACCTTCTCAAGGGCAATTAGAGATGAACAATAAATTCTGGCCTAGCCACAGAAGCTCGAATCCCAAGAATAAATGGAAAACAAATTAACTGTTAGTCAAATATATTTCCCCCCATCTCTCGTGTTCTTTTTCAATGCCCTAATGCTTTTTCCCCTGACTTTTTGATCCCTGTAGTATGAGGAGATTAATCTTTTATTCCCAGAGAGGTACTTCCCTAGGGTTCAAACTCAAATCGTACAGATGAGCTTCTTTAGTCAGTTACTAGGGAACAGTAGCTGCAGTGCTTTCTTGTTGGTGTCCGAATAGGTTTTTATATTCAGTGTATCTCCTCCAAGGTAGATTCAGAAGCTTCACATCTTTATGGTAGGGGAAGGAGACATGAGAGTCATTGGCCAGTACTGCCACTGGACACCAACCCCAGAGTCTATACTCCAGTTATCGCTCACCCAGACTTTTCTTTTTATTCATTCATGGGATGTGGGTGTTGCCTGCTGGGCCAGTGTTTATTGCCCATCCCTAATTACCCTTGAACTGAGTGGCTGGCTGGACCATTTCAGAGGGCAGTTGAGAGTCAACCACATTGCTGTGGATCTGGAGTCACGTGTAGGTCAGGCTGGGTAAGGATGGAAGATTTCCTTCGCTAATGGACACAGATGGATTTTTACAACAATCAACAATGGTTTCATGGTTATCATTAGACTTCTAATTCCAGAATTTCCCACATTCAGATTTCACCATCTGCTGAGATGGGACTTGAACCTGGGTCAGCAGAGTATTACCTTCGGTCCCTGCATTACTACTGCAGTCGCAATATCATTACCTTCCTGACTGTCTGCATTGGACACATGATTCTGACTCAGGGACCGGTTTCCCTGAGCTGAGATCATACTTATTTAAAGCATTACAGTTTCTGGCTGGGCTATGCATTTTTTCAGAGTGGCCATGTTAGGTGGCAGGAATATTGGTAGGCATTGTCACCATTATCCCAACAGAACACATCTCCAAACTCTGTGGCCGAGGGCTCAGCTCCTCCCTCTGTGACTGGATCCTAGACTTCTGAACCCACAGACCGCAATCAGTAAAGACACCTCTTCCATGATCATAGAACATAGAAAGCCACAGCACAAACAGGCCCTTCGGCCCACAAGTTGCGCCGATCACATCCCCACCTCTAGGCCTATCTATAGCCCTCAATCCCATTAAATCCCATGTACTCATCCAGAAGTCTCTTAAAAGACCCCAACGAGTTTGCCTCCACCACCACCGACGTCAGCCGATTCCACTCACCCACCACCCTCTGAGTGAAAAACTTACCCCTGACATCTCCTCTGTACCTACCCCCCAGCACCTTAAACCTGTGTCCTCTCGTAGCAACCATTTCAGCCCTTGGAAATAGCCTCTGAGAGTCTACCCTATCCAGACCTCTCAACATCTTGTAAACCTCTATCAGGTCACCTCTCATCCTTCGTCTCTCCAGGGAGAAGAGACCAAGCTCCCTCAACCTATCCTCATAAGGCATGCCCCCCAATCCAGGCAACATCCTTGTAAATCTCCTCTGCACCCTTTCAATGGCTTCAACATCTTTCCTGTAATGAGGTGACCAGAACTGCGCGCAGTACTCCAAGTACTCAACACTGGTGCCCACAAGGCTGTGTTCTCAGTCGTCGACTATACTCCTTATACACCTATGACTGTGTGACTATACACCTTATACACCTATACACCTTATACACCTCAGTCGCCGACTATACTCTTTATACACCTATGACTGTGTTCCCCTCCAACTCTATTTTCAAGTTTGCTGATGACACCACCATAGTGGGTCGGATCTCAAACAATGAGGAGGCAGAGTACAGGAATGAGATAGAGAATCTGGTGCACTGGTGCGGCAACAATAATCTCTCCCTCAATGTCAACAAAATGAAGGGGATAGTCAGCAACTTCAGGAAGTGTAGTGGAGGAGATGCCCCTGTTCACATCAATAGCGATGAAGTGGAAATGGGCAAGAGCCTCAAGTTTCCAGGTGTCCAGGTCACCAACAACCTGTCCTGGTTGCTCCATTCCGATGCACTAGTTAAGAAAGCCCAACAATGCCACTACATTTTCAGGACAGTAAGGAAATTCGGCATGACCACTACGACTCTCACCAATCTTTACAGATGTACCATAGAAAGCATCATTTCCAAATGTATCACACTTGGTTTGGCTCCTACTCTGACCAAGACTGCAAGAAACTACAAAATGTTGTGAACATAGTCCAGTCCATCACGCAAACCAGCCTCCTATTCTACGGTGGCTGAAGAGTCCAATCCTGGAGCCGCAGACTCTGCCACAGGTTTGGTGGGTGGTGTTTGATGAGGTGGATGGGTGGGACACTCTGGATTCTGCTCTCTCTTTCTGCTGTTTACACTTGGCTTCCGCATGCTCCACCCGGTGACACTTAAGGCGATTGGCGCCTTTGCAGATGCTTCTTCTCCAGTTTGTGCATTCTAAGGCAAACGATTCCGATGTGTCTGTGGGATGTGGCAGTGCCAAGTGATGCCTGAGTCACTGCTGCATCTGTGAAATCAGCCCACAAATCAGGTCTGTTGGGAACTGTGTAAGGAGGTGTGTTTGGTAGGTCCACACATCAGGACACGTTTAAAGAGCTGTCAAAAGGTGATTTTAAAAGGCATTGGCGGAATGTTACCCTCTTACCCGCCACAGGAATCAGAGCGGGTGAGGGATGGAACATGGAAAAGTCTGTTGACCTCGGGCGGGATTTTACGGTTTCGGGACAAGCGAGGCTGTAAAATCCCGCCCATTGTGTTTGGTTCCAATACAATTAGAAAATCTGCCTTTAGACTTTAACTCCCCATGGCTCCTGACTGTCTTTGTACACTTTGTGTTTCCACAGATGTGGGGCAACATTGTCAAGGGGGCAAGTAACCCAGAACCAAAAAGAAACCAGAGATAAACCAACATGCTTCCAACAGGGTTTCCAATGCCTCCTGACCCCGACACCTGAAAGTGTAGAAACTTACCCCAATTGCACACCTTTTAATATTTTTTCATGCAACATCTATATCATTGGCTAGGCTAGCATTTATTACCCATCCCTAATTGCCCCTTGATAACTGCTGCAGTCCATGTGGTGTGGGTACACCCACAATTCTGTTGGGGAGAGATTTCCAGGGTTTTGACCCAGCGACAGTGAAGGAACGGCTGATATATTTCCAAGTCAGGATGGTGAGTGGCTTGGAGCAGCACTTCCAGGTGGTGGTGTTCCCAGGTATCTGCTGCCCTTGTCCTTCTCAATGGTAGTTATGAGTTTGTGAGGTGCTGTCAAAGGAGACTTGGTGAGTTGCAGCAATGTATCTCGTAGATGCCATATCTTGTAGATATACACAGTGTCGGTGGTGGAGGGGGTGAATTTTTAAGGTGGTGGATAGGGTACCAATCAAGCGGGGCTGCTTTGTCCAAAAAATGGTATTGAGCTTCTTGAGTGTTGTTGGAGCTGCACTCATTGATGCGCGATTAATTCACTCGGGAGGCTAGGACGTACCCGGGAATAAAGGCTTTTATTCACAACAAGAATAGAGCATACTGCTTAACAATACTGTCCCAGACTAAGGGCCACTAGGAAGTAGCAGTGACCTTTATACTCCTGTAAGAAGGCGGAGCCAACCGGAGTGTACCACAGAACAATGCTAACAGGTGGAACACCCCAACCCTAACCCCAACAGTAACAATAGTAACATATGTACAAGTACCCATAGTGGTAACCATCTATGGTTCAGTACCCATAGTGGTAACCATCTATGGTTCACCACACTCATCAAGGCAAGTGGAGAGTATTCCATCACACTCCTGACTTGTACCTTGTAGATGGTGGACAGGCTTTGAGGGATTAGGGTATGAGTCACTCTCCACAGAATTCCCATATTCTGACCTGCTCTTTTAGCTATAGTTTTTATATGGCTACGTTTCTGGTCAATAGCAACCTCAGGACGATGATGATAATGGGGGGTTCAGCGATGGTAATGCTATTAAATGTCAAGGGGCGATGGTTAGATTGTCTCTTGTTGGAGATGTCGTTGTCTGCCACTTGTTGGGCATGAAAGTTATTTGTCACTTATCAGCTTTTCCAGGTCTTTCTGCATACTGGCATTGATTGCTTCAGTATCTGATGCGTTGCAACTGAACATTGTGTGATCTTCAGCAAACATTCCCACTTCAGATTCCGTGATGGAAGGAAGGTCATTGATGAAACAGCAGAAGGTGGTTGGACCTAGAGCACTATCCTGAGGAAATGTCCTGGGGGAGGGAGTGTGTCCCCAGGTTAGTAATCCAGAGGCCCAGAGTAAAGCACTGCAGGGGACATGGATGGGAATCCCACAGTGGCAGCTGGTGGAATATAAATTCAATTGATGAAGGTGAAATCAAGAAGCTAGTCTTGATAATGGTAATCATGAAACCATTGCCAATTGTCACAAAAAAACCACCTGGTTCACTAACGTCCTTTAGGGAAGGAAATCTGCCGTCCTTACCTGGTCTGGCCTACATGTGACTCCAGAGCCACAGCAATGTGCTTGACTCTTAACTGCCCTCTGAAATGGCTGAGTGAGACACTCAGCCGTATCATACAGCCACAAAATCTATAAAAGAAATTGGAAAAGGAATTAAAACTGATAGACCACCCGGCATTGGATCAGCACCGGAAAGGACAACTGCAAACAGCCCTGTTGACCATCAAAAGGCCTCCCTGCTAACATCTGGGGACTTGTGCCAAAGCAAACCAATCAGGTAACAGTCTGATATAATTATACTCACAGAATCATACCTTACAGATAATGTCCCAGACACCACCATTACCATCCCTGGGTATGTCCTGTCCCACCGGCAAGACAGACCCAGCAGAGGTGGCAGGCAGCACAGTGGTACAGTCAGGAGGGAATAGCCCTGGAAGTCCTTAACATTGGCTCTGGACCCCATAAAATCTCATGGCACCAGATCAAACATGGGCCAACTGATGAGCTGCCCCATCATTGAGGATAGGGATGTTTGTGGAGCCTCCTCCTCCAGTGAGTTGTTGAATTGTCCACTTCTATTCACAACTGGATGTGGCAGGACTGCTGAGAATTAGCAAGCTGGGGGGCACAGGATCAGAAGATGTCAGCCACCGCACCCACAACTGTTCATGTTTGATCCCGGTGGGTGTCAGTGTGGGTGGGGTCTGTCCTCTCAGTCCAAGTTTTCAGGCTGACCCCTCTGTTTTCAATGCCTGTCCCTGTGATAGTGGAAACAACGTGGCTGCCAGCTCATCCATTGACCAGAGATGGTGTGGGAACAGGCGTTCCTGTCCAATCCTGCACAGTGATTGGGATCTTCTGTCTTACTGCAAAGAGCGGTGCTACAGGCAAGGTGGCCTTGACCCAGGGAAATAGCCACAGGACTCAGCATTATAGGGAGAGGAGAGGGACTGGAAACAAATCCAGGGGGAATGAATGACAATGTCGAGAGAATGGAAAGTAGAAATGGATGGCAGTGAGGAGGAAATTAAGGAACAAAGAAAGTGGAAACAAGTTCTGAAATGGGGTTTGCAGTAACTGATGTGTTTGGCTGCATGGTTTTAGAGTCTTGTATTCATACCATATATTAGTCTGATTTGACGCTGTGCTGATGGGGGACTGACACATCAGATAGTAATGAATAGTGAGACAGCTCAGGCTCCCTACCCTGATAGACCCAATCCCCAATTACATGGTGTATATAAGAACCTTGAATGAGCAATGGTCAATTAAGCTGTGTGACATTTCATTTATAATGGACTCAAGTCAGCCCGGGTGCATGTTTCTGCATTAGAGGGTTGATGGGTTCAAGCACCACTTCAGACACAAAATCGAAGCTGACACTCCAGTGCAACTCTCAACCAATATCATCAAAAATACATCCCATAGAATTTACAGCAAAGTCGCAGGTCATTTGTACAACTGGTTATTTCAATTTTATGTTCCAGATGAGCTTCCTTCTTATCCTTCACCTCAGCCTATCCTTCCATTCCTTTCTCTGTCTAGCCTCTCCTCAAATGTATTCATTTGCCTCAACTGCAAATTAGCATCAACTTGCCTAACCTCACTACCCTCCAGATTGTCAATCTTCTGCCCAAATTCCTTACTGGGTTTATTACTGACCATCTTAGATTTGTATCTTTTAGAAACATAGAAAGTAGGAGCAGGAGTAGGCCATTCAAGTCATTTGAGCCTGCTCCACCATTCAATATGATCATGGCTGATTCTCTATCTCAATGCCACAATCCCAGTTTCTCCCCATACACCTTGATGCCATTAAAATTTAAAAATATTATCTATCTCTTTCTTAGTTACATTCAGTGACTTGACCTCCACAACCTTCTGTGGTAGAGAATTCCAGAGTTCACTCCTCTTTGAGTGAAGAAATATTTCCTCATCTCAGTCCTAAATGGTCTACCCCGTATCCTGAGGGTGTGACCCCTGGTTCAAGATTCCCCAACCAGGAAAAACATCCTCCCAGCTTATAGTCTGTCCAGCCCTGTTAGAATTTTATACGTTTCAATGAGATTTCCTCTCACCCTTCTCAACTCCAGTGAATATATGTCCAGTCAAACAAATCTCTCCTCATAGGACAGTTTCGGCTACACCAGTATCAGCCTAGTGAACTTTCACTGCACTCCCTCGATGGCAAGTATGCCCTTTCTGAGGTAGGGAGCCCAAAACTGCATGCAGTACTCCAGCTGTGGTCTCATCAAGACCCTGTTTAACAGCAATAAGACACCCCTACTTCTGAACTCAAATCCTCTTGCAACGAAGGCCATGTTTCTAATTACTTGTTGCACCTGTCTCTCCACTTTTATTGATGGTTGTACAAGGACACCCAGATCCCTTTGTACAGCCACACTTCCTAATATATCAGCATTTAAATAACACTCTTCCTTTCTGTTTTTCACACTAAAGCATATATCTTCACATTTAGCTATGTTGTACTGCATCTGCCATGTGTTCGCCCACTCACTCAACTTGTCTAAGTCATCTTGAAGTCTCCATGCATCCTCCTCACTACTCACAATTTCACCCAGTTTTGTGTTATCAGCAAACTTGGAAATGTTACATTTGGTTCCCACATCCAGGTCATTTATATGTATTGTGAACAGCTCAGGCCCAAGCACTGATCCCTGCGGTGCCCCACTAGGGGAGGAAATGGTTTAGTGGTATTATCACGAGACTATTAATCCAGAAACTCAGCTAATATTCTGGGGACCTGTGTTCGAATCCCACCACAGCAGATGGTGGAATTTGAATTCAATAAAAAATATCTGGAATTACGAATCTACTGATGACCGTGAAACCATCGTCGATTGGCAGAAAAACCCATTTGGTCATGAGTATCCTTTAGGGAAGGAAATCTGCCGTCCTTATTCAGTCTGGCCTACATGTGACTCTAGAGCCACATCAAAGTGGTTGATTCTAAGTTGCCCTCGGGCAACTCGGGATGGGCAATAAATGCTGGCTATCCAGCGACACCCATGTCCAACGAATGAATAAAAAAAAATAGTCACTGCCTGCCACTTGGGAAAAATCATAGAAAGAAGGAAAGAAACCCTACAGTGCAGAAGGAGGCCATTCGGCCCATCGAGTCTGCACCGACCACAATCCCACCCAAGCCCTACCCCCACATATTTACCCGCTAATCCCTCTAACCTACACATCCCAGGACTCTAAGGGGCAATTTTTAACCTGGCCAATCAACCTAACCCGCACATCTTTGGACTCTGGGAGGAAACCGGAGCACCCGGAGGAAACCCACGCAGACACGAGGAGAATGTGCAAACTCCACACAGACAGTGACCCGAGCCGGGAATCGAACCCGGGACCCTGGAGCTGTAAAGCAGCAGTGCTAACCACTGTGCTACCGTGCCGCCCCTTAGACCCATTTATTCCCATTCTCTGCTTCCTGTCTATCAACCAATTCTCGATCCATGTCAATACATTACCCCCTATCCCATATGCTTTAATTTTTCCCGCTAACCTCTCATGAGGGACCTAATCAAAAGACTTCTGTAAGTCCAAATACACCACATCCACTGGTTCTCCTTCGCTATTCTACTAGTTACATCCTCAAAAATCTCCAGTCGATTTATTAAGCATGATTTGCCTTTCATAAACCCACGCTGGCTTTGTCCAATCCCATTAATGCTTTCCAAATTTTCCATAATCACAACTTTTATAATAGACTCTCGCATCTTCTCCACTACTGATATCAAACTTACTGGTCTGTGATTCTCCCTTTAGTCTCTCTCTCTCCCTTTCTTAATAATGAGGTTACATTTACCACCTTTCAATCTGTAGGAACTGCTCCAGAGTCCATAGAATTTTGGAAGATGACCACCAATGCATTCAATATTTCCAGGGCCACTCCCTTTAATATTCGGAATGTAGATTACCAGGCTCCAGGGATTTGTCAGCCTTTAACCCCAGTCATCTTCCAGCACCATTTTCTTACTAATATCCTTAAATTCCACCCTTTTGTTAGACCCTTGGTTCCCTAACATTTCTGGGAGGTTATTTGTGCCCTCTTTTGTGAAGACAGAACCAAAGTATGTGTTCAATTCTTCTTTAATCTGGTGTTGTGAGACTTCTTACTGTGTTTACCCCAGTCCAACGCTGGCATCTCCACATCATTCAATTCTTCTGCCATTTCTTTGTTCCCCATTATAATTTCCCCGGTTTCTGACTGTAAGGGACCTACATTTGCTTTACTAATCTTTTTCACTTCACCTATTGATAAAACTTTTACAGTCAGTTTCTTTGTTCCCTGCAATGTTGCCTCATACTCTATTTTCCCCCTCTTGATTGATATTTTTGTCTTCTTTTGCGAATTCTAAATCCCAATCCCAATCCTCAGGCTTGCTGCTTTTTTTGGTAATTTTATAGATCTCCTCTTTTAATTTAATATTATCCCTAATTTCTTTTGTAAGCCATGGTTTTTATTTTTGCACCAGACAGCTATTACAAGGGGGCATAACTATAGGGTTCATGGTGGGAGATATAGGAAGGATATCAGAGGTAGGTTCTTTACGCAGAGAGTGGTTGGGGTGTGGAATGGACTGCCTGCAGTGATAGTGGAGTCAGACACTTTAGGAACATTTAAGCGGTTATTGGATAGGCACATGGAGCACACCAGGATGGTAGGGAGTGGGATAGCTTGATCTTGGTTTCAGATAAAGCTCGGCACAACATTGTGGGCCGAAGGGCCTGTTCTGTGCTGTACTGTTCTATGTTCTATTAATGTTCTGAAGTGGCACAGTGGTTAGCACTGTTGTCTCACAGTGCCAGGGACCCGGGTTCAATTGCCGGCTTGCATCCCTGTCTGTGTGGAGTCTGCACGTTCTCCTCAAGTTTCTTCCGGGTGCTCCAGTTTCCTCCCACAGTCTGAAAGATGTGCTGGTTAGGTGCATTGGCCATGCTAAATCCTCCCTCAGTGTACCCAAACAGGTGCCGGAATGTGGCGACTAGGGATTTTCACAGTAACTTCACAGCTGTGTTAATGTAAACCTATTTGTGACACTAATAAATAAACTTTATCGCCACTCATATAGATGCCACATTGTGATTTTCCGAGCCAATATCCTCCTTCACTATTGCACTGATTCCCTCCTTCACCAATGGTTCTCCCCACCTCCTTTCCCTTTTCCTTCCGAAATACAGAATATACCTGGACTTTCAGTTCCCATCCCTGGTAACGCTGCAACCATGTCTCTGCTTAGTGTTGGACTCCCCCATAAATAGGACTTAATTGTGCATGAATTAACTGCTGCATTTGCCCATTTTTCTTTAAAGAAAAGGACTACAGATGCAATTCATTGGCTCGAGTGCTTTGTAAAGACAATTCAGTGGAGATCATTGACCCTTTAAGACTGGATATCAAGGCAAATTGTTATGTTTATTAAGCAAATCCTCCGAGTTTCAAAATCTATTCATTGCGAATGCCTCTCTGTAACAGATGATGGTAATCCTTGGTGACCGTTGTGCCTGGGATTAAACTGGCCTTGTCCACGGATGGAATGAACATTGGGGTCCCGTGAGTGGATCTATCTGCCTCAGGTTGAAAGCGATGTCTGTGAGTCTACACTCTGGAGTTTTACACACAGGTATACTGGGCCATCTGACCCTGATTTAGGAACAGCTGTTACCTCAGACTTCATACACTGGACTGCCGCAGCTTCCCATCATCTCCTCCTGTTATTACAACTGAGTGGCAGAAGTAACTTTGCCCATGAGAAGGGCTGCCAGTCAGAAACATTTCCAAGCACAGTACCTCTGTGCACTGAGGTATTTATTGCAGTGATCAAGTAAAACATCACAGCTCCTTTGTATCAACAACGAGATTATTTATTTCAGCAAATATAGAATATTTGATTGTTTATTGCAAAAGGGCCTGATACAGGCTGTCCTACTGCCTTTGAATGTCTTCCTGTGTTTGGGTGAAATGAGATTGGACACAGTCAACCCTGGTCTTGATAGAACCCTTATGCACACACACTCACACATACACTCACACACACTCGCTCGCACACACACACTCGCACACACACATCATTCATTCACACACACTCGCTCGCACACACACACACTCACAAACACACACACACACACACACATACACACACTCGCACAAACACACATAAATCATTCATTCACACACACTCGCACACTCTCACACATACACACACACTCGCACACACACACACACACTTGCACTCACACACACACAAGTCATTCATTCACACACACACTCGCGCACACACACTCGCGCACACACACACACTCGCACACACATATCATTCATTCACACACACTCACTCGCACACACAAACACACACACTTGAACACACAAACACACACACACACTCTTGCACACACACTCTCGGCACACACACACATAAATCATTCATTCACACACACTCGCACACTCTCACACACACACTTGCACTCACACACACACACAAATCATTCATTCACACACACACTCGCGCACACACACTCGCGCACACACACACACTCGCACACACATATCATTCATTCACACACACACTCACTTGCACACACAAACACACACACTTGAACACACAAACACACACACACGCTCTTGCACACACACTCTCGGCACACACACGCACACACTCGCACACACACATCATTCATTCACACACACACACTCGCTCGCACACACATACACTCACAAACACACACACTCACACATACACACACTCACTTGCACTCACACACACAAATCATTCATACGCACACACACACACACACTCGTGCACACACACATTCGCGCACACACACTCGCACGCGCACACACACACTCGCACACGCACACACACACTCGCACGCGCACACACACACACTCGCACACACATATCATTCATTCGCACACACACTCACTTGCACACACAAACACACACACTTGAACACACAAACACACACTCTTGCACACACACTCTCGGCACACACACACACTCGCACACACACACACACACACACTCTCATTCGCACACCCACACACACTCACTCAGACACACTCACACACACACACATACCCCCCCACACACACACCCACACACGCACATACCCACACACAAACACTCAGTCTCACACTCGCTCTCTCGCTCACACCTTCACGCACACCTTCACACACACATTCACGCATATCATCACTCACACATTCACACACACCCTCGCTCACACATTCACACACAGTCACACTGCTTTGACTAACAAGTACAACATGCATTTTATGACATAGCTTGAATGCTGTGTTTAAATTGATGATTTTAGTTGGAAGGCTGCACAGACAGCATCTTCTGTCTGGAAATTCAAGTGATGGAATCCTTAGGGTCCATAATAGAAAAGGAAATACACTGCTGGCATGGAGATAGAGACAGGATGGGAAGAGGGTTATGAAGGGTTCACTGGGGTAAAATTACAGGCAAAAATAGCAAAGTGGTTAAAATATTAACTCATTATTTTGGTTCAGTGTTTAACAGGAAGATGAATCAAGAGGTCATGACATCAGAAAAATGTTTAGGAATGATAAAACTGCATCTAAAATAGGAAGAGAAGAAAGAATAAATAAACTAATCAAACTCAAAGAAGATTTGTGGTCCAGACAAATCACGTTTGTGCATTTTAAAAGAATGTAGGGAAAAGAAAGCATGGATGCAAAGTTTTAAGTTCATTTATTAGTGTCACAAGTAGGCTTACATTAACACTGCAATGAAGTTACTGTGAAAATCACCTGGTCGCCCCACACTCTGGTGCCTGTTCAGGTACACTGAGGGAGAATTTAGCACAGCCAAGGCACCTAACCAGCATGTCTTTTGTACTGTGGGATGAAACTGGAGCATCCAGGGGAAACCCATGCAGACACGGGGAGAACATACAGACTATGATCCAAGCCAGGAATTCAACCCATGTCCCTGGCGCTGTGAGGCAACAGTGCTAACCGCTGTGCCACCATACTATTACACATAGGGAAGGAAATCTGCCATCCTTATCTGGTCTGGTCTGCATGTGAATCCAGAGCCACAGCAATGTGGTTGGCTCTTAACTAGCAAGGGCTAGTTCAAGGGCAATTAGGCATGGGCAACAAATGCTGACCTTGCCAGTGATGCCCACACCCCATGGAAAAGAAACAAGCAGACAGATTACTATCTGAATGGCTATAAATTTAGAGAAAATAACATACAATGAGATCTGGGTGTCCTCATACACCAGTCGTAAGCATGCAGGTGCAGCAAGCAGTAAGGAAGGCAGATGGTATGTTGACATTCATAGTGAGAAGATTCAAGTACAGGAGCAGGGATGTCTTGGTGCAATTATACATGGCCTTGATGAGGCCAAACATGACATATATTGTGCAGTTTTGGTCTCCTTATCTGAGGAAGAATGTTCTTGCTCTAGAAGGAGTGCAGAGAAGGGTTACCAGACTGGTTCCTGGGATGGCGGGACTGAGGTATGAGGTGAGATTGAGTCGGTTAAGATTATATTCGCTTGAGTTAGGAAGAATGAGGGGGGGATCTCACAGAAACCTATAAAATTCTGACAGGACTAGACAGGATAGATGTAGGAAGGATGTTCCAAATAGTGGGGTGTCCAGAACTATGGGTCATAATCTAACGATATGGGGTAAACCATTTTGAACTGAGATGAGGAGAAATTTCTTCATCCAGGGAGTGATAAGCCTGAGAAATTCATTACCACAGAAAGTAGTTGAGGCCAAAACATTGAATGTTTTCAAGAGAGTTAAATATAGCTCTTGGAGCGAAGGGGATCAAAGGACATGGGGAGAAGGCGGGATCAGGCTATTTAGTTGGATGATCAGCCATGATCATAGTGAATGGCAGAGCAGACTCGAAGGGCCGAATGGCCTACTCCTACTTCTATTTTCTATGTTTCTAGATCTTTGTTGTACCTTGGAGTACTGTGTGCAGCTCTGGTCACCATATTATAACTAAAGGATAAAAAGACATTAGAGAGATGGTAAAAAGGGTTCACAAGGAAGATACCAAATGTGAGGTTTGACCTGTCAGGGAAGGGCTGGCCTGGGTCACTTTTTCTTGTTGGGTGATTTAAAGAGGTCTTTTAAAATTCTGTAAGGTTCTGTAAGAGTAGACACAGAAACAGAGTCCTGGATTTTCACTCCCGAGTTAGGTAAGCAGAGATGGTAAATTTCCAGGCTCAATGCACCTCCCTCAGGATAAATTCCCCCAATAATAGGACCTGCACTCCGGGATGTGGGAGCAAGCTGGAATTGGGCCCACCACACCAGGAAACAGTTTATAGGGCGACATGGGGGCTTCTGAGTCCCGAGCTTCCTCAGTGCTCTGCGTTTTGGTCCCAGTTGTGTGGTTGAATAATAGGCCCTTTAGCTCTCACCTCTTACAACCTCTCACCCTCCCACCCACTCCCCATGAATTGTTCATGCCAATTCAATCCAACCCCATGCCCCATGGCCCTCATAGCCTCATGCCATCTCTTGCCCCCCCCACCAAATGCCATGATCCGAATAGCCCCTATGTCAATGTTGTGCCAACTCACGTCAACTCATGCCCTCCACCCACAACCCTTTTCCGGTCCATCCAACATGCCAACTCATCCAACAACCACCATGAGCAGACCTCAGAAGCCATGCTGAGATAAAATAAAATAGAGTTCTAACTATCTATTGCAGAGTTGATAACATTTAAAAAAACATTTTCATTGATATAAGCCAGTCAATACATTTAAATCCCTTCAATCACTTAATCACTTATAAGAACAAAAAATGTACTCTTAGCCCCACATCAAAGACAACAAATCCCTTAACACTCTCATAGAACTGACAATCAAACAGTGAACCTAACCACCGCCGCCCCCTCCCCCCACCAAGACCTCCCCTGGCGCTGTAAAAATGATAGTTTGTGGAAACAATCAAGCAGTAGTAATACTATCATTATTGCCCTTAAAATTATGTCAGCATATAGCAATTGAAACTGAAAGCATTAATTATTTTTATCAACACAGAGGCAGAGGTAGGCTTTCTTCCAAATTTGAAGGGCAGGAGATTTAAATAACTTGACAGCTTGACAGTTCCACAGGCCTTATCACCTTTTACAAGCATTAAAAGCTCCTCTTAAAAATAGTAATTCACACACTGTGGGAAATAGAAACATAGAAGATAGGAGCAGGAGGAGGCCATTAGGCCCTTCGAGCCTGCTCCGCCATTCATTGCAATTATGGCTGATCATCCAACTCAATAGCCTAATCCTGCTTTCTCCCCATAACCTTTGATCCCATTCTCCTCAGGTGCAATATCCAGCCACCTCTTGAATCCATTCAATGTTTTGGCATTAACTACTTCCTGTGGTAATGAATTCCACAGGCTCACCCCTCTTGGGTGAAGGAATGTCTCCCCACCTCTGTCCTAAATGGTCTACCCTGAATCCTTGGACTCTGACCCTTGGTTCTGGACTCCCCCACCATCAGGAATATCCTCCCTGCATCTACCCTGTCTAGTCCTGTTAGAATTTTATAAGTCTCCATGTGATCCCCCCTCACTTGTATGAAGTCCAGTGACAACAATCCTAACCTAGTCAATCTCTCCTCATACATCAATCCCACCATCCCTGGAATCAGCCTGGTAAACCTTCGCTGCACTCCCTCGAGAGCAAGAATATCCTTCCTCAGAAAAGGAGACCAAAACTGTACACAATACTCTAGGTGTGGCCTCACCAAGGCCCTGTATAATTGCAACAACACATCCCTGCTCCTGTACTCAAAACTTCTCGCACTGAAGGCCAATGTACAATTTGCCTTCTTTACCACCTGCTGCACCTGCATGTTACCTTCAGTGACTGGTGCACAAGGACACCCAGGTCCCGCTGCACACTCCCCTCTCCCAATTTACAGACATTTAGGTAGTAATCTGCCTTCTTGTTTTTGCTTCCAGAGTGAATAACCTCACATTTATCCAAATTATACTGCATCTGCCATTGATTAGCCCACTCACCCAACCTGTTCAGATCATTCTGAAGGATCTCTGCATCCTCGTCAACACCATTATTCCCATGAACTTCATCTCCAAACTCCGTGGCCTTGTTATCATCTGCAAACTTTGAGATGTTACATTTTGTTCCCTCATCCAAATTATTAATATATATTGTGAATAGCTGGGGCCCCAGCACCGATCCCTGTGGAACCCCACTAGTTACTGCCTGCCAATTTATAAAGCACCCATTAATTCCTACACTTTGTTTCCTCTCTGCCAACCAGTTTTCTATCAATCTCAATACACTTCCCCCAATCCCAAGCACTTTAATCTTGCACGATAATCTCTTATGCGGGACTTTGTCAAATGCTTTCTGTAGGTCCAAATACACCACATTGACTGGCTCCCCCTTGTCAACTCTACTAGTTACATCTTCAAAGAATTCCAACAGATTTGTCAAGCATGATTTCCCCTTCATAAATCCATGCTGACTCTGTCTGATTCTGCCACTGCTTTCTAAATGCTCTGCTATAAAGTCCTTGATAATGGATTCGAGAATTTTCCCCACTACCGATGTTAAGCTTACTGGTCTATAATTCCCTGTTTTCTCTTTTTGAATATTGGAGTGACATTAGCTACCCTCCAATCTGCAGGGACTGTTCCAGAGTCTATAGAATCCTGGAAGATGACCACCAATGTATCCAGAGCGACTTCCTTAAGTACTCTGGGATGTAGATTATCAGGCCCCAGGGATTTATCCGTCTTCAATGCCATCAATATTCCCAGCATCATTTCTCTGCTAATATTGATCTCCCTCAGTCCTTCCCTCTCACTAAATCTTGCATTCTCCAACATTTCTGGTATCTGATTTGTGTCCTCTTTTTGTGAAGACTGAATCAAAGTATGTATTCAGTTGCTCGGCCATTTCTTTGTCCCCTGTTATACATTCCCCCGTTTCTGTCTGTAGAGATCTACATTTGTTTTCACCAACCTCTTTCTCTTCACATATCTATAGAAAGTCTTAGTGTCAGTCTTTATGTTCACTGCAAGCTTACTTTCGTACTGTATTTTCCCCTTCTTAATCAATCCCTTGGTCCTTCTTTCCTGAATTCTAAACCGATCCCAATCCTCAGACCTATTATTTCCCTTGGTCAATCTGTCTGCTTCTTCCTGAGATCGGATACTCTCTCTAATTTCCTTTTTAAGCCATGGATCGGCCCTCTTACCCATTTTGCTTTTGTGCCAGACAGGAATAAACAATTGCTGCAGTTCCCACATGCGTTCCTTGAATGTTTGCCATTGCCTATCCACTGTCATCTCTATAAGTAACTCTCCCCAATCTATCGAGGCCTCAAATCTTCATAGTTTCCTTTATTAAGTTTCAGGACCCTAGTCTCCGAATCAACTACTTCACTCTCCATCTTAAGAAAAAATTCTATCATGTTATGGTCGCTCATTCCCAAGGGGTCTTGTATCTTAGAAATCTTAGAATCTTAGAAACCCTACAGCACAGAAAGAGGCCATTCGGCCCATCGAGTCTGCACTGACCACAATCCCACCGAGGCCCTACCCCCCCATATCCCTACATATTTACCCACTAATCCCTGTAACCTACGCATCCTAGGACACTAAGGGCAATTTTTAGCATGGCCAATCAACCTAACCCGCACATCTTTGTATAGCTAGATAGGCAATGATTCCCTTCTCATTACACAGTACCCAGTCTAAGATGGCTCTAGTTGGTTCCTCCACATATTGGTCAAGAAAACCATCCTGTACACACTCCAGGAATTCCTCCTCGACAGCACTGTGGCTAATTTGATTTGCCCAATCTATATGCAGATTAAAATCACCCATGATCACCGATATTCCCTAATCACACAAATCTCTAACTTTGTTTTAATGCCATTCCCAACATCACCACTGCAGTTTGGGGGTCTATATATGACACCCACTAATGTTTTTTGCCCCTTGGCATTTCTCAAATCTACCCGAACAGACTCCACATTGTCAGAGCCAATATCCTTTCTCACTACGATGCTAATTTCCTTTTTAACCAGCAGTGCCACTCCACAACCTTTTTCTTTACAAATTGATTTGATTTGATTTATTATTGTCACATGTATTATCATACAGTGAAAAATATTGTTTCTTGCGCACTATACAGACAAAACATACCGTTCATGCAGAAGGAAAGGAGAGAATGGAGAAAGTACTGTTACAGTCATAGCTAGAGTGTAGAAAAAGATCAACTTAATGCAAAGTAAGTCCATTTAAAAGTCTGATGGCAGCAGGGAAGAAGCTATTCTTGAGTCGGTTGGTATGTGATCTCAGACTTTTGTATCTTTGTCCCGACGGAAGTAGGTGGAAGAGAGAATGTCTGGGGTGTGTGGGGTCCTTAATTATGCTGGCTGCTTTGCCGAAGCAACAGGAAATGTAGATAGAGTCAATGGTTGGGAGGCTGGTTTGCGTGATGGATTGGGCTACATTCATGAACTTTTGTAGTTCCTTGTGGTTTTGGGCAGAGCAGGAGCCATACCAAGCTGTGATACAACCAGAAAGAATGCTTTCTATGGTGCATCTGTAAAAGTTGATGAGAGTCGTAGCTGACATGCCAAATTTCCTTAGTCTTCTGAGAAAGTAGAGGTGTTGGTGGTCTTTCTTAACTATAGTGTCAGCATGGGGAGACCAGGAGAGGTTGTTGGTGATCTGGACACCTAAAAACTTGAAGCTCTCGACCCTTTCTACTTCGTCGCCGTTGATGTAGACAGGGGCATATTCTCCTTTATGCTTCCTGAAGTCGATAACAATCTCATTGGTTTTGTTGACATTGAGGGAGAGATTATTGTCGCCGCCCCAGTTCACCAGATTCTCTATCTCATTCCTGTACTCTGTCTCGTCATTGTTTGAGATCTGACCCACTACGATGGTGTCGTCAGCAAACTTGAAAATTGAATTGAAGGGGAATTTGGCCACACAGTCATAGGTGTATAAGGAGTATAGTAGGGGGCTGAGAACACAGCCTTGTGGGGCACCGGTGTTGAGGCTGATCGTGGAGGAGATGTTGTTGCCTATCCTTACTGATTGTGATCTGTGAGTTAGGAAGTTCAGGATCCAGTCGCAGAGGGAGGTGCCGAGGCCCAGGTCACAGAGTTTGGAGATGAAGTTCATGGGAATAATGGTGTTGAAGGTTGAGCTGTAGTCAATAAATAGGAGTCTGACATAGGTGTTTTTGTTATCTAGGTGTTCCAGGGTTGAGTGCAGAGTCAGTGAGATGGCATCTGCTGTGGACCTATTACTGTGGTAGGCAAACTGTAGTGGATGCAGGTAGTCCTAGAGGCTGGAATTGATTCGTGTCACGACTAGCCTTTCGAAGAACTTCATAATGATCGATGTCAGAGCCACTGACCGACTGTTATTAAAGCACACTGCTTAGTTTTTCTTAGGTACCGGGATGCCTGCCCTTCCTAAATATTGAGTACCCTGGGACATTCAATTCCCACCCCTGGTCACCCTGCAGCCATGTCTCCGTAATCCCAATTATATTGTACCTGTTTACATCTACCTGTGCGATTAGTTCATCGACTTTATTGCAAATGCTCAGCGTATTAAGGCACAGAGCCTTGTGTTTTTATCATTGTTGGTCTCACTCCCAATATTTTTCACTATAACCCTGTTTGAACTTTGTCCTTGGTTTCTCTGCCTATCAATTGTTTAATTCCTTTTCCTACCTTTTGTTTTTGTCCTTGCTCCCTCCTTCTCTGACTCCTTACATAAGTTCTCATCCCCCTGGCATATTAAACTCTCCCCAACTGCTCTCGCAACCACTCCCCCTAGGACATCAGTCCCAGTCCTGCCCAGGTGTAATCCATCCAATTTGTACAGGTCCCATCTCCCCCAGAACTGGTCCCAATGGTCCAGGAATCTGAAACCCTCCCTCTGACACCATTTCTTCAGCCGCGTATTCATCTGATATATCCTGCCATTCCAACTCTGACTAGCACGTGGCACCGGTAGTAATCCTGAGATCACTATCTTTGAGGTCCGATTTCTTAACTTTTTTCCTCGCCTCCTGTATTCCGCTTTTAGGATCTCATCCCTTTTTTTACCTGTGTTGTTTGTGCCGATGTGTACCACAACAATTGGCTGTTCACCCTCCCCCTCCAGAATGTCCGAGACATCCTTGACCCAAGCCCCAGGGAGACAACATACCATCCTGGAGTCTCATTTGTGGCCATAAAAATGCCTGTCTATTCCCCTTACAATTGAGTCTCCTATAGCTATTGTACTGGCACACTTTTTACCCCTCCGCTCTGTAGCAGAACCAATCGTGGTGCAGCGAGTTTGGCTGCTGCTGCTTTCCCCGAGAGGTCATTCCCCTCAACAGTATCCAAAGCAGTATATCTATTTTGCAGGGGAATGGCCACAGGAGATTCCTGCACTACCTGCCTATCTCTCTTGCTCTGTTTGGTGGTCACCCATTCCCTTCCTGCCTGCAGAGTCTGAGCCTGTGGTGTGACCACCTCTCTATACGCGCTATCCACGATACTCTCTGACTCGCGGATGCTCCACAGCATCTCCAGCCACTGGTCCAGCTCTGAAACTCGAGCTTCCTGCACACTTGCTGACCCGGGAGACTGGAACTGTCCCCGGCCAGCCACATGGAGCAAGAGGAGCAAACCACAGCTTGGAGCTCTCCTGCCATGTCTTACCCCTTTAAATTAAACTTTTTAAAGATGTTTTGTTTCAGATTATATCCAATTCTCTAGGGCCCTTCTTTCCTGCTCCTCGTTATAACCTTTACAAACTAGAAACCACAGAAATGACAGGGAAACACGATTGTAGTGAATAACTACAACAACTACAATACCAAGAGAAAAAACTACTTACCAGTCACCAGCCAATCACTCACCTGTTGGCTGTGATGGCACGGTTCGATTTCCTTCTACCTCTCACTTGTCCTCAAATCTCCCTCACAGAAATAAATCGTGCTCCAGTAAAAACTGGACCTATTTGAACTCAGCACTGAATCCAAATAGCACTGCTGAGTTTGGGGACAAGGATGGGGACAGGGATGGGGACGGGGACGGGGACAGGGATGGGGACAGGGATGGGGACAGGAATGGGGATGGGGATGAGGACAGGGATGGGGACAGGGATGGGGACGGGGATGGGGACGGGGATGGGGACGGGGATGGGGACAGGGATGGGGACGGGGCTGGGGATGGGGATGGGGATGAGGACAGGGATGGGGACAGGGATGGGGACGGGGATGGGGACGGGGATGGGGATGGGGACAGGGATGGGGATGGGGATGGGGACAGGGATGGGGACGGGGATGGGGATGGGGACGGGGATGGGGATGGGGATGGAGACGGGCGCGGGGACGGGGACAGGGATGGAGACAGGGATGGGGAAGGGGACGGGCACGGGGATGGGGACGGGGACAGGGACGGGGATGGGGACAGGGATGGGGACAGGGATGGGGACAGGGATGGGGACGGGGATGGGGACAGGGATGGGGACAGGGATGGGGACAGGGATGGGGACGGGGATGGGGACGGGGATGGGGACGGGGATGGGGATGGGGATGGGGACGGGCGCGGGGACGGGGACAGGGATGGGGACAGGGATGGGGAAGGGGACGGGCACGGGGATGGGGACGGGGACAGGGATGGGGATGGGGACAGGGATGGGGACAGGGATGGGGACAGGGACGGGGATGGGGATGGGGACGGGCGCGGGGACGGGGACAGGGACGGGGATGGGGACAGGGATGGGGAGACAGGGATGGGGACACCCCCACCCCCAGCCCAGCCCACCCCACCCCCAACCCCACCCCCCATACATCAATCATATTCTGCCTCCTTTCCCCCACCGGTGAAAATGGGATCTGTCAGAAATGGGGAAAGGATTTCCTGATCCTGGGTCCCAGCATGCTCTGGGTAAGTCACAAGGTCTCTATGAAAATCCAGGGCATTGCTTCCAACTGTGGGGAAGAGCAAAGGTAAAGGCCATCAGACAGTTGTCAAGAAATCCAATAGGGAATTCAGGAGAAACATCTTTTTCTGGTGAGTGCTGGGAATGTAGAATTATGTGGATAGGATGTGAGAGGGAATAGAAGGGGATGCTGATAGAGAGGATAGGGTATGAGAGGGAATAGAAGGGGATGCTGATAGAGAGGATAGGGTATGAGAGGGAATAGAAGGGGATGCTGATAGAGAGGATAGGGTATGAGAGGGAATAGAGGGGGATGCTGATAGAGAGGATAGGGTATGAGAGGGAATAGAAGGGGATGCTGATAGAGAGGATAGGGTGTGAGAGGGAATAGAAGGGGATGCTGATAGAGAGGATAGGGTGTGAGAGGGAATAGAAGGGGATGCTGATAGAGAGGATAGGGTGTGAGAGGGAATAGAAGGGGATGCTGATAGAGAGGATAGGGTGTGAGAGGGAATAGAAGGGGATGCTGATAGAGAGGATAGGGTGTGAGAGGGAATAGAAGGGGATGCTGATAGAGAGGATAGGGTATGAGAGGGAATAGAAGGGGATGCTGATAGAGAGGATAGGGTGTGAGAGGGAATAGAGGGGGATGCTGATAGAGAGGATAGGGTATGAGAGGGAATAGAGGGGGATGCTGGTAGAGAGGATAGGGTGTGAGAGGGAATAGAGGGGGATGCTGATAGAGAGGATAGGGTGTGAGAGGGAATAGAAGGGGATGCTGATAGAGAGGATAGGGTGTGAGAGGGAATAGAAGGGGATGCTGATAGAGAGGATAGGGTGTGAGAGGGAATAGAGGGGGATGCTGATAGAGAGGATAGGGTATGAGAGGGAATAGAGGGGGATGCTGGTAGAGAGGATAGGGTGTGAGAGGGAATAGAAGGGGATGCTGATAGAGAGGATAGGGTGTGAGAGGGAATAGAAGGGGATGCTGATAGAGAGGATAGGGTATGAGAGGGAATAGAGGGGGATGCTGATAGAGGTAAATGAGGAAGGATGGAAGGTGGCTTGGATGGATTTTAAAGACCAGCCTGGGTTGATTTGATGAAATGGCCTGTTTCTGTAATGCAGCATTCTGTAATGCTCTTAAAAATCCAACTTTACTAAACCCTCCACAAAATGTACTTCTGCCTAACACTCACCTATTCACAGTGTGACACCTGTGCTTGCACACTCTCTGTGAGTGTGGCCAAGTCTGGGTTGTAGTTTGAGAAAGCCAGTCCCATACAGTCCATTAGTCTGTGAGGCGAGTGCAATACTCGAACTTGATGATTTTCCTCTGGGATAAAGCCACTTCACACAGGGATATGGGTGCAAAGGAGGCCTTCACCTTGAATGCACACAGTGTCAGGTGAGGGTACCTCTCTCTGTTTACAAGTTTGCTTGGTCCCTTGACCTAGCTTTCAGTGCGGAACATAGAGAGGGAGCTTTACTGTGTATCTAACCCAATGCTGTATCTGTCCTGGGAGTGTTTGATGGGGACAGTGTGGAGGGAGCTTTACTCCGTATCTAACCCAATGCTGTATCTGTCCTGGGAGTGTTTGATGAGGACAGTGTGGAGGGAGCGTTACTCTGTATCTAACCCCGTGCTGTATCTGTCCTGGGAGTGTTTGATAGAGATAGTGTAGAGAAAGCTTTACTCTGTATCTAACTCCGTGCTGACCCTGTCCTGGGAGACTTTGATGGGGACAGTATAGAGAGAGCTTTACTCTGTATCTAACTCTGTGCTGTACCTGTCTTGGGAGTGTTTGATGGGGACAGTGTAGAGGGAGTTTTACGCTGTATCTAACCCCGTGCTATTTCTGAGCTGGGAATGATTGATGGGGGGACAGAGCTTTACTCTGTATCTAACTCCATGCTGTACCTGCCCTGGGGATGTTTGATGGGGGACAATGTAGGAGCGAGCTTTACTCTGTATCTAACCCCATGCTGTCCCTGTCCTGGGAGTGTTTGATGACGAGGAATAGAAGGGGATGCTGATGGGGATAAATGTAAAAGAATGGGAAGTTGCTCAAATGGATTCCAAAGACCAGGAACAAGAAAGTGAATTTCTTTTTACGAATGTCAAAGGCAAGACCATTTGTCTCATTTGCCAAGACTGCAGTCTTGAGTAAAAGAGGTGATTTGGAACGGCATCACAAAACAATGCATGCAAAATTTCAAGGAAATTTCCCATTTCGCAGCTCCGCTTGGACAAAGAAGGTGGGGGGGGGGTTAAAGGGAATGTTGCAATCTGAAGGTTAAAGGCAAGGCTAGCAAAACCTGTCTCTTCATATTAGCCGTCTGCTGGCGAAACATACTTCACCGCTCACCGATGATGAAGTTATCAAGGAGGTTATGATGGTCGCTGCTAACTCATTGTTCAAAGACTTTAAAAAGGAAGATGAAATGATGACAGCCATCAAGAGAATCAGGAACAGGAAAGTGACAGTAGCCGGAAGGGTGGAATTGTTTTCCGAGGATGTATCTGAGCAAATACACCAGGACTTATCCAGCTGTGAACGTTTCTCACTGCAGTCTGATGAAACAGTCGACATGATGGATACGGCTGAGCTGATTGTCTTCTTTCTCAGGGCATTCTGAGGAGAACGTCCTCATTCTTTTGCCATATATCGAGAGTAGAAGAAGTGAGGATGTATACAATGAATTTAAAAGGGATGTGACTGAGAAACTCTGATCGAGAAACTGGTTTCAATCACAACCAATGGTGCATCGTCAATGCTGGGTGTCAGTGCAGGCTTTGCAGGAACGATCCTGAATTCTCTTCCTTTGACAATTACCGCTGTGTTATTGTAATAAGCCCTCGGAGGCAGAAGTCCCTTCACCAAAATCTTTTATTTACAAATCTAACAGCATACAGAGTGCTTTCAGTTGGCAGTCTGCACTCGGAGTCCCAGAGGAACTGCCAGTCCTGGTTAAGTACAAAACAAGTGGCTCCCTGATTGGCCCATCAATTTAGCCCTTAATCAGGGAGTTCATATTCTAACAGGCCAACCTCAATTGCCTGATTAAAGTCATTACAGATATCCACCAACAAGCACTAGCGAACAAGGTTATTTACTTTTCTCATGTAATGGCGTTTGTTGTCAAGATCGTCAGCTCAGTTTGTGCCAGAGCTCTGTAACATCACTTGTTCAAATCGTTACTCAATAAGCTTGATAGCACCTCTGGTGATCTAATCCTTCATGCAGGTGTGAGGTGGTTAAGTCGAGGTAAAAACCTCCAGAGGTTTTTAGATCTGTTCTCTGAAATTGTCACCTTTCTTAAATCAGAAATAAGGTGCACAGCGAGTTGTCGCGTACTGTGTCTTTGCTGGACCTCGTGTTTCTTACAGAAGCAAGTCCAAAGTTGAATGAGCTGAACTGTGAACTGTCGGGGAGGGGCAGAGACTTGTCACACATGATCAGTGCAGTGAATGTGTTCAAGTTCAAACTGGGCCTGTGGTCCTCCCAGTTAAAGAACAAAATTACTGAGCACTTCCCAAACCTGGAGAGGGTCCAGCAACAGGTCAAACAGAAAAGGTTCCATCCAAACCAATTCTGTGACCACCTGAACAAACTGGAAAAGGAATTCAACAGATGATTTCAGGAGTTAGACAAGGTGGAACAAATCATTATGTTTGCCTCAAATCCTTTTCTTCAAGTGGACAAGTCTTCTTTGTTCTTTTGTCCTTTGTTCTTTGTCATTGGAGAACTGACAGCAAAAGCAAGAGTTTCCTCCTCTGAATACAACCATCTGTCCAGAGATTTTATTGATTTGCTTCAAGGAACTCTTTTATTGTTGAATCTCCTGGATATTCTCTCTCTCTCCTTCCTGCTTGAGGCAAAATAGTGATAATAATAACAGGATTGTCCCCTTACATCCAGCACGCCCAGTACAAGACAGTAAGGCTACTTGAAGTGTGGGACCCTGGGTTAGAATGGACAGAGCAATGGAGTGTGGAATGAGCACTCAATGAGAGCCAATGGGAAAACAGGATGAATGGATTCAATAGGCCCACAGAGTTGCTCCAATTGAGCGAAGGGATAGATTGACACAAGGACTGATTGGTGGGTTGTGTGAGTCAGTCCATGCATTCCAGGACTCGACAGTATTGAAATGAGCGAGCAGGCCCTGGAGCCTGATTTAACGTACCCAAATCTTCTGACTTGATTTTAAATCTATCACTGGGCAATTGAAATTGAGAAAGTTCCTTAGCTGTTTCTGCCCATTTGTGTTAACCAGTGGGGTATTTTAGTTGGATAAGGTGGCTGCTGAAAGCAAGTGAGGCTGCTGAGTGCATCCATAGCTGCCCTTTGTCAGATCAGGAGGAGAAGGAGTCTTCACAAGGAAAGCCCTGACCTCCTCTATCCTTGTCTTTTCCTGAATCCAACCACTGCTCCTCCACTCCTGTTGTTGAGGATTAATCAGACAATGCACGATGAGTACTCAATCTCCTAGGCTTTTATTACTTGCTCGCAAGGAGAACAGACTCAGTGAATTTCACTTGATGTTCTGTTGATTCATACAGATAAATTAGCAGTTATAGTTAATTACAGCAAATGAGAAACGAGCAACTCTCTAATCCTTTATTTGCATTCATAGTCCACCAATCATAACATAGCTTTTTGCCCTTTCTTATCCAAAAGCCGTCTCCTTCATTAGCATAATATGTCACCATATCTTGTGTTTGGTATTTGTCACGGTAACTTGTCTTTGTTTCGTCCTGTGGCCAAGGCCGGGAATACAGTGTTTATGAAACTGACACAAAGTTAGATGAGTTTCTTTCCTGAAAACGCAACCATTGACCTCAATGAGGTCTTGTTTCCATTTTTGCTGACAGAGTTGCCTTGTTGTTGTAACTTAATTTCCACACTGTACAAACTTCCCGAAACCCCCTCCCCCAAGGCCATTGTAGTGTAGCGCGATAAGGCTCGAACTCTGGTCAGTGAGCTAACAAAGGTTTATTAAAGGATAACTTTACACATTACAGAGCAAGGAAAAAGACCTTAACTCCCCAGGGCCAAAACTTCAACTGCTGGGCCAAGCCCAGGCATGTCTGAGTGAGTCCCCAGCTTGGTTCTCAATTGGACCAATGATTACTCTTTCAGGGAAATGCCCCTTAAAGGGCTACGACACCACAGCTACCAAATCTTGTTGTGTTGACCATTGTCCTGATCCCTCTTCATGTGTTCTGGTGTTCTGAAAGTGGCAAGGCAGGTGGAGAAGGTAGTCAAGAAGGCATACGGAATGCTTGCCATCGGCCGGGGTATTGAGTTTAAAAATTGGCAAGTCATGTTGCAGCTTTATAGAACCTTAGTTAGGCCACACTTGGAATATAGTGTTCAATTCTGGTCGCCACACTATCAGAAGGATGTGGAGGCTTTGGAGAGGGTACAGAAAAGATTTACCAGGATGTTGCCTGGTATGGAGGGCCTTAGCTATGAAGAGAGGTTGGAGAAACTTGGCCTGTTCTCACTGGGATGATGGAGGTTGAGGGGTGACCTGATAGAAGTCTACAAGATTATGAGGGGCATGGACAGAGTGGATAGTCAGAAGCTTTTTCCCAGGGTGGAATAGTCAATTACTAGGGGGCATAGGTTTAAGGTGCGAGGGGCAAGGTTTAAAGGAGATGTACGAGGCAAGGTTTTTACACAGAAGGTGGTGGGTGCCTGGAACTCGCTGTCGAGGGAGGTAGTGGAAGCAGATACGATAGTGACTTTTAAGGGACGTCTTGACAAATGCATGAATAGGATGGGAATAGAGGGATATGGTCCCCGGAAGATTAGGGGTTTTAGTTCAGTTGGGCAGCATGATCGGTGCAGGCTTGGAGGGCCGAAAGGTCTGTGCCTGTGCTGTAATTTCCTTTGTTCTTCTTTGTACTTTGAGGGGAGTCGACTGGTACCATGAGACTTGTGTGTCCATCTGCAGCCTCTGCCAGATGGGAATATGGTGACCAACCCCTGGGTTGCCCCAGAGGATCCAGAGAGTAAAGATTAATCTTCTAGAGATTGATGCAAGTAAACCCAGAACAATCAGAGGGTCATTCAACAAAATCATTTTCTTTGCATTTAATTAGTTAGAAAAATATTCCGGAGGAGAGCGAAAAGGATTGTGTGACTCATGGTGAAGTACCATTTGATTGGATATGAAGAGTACGGTCAGTTTCTTATTGACATGGTGATGGCCGAGTGGTATTATCACTAGACCATTAATCTAGAAACCTGGGGTTCTGGGGACCGGGGTTCAAATCCCGCCACGGCAGACGGTGGAATTTGATTTCAATAAAAAGAATCTGGAATTAAGAATCATAGAATCCCTACAGTGCAGAAAGAGGCCATTTGGCCCATCGAGTCTGCACCGACCACAATCCCACCCAGGCCTTACCCCTATATCCCTACATATTTACCCACTAATCCCTCTAACCTACACATCCCGGGACACTAAGGGGCAATTTTTAGCATGTCCAATCAACCTAACCCGCACATCTTTGGACTGTGGGAGGAAACCAGAGCACCCGGAGGAAACCCACGCAGACACGAGGAGAATGTGCAAACTCCACACAGACAGTGACCCAAGCCGGGAAGCGAACCCAGGTCCCTGGAGCTGTGAAGCAGCAGTGCTAACCACTGTGCTACCGTGCCGCCCTAAGAATGTACTGATGGCCCTGAAACCATTGTCGATTGTTGGAAAACCCATCTGGTTCACTAATGTCAGTTAGGGAAGGAAATCTGCCATCCTTACCTGGTTTGACTTACATGTGGCTTCAGAGACACAGCAATGTGGTTGACTCTCAACTGCCCTTGGGCAACTAGGGATGGGCAATAAATGCTGGCCCAGCCAGTGATGCCCATGTCCCACAAATGAATTAAAAAAAGATAAAATTACAGCAGATAAGCCATGTCCGGAGACTAAAAGTGGAGGGTATGCGATGGGGCAGGGGAGTCACATGATGAAACGTCCTGGAACACGGTGGCACAGTGATTAATGCTGCTGCCTCACAGTGCCAGGAACCTGGGTTCAATCCCGACCTCGGGTCACTGTTTGTGTGGAGTTTGCTCATTCTCCCTGTGCTGTGTGGGTTTCCTCTGGGTGCTCTGGTTTCCTCCCACAGTAAAAAGCTGTGCGGGTTAGGTTGATTGGCCATGGTAAATTCCACCTTAGTGTCAGGCGGTTAGTAGGATAGATAAGTGGGGTTATGGGGATAGAACCTGGGTGGGATTGTTGTCGGTGCTGACCCGAGGGCTGAATGGCCTCTTTCTACACTGTAAGGATTCTATGATTCTATGTCTAACCGGAGTTGGCAATCCTGGCTGGGATACAAACTTTCCCAAATAGCATCCCTATAGAAACCAGGCCCCGTTTAAAACCCCTCTTCATTGTGTCAAAGGTTTCCTGTTTTAGCAGGACCTCCCAAAGCACAAGAGTCTGAGGCTCCTTTACTCCTCAGAATAGTCAGGGCAATTTCATAGATATGGGAGCCATTATATTCTTCACTCTTCAATATTACTCATTCAACTACAACATCCCCTCTGGGTTTAGCTGCTTTTGGAATCATAGAATCCCCGCAGTGCTGAAGGAGGCCATTAAGCCCATTGAGTCTGCACCGACTCTCCGACAGAATATCTGACCCAGGCCCTCTCCCCATCCTATCCGGTAACTCTACATACTTACAATGGCTAATTCACTTAATCTACACATTTTGGGATACCAAGGGACAGTTTAGCCTAGCCAATCCACCTAACTTGCACATGTTTGGAGTGTGGGAGGAAACCGGAGCACCCAGAGGAAACCCACGCAGACACGGGGAGAATGTGCAGACTCCACACTTTACCCAAGCTGGGAATTGAACCTGGGTCCCTGGCGCTGTGAGGCAGCAGTGCTAACCACTGTGCCACCATGCCACCCACTTAGTCTGCAATGTTCCAGCTTTTCACTGACCATTTCACAGAGGTTTTTTTTTCCTTTTCTGAAATTTCTTGCGATTCTTTCTGTCTAGTTTTCTGTTGTGTTTTTGCATATTCCCCGCAATCCTTTTCCCATCACAGTCTCGCTGACAGCTGCTGCCTTGTGTGCGGGCAGCGTCAGAGCTGCCCTCAGCATTCCCACGGCAATGCGAAGATTGGTAAGCTGAAAAGGGAATTTCCGGAGAGGGATGGAGGACAGGTGCAACTGCACCCCGAACATCTGGCTCAGGTGCCGTTTGTTTAGCCCCGAGCCAGTTTGCTGAGGGTAGGCCTGAAGAAATCTGTTTTTGTTCTTGGCACTTTAAGGGTTGCAGTATTTATGGCACCTCATTGAGGTCTGGGAAACTCTCACCACATTGCCAGCTCTGCCTCTAGTATGGCAGTGACCATGACATTGTGCCACCTGAACCATCCAATCCATCGCTGGGGGCACTTGCTAATCAGTGACTTCTGTCATGACTTCAAGGAGGCCCATGAGGTTGGCCCTCTTGGAGTATGAGCTCCCTGATTGAGGTAATGATTCCCAATCAGGGAGCCTCACCTGTATATAAAATGGGCACTTCGAATTCTGACTTTATACCTGAAGCGCTCTTAGGAGTGGAATAGAGTTTGTAAATAAAGAGAATCTGGTGACGGGACACTGGCCTCTGAGGAGATATTTCAAAGTCTTTGTTGCCCAGGGGAAACACTTTAATCACTATTGTCTTGGTCACTACAAGTACTTTATAATTGTAAGTGAGTTCCATTACAGATGATGCAGGTACTGTATGGCCTTCAATAAAGAAACATTCTTCCTAAGCCCCCCTCTAGTGCCCAGATGAATATATTACACCCCAGCCTTAATGTGATTTGATTTATTATCGTCACATCTATTGAGATTCAATTAAAAGTATTGCTTCTTGCGCACTGTACAAAGCATACCATTCATAGAATACTTATGCGAGAAGGAAAGGAGAAAGTGCAGAATGTAATGTTAGCCATAGCTAGGGCAGAGAGAAAGATCAGCTTAATATCAGCTAGGTCCATTCAAAAGTCCGATGGCAGCAGGCAAGAAGCTGTTCTTCAGTTGGTTGTACTTGTCCTCAAACTTTTGTATCTTTTTCCTGATGGAAGAAGGTGGAAGAGAGTATGTCTGGGGTGCATGGCGTCCTTGATTATGCTGGATGCTTTTCTGAGGCACTGGGAAGTGTAGACGGAGTCAATAGATGGGAGGCTGGTTTGCGTGATGGACTAGGGTTCGTTCACGACCCTTTGTAGTTTCTTGCAGTCTTGGACAGAACAGGAGCCATACCAAGCCATGACACATCTGGAAAGGATGCTTTCTATGGTGCATCTGTAAAAATTGGTGAGATGTGTAGCAGACATGCCAAATTTCCTTAGCCTCCTGCCCTTCAGAAGGGCAGCAAGTTTGTGAAATAAATTATGGCTTTATAAACTTTTATGACTCATTAACACATTGCCTGCTTATAAATTCTAACCTTTTTTCCATGTCTATTGATAAAATGCTAAGATGAAAACAGAGTGATTTCCGATTGTTGTCAGCAACTCTTCCTTGGTTAGTGAAAGGTTGGAGATGTTTGTTAATCAAACATACACACTTATTGTGTGTATGGGATTGTGAGAGTATGTGGCAATGTGGACATTCAGCCTCTTGCGCCAAGGTGTGGGGCAATGTGGACATTCAGCCTCTCGGGTGAGGGTGTGTGGCAATGTGGACATTCAGCCCCTCGAATGAGGGTCTGTGGCAATGTGGGCAATCAGTCTTTCAGGCCAGCTCAGCCACAAACTCCGAGCTGAGAGAGGAAAACAAAAGCCCAGGGGAGCCGGTAAACTCACTCCTCACCTGAGAAATTCTGCTGATGGAGGACCCAGCAGCTGAATGCAGTCCCCAGGCGTGCAGCGTCACTCCAGTAATGGGACTGCCCATGTGAGGAGCAGCTTTCACTTTCTACCCATTTGAAATAAAGTATTTCTCTCCATTCTGGAAAAGCAGACATGTTTACGCGTTGTTCCAATTGACTGTCTGCCGGTTACATATTATTCCTTTTCTGTGCTTGCAGATGGCATTTTCCAACGGGCGGCACGGTAGCACAGTGGTTAGCACTGCTGCTTCACAGCTCCGGGGTCCTGGGTTCGATTCCCGGCTCGGGTCACTGTCTGTGTGGAGTTTGCACATTCTCCTCGTGTCTGCGTGGGTTTCCTCCGGGTGCTCCGGTTTCCTCCCACAGTCCAAAGATGTGCGGGTTAGGTTGATTGGCCAGGTTAAAAATTGCCCCTTAGAGTCCTGGGATGTGTAGGTTAGAGGGATTAGCGGGTAAATATGTGGGGGTAGGGCCTGGGTGGGATTGTGGTCGGTGCCGACTCGATGGGCCGAATGGCCTCCTTCTGCACTGTAGGGTTTCTATGATTCTATGATTCTATGATTCTAACTCCATGTTCTGTGTGTGTATGGGTGTGTGTGTGTGTTTGTGTGTGTGTGTGGGCGTGTGTGTGTGTGTGTGCATATATGCGTGTGTGAGAGTGAGGGTTTGTGCCTGTGTGTATATATGGGTGTGTGTATGTGTGTGTATATATGGGTGTGTGTATGTGTGTGTGTGTGTATATGAGTCTGTGTATGTGGGTGTGGGTGTATATGGGTGTGTGTATGTGCGTGTGTGTGTGTATATGGGTGTGTGTATATGCGTGTGTGTGTGTGTATATATGGGTGTGTGTATGTGTGTGTGTATATGAGTCTGTGTATGTGTGTGTGTGTGTGTATATGGGGGTGTGTGTGTGTGTATATGGGTGTATGTATATGCGTGTGTGTGTTTATATAGGTGTGTGTTTGTGCGTGTGTGTGTATATGGGTGTGTGTGTATATGGGTGTGTGTGTATATGGGTGTGTGTGCATATGGGTGTGTGTGTATACATGGGTGTGTGTATGTGCGTGTGTGTGTATATGGGTGTGTGCATGTGTGTGTGCATATGGGTGTGTGTATGTGCGTGTGTGTGTATATATGGGTGTGTGTATATGTGTGTGTGTGTGTGTGTGTATGGGTGTGTGTATGTGTGTGTGTATATGAGTCTGTGTATGTGCGTCTGTGTGTCTATGGGTGTGTGCATGTGCGTGTGTGTGTGTATATGGGTGTGCGTGTGTGTGTATATGGGTGTGTGTATGTGCGTGTGTGTGTATATGGGTGTGTGTATATGGGTGTGTGTATATGCGTGTGTGTGTATATATGGGTGTGTGTATGTGTGTGTGTATATGGGTGTGTGTATATGGGTGTGTCTATATATGGGCGTGTGTATGTGCATGTGTGTGTGTATATATGGGTGTGTGTATGTGCGTGTGTGTGTGTATATGCGTGTGTGTATGTGCATGTGTGTGTGCATATGGGTGTGTGTATGTGCGTGTGTGTGTGTGTGTGTATATGGGTGTGTGGATGTGCGTGTGTCTGTGTGTATATGGGTGTGTGTATGTGCGTGTGTGTGGGTGGGTGTGTGTGTGTGTATATGGGTGTGTGCATGTGCATGTGTGTGTGTGTGTATATGGGTGTGTGTATGTGCATGTGCATGTGTGTATATGGGTGTGTGTATGTGCATGTGTGTGTGTGTATATGGGTGTGTGTATGTGTGTGTGTGTATATGGGTGTGTGTGTGCGTGTGTGTATATGGGTGTGTGTATGTGTGTGTGTGTGTATATGGGTGTGTGTATGTGCGTGTGTGTGTGAGTGTATATGGGTGTGTGTATGTGTGTGTGTGTATATGGGTGTGTGTGTGCGTGTGTGTATATGGGTGTGTGTGTATATGGGTATGTGTATGTGCGTGTGTGTCAGTGTCGGATTTAGACTTGGTGAGGCCCTAAGCTATATAAAGCTTGGGGGCCCCTTGTTAAAAAGTTACACCAAAAGGTCTCACAAAGGTGCGTCCCAAAACAGGACCTTGGGTCGCCACAAAAAAATTGAAAACATAATTATGTCTTTTAATTATTCAATAGCAAAGTATTTAAAGTGAAAAATACAAATTATTTTCAAATGAATGCATTTACTGATTACATATTTATCATTTGGCTGGCTTGATCTCTCTCATAGATTTTGGTAATTTTGGGAATTTTTTGAGTTGCTCTTCAAGCTGGTGCTTTCTTTTTCTTTTCTGGTATCTGCTCTTAAATGTTCTCTTCATTGTAAACCTTCTGAAATTTTGTGAGGCCGCTGCGGATTGTGGGGCCCTAAGCTGTAGCTTGTTTAGCTTATGCCTAAATCCGGCACTGGTGTGTGTATATGGGTGTATGTGAGTGAGAGTTTGTGTATATGGGTGTGTGTGTAGGTGTGTGTGTATATGGGTGGGTGTGTGCATGTGTGTGTGTGTGTGTGTGTGTATATAGGTGTGTGTGTGCATGTGCGTGTGTGTATATAGGTGTGTGTGTGCATGTGCGTGCGTGTGTGTATATAGGTGTGTGTGTGCATGTGCGTGTGTGTGTATACATGGGTGTGTGTGAGTGAAAGTTTGTATATATGGGTGTGTGTGTAGGTGTGTGCACACCCGCCTCTATGGCACTGCCCCTTGTGTTCTATTTGTGCCTCTTCCCACACCCCCGGCTGTTTCTCCGGTGTATTTCTGTCACTGCCTGTCTCGCAGCCTCTGTGTGTCTAATTGCCATTCTGCTTGTCTGGCTGTCTGTCTCCCCTGTCCTTGATGTCTCCTCTCTCTTTCTGTCTCCCCCATCTGTCTCAGGCTGCCCAGTGTAATTGCTAATCAGCTCTAATTTTCCCAACTCTGTACTTGCGGTGAAATGTTGCTGCTCTCTCCTCTCCTCCATACTTTTACTAAAAGTAGCCATGCTGGAAAATGACAAGTTGGCAGAGATTCCTGCCAAGGAGATGTTTTTGGCTGAGAATGCTTGATGCCTTCAGGGCAAATTGAAGAGAAAGACTCATTACGGAGAATGAGCTGCTTCCTCTCCCAGCTTCAGAGCAGGGGAATCCCATTGATAGTGGAAAATGGAATGAAGGCCTCAGGCTTTGTTAGCTCTGACGTATTGAGGTGGTTAACTCCTAGACTTGGCCTCCCTCCCCCCGCCAGATTCACCCACAGTTTCAGGTTTGCTTTCCAGCAGGAATCAATCATGTTGACCATGTCAAGTAGTCTAAGATAACATTGACTGGGCCGGACGGAAGATGGGCAGCACGGTGGCACAGTGGTTAGCACTGCTGCCTCACGGCACCAGGGACCTGGGTTCAATTCCAGTCTCAGGACACTGTCTGTGTGGAGTTTGCATGTTCTCCTTGTGTCTGTGTGGGTTTCCTCCAGGTGCTCCAGTTTCTCCCATAATCCAAAGCTGTGCAGGTGCATTGGCCATGCTAAATTACCCTTAGTGTCAGGAGGACCAGCAAAGTAAATACATGGGGTTATGGGGATAGGGACTGGGTGGGATTGATGCAGGTGCAGGCTCAATGGGCCGAATGGCCTCCTTCTGCACTGTAGGGATTCTATGATTCTATGATACTTCTAAGAACACTCAAGAAGCTCCACATCATCCAGGACAAAGCAGCCAATTGATTGGCACCCTATCCACCACCTAAACTTCCACTTACACCACCACCGACACACAGTGACAGCCGTGTGTATCATCCACAAGATGCACTGCAGGAACTCACCACTTCGACAGCACCTTCCAAACTGTGATCCATCTAGAAGGACAAGGGCGGCAGACACATGGGAATACCACAACCTGCAAATTCCCCTCCAGGCCACACACCTTCCTGACTTGGAAATAAATTGCCGTTTCTTCAATGTTGCTGGGTCAAAATCCTGGAATTCCTTCTGTAACAGCACTGTGGGTGTACCTACAGCGGATTGCAGCGGTTCAAGAAGGCAGCTCAGCATCTTCAGTGTCGCCTACTCCAGTGCAGGTCCTGAACCAGAAATCAGATGTTGGGCCAGACATTTTTGGAGCTCAGTTCACAGAGCCAACTCTGTGCAGCTGACTTATGGATGGGAAAGAATGGTGGAGATTCTCTCATCCCGCTGTGCTGATTTGTTAGCGCTGTGGGCCGGGAGAGTCTAGCAGCATCCTATTTGCACAATTTGCGCTGAGCGTCGGGCCTCTGTGCGTCTCCCAACGCTGGATTTCCGGTGCCGTCAGCTCCGTGCCGGTAATCGGTATAGAGTTGCCCAATGAATGTTATTTGAATATAATATAATGAATCTAATTTGAATATAATTTAAATACCATTAATGGGACTGAAGACTCCGGGCCTGCTAGCATCTCCCACGCCCCTACCGCCAGGAGTGTTTGACTCCAACGTGGTTTATAGTAGCTCCCCACTTTTGGGCAGCTGGCAGCCTGACCCCGTTGGAGTGAAGCGGGGGGGGGGGGTGGGGGGGGAATCGAGGCCCCCTGTGAGGGTTGGGCGATGTGGGGGGTGTCCCCTGGGCATTGCCACTTGGCAGTGCCAGCCTGGGCTCCCTTGGCTGGCACCCTCCCAAGGGGGCACCCTGGCACTGCCTACCAAGACGGTGCTAAGGGAGCATGGCCTAATGGGGCAGTATGGCCTCCGGGGGCAATCTGTGGGCGTGGGGGGTCCCGCTGCCACTCTGCAATCAGGATCAGTGGGGGAGGGAGGCCAGCGATCAGAGCTGGCCATTGGGGTGGGGGGGGTTTGGGAGTTGCCTGCTGGGTGGGTTGGAGCTGCAGGGGCGGATGTTGGCACTGCAGGGGGGGGGGGGGGGGCGTGCTGGTGGGGGTGGGGGGGGGGGGGGGGTGGGGGGGGGGTGGGGATCGGAAAATCGGGGCTGGGGGGATGGGGCGAGGCTGGCACGGGCATGTTTGGGGGGATTGCATGGCTGGCGATGCAGAGATCACGGGGCTGGACAGTAATCGAGAGGCCAGCAGACAGGGGTCACTGCTCATGCGCCGATCTCAGCGCTGACAGATCAGTGCATGAACAGTGTCCTGCTCAGCGCTGTGCTGTCGGCCTCTCCAATGGGATTAGGCCCCATCCCCTGGAGTGATTTACGCTGAGGCACTCTACAGAGTACAGAGTGTCAGAGATTCATTTTGAAATTTCCACTGAAAAAAACAGTGGGAGTTACTCCAGTTTTTACGCAAATTCGACACTTACAATTTTTTTGGGAGAATTGTCCCCACATTCTGGGTACCCTTTGTTTTCATCCGATTATGGAGGGATAGCTTCAAAGTTCTCCAAATTATAAAAGGATGGGGCAGGATAGACAGCCCATCTCGACTAGTTCTGGGTCAAAGTTGAGGGGCTAAGATTAATTTCTCGACCACAGAAGATTATAGAGGTCAAATCACTGAATATATTTAAGAAGCGAATAGATAGATTTCCAAGTTTCATAGAACCATAGAACCGCCACAGTACAGAAGGAGGCTATACAGCCCATCAAACCTGCATCGACCACAATCCCACCCAGGCCCTATCCCCATAACCCCATGTATTTACCCTGCTAATCCCTCTGACAGGCCCCCCATGGCCAATCTACCTAATCTTTGGACTGTGGGAGGAAACCGGAGCACCCGGAGGAAACAATTACAGACATGGGGAGAAAGTGCAAACTCCACACAGATAGTGACCCAAGCTGGGAATCGAACCCAGGTCCCTGGCGCTGTGAGTCAGCAGTGCTAACCACTGTGCCACCGTTCCGCCCTGTCTCGGGGTATGAAGAGAGCATGGGAGTATGGTGTTGAGATAGAGGATCTGCCATGATTACATTGAATGGTGGAGCAGGTTCGAAGGGCCGAACCTGCTCCACCTCTTCCTATTTTCTATCCAAATGGTTTTGAACAGAGGACAGGAGAAACCTTCTCACACAGGATTCAGAGGCTGTGGAATTCACTTCCAGGGTTAGTGACTGAGGCACAAACTGGCAACAACAGCCAGTCATTTTCTAATTCCTTCACCATTATAAAACATCCCAGACAAAATAATGGCCGGAATTCTGTGGCCGCTCAGTTTGGCGGGATTCTCCAGTCCCGCCGGCAGCACACCCTTGCCTGCAGGTTTCTCGCCAGCGTGGGGTGACGTCAATGGGAATTCCCATTGACAGTGGCAGGGCTAGAGAATCCTACCGCTAGCAAACAATGTGCCACCTCCCGCCAGCAGGAAACACATGGCTGGGAGGCTGGAGAATCTCACCCAAAATCTGACAATGGACAACATAAGGAAATATTTTCACTGCCAATGTAAAACGTGGTTGAAGAGGTAGGTTTTAAAGGAGGCAGGTGAAGTGGCTGAGAGGTTTGGGGAGCGGGTCCAGCGGAGATTCACACGGATGATCCCAGGAATGGTAGGCCTGACATACGATGAACGTCTGAGGATCGTGGGATTATATTCATTGGAGTTTAGGAGGTTGAGGGGAGATCTGATAGAAACTTACAAGATAATGAACGGCTTAGATAGGATGGACGTAGGGAAGTTGTTTCCATTAACAGGGGAGACTAGGACGCGGGGGCACAGCCTTAGAATAAAAGGGAGTCACTTTAGAACAGAGATGAGGAGAAATTTCTTCAGCCAGAGAGTGGTGGGTCTGTGGAATTCATTGCCACAGAGGGCTGTGGAGGCCGAGATGTTGAGCGTCTTCAAGACAGAAATTGATAAATTCTTGATTTCTCGAGGAATTAAGGGCTATGGGGAGAGAGCGGGTAAATGGAGTTGAAATCAACCATGATTGAATGGTGGAGTGGACTCGATGGGCCGAATGGCCTTACTTCCACTCCTATGTCTTATGGTCTTATGGTCTTATGGAATTCCCGAGTTTAGATTGGTTAGCTGGAGGGAGGGAAATAGATTGAAGGGCTAAGGTAACAGGGAAGGTAACTGTGTTACTGGGTGGAGGGTAAGCACAGACTGGCTGGGCTGAATGGCCAGCTTCAGTGTTGCAGCATTGATGAATTTCTGCTTTATTCTGAATTAGGATGTGTAGACTTTTCATGTTCCAACATGAATCGGAAGCAGTGAGTGATTTAAAACAAACAGTACTTCAAAGATTGGTTCAAAGAAATGTATTGCCCTGACAGGAAATCTAGTGGCACCTAGACACTGATGCTTTGGTTTTCTGTTTCATGGGAAGAAATTAATTGCTTTTCACTATTGTTCAAGTGAAGTGGTTTCTTGATGACGGCCTAATCCAGCCTACTCCCATCGATCAAATCCATGTCTGCTCTTGTCTATGTAGTTACAGTCTGCTCTACAAATGAGATAGCAAGGGGGAAATTTACATTGTCTCTCCCCCCCCCGCTCCACATCTCTCACACACCCCCCACCCCAAATAGTAAACTTGCAAGATTTGTTCAGAAATGGGGCAGGTTACTGCCCTGAGGGGGAATCTGTGTCTCACTGTGTCGACACTGTGCCTTTAAGAAACGTGTTTTAATTATGTTTCTCTGCAGGGTGTTTTGAGTAGTGCCTGACATTATGTCGGTGCTCTGGTGTCTGCAGCCATTGTCCTCTATTGTTACTGAAGCAGTATAATTGACATCATGTTTGTTTTAACCTGGACTAATGCAGTGTTCTGTTGTATTAGTCTTCCCCTGAGATTGCAGAGTAGAGCTTGATTGGAATAGTTGACCAGTCAGGTCATATGACGGGGGGCAGCTAGGTTTCACAGAGAATTCCAGCTTTGTTTTTCAGATGCTGTTTTGGAAGCTCCAGAAAGGGAGATATCCTTTTCTGTCTCTGAAGCCTGAAGACTGGAAGCCTCGAGACGCTAGGTTAGCTTCTCCAGTGGCCTGAGACCAGAATTGAACCCAGGTCTCTGGTTCTGTGAAGCAGCAATGCTAATCACTGTACCACTGTGTTGCCCCTGTAAGAGGAGTATGAGGAGAGTATGGGAGTGTGGTGTTAGGATAGAGGATCTGCCATGATCATATTGAATGGTGGAGCAGGTTCTAAGGGCTGAATGGCCTACTCCCGCTCCTATTTTCTATGTTTCTAAATGGAAAAGGTTTTGGACAGGGACAAGAGAAGCCTCCTTGCACGGGCTGTAGAATTCAGGATACATCCTTCTCTGAAAACTGCTGTTCGGATCTCTGCCATAGGTGTTAAAAGCTGGAAATCTAGTATCACACGAGCACACTAATCCTGACGAAGGATGTATGCCTATGGGCATTGCTTTTAAATTGGAACAACAGAGATAGCTAGCTGTTAAGAATTATACTGTGTCATGTTTAAGTCTTGTAATTGGTAAAAGTTAGGCTAATTATTTGTGTTCTTAAATAAACTTTGTTTGATAAAAGCTTCCTAGTGGGTCACTTGAATCATACCTGAAGCAAAACACCTCATGCTCACCAATGCCAAAATCAAATGTGAAACTTACGGTCTGGGCTAACTTCATAAAACACCTTGGAGTTTCCGGCCTGGGTTTTTTAACACCGTAAGAGTTTTTAACAACACCAGGTTAAAGTCCAACAGGTTTATTTGGTAGCAAATACCATTAGCTTTCGGAGCGCTGCTCCTTCGTCAGATGGAGTGGAAATCTGCTCTCAAACAGGGCACAGAGTCACAAAATCAAGTTACGGAATACTGATTAGAATGCGAATCCCTACAACCAACCAGATCTTAAAGATACAGACAATGTGAGTGGAGGGAGCATTAAGCACAGGTTAAAGAGATGTGTATTGTCTCCAGACAGGACAGCCAGCAAGTCCAGGAGGCAAGCTGTGGGGGTTACTGATAATGTGACATAAATCCAACATCCCGGTTTAGGCCGTCCTCATATGTGCGGAACTTGGCTATCAGTTTCTGCTCAGCGACTCTGCGCTGTCATGTGTCGTGAAGGCCGCCTTGGAGAACGCTTACCCAAAGATCAGAGGCTGAATGCCCATGACCGCTGAAGTGCTCCCCCACAGGAAGAGAACAGTCTTGCCTAGTGATTGTCGAGCGGTGTTCATTCATCCATTGTCGCAGCGTCTGCATGGTTTCCCCAATGTACCATGCCTCGGGACATCCTTTCCTGCAGCGTATCAGGTAGACAACGTTGGCCGAGCTGCAAGAGTAGGTACCGTGTACCTGGTAGATGGTGTTTTAACACCACCATCAAACTGCAGTCAATCCATGTTGATTTCCCTGCTTCCTGAAAAGTACCCAAAGGGAGAGCAAACCAAGTTGTTGGAATCTCCCGCGCATTTCAGGATAGGAGGGGAGAGAATTCTGCTGCAGGTTTTGGCAGTAAATTGTCAGGATGAACTGCATGGACCCTCCCAGCTCCCCAGCCCCCCAAAACAACAATACCAGAACAAAACAACATCCTCACCTAGGAACTCTTCAAATTGTACTTTGCACCTAACAGGGCCCAAGCGCTCTTTTCAGGTGAAGCAGTGCTTCACATGCACCTCATTCAATCTGATCTATTATTTGTTGCTCCCAATGTGGTCTACTCTACATCGGAGAGACCAAACGTGGACTCGGTGACCGCTTTGCTGAACACCTTCCGCAAGCAGGATCCAGACCTTCCTCTCGCTTGCCATTTCAACACACCACCCTGCTCTCCTGTCCACATGTCCGTCCTTGGCCTTTTGCAATGTTCTAGCGAACCACAATGCAAACTGGACAAACAGAACCTCATCTTCCGATTGGGCACTTTACAGCCTTCCGGACTGAACATTGGGTTCAACTGCTTCAGAGCGTGAACTCTCCCCTCCACCTTCACCCCACTTCCATTTATTTCATTTTATTTCAGTTGATTTCATGTCATTTTACTTATTTGTGTACTTATTTTTAATTTTAATTTCTTCCATTGTTTCATTTTTCCACTTTTTCAAAAATCTCACTTTCCATCTTTTCCCCCCCACAGTTGCCCCTTGCCCCATCCCCCGAGGGACTTATGCTACATGTCTCAGGCTGTCCTTTAACTCTCTGCTTACCTTTCTTCTGCCACTTACACATTTTGATCTCTTATTGACCGTTATCAGCACACTTCCTAGCCATGATCACCACCATTTATATTCCCTTTTGTCCTTTTGTCTATGACATCTTTGTTAATTTCTCCCTCTTCCTCAGTCTTACAGTATAAATCTTGTCCTATTTCCTTTGTCTTTAGCTCTGATGAAATGTCATCCTGACTCGAATCATTCACTCTATTCTCTCCCATAGATGCTGTTGGACCTGCTGAGATTTTCCAGCATTTTCTGTTTTGTTTTTCAGATTCCAGCATCTGCGGTATTTTGCTTTTATCAAACAGTATTTTATTGGTTGTGAAGTTCTTCGGCACATCCTGGGTCAGGAAAGGTATTGTAGGCACGCACGGCATTCTTTCCAACAGGGTCAAGATGATCTCGTCTCCAGTTTACAGACCCCATTCATCAGTCAAACAGCTGACATTTGCCATTCATTGGCCAGTGGGTGTGTGAACCCAGTAAAGGGAGTGTGAAGGCTTGACGATGTGTGAGACACAATCCCCTTGCCAGCTGCAGCCATCCAGAAGCCAATCGTTTGCCAAACTGCACTCCCTGTCATCAAACTCCTGTTTCTCTCCATTCCCCACTTAACCCCTCATCATCCACCCCCGCCCCCCCCCCCCCCCCCCCCCCCCCAACTACGCCTTCCCTTTACGGTGGTGGGGAATACTGTCTCTTTATTAAATAATGTTGATGTATGTTTGCACTTAGTTGGGAGAGTGGGGTGGGGAGGGGGTGGTGGGGGTGGGGGGGGGGAGGTTGGATAGCTGATGGTTTTCAGGTGATTAGTATTTTGGCCATAAAATAAATTTGTAACTCCATTGATACCATAGATACCCGACAGTGCAGAAGAAGACCATTCGGCCCATCGGGTCTGCACCGACAACAATCCCACCTTGGCCCTATCCCTGTAACCCCACATATTTATCCCACTAAATCCTCTAACCGACACATCCCAGGACACTAAGGGGCAATTCAGCATGGCCAATGCACCTAATCCACACATATTTGGACTGTGGGAGGAAACTGGAGCACCCGGAGGAAACCCACGCAGACAAGGGGAAAATTTGCAAACTCCACACAGACAGTGACCCAAGCCGGGAATCAAACCCAGGTCTCTGGAGCTGTGAGGCAGCAGTGCTAACCACTGTGCCACCGTGCCACCCTACTGTGCCACCGTTCCGCCCTACTGTGCCGCCCTATTGTGCCATTGTGTCGCCTTGGGAGATAACTCAATGGGAGATAACTTTCCCCTCACCCACTCTATGGGAAACTCATGGGATCGGACTTTGCTGGGAATTTCTATGATTCAGTAGATTTGCTGCTCAACTTACCCCCACTAAATACCAACAGACAATATCATAGAATCTCTACAGTGCAGAAGGAGCCTATTCGGCCCATCAAGCCCGCACCAGCAACAATCCCACCCAGGCCCTATCCTCATAATCCTGTGTATTTGCACTGCTAGCCCCCTGACACTAATGGGCAATTTATCATGGCCTAACCGCACATCTGTGAACACTGGAGCACCCGGAGGAAACCCACGCAGACATGGGGAGAAAGTGCAAACTCCGCACAGACAGTGACCAAGGCCGGAATGAACCTGGGTCCCTGGTTCTGTGAGGCAGCAGTGCTAACCACTGTGCCACCGTGCTGCCCATGTTGTTGGAACTGCACTTATCTAGACAAGTGGAGAGTATTCCATCACACACAAAAAGGTAGATAAATCCCCGGGACCTGATCAAGTGTATCCCAGAACATTGTGCGAAGCTAAGGAAGAAATTGCGAGGCCCCTAGCGGAGATATTTGTATCATCGACAGCCACGGCTGAGGTACCGGAAGATTGGAGGGAGGCAAATGTTGTGCCGTTATTTAAGAAAGGTGACAGGGAAAATCCAGGGAACTACAGACTGGTGAGTCTAACGTCAGTTGTGCGTCAGTTGTTGAAGAGGATTCTAAGATACAGGATCCACATGTATTTGGACAGGCAGGGTCTGATTAGGGATAGTCAGCACTGCTTTGTGTGTGGGAAATTGTGTCTTACAAATTTGATGGAGATTTTTGAAGGAATGACCAAGAAAATAGATGAGGGCAGAGTGGTAGATGTTGTTTACATGGACTTTAAGAAGGCAAGGTATCGGATGGCACACTGGTCAGTCAGGTTAGATCACATGGAATCCAGGAAGAACTCGTCAAATGGATACAAAATTAGCTTGCCGGGAGGAGACAGAGAGTTGTTTTCAGACTGGACCAGAGGTGTACTGCAGGAATCGATGTTGGGTCCACTGTTGTTTCTCATTTATACAAATGATTTGTATGAGAATATAGGAGGCGTGGTTAGGAAGTTTGCAGGCAACATAAAAATTGGTGGTGTAGGGGACAGTGATAAAAACTCTCTATGGTCAACTGGGCCGTGGTCAAAGGTATGGCGGATGGAGTTTAATTCAGATAAATGTGAGGTGTTGCATTTTGGTAATACAAACCAGGGCAGGACTTACACAGTTAATGGTAGGGTCTTGGTAGTTTCTTGAAAGTAGCGTCACAGGTGGACAGGGTGGTGAAGAAGGTGTTTGCCACACTCGCCTTCATCAGTCAGAGCACTGAATACAGGAGTTGCGACATTATGTTACAACTGTCCAAGACATTGGTAAGGCCGCATTTGGAGTACTGCATACAATTCTGGCCACCCTACTATAGGAAGGATGTTATTAATCTGGAAAGGGTGCACAAACGATTCACAAGGACGTTACCGGGACTGGAAGGTTTGAATTATAAGGAGAGGCTGGATAGGCTGGGACGTTACTCCCTCGAGCATAGAAGTTAATAAAATCATGAGGGGCATAGATAAGGTAAATAACCAAGGTCTTTTCCCCAGGGTAGGGGAGTCCAAAACGAGAGGGCATAGGTTTAAGGTGAGAGGGGAAAGATTTAAAAGGGACCTGAGGGACAACTTTCTCACACAGAGTGTGGTGCGTCTATGGAATGAGCTGCCAGAGGAGGTGTTAGAGGCGGGTACAATTACGCCATTTAAAAGACATTTGGACAGATACATGGATGGGAAAAGTTTAGAGGGATATGGGCCAAATGCAGGAAAATGGGACTCGTTCATTTTAGGAAACCTGGTCGGCATGGACAAGTTGGGCCAAAGGGCCTGTATCTGTGCTGCATATCTCTATGACTCAATGACTTGTGCCTTGTAGATGGTGGACAGGTTTTGGGACATCACAAGGTGAGTTACTTGTTGCAGGATTCCCAGACTCTGACCTGCTCTGGTAGCCACAGTATTTATGTGGCTGGTCCAGATCAATTTCTGGTCAATGTTAACCCCCCAGGATGTGATGGTAATGCCATTGAACATCAAGGGACAATGGTTAGATCCTCCCTTGTTGGAGATGGTCATTGCCTGGCACTTGTGTAGCGTGAATGTTGCTTGCTATTTGTCAGCCCAAGCCTGGATATTGTGAAGATCTTGTTGCATTTGGACATGGACTGCTTCAGTATCTGAGGAATCGTGAATGGTGCTGGACATACTGCAGTCATCAGTGAACATCCCAACTGCTGACCTTATGATGGAAGGAAGGTCATTGGTGAAACAGCTGAAAATGACCTAGGACATGACGCTGAGGAACCCCTGCAGTGGTGTGTCGGAGCTGAGATGATTGACCTTCAACCATAATCACAATATCTTCCGTTGTGCCAGATAAGACTCCAACCCAGTGGAGATTTTTCCTCCTGATTCACTTTTGTGTATGTTTGAATTAAGGCTGTAATGAGGTCAGGAGCTGAGTGACCCTAACAGAACCCAACTGGGCGTCACTGAACAGGTTATTGCTGAGTGAGTGCTGCTTCATAATGCTGTCGATTACCCTTTCCATCACTTTACTGACGAGCGAGAGAGACTGATGGGATGGCAATTGGTCAGGTTGGATTTGTCCTGTTTCTTGTGTACAGGACACAACTGGGCAATTTTACATATTGCTGGGTAGATGCCAGTGTTGTAACTGTACTGGAAGAGCTTGGCGAGGGGAGTGGCAAGCCCTGGAGCACAAGTCTTCAGTACTATTGCTGGAATATTGACAGGGCACCATTGCCTTTGCAAGATCCTGTGCTTTCAGCCATTTCTTGATATCACATGGAGTGAATTGAATTGGCTGGAGACTCACATCTTGATGCTGGGGACCACTGGAAGAAGCCAAGATGAATTATTCACTCAGCACTTCTAGCTGAATATTGTTACGAATGCTTCAGCTTTATCTTTTACACTGATGTGTGCTGGGCTCCTCCATCACTGAGGATGGGGATATTTGTGGAGCCTCCTTCTCCAGTGAGTTGTTTAATTGTCCATCACCATTCATGGCTAGATGTGGCAGGATTGCAGAGTTTAGATCTGATCTGTTGGTTGTGGGGTAACTTACCTCTGTCGATTACTTGCTGCTTATGCTGTTTGGCACATAAGCAATCCTGTTTTGTAGCTTCACCAGGTTGACATCTCATTTTTAGGTATCCCTGGTGTCACTCCTGACATGCCCTGCTGCACTGTACATTGAACCAGGGTGATCCCCTGGCTTGGTGGTAATGGTAGAGTGCTGGGTATGCTGGGGCATGATTGTGGGTGAGTACAATTCTACTGCTGCTGATGGCCCACAGCACCTCATGGATGCCAAGGTTTGAGGTGCTAGGTCTGTTCAAAATCTACCGCATTTAGCACAGTGGTAGTGCCACACAACACGATGGAGGGTATTCTCAATGTGAAGGTGTGATATATTGCGACATTGTCATTATTAAGAACAGCAATGATATAATATAGTGTTAGTTTGCATGCATTCTCTGAATGATATCACTGTTACTATTAAACAAGATGTGGAGATGCCGGCGTTGGACTGGGGTAAACACAGTAAGAAGTTTAACAACACCAGGTTAAAGTCCAACAGGTTTATTTGGTAGCAAAAGCCACACAAGCTTTCGAGGCTCTAAGCCCCTTCTTCAGGTGAGTGGGAATTCTGTTCACAAACAAATGGTTGGAATTCGCATTCCAACCATTATTCATGTAAATTGAGTCTGTGTCTTTATAAGTTCTGTTTGTGAACAGAATTCCCAATCACCTGAAGAAGGGGCTTAGAGCCTCGAAAGCTTGTGTGGCTTTTGCTACCAAATAAACCTGTTGGACTTTAACCTGGTGTTGTTAAACTTCTTACTATTAAACAAACCAGAGAGCACAAATTTTACTTCAATAGCATTGTGCAATATTATTAATTTGACAGGAAAATATTCCATTCGTTATCTATAACTGTTCAGTGACTTTGGCGACTGCCTCCGCGCTCACTAACATGTTCTGCTATTGTACCATAAGAACATGGTGACAATAAATTCATACTTGGGGGAAGGATTCAAGACTTGTACCCCAGATAAACTGCACAAGATCTTTTCCATTCTATAGAAGAATTAGAGGACTTTCTCCTGCCTGGGGTACATGATATTATTCATTATAATTATTTCATACAAGTGGTGTAATTGGATTCTATCTTATCAGTAACCTCAAGGGGTAGAATGATCAGGTGACTCCTGAGGTACAAAATAGAGTGATTGAACAACATACGTTTTCATTGTCAGTGAGAAGTGTTGAAGTCCTTTGGTGTCCCTGTGCAACATAACTTTTAAGAGACCAGAGGACAAAGATTGGATGGTTCACGATTGTATCTGTGTTTTCTTGTCAGCAAGCCTGAAGATTCTACTGATTTCTGCTTCTCACTACCACATACTTTCAATATCTACCATGCAACACAACTTTATCAAGGCATTTCGATACCTCAAAGAACTATTAAAAAGCACCACTATAGAATGGGATAGCAGGTGAGTAGAGAAAAGCACTATATTTAAGTCAATGGAAAGGACTATTGAGAGTTACGTGCAGTGTAAGACAGTTACTAATTCACTATGAGCTCATTACACACTCCTGACACACAAACATGTGTACCAGGAGCAGGAAGAGGTCTTCTGGCTCCTCCAGCCTGCCCTGCCATTTGATAACATTGCTCACATTACACCAGTGACTACAACTCAAAAATTGGTTGCAAAGAATCTTGAGACATCATGAAAGTTGTTGCATAAATGTAGGTTTCTACCTGTATGCAGTTGGCAGAGTGACTGTAACAATGGTTTAATTGGAGGCCCAATTCTAATTCTCCAAGGATAATTAATCACAGAGCAATCAGTCAGAGGTGGCAGCTCTGCACATGGTGTTGTTTTAGAATCATAGAATCCCTACAGTGCAGAAGTAGGCTATTTGGCCCATCGAGTCTGCACCGACCACAATCCAGTGCAGGGCCTATCCTTACAACCCCATGCATTTAGCCTAGCTAGTCCCCCTGACACTAAGAGGCAATTTAGCATGGCCAATCCACCTAATCTGTATGCCTTTGGACTGTGGGAGGAAACTCACGCAGACACAGGGACAACGTGCAAACTCCACACAGTGACCCAAGCCGGGAATTGAACCCGGGTCCCCGGTGCTGTGAGGCAGCGGTGCTAACCACTGTGCCACCATGCTGTCATTGATTTCTAGCCTCTTCCCTGCATGATGTTGTGTAGCATGTAGCGTGCCATTATTATTCTGGATATCCTTGTTGAGGCTTACTGCAGAGCTGAGCGCTTCAGATACTTGAAGCACATCTTTAAAATGTCACTGGTCTGCTGGATGGTACTGGTGAGGACATGGTTGCTGTTGGAGCTGCACTTGGACTCAGTTTGAGAGTTCCTAAAGAGGATCATTATCCAGGTTTGAAAAGGCTATCCCTTGTTCCCCTCAAAGCCAATCACGGATCTGTGTGAGTAGATGGGAACTCCTCAGTGTGAAGGAGTCATGGCAGCCATCTGGAAAATCTGCACATACTTTCAGCAACACTGTCTTGTGGTCACAAACCACCCGTACGTGAGGATGTGGAAAGACTTTTGGTTGATGTAGAACCTTTATGACAAAGGGGTGCAATTATTATCACCCTGCATCTGGGGGAAGCCTGCTAATTGGGCAAATGCCCCTCTGCATCTGGAGTACCAAATTTATTTAACATGACCTTTCCCCATAAGCAAACAGGGCATAAGTAAAAGTCTTAACGTGTGCTGCTAACTGGAATATACCAAACAGGTTTCCTGTAGAGTCCTGTAGAGATCCTGAGGGATAAAAATTGAGAGTGAAGATTACCTTCACGACCATTGTTTAGTTTATTTATTAGTATCACAAGTAAGCTTACATTAACACTGCAATGAAGTTACTGTGAAAATCCCCGAGTAGTCACACTCCAGCGTCTGTTTGGGTACACTGAGGGAGAATTTAACATGGCCAATGCACTTAGCCAGCACGTATTTTGGACTGTGGGAGGAAACCAGAGCACCCGGAGGAAACCCACGCAGACATGGGGAGAATGTTTAGACTCCGCACAGACGGTGACTCAAGCCAGGAATTGAACCTGGGTCCCTGGTGCTGTGAGGCAGCAATGCTAGCCACTGTACTGCAAGCCACCCATTGGCAGGGCATAGTGGGGGGAGGATGGGGGGGGGGGGTGTGTGGCGGTGGGGGGGGGGGGGGGGGGGGGCGGTGATGAATTGAGGCTTGAGTTGTTGCTGGACATATGGCATATGCCTGTCGCCACCTCACGGCTTAGCTTGGTTTGCCTTCAGCAGCGGTCCTCTGTCATATTCAGGTAGGATGTCTGTCTACCTTTTCCTCCACTTGTCTTGCCTCTCAGCCTCCTTCCTAGTGTCCATGTACCAGCTTTTTCCTCCAGACCTTCTCACACTGTGGCCTCTGGCTGCTCACTGCAACTGGTTTCACTGTCTCTGTGCGAGGGTGCCATGTCCATCTTCAGAGTGCTCTGCACCCTTTCCAAACACAAAGCTCTTCCTGGTGCCTGCATTCAATGAGTTAGTAGGAGTGAAGCAGAGGAGAGCAGGAGTTCCACCCTTCTACTGCCTGGAACTGATTTTGTGCTAATTCTGGGGAAGTGAAGAAAAGTTGACAGCCAATGCCACATGGAGACCCGCAGGAAACTACAAAAGGTCGCGAACGAAGCCTAGTACATCACGCAAACCAGCCTCCCACCCATTGACTCTGTTTACACTTCCCGCTACCTCGGAAAAGCAGCCAGCTTAATCAAGGATCCTACGCACTCCGGACAAACTCTCTTCCACCTTCTTCCATTGGAAAAAAGATACAAAAGTCTGCATACTGTGAATCTGCACTCACAGATCTCTCCACTGAATCGCGGCATTAAGCTTAATGGGAGTAATGTTAACTGCAATGGAAAACAGGCTTGTGTGACTTGCCAAAGTCAATGGACAGTAAAATTCTGTATGGGTACGATGGTGGCTGAGTTGACTCCAACCAGGCCCTTCCCAATGGGTCAGGTTAAAGTTACCCACAATCTGTTATTTTTACTGATGTTGGTTAAGATCACCAAGAGATTTAGTTCCATTTTAAGGCAATAATGTCATCCTAAGTGAAGCTATCAAAGGATCCATGATATGTAAGGCCTATGGTTCCATACAACTCAATTAAGTGGTTGAGTGTTGAAGATATTGTGCAAGTCAGCATTGTTATCACTAAAATAGGCCCAACACGGTGGCACAGTGGTTAGCACTGCTGCCTCACAAAGCCAGGGACCTGGGTTCAATTCCGGCTTTGGGTCACTGTGCGGAGTTCACACGTTCTCCACATGTATGGGTGAGTTTCTTCTGGGTGCTCCGGTTTCCTCCCACAGTCCAAATATGTGTGGGTTCAGTGGATTGACCATGACAAATTGCCCCTTCATGTCCTAAGATGTACAGGTTAGATGAATTGGCCATGGTAAATGTGCATGGTTGCGGGGAGGGGTTGGCCTGGGTGAGATGCTCTTTTGGAGAGACAGCACAGACTCAATGGGCCAAATGGCCTCCTTCTGCAGTGCAGGAATTCTGTGGTACAAAAGAAAAGTGAATGTTACACAAGATCAAAATCTCATGGACTGATGATGATTGAAAGATCAGCACAGTATTAGTGCGCACATTCCTCACTTGGTTTGTCATTTGTAACTGCCTGGGCATTGACCAGAGAGGTGATCAAGAGTTTGATCAAAGAGCTGGACTTAGCCAAGAGGTGCTGAGGCAAATTGACTGCGAGCTGAATGTTCTGAGCAGGCTGCAGTTCCTCGCTCAGTCACTGGGGCGGCGGGATGATTGAAATGTTTCACAATCAGGAATTAGTGATGGGTTGGTTTGTTGAATGGTTTCACAAGGGAGGGCATGCTGAGCTCTGCCTAGGACATAAGATGGTAAACACATTCTGTTCCAGCATCTGCAGCAAAGATCTTGGAACGCGGCCCTCTGGCAGGCAGCCAACCCCCAATAAAACTGTTTGCTTCTTTTTTATCACAAACACCCATGTTTCTCCACAGGGAGGGAGACAAAAATTGTGTGACATGCATACACGTGTGATTCCTCCGTGTACCCCCACCCCCACACCGCCCCAACCCCAGATAATGAAAGAAAAAGAACACCGGGATAGTTCCTTTTAATTAATCACCTCCTCAGTGTGTTATATCACCAGGGATATTTTGATTTGATTTGATTTATTATTGTCATGTATTGGGATACAGTGAAAAGTATTGTTTCTTGTGCGCGACACAGAGTGCAGTGTGAGGGGAGGAGTGGACAACACCGTGGCTGTGTAAACATTGTTCTTGTGAAAGACGGAGGAACACTCCATATACATAGAATCCCCACAGTGCGGAAGAAGGGCATTTAGCCCATCGAGTCTGCACCGACTCTCTAAAAGAGAATCTTACCCACCCGCTTTGCCGCCCTATCCACATACTTAACATGGCTAATCCCCCTAACCCACACATCTTGGGACACTACGGGTCAATTTAGCATGGCCAATCCACCTAACCTGCACATCTTTGGACTGTGGGAGGAAACTGGAGCACGCGGAGGAAACCCACGCAGACACGGGGAGAACGTGCAAACTCCACACAGACAGTGACCCGAGGCCTGAATTGAACTCAGGTTTTTTTTCACGGAGGGCGGTGAATGTCTGGAACACGCTGCCTGGGGAGGTGGTGGGCATTCAAGGTGGCAACTAGATGAATACATGAAAAGGATGGGAGTGGAAGGATACGGACTCTGTAAGTGCATACAGTCTTAGTTTAGGCAGACATCATGATCAGTGCAGGCTTGGAGGGCCAAAGGGCCTGTTCCTGTGCTGTACTTTTCTTTGTTCTTTGTTCTTTGTCCTTGGCGCTGTGCTGACTACTGTGCCACCGTGCCACCTGCTCCCTGTGCCATCAGCCCCACAGAAATAATCGTAGCCTCTGGTCCTCTTCTGTCAGGTGAAACTGGAAAAGGAAGGCCCGCAGTGTGCACACTCCACCCAGTTAGCTACCAAAATTTCAATCAGGGCGTCACTCAGTTGACTCACATCTGCACCATTCAAAGTGCTGAAACAGCCATCCACAGTAAGCCTTTTCAAGACAGGAGATTGGGAGGAGCATTTCATAGAACTAAAGAATCCCTACAGTGCAGAAGGAGGCCATTCAGCCCATCGAATCTGCACTGTCTCTCCAAAACAGCATCTTATCCATCCCCCTATCTAAACCTGTCCCCATACATGGCCAATCCACCTAACCTGCACATCCATGGACTGGGCTGTGATTTACTGGGTCAGACTGCACTCACTGACAGGAATGCACTTTGGATCCAGGACACTGATTATAACAGATGGCGAGAAGCCAGCTATAGTTTTGCCTGATTCCAGACGGGCGAGGCTGAATATTTCACATTTATTCACTGTCCTAGAGTTTGTGGCTTCTTGTATAATAGAGAAACTATCGTGTGCATCTTTGTGTGCTCATCACTGGACAGCTGGGTTTGGTACTGATATCGCAATCCAGATAAAGTCCCATGTAACATTGTTTGTAATGGGGACCACACTGTCAATTAGTAATACAGAGGGTATTACATATTACCTAAAACAGTTCTGAAAATGTATTATGCAAGAGCAGTGATAGTCTGAATTTGATTTGACTTATTATTTTCACATATATTGTTATACAATGAAAAGTATTGCTTCTTGCGCGCTATACGGACAAAACATACCATTCATAGAGACGGAAACGAGAGAGTGCAGAGTGTAATGTTAAAGTCATAGCTAGGGTATAGAGGAAGATCAACTTAATGCAAGGTAAGTCCATTCAAAAGTCTGACAGCAGCAGGGAAGAAGCTGTTCTTGAGTTGGTTGGTACGTGACCTCAGACTTTTGTATCTTTTTCCCGACGGAAGAAGGTGGAAGAGAGAATGTCCGGGGTGCGTGGGGTCCTTAATTATGCTGGCTGCTTTGCCGAGGCAGCGGGAAGTGTAGACAGAGTCAATGGATGGGAGTCTGGATTGGGCTACATTCACAACCTTTTGTAGTTCCTTGCCGTCTTGGGCAAAACAGGAGCCATACCAAGCTGTGATACAACCAGAAAGAATGCTTTCTATGGTGCATCTGTAAAAGTTGGTGAGAGGCGTAGCTGACATGCCAAATTTCCTTAGTCTTCTGAGAAAGTAGCTGTGTTGGTGAGCTTTCTTAACTATAGTGTCGGCATGGGGGGACCAGGACAGATTGTTGGTGATCTGGACAACTAAAGACTTGAAGCTATCGACCCTTTCTACTTCGTCCCCGTTGATGTAGACAGGGGCATGTTCTCCTTTACACTTCCTGAAGTCGATGACAATCTCCTCCGTTTTGTTGACATTGAGGGAGAGATTATTGTTGCCGCACCAGTTCACCAGGTTCTCTATCTCATTCCTGTACTCTGTCTCATCATTGAGGTCCAACCCACTACAGTGGTGTTGTCAGCAAAATTGAAAATCGAATTGGAGGGGAATTTGGCCACACAGTCATAGTTGTATAAGGAATATAGTAGGGGGCTGAGAACACAGCCTTGTGGGGTGTTGAGGATGATCGTGGAGGAGGTGTTGTTGCCTATCCCTACTGATCATCGTCTGTGAGTTAGGAAGTTCAGGATCCAGTCGCAGAGGGAGGTGCTGAGACCCAGGACACGGAGTTTGGAGATGAGTTTCATGGGAATAATAGTGTTGAAGGCTGAGCTATAGTCAATAAAAAGGAGTCTCTCATAGGTGTCCTTGTTATCTTGGTGTTCCAGGGTTGAGTGCAGGGCCAGGTAGATGCCATCTGCTGTGAGCCTGTTGCGGCGGTAGTCAAACTGTAGTGGATCCAGGTAGTCCGGGAGGCTGGAATTGATTCGTGCCATGACTAGCGTTTCGAAGCACTTCATAATGATGGATGCCAGAGCCACCGGCTGATAGTTGAACTCAGTTCAACTCCTTGATCAAGGATAACAAAAGCAAACTATCAATCAGTCTCTACTTTTGTGAATGCTTACTGACTTGTTACATATTACTGGTTTAATTCAGATTACTGGCAACTTTCATTACTGTTTATCGTATATAATTTTTGTATCTCTTGAAACACAATTGTGCATCTATAATTAGATATAGCTTCAATCCTGTTGCATCATACACCATGGTGGGCAAAGTCTAATAAGAATATCTGCTGTCCACATTCAATGGCAAGGGTCATTATTCACCTGCTTATCCAACATCTCCCTCTGGGACCTCCAAGTGTTGTGAAGGTCGTGTTTGTAAAATTAGCTAAAAAATGTAAAAATGCTAAGAGCTGTAAAATTGCATTGTCTTGTTTAAAAAAAGTTAGTTTTTTGTTATACTTAGAGTTTAAAAAACGCAGGCGTAAATTCAAGTACAGTAAGAAGTCTCAGAACACCAGGTTAAAGTCCAACAGGTTTATCTGGTAGCACAAGCTTTCGGAGCGCTGCTCCTTCATCAGGTGAGTGAGGACTCAGGACTCCAAACTGAGGACTCACTCACCTGATGAAGGAGCAACGCTCCGAAAGCTTGTGCTGCCAAATAAACCTGTTGGACTTTAACCTGGTATTGTGAGACTTCTTACTGTGCTTACCCCAGTCCAACGCTGGCGTCTCCACATCACAAATACAAGTACACAGAGAGACCCAAAGTGAAACATTATATTGATAGGCAGTACTGTTGCTATGAAAACAGTTTAACCAATCCATTTGAAATAGGCATTTGAATAGCAGCAGCCTATCAGATTTGAATTTGATGGTTTGATAACCTGCAAACCAATCCTATTGTGGGGTTTTTGGTATGTCATCGGGGGTATAAAGGCCACAGCCCGTAGCTCCAAACTGCCAGAAGACCATCTGCCAGCAACTGCCACAGATCATAGCTGAAGAGAGAGTCACAGACAGTAACTGTTCTCTGCCAGTCTAACAGCCACATTTAAAAGTAAAGTTTATTTATTAGTCACAAGTAGGCTTACATTAACACTGCAATGAAGTGACTGTGAAAATCCCCTAGTTGCCACACTCCGGCACCTGTTCGGGTACACTGAGGGAGAATTTAGCATGGCCAATGCTAACCAGCATGTCTTTCAGACTGTGGGAGGAAACTGGAGCACCCGGAGGAAACCCACAGAGACACAGGCTGAGACCCAAGCCGGGAATCGAACCCAGGTCCCTGGCACTGAGCCAGCAGTGCTAACCACTGTGCCACCAGATTATTGACTTAAAAGAAGGCCTCATCTCAATCGTAAAGATACCAACAGAAGAATAGAACACAGAAGAAGTCAGCACAGAAGACAGAAGTCCTGGAAGACGACAAACCTGATCACATTTTGAGTGTGACCAAAGATTCTATTCTTTTTGTTAATAAGTGGGAATTGCCATTATCTAAACAGCATTCCATTAGAATAGTGTTTTATTTGGTTTGTTAATAGTTTAGTTAACCTGTTCACTGTTTTTTTATACTTTTCCAATTCAATCAAATCAAGTCCAATTCAGAGTCTCAACAAGTTGAGACATTTCCGATCCAGGCTGACAAGACAGGGTCTGCAACCAGGGTATGCATCGTAGCCAAAAGGCCAAGATGCCGCTTTTAAAAATTGCTTCATATGAAAAAGAAGCTTAAATGCAACCCAATGACCTCAACCAAGTGCAGCATCTGCATAACTACACTTGATCTTAGCCAAAAGGCCTGTTCACTGTTAGTTAAATGAATAAAGTGTCCATTTTTGGGCGCGATAATGCTGTAAAATCGGATGTGAAGTGGAAATGACGGCCATTTTGACGCAGGTTACCACTTTATCATGGTAAGAAAGTGAGAGCCCGCCCAAACCAAGCGAGACATCAATTTACATGTTTTTGTATTCATCATAATGTCATTAATCATTCCAGCTCGCCTGCCTTTATCACCTCGCCCATCGAAACCTGGAAAACACCTCCTCTATATAAGTTAGACTCTGGGGCTACATTAGTGTGGGAGAGCGAGGAGGCAAGTCTCTGTGTTCAAACTGCTCCGTGATGCTCAGAGGGGCCTATTTTGTGGCGGCCATGTTGTATTTTGGATTGGCAGGGGAAGGGGGTGCTGCGAGTGTGGAGGGGGGTGGGGGGCTCTTGTTGTGTGGGGGGATGGTGGCTCTTGTTGTGAGGGGGGATGGGTGGCTTTTTTTGTGTGGGGATGGGGTGCTCTTGTTGTGTGGGGGGGGGTGTGGGCGGCTCTTGTTGTGTGTGTGGGGGGGGTGGGCGGCTCTTGTTGTGTGTGTGTGGGGGGGGGTGGGCGGCTCTTGTTGTGTGTGTGGGGGGTGTGGGCGGCTCTTGTGTGTGTGTGTGTGGGGGGGGCGGCTCTTGTTGTGTGTTTGTGGGGGGGTGGGCGTCTCTTGTTGTGTGTGTGGGGGGGGGTGTGGGCGGCTCTTGTTGTGTTTGTGTGTGTGTGGGGGTGGGCGGCTCTTGTTGTGTGTGTGGGGGGGGGTGTGGGCGGCTCTTGTTGTGTGTGTGTGTGTGTGTGGGGGTGGGCGGCTCTTGTTGTGTGTGTGGGGGGGAGTGGGCGGCTCTTGTTGTGTGTGTGGGGGTGGGCGGCTCTTGTTGTGTGTATGGGGGGGGTGTGGGCGGCTCTTGTGTGTGTGGGGGGGGTGTGGGCGGCTCTTGTGTGTGTGGGGGGGGGGGGGGGGTGGGCGGCTCTTGTTGTGTGTGTGTGGGGGGTGGTGTGGGCGGCTCTTGTTGGTCACAGGATCCAACCTCGGACTTTCAGCACGGACCGAGGTCGGAGCACTGACCTCGGAGCAGAGGGATCACCCTGGAAGCACTGTGACAGGTGGGGGTTTGCTGAAAGCTGTGCAAACTGACAGTGATGCAGCCTCAGGGCTGTCAAAGCAGCACTCACTGCCTGTGACCACTACTGCACGGGTGCTGGCCTCTGACTGTGAGGGGGAGCGGGATGGGGGGAGGGAGCAGTGTCACCATTCTGGAACCTATGTGGGGGGGGTTATGGACAGCGTGTGGGGCTGCGGGGAGTGGGTGGGGTGTGTGTGTTGTTGGGGGGGGGGTTGTGGGGGGGTGGGGGGAGTGTAGCTGGGCTGGGAGATGGGGGGTGTGTGTGGGGGGTGTGTGTGTAGCTGGGGGCTGTGGGGGGGGGATGGGGGTGTGTGTGTGTTGCTGGGGGATGTGGGGGGGATGGGGGTGTGTGTGTAGCTGGGGGCTGTGGGGGGGATGGGGGTGTGTGTGTAGCTGGGGGCTGTGGGGGGGATGGGGGTGTGTGTGTAGCTGGGGGCTGTGGGGGGCATGGGGGTGTGTGTGCAGCTGGGGGCTGTGGGGGGGATGGGGGCGTGTGTGTCGTTGGGGGATGTGGGGGTGATGGGGGGTGTGTGTCGTTGGGAGCTGTGGGGGGGATGGGGGTGTGTGTCGCTGGGGGATGTGGGGGGGATGGGGGTGTGTGTGTAGCTGGGGGATGTGGGGGGGATGGGGGTGTGTGTGCAGCTGGGGGCTGTGGGGGGGATGGGGGTGTGTGTGTCGCTGGGTGGGGCTGTGGGGGGGATGGGGGTGTGTGTGTAGCTGGGGGGGGCTTTGGGGGGGATGGGGGTGTGTGTGTAGCTGGGTGAGGCTGTGGGGGGGGATGGGGGTGTGTGTGTAGCTGGGGGCTGTGGGGGGGATGGGGGTGTGTGTGTAGCTGGGTGGGGCTGTGGGGGGGATGGGGGTGTGTGTGTAGCTGGGGGCTGTGGGGGGGAATGGGGGTGTGTGTGTCGCTGGGGGATGTGGGGGGGATGGGGGTGTGTGTGTAGCTGGGGGATGTGGGGGGGATGGGGGTGTGTGTGTAGCTGGGTGGGGCTGTGGGGGGGATGGGGGTGTGTGTGTAGCTGGGTGGGGCTGTGGGGGGGATGGGGGTGTGTGTGTAGCTGGGGGCTGTGGGGGTGATGGGGGTGTGTGTGTTGCTGGGGGATGTGGGGGGGATGGGTGTGTGTGTGTTGCTGGGGGATGTGGGGGGGATGGGGGTGTGTGTGTTGCTGGGGGATGTGGGGGGGATGGGTGTGTGTGTGTTGCTGGGGGATGTGGGGGGGATGGGGGTGTGTGTGTTGCTGGGGGATGTGGGGGGGATGGGGGTGTGTGTGTAGCTGGGGGATGTGGGGGGGATGGGGGTGTGTGTGTAGCTGGGGGATGTGGGGGGGATGGGGGTGTGTGTGTCGCTGGGGGCTGTGGGGGGGATGGGGGTGTGTGTGTCGCTGGGGGATGTGGGGGGGATGGGGGTGTGTGTGTAGCTGGGGGATGTCGGGGGGATGGGGGTGTGTGTGTAGCTGGGGTGTGTGGGGGGGATGGGGGTGTGTGTGTAGCTGGGTGGGGGCTGTGGGGGGGATGGGGGTGTGTGTGTAGCAGGGGGCTGTGGGGGGGATGGGTGTGTGTGTGTAGCTGGGGGCTGTGGGGGGGATGGGGGTGTGTGTGTAGCTGGGGGCTGTGGGGGGGATGGGTGTGTGTGTGTAGCTGGGGGCTGTGGGGGGGATGGGGGTGTGTGCGTCGCTGGGGGATGTGGGGGGGATGGGGGTGTGTGTGTCGCTGGGGGATGTGGGGGGGATGGGGGTATGTGTGTCGCTGGGGGCTGTGGGGGGGGATGGGGGTGTGTGTGTAGCTGGGTGGGGATGTGGTGGTGATGGGGGTGTGTGTGTAGCTGGGTGGGGCTGTGGGGGGGATGGGGCTGTGTGTGTAGTTGGGGGCTGTGGGGGGGATGGGGGTGTGTGTGTAGCTGGGGGCTGTGGGGGGGGATGGGGGTGTGTGTGTAGTTGGGGGCTGTGGGGGGGATGGGGGTGTGTGTCGCTGGGGTGTGTGGGGGGGATGGGGGTGTGTGTGTAGCTGGGTGGGGCTGTGGGGGGGATGGGGGGGTGTGTGTCGCTGGGGGCTGTGGGGGGGATGGGGGTGTGTGTGTCGCTGGGGGATGTGGGGGGGATGGGGGTGTGTGTGTCGCTGGGGGATGTGGGGGGGATGGGGGTGTGTGTGTCGCTGGGGGATGTGGGGGTGATGGGGGTGTGTGTGTCACTGGGGGCTGTGGGGGGGATGGGGGTGTGTGTGTAGGTGGGGGCTGTGGGGGTGATGGGGGTGTGTGTGTCGCTGTGGTAGGTGGGGGGGATGGGGATGTGTGTGTCGCTGGAGGATGTGGGGGTGATGGGGGTGTGTGTGTCGCTGGGGGATGTGGGGGTGATGGGGGTGTGTGTGTCGCTGGGGGCTGTGGGGGGGATGGGGGTGTGTGTGTCGCTGGGGGATGTGGGGGTGATGGGGGTGTGTGTGACGCTGGGGTGTGTGGGGGGGATGGGGGTGTGTGTAGCTGGGGGATGTGGGGGGGATGTGGGTGTGTGTGTCGCTGGGGGCTGTGGGGGGGATGGGGGTGTGTGTGTAGGTGGGGGCTGTGGGGGTGATGGGGGTGTGTGTCGCTGGGGTGTGTGGGGGGGATGGGGATGTGTGTCGCTGGAGGATGTGGGGGTGATGGGGGTGTGTGTGTCGCTGGGGGATGTGGGGGTGATGGGGGTGTGTGTGTCGCTGGGGGCTGTGGGGGGGATGGGGGTGTCTGTGTCGCTGGGGGATGTGGGGGTGATGGGGGTGTGTGTGTAGCTGGGGGCTGTGGGGGGGATGGGGGTGTGTGTAGCTGGGGGATGTGGGGGGGATGGGGGTGTGTGTGTCGCTGGGGGATGTGGGGCGGATGGGGGTGTGTGTGTGTAGCTGGGGTGTGTGGGGGGGATGGGGGTGTGTGTGTAGCTGGGGGCTGTGGGGGGGTTGGGGGTGTGTGTGTAGCTGGGGTGTGTGGGGGGGATGGGGGTGTGGGTGTAGCTGGGGTGTGTGGGGGGGATGGGGGTGTGTGTGTCGCTGGGGGCTGTGGGGGGGATGGGGGTGTGTGTGTCGCTGGGGGATGTGGGGGGGATGGGGGTGTGTGTGTCGCTGGGGGATGTGGGGGGGATGGGGGTGTGTGTGTAGCTGGGGGATGTGGGGGGGATGGGGGTGTGTGTGTAGCTGGGGGATGTGGGGGGATGGGGGTGTGTGTGTCGCTGGGGGATGTGGGGGGGATGGGGGTGTGTGTGTCGCTGGGGGATGTGGGGGGGATGGGGTGTGTGTGTAGCTGGGGGATGTGGGGTGGATGGGGGTGTGTGTAGCTGGAGGATGTGGGGGGGATGGGCGTGTGTGTGTCGCTGGGGGCTGTGGGGGGATGGGGGTGTGTGTGTCGCTGGGGGCTGTGGGGGGGATGGGGGTGTGTGTCGCTGGGGGCTGTGGGGGGGATGGGGGTGTGTGTGTAGCTGGAGGATGTGGGGGGCATGGGGGGGTGTGTGTCGCTGGGGGCTGTGGGGGGGATGGGGTTGTGTGTGTCGCTGGGGGCTGTGGGGGGGATGGGGGTGTGTGTGTAGCTGGGTGGGGCTGTGGGGGGGATGGGGGTGTGTGTGTAGCTGGGGGCTGTGGGGGGGATGGGGGTGTGTGTGTCGCTGGGGGCTGTGGGGGGGATGGGGGTGTGTGTGTCGCTGGGGGATGTGGGGGGGATGGGGGTGTGTGTGTCGCTGGGGGCTGTGGGGGGGATGGGGGTGTGTGTGTCGCTGGGGGCTGTGGGGGGGGATGGGGGTGTGTGTAGCTGGGTGGGGCTGTGGGGGTGATGGGGGTGTGTGTGTAGCTGGGTGGGGCTGTGGGGGTGTGTGTGTAGCTGGGTGGGGCTGTGGGGGGGATGGGGGTGTGTGTGTCGCTGGGTGGGGATGTGGGGGGGATGGGGGTGTGTGTGTAGCTGGGTGGGGCTGTGGGGGGGATGGGGGGGTGTGTGTCGCTGGGGGCTGTGGGGGTGATGGGGGTGTGTGTGTAGTTGGGGGATGTGGGGGGGATGTCGCTGGGGGCTGTGAGGGGGATGGGGTTGTGTGTGTGTTGCTGGGGGATGTGGTGGTGATGGGGGTGTGTGTGTAGCTGGGGGCTGTGGGGGGGATGGGGGTGTGTGTGTAGCTGGGGGCTGTGGGGGGGATAGGAGTGTGTGTGTAGCTGGGGGCTGTGGGGGGGATGGGGGTGTGTGTGCAGCTGGGGGATGTGGGGGGGATGGGGGCATGTGTGTCGTTGGGGGATGTGGGGGTGATGGGGGGATGTGTGTCGTTGGGGGCTGTGGGGGGGATGGGGGTGTGTGTCGCTGGGGGATGTGGGGGGGATGGGGGTGTGTGTGTCGCTGGGGGCTGTGGGGGGGATGGGGGGGTGTGTGTCGCTGGGGGCTGTGGGGGGGATGGGGTTGTGTGTGTAGCTGGGAGCTGTGGGGGGATGGGGGTGTGTGTGTAGCTGGGGCTGTGGGGGGGATGGGGGTATGTGTGTAGCTGGGGGCTGTGGGGGGGTTGGGGGGGTGTGTGTAGCTTGGGGATGTGGGGGGGATGGGGGTGTGTGTGTTGCTGGGGGATGTGGGGGGGATGGGGGTGTGTGTGTAGCTGGGGGCTGTGGGGGGGATGGGGGTGTGTGTGTAGCTGGGTGGGGCTGTGGGGGGGATGGGGGTGTGTGTGTAGGTGGGGGCTGTGGGGGGGATGGGGGTGTGTGTAGCTGGGGGCTGTGGGGGGGATGGGGGTGTGTGTGTAGCTGGGTGGGGCTGTTGGGGGGGATGGGGGTGTGTGTAGCTGGGTGGGGCTGTGGGGGTGATGGGGGTGTGTGTGTAGCTGGGTGGGGCAGCGGGGGGATGGGGGGTTGTGTGTGTCGCTGGGGGCTGTGGGGGGGATGGGGGTGTGTGTGTAGCTCGGGGCTGTGGGGGGGATGGGGGTGTGTGTGTCGCTGGGGGATGTGGGGGGGATGGGGGTGTGTGTGTAGGTGGGGGCTGTGGGGGTGATGGGGGTGTGTGTCGCTGGGGTGTGTGGGGGGGATGGGGATGTGTGTCGCTGGAGGATGTGGGGGTGATGGGGGTGTGTGTGTCGCTGGGGGATGTGGGGGTGATGGGGGTGTGTGTGTCGCTGGGGGCTGTGGGGGGGATGGGGGTGTCTGTGTCGCTGGGGGATGTGGGGGTGATGGGGGTGTGTGTGTAGCTGGGGGCTGTGGGGGGGATGGGGGTGTGTGTAGCTGGGGGATGTGGGGGGGATGGGGGTGTGTGTGTCGCTGGGGAATGTGGGGGGGATGGGGGTGTGTGTGTAGCTGGGGGCTGTGGGGGGGATGGGGGTGTGTGTGTAGCTGGGGGCTGTGGGGGGGATGGGGGTGTGTGTGTCGCTGGGGGCTGTGGGGGGGTTGGGGGTGTGTGTGTAGCTGGGGGCTGTGGGGGGGTTGGGGGTGTGTGTGTCGCTGGAGGCTGTGGGGGGCTGGGGGTATGTGTGTCGCTGGGGTGTGTGGGGGGGATGGGGGTGTGTGTGTCGCTGGGGGATGTGGGGGGGATGGGGGTGTGTGTGTAGCTGGGGGCTGTGGGGGGATGGGGGTGTGTGTGTCGCTGGGGGCTGTGGGGGGGTTGGGGGTGTGTGTGTAGCTGGGGGCTGTGAGGGGGTTGGGGGTGTGTGTGCCGCTGGGGGCTGTGGGGGGGTTGGGGGTGTGTGTGTCGCTGAGGTGTGTGGGGGGGATGGGGGTGTTTGTGTTGCTGGGGGCTGTGGGGGGGATGGGGGTGTGTGTGTAGCTGGGGGCTGTGGGGGGGATGGGGGTGTGTGTGTCGCTGGGGGCTGTGGGGGGGATGGGGGTGTGTGTGTAGCTGGGTGGGGCTGTGGGGGGGATGGGGGTGTGTGTGTCGCTGGGGGATGTGGGGTTGATGGGGGTGTGTGTGTCGCTGGGGGATGTGGGGGGGATGGGGGTGTGTGTGTTGCTGGGGGCTGTGGGGGGGATGGGGGTGTTTGTGTTGCTGGGGGCTGTGGGGGGGATGGGGGTGTGTGTGTAGCTGGGGGCTGTGGGGGGGATGGGGGTGTGTGTGTCGCTGGGGGCTGTGGGGGGGATGGGGGTGTGTGTGTAGCTGGGTGGGGCTGTGGGGGGGATGGGGGTGTGTGTGTCGCTGGGGGATGTGTGGTTGATGGGGGTGTGTGTGTCGCTGGGGGATGTGGGGGGGATGGGGGTGTGTGTAGCTGGGTGGGGCTGTGGGGGGGATGGGGGTGTGTGTAGCTGGGTGGGGCTGTGGGGGGGATGGGGGTGTGTGTGTCGCTGGGGGATGTGCGGAGGATGGGGGTGTGTGTGTCGCTGGGGGATGTGGGGGGGATGGGGGTGTGTGTAGCTGGGGGATGTGGGGGGGATGGGGGTGTGTGTCGCTGGGGTGTGTGGGGGGGACGGGGGTGTGTGTGTTGCTGGGGGATGTGGGGGGGATGGGGGTGTGTGTCGCTGGGGGCTGTGGGGGGGATGGGGGTGTGTGTGTAGCTGGGTGGGGCTGTGGGGGGGATGGGGGTGTGTGTGTCGCTGGGGGCTGTGGGGGGGATGGGGGTGTGTGTGTAGCTGGGGGATGTGGGGGGGATGGGGGTGTGTGTCGCTGGGGTGTGTGGGGGGGATGGGGGTGTGTGTGTTGCTGCGGGATGTGGGGGGGATGGGGGTGTGTGTCGCTGGGGTGTGTGGGGGGGATGGGGGTGTGTGTGTTTCGCTGGGGGATGTGGGGGGGATGGGGGTGTGTGTGTAGCTGGGGGCTGTGGGGCGGATGGGGGTTGTGTGTAGTTGGGCGGGGCTGTGGGGGGGATGGGGGTGTGTGTGTAGCTGGGGGATGTGGGGGGGATGGGGGTGTGTGTGTAGCTGGGTGGGGCTGTGGGGGGGATGGGGGTGTGTGTGTCGCTGGGTATGGCTGTGGGGGGGATGGGGGTGTGTGTGTCGCTGGGGGATGTGGGGGGGATGGGGGTGTGTGTGTAGGTGGGGGCTGTGGGGGTGATGGGGGTGTGTGTGTCGCTGGGGGCTGTGGGGGGGATGGGGGTGTGTGTAGCTGGGGGCTGTGGGGGGGATGGGGGTGTGTGTGTAGCTGGGGGATGTGGGGGGGATGGGGGTGTGTGTGTAGCTGGGGGCTGTGGGGGGGATGGGGGTGTGTGTGTAGCTGGGGGATGTGGGGGGGATGGGGGTGTGTGTGTAGCTGGGGGATGTGGGGGGGATGGGGGTGTGTGTAGCTGGGGGATGTGGGGGGGATGGGCGTGTGTGTGTAGCTGGGGGATGTGGGGGGGATGGGGGTGTGTGTGTAGCTGGGGGATGTGGGGGGGATGGGGGTGTGTGTAGCTGGGGATGTGGGGGGGATGGGTGTGTGTGTGTCGCTGGGGGTTGTGGGGGGGATGGGGGTGTGTGTGTCGCTGGGGGATGTGGGGGGGATGGGGGTCTGTGTGTAGCTGGGGGCTGTGGGGGGGATGGGGGTGTGTGTGTCGCTGGGGGATGTGGGGGGGATGGGGGTGTGTGTAGTTGGGTGGGGCTGTGGGGGTGATGGGGGTGTGTGTGTCGCTGGGGGATGTGGTGGGGATGGGGGTGTGTGTGTGTAGCTGGGGGCTGTGGGGGTGATGGGGGTGTGTGTGTAGCTGCGGGATGTGGGGGTGATGGGGGTGTGTGTGTAGCTGGGGGCTGTGGGGGGGATGGGGGTGTGTGTAGTTGGGTGGGGCTGTGGGGGGGATGGGGGTGTGTGTGTAGCTGGGTGGGGCTATGGGGGTGATGGGGGTGCGTGTGTAGCTGGGGGCTGTGGGGGGGATGGGGTGTGTGTGTCGCTGGCGGCTGTGGGGGGGATGGGGGTGTGTGTGTAGCTGGGGGCTGTGGGGGGGATGGGGGTGTGTGTGTTGCTGGGGGATGTGGGGGGGTGGGGGTGTGTGTGTCGCTGGGGGATGTGCGGGGGATGGGGGTGTGTGTGTCGCTGGGGGCTGTGGGGGGATGGGGGGGTGTGTGTTGCTGGGGGATGTGTGGGGGATGGGGGTGTGTGTGTCGCTGGGGGCTGTGCGGGTTGATGGGGGTGTGTGTGTCGTTGGGTGGGGCTGTGGGGGTGATGGGGGTGTGTGTGTAGCTGGGGGCTGTGGGGGGGATGGGGGTGTGTGTCGCTGGGGGATTTGGGGGGGATGGGGGTCTGTGTAGTTGAGTGGGGCTATGGGGGGGGTGTGTATCGCTGGGGGCTGTGGGGGGTGATGAGGTTGTGTGTTGCTGGGCTGGGGGTAAGCGATATTCTTTAAACTCTCCATCTCTCCATCTGCCTCTCCCTTTCTCCCAATTACCATCCCCTCCCCCATCCTAATCAACAAGGTGGCTTTTGCGATGCCAGCCATTGATCTTGCTGTTCTATTGGTTGTTGCTGGAGCTGAGGAGGAGGAGCGGGAGGAAGAATTGTGGGCAGAGGAGGCCCAGGCCTTGCCACTCACAGGAGGAGAGGGAGACGACCATCAGAGACAGGATGTGGCCCACATTTGCCCAAGGGGGTGGTGGGGCGGGTGGGCGGCGGGGGAAAGGGGGGCAGGGGGCGGTGCAGGAGAAGGAGGGAGCGGAGACCCCGGCAGTTCTGCACAGGAGAGTCCTTCAAGCAACTGTCAAACGTGGCGTGCCAGCAAAAGCTCCGGCTCTGAAAGGAGACAGTGCAACGCCTGTGCTATTCATTACAGGACCTGGCACTCGGGCAGGGGGGGGGGCACCCATTCCCAGTGGCTCTGAAAGTGACGGCTGCCTTAAACCTTTGCGCCACAGGGTCCTTTCAGACCGCCAGTGGAGACCTTGTGGCATTTCACAATCATCCATCCACAGTGTGTGAAGGAGGTGACGGATGCCCTGTAAGCTTGGTCTGGCCAGTACATCAAATTGGCCCTGGACCAGGCCCAGCACGAAGCCCGGGCTACAGGATTCACAGCCACCACAGGGATGCCAAATGTTCCGGGGGGCTATAGACTGCACCCATGTTGCCCTCAAGGCCCTGGTCAGGAATCCAAGGAGATCCATGAATAGAAAGGGCTTCCATTTAATAAATGTGCAATTGGTGTGTGACCATCTGCTGAACACCACGCACATCTGTGGCAGACACCATGGCACGAGGAGCTCTGATATCCCACAGGTCTTTGAGGAGGAGCCCATGGTGCAGGGACGGCTTGTTGGGGACGTGGGGTATCCACTTCGGACTGAGCTGATGATGCCTGTGCGGAGGCCTGAGACTGAGGAGGAGACCTGATCTAATGAGGCCACCCGTTCAACAATGGAGCGCTGCATAGGGCTCCTCAAGATGCAGTTCAGGTGCCTGGACCGCTCTGGCGGAGCCCTACAATACAGCCCCCTGATATGACCTGCATTGAGGTGGTGTGCTGCACCCTGGCGCAGCAGCAAGGGGATGTGTTGGAGGAGGAGGATATGGAGGCCGACTAGCCGGGCGTTGTTGGAGAGGGGGCAGCACAGGGTGGGGGAGGAGGAAGAGGAGGAGGACGACAATGAAGAGCAATGCCACCCAGGCACTGGAGGGCTGTTGGCAGCAAGGCTCAGGCATGCGAAGGAGGCCCTGATCAACATGCGGTTTGGCCTTTAGGAGCCTGTGTTGCCACATGTTGGTTCCATCTCCCCCCCCCCACCTCACCACCCCAATTGCCCCCACCCGCCCCGAGAGCCCTACAATCTCCTGCAACATTGTAACACCGGCGTGGTGGGCCTGGGTATGTTGAGCTAGTGAGTTTCTGTGACAGGCAGGAGGGTGATGATGACCCGCTAAACACCATTATGATGATGCCCTGGCGCAAACTAGTCTGACTCCTACCTGTGCTCTCTATGCACGCTGGCACCTGGACCCACGTCCGGGCAGTGGGTGAGGGATCACTGAACCCCTATGCAGGAGCGTGTGGGGAGGGGGAGGGGAGGGAATCCCTTGAGGGTGGTGTAATTCGATGCTAATGCATGCCACCCGCTGTAGCCGCTGATTTCTTTGAGTGTCTTCATTTTCTCAGTGACAGAGCGTTGAGGGGCCTCCCCCACTGACATCAACATACAGTGTCCCTCTGGGGTAAGGACGTTCCTGTTGGAGACAAATCTGAGGGGGAGGTGGCTAGATGGGTGGAGAACTGGCTTGGTCACAGAAGACAGAGGGTGGTAGTGGAAGGGTCTTTTTCCGGCTGGAGGCCTGTGACTAGTGGTGTTCACAGTAAGAAGTCTCACAACACCAGGTTAAAGTCCAACAGGTTTATTTGGTAGCAAATACCATGGTATTTGCTACCAAATAAACCTGTTGGACTTTAACCTGGTGTTGTGAGACTTCTTACTGTGTTTACCCCAGTCCAACGCCAGCATCTCCGCAGGGCTCTGTATTGGGACCTCTGCTGTTTGTGATTTATATAAACGATCTGGAAGAAGGTGTAACTGGGGTGATCAGTAAGTTTGCGGATGACACAAAATTGGCAGGACTTGCAGATAGTGAGGAGCATTGTCAGAAGCTACAGAAGGATATAGATAGGCTGGAAATTTGGGCAAAGAAATGGCAGATGGAGTTCAATCCTGATAAATGCGAAGTGATGCATTTTGGTAGAAATAATGTAGGGAGGAGCTATACGATAAATGGCAGAACCATAAAGGGTGTAGATACGCAGAGGAACCTGGGTGTGCAAGTCCACAGATCCTTGAAGGTGACGTCACAGGTGGAGAAGGTGGTGAAGAAGGCATATGGCATGCTTGCCTTTATAGGACGGGGCATAGAGTATAAAAGTTGGGGTCTGATGTTGCAGATGTATAGAACGTTGGTTCGGCCACATTTGGAATACTGCGTCCAGTTCTGGTCGCCACACTACCAGAAGGACGTGGAGGCTTTGGTGAGAGTACAGAGGAGGTTTACCAGGATGTTGCCTGGTATGGAGGGGCTGAGTTATGAGGAGAGATTGGGTAAACTGGGGTTGTTCTCCCTGGAAAGACGGAGGATGAGGGGAGACTTAATAGAGGTGTATAAAATTATGAAAGGCATAGATAGGGTGAACGGTGGGAAGCTTTTCCCCAGGTCGGTGGTGACGTTCACGAGGGGTCATAGGTTCAAGGTGAAGGGGGGGAGGTTTAACACAGATATCAGAAGGACATATTTTACATAGAGGGTGGTGGGGGCCTGGAATGCGCTGCCAGGCAAGGTGGTGGAGGCAGACACACTGGGAACGTTTAAGACTTATCTAGACAGCTATATGAACGGAGTAGGAATGGAGGGATACAAAAGAATGGTATAGTTGGACCAGGGAGCGGCACGGGCTTGGAGGGCCGAAGGGCCTGTTCCTGTGCTGTATTGTTCTTTGAGACAAATTAGTCACAGGTGGGTGGTGAAATGACATTTATTTGTGCCAGTAAAAATGTCTTAATGGCAAGTAATAACATGCAAACATGTGAACATGAGACTTTAAAGTGCATAACTATTCTGCCTACCTAGTACGCCCTTCACCCGTGCAATCTTAGTGCCGTTACAACTTCCTAACTTACGTGGCCTACCCCGACATCTCGATGGCCCCCCAGGAGGTGGAGGTGGCCAGCTGCCTACCGCACCTCATGGCCTGTAATGCCCTTCGTGATCATCCTCTGGAGGGCCTGGACCTTGAGGGTTCTGGCCGGCTTCCAGGTGTTTGGCCGTAACCATGAACCCTCTTCGTCCCATTGCCCCTGAGATGCCCTGGTGTCAGGAAGGGGGGAGTCAGGAGGTGTAGCCACAGCTGCTGTTTCCTGTGTGGAAGGCCCCGGCATGGGCTTGAGTGCTTCCTCCTCCCCTGGGATTCTGTGAGCCCCTGGGTCACTCTATGGGACGCCGGTCCTTCTGCAGCGAGCTCCAGAAGCTCTGGCGTCACCTGGCACTGCCAATCCTGGAGGACCACATGCGTTCTAGCTATGGTTGTTGAGCCCTCTGTGATGGCTCTCTGAGTCGGGAGGCCACCTGTCAATGATAGCAGCAAGTGCCCTCTGAGACTGGGCCATGCTCTGCAGCCCCTCAGCCATGGCCCTCTGTGACTGGGCCAGTTCTCAATGGCTGCTGCCATAGCCCACTGTGTCTCGGGGCTGTCCCACTGGGTCTCCTGCAAGCTCTCGAGCATCTCAGCCATGGGCCACAGAACCTCAAGAACCTTGTTGAGTCCCTCAGCCGTGTCCTGCTGTGACTCAGCCGCAGCCCTCTGGAACTCTGCTGTGGCGTTCTGTGACTTGGCCATTGCTTTGAGCCTGCCAACATGGTGAGGATTCCCTGCCCCAGGCTTTTCACCGCATACGCCACCCTTGCAGTGTTGGTCTGGGAACCACGCAAGACAGGCAGTAGGTGGTCCGCTTGAAAGCTTTGGCAGTCCTCCCAACAACCTCGCAGTTGATCCAGTGCGGCCGTCAGCCCCTCCTGCATTCCCTGGCTCTGTTGCTGCATCTCCAGCAGCTGAGGGAGAAGTGATCTCAGAGGCCCAGCATGGAGCCTGGGGCCAGCTGAGTCCTCACCTCCATCAGGCCCCCGAGTGCCAGAGGACTCAGAGGTTCCCTCCTCCACCCGATGTACCTCAGCAGATATATCGTAGGCATCAGAGAGTGACCTAGATGCCTCGCCACTAATTTGACCCACCGATGTGGGTATCTGGGATGGTGAACTGCGAGGTGGAAGCTGACGCCAAACTGGTGTCACCATCGGAGGACCTTTCATCCTCTTCATTCGAGGAGTCATCAGAGGTGTCAGGGGCAGGATGGATGGGAACAGCAGTGGGGGCCACAATGTCAGACGGCCCAGGCGTGTCAGGGTCCCTTCCTGCAACATAGGACACAAGGTTAAGTGCGAGGGAGGGAGAGGAATCTGGGATTCAGGCAACTTAAGTGCCATTTCTCCATTGAACAAAGAACAAAGAAAATTACAGCACAAGAACAGGTCTTCGGCCCTCCAAGCCTGCACCGACCATGTTGTCCGTCTGAACTAAAACCCCCGACCCTTCCAGGGACCATATCCCTCTATTCCCATCCTATTTATTTTTTGTCAAGATGCCCCTTAAAAGTCACCATTGTATTTGCCTCCACGACCTCCCCCAGCAGCGAGTTCCAGGCACCCACTACCCTCTGTGTAAATAAACATGCCTCGCACATCTCCTTTAAACATTTTCCCACGTACCTTAAACAAATGTCCCCTAGTAATTGCCTCAAACTGAGTGGAGGATTGACAGGTGCTCACTTCTCGACTCCATCCTGACCATGCTATCGCTGGCAGCCCGGATGTCTCTTTCTCTGGACAGCTCCAGCACCCGCTCCTCAAAGGGGGTGAGGACTCAGAGGTCAGGCTCACCAACCCCTGTCTTCACCCTCTCCTGGCAGTTATGGGCATTCTTCTCCTTTGGGTACAGAAGGAACCATGAAAAATCTGATGGCGTGACTCCTGCAGAGTATCAGGGAGTGGTCCTCAGAGGGCAAGCACTGCGATACTCTTGCAGGGGAGAGGAAGGAGGTGGTTGGGGGTCAGGGGCCGGGAGAAAACAGGGTGTTGGTGGTGGTGGGGGGATCTAGGGGAAGATGCTAGATGGGGTTAAACAAGATAAATGACCTCATCCTTGCTGCCCAGATGAGGTTATTTATCTTGCTGCACTGCTTACCGGTCCTCCTGGCCAGTGCCATGGCACTCACAGATGCAGCCACCACCTCACAAGCTGTTTTTCCATCGTTTCCTCTGGGATGACATCCTGCTGAAGGGAAGAGGGTGTCCCATCTTGCCTCCACTGCGTCCAGCAACCTAGCCAGGTCAGATTCGGAAAATCTGGGAGCTGCCTTTCTTGATGCCATTTTCCCTGCATTGCCTGCCTGCTTGTCCATCCTTTGGGGTTTTTTATGAAGATGCCGCTTGTTAGGGCAGATCAGCTGCAGGCAGTTTGGGAGAGCATTCCAGCAAGTTAAATGCAGTTTGCTTGTTAGCATTGAGCGGAAGGCAAGTGAACTCTTGCAGGTTTGCTGAGGCGGGGGTGGGGGGGAGGGGGAGAATGTGGATCTGTGCCTCCATGATGATTGGGGGCAGAGGAGAGAGAGGATCGTGTCAGACAGCCATTGGGGCCAGGAGGAGATGGGGGCCATGTGCAGGTAGGTCCAGAATGTTGGGAGGGAAGGGGGGGGGGGGGGGCGGGGGGGTTCAGAAGGTTAGTAATGTTGTGGGGGGGAGGGTTCAATGTCCGTGGGGGCCAGGGGGAGGCATTATCCGGCCTGGGAGGCGTGTGGCAGGGGAGCTGCAGTTTGAAGCTTTGATCGGAGCTTCAGGCTTTAGAACGTGTTCAGCCCCGCCCACTGTCTTCTGTAGCGAGAAACGGACTTGCACAAAACTTTGGAGACAGAGTGTATACGATTGACTGTAAAAACGCGCTCATAAAACGGATCTGGAGCTCTCCCAGTTTCACGCTTGCCCAACACAGAAAAAATCTTGTAAAATAACCACCCTTAGGATTCTTTTGGGAAATCCCAATATTTTTCAAGGTAAAGCACTCGTCATATTGGTCGCCTTGGTGATGACTCCTTATTGCTGCTCAGCACTTCGGGAAGTTTTCAGCTTATGGCAGGTGTTTTATAAACACAGCACGTACCTTTTTCTCCCAGCATGCTATTTTAACAATCTTCCATTAATAACACGGTAGATAATTGATGGAGCCGTGGCTACAATTAGGAGCTTATAATCTACTTACATATGGAGTGAGGGAGGGACACAGACATAATTGCAATGATAGATGTAGACTTCAACAAGTAGCTAAGAAGGCAAACAACATTCTGGCCTTTGTTGCATAGGGGTTGGAGTTCAAAAATAGGGAGGTTTTGATGCAATTGTGCAAGGTGTTGGTGAGGCCTCACCTGGAATTCTGCGTACAGATTAATTCTCCTTACCTAAAAAAAGGATATAGTAACATTGGAGGCAGTCCAAATGAGAGACTAATTCCTGGGAGAAGATGCTTGTCCTATCAAGAGAGACTGAATAGTCTGGGTTTGTATTATTTGGCATTTAGACGAGTGAGGGGGTGACCTTATTCAAGCATATAAGATTCTGAGGGGGAATGACAGAGTAGAAGTTTTCATTAGTGGGAGAGCCTCGAACAAGGGGACATAGATAAGGGACCGGTCATTTAGAACTGAAGTGTGTAGAAATTTCTTCTCGCAGAGGGTGGTGAATCTCTGGAATTCTTTATTCCAAAGGGTGGTACGGGCTGGATTGTTGGAAGTATTTAAAGTGGAAGTGGATAAATATTTGATAAATCGAGGAATAGAGGGCTATGGGGAAATGGCCAGCATCGTATTGAATGGAGGGACAGGTTTGAAGGGCCTGGTGGTTTACTCCTGCTTCTGTTTCTTGTGTTCACCTTCTCTAACTGTTAACACTCTGGCCTAACAAAAACCTACCAATTTCAGTTTTGAAAGTTTAAATTGACACCAAGGGCAGAATGTTCCCGTCCTGCCCACCATGGGAAGCGTAGCAAGCGGGACACGGACCATGCAAACATCCATTGACCTTGGGCGGGATTTCCGAACCTTGGGGCGAGTGCAAAATGGGCAAAATCCCGTTCCCATTCTCAGCAGTGTTTTGACAGAAGCAAGTTCCAGATTTCCATTGCCCTTTGTTGAAGAAATGTTTCCGGAAGTCAGTCTTAAGCAGCCTTGGTCTAATTTTAAGGTTATGCCTTGTTTGTTTTCAACTCTCTCACAGGAGGAAGTAATTTCTCTCTCTCTCTTTCTCTCCCTCTCTCCCTTATCAACTCCTTTAATCATCTTAAACACCTCCATTATTGCATCCATTATCTTCTATGCTGAGGGGAGTACAAGCCTTGTGTATCTAAACTGCATCCTAATTGAATCCCTGTAGCCCCGGTATTATTCTGCTCGATCTACCGTGCACCCTCTGCAATGGGACTATCTCCTTGCTGAGGTATAGTGCCCAAAACAGCTACCGTGCACCCTCTGCAATGGGACTATCTCCTTGCTGAGATATAGTGCCCAAAACAGCTACCGTGCACCCTCTGCAATGGGACTATCTCCTTGCTGAGGTATAGTGCCCAGAACAGCTACCGTGCACCCTCTGCAATGGGACTATCTCCTTGCTGAGGTATAGTGCCCAAAACAGCTACCGTGCACCCTCTGCAATGGGACTATCTCCTTGCTGAGGTATAGTGCCCAAAACAGCTACCGTGCACCCTCTGCAATGGGACTATCTCCTTGCTGAGGTATCGTGCCCAGAACAGCTACCGTGCACCCTCTGCAATGGGACTATCTCCTTGCTGAGGTATCGTGCCCAGAACAGCTACCGTGCACCCTCTGCAATGGGACTATCTCCTTGCTGAGGTATAGTGCCCAAAACAGCTACCGTGCACCCTCTGCAATGGGACTATCTCCTTGCTGAGGTATCGTGCCCAGAACAGCTACCGTGCACCCTCTGCAATGGGACTATCTCCTTGCTGAGATATCGTGCCCAGAACAGTATCTATGTCTGAACAGAGCATTATACAACTGAAACATTTGTACACACGTTTAAAAAGCTCCAACCATAAAAGGGATGTAATGGTTTGGTGGGAAAGTGTGTAATAGGTGAGAACATGCTGATGCAGGTAGTCCATTCATGGTGATTATGTTTATTGGCTTCTTTCCAATGGGTGTGAATGATGAGTCTGGCTGAAGATCAACCAAATGTGTCAGAAAGCTTTAATTTTCATATCCGATGCCAGTTCCCTACTGATTGCTAAATACTTCAACCCTTCATCATCATCTTCTCCAGCACGGATAGTCACACAGAAATTACACACAAATAATGTTAACTCCTTCATTACCCAGTTAGTGTTACCATATGAAGCACAAAATCTAGGGATCATTTCAGAGCCTGTCTGTGTTTCTGTGATTTTCATTACGTTTTCATAAGAGGTAAGATGATGGGCAGGGGAACGATCAAGATTTTAGAATGTGGAGAGCATAGAGCGGCACGATGGCACAATGGTCAGCACTGCTGCCTCACAGCGCCAGAAACCCGGGTTCGATTCCCAGCTTGGCTCACTGTCTGTGTGGAGTCTGCACGTTCTCCCCGTGTCTGTGTGGGCTTCCTCTGGGTCCTCTGGTGTGGTGATATAAACAGGGCCTAGTTTTAAGGCTGATAAAATTGGATATCCTAAATTAAAGAATTGGGCATATTAAAATCACAGTCAAACCTCGGGCAGGCCAATTGTACAAATACACAAACAAGTCTGGGCCTGACCCACCAACCACCCATCAAAGGTCATTGCACTCTACTGATACTTAGCAGGAGATCATTGCACCTCATTGAAATGCACCGGCCTATTGTTAGAAGCCCAGGTCGGGCCAGACTTTCTATCACTGAAAGTTCCTGCAGTTACATGTCAGCAACAACATGGAGATGGACACCTGGGGGGCGGACCCTGGTGTCCTGTCAGGCAGACATCAAGAAACCCACTGGGTATTGGAACCCCCTCCTGGGACCTCATTGGCCGGAAGCCAGAGACGTTTCTGGAAAGGCAAGCAGGCGGGGGGATAAAGGAACACATTTTCAGACAGACCAGCAGCGAAGACTCGACGAAGGAGGCGGCCGTGACCATTCGGAAGACTGACCAGAGAAGGAAGGAAGGAAGGAAGAAGCTGCCATCGGGACTCACCTTCGTGACGACGGACCAGAGGGACTCAGAGAATCAGGCCTGCAGTTTAACCAAACCATCTTTGCGGGTAGTATATTTGAATCTCGGGTATCCTCTTGTTTTATGTGGGTAATTTAAGGTTTGATAGTGTTGTTATTAATAAACTTGTTGAACCTTTACTTGTGTTTGTCCTTTGTCCATCTTGCAAATAAGGGCACCGGGGTAAAACCTTGTAGGAAGCAAACTGGTCGAAAGTATCTGAGAATTAACAGGTGCACACTGGTTTCCTCCCACAGTCTGAAAACGGCTGGTTAGGTGCATTGGCCATGCTAAATTCTCCCTCAGTGTACCCGAACAGGCGTCAGAGTGTGGCGACTAGGGGATTTTAACAGTAACTTCAATGCAGTGTTAATGTAAGCCTACTTGTGACACTAATAAATAAACTTAAACTTAACTCTATCTAAATAGAAATATGTAAATACTACAACACAGAAATTGACCCAAAATGGTCAATACCAAAATTCATGCTTCATTTTTAAAATTCATTTGTGGGACATAGCCAGCACTATTGCCCATTCCCAGTTGCCTGAGGGTAGTTGAGGGTCAATCACATTGCTGTGGCTCTGAAGTCACATATAGGCCAGACTGGGTAGAAACATAGAACGTAGAAACATAGAAAAACTACAGCACAAAACAGGCCCTTCGGCCCCACAAGTTGTGCCGAACATATCCCTACCTTTTAGCCTACCTATATCCCTCCATCCTATTAAGTCCCATGTACTCATCCAGGAGTCTCTTAAAAGACCCTATTGCGTTTGCCTCCACCACCACTGACGGCAGCCGATTCCACTCGCCCACCACCCTCTGTGTGAAAAACTTCCCCCTAACATTTCCCCTGTACCTACCCCCCAGCACCTTAAACCTGTGTCCTCTCGTAGCAGCCATTTCCACCCTGGGAAAAAGCCTCTGAGAGTCCACCCGATCTATGCCTCTCAACATCTTATATACCTCTATTAGGTCTCCTCTCATCCTACGTCTCTCCAAGGAGAAAAGACCGAGCTCCCTCAGCCTATCCTCATAAGGCATGCCACTCAATCCAGGCAACATCCTTGTAAATCTCCTCTGCACCCTTTCAAACTTTTCCACATCCTTCCTGTAATGAGGCGACCAGAACTGAGCACAGTACTCCAAGTGGGGTCTGACGAGGGTCTTATATAGCTGCATCATTATCCCCGGACTCCTAAACTCAATCCCTCGATTGATAAAGGCCAGCACACCATACGCCTTCTTAACCACCTCCTCCACCTGCGGGGCCGATTTTAAAGTCCTATGGACCCGGACCCCAAGGTCCTTCTGATCCTCTACAGTACTAAGAGACTTTCCCTTTATATTGTACTCCTTCATCCCATTTGACCTGCCAAAATGGACCACTACGCAATTATCTGGGTTGAAGTCCATCTGCCACTTCTCCGCCCAGTCTTGCATCCTATCTATGTCCCTCTGCAACTTCTGACATCCCTCCAGACTATCCACAACCCCACCAACCTCCGTGTCATCGGCAAACTTACCAACCCATCCCTCCACTTCCTCATCCAAGTCAATTATGAAAATGACAAACAGCAAGGGTCCCAGAACAGATCCCTGGGGCACACCACTGGTGACCGACCTCCATTTAGAAAAAGACCCATCTCTGCCTCCTTTGGGCAAGCCAGTTCTGGACCCACAGGGCAGCAGCCCCTTGGATCCCATGCTCTCTCACTTTTTCTAGAAGCCTTGCATGGGGGACCTTATCGAACGCCTTGCTAAAATCCATATAAACCACATCTACCACTTTCCCTTCGTCAATGTGTTTAGTCACATTTCCGAAGAACTCCACCAGGCTCGTAAGGCACGATCTGCCTTTGACAAAGCCATGCTGAGTATTCTTGAGCATACTAAACCTCTCTAAATGCTCATAATTCTTGTCCCTCAGGATCTTCCCCTTCAGCTTACCAACCACTGAGGTTAGACTCACCAGTCGGTAATTTCCTGGGCTATCCCTATTCCCCTTCTTGAAAATAGGAACCACATCCTCAATCCTCCAATCCTCCGGCACCGCTCCCGTCTCCATCGACGACACAAAGATCATCGCCAGAGGCTCTGCAATCTCTTCCCTCGCCTCCCACAGTAACCTGGGGTACATCCCATCTGGACCCGGCGACTCATCTATCTTGATGCCATTCAAAGATTCCAGCACAACCTCTTTGTTAAAGTCCACATACTCAATCCTTTCAGTCCACCGCAAGCCTGCAGTACATCCACCCAGGTCCTTCTCCTCTGTGAAAACCGAGGCAAAATACTCATTAAGCACCTCTGCCATTTCTACTGGTTCCGTACAGATTTTCCCGCCTTCACCTTTTATAGGCCCTATTCCGTCACGTCTCAACTCCTCCCTGTCTGCTCAGAACGTTGTCCTGTAGAACTCTAGACAGACATTCCTTGAAAAACTGCCCTCTTCAGTAGATTTCCCCGAGAATACCTCCTTCCAATTTACTCCTCTAATTTGCTGCCTTATGTCTTCATATTTCCCCTTACTCCATATAAACGCTTTCCTAGCTTGCCTGTTCCTCTCTTTTTCCAATGCAAGCATAATGGAGATAGAGTTATGATCGCTATCCCCAAGATGCTCTCCCACTGAGAGATCTGACACCTGTCCAGGTTCATTGGTCAGTATCAGATCAAGTACAGCCTCTCATGCCAACTAGAGGTGAGGCTATATTGGATCTGGTGCTGGGAAATGAGCCAGACCAGGTGCTAGACTTGGAAGTTGGTGTGCATTTTGGTGATAGTGACCACAATTCGGTTACGTTCACCTTAGTGATGGAAAGGGATAGGCATGAACCTCGGGCCAGTGGTTTTAGCTGGGGGAAGGGTAATTATGAGGCTATTAGGAGAGAATTAGGAAACATAGGTTGGACTAGGAGATTACAGGGACTGGGAACGTCCGACATGTGGAGTTTTTTCAAGGAGCAGCTACTGCGAGTCTGTGATAGGTATGTCCCTGTCAGGCAAGGAGGAATTGGTAGGGCTAGGGAACCGTGGTGCACCAAAAAAGTTTCTTTGTTGGTTAAAAAGAAAAAGGAGGCTTATGTTCGGATGAGACGTGAGCACTCGGGTAGTGCACTAGAAAGCTTTAGATTGGCTAAGAGGGAGTTGAAGAGCGAGCTTAGAAGGGCTAAAAGGGGACATGAGAAGACTTTGGCGGATAGGGTTAAAGAGAATCCTAAGGCGTTCTATAGGTATGTCAAGAACAGAAGGTTGGTTAGGGCAAGTTTAGGGCCAGTTATAGATGGCAGAGGGAAGTTATGTGTGGAACCGGAGGAGATTGGTGAAGCATTGAACCAATATTTCTCTTCGGTGTTCACGCAAGGGGACATGAATATAGCTGAGGAGGACACTGGGTTGCAAGGGAGTAGAATAGACAGTATTACAGTTGATAAGGAGGATGTGCAGGATATTCTGGAGGGTCTGAAAATAGATAAATCCCCTGGTCCGGATGGGATTTATCCAAGGATTCTCTGGGAGGCAAGAGAAGTGATTGCAGAGCCTCTGGCTCTGATCTTCAGGTCGTCGTTGGCCTCTGGTATAGTACCAGAAGATTGGAGGTTAGCGAATGTTGTCCCATTGTTTAAGAAGGGGAACAGAGACTTCCCCGGGAATTATAGACCGGTGAGTCTCACTTCTGTTGTCGGCAAGATGTTGGAAAAAATTATAAGGGATAGGATTTATAGTTATTTGGAGAGTAATGAATTGATAGGTGATAGTCAGCATGGTTTTGTGGCAGGTAGGTCGTGCCTTACTAACCTTATTGAGTTTTTTGAGAAAGTGACCAAGGAGGTGGATGGGGGCAAGGCAGTGGACGTGGTATATATGGATTTTAGTAAGGCGTTTGATAAGGTTCACCATGGTAGGCTTCTGCAGAAAATGCAGATGTATGGGATTGGGGGTGATCTAGGAAATTGGATCAGGAATTGGCTAGCGGATAGGAAACAGAGGGTGGTGGTTGATAGTAAATATTCATCATGGAGTGCGGTTACAAGTGGTGTACCTCAGGGATCTGTTTTGGGGCCACTGCTGTTTGTAATATTTATTAATGATCTGGATGAGGGTATAGTTGGGTGGATTAGCAAATTTGCTGATGACACCAAAGTCGGTGGTGTGGTAGACAGTGAGGAAGGGTGTCGTAGTCTGCAGGAAGACTTAGACAGGTTGCAAAGTTGGGCCGAGAGGTGGCGGATGGAGTTTAATGCGGAGAAGTGTGAGGTAATTCACTTTGGTAGGAATAACAGATGTGTTGAGTATAGGGCTAACGGGAGGACTTTGAATAGTGTGGAGGAGCAGAGGGATCTAGGTGTATGTGTGCATAGATCCCTGAAAGTTGGGAATCAAGTAGATAAGGTTGTTAAGAAGGCATATGGTGTCTTGGCGTTTATTGGTAGGGGGATTGAATTTAGGAGTCGTAGCGTTATGTTGCAACTGTACACAACTCTGGTGCGGCCGCACTTGGAGTACTGTGTGCAGTTCTGGTCCCCACATTACAGGAAGGATGTGGAGGCTTTGGAGAGGGTGCAGAGGAGGTTTACCAGGATGTTGCCTGGTATGGAGGGGAGATCCTATGAGGAGAGGCTGAGGGATTTGGGATTGTTTTCGCTGGAAAGGCGGCGGCTAAGAGGGGATCTTATTGAAACATATAAGATGATTAGAGGTTTAGATAGGGTGGATAGTGATAGCCTTTTTCCTCTGATGGAGAAATCCAGCACGAGGGGGCATGGCTTTAAATTGAGGGGGGGTAGTTATAAAACCGATGTCAGGGGTAGGTTCTTTACCCAGAGGGTGGTGAGGGATTGGAATGCCCTGCCAGCATCAGTAGTAAATGCGCCTAGTTTGGGGGCGTTTAAGAGATCCGTAGATAGGTTCATGGACGAAAAGAAATTGGTTTAGGTTGGAGGGTCACAGTTTTTTTTTTTTTTTAACTGGTCGGTGCAACATCGTGGGCCGAAGGGCCTGTTCTGCGCTGTAATGTTCTATGTTCTATGTTCTATGTTCTCCTCTTGTTGGCTTGTCCACATGCTGTGTCAGGAAACCCTCCTGAACACACCTAACAAACTCCTCCCCATCCAATCCCCTTACCCTAGGGATATTCCAATCTATGTTTGGGAAATTAAAGTCTCCCATCACAACAACTCTGCTATTATTGCAACTCTCCAGGATCTGTTTCCCTATCTGCTCCTCCACCTCACTGTTACTATTGGGCGGCCTATAGAAAACTCTCAGCAAAGTGATCGACCCCTTCCCACTCCGAACTTCCACCCACAGAGACTCTGTAGACAATCCCTCCACAGCATACACCCTCTCTACAGCTGTGACACTATCCCTGATCAGCAGTGCCACTCCACCCCCTCTCTTGCCTCCCTCGGGCAGCCGATTTCCTTTCCTAAAGGATATTAGTGACATTAGTGAACCAGATGGATTTTTAAGACAATTGACAACGGTTTCATGGTCATCAGTAGATTCTTAATTCCAGACTTTTTTTATTGAATTCAAATTCCATCATCTACCATGGCCTTTGGTACCATTCCTCACACCAGATTATCCAACCTCGCCCACGGCTGGTATTCTCCAGTCCCTTTGCCGTGAATGGAGATTTGGCTGAGTGCCAAATTCTCGGTTCTTGCTGGGAGGAGGAGCATTCATCTGGAGATTCCAGCATTCATCTAACCCCACAAATCAGTTATTCAACTTCATGTAAGGCAGAAGCAATGGACAGGAGTTCAAAATTAGATGAATGAAAAAGACTGGGGTGGCATTGTGGCCGTGTCACTGGGCTAATCCAGCAACCCAGGTTAATGTTCTGCGGCATGGGTTTAAATTCCATTGTGTCAGCTGGTGGAATTTGAAATCAATTTGATAAACTGGAATTGAAAATAGTAATGATGACCATGAAACCATTGTCAATTGTCGCAAAAATCCATCTGGTTCACTAATGTCCTTCAGGGAAGGAAACCTGCCGTTCTTGCATGTGACTCCAGACCCACAGCAATGTCATCGACTTCAGGAGCATAGTGGAAGACATGCCCCTGACTACATCAATAGGGATAGAACCATAGAATCATAGAACCATAGAAAATTACAGCTCAGAAACAGGCCTTTTGGCCCTTCTTGTCTGTGCCGAACCATTTTATGCCTAGTCCCACTGACCTGCACTTATAGAAGTGGAAATGTTTGACAGCTTCAGGGTTCTAGGTGTCCGGATCACCAGCAACCTGTCCTGGTCCCTTCACGCCAACACTATGGTGAAGAAAGCCCACCAATGCTTCTACTTTCTCAGGAGGCTAAGTAAGTTCGACATGCCAGCAGTGACTCTCACCAACTTTTACAGATGCACCATAGAAAGCATTCTTTCTGGTTGTATCACAGCTTGGTATGGCTCCTGCTCTGCTCAAGACCGCAAGAAACTACAGAGTCGTGAATGAAGCCCAGTCTATCATGCAAACCAGCCTCCCATCCGTTGACTCTGCCTCCACTTCCCGCTGCCTTGGAAAAGCAGTCAGCATATTCAAGGACCCCACACACCCCGGACATACTCTCTTCCACCTTCTTCCGTTGGGAAAAAGAGACAAAAGTCTGAGGTCATGTACCAACAAAACTCAAGAACAGCTTCTTCCCTGCCGTCATAAGACTTTTGAATGAACTTACCTTACATTAAGTTGATCTTTCTCTACACCATAGATATGACTGAAACACTCTTTCCTTTCCTTCTCCCCAGTGTATTCTATGAACAGTATGTTTTGTCTGCATAGCACACAAGAAACAATACTTTTCATTGTATAACAATATATGTGACAATAATAAGTCAAATCAAATCAATGTGGTTGGCTCTTAACTGCCCCTCTGAACTACTCAGTTCAAGGGCAATTAGGAATGTGCAACAAATTCTGCCCTTTGCACTGATGCCTGGGAAAGAATAAAGAATAAAATAATTGAGATTAATGATTTTTCCTCCTGTCCTCTTACTGACTAGTGAAAATGTGGTACACACTCTCAGATAAGACTTTCGTTTGGATTTAATCCTTGGATGTTGAACAGTTTCAGGGAAATTTTCACCAGCCGGGGGGCAAACACTTTATATAAAAGTTGAAAGTTGTCAGAGTGAAAAAACTGCAACAAATGATGAGAATATTAAAATAATCAGGAGGCTTATTTCTATAGCATTGATATCATAGAATCATAGAACCCTATAGTGCAGAAAGAGGCCATTCGGCCCATCGAGTCTACACTGACCACAATCCCACCCCCTACCCCCATATCCCTACATATTTTACCCACTAATCCCTCTAACCTATGCATCTCAGGACACTAAGGAGCAATTTTAGCATGGCCAATCAACCTAACCCGCACATCTTTGGACTGTGGGAGGAAACCGGAGCACCCGGAGGAAACCCACGCAGACACGAGGAGAATGTACAAACTCCACACAGACAGTGACCCGAGCCGGGAATCGAACCCAGGTCCCTGGAGCTGTGAAGCAGCAATGCTAACCATTGTGCTACCGTGCTGCCCACATAACAAAAATGTTAAAATACCATCAATCATCTCTTTCTCTGTCTACCTTTTATCTACAAATATTTACTTTCAAGTTGTCACTCTTTCCATGCCATTCTTGAGTGATGTTTTCTCAATATTATAATAAAAATTGTCGATGTGAAGTTACCACTACCCTGCAATTGTACCACTTGGTCACCAGGTACCATTGTGCCATCTTCTTCCCAGAACACACTCAAAATGCTTCCTGATAGAACTTCATCCGCAAATAGGTGTTTCCATTTACTTTGAAAATACTTAGTTCACAAGTTTGAATTTATTCATTTGATTGCAGATTTTTAGGCTATGATTCTCCCATTGTCATGTTAGCCGATTGGTGGGATTTGCGCATGCGTTCCCATTCCGATAGTGTCTCCCAGCGGGGTTTACAGTAGCTCCCCACTAATGGGGATCTGGCGGCTTGACCCTGCTAGAGTAAAGGTGGCCAATTGGGGCCCCCCAGAGGGTTGGGCGCAGGGGGGGAGGTGCCCCCTGTGCATTGGCACCTGGCGGAGCAAGCTTGGGCCCCTTGGCACTGCCTAAGGGGCAAAGTGCCAATGCCCGGGTACATGGGGCCATGCCAAGCGGCCAGGGCCTGATGCGGCGGGGCAATCTGTGGGGGTGGGGGGGGGGGGGGTGGGGGGTTCCGCTGCCACTCTTTAGATAAGATCAGTTGGGGAAGGAGGGAGGCCAGCGACTGGGGTGGGCAGGAGGTGAGGGTCAGCCTGCTGGGGGGGGGTTCGGGACTGCGGGGCCAGGGGCTGGCTGGAGATTGGGTTGGGCTAGGAGGGGGTCGCACGGTTGGCAATGTGGGGTCGCTGGCCAGCGGTTAGGAGGTCGGCAGACAGGGGCCAGTGTGCGTGCACTGATCTCGGTGCTGACAGATTAAAGCATGCGCGGTTGCCCACTCAGCGCTATGCTGCTGGCTCTCCAGTGGGAATTGGCCCCACCCACTAATTTTCAATGATAATCATGCTAGTGCTCTCTGCAGTGCACAGAGTGTGGGAGATTCTTCTCTGAACTCCCACTGAGAAAAAAGTATGATTTACTCCAGTTTTCATGCAAATTTGACCCTTAGAGTGAAAATGATAAAATAGGGCCCTAAGTTCTGGGCAGATTTGAAACTGGGAGTGTTTCAGATCCGACTTTTAGACTCCTTCTCCGGCGTCCCCATACACACTCTCCCTGAAAAAATATCAGCGATTCTGAATCACGCTGCAGAAGCCTGTGGGCGGGACTTAACATACCCGAAATCCTGCAGCTCCGATCAGTGCCTCCAACTGCGCATGCGCAGGTTAAAAAGGATAGAATGCTCCTCCCCTACCACATCGCTTCCGGGCTGGATAATGCCTCCCCCTGGCCCCCACAGATATTGGCTCACCACCAGAACAGTACTGACCCTCTTATCCCCCCAGCCCCTCCACCACCCAGACCGATTGCTGGCCCCTCCCCCCTTCCTCTCACTGATCACAGGCAGAGTGGCAGTGGACCCCCCCAACCCCTCCAACTGGTCTCAAGCAGAGAGCCATCGGACACTCGGCACTTATCTCCTCACTGACCTGAGCGCCCTAATCTGATTTTTGTAGAGCATGTCTGTCTTGCATCAAATCTGGTGGTAAAGGGGGAAGTGCCGGTAAGGTTGTGTGCCGGTAATGGGTGTGCAGCCCATTATGTCAGTTTAAATGTATGCAAATGCATTTAAATGGCCGTCGTGCCATTGCGGCCGCGCGTTGTTGTGGGCGCAGTCCTGATTGTGGCCATTTTTGGGCTTTGGTAAAGGGGGAAACGGCGCGGAGACGGGCATGTTCACATTACTCACCTCACGCCCGACTTTCTCAAGTTTTCGCGCACGAAAACAGGCACAACTTGATGGTAAAATCGGGCCCTTAGGTTTATTTCATAGAAATCATAGAAACCCTACAGTACAGAAAGAGGCCATTCGGCCCATCGAGTCTGCACCGACCACAATCCCACCCCTATATCCCTACATATTTTACCCGCTAATCCACGCATCCCAGGACACTAAGGGGCAATTTTAGCATAGCCAATCAACCTAACCCGCACATCTTTGGACTGTGGGAGGAAACCGGAGCACCCGGAGGAAACCCACGCAGACACGAGGAGAATGTGCAAACTCCACACAGACAGTGACCCAAGCCGGGAATCGAACCCAGGTCCCTGGAGCTGTGAAGCAGCAGTGCTAACCACTGTTACTCCCTTAGATTTTCCTTTGAAGGCAGCAGTTTTTCCCAAAACCAAAGGATTACATTTGACAATGAGTGATGTTACTGAGTCATCCCTGTGGAATACTGCAGGAGTCCTGTAAAAGCATGGAATTTGTCAACTGGATCTTATTTTGGTGATAAAGTAGATTGATTTTCTCGTGGATTTCACCTCAGAGTCAATTGTGCTAATTCGTCACTATTATGATACAGAAATACAAATCAAAGAGATGGATGGGATGGATGGATGGGATGGGGTGGATGGGATGGGATGGATGGATGGGATGGATGGATGGGATGGATGGATGGATGGGATGGGGTGGATGGGATGAGACGGATGGATGGGATAGATGGATGGGATGGGGTGGATGGGATGGGATGGATGGATGGATGGGATGGGGTGGATGGGATGGATGGATGGGATGGGGTGGATGGGATGGGATGGATGGATGGATGGGATGGATGGATGGGATGGATGGATGGGATGGGGTGGATGGGATGGGATGGGATGGACGGATGGACAGAATGGATGGGACGGACGGACGAATGGACGGACAGACGAATGGACGGACAGACGAATGGACGGACAGACGAATGGACGGACAGACGAATGGACAGACAGACGAATGGACGGACAGATGAATGGATGGACAGACGAATGGACGGACAGACGAATGGACGGACAGACGCACGCACAATACTGCGGATGCTGGAATCTGAAACAAAAACAGAAAATGTTGGAAAATCTCAACAGGTCTGACAACATCTGTGGAGAGAGGATAGAACCAATATTTTGCGTCAGGATGTCAGAGCTAGATAGATAGATAAACAGAAAGGCGGGATAAAGAAGGAATGAGGAGAATGGATGAAGAATTAAGAATGAGGTGAGTAAGAATTAAGCAAGAAGTTGGGAGGCTATAGGGGTTGAGTGGATAGATTATGGTGAAGATGTAGGGATAGTTACGTGAATGAGCAAGGGAATAGGTCATGGGAAACCTTTTTTTTCACTTACGGGATGTGGGTTTGCTGGCCGGGCCAGCATTTATTGTCCATCCCTAACTGCCCTCCATTTCAAAGGGCATTTGACCATCAACCAACATTGCTGTGGATCTGGTAAGGATGGCAGATTTCATGGTCATCATTAGACTGCTAGAATTGTTATTTTATTGAATTCAAATTTTGCCATAGTGGGATTTGAACTCTGGTCCCCAGATGGGTCTCTGGATTACGAGTCTAGTGATGATGTCTGATACCACAGGTTGTAGAGAGTTGTTTTTCAAACTGGAGGCCTGTGACCAGCGGTGTGCCTCAGGGATCAGTGCTGGGCCCACTGTTATTTGTCATTTATATTAATGATTTGGATGAGAATATAGGAGGCATGGTTAGTAAGTTTGCAGATGACATTAAGATTGGTGGCATGGTGGACAGTGAAGAAAGTTATCTCGGATTGCAACGGGATCTTGATCAATTGGGCCAGTGGGCTGACGAATGGCAGATGGAGTTTAATTTAGACAAGTGCGAGGTGATGCATTTTGGTAGATTGAACCAGGGCAGGACTTACTCAGTTAATGGTAGGGCATTGGGGAGAGTTACAGAACAAAGAGATCTAGGGGTACAGGTTCATAGCTCCTTGAAAGTGGAGTCACAGGTAGCCAGAGTGGTGAAGGCGGCATTCGGCATGCTTGGTTTCATTGGTCAGAACATTGAATACAGAGTTGGAATGTCTTGTTGAAGTTGTACAAGACATTAGTAAGGCCACACTTGGAATACTGAGTGCAATTCTGGTCACCCTATTATAGAAAGGATATTATTAAACTAGAAAGTATGCAGAAAAGATTTACTAGGATGCTACCGGGACTTGATGGTTTGAGCTATAAGGAGAGGTTGGATAGACTGGGGCTTTTTTCTCTGGAGCGCAGGAGGATGAGGGGTGATCTTATAGAGGTCTATAAAATAATGAGGGGCATAGACAGGGTAGATAGTCAATATCTTTTCCCAAAGGTAGGGGAGTTTAAAACTAGAGGGCATAGGTTTAAGGTGAGAAGGGAGAGATACAAAAGTGCCCAGAGACGCAATGTTTTCACACAGAGGGTGGTGAGTATCTGGAACAAGCTGCCAGAGGTAGTAGTAGAGGCTGGTACAATTTTGTCTTTTAAAAAGCATTTAGACAGATTTTTAGATCGCGGGAGGTGAATACATCGCATGGAAACAGAAGAAGCCAGTGGAATCTCACACTGATTGGTTACATCACCTGGTAACATTCGGATTGAACGCAGGCCTCACACAGCCCCAGACTCCACGACCTCACACAGTCAGCACCACTCAAGAGGATCCAGACTTGGGATAATTGATATGAGTCACACCGTCTATGTGGGAACGTCACCTGAGATGTGACTGAGAGCTGCCCACATTACCCAGCACAGGAAACACAGGGAGGCACATTCCCTCTGGGCCACATGGTCAAAATAAATATGGTGCCAGAGAGAGGCAACTTCTTGCGAGCTGTCCCCAGCATATCCCCTAATTCCATCTTTATATGCTGCACCCTCTCCTTTCCTTCTCCCCTATTTACTCTATGAACAGTATCTTTTGTCTGTTCAACGCTCAAGAAACAATACTTTTCATTGATTTCATTTGATTTATTTATTATTGTCACCTACTGAGATATAGTGAAAAATATTTCTTGCGCTATATAGACAAAGCATGCCATTCATAGAGTACATAGGGGAGAAGGAAGGGAGAGGGTGTAGAATATAGTGTTACAATAGGATGTAGAGAAAGATCAACTTAATGTCAGGTCGGTCCATTCAAAAGTCTGATGGCAGCAGGGAAGAAGTTGGACTTGAGTCGGTTGGTACGTGATCTCAGACTTTTCCCAATACATGTGACAATAATAAATCAAATCAAATCATTTTCACTCCTGAGTCAAGAATGTTTTCTAGCTTCGCTAACCTGACCAGGAGGAAGTATCCAGGATATTCTGATGCTCACTCCAGGGGTTGGGGGAAGAAGGTGGGGGGCTATTAAGGCTCTGGCCCACTGACACAGGAGGTAGTGGTGAAGCAGAGGTAGGCGATGCAGATGTGGTCAAGGATAAAAGACGGGCCTGTTATGAGGCAGGAAGTGGACGGAGGTACTGTTTTCATTTGGAGGAGAGATCGTAGAGCAGTCAGGTCAGTAAACTGTGATTGTTGCCCAGGTGATGGAACAGATGGCCCACTATGGGCTTTCCATAGGGACATTGCTACCGCCTGTTCACTTTATACTGAAGGAGGTCAGTCAACCAAGTTCAAGCTGGAAAGATATCACAAGACACGACCATGGGGATGACAACATCTTGGCAGCATCAGCTGCTCACAGCATTCTGCATTGGCACAGGTTACTATCATGACTCATAAACACCACATCTGTCCTTTCACCTAGTCTGTTTCACCCATCCCTCAGGGTCTGACCACACATCTGAGGCTTGTTCAGAACCCTCACAGCTTCACACAGTGTGACCGAGAAGGAGCAGGCCAACAGGGTGGTTAGTGGTTGATAACAGAATACAGCAGGAACAAAGACCATTCATGGAACTCCTACAGTGCGGAAGAGGACATTCGGTCTATTGAGCCTGCACTGACAGCAATCCAACCCAGGCCCTAGCCCCGTAACCCCACATATTTACCCTGCTAGTCCCCCTGACACTGAGGGGCAATTTAGCGTGGTCAATTAACCTAATCTGCACATCGTTGAACTGAGAGAGGAAACCACGCAGACACGGGAGAATGTGCAAACTCCACAAACAGACAGCAGTGACCCGAGGTGGGAATTGAACCTGGGTCCCTGGCACTGTGAGATAGCAGTGCTAACCACTGTGCCACTGTGCTGATCCTACCTTCGTCCTGACTCACTTTTCCCCCCTCCCCCAACATTAGTCATTGCTGAGGTAGAGAACATGGTTTGTGTCGGTGAGCGTGCAAATATATGTGAGAGATCATTCGAAGCTGGATGCTTTACATGCCTGTTCTTGTCACATCGTCATGCCAACCCCCCCCCCCCCCCCGCCGACTCTCCATTCCATCTTGCTTAAGAGCCGGAATTCTCCAACTGCTCACACTGGCAGAATTCTCTGGTCCTGTCGGCAGCGCACCCCTGCCCGAGGGTTTCCCGCCAGTGTGGGGTGATGTCAATGGGAATTCTATTGACCGAGAGGGGGTACACAATGCTGGGGGTAGAGAGACTGCGGACTGTACATTTGACCAGTTCCCTTCTCTTACTCTCTAATTACTCTTACTCCCTCTTCTCCTTTCTCTGGATCCTTCCATGGGTTTTGAGTGGAGAAGGGAGTTAGAATTCTGCAGATACCCTGTAACCTACACAGATCTCCCAAGCACCAAGGATTGAGACCATCATTCAGGATGGTGCCGAATGGGAGGTGGAGGAACTCATCTCTCATTTGCTGTGGGGAAAAGATTTGACGAGAGTGGAGGATTCGTACAACATAAAAAGGCCAGGAAAGTGGGGATGGACCTGAATGATCCAGTGCTGGTGACAATCAAGTGGAGGCTTTGGTGATTTCTGAAGTGTCAGACCTATTTTCAGGAGGCTACATGTTGATATGGATGCAGTTAATGATATTCCGAGTAGAAGTTACTGGGTTGTTGTTGTGGGCTTTGGTATCAGCCTTTTAATTGATCACAACTTTACCCTGCAAGTAACCAGACCAAGTCACAGAGTTCTATTAAACAGCTGTTTTAATGTAAGCTATATAGCTCGGTCCCTGGAAAGTCACAGGTCAGTACTGGTAACTAGCAAGAGCCCCGAATTCAGGAATACACGAGCAGTTATAGTTTCAAATTCAATTACAAGTAATTAGCATATACCAATCAAGTATAGGAGTTATCTCTGTCCATTCATAGTTATTGATTAAGGTTACATCATTCATAAGATACTGATATTAAAACCAATCAGAATCACCTCACACTTGCTTAATTATCATGTCCAATTCGCGGGAAGACTTAATCATGTTAGCTGATCTAATGCATCATTATTACAAGTTATCATTGTCCCAGTTTGTGTCAGTCTCTGTGGATATCACTGTCTTCTTCCAGTTCCAGATGTCTAATTTAATGAATTCTCTCAGAGTAAAGGCCTTGGTGCTTATCTGTGAAGACTTTTATAAAGACCTTGTATTTTCTCACAGCAGATTATGTGATTTTTAAATCTGATGCGATTATTAACCCTTTCAGTTGCAATAACTGTCAACCAGGGATTAACAACAATGAGGGTTTATTAAGAATACTAAGCAGCTCTTACATGCTGCCTGTCTGCCCACGCCCAGGGGAGAACTCCCGCACTCCCGACACATGGCTTCCTTTGTACCCGCGCCACCCCAGTGTCCAAGCGACCACCCAGATTACATCCTGGGTTGGGAGAAGACTGTAGTCTGTGCATAGAAACATCAAGATTGCTGGATTCAAGAACAAAAACAAGGCTTATCTTCTACAATCCTGGTAATACATGATGCAATGTAACAGAGCTGTTGACAAATTATTGCATACAAACTTTATAAATTAGCTGAGAACAGATTCAGATATGAGGCGAGGAAAAAGAAACTGCAAACGGGTGTGAGCGTAGCCCAGTCTATCATGCAAACCAGCCTCCCATCCATTGACACTGTCTACACTTCCCGCTGCTTCAGCAAAGCAGCCAGCATAATCAAGGACCCCACATACCCTGGACATTCTCTCTTCTACCTTCTTTCATCAGGAAAAAGATACAAAAGTCTGAGGTCATGTACCTACCAACTCAAGAACAGCTTCTTCCCTGCTGCTGTCAGACTATTGAATGGACCTACCTTATATTAAGTTGATATTTCTCTGCACCCTAGCTATGACTGTAACACTACAAACTGTACTTTCTCCTTTCCTTCTCCCCTATGTACTCTATGTATGGTACGCTTTGTCTGTATAGTACACAAGAAACAATACTTTTCACTGCGTCCTAATACAGGTGACAATAATAAATCAAATCAAATCAATTCAAGAACTTCAGTGATGAAGAACTTTGAGAACCATTGGTCCAAAATTGCCTGTTCCTCCAAAACACACGACAGTCACCACCTGTGAACTTACCCAGATACTGTATTCAAAAGGTTATTTTGTGAAAGAAATTGAGCGACTAATGTCGAAACAATTCAGTTCTGTTTCCACATCTCCTCAGGGAGCTAGATTGGTCATTCTCTCAGTCATACAATATCCCCAAAGATGAGCTTCCAATGCAGGCTGCACGGTGGCACAGTGGTTAGCGTTGCTGTCTCACAGCGCCAGGGACCCGGGTCCGATTCCCGGCTTGGATCACTGTCTGTACAGAGTCTGCACATTCTCCCCGTGCCTCCATGGGTTTCCTCTGAGTGCTCTGGTTTCCTCCCACACTCCAAAGATATTGGGGTTCGGTGGATTGGGCATGCTAAATGGCTCCTTAGTGTCAGGGGGACTGGGATAGGATAAATGCATGGGGTCATGGGGAAAGGGCCTAGGTGGGATTGTTGTTGGTGCAGACTCGATGGGCCGAATAGGCCTCCTTCTGCACTGTAGGGTTCTTTGATAAGTGCAGGCTGTGTCCAGGGGTTTGGCTTTTTCGAGTATGGTGAAAGAGCTTATCATGGCTGACATTGCCTTGAATTCTGTAAACAGCAATCATATCGGCTCTCAACTTACTGCTTTCCAGTCTGAATATTCCCAAATTACATGAACATCACTCAGGATGGAATCCTTCCATCCTCCCAATATTGCTGCTTCACATGAACACATACACATAAGGTTCAGATGCCCAATGATGATGCCTATCATTCATTTTGACAGCAGCACCGGACCAATAGGAAGAGGGGGCGGGATTGGAGGACCATGCACGAATGGCTCGTCCTCCAACCAGAGACCAGTGTTCAATTCCGGCCTCGGGTCCCTGTCTGTGCGGATTTGTGATGTGGAGATGCTGGTTGGACTGGGGTAAGTACAGTAAGAAGTCTCACAACACCAGGTTAAAGTCTAACAGGTTTATTTGGTAGCTCAAGCTTCTGGAGTGTCGCTTCTTCTTCAGGTGAGTGAAGAGTTGTGCTCACAAACAGGGCATACATTGACACAGACTCAATTTATAAGATAATGGTTGGAATGCGAGTCTTTATAGGTAATCAAGTCTTTACAGGTACAGACAATGTGAGTGGAGAGAGGGCCAAGCACGGGTTAAAGAGGTGTGTGAATTGTGTCCAGCCAGGACAGTTAGTGAGATTATGCAAGCCGAGGCAAGTCGTGGGGGTTACAGATAGTGTGACATGAACCCGAGAGGTCGTCCTCATGTGTGCGGAACTTGGCTATCAGTTTTTGCTCGGCGATTCTGCGTTGTCATGTGTCGTGAAGGCAGCCTTGGAGAACGCTTACCCGAAGATCAGAGGCTGAATGTCCGTGACTGCTGAAGTGTTCCCCAACAGGAAGAGAACACTCTTGCCTGGTGATTGTCGAGCAGTGTTCATTCATCTGTTGTCGTAGCGTCTGCATGGTTTCCCCAATGTACCATGCTTCGGGACATCCTTTCCTGCAGTGTATCAGGTAGACAACGTTGGCCGAGTTGCAAGAGTAGGTACCGTGTACCTGGTGGATGGTGTTCTCATGTGAGATGATAGCATCCGTGTCGATCATCCGGCACATCTTGCAGAGGTTGTTGTGGCAGGGTTGTGTGGTGTCGTGGTCACTGTTCTCCTGAAGGCTGGGTAGCTTGCTGTGGACAATGGTCTGTTTGAGGTTGTGGGGTTGTTTGAAGGCATGAAGTGGAGGTGTGGGGATGGCCTTGACGAGATGGTCGTCTTCATCGATGACATGTTGAAGGCTCCAGAGAAGATATCATAGCTTCTCCACTCTGGGGAAGTACTGGACGACGAAGGGTACTCTGTCCGTCGTGTCCCGTGTTTGTCTTCTGAGGAGGTCGGTGCGGTTTTTCGCTGTGGTGTGTAGGAACTATCGATCGATGAGTCGAGTGCCATATCCTGTTCTTATGAGGGCATCTTTCAGTATCTGTAGGTGTCTGTTGCAATCCTCCTCACCTGAGCAGATCCTGTGAATACAGAGGGCTTGTCGGTAGGGGATGGCTTCTTTAACGTGTTTAGGATGGAAGCTGGAAAAGTGGAACATCGTGAGGTTATCCGTGGGCTTGCGGTACAGTGAGGTGCTGAGGTGGCCGTCCTTGATGGAGATGCGTGTGTCCAAGAATGCAACCGATTCTGGAGAGTAGTCCATGGTGAGTCTGATGGTGGGATGGAACTTGTTGATGTCATCATATAGTTGTTTCAGTGATTGCTCACCATGACTCCAAAGGGAGAAAATGTCATCGATGTATCTAGTGTATAGTGTCGGTTGAAGGTCCTGTGCGGTGAAGAGGTGTTGTTCGAACCTGTGCATGAAGATGTTGGCATATTGAGGTGCGAATTTGATCCCCATGGCTGTTCCGTGTGTCTGGATGAAGAATTGGTTGTTGAAGGTGAAGACATTGTGGTCCAGGATGAAGCGGATGAGTTGTAGAATTGCATCTGGAGATTGCCAGTTGTCGGCATTGAGTACTGAGGCAGTTGCAGCAATGCCATCATCATGGGGGATGCTGGTGTAGAGTGCCGAGACATCCATTGTGACGAGGAGTGCTCCTGGTTCAACTGCTCCATGTGTGCTGAGTTTCTGTTGGAAGTCCGTAGTGTCACGACAGAAACTGGGGGTTCTTTGTACAATGGGTTTCAGGATGCCCTCGACGTAGCCGGAGAGGTTGTCACACAGGGTCCATTGCCTGATACCATGGGACGGTCAGGTGTGTTGGCGTTCTGTATCTTTGGGAGGCAGTAGAGATCTCCAACGCGGGGACTACGTGGGATGAGAGTACGGAGGGTGCTCTGAAGGTCCGGATCAAAGGTCTTGACCAGCCTGTTGAATATGAGTAGAGTCAAATTGGACTCCTCCCGAGGCCGCTGCCCTTGACTTGGCATATATGCCCAAGTCGTCAGAAATTGCCTCAATGCCAGATTCATCAGCCGCACTCACAAGAGCAACCGCAACATTGTCATCAAACCAGCAGACAAACGAGTGTCATACTGAACAGAACGGATTACTGCAAAGAAGTGTACCGGCAACTGAACAACGAAGAACACTACAGACAGTTACCCGCAGATCCAATCAAAGAACACACCCGTCAACTCAACAGACTGATCAAGACCTTTGATCCGGACCTTCAGAACACCCTCCGTGCTCTCATCCCACGTACTCCCCACAGGGTCCCATCGTATCAGGCAATGGGACCCTGTGTGAGAACATCTCTGGCTACATTGAGGGCATCCTGAAACCCATTGTACAAAGATCCCCCAACTTCTATCGCGACACTTCGGACTTCCTACAGAAACTCAGCACAAATGGATGTCTCGGCACTCTACACCAGCATCCCCCATGACGACGGCATTGCTGCAACTGCTTCAGTACCCAACGTTGACAATAGCCAATCTCTAGATGCAATTCTACAACTCAGCCGCTTCATCCAGGACCACAATGTCTTCATCTTCAACAACCAGTTCTTCATCCAGACACATGGAACAACCATGGGGACCAAATTCGCACCTCAATATGCCAACATCTTCATGCTCAGGTTTGAACAAGATCTCTTCACCGCACAGGATCTTCAACCAACGTTATACACTAGATATATCAATGACATTTTCTTCCTTTGGACTCATAGCGAACAATCACTGAAACAACTATATGATGACATCAACAAGTTCCATCCCACCATCAGACTCACCATGGACTACTCTCCGGAATCGGTTGCATTCTTGAACACACGCATCTCCATCAAGGACGGTCACCTTAGCACCTCACCCATGGATAACCTCACGATGCTCCACTTCTCCAGCTTCCACCCTAAACACGTTGAAGAAGCCATCCCCTGCGGACAAGCTCTCCGTATACACAGGATCTGCTCAGGTGAGGAGGATCGCAACAGACACCTCCAGACGCTGAAAGATGCCCTCATAAGAACAGGATATGGTGCTCGACTCATCGATCGACAGTTCCGATGCGCCACAGCGAAAAACCGCACCGACCTCCTCAGAAGACAAACATGGGACATGGCGGACAGAGTACCCTTTGTCGTCCAGTACTTCGCCAGAGCAGAGAAGCTATGACATCTTCTCCGGAGCCTTCAACATGTCATCGATGAAGATGAACATCATGCCAAGGCCATCCCCACACCCCCACTTCATGCCTTCAAACAACTGCACAACCTCAAACAGACCATTGTCCACAGCAAGCTACCCAGCCTTCAGGAGAACAGTGACCACGACACCACACAACCCTGGCACAACAACCTCTGCAAGACGTGCCGGACCATCGACACAGATCTCACGTGAGAACACCATCCACCAGGTACACGGTACATACTCTTGTGACTCGGCCAATGCTGTCTACCTGATACGTTGCAGGAAAGGATGTCCCGAGGCATGGTACATTGGGGAAACCATGCAGACACTACGACAACAGATGAATGAACACTGCTCGACAATCACCAGGCAAGAGCGTTCTCTTCCTGTTGGGGAACACTTCAGCAGTCATGGGCATTCAGCCTCTGATCTTTGGGTAAGCATTCTCCAAGGCGGCCTTCACGACACACGACAATGCATAATTGCCAAGCAAAAACTGATAGCCAAGTTCCGCACACATGAGGACGACCTCAACCGGGATCTTGGGTTCATGTCACATGATCTGTAACCCCCACGACTTGCCTGGGCTTGCAAAATCTCACTAACTGTCCTGGCTGGACACAATTCACACCTCTTTAACCTGTGCTTAACCCCCTCTCCACTCAAATTGACTGTACCGGTGAAGACTTGATTACCTGTAAAGATTCGCATTCCAACCATTATCTTGTAAATCTGTGTCTATGTATTCCCAGTTTGTGTACACAAGTCTTCACTCACCCGAAGAAGGAGCGAGACTCCGAAAGCTTGTGCTACCAAATAAACCTGTTGGACTTTAACCTGGTTTTGTGAGACTTCTTACTGTGCGGAATTTGCACATTCTCTCCATGTCTGCATGGGTTTCCTTTGGATGCTCCGGTTTCCTCCCACAGTCCAAAGGTGTGTAGGTTAGGTGGGTTAGCCATGGGAAATGTGAGGAATGGTGGGGCTAGGGAGAGAGGGGGAAGGGGGCCTGGGTAAGATGCACTTTCGGAGAGTTGGTGCAGACTCGATGGGCCGAGGTGGCCTCTTTCTGCACTGTAGGATTCTATAATTCTATGATTTTGATACGATGATCAGAAATGAAATTAACTCCATTTTTATTCCTAATGGGCTGAGTAACTGATGTGTTGGACAGCACTGCCTTATCCGATATAGGAATGTTTCAATGTGGCCAACGAGAGAAGACATTCCATTTTGTGAGCATCGATCGACTCCCTTCAATTCAATATAAGCTGCAGACAAATATTTTCCCCAAACTTGTTCAATTCTTTCGTACTGAGGGTTGGCCTCAAGAACTCAGTCCACAGACAGGCCTCAGGCTGCACTATTTACTGCAGTCTTACTCATTCCACACTCCAAACAACAACTGTCCTTCCAGGCAGATCACCCCACACCCAGGGTCACCTAACCTGTTCCTTTAAAGGGGCTATGCCCCAAAATGTGTAACAATTACCCCTCCAATCATTCAGTATACTGGCTGCCACTACTGTGCTTGTGTATTAGCTCCATCAAGAAAGTCTTACATTTCACTCCAGCCTGGGGTGGAATCACAAAATGTTTCAGTCAGTGGAAGTACCTTTTGAAGTGTAGCTACTACTGTTGTAACGTAAGAAATGATGCGGAGATGCCGGCATTGGACTGGGGTAAACACAGTAAGAAGTCTCACAATACCAGGTTAAAGTCCAAAAGGTTTATTTGGTAGCAAAATCCACTAGCTTTCGGAGCGCTGCTCTTTCGTCAGGTAAGTGGGAGTTCTGTTCACAAACAGTGGGAATGCGAGTCTTGCATTCCAACCATTATCTTGTAAATTGAGTCTGTGCCTTTATATGCCCTGTTTGTGAACAGAACTCCCACTTACCTGACGAAGGAGCAGCGCTCCGAAAGCTAGTGGATTTTGCTACCAAATAAACCTGTTGGACTTTAACCTGGTGTTGTGAGGCTTCTTACTGTAATGTAAGAAACACAGTAGGCAACCAGAGTACAAGCCTCTGCAAACACCAATGTGATAAGTTTTTAAAAAGTTTTATTTATTTGTGTCAAAAGTAGGTTTACATTAACACTGCAATGAAGTTACTGTGAAAATCCCCTAGTCACCACACTCTGGCGCCTGTTCGGGGACACTGAGGGAGAATTTAGCATGGCCAATGAACCTCACCAACACGTCTTTCGGACTGTGTGAGGAAACCGGAACATACAGACTCTACGCAGACAGTGACCCAAGCCGGGAATTGAACCAATGTCCCTGACACTGTGAGGCAGCAGTGCTAATCACTGTGTCACTGTGCCACTCCTCTGACTAGTTCATCTGGTTTAGATTGTTCAGCGAGTTCAGCACAGAATCAATGGTTAGCACTGTTGCCTCACAGCGCCAGGGCCCCGGGTTCAATTCCGGCCTCGCGCGACTGTCAGTGTGGAATTTGCCTGTTCTCTTCGTGTCTGCGTGGGTTTCCTCCGGGTGCTCCAGTTTCCTCCCCCAGTCCAAAGATGTACAGGTTAGGTTGATTGGCCATGCTAAATTGCCCCTTAGCGTTAAGGAGGGTAACAGGCTAAATAGGTGGGGTTATGGGGATAGGGCTTGGGTGGGATTGTGGTTGGTGCAGACTTGATGGGTCAAATGGCCTCCTTCTGTATTGTAGGGATTCTATGTTTCTGGTTGAACGTTAAGCACTGAGGATATGAGGACATTTCTGAGCAGTTTTCTACATCTGGATGTCCTGTTGCTGCTCTGAAGGGTAGCTTTGGGAAGACTAACTGCTGTAAATAGTTCTGCTCAGTGGAGCTGTCCCTATCTCAAAGGCCTTTATAACTACATCTTCAGAAGAATGACAACTCCTGATGATGGAAAAAGGTTCATGGAATAAATAATTGCAATGTAGAATGGGGTCTCATCAGGTTAAGGTTAAAAAAAATCCTGAAATCCAATTTACTGAAGGATTTAATGAATTCATAGAACATAGAACATTACAGCGCAGTACAGGCCCTTCGGCCCACGATGTTGCGCCGACCTGTGAAACCAATCTAAAGCCCATCTAACCTACACTATTCCAATATCATCCATATGTTTATCCAATGACCATTTAAATGCCCTTAATGTCCACTACTGTTGCAGGCAGGGCATTCCACGCCCTTACTACTCTCTGAATAAAGAACCTACCTCTGACATCTGTCCTATATCTCTCACCCCTCAATTTAAAGCTATGTCCCCTCATGGTAGCCATCACCATCCGAGGAAAAAAGCTCTCACTGTCCACCCTATCTAATCCTCTGATCATCTTGTATGCCTCTATTAAGTCACCTCTTAACCTTCTTCTCTCTAACGAAAACAGCCTCAAGTCACTCAGCCTTTCCTCATAAGACCTTCCCACCATACCAGGCAACATCCTGGTAAATCTCCTCTGCACCCTTTCCAATGCTTCCGCATCCTTCCTATAATGCGGTGACCAGAACTGTACGCAATACTCCAAGTGCGGCTGCACCAGAGTTTTGTACAGCTGCAACATGACCTCATGGCTCCGAAACTCAATCCCTCTACCAATAAAAGCTAACACACCGTACGCTTTCTTAACAACCCTATCAACCTGGGTGCCAACTTTCAGGGATCTATGCACATGGACACCGAGATCTCTCTGCTCATCCACACTACCAAGTATCTTACCATTAGCCCATACTCTGTATTCCTGTTACTCCTTCCAAAGTGAATCACCTCACACTTTTCCGCATTAAACTCCATTTGCCACCTCTCAGCCCAGCTCTGCAGCTTATCTATGTCCCTCTGTAACCTGCAACATCCTTGATGCAAGGCCTTAACTCAGGCCTCTTTTCCATTTCTGCATCATTTCTTGATGTTGTTGGGTCAGTTAGTGAACATTTCCCAGTTTTTCAAGGCTGCCACATACACATTAAAGCAGAGATAGATGCAAAGGACTCATTTAATAAACTGCATTTTGAGTGAAAACCGGTTTTGTGAGTAAGACCTATTGGAATTTCCATCATGTGCCGACTGCGATTTATTCATAGAATTTACGATGCCCATTAGGCCAGATGGAGGTTTGACATCGATAATAGGGTGTCATAATAACTTCCCAAGCAACCTTTGTGGATGTTTTGTTTATTCTCTATTTCTTGAGAACAGAACACGCATAGGTTTAATTATATTTCTTAAAACTTGACTTGACTGACACTTTGTTCTTTTGTTTACTGTTTAAACTTTAATTCGATACAAAGAGGGAGCAGCGACCAATGACTACCTTTCGAGACCTTCAGGCAACTAATAAAGATCAGCTCATGATTGGAGCCTGAGGAGAATTTACTCAATACTTCAAAAGACATGTCAAATACTGCTCCAAACTACCTGTCATTCAAAGCTTTTATATTAATCATGGTTTGTGGGCCTCAAAGTTACAACCTTGCCAGAAGCCATCTCCGGAGGCATCAGATAGGAAATACTCTGACTCGCTAGTCGCACTAATAGGGGACCAATATAATCCCCGACCCTCCATTATTACTCAGTGATATAAATTCCACTCAGCTTTCAGAAACATAGCAACTAGAAGCAGGAGTTGGCCATTCGGCCCTTCAAGCCCTTCATCTCGATCATGGCTGATCATCAAAATCAATATCCTGATCCCCCCCTCCCTTTATATCCCTGAATCCCTTTAGCCCCGAGAGCTATATCTAATTTCTTCTTGAAATCAGACAACATTTTGACCTCAACTACTTTTTGTGGTAGTGAATTCCACACATTCACCACCCTCTGGGTGAAGAAATTTCTCCTCACCTAAGTCCTAAAAGGTTTACCCCTAATCTTCAAACTATGACCCCTAGACTGAACCCCCCCCCCCCCCCCCCCCCCCGCCCCCCATGAACATTCTTTCTGAATCTACCAATGGTGGTTAGGGACCCAGGGGAGACAGTTTCTGATTTTGTCACTAGACTTTGCCAATTGGTTTGGTCCATTCTTAGGTGATATGCTACGTGGTCGTCTTGTGCAGTATTAACAGTTTGAACGTCCAAAAGAAGCTGCCCTCCAAAGCTAAAATTCCCCTGGATAAAGCGGCTGATTTGGTTGAGAGTTCTGAACAGAGTGTTTTTCAATTGCAGGATGTGCAAGGCGAGGTGAACACGTGAGACGTGATGGCCGCTTAGAATACCGTGAGGGCCCAGCGGAACCTAAGAGAAGGAAGAGAAATCATCAGCCGCAAGGGTTTGCCAAGTGTTATCATCGTGGGGGAGACCGTCCCGAAGGTGCAAATGTAAAGATTTCTCTTTTTTTTCATATGTAAGCCAACTGCAGAGTCAGACCATCGGTGACTATTTCCCCAAAAAAAGGACTCATGTGAACAAGATTATGGAAGATTCGGAAGAGAAATCCGAACTTTATGAACTCAATGTTGAGAAGTTAAACAAAACATGCCACATCAAAATTGTCCTTCTGGTTCATTAAGTATTGGTTGATACAGGCACTTCGGTCATGGTAATATGTGAATGAGAGATCCTATGTATGCTTAACCCTGTTTGCTTCAGTCTATGCAAAGACTTCATTTTAAGATATTTCTGCCTATAAAAACATAAGAACTAGGAGCAGGAGTAGGCCATCTGGCCCCTCAAGCCTGCTCCGCCATTCAATAAGATCATGGCTGATCTTTTTGTGGACTCAGCTCCACTTACCCGCCCGCTCACCATAACCCTTAATTCCTTTACTGTTCAAAAATGTATCTATCCTTGCCTTAAAAACATTCAATGAGGTAGCCTCAACTGCTTCACTGGGCAGGGAATTCCACACATTCACAACCCTTTGTGTGAAGAAGTTCCTCCTCAACTCAGTCCTCAATCTGCTTCCCCTTATTTTGAGGCCATGCCCCCTAGTTCTAGTTTCACCCGCCAGTGGAAACAACTTCCCTGCTTCTATCTTATCTATTCCCTTCATAATCTTATATGTTTCTATAAGATCTCTCTTCGTTCTTCTGAATTCCAATGAGTATAACCCCAGTCTACTCAGTCTCTCCTCATAAGCCAACCCTCTCTACTTTGGAATCAACCTAGTGAATCTCCTCTGAACCCCCTCCAGTGCCAGTATATCCTTTCTCAAGTAAGGAGACTAAAACTGTACACAGTACTCCAGGTGTGGCCTCACCAGCACCCTATACAGCTGCAACATGATCTCGCTGTTTTTAAACTCCATCCCTCTAGCAGTGAAGGACAAAATTGCATTTGCCTTCTTAATTACCTGCTGCACCTGCAAACCAACTCCTTGAGATTCCTGCACAAGGACACCCAGGTCCCTCTGCACAGCAGCATGCTGCAATTTTTTACCATTTAAATAATAGTCCATTTTGCTATTATTCCTACCAAAATGGATGACCTCACATTTACCAACATTGTACTCCATCTGCCAGACCCTCGCCCACTCACTTAGATTATCTATATCCATTTGCAGACTTTGCAGACTTTCAGACTTTCTATGCACAATTACATTTGAATGCTAGACTGTAGTGGGTTAACTAATCCTGCCAAGCTGAAAGATTGACTGCTAACTTGACTATATGTAAAATCAGAAGGTTAAAGGTGAGCTAGAAATTAACTGCATTCCTGAAGGGTACACAATGCAGGCAAACAAGTTTTTTTATAACAGCAGCACAAGGATTGTTTTTCTAAGACAAAGACAGCCTGAGGAAAACATTTCCAATTATGAGATAATGGTTGATATATAGTTTGGATTTTAGTGCGTGTTTTTTCAATTTGTTTTCGAGATCCATTCAGTGCGTTCAAGTTCAGTAGAGGCTGGCAGTCGAAGCCAGTCTCCAAGTTTGCGTTCTTTATACTACTTCTGTCATGTTAATATTTTAAGTTCTGTTAAATGAAGGAAAATCATTTTAAAACTCATATCAGTGCTGTCCCCTCGTCTATTCGAACAAATGAATGGACCCAACAGTGAGCAAACCTACAAGTATTTATAGGGAGGTTTGCAACCAATGAGGTTCAGCAAAACCACGGCAAATTTGGTAACCTGTACGGGGAGATACTGACGTTATTGGGCACAACGTCAACACCAGTGTCTTACCAGCACCAGTCTGCTCAGCTACCTCTGATGGTAGTGAAAGGACAGAGGCCTAGCCTTATGGGACGAGACTGACTGAAGAAAATCAAGTTGAATTGGTTAGAGATACTCAACATCACAGATCGGTTTTCCTGGAGTTCTTGCGTATGCATCAAGAGGCTTTTCAGAGAGAGCTGGGATGCATATGGGGAGTAAAGGCTAAAATTTACGTAAACTCTGGGTCAATGCCCAAATTGTTTAGAGCCTGGCCTGTCCCTTATGCCCCACATCAAAAAGCTGAGGTGGAATTGAAGAGGTTGGAAAACCTGCGGATAATCTTTCCAGGGATAATTAAACTGGTACAATTCATACAGTGGGCTACGCCAATACTGCCAGTGCTAAAACCAGACCAGACAGTGAAGGATTTGTGGTGACTACACACTGCAATCCTACCCAGGGTCTATCCCCGTAACCCCACATATTTACCTCGCTAATCCCTCTAACCTACGCATCCCGGGACACTAAGGGACAATCTAGCATGGCCAATGCAACTAACCCGCACATCTTTGGACTGTGGGAGGAATCTGGAGCACCCGGAGGAAACCTATACAGACATGAGGAGAACATGCAACCACCACACAAGCTTGGAATTGAACCCGGATCCCTGGCGCTGTGAGGCAGCAGTGCTAATCACTGTGCCACCGTGTCACCCTTGAGACTGAGGCCGGAATCTTACCACCATTCAATTCGGTGGTTGAGCCTCTTCAGAGAGCAGTATGAAGAGTCAGTGTTGTGGAACTGGAGTCACATCCAGGGCCAGACAGGGTAAGGACAGCAGCTTCCTTCCCCAAAGAACATTCATTATCCAGATGGGTTTTTAACAACGATCAAACAGCTCGACACCTGTTTTTGTTGAGAGCTGTTTTAAATTCAAATTCTCAAAGTGCCATGGTGGTATTCAAACTCTGATTCCCTGGAGCACTCGTTCAGAAAGGTAACCATGTCTCTGGTAGTTTGACTTGGTAGAGCGAAAGTTAAGGGGTGACTGAATGGAGATTCTCAAGATAATGAGAGGTCTTGGCAGGGTCGATAGGGAAAAAGTATTCCATCTGGTGAGTGCATCGATAACTAGAGATCACAGATTTATAATCATTAGGAAAAGATCCAAGATGGACATATGGAGAAATGTTTTCACTCAGAGTTGTCCTGATCTGAACCACTTTATGTGGAAAGGTAGTGGATAAGGCAGCATGGTGGCATAGTGGTTAGCACTGCTGCCTCACAGTGCCAGGGACCCGAGTTCGATTCCGGCCTTGGTTACTGTCTGTGCGGAGTCTGCACGTTCTCCCCATGTCTGCGTGGGTTTCCTCCGGGTGCTCCAGTTTCCTCCCACGGTCTGAAAGATGTGCTAGTTAGGTGCATTGGCCATGCAAAATTCTCCATCAGTGTACCCGAACAGGCACCATAGTGTGGCAACTAGGGGCTTATCACAGTAACTTCATTGCAGTGTTGTGACACTAATAAATAAACTTAAACTTAATGATTCCATAAGTAACTTGAAAAAGGGGTTGAATAGATAATTGAGGACGAGGACCTAGAATACAGATAAAGAACAAGAATGTGGGACTAAACATAACTGCTCTCCTTAATGGCCAACTCTGGCATAATGGGCCCGATGGGGTTCCTTCTGTGCTAAAATTTTCTATGATTCTGTTTCTCCCCATGATTCACTCCCAGTACAGCACTGAAAGAGTGCAGGACTGCTGGAGGTGCTTCTTTACAACCATCCATCAAACCAACCTTCCATCTGTTCACTCCGGTCATACTTAAGATTCCAGGCACTATTTTGGAAAAGGGGGTTTCTTCCAATTTCCAGACCAATATTAAATCCTCCAAAAATATCACTAAAACAGGGGACCCAATCAGTGGAGCAGACAAGTGTAATGTAGTAGATGAATACATTTAGGTTTTCGGAAGGTTGTTGATAGGGGAGGCAATGGCTTAGTGGTATTATTGCTAGACTATTGATCCAGAAACTCAGCTAATGTTCTGGGAACCCGATTCGAATCCCGAGAAGGAATGGAGAGGGTGCAGAATGTAGTGTTACAGTTTCGGGTGTAGAGAAAGATCAACGCAATATGAGGTATGTCCATTCAAAAGTCTGACAGCAGCAGGGAAGAAGCTGTTCTTGAGTCGGTTGGTACGTGACCTCAGACTTTTGTACCTTTTTCCTGACGGAAAAGGGTGGAAGAGACTATGTCTGGGGTGTGTGGGGTCCTTAATTATGCTGGCTGCTTTTCCGAGGCAGCGGGAAGTATAGATAGAGTCAATGGATAGGAAACTGGTTTGCATGATGGACTGGGTTTCGTTCACAACCATTTGTAGTTTCTTACGGTCTTGGTCAGAGCAGGAGCCATACCAAGCTCTGATACAACCGGAAAGAATGCTTTCTTGGTGCACCTGTAGAAATTGGTGAGAATCATCGCGGACATGCTAAATTTCTTTAGTCTCCTGAGAAAGTAGAGGCGTTGGTGAGCTTTCTTAACTAAAGCGTCGGCATGGAGTTGTTTAGGTGAATAGCACTGATGCATTTAAAGGGAAGTTAAAGACATGAGGGAGAAAGGACTAGAAGGGATTATCTTCATGATTAGAGGAAGGAGTTTGTGTGGAGCATAAACACTGGCTTAGAGCTGCTTCTCCAAATAGTCTGTTTCTGTTCTGTACATTCCATATAATTATCACTTTGATTTCTGTGAGTCCTCGCTATTCTCAGGCGAGTTTCTGCTTTGTAAATTACAATTAGTTTTATGATCATTCAGAGCCTTACATTGCATTCTTAATCGTCACGTGAAAGTGCTGATCTCAGCTAAATATCAAGCTGCAGTCATCGAGAATAAAAACATACCTAATCTGCAAGATGCCTCCTTGCCCAACATGTTTGAGGACCGAAGACAGATTTGAGAAGTATTCGCACAGAGTACCGGGGCAAAAAATAGATTCTGTCTAATGGATTTCTTCTTTGTAATGGTAAATGCTAACTTGTGGTGAAACCATGGCAACGCTGAGCTGTACTGTTGTGACATAAACCATGGGCGTAGCCAGCGAGGAATTGGCAAGGCACCAGCTGACAAGATTATAACAGGAGATGATTGAAAATAAATGTTAAAAGAAGTGACTGCTGACGTTAACTTTGTCCCCCACTGATCTCTTTAAATAACAAGCTAAGACACAGCTAATCCTCAAAATGCAAGAACTGAAGGAAAACACACACCAAAATGGCAGAAAGCTGACAAGCAAGGAGCTCCAAGTATGATGATAACAGGTCCTTTATTAACCTGCACAAGGAGTTACAGGGCTGACTGGAATCTGGGCACCAAGCCTCTGGTTACAGCTACTTTTCTCATTAAGTTCTTCACAATGAGAGACTGCGACACTCACTGCCACGCAGGGCTGGAGGAGAGATTATCAAGGCATTCATGCAGTCTCTATCCAAATGCAGTAAGACCTGGACAAATTAAAGCTTGGGCTGACAAGGGGCAAGTAACATTTTCATGTCACACAGGAGCTAACCAATGACCATCTCCATCAAGAGAGGATCTAACTAACCATCACCCCTTGACATTCAATGGCATTACCATCACTGCAATGTGTACCATCTACAAGATGCACTGCAGGAACTCACCGAGGTTCCTTATTGGGATGGTAAAAGATGAACTAAATGGAACTTGGTCTTCTTTAGAGTCAATTCCGATGTTTTCCATTAAACCCTTTATTGTTGGGCAAAAATGCTGGAATATGCTCCCTAACAGCGCTGTGGATATGCCTACATTACATAGACTGCAGTTGTTCAAGAAAGCAGGTCACCATCACCTTCAGGGATGGACAATAAATACTGGCCTTGCCAGTGATGACCACATCCCGAGAATCAATAAGAAAAATGTTCCTATGATCCTTGTTTGACATAATCGAGTCATGTGAGATACATCCTGCTGTCTGTTGCCATCATGACATTGTATCATGGGATGTTCCTGCTGACAGTGAATGAAGGCCTTACTGGCAGGAAATGCATCGGAGGTCAGATTTTGGTGATCTCACTGTTATTTGCACATGTTTTCTCACTGCCAGAAGAGAATCCGAGCTGTGCCCTGCTCAGGCAGATTTTCATTAGGGTGGTAAGAAACCAAGGGCACAGTTGGTGGTGCCAGAGAGCTATTGATGATTGGACTTTGAGGTGTGTGTGTTTCACCATTTTACCCTTTGTTCTGTTGGTGGATTGAATCCAGAACCAAGCCCCCATTAAAGATTCCTCTGAATTTGATTTGCTGCATGTGTGGCCTGTTAATTTCAATGTATGTTTCCCTGAAATCTTTTTATACGGAAGGGGATAGCTTGTGAGCAAGCCGCTGGAGCTACATTATTCCTCTCGATTTAAACTTACCATTTATACATGAGGATTTGTGAAAAGATAATCATAGAATCACGACAGTACAGAAGGAGGCTATTCCACCCATCGAGCATGTGCCACCTCAGGCCCTATTCCCATAACCCCAGGTATTTACCCTGCTAATCCTCCTGACACTAAGGGATAATTTAGCATGAATGCACCTAACCCTCACATCTTTGGACTGTGGGAGGAAATTGGAGCACCCGAAGAAAACCCATGCAGACACGAGAAGAATGTACAAACTAGTCTATGACTAAACTCCACACAGACAGTGACCCAAGCCGGGAATCGAACCTGGATCTCTGTCGCTGTGAGGCAGCAGTGCTAACCACTGTGCCACCCCATAAGACTCTCGCCAGTTACTCTTCACTGGGAGGCATATGTCTGACCTCAATCACTACTGCTTGCAGACTGCAAGTCATGGAACTAATACATCATATCCTGTTGAGGTGGTAATGATTGACAATTATTTAAGATACGATCCCTTAAAGGTATATGCACGTCATATTGCAACTTTCTTTCACCTGCACGGTTGCTGATTAGTTGCTCATCTGTGCATCAGATCAGAGGGAACTTTGAAACTGAGTATCAACAAATTGTTTGCCCACAGCAAGCTTCACATACAAGGTATACCTTCACATACCTGCTACAGAACGTAGAATCCCTACAGTGCAACAAGATGCAATTTGGCCCATCGAGTCTGCACCGACTCTCCGAAAGAGCATCTTACTCAGGCCCAACCCCCCAATTCCTCCCCCCCCCCCCCCCCCAACCCTATCCCCATGACCTTGTGCATTTCCTGTAGCTAATCCACCTAACCAACACATCTTTGGACTGTGGAGGAAACCAGAGCACCCGGAGGAAACCTGGAAGAAGCCATCATCAGCTATCCAATCATCTGTCGCAAGCAGGCATTGGCCAGGATTTTGGATTGCTTTTGTGGAAAATTCCGTAAAAAAGATTGCTTCTGGGAAAAGGGGTTCTCAACGTTATATAAGAACATAAGAACTAGGAGCAGGAGTAGGCCATTCAGCCCCTTGAGCCTGCTCTGCCATTCAATATGATCATGGCTGATCTCATCTCGGCCACAACTGCACTATCCTGTCTGTTCACCATAGCCCTTCAAACCTTTACTAATTAAAAATCAGTCCACCTCTTCCATAAATTTACTCAATGTTCCAACATCCGCCACATTCTGGGGTGGTGAATTCCACAGAGTCATAACCCTTTGAGAGAAGTAATTTCTCCTCATCTCTGTTTTAGATCTGCCACTCCTTGTCCTAAAGCTGTGACACATTGTCCGAGATTGCCCCACATGAGGAAACATCCTCTCTATGTCTACTTTATCAATACCTTTTATCATCTCATATACGCAATTAGGTCTCCTCTCATTCTTCTAAACTCGAGAGAGTAAAGGTCGAAACTGTTCAATCTCTCTTCATAAGACAAACCGCTCAACTTTGGAATCAATCTAGTGAACCTCCTCTGAACTGCCTCTAATACCATGATATCCCTCCTCAAATAAGGGGAACAAAACTGTACACACTACTCGTATAATTGCAGGAACACTTCTTTATTTTTATACTCTATTCCTTTCGCTGTAAATGCCAAAATTCCATTTGCTTTCCTTATTACCTGTTGCAGCTGCATACCAATCTTCTGCAATTCATGCATGAGGACACCCAGATCCCTCTGCACCAAAGCACCCCAAAGTCTCTCTCCATTGAGATAATAAGTAGCCATTCCATTTTTCCAACCAAAATTGATAACCTCTCACTTACCCATGTTAAACTCCATCTGCAACATTTGTCCCACTCAACTAACCGATATATATATTCTTCTGTAAATTTCTTATTTCCTCATTGCAACTTACTATCCCACTTATTTTCCATGTTTCTACGGGGGAAGGTGGGATCAGCCATGATCAAAATGAATAGCAGAGCATGCACAGAGGACCAACTGGTCTACTCTTGCTTCTATTTTCTATGTTCCTATGTTATTTGAGTGTAATCTACAAATTTGTAGGTTTTGCTCTGCCCAAAACCGCAAGGAACTACAAAAGATCGTGAATGTAGCCCAATCCATCACGCAAACCAGCCTCCCATCCATTGACTCTGTCTACATTTCCCGCTGCCTCGGCAAAGCAGCCAGCATCATTAAGGACCCCAAGCACTCCGGACATTCTCTCTTCCACCTTCTTCCGTTGGGAAAAAGGTACAAAAGTCTGAGGTCACGTACCAACCGACTCAAGAACAGCTTCTTCCCTGCTGCTGTCAGACTTTTGAATGGACTTACCTTGCATTAAGTTGATCTTTCTCTACACCCTAGCTATGACTGTAACACTACATTCTGCACTCTCTCGTTTCCTTCTCTATGAAGGGTATGTTTCATCTGTATAGCACACAAGAAACAATACTTTTCACTGTATGTTAATACATGTGACAATAATAAATCAAATCAAATTTGGCTATAATACCTACTATCCCTGTAACTAAGGCCTGGGTGGGATGCTCTTCCAGTGAGTCAGCGCAGACATGATGGGCCAAATGGCCTCTTTCTGCGCTGTAGGGATTCTATGGTTCTGTTGCATGAAAAGCAGGGTCAATATTCAAATAAATAAAAGCAAATTACTGTGGATGCTGGAATCTGAAACCAAAAGAGAAAATGCTGGAAAATCTCAGCAGGTATGATAGCAGGGCTCATAGCAGGGCTATGTTGCCAGACCTGCTGAGATTTTCCAGCATTTTCTCTCTTGGAGCCATTCAAATGATGAACATCATATGTTTTCTCTGGGATTCCTAGAAATACGTCAGCATACAATCATAGAATCCCTGCTGTGGAGAAAGTGGCCATTCGGCCCACTGAGTCCGCACTGACAATAATCTCAATAGGCCCTATTCCCGTAACCCCACACATTTACAAGAGCTAGTCACCCTGACACTAAGGAGCAAATTAGCATGACCAATCAACCTAATCTGCACATCTTTGGACTTTGGGAGGAAACCAGAGCACCCGGAGGAAACTCACGCAGACACCGGGAGAACGTGCAAACTCCACGCAGACAGTAATCCGAGGCTGGATTCGAAACCAGGTCCATGGTGCTGTGAGGCAGCTGTGCTAACCACTGTGCCACCGTGCTGGCCTAAATCACCACCCAATAAGGATGTATATTGATTGTGACGAACATGGAGAGAATCAATGGTCTTTCACCCCTTGTAGTGAAGAGGAGCAATCATTCTGCCTCTGATTGGTAGGCCTATGCCTCCCAGATGTCAAATGGATGAAGCACCATTGGCTGAAGCCCATCAACATCATCTTCTAATATGTTAACAGCCACTCCAGTATCAATTTGACAGGTGGTATTGAATTTACGCTGTAACTGATCAATAGCCTGGGCTACAGCTTCCCATTGGAACATTGTAATTTGTCTTTATCCTGATTTTCCACTTCTCCAAGAGTAATATTTTATTGCCTTTGACCTCCATTAAAACTGTTAGATTTGTAGGGATGTTTGGAATGTCCTTTCCCCTGGACAATCCTGCCATCCATTCCAGGTTTTCAAGCCACAATCAAACATCTCAAAATGGCTGCCAGCGTGGAGTTCCACATCCGCCCGGTTTGACAGGATTTCCCAAGGATGGGGCTGTTACCTCTGGGCCAACTCAGTCAATGGAGTCATGTGAATTATATCCTGATTACACGCTCTAAGATTGGTCTGCCTCGCAAACCGCACCACTTGATTTGAAATAAGATCAGCGTCAGTCTGCAGTAAGTCAAAGGGTTTTTATTCCGGACACCCACGACTATGTGATCATGGATTAGCTCATCCTTCAGTGTCCCATGTCCACAAGAACTAACTAAGTAATAGAAGTCGGTTAGAAATGAGTCAATCAGTTGCACAGAGCATTGCGAATGCTGATTCAAACAGGCTCATTTGATTACCACATTTCACCTTGGGCTAAAATAAGTGTCAAAGACTTTGAGAATGGTCTCAAGTGTCCACAGTGGACTCTTGTACCCGTGCCTGAGGAAATTGTTGTCTGCTACTGGACTGATTACATCAAGAAAGATACTAACCCAAAGATTTTGCTCCGTCTATTGAAGACCTGCTGCTTCTTGGTACTGGAGACAATGACATTCCCATAATTCCCATTGCTGGCCTCTCTGTGGGCCCACGAGTCAAATGGGTGGGAGAAGAGCAGGAACAGTCAATGTTACCTCTCTCCAGTGTGCCTCCTTCTTCCATTGATTTGTTAAAAGACGTTATTGATATTTCTTCACTCCGTAGTTCCTTTGGTAACACCAACCTGATTCTTTTACATCAGTGTTGCGACAGCTGCCACCATGTGTCTTCCTGAACTCTAGATGTGGGATTTGAGATGTGCTCTGGTATCTGTTTAATACTTGGTTGTTAGTACCACATCTAAACAGGTTACAGGGTAAGCATGCTGCTCCTAAGCATGGTGGTGTTCCAATCTCTCCCTTAAGAGTCTAACACATGACTGGCTGATGTCAGTGGTACATCATTATCTATGCCATATATGAGCATATCCCATCTGTAAACCCTTTATACTTCCAACCCAGCACCTCTTAGTATAACCCAGCACATCCCAATATAACCCAGTACATCCCAGTATAACCCAACACCTCTCAGTGCAGCCCAGCACCTCACAGTATAACCCAGCACCTCTCAGTACAATCCAGCACCTCCCAGTACAGCCCAGCACCTCTCAGTACAGCCCAGCACCTCTCAGTATAACCCAGCATCTCCTAGTATAGCCCAGCACATCCCGGTATAAGCCAACACCTCTCAGTATAACCCAGCACATCTCAGTATTAACCCAGACCTCCTAGTATGACCCAGCACCTCCTAGTATAACCCAGCATATCCCAGTACAGCCCAGCACCTCCCAGTTTAACCCAGCACCTCCCAGTGTAACGCAGTACATCCCAGTATATCCCAGGATATGCCAGTACAGCCCAGCACCTCTCAGAATAGCCCAACACTTCCCAGTACAGCCCAGCACCTCCCAGTATAACCCAGCACCTCCTAATATAATCCAACACCTCCCAGTATAACCCAGCACCTCACAGTACAGCCCAGCACCTCCCAGTACAGCCCAGCACCTCCCAGTACAGCCCAGCATCGCCCAGTATAACCCAGAGCCTACAAGTGTGGTCCAGTACCTCAAGCGCAACCCTCTAGGTCCCAGCACAGACCAGTACCACAACCAGTAATTCTTTTACAAAACAAACTGGGCCAAACTTTCATTCACTCTTCCCTCTTTGTTAGATCTTGTCATATTTTGATTGGAGCTGATTATAACGCTGTGATGAACCATAGATGGTTACCACTATGAGTACTGAACCATAGATGGTCAGCACTATGGGTACTTGGAGAGATGTTACTGTTGTCACTGTTGGGGTTAGGGTTGGGGGTGTTCTACCTGTTGATATTGTTCTGTGGTACACTCCAGTTGGCTCCACCTACCTGGAGGAGTATAAAGGTCACTGCACTGCCTGGTGACCCTTTAGTCTGGGATTGTATTGTATATAGTATGCTCCATTCTTGTTAGTAATAAAAGCCTTTATTTCCCGGGTACAATCCAGCCTCCCGAGTGATTTAATCGCGCATCAAACACAAAGACTGAATGAAGGTGAACAGGTTGCAACATGCAGAAGTCTTTATGTGAGCTAGATTTCCACTGCCAACTCATCTGCTGAACCATCTTCACTGCACATCAGTAACCAGACCCACCTCAACGAAATGGAGTCTCACCTGCCAGCGAGCTTCTCACTGTGTTTACTGCAGTCCGGTTAGAAAAAAGGCTGTTATTTCCCCACTTTCCGTCAGGGACCCATCAAAATTTCAAGCTGACATACTGTGTTTCTTGCGTGCAGATTAACATAAAGGTAGGGTCATAGCTGGAGATATAATTCCAACTGCATGTTCCTGATTTAACCCATTCTGAACCTCTTGTGACTGTGATTTCTGGAATCAGAGGCAAGATCAGGGTTATGTTGGTTTCAGGGTTTGTTAGTTTCAGGGTTTTGTTAGTTTCAGGGTTTGTTAGTTTCAGTGTTTGCTAGTTTCGGGTTTTGTTAGTTTCAGGGTTTGTTACAGAAGGATATAAATAGGCTGGAAATTTGGGCAAGGAAATGGCAGATGGAGTTCAATCCTGATAAATGCGAAGTGATGCATTTTGGTGGGAATAATGTAGGGAGGAGCTACACGATAAATGGAAGAACCATAAAGGGTGTAGAGACGCAGAGGGACCTGGGTGTGCAAGTCCACAGATCTTTGAAGGTGACGTCACAGGTGGAGAAGGTGGTGAAGAAGGCATATGGCATGCTTGCCTTTATAGGACGGGGCATAGAGTATAAAAGTTGGGGTCTGATGTTGCAGATGTATAGAACGTTGGTTCGGCCGCATTTGGAATACTGCGTCCAGTTCTGGTCGCCACACTACCAGAAGGACGTGGAGGCTTTGGAGAGAGTACAGAGGAGGTTTACCAGGATGTTGCCTGGTATGGAGGGGCTTGGTTATGAGGAGAGATTGGGGAAACTGGGGTTGTTCTCCTTGGAAAGACGGAGGATGAGGGGAGACTTAATAGAGGTGCATAAAATTATGAAAGGCATGGATAGGGTGAACGGTGGGAAGCTTTTCCCCGGGTCGGTGGTGACGTTCACGAGGGGTCATAGGTTCAAGGTGAAGGGGGGGAGGTTTAACACAGATATCAGAAGGACATATTTTACATAGAGGGTGGTGGGGGCCTGGAATGTGTTGCCGGGCAAGGTGGTGGAGGCGGACACACTGGGAACGTTTAAGACTTATCTAGACAGCTATATGAATGGAGTAGGAATGGAGGGATACAAAAGAGTGGTCTAGTTTGGACCAGGGAGCGGCGCGGGCTAATTGTTCCTTGTTTCTCGTTTCAAGGCTTCATTCTATGATCATCTTGCTGGTGCCAGTACAGAGCGAGACTGCGGATAGTTGGGAACCTGTCTCGGGGGCAGGGAATTCATATGGTGTTCGTGGAAGTGGAAATGACTAGGGTTGGGAAGCATTTTCCGATCAGGGCCATTGTGATCTCCTGGACTCGTTTCGATCGCCTCAGGGGGTCGGAGAGGAATTTCCCAGATTTTTTTTTTCCCCATATTGGCCCTGGGGTTTTTCACTCTGGGTTTTCGCCTCTCCCTGGAGATCACATGGTCTGGAATGGGGGGGTGGGGGTGAGTTAATAGGTTGTAATGAACAAAGCATCGTAGCTGTGAGGGACAGCTCGGTGGATAGGATATTGGTATGTAGATAGGCTGGAAAATTGGGCGGGGATCCTGGATTCAGGATTCAATCCTGGACCGGGGAGCGGCGCGGGCTTGGAGGGCCGAAGGGCCTGTTCCTGTGCTGTATTGTTCTTTGTTCTTTGTTAGTTTCAGTGTTTGCTAGTTTCGGGTTTTGTTAGTTTCAGGGTTTGCTAGTTTCGGGTTTTGTTAGTTTCAGGGTTTGTTAGTTTCAGGGTTTTGTTGGTTTCAGGTTTTGTTAGTTTCGGGTTTTGTTAGTTTCGGGTTTTGCAAGTTTGAGGGTTTGTTAATTTCAGGGTTTTGTTAGTTTCAGGGTTTTAGTTTCAGGGGTTTGTTAGTATCAGGATTTTATTAGTTTCGGGTTTTGTTAGTTTCAGGGTTTTGTTAGTTTCAGGGTTTTGTTCGTTTCGGGTTTGTTAGTTTCGGGTTTTGTTAGTTTCGGGGTTTGTTAGTTTCAGGGTTTGTTAGTTTCGGGTTTTGTTAGTTTCAGGGTTTGTTAGTTTCGGGTTTTGTTCGTTTCAGGGTTTGTTAGTTTCGGGTTTTGTTAGTTTCAGGGTTTGTTAGTTTCAGGGTTTGTTAGTTTCGGGTTTTGTTAGTTTCAGGGTTTGTTAGTTTCGGGTTTTGTTCGTTTCGGGGTTTGTTAGTTTCGGGTTTTGTTAGTTTCAGGGTTTGTTAGTTTCAGGGTTTGTTAGTTTCGGGTTTTGTTAGTTTCAGGGTTTGTTAGTTTCGGGTTTTGTTAGTTTCAGGGTTTGTTAGTTTCAGGGTTTGTTAGTTTCAGGGTTTTGTTCGTTTCAGGGTTTGTTAGTTTCGGGTTTTGTTAGTTTCAGGGTTTGTTAGTTTCAGGGTTTGTTATTTTCAGGGTTTGTTAGTTTCGGGTTTGTTAGTTTCGGGTTTTGTTAATTTCAGGGTTTTGTTAGTTTCAGGGTTTTGTCAGTTTTGGGTTTTGTTAGTTTCGGGTTTTGTTAGTTTCAGGGTTTTGTTATTTTCAGGGTTTTGTTAGTTTCCAGGTTTTGTTACTTTCGGGGTTTGTTAGTTTCAGGGTTTTGTTAGTTTCCAGGTTTTGTTACTTTCGGGGTTTGTTAGTTTCAGGGTTTTGTTAGTTTCAGGGTTTTGTTAGTATCGGGTTTTGTTAGTTTCGGGTTTTGTTAGTTTCAGGGTTTGTTAGTTTCAGGGTTTTGTTACTTTCGGGTGTTGTTAGTTTCAGGGTTTGTTAGTTTCGGGGTTTGTTAGTTTCAGGGTTTTGTTAGTTTCGGGTTTTGTTAGTTTCAGGGTTTTGTTAGTTTCGGGTGTTGTTAGTTTCAGGGTTTGTTAGTTTCGGGGTTTGTTAGTTTCAGGGTTTTGTTAGTTTCGGGGTTTGTTAGTTTCAGGGTTTTGTTACTTTCGGGTTTTGTTAGTTTCAGGGTTTGTTAGTTTCAGGGTTTGTTAGTTTCAGGGTTTTGTTACTTTCGGGTTTTGTTAGTTTCAGGGTTTGTTAGTTTTGGGGTTTGTTAATTTCAGGGTTTGTTAGTTTCAGGGTTTGTTAGTTTCAGGGTTTTGTTCGTTTCAGGGTTTGTTAGTTTCAGGGTTTTGTTCGTTTCAGGGTTTGTTAGTTTCAGGGTTTGTTACTTTCGGGTTTTGTTCGTTTCAGGGTTTGTTAGTTTCAGGGTTTGTTAGTTTCGGGGTTTGTTAGTTTCAGGGTTTGTTAGTTTCAGGGTTTGTTAGTTTCAGGGTTTGTTAGTTTCAGGGTTTGTTAGTTTCGGGTTTTGTTAGTTTCAGGGTTTGTTAGTTTCAGGGTTTGTTAGTTTCGGGTTTTGTTCGTTTCAGGGTTTGTTAGTTTCAGGGTTTTGTTCGTTTCAGGGTTTGTTAGTTTCAGGGTTTGTTACTTTCGGGTTTTGTTCGTTTCAGGGTTTGTTACTTTCGGGTTTTGTTAGTTTCGGGGTTTGTTAGTTTCAGGGTTTTGTCAGTTTCGGGGTTTGTTAGTTTCAGGGTTTTGTCAGTTTCAGGGTTTGTTAGTTTCAGGGTTTGTTAGTTTCGGGGTTTGTTAGTTTCAGGGTTTGTTAGTTTCAGGGTTTGTTGGTTTCAGGGTTATTGTCACAATGTAATGCTGAGGCTGTAGCAATGATAATGAGTTCAGATCCCACAATGGCTATTTGAGAATTTCAGAGCAGTTTAGAAAATCTGGAAATAAATTTCTTGTAATAGATTGAGGTGAACCTGATGCGACTTTAACTATAAAGACTTTTTGGCCAACAGAATATTTATATACACGTACAGTAAGGTAAGACGAGACTACAAATGCGACAAATCATCATCAGGGCTCTGAATAAAAGGTTCTGATGTTTCAAAAGCCACCTGAATGGTAAGCCTATCTTTATTGTGCTTCTGTTTTCACCCAATTAACGGACACGAAGATGGCACGGTGGCACAGTAGTTAGCACTGCTGCCTCACAGCATCAGGGACCACAGTTCAAATCCTGGCTTGGGTCATTGTCTGTGTGGAGTCTGCACGTTCTCCCCGTGTCTGCATGGGTTTCCTCTGGGTATCCTGGTTTCCTCCCACAGTCCAAAAGATGTGCTGGTTAGGTGAATCGGCAGTGCTAAATTCTCCCTCAGTGTACCCAAACAGACGCTGGAGTGCGGTGACTAGGGGATTTTCACATTAAATGTATTGTACGTCTACTTGTGACTAACAAATAAATAAACTTTAAGATGTTGAGAGTCTTGCCCAGTGAGGGGAGGTGGTTGTCAGGAGCAGTGGTATATTTCTGGGGGCTGTGGCTGACTCTCCTCAGATTGATGCACTGTGGAATTGAATGAGCGTGAAGCAGGGGTCTCCAAGCCACTCACTGAGTAGGCACATTTCCTCATCCTGGGTACCTCAGCAACAGCTCAATTGCAACTACTGCAATTCAAATCTGTTGTCCAAGGCAAGATATCTTCCCATCTCCTTTTCATAAGTTCTGCTGCTTGTTCTTCTTTTCTTCATCTTCCTATCCTCATTCTTTACCCTCCCTTACCTTTCCCCTTCCATTGCTTATCCTGATATCCTTCTTCTTCTCTTCCCTTCTTACATACCTTTTATCTTCCTTTTGCAATTCTTTGTCTCTTCCTATTCCCATTCCTACCCCTTTCTTCCTCCCACCCTTTCCTCTCCTCTCTCCCCCATCCCATTCTCCTGCCACACCTTCCCGAACAGAGGTTTTATACCTCCCTCCTGCACTGTTCATACCGTTCTGTTGAACGGAAGGTTTGTCTGAATTAAATGGGAACTTTACGCACTTCACCAATTGGGACATTGAGAGAAAATAGGCTGCCAGGCAATGTTTCAGTCCCATTTCTTCACGGTCTGTTGGACACATCGCCTTGAAGTAGCTCATGTCCAAGAGGATTACACAAATAATGAATCATTAAAACCCACAGAAGCACAACTTGCCTTGAGTCAAGGAATGTAGATGTTGGGTTTGAGGACTGTCAACGTGGGTAGCAATTTGTGTCCACATTGTGAGGCTGTCAGCCTCTGGACAATGCTAGCAGTGATACTGGAGAGTGTGCAGAGTTGGACAGATTGGGAGCTCACACAGCTGAGCTTATGTTTGTTTTCAGAGAGTATCCACAAGCCAGAAAGTGCTATAGTCAATCATCTTGTTTGCAATGGATGTTACCTGGTTAGTGGTATCACTGGGACATTGCCACAACATGATTTTCTTTGGTAGCAACGAACTATCAAGAGGTTATAGAATCATATAGTACAGAAGAGGCCCTTCGGCCCATCGAGTCTGCACCATCACACGTGAAACACTTGGGGCAGGATTTTCTGGCTGTGCTCACCCAGCCGAGGTCAACATACTTTTGCAGTCCACCCGCCCCCCCCCGCCCGCTACGATTCCCACGGTAGGCGGGACGGGAAAATTCTCCCCTTGGTCTTCAACCTAATCCCATTTACCAGAACTTGGCCCATAGCCCTAAATGTTATGATGTGCCAAGTGCTCATCCAGGCATTTTTTTTAAAGGATGTGAGGCATCCTGCTGCTAGGATGTTCCAGCGTGTTCCAGACCCTCACCACCCTCTAGGTAAAAAAGCGTTTCCTCACATCTCCCCTAAGTCTTCTGCCCCTCACCTTGAACTAGTGCCCCCTTGTTACTGACCCTTCAACGAAGGGGAACAGCTGCTCTCTATCCACTCTGTCCATGCCCCTCATAACTTCGATCAAGTCACCCTCAGTCTTCTCTGTTCCAATGAAAACAACCCAATCCTATCCAACCCCTCTTCATAAATTAAATGTTCCATCCCAGGCAATGTCCTGGTGAATCTCCTTTGCACTCCCTCCAGTGCAATCATTCCGATAATGCCGCAACCAGAACCGCACACAGCACTCTTGCTGTGGTCTCACCAAAGTGTTATACAACTCCAACATGACTTCCCTGCTTTTGTAATCTATGCCTTGATTGATAAAGGTAAGTGTCCCAAATGCCTTTTCCACCACCCTACTAACATGTCCTTCGGCCTTCAGAGATCTATGGACAAACACACCAAGATGTCTTTGTTCCACAGAATTTCCTAGTGTCCTGCCATTCATTGAGTATTTCCTTGTCCAATTACTCCTCCCAAAGTGTATCACCTCACAAGGTTAAATTCCATCTGCACTTATCTGCCCATTTGATCATTCCATCTATATCTTCTTGTAGCCCAAGACATTCAGCCTCACTGTTAACAATCCGGCCAATCTTTGTGTCATCTGCAAATTTACTAATCTTAACCCCACATAGTCATCAATGTCATTTATACAAATGACGAATAATAGGGGGCCCAACACAGATCCCTGTAGTACACCACAGGACACTGCTTCCAGTCACTAAAGTAGCCTTCAATCATCACCCTCTGTCTCCTACAACGGAGCTAATTTTGAATCCACTTTACCAAATGTGGCCTCACCAAAGTTCTATACCGTTCCAACATGACTTCTCTGCTTTTGTAATCTATGCTTCTACTGATAAAGGCAAGTGTCTAAAAAGCCTTTTTCACCACCCTCCTAGAATTATCAAGATTCACCAAAGCTGCCAGGCAGTCAGGATTCGTTTTGATCTGATATATGCACACATCCTCACAGGGGTCAGCGTTGTTTGCATGTATTGGCTCTGGAATTACCACAGTTATCCAAGGAATGGTTGGAGCGATCAAACTGATATTAACTAATTTAATGAGCCATTTGTAGTATCACCAGCCGTGTGTACTTAGACATGCATGGCTTAATTTTTGAGACAAGCATACACTACTGGCAAGGTCAACCAGGTAAGCCAACTATCAGGATGATGAGGTCAACCAGCAGCCATATTTAATGAGTCAACTTATTGGAATCATTTTGAGCAGAAACCTCTGAGTGAGCTACTAATGGAGAGCGCTAATCTACAGTTTGTTGGAGCTTGCACAGAGTTGAGAGGGATAGAACATAAAACATAGAAAAAATACAGCACAAACCGGCCCTTCGGCCCACAAGTTGCGCCGGTCATGTCCCTACCTACCTAGGCCTATATATAGGCTTACTTATAACCCTCAATCCTATTAAGTCCCAGAAGTCTCTTAAAAGACCCTATCGAGTTTGCCTCCACCACCACTGACGGCAGCCGATTCCACTCACCCACCACCCTCTGAGTGAAAAACTTACCCCTGACATCTCCTCTATGCCTCCTCCCCAGCACCTTAAACCTGTGTCCTCTCGTAGCAGCCATTTCAGCCCTGGGAAAAAGCCTCCGAGAATCCACCCGATCTATACCTCTCAACATCTTGTAAACCTCTATCAGGTCACCTCTCATCCTTCCTCTCTCCATGGAGAAAAGACCGAGCTCCCTCAACCTATCCTCATAAGGCATGCCAACCAATCCAGGCAACATCCTTGTAAATCTTCTCTGCACCCTTTCAATAATTTCCACATCCCTCCTGTAATGAGGTGACTGGAACTGAGCACAGTACTCCAAGTAGGGTCTGACGAGGGTCTTATAAAGCTGCATCATTATCTCCCGATTCCTAAACTCAATCCCTCGATTGATGAAGGCCAGCACACCATATGCCTTCTTAACCACCTCCTCTACCTGCAAGGCCAATTTAAGAGTCCTATGGACCCGGACCCCAAGGTCCTTCTGATCCTCTATACTGCTAAGAGTCTTACCCTTGATATTATACTCCTTCATCCCATTTGACCTGCCAAAATGGACCACTACACATTTATCCGGGTTGAAGTCCATCTGCCACTTCTCTGCCCAGTCTTGCATCCTATCTATGTCATGCTGCAGCTTCTGACATCCCTCCAAACTATCCACAACACCACCAACCTTCGTGGCATCAGCAAACTTACCAACCCATCCCTCCACTTCCTCATCCAGGTCATTTATGAAAATGACAAACAGCAAGGGTCCCAGAACAGATCCCTGGGGCACTCCCCTGGTGACCGACCTCCATTCAGAAAAAGACCCATCTACAACCACTCTCTGCCTTCTGCAGGCAAGCCAGTTCTGGATCCACAAGGCAACAGCCCCTTGGATCCCATGCCCTCTCACTTTCTCGTGAAGTCTTGCATGGGGGACCTTATCGAATGCCTTGCTGAAGTCCATGTAAACCACATCTACCGCTTTTCCTTCGTCAATGTGTTTAGTCACATTTTCAAAGTACTCCACCAGGCTTGTAAGGCACGATTTGCTTTGACAAAGCCATGCTGACTACTTTTGAGCATACTAAACCTCTCTAAATGTTCATAAATCCTGTCCCTCAGGATCTTCTCCATCAACTTACCAACCACTGAGGTTAGACTCACCGGTCGGTAATTTCCCGGGCTATCCCTATTCCCTTTCTTGAATATAGGAACCACATCCGCAATCCTCCAATCCTCCGGAACCTCTCCCGTCTCCATCGACAACGCAAAGATCATCACCGGAGGCTCTGCAATCTCTTCCCTTGCCTCCCACAGTAACCTGGGGTACATCCCATCCGGTCCCGGTGACTTATCTATCTTGATATTCTGAAAAATATCTGGATATTCTGAAAAAAATGAATTTACATTGATATCGAGCCTTTAATGGCCTGAGGAAATTCCCATCATGCTTTGCAATGAACGAAGCACTTTTGGGAGTGTAGTCACTGTTATGACGTTGGAAAGACAGCAGCCAATTTACTCTCAGTAAGCTCCGGCAAACAACATTGTGATAATATGCCGATCATCTATTTATTCGGCCCTTGGCCAAGCCAGCATTTTGAGATTTCTGCCAAATGCTACATTCAGGAATTCAAGAGCTCAATTGAATTCTACAATGTTCACTTGCAATGGATATAAATTTCAGTCAATAACAACCAGACTGACGGCTCACTAACCACAAGAAGGTATACACCCAGTGATTCTCAGTCTACATTTTCCCCTTTCATAATTGATTGAAATGAATCCAAGCCAACAGGATCCAAATATTTACAACAAATGGTCTGAGATTTTATATCTCAATGTGAATGGAGGTGTTTCATTTACAGTGAGTACAATCTTAGCAATGATTGCTCTGAAGACCTTTGATTCATTCCTGTAAATAGCTGGATACATCACTGCCAATAATATCTCACTTACAAGCCGTGACCATTATAAACATTACATTAGTGATGTCCAAAATGGCGGCAGGTGAAGATGTCATTGTCCCAGATGACCATAAACTGCTCTCCCCCTTACAGGGAAAGATTTAACCAGAGGATCACCACACCTCAGGTTGAAAATGTGGGCCTTCATGAATAGCCTCAGCTGGTACAGGAATTGGACCTATGCTGATTGGCATCACTCAGCATCACAGACCAGCCACCCAGCCAATTGAGCTAACCTGGCAGGTAACAGATTTCCTATGATGTGTTTAGCATCTGGAGGCCAACCCAACATTGGGGGCGTGCGTTGCATTGGAGCAGGACAGATCACATTAGGTGAAACATTGAGGCTGCCTTTATTGGAGTGACACGGTGGCACAGTGGTTAACACCGCTGCCTCACAGTGCCAGGGACCCAGGTTTGATTCCAGGCTTGGGTCATTGTCTATGCGGAGTTTGCACGTTCTCTCTGTATCTGCATGGGTTTCTTCGGGTGCTCTGTTTTCCTCCTGCAGTCCAAAATATGTGCTGGCGAGGTGAATTGGCCATGCTAAATTCTCCCTCAGTGTACCCGAACAGGCGCCGGAGTGTGGCAACTACGGTACAAATCATTTAGAAAAGACATTCTTAAGGAAGCTAGGGAAGGTGAATATCTACAAAAGAAAAATTAACTTCATTGCAGCGTTAATGTAAGCCTACTTGTGATGCTAATAAATACACTTTATAAAAACTTCAGTCTTCCTGCAGCCCATATGAAAATAGCATGCACTTGTGTTTGAATGAGGGTTCGGAACTCCCAGTGAATGGTCTCTGTTGGTTGTGGCTGTGTGCAGAATACTCTAAATGAAGGCTGGAGAAGTTTATCTCCCCAGCAAGAAACTGGCCTAATGAGGCCTGTGGGAGGCCTAGAACATTTTAACAACTGGGCCACATGCTTTTGTCGACTTGCTGATCAACACAGCCTGGAGTTTGGGGGAAGTGGGGGACGGGACTGCTTGTCCATTAAAACCAGCTAGGCCCCAAGGTAAGTGTGGGAGAGGGAGGTGGAAACAGATTCCGAGGCAGTCTGTGGATTGGGAATGAGGTGGATGCAGACCCTAAGCAGAGGAGGCTTATCCATCATTTACAATCCTACAGTGCAGAAGGAGGCCATTCAGCCCATTAAGTCTGCACCGACCGCAATCCCACCCAGGTATAACCCCAGGCATTTACCCCAGCCAGTCCCCCTGACACTAAGTGGCAATTTAGCATGGCCAATCCACTTAACCTGCACACTTTGGACTGTGGGAGAAAACTGGAGCAACCGGAGAAAACAGGGAGAACATACAAACTCCACACAGACAGTGACCCAAGCCGGGAATTGAACCCAGGTCCCTGGCTTTGTGAGGCAGCAGTGCTAACCACTGTGCCACCATGCTGCAAGCAGCTGAAATTGAAACTCTCAGTGTGCTGCATGGGTCACTGGATTGTCGAAATCCGATCTCACTGAGTGTGAGTGAGAATAGCTGGGAAAGGCCAGGGAATTATCTGTACGTCCATATCACTTGTGGGAACGGACCCCTGGCACTTGGCTAGAGAGATGGAAGGGACACATTTATCGGGGAGGTGTCTGGTTGACAACCCCCCCGCTAACCCCACCCTCATACCACTCGTAAACTCCACCCTCCCTCGTAAGCTCTCTCGCTAACACCCCCATAAATCCCACCCCTGTGAACCCCATCCCCGCTAAACCCCCGTAAGTCTCCCCATAAACCCCACCCTGTAAACCCTTACCCCCATAAACCCCCCGGCGCCCATAAACCCCACCCCGTAAACCCCACTCCCCCTCACCCTCATCTCTCCCTCAGCCCCACCCATCTCTTTTCTGATCCCCACTCACCTCACCCCAAACCCCCCACCCCCCTGCCACCCCCACCCCCCACACCCAGCACCACCCTATCTTCCCACACCCCGCCCCATCACTCCCCTTGACCCTCACCTCTCCCTCACCCCCACCCCACCTCTCTTCCCATCTCCCCCCTCCCCTCCACATACCCTCCCCCCCCCTCCCCCACCCCCACCCTCCAGATTCACCAGCCTTTATTGCCTCATTGCTGACTCTGGGATCTTGCCATACGTGAATAAGCTATTACGTAACCACTGCAGAAATGTAATTGGTTTTCGAACAGCATTTTGGGATGTTCCACAAGATGAAGTGTTGCTTGATAAACTCGATTAATGCAGAGTATCTCATGGTGTGCTAAGGCCCTGTGGCCCTTGGTTCGATCTTGTGTTAGGCGTGGATTGAAACATGTGTAATGTGGACCCAGTCACAGCAGGAAAAATCACCATGACCCCAGGTGTATTTGGTGCTGTCGAGCACAGAGAGCAGCCCTCACAAGATCTAATGTGATCATTCTGTTTCCCTCAGATTGAGATCCCTGGAAATGACAATCTGACAGATACTGGCAGGCAAAGTGGCCTGGCTGTATGAAAGGGAATGTGACAGCACAGTGCTGGACATATACTGCAGGCCAAAAGCTGAACCCGGAGAGAAAGTCTGTCAGGTGGCAGAACATCAGATACGCAGTGGCAAATGTGACCTCCAGCACTGAAAGAAATGTAAAGACGTCTGCAGCCTCAGATAAATGTCTGTGAATCTAACGCCCCTGTATCTCACAAAAGCAGTTCTGCTGTAGAAGTCTTTTTTGTTCCATAATGGCCATCACACACAGTGCAATAATATTCAGGTTCTTTACATGCATCAAGTAACACTCTGAGGTGCTTCGATGCAGGTGGTACAGTGGTTAGCACTACTGCCTCACAGCGCCAGGGACATGGGTTCAATTCCGGCCTCGGGTCACTGTCTGTGTGGAGTTTGCACATTCTCCCCATGTCTGTGTGGGTTTCCTCCTACACTCCAAAGATGTGCGGGTTAGGTGGATTGGCCATGTTAAATTGCCTATGTTAAATTGCCTATGTTAAATTGCCTCTTAATGTCAGGGGGATTAGCAGGGTAAATACGTGGAGTTATGGGGTTAGGGCCTGTGTGGGATTGTTGTCAGTGCAGACTCAATGGGCTGAATAGCCTCCTTCTGTGCTTGTATTAAGTTGACCTTTCGCTACACCCTAGCTATGACTGTAACACTACATTCTCCACTCTGTCCTTTCCTTCTCTATGCATGGTATCCTTTGTCTTTATCATGCTATCATGCACACAAAACAATACTTTTCACTGTACACTAAAACTTGTGACAACAATAAATCAAACCAAATCAAAACCTGTGCCACATTTCATGGCCAATCTTAATTTGACTCTGTAACCTAGCTGCCTATCCACCAATCACAGTTTTGAAAAATTCATCTGAATTTAACAGCTTTTTGGAGGAGATGATTCCTGATTTCAACTGTTCTTTGTAATTTGCCTTCCCATTCTTTTACACAGAGGGTGGTGGGTGCCTGGAACTCGCTGCCGGGGGAGGTAGTGGAAGCAGATACGACAGTGACTTTTAAGGGGCATCTTGACAATTACATGAATAGGATGGGAATAGAGGGATATGGTCCCCGGAAGGGTAGGGGGTTATAGTCCAGTCGGGCGGCTGGTCGGTGCAGGCTTGGAGGGCCGAAGGGCCTGTTCCTGTTCTGTAATTTTCTTTGTTCTTCAAAGAATTAAGGATGGGAGGGCACAGATTTGTCTGAGAGTGTGGTGGAGAAAGGTTCAATTGAAGCATTAAAAAGGCAATTTGACTGTTATCCGAAAAATGTAGAATGTGCAGAATTACAGAGAGAAGGCAAGAGAATGGCATAAAGCTAATTGCTTATTCAGAGAGCAGTTGCAGACATGATGGACTGAATGGCCTCCTTCTGTGCTGTAACAATTCTGTGATTCCATTATTCCACTTTTAAGGTGCTCCTTAACACTTCCACCTTTGATTAAACCCTTGGTTACCTGTCGCAATGTTCACTTCCTGGTTTGCACCTGGAGTGCTGATCAGACACCCAGGGGAAAGGATTTAACTCCTCCCACGTTGGCCAATGTCTAGTTAGAGGTTTAACAACACCAGGTTAAACTCCAACATGTTTATTTGGTAGCAAAAGCCACACAAGCTTTTGGAGCTCCAAGCCCCTTCTTCAGGTGAGTGGGAATTCTGTTCACAAACAGGGCATATAAAGACACAAACTCAATTTACATGAATAATGGTTGGAATGCGAATACTTACAGCTAATCAAGTCTTTAAGATACAAACAACGTGAGTGGAGAGAGCATCAAGACAGGCTAAAAAGATGTGTATTGTCTCCAGACAAGACAGCCAGTGAAACTCTGCAGGTCCAGGCAGGCTGTGGGGATTACAAATAGTGTGACATGAACCCAATATCCCGGTTGAGGCCGTCCTCGTGTGTGCGGAACTTAGCTATCAGTTTCTGCTCAGCAACTCTGCGCCTTCGGGTGTCGTGAAGGCCGCCTTGGAGAACGCTTACCCGAATATCAGAGGCCAAATGCCCGTGACCGCTGAAGTGCTCCCCAACAGGAAGAGAACAGTCCTGCCTGGTGATTGTCGAGCGGTGTTCATTCATCCGTTGTCACAGCGTCTGCATGGTTTCCCCAATATACCATGCCTCGGGACATCCTTTCCTGCAGCGTATCAGGTAGACAACGTTGGCCGAGTTGCAAGAGTATGTACCGTGTACCTGGTGGATGGTGTTCTCACGTGAGATGATGGCATCTGTGTCGATGATCCGGCACGTCTTGCAGAGGTTGCTGTGGCAGGGTTGTGTGGTGTCGTGGTCACTGTTCCCCTGAAGGCTGGGTAGTTTGCTGCGGACAATGGTCTGTTTGAGGTTGTGCGGTTGTTTGAAGGCCAGAAGTGGGGGTGTGGGAATGGCCTTGGCGAGATGTTCGTCTTCATCAATGACATGTTGAAGGCTCCGGAGGAGATGCCATAGCTTCTCCGCTCCGGGGAAGTACTGGACGACGAAGGGTACTCTGTCCACCATGTCCCCTGTTTGTCTTCTGAGGAGGTCGGTGTGGTTTTTCGCTATGGCGCGTTGGAACTGTTGATCAATGAGTCGAGCGCTATATCCTGTTCTTATGAGGGCATCTTTCAGCGTCTGGAGGTGTCTGTTGCGATCCTCCTCATCTGAGCAGATCCTGTGAATACGGAGGGCTTGTCCGTAGGGGATGGCTTCTTTAACGTGTTTAGGGTGGAAGCTGGAGAAGTGGAGCATTGTGAGGTTATCCGTGGGCTTGCGGTACAGTGAGGAGCTGAGGTGAATGTCCTTAGCGGAGATGCATGTGTCCAAGAATGCAAGCGATTCCGGAGAGTAGTCCATGGTGAGTCTGATGGTGGGATGGAACTTGTTGATGTCATCATAGAGTTGTTTCAGTGATTGTTCACCATGAATCCAAAGGAAGAAAATGTCATCGATGTATCTAGTGTATAGCATCGGTTGAAGGTCCTGTGCGGTGAAGAAGTCTTGTTCGAACCTGTGCATGAAGATGTTGGCATATTGAGGTGCGAATTTGGTCCCCATGGCTGTTCCGTGTGTCTGGATGAAGAACTGGTTGTTGAAGGTGGAGATATTGTGGTCCAGGATGAAGCGGATGAGTTGTAAAATTGCATCTGGAAACTGGCACTTGTCGGCGCTGAGCACTGAGGCCGTTGCAGCAATGCCATCGTCATGGGGGATGCTGGTGTAGAGTGCCGAGACATCCATTGTGACGAGGAGTGCTCCTGGTTCAACTGCTCCATGTGCGCTGAGTTTCTGTAGGAAGTCCTTAGTGTCGCGACAAAAGCTGGGGGTTCTTTGTACAATGGGTTTCAGGATGCCCTCGACGTAGCCGGAGAGGTTCTCACACAGGGTCCCATTGCCAATACAATGGGACGGCCGGGTGTGTTTGCCTTGTGTATCTTCAGGAGGCAGTAGAGATCTCCAACGCGGGGAGTGCGTGGGATGAGAGCACGGAGGGTGCTCTGAAGGTCCGGATCAAAGGTCTTGATCAGAGTGTTGAGTTGGCGGGTGTGTTCTTTGGTCGGATCTGCGGGTAACTGTCTGTAGTATTCCTCGTTGTTTAGTTGTCGGTACACTTCTTTGCAGTAATCCGTTCTGTTCAGTATGACGATGGCCCCTCCTTTGTCTGCTGGTTTGATGACAATGTTGTGGTTGGTCTTGAGAGCGTGGATGGCGTTGCGTTGTGCTTGGGTGATGTTCGGGGCTGTCTTGTGAGTGCGGCTGATGAATTTGGTGTTGACGCACCTCCTGATTGCTTGGGCATACATGTCAAGTCGAGGGCAGCGGCCTTCCGGAGGAGTCTAATTCGACTCTTTCCTCTTCGGATGCACTGCAGATCGCTCCGTCGGCTGTTCCGGTTCATTGGCTGTCTCATTGTGTTCGCTGTTGGCCTCTTGGGGTTTGTGGAAGAACTCCCTCAGCCTCATTCGCCTGATGAATTTCTCTGTGTCTGCTGCGAGACTGATGGGATCAATTTTGGTGGTGGGGCAAAAATTGAGCCCTCGGCTGAGAACTTCGATTTCATCTGGTTGAAGTGTGTCGTCGGACAAGTTGACAATGGACTTCCCTGCAGTGGTACTGTTTTCTACTGTGGTACCGGGGGAGGCTTGGCTGCTGCTGGTGGTGATGCCGAGTTTCTCAAGTTTCCTGTTCTTGGTGTGCATGTAGATGGCGTAGTTCCTTTGTCTCGTCTGCTTGGCAGAGTTTCGCAGCTGGTCTGCGTCCTGAACGCAAGTTGAGAATATGGATTCGATCTTGGTTTCCAGGCTGCGGTGTTTGCTGTAGAGCTGGTGTATGAGGTGGTTGAGGAGGGTGAGAGAGGTGTGACGGCAAAGTCTCTCAGCGTAATCTGTGTTATAGGTTGACCTGAGTGGGTTCGTGATCCATAGTCCTCCACAATACCGCCTCCTCTTTCAGCCACACAGAAAGACATGGGGCCTCCCTTGCCTCAGGATTTCCCTTCCTCTCCCCCCCCCCCCCCTGCCTCCCCCCCACCGAAAACTGTGGTCTCTGTGACAAAGAATTTGGGAACATTCTGGGGCTGTGGGTGGACATTGGGCCCCTCTTCTTTATTGGCCCTTTTCCTCTTGAAAACGGACGAGACCGGGAATATTGCTCAGAATTCAGCAGGTGTTTTGGAAGTGAACATTTATCGGTTTAGAGATCAAGGAAGGTGAGGCAAATAAAAACAATGGTTAAACCAATAAAACGAGCAGCCAATCGTGGCACAGTGATTAGCATTGCAGCCTTACAGCGCCAGGGGCCCAGGTTCGATTCCCGGCTCGGGTCACTGTCTGTGTGGAGTCTGCACGTTCTCCCCATGTCTGCGTGGGTTTCCTCTGGGTGCTCCGGTTTCCTCCCACAGTCTGAAAGACGTGCTGGTTAGGTGCATTGGCTATGCTAAATTCTCCCTCAGTGTCCCCAAACAGGGGCCGGAGTGTGGAGACTAGGGGATTTTCACTTCATTGCAGTGTTAATGTAAGACTACTTGTGACTAATAAATAAACTTAAATTTCACATAGAGAAGATTAGGAAAAGTTAATAATGAGGTTTACCAAAGGATATTGCTGTAAATTTGAATGGGATATAAAGTCAATGCCTGAGACAGAGTCAATAAATCTTAGTTGCTGATGATCCAGTCCAGCAAACCATAGCTGCCTGTTTTGTCGATTGACAGTTGGTGAGCTGATATATGTTGGATGTAGTATTGCTTATAAACTGTTTTGTTTCTTTTTGCTGAATACAGTCACCTGAGGTGAGATCTATGTACACTGAGAAACACGATGTTAGATTAACAATGAATTCTTCCAACAAGATCAAAGCAACATGCTGCGGATGGCAGAATCTGAAACAAAAACAGAAAACTCTGGAAATCTCAGCAGGTCTGACAGCATCTGTGGAGAAAGAATAGAGCCAAACTTTCGAGTCTGGAAGACCCTCCTTCAGAGCTCTTCAGAGCCAGCTCTGACAAAAGGTCATCCTGGTTCGAAACGTTGGTTCTATTCTCTCTCCACAGATGCTGTCAGACCTGCCGAAATTTTCCAGCATTTTCTGTTCTTGATTTTTCAGCAAGTCTATTTACTGGCGCGGTTACCCGCACTCGGGCCTTGAAATCTGCTTACCACGGCTATAGGCTGTCCCTTCAGAGAGGGCAATTAGTCAACAGGTACTTGCAATCCCGGCCCTATCCACATACTGAGAGTGAATGGTGCTGTATCAGTGTACGTTCACTCTCACTCAGTGTCGAGCTGCTAGTCTGATCGACACAGATGGCATGGCGACACGATGGCACATGGTAGCACTGCTGCCTCACAGTGTCAGGGACCCGGGTTCAATTCTGGCCTCGGGCAACTGTCTACGTGGAGTTTGCACGTTCTCCCCGTGTCTGCGTGGGTTTCCTCCAGGTGCTCCAGTTTCCTCCCATGGTCCAAAAATGTGTGGGTTAGGTTAATTGGCCACGTTCAATTGCCCTTTAGTGTCAGGGGGATTATGAGGGTAAATACATGGGGTTATGAGGATAGGGCCTGGGTGGGATTGCTGGTGTGGGCTCGATGGGCTGAATGGCCTCTTTCTGCACGTAGGAATTCTATGATTCTATGAGATGAAGTAGTATGGGGCCTTGTAAAGCTTCTCACTTCAGTTGCACTCTCTGTGCTGTGGTGATTTTTAAACCAATGGTTGCATGCCTTCACTAGTAGTCCAGTGACTGCCCAGATTATTTGAATAAATAAAGGTAACAGCATTCAAGATAACCTTACCAGGGAGATTGGCTTCAGGCCCACATTTGAAGTTGCAACGTTTACCAACCCAACCCAGAACTGATCTCCATCTATCAGTCACTTACTATTGCAACACCGCATTTAACAACAGTGAGATCTTGCTAGAAAAAACAGTGGAACAGATTGCAAACACCCAGAACAGATGGAGAGATTGCTGCTCCACCCAATATAGTATCTACTGATACAGGTCATTGCTCCCAATTTATTTATGTAGAAACTAGTGACTTTATACACTACTGTTCATTCATCAAAAATTATCTCGTGTTCGAGTTCCTATCTGAAGATATTTTGCATCCAGGGAGATATTCAGCTGGAAGGAGAGTATGAAGGATCAAACATCAAGAAGCAATAGAAATTTTCCATCAGCATCAACATCTCAAAAAGATATTTGTCTACACTTCCTGCACAGTAGTCAATCAATAGCGTCCTCACTTTGAATGGAAATTCTAGACTGCAGAGCACTCTGGTAAGTGTCCTAACCAACACTTATCCTTCAATGCATATTGTTAAATTGAATTTGCTGGCCAATATGGCATTTTTGTTTGTGGGATCTTGCTGTGTGCCAGTTGGCTGCTGAATATCTGACATTTTAGAAGGACTGGAAGGTAATTTGGGACGTTCCAAAGTTGGAATCATAGATTTTCACCTGTATATGGCATGGTACCACAGTGGTTAGCACTGATGCCTCACAGCGCCAGGAAACCGGGTTCGATTCCCGGCTTGGGTCACTGTCTGTGCGGAGTCTGCACATTCTCCCTGTGTCTGCGTGGTTTCCTCCGGGTGCTCCGGTTTCCTCCCACAGTCTGAAAGACGTGCTGGTTAGGTGCATTGGCCATGCTAAATTCTCCATCAGTGTAAAATTATCATTTTTATTTTAAAATGGGCAAGGCGTTACCCTGAGTAGCCATGGCTCGTACCAGAGGATTTTCTAACCTACAGACAAACCAATTGAGTCTTATTATCTTTTCAAAAAGGTGCTAATGCCCCTTCCTGGCACTGCACAAAGCTTATTTCCATTTCTAAAGAAGAATTCTGGCCAATAGAGATGGTTGCGTCTCCGAGGACAAAGGCAACTGTTTGTGGCTCCTAATATCCAATGTGGTGTTAATAACCCGGCCATTACCTGCTACAAAACACAATGTGTTTCAACTAGGAGCCTTGTTAATCTACCTGAAACCACCCTGTCACATGACTGAGACCGGAGCTGTCTGAATTCCTTTAATCAATAAGCTGTTAGATTCTATCTTCAGTCATTGTTTGACCTCCAAAGAGAACAAGACACCAGACAGCAGCCTGTGTCTGTCCATCATCTCACCATCAAACAGGTAACAGCAGAAGGAGCTCTGTCCAGTTGCAAGCACCTGGCCCCCATCTACACTGCCAATTACTGGAACATTGGAACTGATGCCTTCAAGACTAATTCAACTCGACATGCGTTCTCTCCTCGTGGGGATCGGACTTCTGGAAAGTCAAATCACCCTGGGCAGTCAACCAACCTACCTTCTTAAGAAACACTCTATTGGACTTTTGATTCTGGACTCAGGTAAAACTATAACTTGTACTTTTTATTGTGGTCTAACCCTCCACCCCTTTCTTTCCTCATTTTTTTTGCTTTTGTGTGTTCACATGCTAACTACTGGCAGACATTTTGTACCATCCATGGAGCTGACAGGTTTTTAAACAAAGAATCGTGCAGTGTGAGTAAAGTTTTGGTTAAGTTGCGAATTTGCAGTGAGGTTTCATGAAAGTTTTTTCTTATTTTGTTGCGAGTGCAAAAGGGGCACATGTTGTGAAGCCCCATTCCCATGTTGTGTGTGTGTGTGTGTGTGTGTGTGTGTGTGTGTGCGCGTGCGTGCGTGTGAATATACATGAAATAAACCAACCCTTTTATTTTATCTTATCTCGGGTTTGCTGTCGAGCTATTCATTGAGGATTGGACCACTCCAAATGTAAGGGGTAAATACAATCATTTATAGAGGGGAGAATCAGAAACTAAAACCACCTTTCTGTTTATGGATGGGTAATGAGAAAAGAACTCAGGGCCGTTTAAATGAACCCCCACTCCACCACCCCTCTTGTCTGCAACAGAAATTGGGGGCTCAATTCCAGGAGAACCCAATTTGAATTTGACAACAAGTTAAGAGAGGAGCCAAATTAAAGATAGAAGAATCAATTGGAAGCTGAAAGAGGGGATATCGATGGCTGGAACTTATTTTAAGACAGGAAACTTAGCAAATTTCTTGTCCTAAAATAAAGAAAATGGCAACATTTGATGGTCTTCTGACCAGTTGACTCAGTATAAATGAGAATCTGTCGGGAATTGTGGGAAGCTTGGAATGGCCCAGGGTGAGGTCTCAAGTGTTGGAGTAATGAAATTTCTTTATTAAACTTTTTTATTTGATTTATAAGTTGGAATAAATTTTGTTTTATTTTATTGCCGACAGCTGACGAGTTCCTTCCTGAGAATCAACAGACCAGACCAGGTAAGGATGGCAGATTTCCTTCCTGAAAGAACATGAGTGAACCAGACTGGGTTTTTCCAACAATCAACAATAGTTTCATGGTCATCAGTAGATTCTTAATTCCAGATATTTTTAATTGAATTCAAATTCCACCATCTGCCATGATGGGATTCGAACTCGGGTCGCAAGAATTTCAGCTGAGTTTCTGGATTAATAGTCCACATAATACCACTAGGCCATCGCCTCCCCTCAGCTCAGTCTTAAATTGAGACTTCCTACTTTTAAACTATGTCTCTTCGTTCTAGATTCCGCTATGAGATGAAACATCCTCTCAGCATTTACCCTGTTCAGCCCCCTCAGATATTAAAACTTTCAATAAGATCGCATCTCATTCTTTTAAACTCTCACCAGCATTGGCCCAACCTGTACAACCTTTCCTCATAAGACAACCCTTTCATGCAGGAATAGAATCCCTGCGGTGCAGAAGGAGGTCATTTGGCCCATCGAGCCTGCACTGACAATAATCCCAGCCATGCCCTATCACCATAACCTGATGTATTTGCCCTGCTAATCCCCCAGGCACGAAGGAGCAATTTCACGCGGCCAATCCACCTAACCCGCACATCTTTGGAGTGTGGGAGGAACAGGAATCAGCCGAGTGAAGCTTCGCTGGACTGTTTCTAAATGCAGCAAGAATCATTCTTGTGATAAAGTCCGACATTTCTTTAGCCTCCCTAAATGCTTGCTATACCTGCATGTAACGTTTTGAGATTTGTGTACAAGGACACCCAGTGCCTATGTACTGCAACATTATGCAGTATCTCTCCACTCAAATAATATTCTACCTTTCCATTCCTCCTGCCAAACTGGACAACTTCACATTTTTTTCCCACATTATACTGCATCTGTCATTTTGTTTCCAGACTCCTCTTTGCAACTTGCTTTCTTATCTATCTTTCTATCATCGGCAAATTTGGCTACAATACATTCAGTCCCTTCATCCAAATCATTAATATAGATTGTGAGTTATTTGAGGTCCCAGACCTTTGTGGCACTCCAATATTTGCAGTCTGCAAACCTTAAAATCACCCATTTATCCTGGCTCTCTGTTTCCTGTTGTTACGATCCCAGTTGTTATAACTGGACTTATATAAAACTAAAGGAGTGGCACAGTGGTTAGCACTGCTGCCTCACAGCGCCAGGGAACCGGCATAGGGAGACCCGCACAGTTTGTTGGTGATTTGGACACCTAAACACTTGAAGCTTTTGACCATTTCTACTTTGGGGGGGGGGGGGGGGGGGGGGTAAATATGTGGGGTTTCGGGGATAGAGCCTGGGTGGGATTGTGGTCAGCGCAGTCTCGATGGGCCAACTGTACACTGTAGGGGTTCTATGATTCTACTCCCTTCTACTTAACAATACGCAGATTTAAAGATTAATGTGGATTATTTTATTTTACTTATATTTTGTGTCACAAATAGGTTTACACTAACACTGCAATGAAGTTACTGTGAAAATCGTCCCGTCATCACACTCCAGCACCTGTTTGGGTACACTGAGGGAGAATTTAGCATGGCCAATGCACATAACGAGCACATCTTTTGGACTGTGGGAGGAAACCGGAGCATCCGGAGGAAACTCACGCAGACACGGAGAGAACGTGCAGATTCCACACAGACAGTGACCCAAGCCGGGAATCGAACCTGGGTCCCTGGCGCTGTGACGCAGCAGTGCTAACCACTGTGCCATCGTGCTACCCCAGTGTATATCTTGAGCTACAATGGTCACTTTGACACAAAGTTCCTTTTAAGCACAAGATGACTGTGGCCACACACTCAGCTCTGAACCCAAGTTAGTCTGTGGATTTCTCCTCAGAAATACTCCAGATGATTGTCACACGAGAGGTTCCAAACTCCACTCCCAAAAACAGGCTTTAAAATCTTCTCTCATAATTATGCTTTCTCTGAGCAGTTTCCATTCCGAAATCCAAATGACACTTTTAAGACCATAAGAATCAGAGCAGAATTAGGCCACTCGGCCCATCAAGTCTGCTCTGCCATTCAATCATGGCTGATATTTTTCTCACCCCCATTCTCCTGCCTTTTCCCCATAACCCCTGATCTCATTATTAATCAGGAACCTATCTATCTCTGTCTTAAAGACACTCAATGACCTGGCCTCCACAGCCTTCTGCGACAAAGAGTTCCACAGATTCACCAATCTCTAGCTGAAGAAATTCCTCCTCATCTCTGTTTTAAAGGATTGTCCCTTTAACCTGAGGTTGTGCCCTCTGGTTCTAGTTTTTCCTACTCGTGGAAACATCCTCTCCACGTCCACTCTATCCAGGCCTCGCAGTATCCTGTAAGTTTCAATAAGATCCCCCCTCATCCTTCTAAACTCCAATGAGTACAGACCCAGAGTCCTCAACCGTTCCTCATAAGACAAGCTCTTCATTCCAGGGATCATCCTTGTGAACCTCCTCTGGACCCTTTCCAAGGCCAGTACATCCTTCATTAGATATGGGGCCCAAAACTGCTCACAGTTTTGCTGCTCACAATACTCCAAATGGGGTCTAACCAGAGCCTTATACAGCCTCAGAAGTACATCACTGCTCTTGTATTCTAGCCTCTCGACATAAATGCTAACATTGCATTTGCCTTCCTAACTGCTGACTGAACCTGCACGTTAACCTTAAGAGAATCTTGAACAAGGACTCCCAAGTTCTTTTGTGTTTCTGATTTCCTAAGCATTTCCCCATTTAGAAAATAGTCCAGTCCTCCTTCCAAAGTGCATTACCTCACACTTTTCCACATTGTATTCCATCTGCCACTTCTTTGCCCACTCTCCTAACCTATCCAAGCCCTTCTGCAGCCCCTCTGCTTCCTCAATACTACCTGTCCTTCTACATATCTTTGTATCATCTGCTTATTTCTAATGTTTACCAATACAAATATAAATCCCTTAAAACTAACTTTGTTTTCCGAACATTGTGAGTTACCTAATTGTATCCATGATAATATATCACCATGACATCATAAATTTTATCTTCTGTAGTAATCTTTTGTATGGCACTCCCCAATTTGAAAATACAAATACATTAAATCTACTCGTTTCCCTTTATCCACCCTGTCTGTTACATCCTCAAAGAACTCTAATAAATTTGTTAAACACAATCTCGCTTTCACAAAACCATGGTGATTCTGGCTGATGGTGTTATGATTTTCTAAATATCCCACTCCTTCCACCTTAACAACAGATTCCAGAATTTTCACAATGCTAGATGTTAGACTAACTGGCCTATAGTTTCCTGTTATTTGTCTCCCTCCTTTCTTGAGTGGAGACATTACAGGGCCGATTCTTCCAGCTCGCTTGTAGTGCAAGTTAACAATAGCTCACCACCTACAGTGAGCTGGCAGCCCGACCCCACCACTGAGGCCCCCCAGAGGATCGGGTGCTGGGGCGTGTGCCCCATTGGCACTGTCCACCGGGCATCAGGCAGGGCCAAGGGGGTGGGGTCTAATGGATGCGGGGTCTAATTGGGAGGGGCCTCTGGGTGAGAGATCAGTGGAGGTGAAGGATCCCGTTGCAACTCTGCACTTGGTGGTGACAGAGGGAAGGAGGCCAGTGATTGGTCGGGGGGGTGTGGAGTCAGGAGATTGGAGCTGTTGGGGGTGGGGGAGAGATTGGGGCAGGGGAGGTTGAAGCTGGCGCGAACATGTTCGGGGGCTGGCGATCAGGCTGTGGGGGAGTCGCATGGCCGGTAATGAGGGGTTGCAGGACTGGCCAACGATCGGGAGGCCGGCAGTGTAGAGTCACAGAGTATGTGTCGATCTCGGCACTGACAGATCGGTGCATGCGCAGTGTCCTGCTCAGTGCTATGCTGCCAGCCTCTCCAGGGAATAGGCCCCTGCCCCTGGTTTCTGGAGTGAATCATGCTCGTCCATTCTGCAGTGCACAGAGTGTGGGAGATTCATTTTGAAACTCCCGTTGAAAAAACACTGGGATTTACTCCAGTTTTTATGCAAATTCAACACCTAGAACTTTTTTGGGAGAATCACCCCTCACATTTGCAGTGCTCATCCCATTAGTTTTTCCAGTATTGTTGTCTCCCCCCTGGTGGATGCAGAAGCCAGGGCAGGAGGGGATAAGGTAAAATCCTGGCCCTGGACTTCTACAGGCCCTTCCCAGGACACCACTTGTACAGGAAAACTCTTCAGGTAGAGAGGGAGGAAAATGTTCAAGGAATCCTCTTGGTGTTTCTCGATTGTAATTGGTATCTGCATGCACACACTGTCGTGCTGCACATGCCCAATACAGAGTTGGCATGGTTGGAATGTGCAGTGACAGACATGAGGGAGGAGCAGCACTAGTGGCCGGTGCTAATTCCCTCCTGGCTTGGGCAGCTGGATTGGAGGGGCCCGAGGATGGACTCCAGTAATATCCCAGGACACTGAGGCCCGGCATGGGGTGGAGGAGGCAATTTGAATTTGGGTCTGGCAGCAGAGGCAGTGACAGCCCTCAGGCCTGGGTCTGGGAGCTTGGGCCCACATGTTTGACAGACCAGATGGAGAGTGGGACTCGGGGACCCATCAGGTATTGATTCTGGGCTGGACTAAACAGGGCCCTCTGGGGAGGGGGGTGGGCTCCAGGCACGGTTGAATGAGGGGTAGATATCTGGGGAGGGGTTGAGTGGGTGGGGAATGGGCGTTTGGGGAGGGCTGAATGGGAGCTCTGGGGTTGTCCAGGAATGTCTGGGAGTGCAGGGGGGGTTTAGGGTAATCTGAGCAAGTTGTTCCCCTGGCCAACTTGCACCGCCCTCTTCTCAGGTGTCATCAATTCTCACTCCTATCTCCCACTCTGCTTCTCAAGTAAATTGTTGCTTATTTCTTTGCCCCAGAGTTGGCCACCCTGTTTGGTTTTTTTCTGAAGAAGGGTTGATCCCCTGGCCTGGTGATGGTGAGGGTTATGCCAGGCCAAGATTATGGGGTTGGTGGCTGTAGACCAATTTTCTGAAATCCCTCAGCACCTCATGGATCCCCAGTTTTGAGTTGTTTCAACTGTACAAAATCTATCCCATTTAGCACGGTGGTAGTGCCACATGACACGATGGAGGGTTCCTCAAGGTGAAGACAGGACGTTGACTCTACAAGGACTGCACGGTGGTCACTCTTACTGATATGGACAGATGCATCTCTGACAGGCATATTGGGGCAAGGTCAAGGAGGTTTTGCCCTCTTCTTGGCTCCCTCACTACCTGACACAGACCCAATCCAGCAGCTATGTTCTTCCGGACTTGCCCAGTTTGGTTAATAAAGGTGCTGCCAAATCACTCTTGGAGATGAATATTAAAGACCCCACCCAGAGTACAGTCTGTGCCCTTGCCATCCTCAGTGCTTCCTCCAAGTGGTGTTCAACATGGAGGATACTAATTCATCAGTTGGGGGGGTGGGGTTAGAGAGAACATGTGGTAATCAGCAGGAGGTTTCCTTGCCCATATTTGATCTGGTGCCATAAAACCTCATGGTATTTGGAGTCAAGTTTGAGGAAAATATGTCCATATGTTGTACAGAGGGCTATGCAGGATTGATGGGGATGGATGTGCTGCTATAATTTCCAATGCCTAGATCAATACCAGGTAGTCCATTAATTTCAATCCTTTTTTTACTTTTTTGTAGCAGTTTGGAATAAGTAAATGACTTGCTCAGACATTTCAGAGCCAACCACATTGCTGTGGCTGTGGAGTCACATGGAGGCCAGACCAGGTGAAGACGGCAGATTTCATTCTCTGAAAGACATTAGTGAACCAGATGGGCTGACAAGACAAACAACAGTAGTTTCATGGTTCTTATAGTTTCATGGGCTAGCTTTGCATACCAGATTTATTAACTAATTTAATCAGTTGCCACAGTGGGATTTAAATCTTTATCCCCCCCAGTGAGTTATTCCTGATCCCTGGATTACTCATCCAGTAAAATGACCACTATCCCATTTACTCTCCTGTAATCAATGTGGAAATCAAACTACAAGGTCCTCCACAAACATTCATATTTTATTCTGTAGAATGCTGAGAGGACTTTATCCACTGGATAAAGTGCCTTGATACAGTTGAATCCTTACACCCTGTTGGTCTCTTACCTTTTAAAGACAAAGTCCGATGATCAATCACTGCATTGAAAATGTATTTAAATTCTCATACACCATTACTTTATGATAGTTGAAGTTAGTAAGACCTTCTACACTTCCATGTCATAAGATTCTCAAATCCAAAGCAAGCTTCTCCCAAGGTTCACAAACTGACTTACCTTTGGTGGCTCACAGTTTTCAGGGACACACTCGCCTCTACAAAAATAGCAAAACAGGGAAAGTTGAATTCTGAGTAAACATTTAAATACTGAACCCAACATCACTTTACACGTGGCTGTACACACCTCTCTTTTCGTTCTCCCAATGTGGATTCAGCCCATTGACGCCGTGTATCTCTCTAAAGATGCTGCCAGACCTGCTGTGTATGTCCAGCATCTTCTGTTTTCATTTCAGGTTTCCAGCATCTGCAGTACTTTGGTTTTGTGTGAGAAGAGCAGAATTTGTTCCATTCAGCGAGTTGTTAATGATCTGGACTCCTCTGCCTGAAAAACTAGAAGCAGATTCAGTCATGAACCTCAAAGGGGAATTGGAGATATATTTACAAGAAAAGGATTTGCAGGGCTACAGGGAAAGAGAGTGGGGATTAATTAGATAGCTCTTTTAAAGAACTATTACAGGAATGATGGGTTGAATGGCCTCCTTTTGTATTGCATCATTCTATAATCCTATGAATTTCAACATCTGAGGACTGATGCTGTGAGAATGCTCTGCTCTGTTTAATAGAATGAACCCTTTTAATCACCGGTGGCAAAAGCATTCGTTGAATATTTTCATAGTCAAAAGGTTTTACAGCTCTTTGGCCCATATGTCTGTGCCAGCATCTAGCACCCATCAATTCGAATCCCATTTCCCCGCACTTGCTTCGTAGCCTTGTGCGCTATGGTGTTTTAGTTCCCATTTAAATGCCTTCACTCAAAGGTGATCCTCCAGCAGTACAGGATCCCCTCAGAGCTGAATTGAAGTATCAGCTTACATTACCTGCCCTGGTCTCAGAGCTGGCCTATCATCCCAAACCATCCAACTCCAGAGATGAAGGTGCCACTAATGGAGCTGTAGCAAGGGATGCTGAAACCCCTGCCATTAAGGAGTTTTTAAAACAAAGTAGACTAGTTTAAAATAGGGACCATAATGTGCCTTGTACATACATACCAAAGGTATCACGATGTGCCTCTACATATATCATACGAAGGTATTGCCTTAACCACATATATAACCAATAGTAATGAATTTTTAACAAGTATTGTAACTTTGAAATGTAGTTTTAAAGATGTTTGTGAGCTTTGGCCAAAAGCAACTACCCCACAGCATAATGGGAAAAAGCAGAACCAGAGAGGCCACATTCAAATGGAACAATGAAGTATAGAACTTAATCAGTGAAAGGCTTTGGAAGACCTTGCAGCTAAGGTACTAGATAATGGATTGAATAGAAGGAGTCAACTGCTAATTAAAATGAATAGGAGCATTCCGCTCCTCACTTGGCCTGATAAGGTGTAGCCAGTTAGACAGCATGGCTCCCTTAGTTCTCACAGTATGCAGGTGGCAGGAGCGAACCTTGAATCTGTCAGACATGTGTAAGTAGTTTGATAGGCAATGGAGGAAAGATTTTTGGGTCCAAATTGCCAATGAATTCCTAATTATGCCAGGTTGTCGGTCAAGCTGGATAATGTGTATTAATGTAATTGGACCATCCAGTTTCTATGACAGATTGGGTGGGGAATACAAATCTTCAAAAATAGTATATCAAATGTGTTCATGTAACGTAATTTTAGAGAAGTTGGAATCCATCCGGCATCTCTCTCCCAATGTGTATTGGCCAAATAAAGAACGTCTTTGACTACATATATTATATGAATATACGACTAGCTCAGTTGGTGGAGCATGACTCTTAATCTCAGGGTCATGGATCCGGGCCCCAAGCTGGGTGCCATTGTTGGGTGGCATGGACAAGTTGGGCCGAAGGGCCTGTTTCTATGCTGTAAACCTCTGGCTCTATGATTTACACTGTCTCTCAAGTTTTGTAATAGCTTCTGCTGAAGGCAGGACCCCCAGAGGGAAGCCCCCAGAATATTCCCCGAATAGGAGCCATCAGATAAAGGGTGAGAACAAGATCTAATAGCCCAGTGCGGAGTCACTATTACACCTTATTCTCCTTCACTTTCATTTACTGAACAATTTGAGATCAACAGGTAGGTCCAACCATTTATAAATGGTAGCAATAAAAATAAGGGAATGTTTTGACAAGTGTAGGATTTTGGAATCAGAGCTCAGAGATGGTGAAAAGTAATTCTTTTTGACAAAGCTTTAGGAGCAGGTGCAGTGCAATGAACAAGAAAGGGATCAGAACTTACATTGAACCCTTACAGTGCAGAAGGAGGCCGTTCAGCCCATCAAGTCTGCACCAACAACAATCCCACCCAGGCCCTATCCCCATAGCCCCACATATTTACCCTACTAATCCCCCTGATACTAAGGGACAATTTAGCATGCCCAATCCACCTAACCCGCACATCTTTGGAGTGCGGGAGGAAACCGGAGCACCCAGAGAAAATCCACGCAGACATGGGGAGAACATGCAAACTCCACACAGACAGTGACCCAAACCCAGATCCCTGGACTGTGAGGCAGCTGTGTTAACCACTGTGCTACCGCCCGCCCCAGTGAAATGCATCTAACCCAATCACACGGTCAAAACCAAGCAGCGAGTCTCACTCTCCACATTATCAGGGCTTCTGGGTCACCCTGAGCCTGCCGCTCCCATTCCCAGTCCCTGATTGGTGAATTGACAGAGCAATTGTGATAGCTTTTATTTCTGAATGGGGTCCTCTTGGCGTTGGACGAGGGTTTTGATGAGCTCAAGTCCAGTGACCGGTCACATTGACACCTGACCCCACTTCACATGGATGTAACCAGGGATGCGATTCCTCTGCGCAAACCCCCCCACCTCCCCCCACTCCCTAACATTCAGGAAAGTCATGGAGGAGCCCATCTCATTGTAGGGTGAGATACCTTGAGCAGCGCAAACACCTCCGAACCTCTACAGCACGATTAGGTACCGCTCCTTTAAACATTTCAAGTCCTGATACCTGAAGCCTTGAAACGTTTAAAGGAATGTCAACCAGCAACAACTGGGCAACAAAAAGATCCATTTCACTGTGGCATGCAATGGTGTTTGAGTTCCCCACGCAGCATGACAAGCAATGAAAACAAAGGACTTCTATGTAAACAAAATTATTTCATCACAAATGTACAGTAAATGTCCTCATCTTTTTTGTAAAGAGCAGAGTAATTTAAATCTCTATCCTCATGCCTAAGTGAGTGATGACAGACGGATCCATGACAGGAATTTATTATTGTCTTAATTCAGTTTTTATAACAGCACTGTAGAAGGAGCAGGTCCTGGATTCCATGTCACTCATCACCAGCTCTTACAGTCGGTATTCGATCAAGTGCTTGCGAAACAGAAAGACATGGTCTCTCGGCCACCTTATTGTCTCCTGACTGCTCTGGAAGCTCTTGAGCATGGTTGAGTTGCTGTGGGTAAGAGTGCTTTTATTTCACAGCTTTGTTTCAGATTGACAGGACCTACCCAGTACAGTAATACAGCTGTTGACACATTTGACAAGCGATCCTAGCTCTGTACGGACAGAAGCCTTCAGGGATGGTGAGGCGAGGGAGCTAAAACTAGTTTAATTTAGCTGCACTGATGCCTTGTGTTGATGTTGTTTTAGCTGCAAGGCTGCTTTATTTTGCTGTTAACTTAATTGTACTGACCCCTAGCGTTACTTTAGCTGCTGCGAGCACTTCTGTTCCAGTTAGATTTTTAAATTTTATTTATTAGTCACAAGTAGACTTACATTCTCACTGCAATGAAGTTACTGTGAAAATCCCCTGGTCACCACACTCCGGCGCCTGTTCGGGTAGACTGAGGGAGAATTTAGCATGGCCAATGCACCTAACCAGCACGTCTTTCGGACTGTGGGAGGGAACCGGAGCACCCGGAGGAAACCCATGCAGACATGGGGAGAACATGCAAACTCCACACAGTCACCCAAGCCAGGAATTGAACCCGGGTCCCTAGCACTGTGAGGAAGCAGTGCTAACAACTGTGCCACCGTGCTGCCCCCACTTGACATGTGAGTTGGTGCAGGCTTGGCCAATATAGCCCCTTCTGTCTGCGTGAACTTAGCTGCAGTGGCCTCCAGTGTCCATGCTAGTTTAAGAGTAGTGGTTCGTTATATTGGTAATAGCTTAGATTAATCTGGTAGCATTCATTTGAGGGTGATAGTTGAGAGCCAGTGATCCCCTTTGTGGATAGTTTCGATTCAATACCCCAAAGCTGATGCCCTCCCTCCTCCACCCTTTCCAGCCACATGCTTAATTTCTGTTTTCTCCTATTTCTCACTAGAATGTGGGACTGGGGGTAATTACTGCTTTAGACATCCTACTTTTCAATCTCTTTCCTAGTTCTCTAAAATCTGCTTTAAGGTCCTTATTCCCTTTCCTACCTAAATCATTCGTACCCACGTGGACCATCATCTCTGGCTGATCACCCTCCTCCAGAAGAATGAAGGACATGGGGTGGCACAGTTATTAGCACCGCTGCTTCACACCGCCAGGGACCCTGGTTCAGTTCCAGCCTTGGGTCACTGTCTGTGTGGAGTTTGCATGTTCTCCCTGTGTCTGCATGGGTTTCCTCCGGGGGCTCCAGTTTCCTCCCACAGTCCAAATATGTGGTTAGGTGGATTGGCCGTGCTCAATTGCCTGTTAGTGCCCCAAGATGTGTAGGTTGGGGGGATTAGCGGGGAAAATACATGGGGTTACGGGGAAAGGGCTTTGATAAGATGCTCTTTCGGAGAGTTGGTGCAGACTCGATGGGCCAAATGGCCTCCTTCTGCACTGTAGGATTCTAAGTCGAATGCACTGCAGCCGCTCCATGACATCCTTGACCCTGGCACCAGAGTAGCAATGAACTATCTTGGATTCACGTCTCTACCTACAAAAATGCCTGTCTGTTCCTCCAATGCTCAATCTCCGATCACTGTTGCTCTTCCTGTCTTGTTTCATTCCTGTACAGCTCAACTGCCACAAACATGGCTCTGGCTTCACTCCGAGAAACCAATGCCCTCACTAGTACCCAAAAAGGAAAACTGAGAAACGAGCAGGACCTCAGGGGATTCCCGTTCAGCAGCTCCCAGCCTCGCTACAGTGGCACCATCCACCATTTGAGCTCCGATACCTGAAGCTTAAGTTTCTGCAGCTGGTGAAATGTACTGCACTTGTGGTTGCTTAGGTCATGGGTAGGATCCATCATTTCCCACATACCACAGAACTCGCATTCCAAGTGACAAAGCGACCCTGCCATACCTTAGCTTTACTTCAGTTGCATTAACTTTATTTTACTTGGTTATTACTTAATAAAGCTTACTAGTATTGATAAATCTGGCTGATAATGAACACAATGAATGAAGTGTAATAAACCTAACTTAAAGCACTGAATTTCTATGGGACATAATTCATTACTCTCTTAGTCTACATTTCAAAGTAATTAACACGAATTGAACGAATGACTCAACTCACTTGAATCAACTCACCAACGAACGGATCAGAGGTGAGCTGGCAAGGTGGATACAAAACTGGCTCGGTCAAAGAAGACAGAGGGTAGCTGTGGAAGGGTGCGTTTCTGAATGGAGGGCTGTGACAAGTGGTGTTCCTCAGGGATCAGTGCTGGGACCTTTGCTGTTTGTAATATATATAAATGATTTGGAGGAAAATGTAACTGGATTGATTCGTAAGTTTGCGGATGACACAAAGGTTGGTGGATTTGCGGATAGCGATGAGGACCATCGGAGGATACAGCAGGATATAGATTGGTTGGAAACTTGGGCGGAGAGATGGCAGATGAAGTTTAATTTGGACAAATGTGAGGTAATGCATTTTGGAAGGTCTAATACAGATAGGAAATATACAGTAAATGGCAGATCCCTTAAGAGTATTGATAGGCAAAAGGATCTGAGTGTACAGGTACACAGGTCACTGAAAGTGGCAATGCAGGTGGAGAAGGTAGTCAAAAAAGCATACGGCATGCTTGCCTTTATCGGATGGGGCATTGAGTTTAAAAATTGTCAAGTCATGTTGCAGCTTTATAGAACCTTAGTTAGGCCACACTTGGAATATAGTGTTCAATTCTGGTCGCCACATTACCGGAAGGATGTGGAGGCTTTGGAGAGGGTACAGAAAAGATTTACCAGGATGTTGCCTGGTATGGAGGGCATTAGCCATGAGGAGAGGTTGGAGAAACTTGGTTTGTTCTCACTGGAACGACAGAGGTTGAGGGGAGACCTGATAGAAGTCTACAAGATTATGAGAGGCATGGACAGAGTGGATAGTCAGAAGCTTTTTCCAAGGGTGGAAGAGTCAATTACTAGGGGGCACAGGTTTACGGTGCGAGGGGCAAGGTTTAAAGGAGATGTACGAGGGCAGATTTTTTACACAGAGAGTAGTGGGTGCCTGGAACTCGCTGTTGGGGGAGGTAGTGAAAGCGGATACAATAGTGACTTTTAAGGGGCGTCTTGACAAATACATGAATAGGATTGGAATAGAGGGATATGGTCCCCAGAAGGGTAGGGAGTTTTAGTTAAGTCAGGCAGCATGGTCAGTGCAGGCTTGGAGGGCCGAAGGGCCTGTTCCTGTGCTGTAATTTTCTTTGTTCTTTGAATGACTTTCAGCTGATTGACAGTTAACTGCCACTATCAGGACGTTCCCTGTTACATAGAAATCCTAGTGCAGAAGGAGGCCATTCAGCCCATTAAGTCTGCACCTTCTCTGAAAGAGCATCTTACACAGGCTCATTTCTCTGCCCTATCCCTGTGCATTTACCATGGCTACCATGTTTAACAAGGTAGACTAACTTACATGAAGATTGGTAATTCTACATCAGAACTTGACTCTCAATCTATATTTAAACTGGTAAAAGACTTACCAGAACTTACCACATGAACTTAATTCACCACCTACTCTGCCTACAGCTCACCCTCATGTAGTCTCCTGATCATGAGCTCCTTAAGTCCAATCAAACACTCCCAGGACAGGTACAGCATGGGCTTAGATACAGACTGAAGCTCCCTCTACACCGTCCCTCATTAAACATTTAAGGACAGGAACGGCACGGGGTTAGATACAGAGTAAAGCTCCCTTCACACTGTCCCCATCAAACACTCCCAGGATAAGTACAGCACAGATTAGATACAGAGTGAAGCTCCCTCTAACTGTCCCAATCAAACACTCCCAGGATTGGTACAGCACGGGGTTAGATACCGAGTAAAGCTCCCTCTACACTGTCCCCATCAAACACTCCCAGGACAGGAACGGCAAGGGGTTAGATACAGAGTAAAGCTCCCTCTACACTGTCCGCATCAAACACTCCCAGGACAGGAACGGCACAGGGTTAGATACAGAGTAAAGCTCCCTCTACACTGTCCCAAACAAACACACCCAGGACAGGTACAGCACAGTGTTAGATACAGAGTAAAGCTCCCTCTACACTGTCCCCATCAAACATTCCAAGGACAGGAACGGCACAGGGTTAGATACAGAGTAAAGCTGCCTCTACACTGTCCCCATCAAACACTCCCAGGACAGGTACCGCACGAGGTTAGATAGGAAGGAAAACTCTCTCCAACTGTTCCACAATGGACTTCAAGGCACCTTGAGAAAGCTACAGTTAAGGATATTTCCATTTGCGCTTCCTGTGACTGAAGCCAACAACTGGGGGTCACTGACTGGGTGAAGCTGCCTTGCAGCTCTCACTGCCTACACAATGGGCCCTTTAATCTTTCCTGAGCGAGTTGCAGCCTGGAACTGGATTCAAGTGAGCACGCAGCTTTCAGGTGTTGACTTTCAGAACCATGGAACCATTGCTGAATGTTGTGGCCAAAACCCCAAGGATTTTCCTTGAATTCTAAGAAATTCTGAGCAATTGGTGTTTTACATGAATGTTGTTCTTGTCCAAATCCCTCTGTTGAATTCTTTCATTCCAGAGGGAAAAAAAACAGTAAAATGGGGAAATAAGAATTCTGATCGGAACTGTTTTGTTTTCCTTCATGGATCCCAGGTCAAATCCATACTTTGTTCATCTTCTTTGTACCAGAAACCACAGCTCATAGGGGTGCAGAGTTGGGCTATCCTGAAGTCACAGAAGATGTTGTGATAGCGCTATTTCCTCCTTTCCCTCCCTTCCTCTGTTTCTCTTCCTCCCTCCCTTCCTTTCTTCCCTCCCTCCCTCAGACAAACTGAATGAAAAGTTGCGAGAAAAGGAAATAAATTTGACATAATTTCCTTCCATCTCACCTTAGCTCAAAGTAGGCGAGCAAGAGAGAGTTTCCTCCCACAGTCCGAAAGATGTGCTGGTTAGGTGCGTTGGCCATGCTAATAACAATTCTCTCTTAGTGTACCCGAACAGGCGGCGGAGTGTGGCGACTAGGGGATTTTCACAGTAACTTTATTGCAATGTTAGTGCAAGCCTGTTTGTGACACTAATAAATAAACTTAAAGCCTTTTGGAAATCTGAGTATACTAAACCTACTGGCTCCCTTTTATCCCTTATCCTTTTTTGGGGGGGCAGGCGGTGGCCTAGTGGTATTATCACCAGATCATTAATCCAGAAACTCAGCTAATGTTCTGGGGACCTGGGTTCAAATCCCACCTTGCCAAAAAAAAATCTGGAATTAAGGATCTCTTGATGACCATGAAACCATTGTCGGGAAAAACCCATCTGGGTTTAGGGAAGGAAATCTGCGATCTTCACCTGGTCTGGCCTACAGGTGACTCCAGAGGCACAGCAATGTGGTTGACTCTCAACTGCCCTCTGAACAAAGGCAACGAGAGATGGACAATAAATGCTGGCCAGCCAGTGATGCCCATGTCCCACAAATAAAAAAAACATTACCTTGCTAGTTGCATCCTCAAAAGCTTGAATAAATTTGTCAAAACAGGATTTCACCTTTCGTAAAACCATGTTGGCTTTTTCTAATCATACTATTCTTTTAAGACATTGTTAAGACTTCCTTAATAATAGGTTCTAGCGTTTTCCCAGCTACTGACGTAAGGCTAACGGGCGTGTAGTTCGCTGTTTTCTCTTTCTCTCCTTTCTTGAAAAGCGGAGCAATCTAAGGAATCTTGGAAATTCATAGCTGGCATGCCTACTACCTTTGCAGCTTTTTCTTATAGAACCCCAGGGTTTAACCAGCAAGATTTTAGTCCCTCAAGTTTCTCCAATATTTTTGGTCTGATGGACCAGCTTGGGCTGAAGGGCCTGTCTCCATGCCTATGATCTATGATTTTTTCCCCTGCTGATATTCATTTCCTCATTCTTATTAAGATAATTCTTCTGGGTTACCATCAATTTCTCGTATGAAAAATGTTATTTACTGTGAAAACAAAGTTGGGGGGGTGGATGGGTGGGTGTTCTGCCCCTGTTTTTGGCAGACGGGAATGGTGAAGGGGACAGAATCAAGGGAATGTGCCGAATGGCTTTTATACTAGTGGAATTTCCCTGCTCAATTGTCCCACTCCCCCCCACCACCATTGGTGTAATGCAATTCCTGCCATGCAATGATGGGAATCCCATTTCAATACATTTAAATATAATTAGTGGGCATCCCTACTAGAAAATATCCCTGCGTAGACAAGATCCACCCCCTGCACTCCCGCCTCTCACATGATGGAGTTCACAATAGGGTGGTTAAACTGTGGAGCTGGCAAATGCGGGGAGGTGGAGGGGGAGGTGCGGGGGGGGGGGGGGGGGGGGGGGGGGAGGGGGGCAGGGGTGGAGAGGGTCATGTCAGGGCAGTGCCCCTGGGGTGTGGGCTTCTATTGGGGAGGTTCAGGGTTGGGGAAGTTCCCTGGGAATGGGGGGGTAGTTTCCATGTTTGTGGTGTCATAGAGGTTTACAGCATGGAAACAGGCCCTTCGGCCCAACTTGTCCATGCCGCCCTTATTTTTTTTTTTAAACCCCTAAGCTAATCCCAATTGCCCGCATTTGGCCCATATCACTCTATACCCATCGTACCCATGTAACTATCTAAATGCTTTTTACAAGATAAAATTGTACCCGCCTCTACTACTACCTCTGGCAGCTTGTTCCAGACACTCACCACCCTCTGTGTGAAAAAATTGCCCCTCTGGACACTTTTGTATCTCTCCCCTCTCACCTTAAACCTATGCCCTCTAGTTTTAGACTCCTCTACTTTTGGGAAAAGATATTGACTATCTACCTTTAATCGCTAAGGTAGGGACATGGTCGGCACAACTTTGTGGGCTGAAGGGCCTGTATTGTGCTGTAGTTTTTCTATGTTTCTACCTTGTCTATGCCCCTCATTATTTTATAGACCTCTATGAGGTCACCCCTCAGCCTCCTACGCTCCAGAGAAAAAAGCCCCAGTCTATCCAGCCTCTCCTTATAACTCAATCCATCAAGTCCCGGTAGCATACTAGTAAATCTTTTCTGCACTCTTTCTAGTTTAATAATATCCTTTCTATAATAGGGTGACCAGAATTGCACACAGTATACCAAGTGTGGCCTTACCAATGTCTTGTACAACTTCAACAAGACATCCCAACTCCTGTATTCAATGTTCAGACCGATGAAACCAAGCATGCCGAATGTCTTCTTCACCACTCTGCCCACCTGTGACTCCACTTTCAAGGAGCTATGAACATGTACCCCTAGATCTCTTTGTTCTGTAACTCTCCCCAACGCCCTACCATTAACTGAATAAGTCCTGCGCTGGTTCAATCTACCAAAATGCACCACCTCGCATTTGTCTAAATTAAACTCCATCTGCCACTTGTCTGCCCACTGGCCCAATTGATCAAGATCCTGCTGCAATTGGAGATAATCTTCCTCACTGTCCACCATGCCACGAATCTTGGTGTCATCTGCAAACTTACTAACCATGCCCCCTATATTCTCATCCAAATCATTAATATAAATGACAAATAACAGTGGGCCCAGCACTGATCCCTGAGGCACACCGCTGGTCACAGGCCTCCGGTTTGAAAAACAACTCTCTGCAACCACCCTCTGGCTTCTGTCATTCCATTTTTTAAATTTTATCTTACATTGGGGCACTCTTTAAAAAGAAAAGTGGCCGGATCTCTTTGGAGCCTAAGTTGCTGGTGGGGCAAGCTCTGCCGGTATGATATCATGACCTGCCTCCTGGACTTTTTTTTTCAGAATGTCCAGAAATCCGATGGGCTACACACCACTTTTCCCGCCCCAAACAATTTCCACCCAAAATCTTTGTACAATACCTCCGCCAGTTTCTCATTCCCCATGATGATTTCACCTGTCTCGACTTCTGAGGGACCAACATTTACTTTCACTACTTTCTTCCTTTCATTACAATCCAATTGATATTACCAGTAGACAGTCAGTTCCCAGATTATCCATCTTGATAGATCCAAACTTTTATTTTTTTTTGTTATTTAGATATGTGGATTAACAGGCTCAAGACTTTTGATTAACTTTCAACAAAATTATTTCAATTTGTGGAACATGGGCATCGCTGGCTGGCCAACATTTATTGCCCATCCCTAGTTTCCCTTGAGAAGTTGTCTTCTTGAATCGCTGCAGTCTACGTGCTGTGGGTTGACCCACAATGCCATTAGGGAGGGAATTCCAGGATTTTGACCCAGCAATTGTGAAGGAGCGGCCGCTATATTTCCAAGTCAGGAAGGTGAGTAGCTTGGAGGGGAACTTGCAGGTGGTGGTGTTCCCATGTATCTGCTGCCCTTGTGCTTCTAGATGGAGGTGGTCATGGCTTTGGAAAGGTGCTGTCTAAGGATCTTTGTTGAATTGCTGCAGTGCATCTTGTAGGTAGTCCACACTGCTGCTACTGAGCGTCAAAGGTGGAGGGAGAAGATGTTTGTGGATGGGGTGCCAATCAAGCGGGCTGTTTTGTCCTGGATGGTGTTGAGCTTCTTGAGCATTGTTGGAGCTGCACCCATCCAGGCAAGTGGGGAGTATTCCATCACACTCCTGACTTTCGCTTTGTCGATGGTGGACAGGCCTTGGGGTGTCAGGAGGTGAGTTACTCGCCACAGTATTCCTAGCGTTTGACCTGCTCTTGCCATCACTCTTTATGTGGTGATAATAAAACATTTATTAAACAAAAACATATCACCATAAACCCTACTCCTTCACCCCAGCTATACCCTTACAGAAATACATGGACTTACAAGGGTGACACAAGTTACAAAATCTATCTTGTACTCTAATGTTCTCCATATGTACATAGTCCATAGAAAGTAATAGGAAAAATGTGGTCAGACACCCCCACTCTCTCAAACCAAGTGACAGACACCATCCAAAACTGTGGATTCTCATGAAATCTCCCAAGATGCTTGTCACATTGAACCAACTAGTCTCACTGGAACTCTAACTTTCACACAAGGATTTCAAAACTCAATCTCAAAGACCATGCTTGAAATCATCTCCCAAGCAATGTTTTCTCTCAGATGCCTTCACCGAGGATCCACATCCAGGATTTCAATTTGTCCTTTCAGTATTCCTCTACCCTGGAACAACCTGTGCATTCAAGCTGCCACACAACCTCTCAGGAACACAACACCACCGCTTTGTATTAAGGTGTCATGAACATTAGGATCACCACAGATGCCTGGCTTCTTATTAGCTGATGTCTCCAGGTCTGCAGCCCTGTCTTTAAACTGGGAGATTTTCCCTCTCTACTCACGACTTCACCGAACAGAACCCTTCTTTAGATTCTGGCTCTTTATCCCCTTTGACTTCAGTTTTCCTGGGACTTTCCTTTTACTTTTCCCTGGTTTCTGGGACTTTCTGCTATAGCTTCTGGGATTTTTCTTTCCGTACTTCTGTATTGTCTTGCCTGTACTGGAAGTTTGTGGAATGCTTCTTGCCTCTAGGTTATCTGATTCAAACTGAAAACTCAAGTTCTTCTGTTTTGAGTGAGCCTCCAGTGCTAAGCAACTGCTTCATTTTTTTGAAAACCTATAACTGCTGTTATGCTGTAAAGTCGTCATTGCAATACAGGCAAAGTTTAAAGTGAAACTAAACCTACATACTTGAAGGCACCTTTGTTTAACATGAAGCTAAAATAAAGGTTCGCCCTTGCTCAGCACACAAATATAGAATCACAAAATTATTAATGTGCAAAAGAAGGCCATTTGGCCCATCATGCCTGCACCAACTCACCAAATGAGCATTTGGCTTAGTCACATTCTCCTGCCTTTTCCCCATACCTCTGCTTAAAGATACACAAATTAAGCTTAATCTTGTTACTTACTCTGAACACATGCAGTGCAAATATAAATTATTTAAACTATCTCTATTTCCTAACATTTTTTATATACAAATCAAAGCTCTTTGAATTTGTGTTTATATTTTTGCTCACTCTTTATTCTTTTATAGAATCCCTACAGTGCAGAAAGAGACCATTCGGCCCATCCAGTCTGCACCGACCACAATCCCACCAAGGCCCTATTCCCATAACCCCACATATTTACCCTGCTAATCCCCCTGACACTAGGGTCAACTTAGCATTGCCAATCACCCTAACCCGCACATGTTTGGACTGTGGGAAGAAACCGGAGCTCCCAGAGGAAACCCACGCAGGCACGGGGAGAATGTGCTAATTCCACACAGACAGTGACCCAAGTCAGGAATTGAACCCGGGTCCCTGGTACTGTGAGGCAGCACTGCTAACCACTGTGCCACTGTGCTCCCATTTTATTTTATTTCATTTTATTTTTTTCCCTTTAATCAACTTTTTGGTGGCCTTTGCTGGTTGTTAAAACATTATCAACCTTTAGACTTGCTACTAGTTTTCACAACTTCCTGAATGAGTCACAGATGGGCCTTTCTTGCTGAGTTTTTGTTTTTAAATGAAATATATTTCCTGACTCATAGAGCAATACAGCACGGAAACAGGCCCCAACCAGTCCGTGCCGACAATTTTGCCATCCCAGCTAGTCCCAATTGTCGGCATTTGACCCATATCCTTCTAATCCTTTCCCATCCATGCACTTGTCAAAATGCTTTTTAAACGTTGCTATTGTACCTGCCTCAACCACTCTCTCTGGCAGCTCATTCCATATACGCACCATCCTCTGCGTGAAGAAATTGCTCCTTAGGTCCCTTTAAATCTTTCCCCTCTCACCTTAAACCTAGTTTTCAATTCCACTTCCTTGGAAAAAAACCAGGGGCGAATTTTCCATGGGAATTGTGGTGGGCGGGGCGAACCATGCAAAGGGTGGGATTATCCAGTTTTGGGGTGAGTGTGACAGGAAATTCCCGCCTAATGTGTGTTCATCCTATCTATACCACTCATGATTTTATACACCTCAATAAGGTCACCCCTCATTCTCCTATGTTCCAAGCAATAAAGCTCTCTCCTGGCCAACCTCTCTCTATAATTCAGGCCCACTAGTCCTGGCAACATCCTTGAAAATCTTCTTTGCACTCTTTCCAGTTTATCAATGTCTTTCCTATAACAGGGTGACCAAAACTGTACATGATACTCCAAGTGTGGCCTCACCAATAACTTATACAACTTTTGTTGATCATTTAAGTTTAAGACCCTTGTTTGTGATTGGAGTATGTCACTTTCAAACTTAACATGGAATCCCTTTATATTATGATCACTATTTCTCAGTGGATCTTTTACTGCAACATTGTTAATTAGCCCTGTTTGATTACACAAGTCACTCACTTCATTACTCCAAGCCACTCACCATCCTGACTTGGAAAGTGACTTCGCAGTCACTGGGTCAAAATCCTGGAATTCCCTCCCGAACGGCATTGTGGGTCAATCCGCAGCACGTGGGCTGCAGCGATTCATGAAGGCAGCTCCTCACCGCCTTCTCAAGGGCAACTAGGGATGGGGAATAAATGCTGGTCAGCCAGCGACACCCATGTCCCACAATTGAATAAAAAAGATAGTTTAAACCTAGTTGGTTCCATAATGCAATGGTTTTTAACCGGTCTGCCGCGAGAAGTGTGCAAGTCTGCCCTGGCCGTCGCTCTGGGCCAGACTCCAAGGCCTGACACAGTGAAATTGTACAAGGTCTCTCTCCCTGCATTTTCCCACCAAACCCCTTCGCTACTTTTCTCCAATGGGTGTATGGAGATGAAATTACTGCAGCTGATAAGACCGAGCAGTTTTTTTTTACACCTTATACTTTTCTGTGAGCCTCCCTCACTGCCATAAACGATTGTGTGTCCTGATGGTGGACACACAAGATCTTGAAGAGTTAAAACATGGACATGGGACCCAAATGTGGTATTTTGACTGTAGCAGTAGTGCCTGATTGTGGCAGTTTAGCTGCACATTTATACTCAATCTCTCACCGTGCTCCACCTGCCTTCGGGGTGGGGAGCGCGGGTAGGAGAATGAACTGGAAAGATGTTTCTTCTCCATTTATCTTGCCATGTACAATTCCTGTTTCGGGAGTTGTTTTGTATATTTTGCTGCTCCCCAGTCTTCGGTTAATTGTGTGCCCATGTGGAGTAACCTTTCAGCCCTCGTTTTCCAGAGAAAACTAAGTGCCTGAAAAAATAAGCAAGGGAAAATGGCAGAGAAGAAAGATGATTTACATTAATTATTTTGATCCATTTGTGGGACATGGGCGTCGCTGGCTGGCCAGCAATTATTGTCCATCTCTCATTGCCCTTTTTCAGAGGGTAGTTGAGAGTCAACCACATTGCTACGGCTCTAGAGTCACATGTAGGCCAGACCAGGTAAGGACGGCAGATTTCCTTCCCTAAAGGACCAGATGGGTTTTTCCGATAATTGACAATGGTTTCACGGTTATCAGTAGATTCTTAATTCCAGATTTTTAAAAATTGAATTCAAATTCCACCATCTGCCGTGGCGGGATTTGAACCCGGGTTCCCAGAACATGAGCTGAGTTTCTGGATTCATAGTCTAGCGATAATACCGCTAGGCCATCGCTTCCCCATAGTAATATTTGGTTTAAGGCATCAACATTTCTGAATAGCTGGATAGCCAAAGGCCTGCGCTGGTGCCTTTGGAGGAGCTTGATTCCTGCTTGCCTCCTATCAGATCTTCCCCATTAACAGTGATGGTGACACAGTCGTTTTCTGAATCTCCAGATAGCTCATTAATGTTGCTTCCTTAATGTTTAACTGGTCAGTTTGGCTCTGATTGGTCTGTTTGCCTGCTTCATTCAGGCGTCTGAACAATTTCCATTGAGTGAGTACATTTTCACAGGGGTGGGCGTGGGGGTGACTTGTCTGAAAGATAAAAGATTCTGAACTGGCCTTGACATAGGTGGATATTTACCCCTGTGGGATGACTCCAAATATAAGTAGCGATCTGTTCAACTTTTTCTCAGAGGGTTGTGTGACTTCAGAACTCTTGACCTCAAAGAAGTGAGGTCATTGAATATTTTTAAACACAGAGGAATCAAGTTCTTCATTAGGAAAGGGAAACTGAGGCTTTCGGGAGCTGATGAAGATGTGTTTTCACTGACATTGGGAAGTGTGTTTATATTTGAAGGGCTTGCCGGGGATTTGCGGGTGACCCTCTCATCAATTCCACCCTGGATCAAAAGGCCGGCACACCAGCAGCCCCAGGTTTCCCACTAACCCAGCCAGTCGCTATTTACTGTGTTTTGCTCTGATCCATCGATTTCAGTTGTGTGCTTCAATCCTCCCGAGTAAGGTTGTAACAATAGTAAAGGTGATATTTCTGAGCAATCGGTTCAGCTGAAATAAGTGGGTGTGCCTTGGAATTATTCGCCTCATTAAAGTGTTGCTGAAAAGGGTGGGAGCCACTCATGTATCCCCCAAGAAACTGTCACAAAAACGTGCTACAAGCCCATCTTCTAGACTACTCTCGATTGTTCCAGTTTGTCCGCAGATTAAATTCAACCAAAGTTGAACCAAAATTCAACTAACATTGCCATTGTTACCAGCTCCAACAATATCTTGTATAACATTCTATCCAACAGTATAACTACTGTCAGGGATCTATGAAATATTCCCAAAACAGTTTTCCAGAAATTACTATTCCTAATTTCCACCCATACTGATTCCACTTCACAGTGGTCAGCACTGCTGCCACACTGCTCCAGGGACCTGGGTTCAATTCTGGCCTTGGGTGACTGCCTGTGTGGAGTTTGCATGTTCTCCCCGTGTCTGCGTGGGTTTCCTCTGGGTGCTCCAGTTTCCTCCCACACTCCAGAGATGCACAGGTCAGTTTGATTGGCCATGCTAAATTATCCCTTAACGTCAGGGGATTAGCAGGGGAAATACATGGGGTTACGGGGATAAGACCTGGGTGGTTGTTGGTGCAGGCTCGACGGGCCGAAAGTCCTCCTTCTGCACTGTACCCAAAATTGTTTTCTCGAAATTGTTATTCCTAATTTCCACCCATACTGATTCCACCTTAAGATTTTCTGAGGCCAGGTTTTTTTCTCGCTAATGTTGGAGGAAGCTTTTAGTAGGATGGGATTATCATGTGGTGCATTAATGTGGGCAAAACCTGGAAGTAGTGATGGGAAAGGCTGTAGATTTCTCACTAAAGATGGGTTAAATGCCTGAATGTAAATCTGGTATTATTTCTGTGATCTATAAAGAAAAATGGCGACGTCCGAGGAACAGCGAGAGAAGGCCGGATACTCCAGACAAAGTCGGCAGAAACTGAAGCTGGGGTCCATGGTGGAAGAATAGCCAGGGCTACCATTGGAGGCATGAGGTGCCAAGAGCTGGCATTTAAAGAAGATGACCGCTTTTCAGTCGATTGTGTATTTGTGTTGTGTGTGGAACAAAGACTTCATTGGGTGTGGTTTTGCTGTTTGCAGTCTCTTGTGTGGGGACAGCTGCTCGAGGTTAGGAGACCATGGGCAGATTTGCAGTTCGACAAAGTTAAACAACACACATGCACACGCAGAGGCTGCCGGCCACAAATGAGAAGTGACATGATTCACATCGCAGCAGGGCCAGCGTTGATCGAATGTGACAGTTCCTGAACCGGTCACAAGTGTGGCGAGAGGGCCTCAATCCACCTCCAGCCTCCGCTCAGCAGACCTTCCTCCCCCCCCGCCCCCCCCCCCCCCGCCCCCCACCCCCCCCACATAGCTGGGAGGGGTTAAAGCATTGACGGTCTGCGTCTGACTGCTGCTTCGACCCTGACCAAATCCCTTCCGACACCATTCGCATTCTCTTAAAGCTGCCACATGCTTGCTTGCCTCTGGCAATGAAGAACGAGCAGAGAGAGGAAACAAACACAGGGAGCAGCACAGAAACGTGCGAGGAAGTAACAGAGTTCACTGATGCTGGAGAGCTGGTAATGACAATACTCGGCAACCGCTGAGGGACAGCCACCAGGGGAAAGTCTTTGCATTTATATGGTGCACATCGCACCCTCAGGACTTCCCGAGGCATTTCCAGACAGTAGATTACTTTGCAAGTGTAGTCGCGGAGGCAACTTAGAAATCACGAGGGCCAACGAATGCACAGCAAGATCCCACACACAGTGCAGTGTGGTAATGATGTGGCGATCTGTTTCAGTGATTTATTTGAAGGGGTAGATGTGTGCCACAACACTGGGGCAAACACTCTTGCTCTGCTTCTTAAATTATCCCAAGGGATTTTAGATATTCACCCCAGAACTTAGATGCGGCCTGAGTTTAAGGTTCTGTTCAAAAGACAGCATTGCACTGTAGCATCAGCGCTCCCGCCGCACTGCGCTGGAGCATCAGCAGTCCTGCAGGACTGCGCTGGAGCATCAGCACTCCTGCAGCACTGCACTGGAGCATCAGCACTCCTGCGGCACTGCACTGGAGCATCAGCACTCCTGCAGCACTGCACTGGAGCATCAGCACTCCCGCAGCACTGCACCAGAGCATCAGCACTCCCGCAGCAATGCACTGTAGCATCAGCACTCCCGCTGCACTGCGCTGGAGCATCAGCACTCCCGCAGGACTGCGCTGGAGCATCAGCACTCCTGCAGCACTGCACTGTAGCATCAGCACTCCTGCAGCACTGTGCTGGAGCATCAGCACTCCTGCAGGACTGCGCTGGAGCATCAGCACTCCTGCAGCACTGCACTGTAGCATCAGCACTCCCGCCGCACTGCGCTGGAGCATCAGCACTCCCGCCGCACTGCGCTGGAGCATCAGCACTCCCGCCGCACTGCGCTGGAGCATCAGCACTCCCGCCGCACTGCGCTGGAGCATCAGCACTCCCGCCGCACTGCACTGGAGCATCAGCACTCCCGCCGCACTGCGCTGGAGCATCAGCACTCCCGCCGCACTGCGCTGGAGCATCAGCACTCCCGCCGCACTGCGCAGGAGCATCAGCACTCCCGCCGCACTGCGCTGGAGCATCAGTACTCCCGCTGCACTGCGCTGGAGCATAAGCACTCCTGCAGGACTGCGCTGGAGCATCAGCACTCCTGCAGGACTGCGCTGGAGCATCAGCACTCCTGCAGGACTGCACTGTAGCATCAGCACTCCCGCCGCACTGCGCTGGAGCATCAGCACTCCTGCAGGACTGCGCAGGAGCATCAGCACTCCCGCAGCACTGCACCGGAGCATCAGCACTCCTGCAGCACTGCACTGGAGCATCAGCACTCCTGCAGCACTGCGCAGGAGCATCAGCACTCCCGCAGCACTGCACCGGAGCATCAGCACTCCTGCAGCACTGTGCCGGAGCATCAGCACTCCTGCAGCACTGCACTGGAGCATCAGCACTCCTGCAGCACTGCACTGGAGCATCAGCGTTCCTGCAGCACTGTGCCGGACCATTAGCACTCCTGCAGCACTGCACTGGAGCATCAGCACTCCCGTCGCACTGCGCCGGAGCATCAGTACTCCTGCAGGACTGCGCTGGAGCATCAGCACTCCTGCAGCACTGCACTGGAGCATGAGCACTCCTGCAGCACTGCACTGGAGCATCATCACTCCTGCAGCACTGCACTGGAGCATCAGCACTGCGTCGGAGCATCAGCGCTCCCGCAGCACTGCGTCGGAGCATCAGCACTCCTGCAGCACTGCACTGGAGCATCAGCACTACTGCAGCACTGCCCTGGAGCATCAGCACTCCTGCAGGACTGCGCAGGAGCATCAGCACACCTGTAGCACTGCGCAGGAGCATCAGCACTCCTGCAGCACTGCACCAGAGCATCAGCACTCCTGCAGCACTGCACCGGAGCATCAGCACTCCTGCAGCACTGTACCGGAGCATCAGCACTCAAGCAGTATCAGCACTCCCACAGCACTGCACAGGAGTATCAGCACTCCTGCAGCACGGTGCTAGAATATGGGCACTCCCGCTACGCGGCGTTGGAATATGGGCACTCTCGCAGCGTGGCGCTGAAGTATGGGCACTCCTGCAGTGCAGCGCTGGAGTATGGGCACTCCTGCAGCACAGCGCTGGAGTATGGGCACTCCTGCAGCACGGTGCTTGAGTATGGGCACCCCCTCAGTGTGGCGCTGGAGTATGGGCACTCCTGCAGTGCAGCGCTGGAGTATGGGCACTCCCTCAGCGCAGCGCTGGAGTATGGGCACTCCTGCAGCACGGCGCTGGAGTATGGGCACTGCTGCAGTGCAGCGCTGGAGTATGGGCACTCCTGCAGTGCAGCGTTGGAGTATGGGCACTCCCTCAGCGCAGCGCTGGAGTATGGGCACTCCTGCAGCACGGCGCTGGAGTATGGGCACTCCTGCAGTGCAGTGTTGGAGTATGGACATTCCCACAGCACAGCGCTGGAGTATGGGCACTCCTGCAGCACGGCGCTGGAGTATGGGCACTGCTGCAGTGCAGCGCTGGAGTATGGGCACTCCTGCAGTGCAGCGCTGGAGTATGGGCACTGCTGCAGTGCAGCGCTGGAGTATGGGCACTCCTGCAGTGCAGCGCTGGAGTATGGGCACTCCTGCAGTGCAGTGTTGGAGTATGGACATTCCCACAGCATGGCGCTGGAGTATGGGCACTCCTGCAGTGCAGTGTTGGAGTATGGACATTCCCACAGCATGGCGCTGCAGTATGGGCACTGCTGCAGTGCAGCGTTGGAGTATGGGCACTCCTGCAGTGCAGCGCTGGAGTATGGGCACTCCTGCAGTGCAGCGCTGGAGTATGGGCACTCCTGCAGTGCAGCGCTGGAGTATGGGCACTCCTGCAGTGCAGTGTTGGAGTATGGACATTCCCACAGCATGGCGCTGGAGTATGGGCACTGCTGCAGTGCAGCGCTGGAGTATGGGCACTCCTGCAGTGCAGTGTTGGAGTATGGGCACTCCTGCAGTGCAGTGTTGGAGTATGGGCACTCCTGCAGTGCAGCGCTGGAGTATGGACATTCCCACAGCATGGCGCTGGAGTATGGGCACTGCTGCAGTGCAGCACTGTGGTGTCAGGTTACATCTGATGTTCCAGTCTCTGCTGGAACCTGCAGTGACGTTCTGTTGTCTTCATCCTGGCCCCAAATCCAATTCTGAGTTTGGAACATTTAATCAATGGAAATAACTACTCTCAGACAGGCTTCTGAGCAGCAATTTCAACATCATCACGGAGGGCAAAAGCTGAGGATTTGTCAGCTTTAATGTGCTTAGTGGAACCAATGGAGTAATGTCTGTCAGAGCTCGTATGTGTCTGTAGTAATTTGGGCTGCCACCCCAGAGTTATCCCCTCTTCCCTTCCCACTTCCAAAACCTCAAACACTCTCCCAAAACTACCCTACCATTCCCCAAATCCGCCCTTCCCACCTGGGAGCTGTCCTTCGCTCCCAAATTACTGACCTTCTCTCAGTATCTGACCTTCCTTCCAAACTTGCATCCTGAAACCTTCCCTCCCAAACACCCAACCTCTTCTCCAAATCCCAAGAGTCCCCTTTGAGCCCTGATCTTCCCTCTTAACCACTGACCTGCTTTCCTCAACTCTGATCTTGTCTCACACTACAACCTTCGCTCTCAACTCTGACCTTTCTTCCAGTACCATGACCTCTAATCCTCAACTCTGACCTTCCCTCCTGATCTCTGACCTTTCCTTCAGTACCACAACCTCCACTCTTGAATCCTGACCTTCCTTCCCAAGCCACAATGTTCCCTCCTGAACCTTGACCTTCCATTCAGTATCACGATCTCCATTCCTGAACCCTGACCTGACATGACCTTTGGTCCCAAACTCTGATCTTCTGTCTCAAACCACGATCTTTGCTGTCAAACTCTGACCATTCCTCCAGTACCACGACCTCCTTCCAACCCTGACCTGCCCCCTTAAACTGTGACCTTCAGTCTTGAACTCTAACCTTCCATGTGAAACCACAAGCTTCACTCTTGAACTCTGACCTTCCCTCAAGAACTCAGATCTCCTTTCTTGAATGTTTGTCTTTGTTGCTCGGAGACTCCCTGGAGCCCCTGAATTTGAAACTCAGCCACCAAGGCTGCCTGAGGATTGAGCAGAATTTAGAAAGATCTCTGGCATCTAAAATACGCCTGGGCTGAAAAGTGACTTTCACTTTCACGCCACCCTCAGGATTAATATCACAAGAAAAATGCTCCCACCTTTCATTTTGGTACCTGGAGAGAGAGAGGGTGGTCCAATCAGATACAGAACTATCTCCTCTTGCTCCAGTAAGGCCACCAGTACAGCAACTGAAAACAGGAAGCCCACTCTCTCCGACGTTGTTTCATTCTTCACTTTTTAAAACTATCTTTCAGAGTTCGTGGGCCTCACTGCTAAGTCATGATGTGGAGATGCCGGCGTTGGACTGGGGTAAACACAGTAAGAAGTTTAACAACACCAGGTTAAAGTCCAACAGGTTTATTTGGTAGCAAAAGCCACACAAGCTTTCGAGGCTCTGAGCCCCTTCTTCAGGTGAGTGGGAATTCTGTTCACAAACAGAACTTATAAGACACAGACTCAATTTACATGAATAATGGTTGGAATGCGAATACTTACAACTAATCCAGTCTTTAAGAAACAAAACAATGGGAGTGGAGAGAGCATCAAGACAGGCTAAAAAGATGTGTATTGTCTCCAGACAAGACAGCCAGTGAAACTCTGCAGGTCCACGCAACTGTGGGAGTTACAAATAGTGTGACATAAATTCTGATTCTAGGATCGCATGATAAAGACTCAGGAGGAAAAAAGCAGAAATATTTATGTGAAATAGTGTGACATAAACCCAATATCCCGGTTGAGGCCGTCCTTGTGTGTGCGGAACCTGGCTATCAGTTTCTGCTCCGCGACTCTGCGCTGTCGTGTGTCGCGAAGGCCGCCTTGGAGAACGCTTACCCGAATATCAGAGGCCGAATGCCCGTGACCGCTGAAGTGCTCCCCAACAGGAAGAGAACAGTCTTGCCTGGTGATTGTCGAGCGGTGTTCATTCATCCGTTGTCGCAGCGTCTGCATAGTTTCCCCAATGTACCATGCCTCGGGACATCCTTTCTTGCAGCGTATCAGGTAGACAACGTTTGCCGAGTTGCAAGAGTATGTACCGTGTACCTGGTGGATGGTGTTCTCACGTGAGATGATGGCATCTGTGTCGATGATCCGGCACGTCTTGCAGAGGTTGCTGTGGCAGGGTTGTGTGGTGTCTTGGTCACTGTTCTCCTGAAGGCTGGGTAGTTTGCTGCGGACAATGGTCTGTTTGAGGTTGTGCGGTTGTTTGAAGGCAAGAAGTGGGGGTGTGGGGATGGCCTTGGCGAGATGTTCGTCTTCATCAATGACATGTTGAAGGCTCCGGAGGACCACAATATCTTCACCTTCAACAACCAGTTCTTCATCCAGACACATGGAACAGCCATGGGGACCAAATTTGCACCTCAATATGCCAACATCTTCATGCACAGGTTCGAACAAGACTTCTTCACCGCACGGGACCTTCAACCGGTGCTATACACTAGATACATCGATGACATTTTCTTCCTTTGGACTCATGGTGAACAATCACTGAAACAACTCTATGATGACATCAACAAGTTCCATCCCACCATCAGGCTCACCATAGACTACTCTCCGGAATCGGTTGCATTCTTGGACACGCGCATCTCCATTAAGGACGGTCACCTCAGCACCTCACTGTACCGCAAGCCCACGGATAACCTCACGATGCTCCACTTCTCCAGCTTCCACCCTAAACACGTTAAAGAAGCCATCCCCTACGGACAAGCCCTCCGTATACACAGGATCTGCTCGGATGAGGAGGATCGCAACAGACACCTCCAGACGCTGAAAGATGCCCTCATAAGAACAGGATATGGCGCTAGACTCATTGATCAACAGTTCCAACGCGCCACAGCGAAAAACCGCACCGACCTCCTCAGAAGACAAACACGGGACACAGTGGACAGAGTACCCTTCGTTGTCCAGTACTTCCCCGGAGCGGAGAAGCTACGGCATCTCCTCCGGAGCCTTCAACATGTCATTGATGAAGACGAACATCTCGCCAAGGCCATCCCCACACCCCCACTTCTTGCCTTCAAACAACCGCACAACCTCAAACAGACCATTGTCCGCAGCAAACTACCCAGCCTTCAGGAGAACAGTGACCAAGACACCACACAACCCTGCCACAGCAACCTCTGCAAGACGTGCCGGATCATCGACACAGATGCCATCATCTCACGTGAGAACACCATCCACCAGGTACACGGTACATACTCTTGCAACTCGGCAAACGTTGTCTACCTGATACGCTGCAAGAAAGGATGTCCCGAGGCATGGTACATTGGGGAAACTATGCAGACGCTGCGACAACGGATGAATGAACACCGCTCGACAATCACCAGGCAAGACTGTTCTCTTCCTGTTGGGGAGCACTTCAGCGGTCACGGGCATTCGGCCTCTGATATTCGGGTAAGCGTTCTCCAAGGCGGCCTTCGCGACACACGACAGCGCAGAGTCGCGGAGCAGAAACTGATAGCCAGGTTCCGCACACACAAGGACGGCCTCAACCGGGATATTGGGTTTATGTCACACTATTTCACATAAATATTTCTGCTTTTTTCCTCCTGAGTCTTTATCATGCGATCCTAGAATCAGAATTTATGTCACACTATTTGTAACTCCCACAGTTGCGTGGACCTGCAGAGTTTCACTGGCTGTCTTGTCTGGAGACAATACACATCTTTTTAGCCTGTCTTGATGCTCGCTCCACTCCCATTGTTTTGTTTCTTAAAGACTGGATTAGTTGTAAGTATTCGCATTCCAACCATTATTCATGTAAATTGAGTCTGTGTCTTTATAAGTTCTGTTTGTGAACAGAATTCCCACTCACCTGAAGAAGGGGCTCAGAGCCTCGAAAGCTTGTGTGGCTTTTGCTACCAAATAAACCTGTTGGACTTTAACCTGGTGTTGTTAAACTTCTCACTGCTAAGCACAGCATTTGGTGCCCATCCCAATGGACTCATTCCCTAGGCCATTTTTTTCCAGACGCAATTAAGAGTCTACAAGATTTCTGTGGACCTGGAGTCACCAGACCAGGTTAAGACAGGATATTTCCATCTCAAAAGGAGCTTAGTATATCCTGTGTGGAGGAGACAGATTCACACAGCGCGTGATAAGGATCTGGAATGTACTATCTGAGAGTGTGGTGGAGACAGATTCACACTGTGAGTGGTTAGGATCTGGAATGTGCTGTCTGACAGTGTGGTGGAGACAGGTTCAATCGAGGCTCTCGAAAAGGAATTGGATTATTACCTGAAAGGGCAGTGCTACAGATTGAAGGCAGCAGGATGGTTGTTGCTGAACTGTACATTCGAAGAATCAGCACCGACATATTGGGCTGCATTGTTTCCTTCCGTGATTCTGTAATGTACACAGAAACCTGGCTATCATTGTGAAAGTTCATCTTATATTTATACAGTGTTGTTCATGCTATAAAACATCCTACGGTGCTTTACAGGAACTTAATCAAGCAAAAACTCTCAGGGGGCTGCAGGATACATTCAGATGGGTGAGCTTAAACTGGATCAAAGCAGTGTATTTTAAGGATCATCTTAAAGATGGAGGCAGAGTGTGATGATTGTCCTTTTAGGGGCAACACAGCAGAGTTAGGGTCACCTGGGTGACCAATCGGGACTCAGATTGGGGAATCACCCCATGGTGAGGAGTTCTCCTAGGCAGAGCTCGCTGCAAACATGTTGCTTCTCCTGAAGGTCTCTCAAAGTGCATCATTACTGAGAGGCGGAGGATTCCAAAGCTTTGGGACAGCAGGCAATTGCAGTGATAAAGAGGGAGGTTTGCAAGAGGCCTGAATGAGAGGAACACCAGTCTTGTGGAAGGTTGTAGGGCTGGAGGAAGTGGGGTCCAGGGAGGGATCTGAAAACAAGGATGAGAATTTTACATGTGAGACATTGCCACATTGGGAGCCCAATTCATGATGGTTCAACAAACTATTCGTGCCTTAAAGGACAAGTTAAATTCCATCCTTCCTGCAACATTCTGTTATAGTGCTTTATACAGTAAGAAGTCTAACAACATCAGGTTAAAGTCCAACAGCTTTATTTGGTAGTGAAAAGCCACTAGCTTTCAGAATGCTGTTCCTTCGCCAGGTGGGTGGGAGTTCTGATCACAAACAGGGCACAAAGACACAAATTCAATTTACACGAATAATGACCCACTTCTTGCCTTCAAACAACCGCATAATCTCAAACAGACTATTGTCCGCAGCAAACTACCCAGCCTTCAGGAGAACAGTAACCACGACACCACACAACCCTGCCACAGCAACCTCTGCAAGACGTGCCGGATCATCGACACGGATGCCATCATCTCACGTGGGAACACCATCCACCAGGTACACAGTACATACTCTTGCAACTCGACCAACATTGTCTACCTGATACGCTGCAGGAAAGGATGTCCCGAGGCATGGTACATTGGGGAAACCATGCAGACGCTACGACAACGGATGAATGAACACCGCTCACAATCACCAGGCAAGACTGTTCTCTTCCTGTGGGGGAGCACTTCAGCGGTCACGGGCATTCGACCTCTGATCTTCAGGTAAGCGTTCTCCAAGGCGGCCTTCACGACACACGACAACGCAGAATCGTTGAGCAGAAACTGATAGCCAAGCTCCGCACACATGAGGACGGCCTCAACCAGGATCTTGGGTTCATGTCACACTATCTGTAACCCCCATGACTTGCCTGGACTTGCAAAATCTCACTAACTTTCCTGTCTGGAAACACAATACACATCTTTTTAACCAGTGCCCAATGCTCTCTCCACTCACATTGTCTGTACCTTTAAGACTTGATTAGCTGTAAAGACTCACATTCCAAGCATTATTCATGTAAATTGAGTTTGTGTCTTTGTGCCCTGTTTGTGATCAGAACTCTCACCCACCTGACGAAGGAACAGCCTGTTCCGAAAGCTGGTGGCTTTTGCTACCAAATAAACCAGTTGGACTTTAACCTGGTGTTGTGAGACTTCTTACTGTGTTTACCCCAGTCCAACGCCAGCACCTCCACATAGTGCTTTATATACAGAGAGCTTTCCTATGCTTCTCACCCGTACGTAGTCCCTGTGTAAATCCTACACAAGATCACTCAAAATGTTACTTTTACCCAGCCGTGCTGTCACCATTGTCATGAGTATTTCTGGAGGTCGGCAACTGAAATAAGAACAAAATGCTGGAAAAACCCAGCAGCTGTGGAGAGAGAAACAGAGTTAACATGACTTACTTGAAACAAGCTCGTGGCTGATCTTTTGAGGTCAGTATATGCAGAGGCAAGAAGTGTGAGGGGCTCAGTGTGAACTTGGATACGTGCCACATCAGTCTGGTACGCACATGCTTCCTACAGAAATGACCCAATTGGTTCTGACAGCTGCCAAACCTACTGATCTGATTGGTTAACCACCTCCAGTACCACTAAAAATGCTCATTCATCAGCTTAGGGAAAACACAACTGGTTTATTTGCAGGTTAAAACCATCCAGAGTCTCCCACCCTGGTGGCTGCACTCAGCTCCCCAGATGAGCACAGAGGCTCGTGGTTACCAGGGTGACCCTCTACTCTGCTCCCTGATTGGTTCCCTGGGTCATGTGACCTCTACTCTCCGCAAATGGGACAATCAGCGCCGGAGAAAAGGCTGATTTCACTTCCGAGATGCTGACAGGATTTCACCTGGATGGGAAATACAGCCTGCAAGGTGGCGTCAGGGGCCTATCTGACCCTGGTCCTTCTCTCCTCCCTATCATAGCAATAACTCGCTGCTGGAATTTGATTTGCAGAGTGGACTGAATTTAACACAGACTTTCGGAGCCTTATACTGGAACCAAAAGGTTATCCTGATCCCACACGCAAAAGAGAGAGAGTGGCTAGGCAATTTTACAGGGGACACTCTCGCTGCCTCCAAACCTGCCCGTTGTCCAATGAAGGATGGTGGGCGGGCTCTAATCATGGGCACAATGCTGCCAGGTTTGCCCCTGGTTTAACCTGCACACTGCGGTTTCACACTCCAGCGGAGGAATTTTCCCGTCCCGCCCGCCACGGGAATCGTCGCGGGCGGCATGTGGACCATGCGAAGGTCTGTTGACCTCGGGTGATTTTCTGGCATTGAGGGGGGGTGGTGAGTGCAACCAGAAAATCCCACCCCAGATCGACTGCAATCCCATTTCAGTGGAGAAAACTGGTGATTCAATCGGTCAGCTAACCTCTATATACAGCACAGCCTGACTGCCCCCACCAAGGTGGGACGTCCCTGTTCGGTGGCGGGTGGGGATGGGGGGATGGGGACGGGACTCAGAACCTTTGGCCATTTCTAGTATTTTCCCAACAACGTCACAGCACAATTCTGGAGGGTCTTGTCCCTGGAATTGTCATTCAAAGCTCTTCAGTACCCTCTCCAGCCGGCTGCCTTACTCCTCAGGAACAACAAGCCAGACTGGGAAAGCGGCAGATGTATCTGGCTGCAACACTATCATAATTGGTTGAGACAGGGAGACAGTCTCGGACTGTCTCTCTCCTTCCACCAGCCATCTCGCACTGTCTGCCTGTCCCCGGCAATTCTGTCAGTCTCCACCCTTTCCGAAACGGTCCCTCTCTGTCAGCACTCTGTCCTGTCTTTAACTGCGTGGTATTCTGGAATCACAATGATGGGAAGATATCATCATTCAGCAAACCATTAATGCCTCAAGATACAATTTAAATCCCCTCCCTCCTGCGTCATTCTGTTACAGTGCTTTATATACAGAGAGAGAGAGAGAGAGAGATGTCCTATGCTTCCAACCTGGAAGTGTGTCCCTGTGTTAATCCTACACAAGATCACTGGAAATGTTAATTTTACCCGGCCACTCAGTCAGCATTATCTTGAGGGTTTCTGTCATTCTGTCCCTTGCCCTCAATGAGCCGTGTGATGCGCGACAATCAAGCACGAGGTACAAGGCTTCAGCGACTGAAGGCTTTTATTGACAAACAATGGAACTATCTAAACACGAGTACACCATTCCAGACTGGAGGGGTCCCGCCTGAGCAGAGGGTCTTATACCTCTCCCCAGGAGGCGGGGCCCGACCGGGATGTGCCATAACAGCATCCACCACAGGTATATTAATCCCACAGTGTCAACACCCTAACCCAATAACAACATTATAACAACCCCACAGTGTCAACACCCTAACCCAACAGTAACATTGGAATAACCCCACAGTGGTAACCAACGATGGTTCACCACATTCACCCCTCCTTTGAAAACAAAGGCCGGCGGGGTGCGAAAACAGTTTACATACATACAAAAAAAAATCTACAAGTCCAGACGGTCTGGAGGACCGCACCGTCGCTGTGATCTCCTCAACACCGGTTGCGACACTGGAGCAGGTGCTTGCGGTGGCGTTCTCTCCAAAACAGCGTCCGGCTGTCCCCTCGAGGACTCCCGGGCCGGTTGACCCTGGTGAAGTGGTGGTGCAGGGGATCCCGGTACCTTCTGTGGTGGCGCCGATCTCCGAGTCTCAGGCAAGCTGTACATGGGAGTATAACAGTTATGCACTGGTCCCAGTGCTGACCGCGCCACGTCCGGGGAAGAAAGAAGTGATAGGGGATTCGTGACAGGGGGTATAGGAGCGACAGGAGTTGCTACGTCCCCTGCGGGCGCCAGGTCTCGAATCGAGACCGTGTCCTCTCGCCCGTCAGGATATGCCACATAGGCATACTGAGGGTTGGCGTGGAGGAGTTGGACCGGTTCGACCAAGGGGTCAGACTTGCGGGCCCTCACATGTCGCCGCAGAAGGACGGGTCCTGGGTACGTCAACCAGGCTGGTAAGGAGATCCCCGAGGACGACTTCCGAGGGAATGAGAACATCCTCTCGTGGGGAGCAGCATTGGTTGCCGTATACAGGAGGGAGCGAATGGAATGAAGCGCATTTGGAAGGACCTCCTGCCAACGGGAGACTGGAAGGCCCCTGGACTTCAGCGCCAATAGGACAGCCTTCCAGACTGTAGCATTCTCTCTCTCCACCTGTCCGTTACCCCTAGGGTTGTAGCTCGTGGTTCTACTCGAGGCAATCCCGTATGAGAGCAGGAATTGCCTCAAGTCGTTACTCATGAACGACGAGCCCCTGTCGCTATGTATGTAGCAGGGGTACCCGAACAGGGTAAAAAGATCACTGAATGCCTTAATCACTGTGGCAGTCGACGTGTCCGCACAGGGAACAACAAACGGGAACCGGGAGTATTCATCTATGATATTGAGAAAATACACATTCCGGTCCGTTGAGGGAAGGGGGCCCTTAAAATCCACACTCAGCCTCTCGAAGGGGCGAGTGGCCTTGACCAATTGTGCCCGGTCAGGTCGATAAAAGTGCGGTTTGCATTCCGCGCAAATCCGACAGCTTCTCGTTACAGACCTGACATCCTCCACCGAGTAGGGCAGGTTACGGGCTTTTATGAAGTGGTAGAGCCGAGTGACCCCAGGATGGCACAGGTCATTATGGAGGGCGTTCAAGCGGTCCTCCTGCATGATAGCGCATGTTCCACGCGAGAGGGCATCCAAGGGCTCATTGAGTTTCCCTGGACGATACATAATATCGTAATTATAGGTGGAGAGCTCAATTCTCCACCGCAAGATCTTATCATTCTTGATCTTGCCCCTCTGCGTATTACTGAACATAAACGCCACGGATCGTTGATCCGTGATCAGGGTGAACCGCTTCCCCGCCAAGTAATGGCGCCAGTGTCTGATGGCCTCCACAATAGCCTGAGCCTCCTTCTCCACCGCTGAATGCCGAATTTCGGGACCTTGAAGGGTGCGGGAAAAAAACGTGACGGGCCTGCCTGCCTGGTTCAGTGTGGCGGCCAGGGCGAAATCCGATGCATCACTTTCCACTTGAAAAGGGATGGATTCATCCACCGCGTGCATCGTGGCTTTCGCAATGTCACTTTTCAAAGCCTTGAAGGCCAATTGGGCTTCTGGCGTGAGTGGGAAAGTCGTGGACTTGATGAGCGGACGGGCTTTGTCCGCGTAGTTGGGGACCCACTGCGCATAATAAGAAAAAAAGCCGAGGCATCTCCTCAGTGCTTTTGCGCTAGCGGGCAAGGGAAGTTCAGTAAGGGGGCGCATACGGTCTGGATCAGGGCCGATGACCCCGTTTTCCACCATGTATCCCAGGATAGCTAACCTGCGCGTACGGAATACACACTTCTCCCTGTTACAGGTCAGATTCAGGCGAGAAGCAGTGCGCAGAAAGTTCTGGAGGTTTGTGTCATGGTCCTGCTGGTCATGGCCGCAGATGGTGACGTTATCCAGGTACGGGAAGGTAGCCCGCAACCCGTTCTGGTCCACCATTCAGTCCATAGCACGCTGGAAGACCGAGACCCCATTGGTGACACCAAATGGAACCCTAAGAAACTGATACAGACGACCATCCGCCTCAAAAGCCGTATATTGTCGGTCCTCTGGGCGGATGGGGAGTTGGTGGTAGGCGGACTTAAGGTCTATGGTGGAGAACACCCGGTACTGCGCAATCTGATTGACCATATCAGATATGCGCGGGAGAGGATACGCATCCAGCTGCGTATAACGGTTAATGGTCTGACTGTAGTCAATGACCATCCGGGGTTTGTTCCCGCTTTTAACCACCACGACCTGCGCTCTCCACGGACTAGCACTGGGCTGTATGATCCCTTCTTTGAGGAGCCGCTGAACCTCAGACCTAATGAAGATCCGGTCTTCAGCGCTGTAACGCCTACTTTTAGTAGCGATGGGCTTGCAGCCTGGTACCAGATTCTTAAATAAAGAGGGTGTGGTGATCTTTAGTGTGGAAAGATTGCATGCGGGGCGCTTTGCACAATTTGGAGGCTGCGGCTGATTCCCTACTGCCAGCGAAGGGAGTGGCCCACCGTACTGTAGGATCACACTCTTCATGTGGACCATAAAGTTTAGTCCGAGGAGAATTGGCGCGCAAAGATGCGGCAACACAAGGAGCCTGTATCGCTCGTAGATTGTGCCCTGCACCTCCAGAGTTACCACACATCGTCCTTGGATCGGTACAGACCGGGACCGTGATGCCATAGAAATTGTCTGTTTGGCAGGTAGAACCCGGAGTCCACACCTCTTTGCAGTGTCAGGGTGAATAAAACTCTCGGTGCTCCGACTGTCAAACAGACAATACACAGTACGACCATTTACCTTGATGTTCATCATCGAACAGTCAAGCCTGTGATGCTTTGTCTGGTCCAGAGAGATCGACGCCACTGTTGGCCCTTGGACGTCACTGCAGGCAGCCGAGGTTGATGCTGAGGACCCCTGCTGGTCGCTCCTGGTCGTCGTCGACCATGATGGCCGCCCCCATGAGTCGCACGTGGGTGAGGGCGCCAAGCGTAGCGACTCCTGGTGGTCATCCTCCTCCTCCGCCAGCCACGATGGCGTCGTCCTGGATTCGCACGTGGTCGGACCTCGTGGGTACTGCGACGCCGAAGGAGATTGTCTCCGCACGGGAGGGTCACAGGCTGCACTGCCGTTCTTGGGCTTCGATCTGCAGACTTTCGCGTAGTGCCCCTTTTTACCGCACTGACTGCAGATCACCGTTTTAGCTGGACACTGTTGCCGTGGATGCTTGGCTCCTCCGCAAAAATAGCACCGCTGGCCGCCTGGAGCTGCCGCCGTCGTCGGGTCGATATGGGAGCGCGAGCTCGTGGGGCGAGGAGGGATTTGTGCTTGCTCCTGCCACGTTGTCTCCACGTGGTCTTCGGGGTACAGAGCCAAGCTTTTCGACGCTGCCTCCAGCATCTCAGCCATCTCCATCGCTTGGGTCAGGTTGAGGTTCCCTTTCTCCAATAGCTTAAGCCGGATGTACGAGGACCCTACCCCTGCTACAAACGCATCTCGGGCGAGGTCGTACATGTACTGCTCAGCCGACACAGCTTTGCAGTCGCAGCCCCTGGCAAGCTGCAAGAGCTCATTGGCGTAATCCTCCATGGTTTCGCCCGACTGCCGACGTCGTGTAGCGAGGAGGTAACGAGCGTGAATCTCGTTGGGTGGTCTCGTGTATCGTTTTTTCAAGAGCTCGATGGCCCTCGGGTAAGTGGTGGCCGCACGAATCGCGAGATAGACCGTGTCGCTTACCCTCGCATGGAGGACCTGGAGTCTGTCGTTGTCCGTAGTAACTGCTGCAGAGGCCGCCAGGTAGTCCTCGAAACACTTCAGCCAGTGGTCGAAGGTGTTAGAGGCACCGACCGCACGTGGGTCCAGCGTCAGACGCTCTGGTTTCAGCATTTGCTCCATACTCTCTTTACTGTCGAGAGTTTTGTGTTTGTCAATAAAATTGATGCGCGACAATCAAGCACGAGGTACAAGGCTTCAGCGATTGAAGGCTTTTATTGACAAACAATGGAACTATCTAAACACGAGTACACCATTCCAGACTGGAGGGGTCCCGCCTGAGCAGAGGGTCTTATACCTCTCCCCAGGAGGCGGGGGCCGACCGGGATGTGCCATAACAGCATCCACCACAGGTATATTAATCCCACAGTGTAAACACCCTAACCCAATAACAACATTATAACAACCCCACAGTGTCAACACCCTAACCCAACAGTAACATTGGAATAACCCCACAGTGGTAACCAACGATGGTTCACCACACCGTGTTGGCAGCATTTTAACTCATGTCATCATATGGAGGATGCGGTATCAATGTGGCATCATCACTGCAGGGATGTGCCTGAAAATGACCAGTGCTGTGGCTGGGATTGGGAATGAGGATTTTGCTGTGAGATTGGGCTGTGTGTGAATTGATTCATCTCCCCTTCAGTCAGGGGATTAATGATCGAGATCTTTAGGCTGGAAAGGCATTTTGAATTGGTTTACAAACTGCGAGGTCACAATGTAAACCTGGATCAACACCTCCACCCGAGCTTCGAGACCAGGCCACCTGCTCACTCCAAATTTAAAACACTCTCCCTCCTCTTTCCCCTCCTCTTTTTCTCTCCCCCTCCTCTCCCCACCTGCCTCCTCTCCCCTCCCCCTCCTCTTCAGGCCCCCTCTGCTCCACTCACCCTCCCCTCCCCCTCCTCCCCCTTCTCTTCAGGCCCCCTCTGCTCCACTCACCCTCCCCTCCCCCCTTCCTCTCCCCCCACTTCCCCAACCTCCTCCCCCTCTTTCCCAATCTCCTCCCCCTCCTCCTCCTCCTCCCATCCCCCCCCCGAACCCCCATCCCCGTCCCCCCCTCCCCACTCTCTCCCGCCCTTTCCCCCCTCCCTCCCTCCCCTCCACCCTCCTCCCTCCCCCTCTCCCTCCCCTCTCTACCCTCCCCCTCCTCCTCTCCATCCTCGCTCCACCTTCCCTCCCCCAATCTCCTTCCCTCTCTTTCCCCAGTCTCCTTCCCGTTTCCTCTCCCCCCTCCCTCTCCTCTCCCCATGTCCCTCCTCCCCTCCATTTTTTCCTCGCCCTTTCTTTGTCCTCCTTCTCTCCTCCCATTCTCCACACTCCTCCCATCCATTCCCCCCTCCTTCCCCCTGCTCTCCTCCTCCTCTTCTCTCCCCCCCGCTCCCCCCCTCCCCCCCCGCAAGGGGCATGGAGGGAGGAGGGGGTGCATTGATAACCAGAGGACATGGGTTCAGGGGTCATTGTTAAAGGAGTTGGTGTTGTAGGATTGGGGTTTGAGTTTACCGAGGAGAAATGGATTTTCCAGAGAGTTGCAGTGCTCTGGAATGTGTTGTCTGGAAGGCCTTGGAAGCAGGTTCAATACTAACATCCAAAAGGGAATTGGATAACCATTTGTAAAGGAGGAAGATGCAGGGTTATGGGGAAGGAGCAGATATGGGGATTAATGGGAAAACTATGAAAGGGCTGGCAGAGATCAGAAACTAACAGCCTCCTGTTCTGTGACTACTGTGTTATGATTCTATCTTTTGACTGGTGACTGATTGAATTTTAAGAAAACTATCTGCAGTGGTAAATTTTGCTTGTTTTAAATTTGCCTCAATAGAGCTTTGGCCAGGATGTATTTCTCAAACTGGTTCAGGGAGAACTTGAAGCAAATCCAGTAAGGAGCGAGTTTCCAATATTACTCATACTTAACACCAGTTTTGCTAAAGGTTGCCCTGGGATTATCCTTTCATTCCATAGTCTGTCTTCAATCAATATATTATTGTCAATCTCCAGTGTTTCAGACAAGCAGCTTTATATTAAATGAGCATCTATAGAATTATTGCATTGTGTATTAAACGGCACTAATGACTTCTCAGTAAAATTGCTACTTTGTTCCATACGTCTGCTGATGAGCTTACTGGGATTGTAGTACGTTTATGCAGAGGTGTCGATGGTCATCGAGGGAGTGTTTACACTTGTATTATTCTTGTCTGAAAATAGATTATTTGACAAGAATCATAGAAACCCTACAGTGCAGAAAGAGGCCATTTGGCCCATCGAGTCTGCACCAACCACAGGCCCTATCCCCATATCCCTACACATTTACCTGCTAATCCCTCTAACCTACGCATCTCAGGGGCAATTTTAGCATGGCCAATCAACCTAGCCTGCACATCTTTGGACTGTGGGAGGAAACCGGAGCACCCGGAGGAAACCCACGCAGACACGAGGAGAATGTGCAGACTCCACACAGACAGTGACCCGAGCCGGGAATTGAACCCAGGTCCCTGGAGCTGTGAAGCAGCAGTGCTAACCACTGTGCTACCGTGCCGCCCCCTGTGCTTACGTGCCGCCCCTGTGCTACCGTGCCACCCCAAGAGGACAGGAGGAAAGTATGAATACATCTCAGAGAATAGGATGCAGAGGAGCTTCAGAGTCATCGGGAACCATAGAATCCCTACAGTGGAGAAGAGACCATTCAGCCCATCGAGTCTACACTGACCCTCCAAAAGAGCACCCAACCTAGGCCCAATCCCCCACCCTATTCCCGTAACCCCACACATTTAACATGTCCATTCCATCTAAGCTACACATCCTGAGACACTAACGGGCAATTTAGCAAGGCCAATGCATCTAACCAGCACATCTTTCGGACAGTGCGAGGAAACCCACGCAGACACGGGGAGAATGTGCAGACTCCGCACAGACAGTCACCCAAGGCTGGAATTGAATCCGGGTCCATAGTGCTGTGATGCAGCAGTGCTATCAACTGTGTCACTGTGCCACCCCCAATATCAGGCTAATTCTCAGACTGTCTCCTACACTTTCCTAAACGGTTAGCAGTTTAATGAAACCAGTATGTCATTCACTCCCAAATGTCAGGCAGGACTGGGGCACCTTCTCATATTGACTGGGGGAGGGAGGGGGGGGGGCAATAAATACTGGCCTTGCCACCTCCCAAAAGTGAATGGACAGAAAAGAACAGAATGCACACATTTTATCAAAGGTTGTGTGAAGACCGACTATCTTCTGCCCTCATTAGACCTCAGAAGAGCGCTTGTAGCTCATCTCAATTAGAGACATAGAAACATTAATGAGAATTGTCTGTAGAAAATTATTTTGTCAAAGTGTTGCTGCTTCTGAGATGCCAAACCTAGTCATGGAACTACAGATAGAGACAACCTCTTTATTACATCCTCCAATGTCATAACACAGGGCAGACTCACAGCATTCCAACTGACTGCTGATGATACTTTGCATCAGTCTTCACGGCGGAAGACACCAGTGGGATGCCAGAGCTCCAGGAGAATCAGGGGCACAGGTGATTGTAGTGGCCATCACTAAGGAGAAGGTTCTGGGGAAACTGAAAGGTCTGAAGGTGGATAAATCACCTGGACCGGATGGACTACACCCCAGGGTTTTAAAAGAGATAGCTGAGGAAATTGTGGAGGCATTGGTGGTGATCTTTCAGGTATCACTGGAAGCAGGGAAGGTCCCAGAGGACTGGAAAGTAGCTGATGTAACACCGCTGTTTAAGAAGGGAGGGAGGCAGCAGATGGGAAATTATAGGCCGGTTAGCCTGACTTTGGTCATTGGCAAGATTTTAGAGCCCATTATTAAAGATGAGATCGCGGAGTACTTGGAAGTGCAAGATAAAATAGGGCTGAGTCAGCACGGCTTTGTCAAGGAGAGGTCATGTCTGACAAATCTGTGAGAGTTCTTTGAGGAGGTAACAAGGAAGTTAGATAAAGGAGAACCAGTGGACGCGATTTATTTAGATTTCCAAATGGCCTTTGACAAGGTGCTGCATAGGAGACTGTTAAATAAGTTAAGAGCCCATCGTGTTAATGGTAAGATCCTGGCATGGATAGAGGGTTGGCTGACTGGCAGGAGGCAGAGAGTGGGGATAAAGGGGTCTTTTTCAGGATGGCAGCTGATGACTCGTGGTGTGCCTCAGGGGTCGGTGCTGGGACCACAACTTTTCACAGTATACATTAACGATTTAGCGGAAGGAACTGAAGGCACTGTTGCTAAGTTTGCAGATGATACAAAGATATATAGAGGGACAGGTAGTATTGAAGAAGCAGGGGGGCTGCAGAAGGACTTGGACAGGTTAGGAGAGTGGGCAAAGAAGTGGCAGATGGAATACACTGTGGAAAAGTGTGAGTTTATGCACTTTGGATGGAGGCATAGACTATTTTCTAAATGGGGAAATGCTTAGGAAATCAGAAACACAAAGGGACTTGGGAGTCACTGTTCAAGATTCCCTTAAGGTTAATGTGCAGGTTCAGTCGGCAGTTAGGAAGGCAAATGCAATGTTAGCATTTTTTAAAAAGTATATTTATTAGTCACAAGTAAGGCTTACATTAACACTGCGATGAAGTTACTGTGAAATTCCCCGAGTCGCCACAGTCCAGTGCCTGTTTGAGTCAATGCACCTAACCAGCACGTCTTTCGGAATGTGGGAGAAAACTGGAGCACCTGGAGGAAACCTACACAAGCGTGGTGAGAACATGCAAACTCACATAGACAGTGACCCAAGCCAGGAATTGAACCCGGGTCCCTAGTGCTGTGAAGCAGCAGTGCTAACCACTACGCTACCATGTCACCCCCTAACCACCTAGAATACAAGAGCAGGGATGTACATCTGAGGCTGTATAAGGCTCTATGTCAGACCCCATTTGGAGTATTGTGAACAGTTTTGGGCCCCGCAAGTAAGTAAGGAAGTAAGGCTGGCCTTGGAAAAGGTCCAGAGGAGTTTCACAAGAAATGAATGGAATGAAGAACTTGTCGTATGAGGAACGTTTGAGGACTCTGGGTCTGTGCCAGCTGGAGTTTAGAAGAATAAGGGGGGATCATATTGAAACTTACATGATACTGCAAGGCCTGGTTAGAGTGGACGTGGAGAGGATGTTTCCACCAGTAGGAAAAACTAGAACCAGAGGGCACAACCTTAGGCTAAAGGGATGATCCTTTAAAACAGAGATGAAGAGGAATTTCTTTAGCCAGAGAGTGGTGAATCTGTGGAACTCTTTGCCGCAGAAGGCTGTGGAGGGCAGGTCATTGAGTATCTTTAAGGCAGAGAGAGATAGGTTCTTGATTAATAGGTGGATCAGGGGTTATGGGGAAAAGGCAGGAGAATGGGGATGAGAAAAATATCAGCCGTGATTGAATGGCGGAACAGACTCGATGGACCGAATGGCCTAATTCTGCTCCTACGTCTTATGGTCAAGATCATTTTCTAAGCAGTGTGTTTTAGAACCAACATGAGGACGAACTGTATTAGATATTCAAAAGTTCATTTATGAGATGTGGGTGGCTGGGCCAGTATTTGTTAGTAAGAAGTTTAACAACACCAGGTTAAAGTCCAACAGGTTTATTTGGTAGCAAAAGCCACACAAACTTTCGGAGCTCTAAGCCCCTTCAGTCAGCTTGGGTCAATGCACCTAACCAGCACGTCTTTCGGAATGTGGGAGAAAACTGGAGCACCTGGAGGAAACCTACACAAGCGTGGTGAGAATGTGCAAACTCAAGCTGACTGAAGGGGCTTAGAGCTCCGAAAGCTTGTGTGGCTTTTGCTACCAAATAAACCTGTTGGACTTTAACCTGGTGTTGTTAAACTTCTTACTGTGTTTACCCCAGTCCAACGCCGCATCTCCACATCATGACCAGCATTTGTTGCCATTTCGAATTGCCCTTGAGAAGGTGATGGTGGTGAGCTGCCTTCCTGAACCACTGAAGTCCACGTGGGTACGCCCACAGTGCTGTTAGTGCTGGGAGGGAGTTCTAGGATTTTGACCCAGCGATCGATATTTCCAAGTCAGGATGGTGAGTGGCCTGGAGGGGAACCTACAGGTGGTGGTGTTCCCAGTTATCTGCTGCCCTTGTCCTTCTAGGTGGTAGTGTTCATGGGTTTGGAAGGTACTGTCTAAGGAACCTTGGTGAGTTCCTGCAGTGTATCTTGTAGATGGTACACACAGCTGTCACTGTTCGTCAGTGATGAGGGATTGGTGTGGAAAGGGTAGCAATCAAGCGGCGCTGCTTTGTCCTGGATGATATTGAGCTGCTCGAGTGTTGTTAGAGCTGCACCCATCCAGGCAAGTGGGGAGTATTCCATCACACTCCTGACTTGTGCCTTGTAGATGGTGAACAGGCTTTGGGTCGTCAGGAGGTGAGTTACTCATCACAGGACTCCTAGCCACTAACCAACTCTTCTAACCACGGTATTAATACGGCTAGTCCAGGTCAGTTGCTGGTCAGAGTATGCAGCGGTTCCCCTGCCACCCACCCCCCCCCACTACCACTGATCAGTCTGTCCCCTCAGGCTGGCACTGCCCAAGGGGCACACCGCTGCCCCCCGACTTCCTGGGAGGGTCTCAATGGCCTCTGTCCCACCAGCAAGATCATCAGGCCTGTCCTCATTGATGGGAACCAGCATTAATCCCCTCTGGTGGGAGCTGTCCTGGGCTCACTAATGATATTTAAATATCAATTTCAATATGTTAATCAGCCTCGTGCTGTTTTCTGGCTGATTATGTCATAAAAATTGGCCCGGGAAAGTTGCAATTGGCTGAAGACCAATCATGAAGCACGCTACAGCCCTCCTGCTGACATTTCCCAGCCCATTGCGTTACTCAAGCAGCGCAGTGAGCTGAAAAAATCACGCCCAACATCTCTACTTCTGACCTAGGGGTGAAAGGTCATTGATGGAGGAGCTGAAGATGGTTGAATCTCGGACACTACTTTATTTTCATTTCATTTGGGGTGGCACGGTGGCACAGTGGTTAGCACTGCTGCCCCACAACACTGGGGACCCGTGTTCAATTCTGGCCTCTGGTCACTGTCTGTGTGGAGTCTGCGCGTTCTCCCCATCTGCATGGGTTGCCTCCGGGTGCTTCGGTTTCCTCCCACAGTTCAAAGATGTGCAGGTTAGGTGGATTGGCCATGCTAAATTACCCCTTGGTGTGAGCGGGACTGGCTAGGGCAAATGCATGGGGTTATGGGGATAGGGCCTGGGTAGGACTGTGGTCGGAACAGACTTGATGGGCCGAATGACCTCCCTTCTAATAGGGATTCTATAATTAATTTATGGGATGTGGGCATCACTGCCTCGACCACCATTTATTGCCCATCCCTAGTTGCCCTTGAGAAGGTGGTGGTGAGTTGAATTCTTGAACCACTGCAGTACCTGAAGGTTAGGTACACCCACAATGCTGTTAGGGAGGGAGCAAGCGTATTGAGCCAGACTTTGTAAATAATCTATAAGAAGGGAATATTTATCTAATAGCGATCATGATATGTTTGACCAGTGCTTGATTTGTATCTCTCGGCAGTTAATGAAGGTTAGGGATTCTGGTGAGGGTAACTTTAATGAGATGATGCACATACCGTCGACAGTGTTGTTATTTCCCATCGATAGGATTGTATCATGAAGTGTGTTACGTGATCCAGTTTTAGTTTCACTTTTGCTTTGAGCAGAGCACACAGGCACAGATATAATGCTGCAGGCTTTAAGCTTTATACTGATGTCCAATTGTTTCCATACACCTTGTCTTAATAAATGAACCCACAACAGGGCGGCACGGTAGCACACTGGTTAGCACTGTTGCTTCACAGCTCCAGGGACCTGGGTTCGATTCCCGACTTGGGTCACTGTCTGTGTGGAGTTTGCACATTCTCCTCGTGTCTGCGTGGGTTTCCTCCGGGTGCTCCGGTTTCCTCCCACAGTCCAAAGATGTGCGGGTTAGGTTGATTGGCCATGCTAAAATTGCCCCTTAGTGTCCTGGGATGCGTAGATTAGAGGGATTAGCGGGTAAAATATGTAGAGATATGGGGGTAGGGCCTGGGTGGGATTGTGGTCGGTGCAGACTCGATGGGCCGAATGGCCTCTTTCTGTACTGTAGGGTTTCTATGATTTCTATGAACATACGTCAAAATTGTTATCAGGTAAAACTGAAAATAATTTGGCTGAATACATAACCTAATGGGGAAGACTCCTACTTACCAAAACAAATAACGAAAGGAGGTGAAAGATAACACAAAGGGACATATGAAATACAAAGAATAGCATATATCCAGAGCAATGGAGTATTACATAGAGAATAGCAAAGAGAGCCGAAACAGTTGGAAAGAGGACGTTTTGCTGCAGGTGTTTGAAGCTCTGGTTAGGCCCCATCGGGGGAACGTTCCTGGACAATATTGGAATTAGATGTAGATTTATCAGACTGTTACCAAGACTTCAAGTGATCAAATGGGAAGGGGATTTACAGAGACTAGGCTTGCATCTCCTGGAATATAGATGTTAAATCACATCCACACATTCCCTTGATATTAGTGCACAACATTTTGTATATCGACGGTAAAAATAGAAGGAACATTGGTTAAGGGGTAATTTAATTGAAGCTTATAAGGGTTTTGGAATTGATAGATAGGCCAGATGGAGAGAAATACCTCCTGCAGTTTATGGGAGTCTAGGGTGTTAAACATCTGACCGGTTGTTGGCAAAAGAGGAGGCCAGAAGTCAACCTTTACTTTACAGTTATCCACAGAGTGAACCATTACAAATGTAAGGCTCCTAACTCTAAAACCCAGCAGTGTCAATAAGGCTCTCTTTATATGTGCTCAAGTAATCATCTGTATAGGGCAATGGGATGGGAGCTTAACATCGACAAGCAGGCTAAAAGAGAAGCCAGTGAATATGTTGGCAAAGGGTGAACTTTGAAATCTTTCCCTTTAAAAAAGCAATAAAATGTATTTATTATTGTCACAAGTAGGCCCACATTAACACTGCAATGAAGTTACTGTGAAAATCCCCTAATCACCTCACTCGGGTGCCTGTTCGGGTACACCGAGGAAGAATTTATCATGATTGATGCACCTAACCAGCACGTCTTTCGGACTGTGGAAGGAAACCGGAGCACCCAGAGGAAACCCACGTAGACACGGGGAGAATGTGCAGGCTCTGCACAGACAGAGACCTGAGGCCGAATCGAACCCGGGTCCCTGGTGTTGTGAGGCAGCAGTGCCACCCACTGTGCCACCCAATGGGTGCTCACTCAATTGATAGCTTAAAAGCTGTTTGTGTCCTTGCTAGCAAAGTTGGGTGAGTGGAGTCATTATGCAGATCTATCATTAAAAAGAGAAAACCAGGCTTAAGAGACTGAATGATCTGTTTGTGTCTCTATGGTCCAGTGACAGGAATTTCTAACTATTCATTTGAGATAGCTTGAAAAGGCCAGTGTGCATCAGCAGAACCACTCAATGCACTCTAGATTTGTTTAATATCTGTGGTTAACCGCAGCCTGTTAGAATTGTTGAAATAATGAGTATGCAGGTATGTGGTTTGTCAAGATTAGCAGAAATATTGCTGTAAAAGGGAGATGAGAACAATTACTGGATGAAAACTTGTCACCCAAGCGTAAGCAAAGGAGAGGTAACCACTCAATAGCCAAACTAGGAGTGGTTGAGGGTTATGCCAACAATCACATGCTTTCCATAGCATTGAGGAAGGATAAAAGATGGTGAAATTAGCCAGTCTGGTGATAACTGGCGGCAAAGGAATACTGCCCAAGAAGATGAGCATTGAGAAAACCCTCTTGAACAATGCGACTGGTCAAAAAGCAGCCAGCATAATCAAGAACCCCACGCACCCCGGACATTCTCTCTTCCACCTTCTTCCAACGGGAAAAAGATACAAAGTCTGAGGTCACGTACCAACCGACTCAAGAACAGCTTCTTCTCTGCTGCCTAGACTTTTGAATAGGCCTACCTGGTATTAATTTGATCTTCCTCTACACCCTAGCTCTGACTGTAATATTACATTTTGCACACTCTCCTTTCCTTCTCTATGAATAGTATGCTTTGTCTGTATAGCGTGCAAGAAACAATACTTTTCACTGTATGATAATACATCTGGCAATAATAAATCAAATCAAAATAAAAATTCAATGCATTGTTCTGAGTTCAGTGTCACCCGGTTGAGGTTGTAGGTAACATATCGGTTAAACTAAGGCAATAGAACCATCATATTATGCTAATAAATCTAACAAAAAATGTAAGACTTAAGCTAAGAAGCAAAGTGTTGGAGAATAATTAGGTTTGTTTGAGGCCATTACTCCAGCAGGTGCATGAAGGACAAGTGATAGGGGAAAGAATATTATTATGAATGTCAGTTTTTTAAAAATTGGTTATGTTTTGAACTGTCTCTTTAATTCAAGGTGAAATGGAAGATGAAGGGAGTCATGTAGTTTGTTATAAATTCTATCTTACAAAAAGCCTGTGTGGCTTGGTTACCATAGAGACAGGGAACCCAGGTCAGAGGCTATTGAAAATGCACTTGCAAACAAAGGCTCTCTGAGTTTTTTGACAGAGAGAGAGAGAAAGATAGAGAGAGAGAGAGATCTCATAGAGACAACAGGCTACAACTGGTATGATCAGCGGACTGGAAAAGGCTGAGTTTTCTTCCAGCTACCAGGCAGAATGCAGGAAGAAAGTTGGTCTCTGCATGAAGAGACACATGCTGTGGCAATCTGAAGCCTCTGGAAGATTTGCATAATTATGAGAATGGGTTTGGAAATTCTCCAATAACAGAAGGAAGTGCCTTTTGAAGAGGAAGAGGGTAATTGTGGGCTGTTTCTTATCAATACTATGCTGTGGATAGCGTACTATAATGTGTTGGTCATAGTAAAACCTCAATGAGGACTTGGTGGATGAAGAATCTGGGAAAGGGTGTGTAGATAGTTTCAGTCATGTTGAGATCAAAAAGGAGGAGGTATTGGGGTTCTTGAGAAACATTAAGGTAGACAAGTCCCCAGGGCCTGATGGGATATACCCCAGAATACTGAGAGAGGCAAGGGAGGAAATTGCTGGGACCTTGAGAGAAATCTTTGTATCCTCAATGGCTACAGGGGAGATCACAGTAAGAAGTCTCACAACACCAGGTTAAAGTCCAACAGGTTTATTTGGTAGCAAATACCATAAGCTTTCGGAGCACAGCTCCTTCGTCAGATGGAGTGGTTATCTGTTCTCAAACAGTGCAAACAGACACAGAAATCAAATTACAGAAACATAGAAACATAGAAAAATACAGCACAAAACAGGCCCTTCGGCCCCACAAGTTGAGCCGAACATATCCCTACCTTTTAGGCCTACCTATAACCCTCCATCCTATTAAGTCCCATGTACTCATCCAGGAGTCTCTTAAAAGACCCTATTGAGTTTGCCTCCACCATCACTGACGGCAGCCGATTCCACTTGCCCACCACCCTCTATGTGAAAAGCTTCCCCCTAACATTTCCCCTGTACCTACCCCCCAGCACCTTAAACCTGAGTCCTCTCGTGGCAGCCATTTCCACTCTGGGAAAAAGCCTCAGAGTCCACCCGATCTATGCCTCTCAACATCTTATATACCTCTATTAGGTCTCCTCTCATCCTACGTCTCTCCAAGGAGAAAAGACCGAGCTCCCTCAGCCTATCCTCATAAGGCATGCCACTCAATCCAGGCAGCATCCTTGTAAATCTCCTCTGCACCCTTTCAATCTTTTCCGCATCCTTCCTGTAATGAGGCGACCAGAACTGAGCACAGTACTCCAAGTGGGGTCTGACGAGGGTCTTATATAGCTGCATCATTATCCCCGGACTCCTAAACTCAATCCCTCGATCGATAAAGGCCAGCACACCATAAGCCTTCTTAACCACCTCCTCCACCTGCGGGGCCGATTTTAGAATCCTATGGACCCGGACCCCAAGGTCCTTCTGATCCTCTACAGTACTAAGAGTCTTTCCCTTTATATTGTACTCCTTCATCCCATTTGACCTGCCAAAATGGACCACTACACATTTATCTGGGTTGAAGTCCATCTGCCACTTCTCCGCCCAGTCTCGCATCCTATCTATGTCCCTCTGTAACTTCTGACATTCCTCCAGACTATCCACAACCCCACCAACCTTCGTGTCATCAGCAAACTTACCAACCCATCCCTCCACTTCCTCATCCAGGTCATTCATGAAAATGACAAACGGCAAGGGTCCTAGAACAGATCCCTGGGGCACACCACTGGTGACCGACCTCCAATTAGAAAAAGACCCATCTATTCACACTCTCTGCCTCCTTTGGGCAAGACAGTTCTGGATTCACAGGGCAGCAGCCCCTTGGATCCCATGCCCTCTCACCTTTTCTAGAAGCCTTGCATGGGGGAACTTATCGAATGCCTTGCTAAATTCCATACAAATCACATCTACCGCTTTCCCTTCGTCAATGTGTTTAGTCACATTTCCAAAGAACTCCACCAGGCTCATAAGGCACGATCTGCCTTTGACAAAGTCATGCTGAGTATTCTTGAGCATACTAAACCTCTCTAAATGCTCATAAATCTTGTCCTTCAGGATCTTCTCCTTCAGCTTACCAACCACTGAGGTTAGACTCACCGGTCGGTAATTTCCTGGGCTATCCCTATTCCCTTTCTTGAAAATAGGAACCACATCTGCAATCCTCCAATCCTCCGGCACCTCCCCCATCTCCATCGACGACGCAAAGATCATCGCCAGAGGCTCTGCAATCTCTTCCCTCGCCTCCCACAGTAACCTGGGGTACATCCCATCCGGGCCCGGCGACTTATGTATCTTGATGCCATTCAAAGATTCCAGCACAACCTCTTTCTTAAAGTCCACATACTCAATCCTTTCAGTCCACCGCAAGCCCACAGTACATCCACCCAGGTCCTTCTCCTCTGTGAAAACCGAGGCAAAATACTCATTAAGCACCTCTGCCATTTCTACTGGTTCCGTACGGACTTTCCCGCCTTCACCTTTTATAAGCCCTATTCCTTCACGTCTCATCCTTTTACTCTTCACATATTTATAGAACGCCTTAGGATTTTCCTTAATCCTACCTGCCAAGGCCTTCTCGTGACCCCTTCTGGCTCTCCTAATTTCCTTCTTTAGTCCCTTCCTACAAGCCGTATACTCATCTAGATCCCTATCTTCGCCAAGCTCTCTGAACCTTTTGCACGCTTTCCTTTTCTTCTCGACTAGGTCCCGCACAGTTTTCGTGCACCACGGTTCCTTTAACCTACCAACTCCTCCCTGTCTGCTCGGAACGTTGTCCTGTAGAACTGTAGACAGACATTCCTTGAAAAACTGCCACCTCTCTTCAGTAGATTTCCCCGAGAATAACTCCTTCCAATTTACTCCTCTAATTTGCTGCCTTATGTCTTCATATTTCCCCATACTCCATATAAACGCTTTCCTAGCTTGCCTGATCCTCTCTTTTTCCAATGCAAGCATAAAGGAGATAGAGTTATGATCGCTATCCCCAAGATGCTCTCCCACTGAGAGATTTTTAGTTGGTTTGTTACAGTAAAAGTGTTAAAACTTGAAATCTTGTCATGCAATTCCTTAAGTTCATCACTGGGAATTCAAATTGTGTGACTGGGGATTATAATAATGCTTCCACAAGAACGATGCATTTTGTAGGGTTGTAGTAATGTTGCAATGTTGCGTATTGAGATTTTAAGGTTGTTTATTGTCTTCTCTCTAATCTGCTTTATCAATGCAGAACAAATGCTGATCACTTGAAACGAGGCTCAGAATATAAACTTAGTAAAATCCAGGTGGTGAATGGGTCAGATGCCCATGTTTGGTCTTCTCAAAGCAATATTGACTATGATTCACATCATTTCACATAAATGGCTGATATGCATAGAATCATAGAATCCCTACAGTGCAGAAGGAGGCCATTCAGCCCATTCAGCCCTGCACAACAATCCCACCCAGACCCTATCCCCATAACCCCATACATTTACCTTGCTAATCTCCCTGACACAAGGGGAATTTATCATGGCCAATCAACCTAACCCGCATATCTTTGGAGTGGGGAGGAAACTGGAGCATCTGGAAGAAACACATGCAGATACAGGGAGAACATGCAGACTCCACACAGACAGTGACCCAAGCCAGGAATCAAACCCAGGTCCCTGGCGCTGTGAGGCAGCTGTGCTAACCACTGTTCCACCATGCAACTATGGGAGGAAACTGAAGCACCCCAAGTTTACCCACGCAGATATGGGGAGAACATGCAAACTTCACGCAGACAGTGACCCAAGCCTGTAATTGAACCCGGGTCCCTGGCACTGTGAGGCAGCAGTGCTAACCATTGTGCATTATATATTATGATGTGGAGATGCCGGCGTTGGACTGGGGTAAACACAGTAAGAAGTTTAACAACACCAGGTTAAAGTCCAACAGGTTTATTTGGTAGCAAAAGCCACACAAGCTTTCGGAGCTCCAAGCCCCTTCTTCAGGTGAGTGGGAATTCTGTTCACAAACACGTCACGGTCACGGGCATTCAGCCTCTGATATTCGGGTAAGCGTTCTCCAAGGCGGCCTTCGCGACACACGACGGCGCAGAGTCGCTGAGCAGAAACTGATAGCCAAGTTCCGCACACACGAGGACGGCCTCAACCGGGATATTGGGTTCATGTCACACTATTTGTAACCCCCACAGAGTTTCACTGGCTGTCTTGTCTGGAGACAATACACATCTTTTTAGCCTGTCTTGATGTTCTCTCCACTCACGTTGTTTTGTTTCTTAAAGACTTGATTAGTTGTAAGTATTCGCATTCCAACCATTATTCATGTAAATTGAGTCTGTGTCTTTATATGCCCTGTTTGTGAACAGAATTCCCACTCACCTGAAGAAGGGGCTTGGAGCTCCGAAAGCTTGTGTGGCTTTTGCTACCAAATAAACCTGTTGGACTTTAACCTGGTGTTGTTAAACTTCTTACTGCATTATATATTATACATATTATATATTATGCACTATACAGAACAGTTCCTTGGGGATTCCTTTTGCACCAGACACAGGGAGCCCAGACAACCAGGTCATGTCATATGTCCATAAAACCTATCAGAAAAATGGAACTACTTGTAAAATGCAACATGGATTTGGATGGTTTACCTTGACAAAAAGGACTTCAGGAATAAGACTTCTATGCAGATGAGGATGAGCTCATGTCTGGATATGCCTCTGGCAAGACATTAACATGTAAATGCCCTTTTGAAGGTTCTTCTGTTGAAGAGAATCACGCTGCAACAAGACCACTTCGAATCTATAGTTACAATTTTCTGGATATTTACAGAAATTCAAATAAAATGATCAGCCCAGGCTTGATGTCTGCAAACATGAAATCCAAAAAAGCGGCATTGTGAAGGCACCACTTTACCACAAATAGGTGCAAATTATATTCACCATCCTCCATTATGTGGCAGATTGCTTAGCCATCAATCTACTGTTAGACAGTGGAAAACACTGAAACAATGGTCACATGATGGAAACTGATTTGTGATATGACATCCATGGAAGTACCTTATTAATACACAGAGGAAGGCCAGGGAAAGTTAGTCATAGATAGGAAGACCAGAAGGAAGCCATCTCGCCCAGCACAGAAGGGTACTGTGACTGAAATGTCCACCCTAGACAGAAAAGTAGGGCTAATTTGTTTTACCTGCAAGATAATACTTCTTCACTTCAAAGGCTCAGCCACATCCTCTGCTGAAAAACCAGAAAGCTGCTTTGCTGAGAGTAACATTGTGAATTCATCACTGAACACCGCCAACCTTCATTTTTATTCAGTGAACTGAGAGAATTTCCATGCCTACAACACTGCTGAAAACCTTCTTGAGAAAACAGAATAATATTGACTTCAGAGACTTTAATAAATCTAAGTGTATGTTACATCTTCAGCAATCATTTTTTTCTTGTGTGTATATGTATTTGTGTGTGTACATAGCATCATAGATCCCCTACAGTAAAAATTGAGGCCATTTGACCATCAGGTCTACACCAACTCTCTTGCAGAGTATCCCACTCAGACAGTAACCCCACAAATTACCCCAACAATCCATCGAACCTACACATCTTGGAACATGAAGAGACAATTTAGCATAGTCAATTCATCTAACCTGCACTTCTTCAGACTGTGGGAGGAAACCTTCCACGTCGATACGGGGAGAACATTCACCCAACCCGGGAATTGAACTCAGGTCCCTAGAGCTGTGAGGCAGCAGTGCTAACCACTGTACTACCACTCCGCCCCCCGATGGTGAGGAGATGTAATGGGGGTCAAAGACAACGCTTCCTGATACTTAACTGGAGAATGTTAAGCTCATCCAGTACTAGGCATCAGACAAGCAACCAAAGTTAAATTATTAAGGAAGAATGCTGCAGGGTGAATTTTTCATTCCTTGGCAGGATGCGGGAGGTCCGCTGACGCCCACTCTGCCCTTCGTACACATCAATAAATCAGTGGCCAACCAGTGGAAACTGGCCAATGATGGCTCTCGAGGAAAGTTGCTTCCCAACCAGAAATCCTTCCCCCACTTATTCGCTTCTGTGCTTGGAGTAAATACCAGGGTCAGTTTCTCATCTCTGTTTCTGACTGCTAACCAGACTAATCTCTTGGTGACTTGAGTTAATGCAATAAATGAGATTTTGTCGATTTGTTGTTGCAGCGACATTGTAATATGAAAAACACCTTGGTGTAAGGGTGCCAGGAATCAGCATTGCAGACGGGTGTGGCATGGGAGGTAATTCTGTGGTCACAGCTCGAATTATAAAGTCCCTCTGCTCTCAGAATCAGTCTTTATTAATTCATAGAATCCCTACAGAGCAGAAGGAGGCCATTTGGCCCATTGAGTTTGCACTGACCACAATCCCACCCAGGCCCTATCCCCGTAACTCTACATATTTATCCTAGCTCGTTCCCCCTGACACTCGGGTTAATTTAACATGTTCAATCCACCTAACCGCACATCTTTGGAGTGTGAGAGGAAACCCGAGCACCCGGAGGAAACCCATGCAGACACAGGGAGAATGTGAAAACTCAAGCTGGGAATCGAACCTGGGTCTCTGACGCTGTGAGGCTGCAGTGCTAACCACTATGCCACCGTGTCGCTTGTTGAGGGCACAAAGAAGATAGAAAGAAAATGTCAGTAAAGATCATGCAGATGTTGCCACCTTCCCCAGCAGAATCTGTTGATACTGTCAGGAGAATTCTCATAACGCCAGATTACTCATCCCCGACATGCAGCTGTATCCCCTAGGTTGTCTGAATTCATCAACTCAGGGACTTGATGTTGGGGGAGCAGGGATAAGAAGCAAAAAACATTGTATTGCGATAGGAGGTAAAAATTGTAGTGCAATACTCTGTCAGAAGGGAGGAAAATATTTTTGAAAAGAAAGGGGATGTGGTGAACTGTGCCTTCATGAATTATAATATAAAGGTGCTCGGCCGAGCAAGGGTTAGCATGAGGCTGCAGAAAGCATGATCTATATAGTCATGTGGTAAGACACTCTGAGGGAACAGTCTAGAAGCAAGTAAGTAGCAAGCCTGCATGGTGGAGTACCATATGCATAAGAACATAAGAAATAGGAGCAGGAGTAGGCCATCTAGCCCCTCGAGCCTGCCCCACCATTCAACAAGATCATGGCTGATCTGAAGTGAATCAGTTCCACTTACCCGCCTGCTCCCCATCACCCTTAATTCCCTTACCGATCAGAAATCCATCTATCCGTGACTTAAACATATTCAACAAGGTAGCCTCCACCACTTCAGTGGGCAGAGAATTCCAGAGATTCACCATCCTCTGAGAGAAGAAGTTCCTCCTCAACTCTGTCCTAAACTGACCCCCCTTATTTTGAGGCTGTGCCCTCTAGTTCTGGTTTCCTTTCTAAGTGGAAAGAATCTCTCCACTTCTACCCTATCCAGCCCCTTCATTATCTTATATGCCTCTATAAGATCACCCCTCAGCCTTCTTAACTCCAACGAATACAAACCTAATCTGCTCAATCTCTCCTCATAATCTACACCCCTCATCTCTGGTATCAACCTGGTGAACCTTCTCTGCACTCCCTCCAAGGCCAATATATCCTTTCGCAAGGGGACCAAAACTGCACACAGTCCAGCTGCAGCCTCACCAATGCCTTGTACAGATGCAGCAATACTTCTCTGCTTTTATCATAGAAATCATAGAAACCCTACAGTACAGAAAGAGGCCATTCGGCCCATCGAGTCTGCACCGACCACAATCCCACCCAGGCCCTACCCCCATATCCCTACATATTTTACCCACTAATCCCTCTAATCTACACATCCCAGGACACTAAGGGGCAATTTTAGCATGGCCAATCAACCTAATCCGCACATCTTTGGACTGTGGGAGGAAACCGGAGCACCCGGAGGAAACCCACACAGACACAAGGAGAATGTGCAAACTCCACACAGACAGTGACCCAAGCCAGGAATCGAACCCAGGTCCCTGGAGCTGTGAAGCAGCAGTGCTAACCACTGTGCTACCATGCGCCCTATTCCCCTCGCGATAAATGACAACATCCCATTTGCCTTCTTGATCACCTGTTGTACTTGCAGACTGAGTTTTTGCAACTCATGAACAAGGACCCTCAGCTCCCTTTGCGCAGTAGCATGGTGTAATTGTTTTCCATTTAAATAATAATCCAATCTGCTATTATATAAAGTGAATAACCTCGCATTTGCCAACGTTATACTCCATCTGCCAGATCCTCGCCCACTCACTCAGCCTTTTCAAATCTCTCTGCAGACCTTCCGCTTCCTCCATGCAATTCACTTTCCCACTTATCTTCGTGTCGTCAGCGAACTTTGTTACCTTACAGTCAGTCCCCTCCTCCAGATCATTTATGTAAATAGTAAACAGTTGAGGCCCCATTACCGATCCCTGTGGCATGCCACTAGTCACCATCTGCCAACCAGAAAAGCACCCATTTATTCCAACTCACTGCTTCCTGTTGGATAGCCTATCCCCAATCCACGCTAACACCCTACCCCCAACTCCGTGTGCCCCAATCTTCTGCAGCAACCTTTTGTGAGGCACCTTATCGAATGCCTTTTGGAAATCCAAAAACACCACATCTACCGGTTCCCCTCCGTCATCCGCACTAGTCACATCTTCATAAAAATCCAGTAAGTTCGTCAAACACGACTTTCCTCTCATGAATCCATGCTGCGTCTGCTTGCTCAAACCATTCTTATCCAGATGGCCCGCTATTTCTTCTTTAATGATGGATTCCAGCATTTTCCAGCATGATGACCATTTCATGGAACTGTAAAGAGTTAAGACAAACACGTGTGTTTTTTTTCTGAGGCAGTCTACCCTCTTTCCCTAGTTCAGAAAATGTTTTGTTAAATTGATAGTGGGGAGGAATATATGATGGTATCGTATGTCTTGTCTGGCTTGCCATACTTTGCAAGCCAGTGCATTATGGGATAACAGGATCCATGTTTTCTTGTTAGTCTGCCTGCTGAAGAAATAAAGGGAGTTGCCACCTCCTGTGCCTACATGTGTACTGATTGATCTTGAAAGGTACCTGTACTACAAGCATAACAGTCTGCAATATCCTTTAACCTCAAAAGGAGATCAGGGAGATTGGTCAACCCTTGTCTGTGTGGGTTTCCTCCGGGTGCTCCGGTTTCCTTCCACAGTCCAAAAGACGTGCTGGTTAAGTGCATTGGCCATGCTAAATTCTCCCTCAGTGTACCCAAATAGGCGCTAGAGTGTGACAATTAGGGGATTTTCACAGTAACTTCATTGCAGTGTTAGTGTAAGCCAACTTGTGACACCAATAAATAAACTTAATTCTCAGAAATGCTACACATTCTTCTGAACAAACCTGAGGGTCCGTCTTTGGACACATTCTCCTCAGGGAACTCATAAACAGCAAACAAGCTACACAAAATAACAGATTGTTGCTTGATTCATCGGAAACCTCTCAACCCACTTTGAATGTCTCTCCATTACATTGAACAGCTATTCCCTTGAAAATCCACCAAATCTATGTGCAGCTTCTGCCATACTCTCGTTGGCTATTACAATGATTGCAAAGGTACAAGTGGCATCGTATTTTCTACTGCTTGTGCGATGATAGTGATGTGTTTGATATATATCGTTTTATTATGTCTGAGGGGACTGTTTAAAATTCAGCTTTATTCTATGGGCAGTCAGTATGTCTGGGAGCAACTGCAACCCAGATTTTAGGAGAGCAGAATAATTTCTCATTTTAGCCACGTGGTATTTTGTAGGATAGAGCTAATGGATTTTTGATATAGATAGCGATTTTCCCTGGGGAGTTTGATTAGGTTGATTGAAAGGGTCATGGATTATCCATTAGGTACTGGTGTGGTAATGGGAGGAGCAGGGATAAACTAGGCAGTTGCTGTTGGAGATCTGCTAAAGTCAGAGGCATGTGCAGGCTGTTCCCGAGAACTCTCTCTCTCCACGAAAACTGTCTGAAAGCTTCAAGTCTGTTAACACAATTTAGAATCACAGAATCATAGAATCCTACAATGCAGAAGGAGGCCATTCAGCCCATCAAGTCTGCACCAACCACAATCCCACCCAGGCCCTATCCCCATAACCCCATGTATTTACACTAGCCAGTCCCCCTGACACAAAGGGGCAATTTAGCATGGCCAATCCATATTTATAGTTTGCTAGCTGTATTTATTTGAAAGTGGTTTTGACCTTATGAATGGACCTTATTTTGAACTGGAACAATTCATAATTTAGAAAGTAAAGTTGATTCATTTCATTTTTAAATATTGTTGAACTGTTAATGGTTAAGCTGCTTCATTTGTTAGAGTTATATAGAGTTATCGAGACCCTAACACTTGGACATACTTTAAACTTTTTCTCCCATGTCCTTATCTAGCCCTGGTCACCAAAGATAGCTTCTTTCTAGACTCTTTGTCAAGCTCATCTAAAGTAGAATGGAGTAACTTGACTACCCCCATTGTGCTAGTACTGAAGTCTGATGGTAATGTAAGAGTGTGAGGATTATAAGGTAATCATAAGTCAGGTAGTAGAATGTAATCCACCCGATACTCTGCCAAATGTGGAAAATCTGTTTGGAAAATCTCTTCACAACATTGTCAGGAGGCCAGATTTTTTCAAAGTTAAATCTGACAAATGTTTATCTGTAACTTGATGATGAGTCTAAGTCACATTTGACAATTAATACACATAGGCCTGTTAGTCAGTTTCGTTATGGCCATGCTCTTTGGCAAGCTATGTCGAAACGTAACATTTGGCAATGTCAGTAACTTATTGTGAATGCATTCACTTTTTAAACTGCACACGGATCAAATCCCTCTCTTGAAATTCTCCAAACTCGCAATGAATGGACAGCTTATTAAAAGGTACAATATTCTCTCCAATATTTTCATTCAGCAAACAGATTCCTTGCTCCAAACCATTAACTTGCAGCAATCTCTGATAGCTTGGCATTGTAGCTCCAGCTTACACCAGATCCGTAACTTCCTCAGAATGGCAAGCTCTGGTGGAGTGTCACTCTTGATGGACTTACCCACATTGAAATTGCACAGCCCCTGTTTTGCCCAACCTTGCTCCCCAGGCTGGGTGAGACTGGAGCTATGAAGTGTGCCTATGCCTGTATCGGTATAGAGTAACTGGGGTGCAGAGAAGAAAGGAATGCCCCCTACAGCATTGGCGGCCATAAAGGAGATGTTTAAAGGGATGTTTAAAGGGAGAAAGCAAGTTTTGAAGGTAAGTGGCTCAGACAATTGGGGGAGACCAGAAGGGAGAAGGGAAGTGGGGGTGGGGATGAAGTTGGAATGGGTGAAGGGGGGTTGTAATAGGGGAGCGGGTTGGACCAGAGCGGCGGGGATTGGACCAGGAGTGCTGGCGGGAGGGAGCGGGTGGTCAGTCTGGAGGGGTTGGTTTGAGCTGGATGGGGGGGGGCGGGTGGAGGGTTGTGTTGGGTTGGACTGGCGCAGGGTGGAGGGGGGGTTTAGTGGGGAGATTTTTGATTTGATTGAGGATCCCATTATCTTTCTTAGAACTGACATTAAACTCATAGATCCTTGGGTTTGTTGAATCTCTATTTTATACATAGGAGGCACATTACCCATTCACCAGTCCTCTGGCACTATTCCTCTTTCTAATAAATGTTTTTTTTTAATTCATCCGTGGGACATAGGCGTTGCTGGCTGGCCAACATTTATTGCCCATCCCTAGTTGTCCTTGGAGGGCAGTTGAGAGTCAACCACATTGCTGTGGCTCTGGAGTCACATATAGGCCAGACCGGGTCAGGATGGCAGAGTTCTTTCCCTAAAGGATGTTAGTGAACCAGATGGATTTTTCCACAATCGGCAACGGTTTCATGGTCATCAGTAGATTCTTAATTCCAGATATTTTCTTATTGAATTCAAATTCCACCAGCTGCCATGGCAGGATTCGGACCTGGGTCCCCAGAACGTTAGCTGATTTTCTGGATTAATGGTCTAGCAATTATACCACTAGGCCATCATCTATGTACATGTAATAATGCTGCTGCTGTCTCCTATCTAATATCTTTCAATATACAGGGATGCAATCTATCCAGACCAAAGGCGTTTTATCCTAAGTTTGATTACCCTGATCTATCTTCAATATCCTTTTCTGCTCTCTTCCTCTATTAGTCTTTGTATCTTTTCAACAGAGACTCATGTGGTCCCTTTAAGTAGGGTTCTACATTAAGATGGCACTCTCTGGATGTAAATAAACTTAATGAGTTTTATTGCTGATGGTTTTGGCATTTCTGGATTCACAGATGGACCCTTTAACCTCGATACCTCTTTCAGCGAGGTCCCCTGTCAGAGGGCGGTGTCTGTGAGGAATCTCCTAGAGTGAGAAGGTTCCCCATGTTTCATTAATTCATGGCACGGTGGCATTTTTACTTGAGTAATTGATATTGAAAGCTTCTGATGAAGCTGTAGAGTGAGGAGGGAGGAGATGGGTACTCCCTCCACAGCAGAACTCAGTGAAACCCTGAGCAGCAGACAAACCGCAGAGCTGACCTCTCTGCGGTCTGGTACTTATTAAAGCCTCGACTGAAAGGAGGGCACAGCAGGGGACATCCTGCCAGCACCGCCACACCTTTTCTACTTGTTAAAATGCTAATGTGATTAAGGCGATGGGGCAGAGATCAAGGTAATGACAGCAAGACTTTAAACATCAAAGTCCAATCTGATAGATACGCTAAAGGAACACATGATGCCCGGAACTAAATTTAACCCTTTCTCAGTCTCAGTGGTTGGCCAACAACTCTTAAAAAGTTAAAAGACTATATTAATACATTTTTTACAGGGTGTAGGTGATGCTGGCTTGGCCAGCATTTATTGCCCATCCCCAACTAATTGCCCATTCAAAGATGTGCAGGTTAATTGGCCATGCTAAATTGCCCCTTCGTGTTCGGAGATTAGTAGGATAAATATGTGGGGTTACGGGTTTAGGGCCTGAGTGGGATCGTTGTCGGTGCAGGCCCAATGGGCTGAATGGCCTCCTTCTGTATTTGTAGAGATTCTATGAGAAGGTGTTGCTGAGTCGCCTTCTTGAACCTGCTGCAGTCCATGTGGTGTAGGTACACCCACATTGCTGTTAGAGGGGTTTCCAGGATTTTGCCTCAGTGACAGTGAAGGAACGGTGATATATTTCCAAGTCAGGATGGTGAGTGATGGAGGGGAACCTCCAGGTGGTGGTGTTCCCAAGTATCTGCTGCCCCTGTCTTTCTGGATGGTAGTGGTTGTGGGTTTGGAAGCTGCCACCTAAGGAGCCTTGGTGATTTCCTGCAGTGCACCTTGTAGATGGTACACACGGCTGCCACAGTGCATCGGTAGTGGAGGAAGTGGATGTTCAAGGTGGTGGATAGGGTGCCAAAAAGCGGGCTGCTTTGTCCTGGATGGTATCGAGCTTCTTGCACTCATCCAGACAAGTGGAGAGCATTCCATCATACTCCTGATTTGTGCCTTGTAGATTGTGGACAGGCTTTAGGAGTCAGGAGGTTACTTGCTACATGATTCCCAGCCTCTGAGCTGCTCTGTTAGTCACAGTATTTGTATGGCTGGTCCAGTTCATTTTCTGACTAATGGTAACCCCCAGGATGTTGATATTGGGGGATTCAGTGATGGTCATGCCCCTGAATGGCACAGGTCATGGTTAGATTCTCTCTTGATGGAAATGGTCATTGCCTGGCACTTGCTACTTGTCAGCCCAAGCCCCAATATTGTCCAGGTCTTGCTGCATTTGGACATGGATTGCTTCATGTTCTTGTCCATCAGGTGTGAAAGCTTGGTTCCTGCACAAAGTGAAGGCAAGGGTCTCAGTCCAGGGCCTCTCCCTGTGGAGTGTGTAACACTGAGGGTAGTGACTGACTGATTTCAAAGTCACTCTCCAGATCAGTAATGCCTGCACCTCGATGTAGTTTGTCTTTGCTGCAGGAATCTCGTCCTCATGTCACAGGGTTCTGTGATGTCCTCTGTGTGCTCTCAGCACTTTAGAGACAGGGCTGCCCCCATCTCATCAGCATTCTTAACAGGTAAAGGTGTTGAAGGGAACAGGTAACGAAGCCTGCCCAAGTGCTGTGAAAGCCTGCAGTATCTCACAGCTTCTCCATGATATAACCCTCTTCACAGAGTGTATGTGCACTGCCCTCAGCCAGACAAGTGAGGGGCTTTCTCAGAAACAACGTTAAGAGTGTTCTGACTGCATCTCGCTATCATCCTCCTGAAGTCTTCTGGCCATGAGGGTGCCATGAGCGTACTTGCCTCATCTGACCAGTGCAATGGCACATCGCCTGCATCCTCACCTTCCAGGACTTCAGCACCCTCACCTCCTTTGACCTCCTCCTCATTGGAGGCGCTGCACAGTTTGCCCAGCTCCTCATCATTCAGATCGTCCCCTCCTTTGCATCACCTGGTTGTGTAAGACGTAGCAAGCCATAATGATGTGTGACACTCTCTGTAGACTGTACTGGAGTGCGCTGCCAGATCTATTGAGGCACCAGAACCTTATTTTCAGGATGTCAATGGTGTGCTCCACCACACCTTGGGTTGTAGCATGAGTCTTGTTGTACCTTCTCTCAGCAGGAGTCTGAGGCTGCCATATGGACATCATCAGCTGTGTCCTTCGTAGGTCACCCTTGTCCCCGAAGAGCCCACACTGCAGTCTATGTTGTCCCTGGAAGATGTCAGGGATCCAAGGTTTTCTGATGCTGTATGAGTCATGGATGCTTTTGGTGTCTCTTGTGTAAACCTGCATGATCCATTTGTTATAGTCACAGACTAGCTGAACATTGAGGGAGTGGAAATCTTTGCCATTCACATGCTGAACTGTTAGTTGCCAGGGAGATTTAAGAGCCACATGAGTGCAGTCGATGGCACTGTGCACCCTTGGGAATCAAGAAATCACAGCAAATCCCAGCGCTTCCTGATTTGCCCGATCTCTGTTGATGCTGACAGAAGTGGCAGTACCTTGGCAAAGTATGATTCATCCATAACTGCTTGGATACATTTGTGAGTGAAAGCTTGTGAGATGCCGCAAAGGTCCCCAGTGGAGCCCTGGAAGGAGCCACTGCTTCAGAGATTAAGTGCAGTGGTAACTTTAATGGCCACTGTATGCCCTCTGAGACCAAATGCTACAGAAGGTAGTATATCATAGATCATAGAATCCCTACAGTGCAGAAGGAGGCCATTCGGCCCATCGAGTCTGCACTGATTCTCTGACACAGCATCTTACCTAGGCCCACCTTCCGCCCTATCTTCGTAACCCTGTGCATTTACTATGGCTAATCCATCTAACTTACACATTTTTGGACACCAAGGGGCAACTTAGCATGGCCAATCCCCCTAACCAGCATGTCTTTTGGACTGTGGAATGAAACCGGAGCACTCGGAGGAAACTCATGCAGGCACGGGGAGAACAGTCACCCAAGGCTGGAATCGAACCCGGGTCCCTGACGCTGTGAGGTAGCAGGTGCCACTGTGCCACCCTCAAGGGAGTTGGTCATGTGCTTGACCTTGCACAGATGTTGGCAACACTGCTTCCCTCTCATTTGCAGGTAGAACATGTGATTCCATCCTGGGTCCAGCAATGTATGGGTGAATGATGGTTCTGTGTGGTTCACCCTCTGCGTGTGGAGGAGGTCCTGCCTCCCATTGGTCTTCAGGGTTCTACTCCTCGATTTTGCATTCTTCTTCTCCTCCTTCTCTCCTGCCTTAATGCAATAAAGCAGACAGCAAGATCATCAGGCTCCATCTACCTGTTAGTCTCCTCACTACAACACCAAAAAGAGACGCGAGGGTTAGCAGTTGCCTCCTCAGGATTATTCTTGGTCACATCAGCACCTGCAGCTGCCTCTCAAGGCTCCTTAATGCATGGCGGAGAGTCCTGGCAACCACAGAAATCCCAGTGTTTATTGTGCATGATGAGCGCGAATGAGAATGGGTGGTCCACCAGGTACACGGTACATACTCATGCGACTCAATCAAATTGTGTACCTCATACGTTGCAGGGAAGGATGTCCCGAGGCATGGTACATTGGGGAGACCATGCAGACACTACGACAATGGATGAAACAGAAGGTTGGTTAGGGCAAGTTTAGGGCCAGTTATAGATGGCAGAGGGAAGTTATGTGTGGAACCGGAGGAGATTGGTGAAGCTTTGAACCAATATTTCTCTTCGGTGTTCACGCAAGGGGACATGAATATAGCTGAGGAGGACACTGGGTTGCAAGGGAGTAGAATAGACAGTATTACAGTTGATAAGGAGGATGTGCAGGATATTCTGGAGGGTCTGAAAATAGATAAATCCCCTGGTCCGGATGGGATTTATCCAAGGATTCTCTGGGAGGCAAGAGAAGTGATTGCAGAGCCTCTGGCTCTGATCTTCAGGTCGTCGTTGGCCTCTGGTATAGTACCAGAAGATTGGAGGTTAGCGAATGTTGTCCCATTGTTTAAGAAGGGGAACAGAGACTTCCCCGGGAATTATAGACCGGTGAGTCTCACTTCTGTTGTCGGCAAGATGTTGGAAAAAATTATAAGGGATAGGATTTATAGTTATTTGGAGAGTAATGAATTGATAGGTGATAGTCAGCATGGTTTTGTGGCAGGTAGGTCGTGCCTTACTAACCTTATTGAGTTTTTTGAGAAAGTGACCAAGGAGGTGGATGGGGGCAGGGCAGCGGACATGGTATATATGGATTTTAGTAAGGCGTTTGATAAGGTTCACCATGGTAGGCTTCTGCAGAAAATGCAGATGTATGGGATTGGGGGTGATCTAGGAAATTGGATCAGGAATTGGCTAGCGGATAGGAAACAGAGGGTGGTGGTTGATAGTAAATATTCATCATGGAGTGCGGTTACAAGTGGTGTACCTCAGGGATCTGTTTTGGGGCCACTGCTGTTTGTAATATTTATTAATGATCTGGATGAGGGTATAGTTGGGTGGATTAGCAAATTTGCTGATGACACCAAAGTCGGTGGTGTGGTAGACAGTGAGGAAGGGTGTCGTAGTTTGCAGGAAGACTTAGACAGGTTGCAAAGTTGGGCCGAGAGGTGGCGGATGGAGTTTAATGCGGAGAAGTGTGAGGTAATTCACTTTGGTAGGAATAACAGATGTGTTGAGTATAGGGCTAACGGGAGGACTTTGAATAGTGTGGAGGAGCAGAGGGATCTAGGTATATGTGTGCATAGATCCCTGAAAGTTGGGAATCAAGTAGATAAGGTTGTTAAGAAGGCATATGGTGTCTTGGCGTTTATTGGTAGGGGGATTGAATTTAGGAGTCGTAGCGTTATGTTGCAACTGTACACAACTCTGGTGCGGCCGCACTTGGAGTACTGTGTGCAGTTCTGGTCCCCACATTACAGGAAGGATGTGGAGGCTTTGGAGAGGGTGCAGAGGAGGTTTACCAGGATGTTGCCTGGTATGGAGGGGAGATCCTATGAGGAGAGGCTGAGGGATTTGGGATTGTTTTCGCTGGAAAGGCGGCGGCTAAGAGGGGATCTTATTGAAACATATAAGATGATTAGAGGTTTAGATAGGGTGGATAGTGATAGCCTTTTTCCTCTGATGGAGAAATCCAGCACGAGGGGGCATGGCTTTAAATTGAGGGGGGGTAGTTATAGAACCGATGTCAGGGGTAGGTTCTTTACCCAGAGGGTGGTGAGGGATTGGAATGCCCTGCCAGCATCAGTAGTAAATGCGCCTAGTTTGGGGGCGTTTAAGAGATCCGTAGATAGGTTCATGGACGAAAAGAAATTGGTTTAGGTTGGAGGGTCACAGTTTTTTTTTAACTGGTCGGTGCAACATCGTGGGCCGAAGGGCCTGTTCTGCGCTGTAATGTTCTATGTTCTATGTTCTATGAAAGGACACCATGCGACAATCACCAGGCAGGGGTGTTCCCTTCCAGTCGGGGAAGGGCATTCAGCCTCCGATCTTCGGGTAAGCGTTCTCCAAGGCGGCCTTCAAGACACACGACAACGCAAAATCACCGAGCAGAAACTGATAGCCAAGTTCCACACGCATGAGGACGGCCTCAACCGGGATCTTGGGTTCATGTCACACTATCTGTAACCCCCAACATGCTGCCTGGGTTTGCAAAATCTCATGAACTCTCCTGGCTTGAGACAATTCACACCTCTTTAACCTGTGATTATCCCTCTCCCCACGCACACTGTTTGTACCTGTAAAGACTCGCATTCCAACCATTCTTCACATTCCAATCTGTAATTATCCTGTGATTGTGTCTTTGCCTATATATGCTGTGTTTGTGAAACTACCTCTCCACTCACCTGATGAAGGAGCAGCGCCCCAAAAGCTCGTGATTCCAAATAAACCCGTTGGACTTTAACCTGGTGTTGTGAGACTCTTTCCTGTGCATGATGGATGACTAAAATCTCACCCAGTGCACCCCATACCATCCTGACTGAGTGGCAACAGCTTTGGTCATTTGGCCCTATCCTGATTTTTCATTTCTGGACCTGGCATCACTCTATCCTGCTCTCCGAGACTTTGCACTTTGCTTGGACCATGAGGGTGCCTTTTCAATGTCTCCTTAGACATAATGTAACGGATTAGGAGTGCACTCCTCTATCAGTATTCCACAGCCGCCTTTGCAAGCGGATCCTCAAACTTGTCCAGTCACACAATGGTTCTGCAGCACCATAGCATTCATTCGAGTTTGCAGTGTACACATGGGATGTTCACAGTAGAGGAGCAATCATTGGTACTGTTAGGAATTAATGCTCCCTGAGTGGGCACAAATATTTCACTAGCCTGACTCCAAGCATGTCAATTGAGCTCAAGCTAAATACTCTCAGCTTTGGCAGAGTCCTCATCTTTTGGCATTTTGCGCAACCATTTCTTTACCCCTCACAACCCATCCTACAGCCCTTCCTCCCCCACACCTCCTCTCCTCCCACCTTCCTGGGATGTGTTTGTGTTCAAACTTCAGTCAGTGCTTACACTGTGGCCCTCACCCCAAGACACCCTTCTCCTTGGCACTGTTCCCCTTGCCCAAAGGTATCATTCTCCTCAGCACTTTTGCCCTTGCCCCGACGGACTGTTTTCCTTGGCACTATTGCTCTTGCACTGGCAGCACAAGGCAACCATGAAGAAGCCAATGTCCAGACTTCATGGAATACACATCTCTTTAACCTGTGTTTAATGTTCCCTCCACCCACATTGTCTGTACCTTTAAGACCTGGCTGGCTTTAGGGATTCGCATTCTCATCAGTATTCTGTAACTTGATGTTGTGTCGCTGTGCACTGTTTGAGAGCACATTTCCACTCCATCTGACGAAGGAGCAGCGCTCCGAAAGCTTATGGTATTTGCTACCAAATAAACCTGTTGGACTTTAACCTGGTGTTGTGAGACTTCTTACTGTGTTCACCCCAGTCCAACGCTGGCATCTCCACATCAGGTCTTCCTGAAGCCAGCTGCACAATCACTGAGAAAAAAACTACAAAATAAACTTCAATGGCTAGACACTGTCTGCAAAGCAAAAAAAGCATTTCCCTCACCAGGTCGGGACAGATTTACAATGAGAAACACCGTGCCATGGCACTGCCCTCAAACAACAAGGACCCCAAAATGATGAATCGTAGAATAATACAATGCAGAAGAGGCCCTTCGGCCCACATTAGAAAAACCTGAACTCCCACCTAATCCCATCTACCAGCACTTGGCCCATAGCCTTAAATATGATGACGTGCCAAGTGTTCATCCAGGTACTTCTTAAAGGATGTGAGGCAACCCTCCTCCACCACCCTCCCAGGCAGTACATTCAGACCGTCATCAATCTCTGGGTAAAAAGGTTTTTCCTCACACCCCCCCCAAACCTCCTGCCCCTCACCTTGAACGTATGTGCCCTTGTGACTGACCCTTCAATTAAGGGGAATGTGGAAACTAAGTTACAACAACTATGGCAGGCGGCTCTGTCAGCAAGGGTGGAAATGGCTTATTATCAGACAATGCCTCATTGAGGTCACTGGTTGCGTTTTTAGGAAAGAAACTAATCTAACTTTGTGTGAGTTCCATAAACGCTGCATTCCCGGCTTTGGCCACAGGATGAAACAAAGATAAGTTACCGTGACAAATACCAAAAAATAAGATATGGTGAAATATTATGCTAATGAAGGAGACGGCTTTTGGATAAGAAAGGACAAAAAGCTATGTTATGATTGGTGAACTATATATACAAATAAAGGATTAGAAAATTGCTCGTTTCTCATTTGCTGTAATTAACTATAACTGCTAATTTATCTGTATGAATCAACAGAACATCAAGTGAAATTCACCGAGTCTGTTCTCCTTGCTAGCAAGTAATAAAAGCCTAAGAGATTGAGTATTCACCGTGCATTGTCTGATTAATCCTTAACAGGACCACTGCTCCCTATCCACCCTGTCCATGCCCCTCATAATCTTGTACACCTCGATCAGGTTGCCCCTCAGTCTTCTCTGCTCCAATGAAAACAACCCAAGCCTATCCAACCTCTCTTCATAACTGAAATGTTCCATCCCAGGCAACATCCTGGTGATTCTCTTCTGCACCCCTTCCAGTGCAGTCACATCTTTCCTATATTGTGGTGACCAGAACTGCACACAGTACTCTAGCTGTGGCCTCACCAAAGTTCTATACAACTCCAACATGACTTCCCTGCTTGTGTAATCTATGCCTTGATTGACTAAAGAAAGTGTCCCATGTGTTTTTTTCACCACCTTACTAACATGCCCTTCTGCCGTGAGTGAGTGTTGAACTGTTGGTAAAGCCGCCTTTCAGCTGAAATGTTCAACTGTCTGTTCAACTGAATACAAAAAACCTATTGGCATTTTGCCTTTTTCCAAAACATCAAATATGAAAAAAGTATAAACAGGATTCAAATGATCAGGTAGAAGGTGACAAAGTCAGCTTAAAAGATGAAAATGCAATTACTTTATTCAGAAAGGGAAGGAGACAGAAATCAGGAAACTACAGTTAGCCTAACATCTGTCATAGGGAAAATGTTAGAAGTCATTATTAAAGATGTTATAGCAGGACACGTGGAAAAATTCAAGGTAATCAGGCAGAGTCAACATGGTTTTGTGAAAGGGAAATCATGTTTAACTGATTTATTGGAGTTCCTTGACAAAGTAACATGTGCTGTGGATAAAGGGGAACCTGTAGATGTACTTAGATTTCCAGAAGGCATTTGATAAAGTGCCACATCAAAGGTTATTGCAGAAAATAAAAGCTCATGGTGTAGCGGGTAACATTTTGACATGGATCGAAGATTGGCTAGCTAACAGGAAACAAAGAGTAGGCAAAAATGGTTGGCAAGATATGATGAGGGGTGTGCGGCAGGGATCAGTGCTGGGAACTCAACTCCTTACAATGTATATAAATAACTTCAATGAAGGGACTGAAGATATGGTTACTAGATTTACTGACCACAAAGATAGGTCAGAAAGTGAATTGTGAAGAGGATGTAAGGAGTCTACAAAGGGACATATTAAGGTTGAGTGAGTGGGCAAATCTGGTATTATTCTAGTAAACTATCTCTGAGTTGCTTCAAAAGCATTTACATCATTCCTCAAAAAGGAGACCAATACTGTACACCATGCTCCAGATGTGGTTCTCACCAATGCCTCGTACAACTGAAGCATAACCTCCCTACTTTTATAATCAGTTCCCCTCACAATGAATGATAATGTTCTATTACCTTTCCTAATTACTTGCTGTATCTGTATTCCGGCCATCTGTGATTTATGCATTAGGACACCCAGATCCCTCTGCACCTCAAAATTCTTCAATCTCTCGCCATTTAGATAATAAGTTTCTTGTTTATTCTTCCTGCCAAAATGGACAATTTCACATTTTCCCACATTGTACTCCATTTGACAGAGTTTTGCCCACTCACTCAACCTTAATATGTCCCTTTGTAGACTCTACATCCTCTTCACAAATCACTTTCTGACCTATCTTTGTGGTCAGTAAATCTAGCAACCATATCTTCAGTCCCTTCATTGAAGGCTTGAGGGGCCGACTCCTAATTCATATGTGCCACATATATCATGCAGGAAGATAGTTTCCGTGAGGGGATAGAGGATTGAATCTGTAATTGTGTTTGCCATTTTATATGATCCTTACAGAACTAAATCAAAATTCAGTCCAATTGAATGCCAGGTGTAACAGGGATAAGAGACGATTCATGACAGCAATAATTCTTACCTAAAGGAGTGACCCTGTTGTTGCATATAAAGTCTGAGATCGCACTATTTAAGTTAGTTCTTTTTTTCACGTGAAATGATTCTGGAGAATCTTTTCTCAGAACACATCATTCCAACTTCATTAGCCTCTAACCAAATTTCTGTCCCGTCTCTCACCTCATTGAATGAATTTGCTTTGAAGAGTTCATAACAAATAAAAACTTCATTTGGTAGCTTATAAAGAAGCTTAAATATTGGTGTCCCAAAAAAATGTCACTGAGTCAACTTAAATTAATGAATCAAATAATCAACTGCGCTTTTAAGGTGATCATGAGGGATGAAGGTACAAGGAAGAAGACAGATGAATAAAGATATAATTGTATTGTGAGATTTCATAAGGTCATAAGATATATAAGAATTAGGCCATTCGGCCCATCGAGTCTGCTCCGCCATTCAATCATGGCTGATATGCTCCTCATCCCCATTTTTCTTTCTCTCCATAACCCTTCAACGCATTACCAATTACAAATCTGTCTAACTCCTCCTTAAATTTACTCACTGTCCCAGAATCCACCGCGCTTTGGGGTAGTGAATTCCACAGATTCACAACCCTTTGGGAGAAATAGTTTCTCCTCAACTCTGTTTTAAATTTACTACCCTTTATCCTAAGACTACGACCTCTCATCCAAAATTCCCCACAAGAGGAAACATCCGCTCCACGTCTACTTTATCCATACCTTTTATCATCTTATAAACCTTCTATTCTGCTTTGGAGTTCAGAAGTAAAAAGCTCTTTCTTTTTTGCTCTCATTTCATTTTTATTTGAAGGAAGCATTTCTGGATCAGTCACAGCTCTAACTCACCCAGATTTGTTTAATGAGCTAACTTACTTGAAATAGCCAAGAGAAGAATAGAAAGTTGAGATGTGAAAAAATGGCGACTTGCTATGTGGCATGGTGGCACAGTGGTTAGCACTGCTGCCCCACAGCACCAGGGACCTAGGTTCAATTCCCAGCTTGTATCACTGTCTGTGCAGAGTCTGCACATTCTCTCTGTGTGTTTCCTCCGGGTGATCCGGTTTCCTCCCACAGTCCAAAGATGTGCTAGGTTGATTGGCCATGATAAATTGCCCCTTAGTGTCAGGGGAATCAGAAGGGTAAATACATGGGGTTAGAGGGATAGGGTCCGGGTGGGATTGCTGTCGGTGCAGGCTCAATGGGATGAATGGCCTCCTTCTGCACTGTAGGGATTCCATAATTCTATGATTCTATGAAAGTGTCCAAGTCCAGAAAGGTAATATGTGAAAAAAGATGAGAAAGAATCAAGAAATAAAAGATTTTCAGATGAGATTGTGGCATGATAGGAAATCCTACCTGCATTTCTAACCTTAAAATCTCTGAAATCTCCAACTATCTATGTTCATTCCATTACCAAAGAGGTTGTGCTGGAATCTTTGAATGGCATCAAGATAGATAAGTCGCCGGGTCCGGATGGGATGTACCCCAGGTTACTGTGGGAGGCGAGGGAAGAGATTGCAGAGCCTCTGGCAATGATATTTGCGTCGTCGATGGAGACGGGAGAGGTGCCGGAGGATTGGAGGATTGCGGATGTGGTTCCTATTTTCAAGAAGGGGAATAGGGACAGCCCAGGAAATTACCGACCGGTGAGTCTAACCTCAGTGGTTGGTAAGCTGATGGAGAAGATCCTGAGGGACAAGATTTATGAGCATTTAGAGAGGTTTAGTATGCCCAAGAATACTCAGCATGGCTTTGTCAAAGGCAGATCGTGCCTTACGAGCCTGGGAGTTCTTCGAAAATGTGACTAAACACATTGACGAAGAGAAAGCGGTAGATGTGGTTTATGTGGATTTTAGCAAGGCGTTCGATAAGGTCCCCCATGCAAGGCTGCTGGAAAAAGTGAGAGGGCATGGGATCCAAAGTGCTGCTGCCCTGTGGATCCAGAACTGGCTTGCCCAAAGAAAGAGTTTTAACAACACCAGGTTTATTTGGTAGCAAATAACATTAGCTTTCGGAGCTCTGCTCCTTCGTCAGATGGAGTGGAAATGTCATTTCCACTCCATTTGACGAAGGAGCAGCGCTCCGAAAGCTAATGGTATTTGCTACCAAATAAACCTGTTGGACTTTAACCTGGTGTTGTTAAAACTCTTACTGTGTTCACCCCAGTCCAACGCTGGCATCTCCACATTATGATTGCCCAAAGGAGGCAGAGAGTGGGTATAGATGGGTCTTTTTCTAAATGGTGGTCGGTCACCAGTGGTGTGCCCCAGGGATCTGCTCTGTGACCCTTGCTGTTTGTCATTTTTATAAATGACCTGGATGAGGAAGTGGAGGGATGGGTTGATAAGTTTGCCAAAGACACGAAGGTTGGTGGGGTTGTGGATAGTCTGGAGGGATGTCAGAAGTTACAGAGGGACATAGATAGGATGCAAGACTGGGCGGACAAGTGGCAGATGGACTTCAACCCAGATAAATGCGTAGTGGTCCATTTTGGCAGGTCAAATGGAATGAAGGAGTACAATATAAAGGGAAAGACTCTTAGTACTGTAGAGGATCAGAAGGACCTTGGGGTCCGGGTCCATAGGACTCTAAATCGGCCCCGCAGGTGGAAGAGGTGGTTAAGAAGGCATATGGTGTGCTGGCCTTTATCAATCGAGAGATTGAGTTTAGGAGTCCGTGGATAATGATACAGCTATATAAGACCCTCGTCAGACCCCACTTGGAGTACTGTGCTCAGTTCTGGTAGCCTCATTACAGGAAGGATGCGGAAAAGATTGAAAGGGTGCAGAGGCGATTTACAAGGATGTTGTCTGGATTGAGTGGCATGCCTTATGAGGATCGGCTGAGGGAGCTCGGTCTTTTCTCCTTGGAGAGGCGTAGGATGAGAGGAGACCTAATAGAGGTAGATAAGACGTTGAGAGGCATAGATCGGATGGACTCTCAGAGGCTTTTTCCCAGGGTGGAAATGGCTGCTACGAGAGGACACAGGCTTAAGGTGCTGGGGGGTAGGTACAGGGGAGATGTTAGGGGGAAGTTTTTCACACAGAGGGTGGTGCGCGAGTGGAATCGGCTGCCGTCAGTGGTGGTGGAGGCAAACTCAATCGGGTCTTTTAAGAGACTCCTGGATGAGTACATGGGACTTAATAGGATGGAGGGTTATAGGTAGGGATATGTTCGGCACAACTTGTGGGGCCGAAGGGCCTGTTTTGTGCTGTATTTTTTCTATGTTTCTATGTTTCTTCTACCATGACCTTCACTGCTGCCTTGCTTTGAATGGTTATTGGATCTTCCATGGGGCAGCGTAGTGGCACAGTGGTTAGCACCGCTGCCCCAGGGACCCGGGTTCAATTCCCGACATGAGTCACTGTGTGTGTGGAGTTTGCACATTCTCCCCGTGTCTGTGTGGGTTTCCTTCAGGTGCTCTGGTTTCCTCCCACACTCCAAAGAGGTGCAGGTTAGGTGGATTGGCTATGCTAAATTGCTTTTTAATTTCAGGGGGACTAACAGGGTAAATACGTTGGGGTTACGGGGATAGGGCCTAGTTGAGATAGTTGTTGGTGCAGGCTCGATGGGCTGAATAGCCTCCTTTGGCACTGTAGAGATTCTATCTGGCAGAAACCTTCTCATGTAACTGAGGTTTTGTGGAGGATTGTTTTATTGTCCTTTGCTGAGGATAATGTAGACAATGTGTTCTTCATGTAATGACTTCAATGGTGATGGCCAAAGGGTTACAGCAGCACTGGTGAATCGTGTCATTCAATGATGGGAAATCTAGGCTAGTGAGTGGGCTGCATGAGGGCCCTCCTTCATCTCAGTGGGCCGTAAGATTGAAATTGGGCTTGTCCACTAACCATGATCCCATAAATAAGATTCAACACTTAGAATAGAAGCTGAATATTTCAGAACGAGTTATCGAAAATGCTTAATCATTCATATATTAATAGAACTGTCATCAACTTCAAATGGTTAAAAACAAAATAAATATTTACACTTTGGACGCAAAGGGAGCTCATGGCTCTCACAGTCAATGTTGTGAGCAATCAGCACATATCACGCTTGCATTTGCTTTATGTGCGTATCACTTCAGCCATATTGGTGGGGAGACACTACACAGATGGAAATCAGCAGAATGTGATAACCCTGCACATGGCAACGGTCAACAAAATGTCTTGTGGGCCAAACTCAGAATCCAGACGGGCCAACTGTGGCCCTCAGGCAGTAGTTTGCCCACCATTGGTGCAGGTCAGGTGCATTGGCCATGCTAAATTCTCCCTCAGTGTACCTGAACAGGCGCTGGAGTGTGGTGACCAGGCTGATCCCCAGCTGGCCAGTTGTCTGAATCTGTTGCGACTACCACCTGCTGATTAGCAAACACAACTCTCGAGCCTCCAGTCTATAGGTTTAGCAGGATCGCCACCTTCACAGTCAAGGTAACCTTGGCTGCAGGAGCCAGCATAGCTCCTTCTTAGTGAAGTGCATTCTTCCTCCAAGTAGCTCCTCGCTGTAAGAACATTAGGAACAGGAGGAGGCTATTCAGCCCCTTCAGGTTGTCTTTCAGGCCGATCATGACTGATCCATAACTTAGCTTCATCGAGCTGACTTGGTTTTTGTCGGCTGGTAACTCCTGTGTGGGTGTGAGTTATAGTCTTGGAGAGTAAAATGACTCCTCAGATCCTGTTTTACTCTTCATCCCTCCAACCTGTATGTTTGTCCCTCTCCCATTAAAACCATCACAAGGGAATATATCTGAGGCATTCCACCCTCAGAAATACTCACCATTCTTATTTTATGTTTGTTTACAGGATGTGGGCGATTCTGGTTAGCCAGCCGTTATTGCTCGTCATTTGATTAGATTTATTATTGTCACGTATTGGGATACAGTGAAAAGTAATGTTTCTTGCGCGCTATGCAGACAAAGCATACCGTTCATAGAGTACATTGGGGAGTAGGAAAAAAGAGGGTGCAGAATGTAGTGTTACAGTCATAGTTAGGGTGTAGATTAATATGAGGTAGGTCCATTCAAAAGTCTGAAGGTAGCAGGGAAGAAGCTGTTCTTGAGTCGGTTGGTACGTGATCTCAGACTTTTGTATCTTTTTCTTGATGGAAGAAGTGGAAAAGGGTATGTCCAGCATGCGTGGGGTCCTTGATTATGCTGGCTGCTTTTCCAAGGCAGCGGGAAGTGTAGATGGAGTCAATGGATGGGAGGCTGGTTTGCATGATGGATTGGGCTACGTTCACAACCCCTTTGTAGTTTCTTGCAGTCTTGGGCAAAGCAGGAGCCATACCAAGCTGTGATACATCTGGAAAGGATGTTTTCTATGGTGCATCTGTAAAAATTGGTGAGGGTCGAGGTGGACATGCCAAATTTCCTTCGCCTCCTAAGAAAGTAGAGGCGTTGAGGGTATTAAAGAGTCAATCATGTCGGAAGGGGCATGTAAACCCGAGCAGGTTCTGCACTGAACAAAATTAATGAATCAACTGAGTGAGGCGGGAACAGGGTTCCTGTGTTTTGGTTGATAAAGGCATGTCCTTTTTCCAATCTGAAATGCTTTGAAAGTCGTTCTGTAAGCGCAGTAATCTCTCTTGATAGTTTCTATACGCCAACCTTTCATGGCCACTTTATCTGGGGCCAATTCACAATTAATAAATTTCATACATTTAATTCCCCAACTCGAGGTTGTGAGGTTCAAACTTGCAACCTCTATGTTTCTCGCAGCAATATCACACCCTAGGCTACCTGGCACTGCCAACCCTTACTGAGGCTGAGGTGGGAGCAAGGTTCCTGTACTTTGGCTGTCAAAAGCATGTCCTTTCTTCCAATTTAAGCAAAAGAAAAATGTTTAGAAAGCGGTTGTGTAATTGCAGTGATCTCCCTGGAAAGTTTCAATAAGTCCAAGGCACCACAATAAATCTCACCCGATGCCGGTAATAGGTATTTCTTTTATTTCATTCTGTAAGTTTGAGGAGTCCAATATCATTGCTCCTTATTTTAATATATGATAATTGGGACATGTGGACCATTCTTGATTGCCCACAATGCAGCCTTCCTCAGGCCTGGCTATTTATTTAAAGTTTAAAAGTTTATTTAAGTTTACATTAACACTGCAATGAAGTTACTGGGAAAATCCTCCAGTCGCCACACTCCTGCGTCTGTTTGGGTACTGAGGGTGAATTTCGCATGGCAATGCACCTAACCAGCATGTCTTTCAGACTGTGGGAGGAAACCGGAGCACCCGGAGGAAACCCACACAGACATGGGGAGAAAGTGCAAGCTCTGCACAGACAGTCACCCAAGCCGTGAATCGAACCCAGGTCCCTGGCGCTGTGAGGCAGCAGTGCTAACTACTGTGCCGCCCTAATTGAATTAAATTGAATGAATTTTTAAAAATCAAACAGCGCATCCTGCACCTTCCTGATTCACACTCAAACATTGGTGAATGGAGACGCCGGCGGGAACAATTTCTGAGCACCAAGAGGCACACTGAAACCAAGCTATTGGTGCTGCGGTCACCGCCAACACAAAGCAGGAAGACCCAGTCAGCTTTGGGTCCAGGCTGGTTTCCTCATTGCAAAATGACATGCGACACTGCTTGGGAGGGAGAGCCAATTGGCAGGGAGGAGGGATGGGGAGTGGAGAGGCCCACAGTATTTATGTGGAGCCCCTTACTGCCAGGCTCCACATAAATTCACCCAAAGCATTCTGCCTTTCCGAGCCAGGGGCTCTGAGGTCAAGCACTGAAGTTGCTGTGATTGCATTGGCCTCTGAGGCAGCGATGGATCTTGGGATCCTTCACTGTGTTTTGCTTTGATGTTGACCTTTATATTAATGTGTAGCACTAGTTTGCTTTAATTGGTAACCTCAATAATAATTCAGAAAATGGTGCTGCTACTTTACGCTTAAGTGACGGATGGTGGCACAGTGGTTAAGATTTTTTTTTGTGTATAAGATTTTGATGGGTATAGATAGAGTGAATGCAAGCAGGCTTTTTCCGCTGAGGCTAGGGGAGAAAAAAACCAGAGGGCATGGGTTAAGGGTGAAAGGAGAAAAGTTTAAAGGGAATATTAGAGGGGGCTTCTTCACGCAGAGAGTGGTGGGAGTGTGGAATGCGCTGTCGGATAAAGTGGTAAATGTGGCTTTTAACATTTAACATTTTAGCATTTAACATTTAAGAAAAACTTGGACGGGTTCATGGATGAGGGGGGTGTGGAGGGATATGGTCCAAGTGCAGGTCAGTGGGACTAGGCATAAAATGGTTCGGCACAGACAAGAAGGGCCAAAAGGCCTGTTTCTGAGCTGTAATTTTCTATGGTTCGATGGTTAGCACTGCTGCCTCACAGAGCCAGGGACCTGGGTCCAATTCCTGGCTTGGGTCACTGTTTCTGTGGGAGTTTGTACATTCTCCCCGTATCTGCGTGGGTTTCCTCCGGGTGCTCTGGTTTCCATCCGCACTCCAAAGATGTGTGGGTTAGGTTGATTGGCTATGCTAAATTCACCATTAGTGTCAGGGGGGATTATCAGGGTAAATGTGTGGGTTTATGGGGATAGGGCCAGGGAGGGGTTGTGGTTGGTGCAGACTCGATGGGCCGAATCCCTGACTAGGGATTCTATGATTCTATGATTCTAAGTTGTGGCCATGTTGCTGCTTTAATTTCAGCTTTGTTTCCTAACTATACTCGCTGCTGTAATTCAATCAAATAACATGCTGCAACACCCACTTCCGATTTACTCTGCAGTTGCCTTTCCAAACACTTGGTGCGTGCGCCTTCTCGAGGCAGGCACACAGACTGATACATGTTGGGAGTAGTCACTCCACCCAGGTTTACTCAGCCGGGACGACGGGGGAATGAGACTTGGTGTGTGTGAGGACATGGGTAGCCGAATCTTATAATGAAGGCAGCATGGTGACACAGTGGTTAGCACTGCTGCCTCACAGCCCCAGGTTCGATTCCGGTCTTGGGTCACTGTCTAGTGTGGAGTTTGCACATTCTCCCCGAGTCTGAGGGTTTCCTCCGGGTGCTCAGGTTTCCTCCTACACTACAAAGTTGTGCGGGTTAGGTTGATTGACCATAATAAATTGCACCTTAGCGTCAGGAGGACTAACAGGGTAAATAGGTTTACGGGGTCTGGGTGGGATTCTTGTCAGTGAAGGCTCGATGGGCCGAATGGCCTCCTTCTGCACTTTAGCGATTCTATGTTATCCCTGTCCTATTGAAAATTTAAATTGTCTAACCAATATATTGTCAAAGACTGTCAACTTTATTAAACATCTTGTAATAGCTTCCAAGGTGACCCCTGTGGCTTCAAGTTATCAACCATAAATAGACATATACAAAACAAAACTGAACAGACGACTATTCTCCACTCCTCCCCAGCTCCAACTGAGTACTATCCCTAACCTAGGATGCACATCTTTGAACCTGATTGGTTCAGCTTCCCATGCTGCCACTCCATAGGCTCCAGCCTGATCACACCCCCCCCCACCACACCGTCCGTCCGCCCCCCCCCCCCTCCTTTAAAGGGGCCACACTACCACACACTTGCGAGTAAAAATTAGATCTGGTCACAAAAGTTTTATGGACATAGTATTTCAAAAGTGCCAACATCCCACATCCCAATGACATCTGAAAATCACTTGATCCAAAGCACAGGTGGATCATTTCAGGTAAATGCTGATACCGGGCCTGCTACAGGATATAGGACCCTCTCATTGGCACTGGGCCGCCCTGAGCAGAGCTGGTGTCAGGCCTGTTTGCTTCATGTTTTCTCAATATGGATGTGGTCTTAACTCCACAGCCCTCCTACCAACCATGAGTAGTGCCCTCAAAATGCCCTTTCCTCCCCCGCCCCACCCCCCCCCCCCAACTCCCACCGCCATCCCCATCAGGCGACTTGCTTGAGGGCTGCTGTTGGTGAGGCTGACCACTCAAAATTCAAAGCTTCAATCACATTTACCGCAATGAGGCCGGAAGGACCCATTCTCCTGGTATTTGGATCCATTTGACATTCAAAAACTGGCCTACACATATTTCTAGGCACAGACCTCTGTGTGCTTGCTTTCAGCTTGTCCCATTACAAGCTCCCATGACTCATTTTGTAACAAAACCTCAGTTAGTGGTAATCCCTCCCTCTCTGCAGTGTTACCCCTTGACAGGAGGGTGCAGTTAAACCGGGAGAGGTTTACATAGGAGGTTTCCATTCTATATATAGTGGCACAGTGTGTACCTTTGTACACTCATCCTGGTCTAATGAAGCCCCAACTCTCGAAAGTCCCTTCACCTGAAAGATACAGTTGCCTTTGGGACTCACCATGGGAGGTTGGCTAGTTTTCCAGAGGGATCCTGTGGCTGATGCGCATTCATTCAACTCCAGATGACAGGAATTCACACTCTCAATGCCATCCCACAAATAGTTTAAGTTTATTTATTAGTATCTCCAGTAGGCTTACATTAACACTGCAATGAAGTTACTGTGAAAATCCCCCAGTCGCCACACTCCGGCGCCTGTTCGGGTACACTGCGGGAGAATTTAGCATGGCCAATGCGCCTAACCAGACTGCGGGAGGAAACTGGAGCACCCGGAGGAAACCATGCACTCAAGGGGAGAAGGTGCAAACTCCGCACAGACAGTGACCCAAGCCGGGAATCAAACCCGGGTCCCTGGCGCTGTGAGGCAGCAGTGCTAATGACTGTGCAATCGTGCTGCCCATAAACCATCCAGATGTCACACTTCAATGTCACACTTTATTAGAGAAAACCCTGCTGTTAATTATGTTGTTATTGATGTCCAGCCTGAAATTTAACTACAGTTTCAATAGCCCGGGGAATAGGCCTGTGACTCACTCCGGAGCAGATTATCTGCAGTTAACCAGTTAGATCAGAGCATTCAAAGGGTTAACAGTGACACCAGGTCCGAGACTGGGCTAGTTTTGTAAGATATTCGGTAGATTAAAAAGTCTCTCGCGAGGTTGCGATTTAGAGCACAGGGGTTAATTATTGCCTATACTGGGAGCAGCAATAGATGTTTCACTGACTCCTGTGTTAAAAAGAGTGTCTGTAAATCAAATCTGAGCTAACATCAGGCTAAATGGTATCTGACCAATTCTTAGGCAAACTCAGAGCCCAATTGAACGTCAAGCAACTGACTCACGGCAAACTCGCTTCCATCAGCATTCCAATTGGCAGTTGCTAAGGCCAAGTTATCATTTTGATTCTTTTTACCAGCTTTACTCCAAACTCTATTTCCCAAGTACCGACTCCATCCCACTGCACCTCCCCCCCCCCCCCGCCCCCACCATCCCCCTTCTCGCCCCGTCCCTCGCCTCCCCTCCCCCCTTCCCTGGCAACATTCAGTTTAATCACAACTGTGGGGGAGCACTTCAGCGGTCATGGGCATTCAGCCTTGGATCTTCAGGTAAGCGTTCTCCAAGGCGGCCTTCACGACACACGACAGCGCAGAGTCGCTGAGCAGAAACTGATCGCCAAGTTCCGCACACATGAGGACGGCCGAAACCGGGATGTTGGATTTATGTCACGTTATCAGTAACCCCCACAGCTTGCCTCCTGGGCTTGCAGAATCTCACTAGCTGTTCTGTCTGGAGACAATACACATCTCTTTAACCTGTGTTTAATGTTCCCTCCACCCATATTGTCTGTACCTTTAAGACCTGGCTGGTTGTAGGATTCGCATTCTAATCAGTATTCTGTAACTTGATGTTGTGTTGCTGTTCACTGTTTGAGAGCACATTTCCACTCCATCTGACGAAGGAGCAGCGCTCCGAAAGCTTATGGTATTTGCTACCAAATAAACCTGTTGGACTTTAACCTGGTGTTGTGAGACTTCTTACTGTGCTTACCCCAGTCCAACGCCGGCATCTCCACATCAGTTTAGTCAGTCTGTTTACAACTGTGGTGTTACATTGGGTCCTGAAATGAGTTTGCAACCTCAGACTCCTGCAATCACTCAGACCCCTCCACCACCCCAGTTTCATAATATTGCCTGACCATCACATGTCAGCCCTTCTGCTACTGAAGCCCTCATCCATGCCTTTGTTACCTCCACACATAGCTATTCCAATGCTTGGCTGCCCTCCCACTTTCCACCCTCTGTAAACCTAAGGTCATCCAAGAATCTGCTGCCCATGTCGTATCACACATCAAGTTCCCTTCCTCAATCACCCCTACTCTTGCCGACCTACATGGGTTCCCAGTCCAGCGACATCTTTCCATCCTGGGTTTCAAATCCATGGCCTCCCTCCTCACTATCTCTGTATTCTCCTCCAATCCCACAACCCTTCAAAATCTCTACACTCCTCCAATCCCGGCCCCTTGAGCACCATTGGTGGCCATGTCTTCAGTTGCCTAGGCCTCAGGCCTTAGAGTTCCCGCTTTCCACCTCTCTTCGAACCTGTCTCTTTGAACTAGTTTTTGGTTACCTGACCAAATATCTCCTTATGTGTCTCAGTGTCATACTTTGCTTTATAATGAACTTGTGAAGCACCTTAGTACATCCTATTACATTGAAGGCTATTTAAGTATTAGTTGTTGATTTGATTTGATTTGTACTGTTTCTTGCTCGATATTCAGGCAAAGCATACCATTCATAGAGTATCCAGGGGAGGAGGAAAAGAATGTAGTGTTACAGTCATAGCTCGGGTGTAGAGAAAGATCAGCTTAATATAGGGAGGTCCATTCAAAAGTCTGATGGCAGCAGGGAAAAGCAGTTCTTGAATCGGTTGGTACGTGATCACGACTTTCGTATCTGTTTCCCAACAGAAAAAGGTGGAATAGAGTATGTCCGGGGTGCATGGGGTTCTTGATTATGCTGTCTGCTTTTCCGAGGCAGTGGGATGTGTAGACAGAGTCAATGGATGGGAGGCTGGTTTGTGTGATGGACTGGGCTTCATTCACGTTTGTAGTTTCTTGCTGTCTTTGATAGAGCAGGAGTCACACAAAGCTGTGATACATCCAGAAAGGATATTTTCTATGGTGCATCTGTAAAAATTGGTGAGAGTCGTAGCAGATGTGCCAAATTTCATAAGAACATAAGAACTAGGAGCAGGAGTAGGCCATCTGGCCCCTCGAGCCTGCGCCGCCAGTCAATAAGATCCTGGCTGATCTTTTCGTGGACTCAGCTCCACTTACCCGCCCTCTAACCAGAACCCTTCATTCATTTACTGTTCAAAAATCTATCTATCTTTGCCTTAAAAACATTCAATGAGGTAACCTCAACGGCTTCACTGGGTAGCGAATTCCATACAGATTCACAACCCTTTATGTGAAGAAGTTCCTCCTCAACTCAGTGCTAAATCTGCTCCCCCTTATTTTGAAGTCATGCCCCCTAGTTCTGGATTCACCCGCCAGTGGAAACAACCTCCCTGCTCCTTATCTATTCCCTTCAGTATTTTATATGTTCCTATAAGATCACACCTCACTCTTCTAAATTCCAATGAGTATAGTCCCAATTTACTTAAGTCTTTCCTCATATGCCAACCCTCTCAACTCCAGAACCAATAATTTCCTTACCATCCTGAGAAAGTAGGGTCATTGGTGAGTGTTTTATTGCTGATTTCTTACCAATCTATCATGGACCAGCTGTTCTCTGATGTTTTATTCACAAGGTTACAGTGTAGTAGCAATCAAATACTTCCATCCAGAGCTCTGCAGTGCCTCATTGAAACAGAAAATGCTGAAAATATTCATCAGGTCTGGCAGTATCTGCAGTGAGAGAAACAGGGTTGTTTTGGGTCAGTGATCGACATCAATGTTTCTCAAATGACTCCAGGGCCTGAAATGTTAGGATGGTGAGGGCTTGCCTCCCATGGGGAAGTCATTTCAGCCAACTCCGACTGCCCCATAGCCAATTTACATTCTAAAGGGCAATCGGGAGAAATTCCTGCCTTTGAAGCGGCATAGACAAGATGGGCCGAATGGCCCCTCTCTGTGCCGTGTCATTTCTATGGTTCTACCTGCCAGTCAGACTGTCTGCCATTCCTGCAGCAACAGTGCTGCAGTGGCCAGAAGAGGAACTGCACCAGGATACCTGAGACAATTCTAGGAACGGGAGGAAGTGTGAGGGGGGCCAGCATGGGGAGGGTAGTGAAGGCTGGGGGCAGTAGTGAGGAGGTGAATGGGGGTCCAGGAAGGAGGCTGGGGATGGGGAAGGTGGTCTGGCGGTCACCAGGCCTTCAGAGGTGGTGTCTCCAGTCAGAAGGGGGTTTCTGATAGAGGCGCCAGGGACTCCCACCACCCTCCCTCACCTCCTCCCTCCCCCCAACCGCTTCCCACGCCTCAACCGCTTCCCATCCCAGATCTATTTCCAGCTTCCCCTTCTGAGCATCAATCCACCTGCCAGCCCAAAAGTGGAGGCTGGGTGTGAAAAGGCCCCTAAGTGACTATTAATTGGTGGGAACCCACAGGGAATCACATCACTACAATTTCACCCCCCCCATCACCTAAATCCCCCTGGTAGATGCAGAGGAAGTGGGGCGGGGGGCGGGGGGGGGGGGGGGGGGGGGGTGGGGGATGCATTCAGGCCCAGGTTTCAGTCTCCAAACATTCAGCCCAAGACCATTCCAATGTCTATTATATCAGTGTAACAATGATAGTCCAATCTAAAACTCCTATCTAGAGCTGCATTTTACCATTTTGAACTTTTTTCCATTCATACTGTTTAATTCAAAGTAATATTCTGAATTAGCATTTACAATCCATTAACGATACTATTTACTATGCAGCTTCCATCCAATTACGATACTATTTCCCATCCAGTTAATACCCGTTTTATGGTGAATTGGAGAGATATAAAAAGCAGCAAAGGGTGACAAAGTTGTATTCAGAGTAACAAACAGGGAAGGAAGGTGAAAAGAAACTTGCCAGGAATATCAAAATCAATAAAAGAAACTTTTACAAATGTATTAGGAGATGGTGGGTAAGAGCAATATGGTCCCCTTAAAAAAATTAACAGTGGTGATAACGTAAATGAAAATAAAGTTAAAGTTTGTTAGTGTCACAAGTAGCCTTACATTAACACTGCAATGAAGTTACTGTGAAAATCCCCGAGTCACCACACTCCAGTGCCTGTTCGGGTACACTGAGGGAGAATTTAGCATGGCCAATGCACCTAACCAGGACTGTGGGAGGAAATCAGAGCACCCGGAGGAAGCCCACACAGGCATGGGGAGAACATACAGGTTCTGCCCAGTGCGGAGAAGCTGGGAATTGAACCCGGGTCCTTGACACTGCTAACCACTGTGCCAAGGTGCTGTACTGGATATAGTATAAATAGGATATATCCTCTTTGGGAAAGTATAAAACAGAGGTAAATTATAATGAGTTCATTATTTTAAAGCTAGATGCCTTTCCCACCAGTTGTTGACGTCTGAAGAACCCGGAGGAAACCCACGCAGACATGGGGAGAACGTGCAGACTCTGCACAGACAGTGACCCAAGCTGGGAATGGAACAAGATCCCTGGCGCTGTGAGGCAGCAGTGCTAACCACTGTGCCTCCTTTTTTCAAAGGAGCGATAGACACGCTATATAAGGACGGAGTGACTGAGCGCCTTGAAAGTGTCAGGACAGATTTGTAAATGGTAGCCTGACGAGGCTGATCAAATGCTTTGTAGAGATGATTAGTAGTGGAGAGGGCAATGTCTATGGATGTTGTTTATCTGGACTTCCACAGGTATTGTCCTTCAAGACAGACTGAAATAAAGGTGAAGCTGATGGAATAGAGAGCAGAGTACTGACCTGCTTAGCGGCTGAGTGGCATGGACAGAGTGTTAGGGTGAGAGCAGCGTAATCTCATTGGGAGACCGGGGCATATATTTACTGTATTTATTAATGACATGGATGATGGGACAGAAAATCATATATTCAAATTTGTCAATAACACAAAGGCCGGTAGCATTGTAACCAGAGCAGACAGAAGAAGATAAGTATGAAATACAGATTAAGCAAATCAACTGTAGCAAATGGATTTTAAAGTAGGCAAATGTGAAGTCATCTATTTTGGACCCAAAAAGGATAGAAAAGGTATTTTGTTTCGACCTTTTAATCATTTACAACCTCTGGACAGGTCAGCACTTATTGCCCATTCCTAATGAGAAGGTGGTGGTGAGCTGCCTTCTCCAACCGCTGTGGTCCCTGAGGTGTAGGTACCCCCACAGTGCTGTTAGGGAGCAAATTCCAGGATTTTGACCCAGCGACGTTGAAAGAATAGTGATATATTTGCAAGTTAAGACCTCCAGGTGGTGACGTTCCCATGCGTCTGCTGCCTTTGTCCTTCTAGATGGTCGTGGTTGTGGATTTGGAAGGTGCTGTTTGAGGGATCTTGGTGAGTTCCTGCAGTGCATCTTGTCACTGGTACACTCGCCTGCCACTATTCATTGGTGGTGGAAGGAGTGAATGTTTAAGGAGGAGGAGGGAGTGAATGTTTTTGGCAGGGGTAGCAATCAGGTGGGCTGGTTTGTCCTGGATGGTGTCAAAGCTTCTGAATGTTGTTGGGGCTGCAAGTGGGGAGTATTCCATCACACTCCTGACTTTTTCCTTGTAGATAGTGGACAGGCATCGGGAGGCTCAGGAGATGAGTTACTCGCCACAGGAGTAACTAGCCTCTGACCTACTCTTGTAGCCATAGTATTTATATGGCTAGTCCAGTTCAGTTTCTGATCAATGGTAACCCACAGGATGTTGATAGTGGGGGATTTAGTGATGGTAATGCCACTGAACATCAAGGGGTGATATTATATTCACTCTTGTTGGAGATGGTCATTGCCTGGCATTTGTGTGCCACCCTCTGTCTCCTGTCGTGAAGCCAATTTTGTATCCATCTGGCTACCTCAGCTTGGACCCCGTGAGATTTAACCTTATGCAACAACCTACCATGCGGTATCTTGTCAAAGGCCTTGCTATAGTCTATGTAGACAACGTCGATTGCACTGCCCTCATCTACCTTCTTGGTTACCCCTTCAATAAACACAATCAAATTCGTGAGACATGATTTTCCCCTCACAAACCTATGCTGACTGTCCCTAATCTGTCTTGCCTCTCTAAATGCCCACAGATCCTGTCTCTCAGAATACCTTCTAACAACTTAACCACGACAGACGTAGGTTTTCCTCATGTTATTCTTGCTTCCTTTGCCAGTCAGTTTAAATCTATGCTCTTTGGTTCTTTGTTCTTTGTTCTTTGCTCCGGTTTCCTCCCACTGTCCAAAGATGTGCGGGTTAGGTTGATTGGCCAGGTTAAAAATTGCCCCTTAGAGTCCTGAGATGTGTAGGTTAGCGGGATTAGTGGGTAAATATATGGGGGTAGGGCCTGGGTGGGATTGTGGTCGTGCAGACTCGATGGGCCGAATGGCCTCCTTCTGCACTGTAGGGTTTCTATGATTCTATGCTCTCTTGTTCTCACACTTTGGCACAGTGGTTAGCACTGCTGCCCCATAGTGCTAAGGGCTAGGGTTCAATTCCCAGCTTCTCCCCTTGTCTGTGTGTGTTTCACCCAGGTGCTCTGGTTTCCTCTCACAGTCTGAAAGATGGTTAGGTGCATTGGCCATGCTAAATTTCTCCCTCATGGTACCTGAGCAGTGTGGCGACTAGGGGATTTTCGCAGTAACTTCATTGCAGTGTTAATGTAAGCCTACTTATGACTCTAATAAATGAACTTTAACTTTAAAAAGTGCTGAATGCAGGAGCATGAATTCAGTGAAAGGTTTAGGAAGAAGTCTTTCCATTTTTGCCATGTGTGCTCTGATCTGAATTGATGCTCAGATGTCGATAACTCTGCAGGGGGAGAATTCACAAAACAATTGCATGAATTATAACCTTGCAAACATAGTCAGAAGCAATTTTTGGAGCAGATGTTTTTAACAACTTAACACCATGAAAACTATGCACGGGAGGAACTTTGAACTCTGCTGTATGGAGTCTATATACATTACGAGTCAAGCAGGGACAAGCAATGAATAAATCAAGCCTCTCAGAGCCAATGTAAAGCATGTAATTATTCTGCATTGTTCAATATATCTTGAAGCAAGTCAGGGATGGTAGCTGAGGTAGAATTAATAGCCTGGCCAGGGTGTGGTGCGACTCACTATATCACTATGAAAGCTAAGGGATAAACTAACTTTAATAGGGCAGATTAGCCTTTTATGAGCTGAATTAAAAGGGGTTTGGATACCTCATCAGGAAGTGAATGATTCAGTATCAACATGTCAGACTTTAAAAAAACAAGATATAAAAGACTTGCATTTTTATAGCATCTTGTATGAGGTGAGGTGGTGGCATCGTGGTATTGTCACTGGGCTATTAATCTAACCACCCAAGGTAATGCTCTGGGGACCTGGGTTCAAATCTCACCATAGGAGATGGTGACATTTGAATTCAATAAAAGTCTTGAATTGCAAGTCTGATAGTGACCATGAAATGATTGTTGTAAAAACCCATCTCATTTACTAATGTCCTTTAAAGTTTATTTATTAGTGTCACAAGTAGGCTTACATTAACACTGCAATGAAGTTACTGTGAAAATCCCCTAGTCACCACACTCCGGCAACTGTTCGGGTACGCCGAGGGAGAATTTAGCATGGCCGATACTCCTACCTTCACATCTTTTGGACTGTGGGAATAAACCGGAGCACCCGGAGGAAACCCACGGGAAGAATGTGCAGACTCCATACAGACAGTGACCCAAGCCAGGAATCAAACCCGGGTCCCCGGCGTTGTGAGGCAGCAGTGCTACCGTGCCACCCATGGTGGAAGGAAATCCACCGTGCTGCCCCTTACGTGAGGAGTGGAGTGGTTAGCACTGCTGCCTCACAGCACCAGGGAGCAGAGTTCAATTCCGGCCTCAGGTCACTGTCTGTGTGGAATTTGCACATTCTCCCCATAGCTGCGTGCGTTTCCTCCGGGTGCTCCAGTTTCCTCCCACAGCCCAAAGATGTGCTGGTTAGGTGCACTGGCCATGCTAAATTGACCCTTAATGTCAAGGGGTAAATACATGGGGTTATGGGGATAGGGCCTGGGTGGGATTGTTGTTGGTGCAGGCTTGATGGGCCAAATGCCTCCTTCTGCACTGTAGGGACTCTATGATCTGTCGTCCAGGAAGGAAATCTCCCATCCTTACCTGGACTGGCCTACGTGTGACTCCAGAGCAAGAAGTCTCACAGCACCAGGTTAAAGTCCAACAGGTTTATTTGGTAGCACAAGCCACTAGCCTTCGGAGTGCTGCTCCTTCATCACGTAAGTGAGAGTTCTGTTCACAAACAGGGCATGTAAAGACATACAAATGAAGGAGCAGCGCTCCGAAAGCTAGTGGCTTGTGCTACCAAATAAACCAGTTGGACTTTAACAAAGAACAATACAGCACAGGAACAGGCCCTTCGACCCTCCAAGCCTGCGCCGCTCATGCGCCCAACTAGACCATTCTTTTGTATCCCTCTATTCCCAGTCTGTTCATGTGGTTATCTAGATAAGTCTTAAAACGATCCCAGCGTGTTGTGAGACTTCTTACTGTGTTTACCCCAGTCCAACGCCAGCATCTCCACATCATGACTCCAGAGCCACAGCAATGTGGCTGAGTCTCAGCTGCCCCTGAAATGGAGGGCAGTTAGGGACGGGTGATAAAAGCTGGACCCAGCCAGCAACATCCACATCCCATAAATTAATTTTTTAAAATGAGTTCAGAATGTCTGAAGCCATTTTCCAGGCAATGAACTGGTTATACAGTACAGTCACTGCTGTAAGAAATGGCGGGCAGTTTGTGTTCATAACACTATCGCAAAAAAGTAACAGGCAGATCATTTGTTTTAGCGATGCTGGTATAGGGATAAATATTGGCCAGGACACCAGCGAGAACTCCCCTTCCCCTCATACACTTCCACTTACCAGTGCAGATAGGGCATTCGTTTAATGCCTCATCTGAAAGGCAGTGGATGGAATTTTCCGGCTCTTCCCACCAGCGGGATCTTCCGTGGTGACCTCCTCCCCGATGCTCCTCTTCCCACGGCATGGACACCGGCGGAACCAGAAGATTCCGCTGCCAGCCAATGGCAGGCCACCTCACCGCGGGTAAACATGCAGCGTGGGGGCAGCGGTACCCCCTCAGTACTGCATCGCAGCAATCGGCTGGATGATGTGCTTAAGCTTTTAACACAGGTGAGAGAACGCTACCCAGGAGCCAAGGCTGACGGCAGTCTGTTGGCTGCAGAGAGATGAGAAGATTGAGGGAAGTGGGAGGTCCTGAAGACCGAATGAGTTCGAGACAGGTGTGGTGAACTGTAAGGTTACCAGGTAATCCCTATCACTTCTCGAAAGACAATAGTCGTAATCAACTGCTTTGAAGTGCAGACATATTAACAAGGTAAGCATGGCAACCATCTTCTGATGTGGAGATGCTGGCGTTGGACTGGGGTAAACACAGTAAGCAGTCTCACAACACCAGGTTAAAGTCCAACAGGTTTATTTGGTAGCAAATGCCACTAGTTTTGGTAGCAAATTTATTTGGTAGCAAAGTTTGGTAGCAAGTTTATTTGGTAGCAAAGTTTGGTAGCAAGTTTATTTGGTAGCAAATGCCACCATCTTCTGCACAGCAAGGCCCCACTAATGGCAATGAGATAAATCACCAACTCCCCTGAACAAGGGAAGAATTTTAGCCGAGACCTCGGACTTCTTCCCTCAGTGAGGTGAGCACTTCGAGATTAAATAGGAAAGACTTGCAGTTATGCATCACATCCTCTAAGCTCCACAGCCAATGAGGTCGAGCCATTCTGGAGGCAAATGTGGCAGCCAAGTTGAGCACAGCAAGATCCCACTGCAATCATTGATTTTTGGTGGTGTCGCTTGAAGCAAGGTAATGGCACAGCCGTCAATGCACGGTATTGTACCAGAACATCAGCCTGGATTTTTAAACTCAGGTTCTGGAGGGAGGTTTGAACCCACAACTTTCTGAGTTACAGACAAGAGTGCCTCCAACTGAGCAGCAATTCACTGGGAAGTCATGGATAAACTGCATAAGTTTTCCTGTTAGCTCAGAATTCCAGGATTGCAATATTTTGTTTTTATAAAGATAACTTGTTATCAATTTGAAACTTGATTTTCTCCATTTCAAACTTCATGTTAACCATGTCGTTAACAGTTAATAGTCAACCAACAGTAAGTAGTAAGGGGAGAATTTGGAGATTTGAATTAAATTGCTCTTACAGTCAACATACAGGATTTGATGGCCTCACTCGGCCTGCAACAGTAAACTCCTGCCCGAGGTAATGGACCTTTCCATGGTCCTCCCCTTGCCTGCTCCGGTTCCTGTGGCAGGCAGAACGGTAACATTCCGACCCAAGCATCGCCTCAGAGGACGAATGGAGTATTTCTGTGCGGTGACCATTCTCTGATTTTTAAAATTGATTTAGAGGATGTGAGTGTTGCTGGCTAGACTAGCATTTATTGTCCATTCCTAGTTGCCCATTGAGAAGATGGTGATGAGCTGCCTTCTTGAATGGTTGCAGACTCTGTAGTGTGGGTACACCCACAGTGCTGTTAGGGAGGGAATTCCAGGGTTTTGACCCAATGAGAGTGAAGGAAAGGCTGATATATGTCCAAGTCAGGATGGTGAGGGACTTGGAGGGAAACCTCCAGGTGGTGGTGTTCCCATGTGTCTGCTGTCCTTCTAGTTGGTAGTGGTCGTGGGTTTGTAAGGTGCTATCTAAAGACCCTTGGTGAGTTCCTGCAGTGCATCTTGTAGATGGTACTCACTTTAGCTACTGTGCATTTTTGGTGGAGGGAGTGAATGCTTGTGGAGAGTATTCCATCACGCTCCTGACTTGTGCCTCGTAGATGGTGGACAGGCTTTGGGGACTCAGGAAGTGAGTTATTTGCCACAGCATTCCTTTATTTGACCTGCTCTTGAAGCCACAGTATTTATATGGCTAGTCCAGTTCAGTTTCTGGTCAAAGGTAACCCACAGGATGTTGATAGTAGGGGACTCAGTGATGGTAATATCATTGAATGTTGGGGGGTGATGGTTAGATTCCCTCTTGTTAGAGATGGTCATTGCCTGGCACTAGTCTGGCGTGAATGTAAGTTGCCACTTGTCAGCCCAAGCCTGAATATTGCTGTATTTGGACATGGACTGCTTCAGTATCTGAGGAGTTACACATGGTGCCGCCTCTCAGTGGGTATCTGACTCAGTGTCAGTGACTGTGGCTGGTTGTTGACTGATTAGTCTGATTCTAAAGGATATATATTCCCAGGGTGTTTGCCGAAACACACGGTGGTGGCAATATCTGATGAGTTGCCATGGGAATTTGTAAGTGTTGACATTTGGTCTGGAAGGTGAGAAAGGAGGTGCTGGGCATTTTAAACAAGAAGCAACAGTAATTATAGAGTAATTAATCAGATCACAAAGGTTAAAAATAAAATCTACTCAATTTAATGTCATTAAATAAAAATGGAGAACATATGAAGGGTTTAATAATAAAAAAACTATGCCTTCCTACATTTTAGCTTCCTTTGTTTTTTTCACTTATTTCTCTCCTTTCTTTCCCATTGTTTACTTTTGGACAACAGCTACTCAGGATCCTGCCATTCACACCTCCTCTACGCACCCCTCCTTTGCTCCATGAAATCTTTTGTCCTTTACTCTCTCCCACCCTCCAATCTATCACAGATTTTCACTCTTCTTCACAACCTTTCCTTTTTCACCTAAGACATTTCTAACTTTAGATAAAGGCAAAATACTGCGGATACTGGGATCTGAAACAAAAACAGAAAGTGCCAGAAAATCTCAGCAGGTCTGACAGCATCTGTGGAGAGAGAATAGAGCCAACGTTTTGAGTCTGGATGACTCTTTGTCAGAGCTGACGTTTCTAACTATACCTGGTTCTGATGAAAGGTCACAAACCTGAAATGTTGGCTCTATTCTCTCTCCACAGATGCTGCTGAGTATTTCCAGGATTTTCTGTTTTTATTTCATCTCTAGTCTGTCTTGATGTCTTGATGGTGTTTGGGTGTGTGTCTGTGAATATGGATACCAGTGTAGCTATCAATATATGTGTGTGCAAATATCTGTAAGTGTGTGTATTCTTGCTTGGGATGTGAGCATCGCTGGCTGGCCAGCATTTATTGCCCATCCCTAATTTATTGCCCTTGTGAGGTGGTGGTGAACTGGTTTCTTGAACCACTGCAGTCCATGTGGTGTGGATTGATAGACTTTTAAGCAAAATGAAGAGAAGGCTGGGACCGCATTCCTGCAATTCCTGTGCCATGTGAACACTTGGAAAGCCTTGTGTGTAGGAGGTGCCTCTGCTTGCTTGAGAACAAAGAACAATACAGCACAGGAATAGGCCCTTCGGCCCTCCAAGCCTGCGCCGCTCATGCGCCCAACTAGACCATTCATTTGTATCCCTTTATTCCCAGTCTGTTCATGTGGCAATCTTGATGAGTCTTAAACGATCCCAGCGTGTCCGCCTCAATCACCTTGCTTGGGAGTGCATTCCAGGCCCCCACCACCCTCTGTGTAAAATACGTCCCCCTGACATCTGTGTTGAACCTTGTCCCCCCTCACCTTGAACCTGTGACCCTTTGTGTTCGTCACCTCTGACCTGGGTAAAAGCTTCCCACTGTTCACCCTATCTATGCCCTTCATAAATTTATACACTTCTATTAGGTCGCCCCTCATCTTCCGTCTTTCCAGGGAGAACAGCCCCAGTTTACCTAATCTCTCCTCATAGCTAAGACAACATCCTGGTAACATTGGAACGTTGGTTCGGCCGCATTTGGAATACGGACAGACTAGAGATGAAATAAAAACAGGCAACATCCTGGTAAACCTTTTCTGTACTCTCTCCAAAGCCTCCACGTCCTTCTGGTAGTGTGGCGACCAGAACTGGACGCAGTATTCCAAATGCGGCCGAACCAGCGATGCTCACATCCCAAGCAAGAATACACACACTTACAGATATTTGCACACACATATATTGATAGCTACACTGGTATCTATATTCACAGACACACACCCAAACACATCCACATCAAGACAGACTAGAGATGAAATAAAAACAGGCAACATCCTGGAAAACCTTTTCTGTACTCTCTCCAAAGCCTCCACGTCCTTCTGGTAGTGTGGCAACCAGAACTGGACGCAGTATTCCAAATGCGGCCGAACCAACATTCTATACAGCTGCAACATCATATGCCAACTTTTATATTCTATGCCCCGTCCAATAAAGGCAAGCATGTCATATGCCTTCTTCACCACCCTCTCCACCTGTGCTGCTACCTTTAAGGATCTGTGGACTTGTACACCCAGGTCCCTCTGTGTGTCTATACTCCTGATGGTTCTGCCATTTATTGTATAGCTCCCCCTTACATTAGATCTACCGAAATGCATCACTTCAAATTTATCTGGATTAAATTCCATCTGCCATTTCTCCGCTCAATGTTCCAGCCTATCTATATCCTGCTGTATTCTCTGACAATGTTCATCACTATCCGCAACTCCAGCAATCGTTGTGTCATCCACAAACTTACTAATCACACTAACTACATCTTCCTCCAAATCATTTATATATATCACAAACAGCAGAGGTCCCAGTACAGAGCCCTGCGGAACACCACTAGTCACAGACCTCCAACTGGAAAAAGACTCCTCCACTGTTACCCTCTGTCTTCTATGGCTAAGTCAGTTCTCCACCCATCTAGCTAGCTCACCTTTTATCCCGTGAGATTTAACCTTTTGCACCAGCCTGCCATGAGGGACCTTGTCAAACGCTTTACTAAAATCCATATAGACGACATCCACGGCTCTTCCCTCGTCAATCATTTTTGTCACCTCCTCAAAAAACTCAACCAAATTTGTGAGGCATGACCTCCCTCATACAAAACCATGCTGTCTATCGCTAATGAGATTATTCAGTTCTAAATGCGCATATATCCTATCTCTAAGAATCTTCTCCAACAATTTCCCTACCACGGACGTCAAGCTCACCAGCCTATAATTACCCGGGTTATCCTTGCTACCCTTCTTAAATAACGGGACCACATTTGCTATCCTCCAATCCTCTGGGACCTCACTTGTGTCCAGTGAAGAGACAAAGATTTCTGTTAGAGGCCCAGCAATTTCATCTCTTGCCTCACTGAGGAGTCTAGGATAGATGCCATCTGGCCCTGGGGATTTGTCTGTCTTAATGTTTTCTAAAAAACCTAACACTTCCTCCCTTGTAATTGAGATTTTTTCTAACGGGTCAACACATCTCTCTGAGACGCTACCAGTCAACATGTCCCTCTCCTTTGTGAATACTGATGCAAAGTATTCGTTTAGGATCTCACCTACTTCCTTTGGTTCTAAGCATAATTCCCCTCCTTTGTCCCCGAGAGGTCCTATTCTTTCCCTAACAACCCTCTTGTTCCTAACTTATGTATAAAATGCCTTAGGATTCTCCTTAATCCTGTCTGCCAAGGACATTTCGTGACCCCCTTTTGCCCTTCTAACTCCCTGTTTGAGTTCTTTTCTACTTTCTCTGTATTCCTCCAGTGCTCCATCTGTTTTTAGCTGCCTGGACCTCATGTATGCCTATTTTTTCTTTTTGATTAGACCCACAATTTCACTGGTTATCCATGGCTCCCGAATCCTACCTTTCCTATCCTTCGTCTTTACAGGCACATGCCTGTCCTGCAGTCCTATCAACTGCTCCTTAAAAGACTCCCACATGCCAGATGTGGATTTACCCTCGAACAGCCTCTCCCAATCAACAGCCACCAAATCCTGCCTAATCCGGCTGTAGTTAGCCTTCCCCCAATCCAGCACCTTACCCATAGGACAACACATCTTTTTCCATTATTATCCTAAAGTTTACAGAATTGTGGTCACTATTTGCCACATGTTCCCCTACTGAAACTTTGATGACCTGACCGGGCTCATTCCCCAGTACTAGGTCCAGTATAGCCCCCTCTCTCATTGGACTGTCAACATATTGTTCCAAAGAACCTTCCTGGACGCATTTTATAAATTCGTCCCTGTCCAGGCCCCCAGCCCTAAGCGATTTCCAGTCTATACAAGGGAAATTAAAGTCTCCCACTGCAACAACCCTATTGTTTCTGCACCTGTCCAGAATCTCCTTACATATCCGTTCCTCAACTTCCCGTGGGCTGTTGGGAGGCCTGTAGTATACCCCCAGCATAGTGACTGCGTCCTTCCTTCGGGCTGAGCTCCAGGTTTCTGAGGCTGTGGAGTGATTGGAGGCACCACAAGGCTGAGAACCTCGGGGAGTGTATTGAACAGCTAGAGAAGGTTCAGGAGGAAGAAGCAGAGAGGCCAGGAGTCCTCTGGGTGTAATGACACTCCCAAACTGGCTTCCAGCACTGAATACCAGAGAGGGTGATGACACTCTGGGGGATCACAGTCTTAGAGGAGAGAGAAGCACAGTGATATCATCCCTGGTAATCCAGAGAACCAGGCAAACGTTTGGGGACCCAGGTTCATAATTCGCCCATGGCAGAAACTTGAATTCAATAAAATACTGCAAATTAAAAATCTAATGATGACCATTGTTTGTTGTTGTAAAAACCCATCTGGTTCACTCAAGTCCTTTAGAAAGGAAATCTGCCATCCTTACCTGGTCTGGCCTACATGTGACTCCAGAGCCACAGAAATGTGGTTGACTCTCTAGTGCTCTCGGGCAACGAGGGATGGGCAATAAATACTGACCAGCAGTGGCACCCACATCTCAATAATGAATAAAAAGAAGCAGGACTTCGAAGGTCAAAATATCTAGATTAGTCCCAGTGTCACTTACACGTGAATATGGGTATATTAGGATAAGGCAGGTGATGCGCGATATAACTCACGAGGCTAGAGGTACTCGGGGAAATAAAGGCTTTTATTGACTACAACAATACAGATACCATATATAATACACGATCCCAGACTAAAGGGTCCCAGACAGAGCAGTGACCTTTATACCTCTCCCAGGAGGCGGAGCCTGACTGGGATGTACCATAAGAACTATATTACAGGTAGAACAGCCCAACCCTAACCCCAACAGTAACATGTAGAACAGCCCAACCCTAACCCCAACAGTAACATATATACAGACTCATAGTACTGGCCAGACCCTGGCTCAGCACTACCTGGTGGGAACCAACAATGGTTCACCACATTCACCCCTCCTTTGAAAACAAAGGCCGGCGGGGTACCAAACACAGAACAATTGTTCATCAGTCTATAAGTTCAGACGGTCTGGGGGACCGCACCGTCGTTGTGACCTCCTCAACACCGGCGATGACACCGGTGTAGGCACTCGCGGTGGCGTTCTCCCCAAGGCGGTGTCCAACGGCTCCTCCAATGTCTCACGGGCCGGTAGACCCCGAGGTGGTGACAATCCGCTGAACTCGGGCACGCCTTGAAGTGGCGACCATCTCCTGGACTCAGGCAAGCTGTACACGGGAGTAAAAGGGTTAAGTGATGGTCCCGATGCTGCCCGCGCCGTGTCAGGAGGGGAAACAATAGTTGGGGGGTCTCTAACAGGAGGTATGGGAGCGACAGGGGTTTCCAAGCCCCCTGCTGGCGCCAGGTCTCGAATCGAGACCGTGTCCTCTCGCCCATCAGGGTATGCCACATAGGCATACTGAGGGTTGGCGTGGAGGAGATGGACCTGTTCAATCAAAGGGTCGGACTTGCGGGTCCTAACATGTCGCCGCAGGAGGACAGGTCCTGAGTACGTCAACCAAGACGGTAATGAGGTCCCAGAGGAAGACTTCCGAGGGAATGAAAACAGTCTCTCATGGGGAGTAGCGTTGGTTGCCGTACACAGGAGTGAGCGTATGGAGTGGAGCGCATCAGGGAGCACCTCTTGCCAACGGGAGACTTGAAGGCCTTTAGACTTCAACGCCAGTAAGACAGCCTTCCAGACTGTAGCATTCTCACGTTCAACCTGTCCGTTACCCCTAGGGTTGTAGCTCGTGGTTCTACTAGAGGCAATTCCGTATGAGAGCAGGAATTGCCTCAAGTCATCGCTCATGAACGACGAGCCCCTATCGCTATGGATGTAACAGGGGTACCCGAACAGGGTGAAAAGATCACGAAATGCCTTGATAACCGTGGCAGCGGTCATATCGGAACAAGGAATGACAAAGGGGAATCGTGAGTACTCATCAACCACATTGAGGAAGTACACGTTCCGATCTGTCGAGGGAAGGGGGCCCTTAAAATCTACACTCAGTCTTTCGAATGGACAAGTGGCCTTAACGAGTTGTGCCCTGTCAGGTCGGTAGAAGTGCGGTTTGCATTCCGCGCATACCCGGCAGCTTCTGGTTATAGACCTGACATCCTCCACCGAGTAGGGTAGATTCCGGGCTTTTATGAAGTGGAAGAGCCGAGTGACCCCCGGATGGCAGAGGTCATTGTGGAGAGCCTGCAATCGATTCTCCTGCATACTAGCGCTTGTTCCACACGACAGGGCATCCGAGGGCTCGTTGAGTTTCCCTGGACGATACATGTCGTAATTATAGGTGGAGAGTTCGATTCTCCACCTCAAGATCTTATCGTTCTTGATCTTGCCCCGTAACATGTTATTGAACATGAACGCCACGGACCGCTGGTCCGTGAGCAGGGAGAACCATTTTCCCGCCAAGTAATGGCGCCAATGCCGGATGGCCTCCACAATGGCCTGGGCCTCCTTTTCCACCGCCGAATGTCGAATTTCGGGGCCTTGGAGGGTGCGAGAGAAAAAGGCGACGGGCCTGCCCGCCTGGTTAAGTGTGGCGGCCAGGGCGAAATCCGATGCATCACTCTCCACCTGGAAGGGGATGGACTCATCGATAGCGTGCATCGTGGCTTCCGCGATGTCGGCTTTTAGTTTTTCAAAGGCCAAATGAGCCTCTGGTGCTGGGAGAAAAGAGGTAGACTTGATGAGCGGACGGGCTTTGTCCGCGTAATTGGGAACCCACTGTGCGTAGTAAGAGAAGAAGCCTAAGCATCTTCTCAGTGCTTTTACGCTAGTGGGCAGGGGAAGTTCGAGGAGGGGACGCATACGGTCTGGATCAGGGCCAATGACCCCGTTTTCCACCACGTATCCGAGGATAGCTAGGCGGCGCGTGCGAAATACACACTTCTCCCTGTTGTAGGTCAGATTCAGGCGAGATGCAGTGCGTAGGAATCTAAGAAGGTTGGCATCGTGGTCCTGCTGGTCATGGCCACAGATGGTGACGTTATCCAGGTACGGGAAGGTAGCCCGCAGTCTGTTATGGTCCACCATTCAGTCCATAGCACGCTGGAAGACCGAGACCCCATTGGTGACACCAAAAGGAACCCTTAGAAAATGGTACAAGCGACCATCCGCCTCAAAAGCCGTGTATTGTCGGTCCTCTGGGTGAATGGGGAGTTGGTGGTAGGCAGACTTTAGGTCAATGGTGGAGAACACCTGGTACTGCGCAATCTGGTTGACCATGTCAGATATGCGCGGGAGGGGATACGCATCCAGCTGCGTGTATCTGTTAATGGTCTGACTATAGTCTATGACCATCCGGGGTTTGTTCCCACTCTTGACCACCACGACCTGCACTCTCCATGGACTAGCGCTAGGTTGTATGATCCCTTCCTTGAGTAGCCACTGAACCTCAGATCAAATGAAGATCCGGTCCTCAGCGCTGTAACGCCTGCTCTTAGTCGCGATGGGCTTGCAGCCTGGCACGAGATTCTGGAATAAAGAGGGTGTGGTAATCTTAAGCGTCGAGAGGCTACAGATGGAGCGCGTTGGGCAATTTAGAGGCTGCGAGCCTCCCACTGAAAGCGGAGGGAGTGGCCCACCGTACTGTAGGGTTACACTCTTCAAGTGGACCATGAAATTTACTCCTAGGAGTATTGGCGCGCAAAGGTGCGGTAACACCAGGAGCTTGAAGCTCTCGTAAACCGTGCCCTGCACTGTCAGATTTACCATGCAACTCCCTAGCACGGTGACAGACCGGGACCTTGACGCCGTCGAAATTGTCTGCTTGATAGGCTGAATCCGGAGGCCACACCGCTTCACGGCGTCTGGGTGAATGAAGCTCTCCATGCTCCCGCTGTCAAACAGACAATAAATCGTGCGTTTGTTTACCTGTATGTCCATCATGGACTTGTCGAGTCTGTGAGGCTTTGCCTGGTCCAGGATGATCGACACCACCGTTGGTTCGTGGGCGCCACTGCAGGCAGCTGAGATGGATGATGACGACCCCTGCTGGTCATTCGCGGTCGGTGCCGACCAAAATGGCTGCCCCCATAGGTGGCACGTGGGCGACGGCGCCAAAACCAGCGGCCCCTGGTGGTCGCGCGTCTCTTGCGACTCCGTCGTCTGGAATGGCGACGTCCTGGCCTCGCACGTGGAAGAAGCCCTTGACGATGCCGACGACGAGGAAACCGGCTCCGGGGAGTCACACGCCGCACTGCTGTTCCTGGATGGAAGTTTGGATCGGCATACCTTCGAATAATGCCCCCTCTTGCCGCAGGCGGAGCACAACACCGCTTTAGCGGGACATCGCTGCCGAGGGTGCTTCACTTCCCCACAGAAGTAACACCGCGGGCCGCCTGGAGCTGCTGCCGTCGTCAGGCCCGAGGGTGGGAACGCAATCACGCAGTTTTTCGGTCCCGCTGAATGAAGTGGGGTCTGTGACTGCCCCTGCCACGCTGTCTCCACGTGGTCGTCGGGGTACATCGCCAGACTTTTGGAGGCCGTTTCTAGCGCATCCGCTAGCTCTATGGACTTAGTGAGATCGAGATTACCTTGCTCCAACAGCCGAAGGCGGATGTAAGACGAGCCGATTCCCGCAACAAACACATCTCGAGCGAGGTCGTTCATGTTCTGGTCTGCCGACACTGCTTTGCAGTTACAGCCCCTGGCTAGCTGTAGTAGCTCGCACGCGTACTGTTCCGTTGTTTCGCCGGGCTGCCGTCGTCGAGTGGCTAAGAGATATCGCGCATGCATCTCGTTCGGCGGTTTAATGTAGCGCTTCTTAAGAAACTCGAGGGCCCCTTTGTAGTCAGTGGCCCCACGGATCGCTAAATATACAGCGTCGCTTACCCTCGCGTGGAGGACCCAGAGTCTGTCGGCGTCGGTGGTGACCGCTGCGGAGGCTTCGAGGTAATCCTGAAAGCATTTCAACCAGTGGTCGAAGGTGCTCGAGGCGCCCGCCGCACGTGGGTCCAACGTAAGCCGTTCGGGTTTAAGCATTTGCTCCATGTTCTCTGTGTCGTTTTTTTTTCAACGAAGAGAGTTCAATTGTAGTCAATAAAATTGATGCGCGATATAACTCACGAGGCTAGAGGTACTCGGGGAAGTAAAGGCTTTTATTGACTACAACAATACAGATACCATATATAATACACGATTCCAGACTAAAGGGTCCCAGACAGAGCAGTGACCTTTATACCTCTCCCAGGAGGCGGAGCCCGACTGGGATGTACCATAAGAACTATATTACAGGTAGAACAGCCCAACCCTAACCCCAACAGTAACATGTAGAACAGCCCAACCCTAACCCCAACAGTAACATATATACAGACTCATAGTACTGGCCAGACCCTGGCTCAGCACTACCTGGTGGGAACCAACAATGGTTCACCACAGCAGGTCAATGCATGATGGATGGAGGGATTCAGACTCGTGGGGCATTGAGATCAGTTCTGGGGCAGGAGGAACCTGTTCAAGTGAATGGATTGCACTACAACAGAATTGGTAGAAAAGTCCTCATTGAAAAGCTAAGTAGAGTCATAGGGAAGGGTTTGAAATAATTTGACTGGTGATGTACACCAGGATAAACCACTAGAGAGGAAAGAAATGGTGCAAAGAGAATTGGGAAAGGTAAATAGCACGAGTAAAGAACAATTCAGAAATAAGAGATGAAACAAGGAAGGAATGTGAGGCAGTCCAAGATAGGGCCAGAGAGCTTGTATGCAATGTCATATAACATGGTAATTAAAGATGGTGAGCTATAGCGGCATGTCTCCATATTGGAATATTATATAGTGACAATAACCAATATGATGACCCCTGTGCTTTGGAAAAAGCCTATATTTCCTCTTTGTGGGTAATTCCTTTCACTCCAATGTGAATTGGGGAATGTTCGGAAAAGACTACCACTGGACTCAGCACACATTTTAGTTGCAAGGAATGTCCAGTGTTCTGGGGAAGAAAGTTAAAAAGCAAAGGGTGAATAGACAACTTATTGAAGATCAAATTACTCAGACTCTACAATTCAGAACAGATGTTATTGAAGAAGGAGAGACATGACTCTGAGAATAGAGCAGGGACTGTGTTATATATTTGGAATGGACAGAGAGTTGAAATCAGGGAGAGGAAGAATTGTGGATTGGACAAGACAACCACTGAAGCAGTTTCAGTTTTGCCAGCATCAACCTGACCAAGGGGATTGGACAAGGGAGCATCTGGGGATTGTGTGCCATCATGTGCGATAGCCCTAGCTCAGAAAGCCTCTGCAGGGGTGTGCATTTTAAATGGCGAGTGTATCAGGGAACGATGGATAGATTAGGGCCACTGATGAAAATGAGTCAAGGGTTAAATCCATTGAGTGCAGTGCACTTAACCAGCACTGCACTGCTGTATCTATGATAATGCAGCATTGCATCAGCAGTGCGATACCTGTGATAATGCAGCACTGTATCAGCATGTATTGCTGTACCTATGATAATGCAGAACTGCAATACCTGTGATACCTCAGCACGGGATCAGCACTGCTGTATCTATGATAATGCAACACTGCATCAGCATGGTGATACCTGTGATACTGCAGCATTGCATCAGCATTGTACTGCTGTACATGTGATAATGCAGCACTGCATCAGCACTGCAATACCTTTGATAATGCAGCATTGCATCAGCACTGCTGTACCTGTGATAATGCAACACTGCATCAGCACTGCAATACCTTTGATAATGCAGCATTGCATCAGCACTGCTGTACCTGTGATAATGCAGGAGTGCATCAGCACTGCTGTACCTGTGATAATGCAGGAGTGCATCAGCACTGCGATATGTGTGATAATGCAGCTCTGCATCAGCACAGCGATACTTGTGATAATGCAGCACGGCATCAGCACTGTTTTACTTGTGATAATGCAGCACTGTATTTGCCCTGCAACATCTGTGATAATGCAGCATTGCATCAGCACTGCTGTACCTGTGATAATGCAGCTCTGCATCAGCACTGCGATATATGTGATAATTCAGCTCTGCATCAGTACAACGATACCTGTGATAATGCAGCACTGCATCAGCACTGTGATACCTGTGATAATGCAGCACTGCATCAGCACAGCAATACGTGTGACAATGCGGCATTGCAATAGCACTGCTGCACCAGTGATAATGCAGCACTGCATCAGCACTGCTGTACCTCTGATAATGCTGCACTGCATCACAATTGCAATACATTTGATAATGCAGCACTGCATCAGAACTGCGATACCTGTGATACCTCAGCACGGCATCTGTACTGCACTGCTGCACCTGTGACAATGCAACACTGCATCAGTACTGTGATACCTATGACAATGCAACACTGCATCAGCACGGTGATACCTGTGATACTGCAGCATGGCATCAGCACTGCAGTCCCTGTGATAATGCAGCATTGAATCAGCATTGTGATACTTGTGATAATGCAGCACTGCATTTGCACTGCAATACCTGTGATAATGTGGCATTGCATCAACACTGCTGCAAATGTGATAATGTGGCAAATCATCAACACTGTGATATCTGTAATAATTGGGCACTGCATCAGCAATACGATACCTGTGATACTGCAGCATGGCATCAGCACTGCAATTCTGTACCTCTGATAACACAGCACTGCATCAGCACTGCTGTACCTGTGATAATGCTGCACTGCATCACAATTGCAATACATTTGATAATGCAGCACTGCATCAGAACTGCGATACCTGTGATACCTCAGCACAGCATCTGTACTGCACTGCTGCACCTGTGACAATGCAGCACTGCCTCAGCACTGCGATACCTGTAATAATGCAACACTGTGATACCTGTGAAGCTTCAGCACTGTTTTGTTGAACCTGTGATAATGCAGCAATGCATCAGCATTGTGATACCTGTGATAATGCAGCAGAGCATTCAGCACTGCTGTACCTGTGATAATGCACTGCATCAGCAATACGATACCTGTGATACTGCAGCACGGCATCAGCACTGCAATTTTGTACCTCTGATAACACAGCACTGCATCAGCACTGCTGTACCTGTGATAATGCGGCACTGCATCAGCACTGAGATACCCGTGATACTGCAGCACGGCATCAGCACTGCACAGCAGTACCTGTGATACTGCAGCACTGCATCATCACTGCTGTACCTGCGATAATGCTGCACTGCATCAGAACTGCAAAACATTTCATAATGCAGCACTGCATCAGCACTACAATACCTGTAATAATGCAACACTGCATCAGCACTGCTCACCTGTGATAATGGAGCAAATCATCAGCACTGCAATTACTGTGATAATGCAGCACTCCATCAACATTGCACTGCTGTAGGTCTGATATTGCAGCACTGCATCAGCAATGCTGTACCTGTATAATGTATCACTCCATCAGCACTGTGATACCAGTGATAATACAACACTGCATCAGAACTGCAAAACCTGTGATAATGCAACACTGCATCAGCACTGTGATACCCATGATAATGCAGCACACCCTCAGCACTGCTGCACTGTGGTAATGCAGCACTTCATCTACACTGCTGTACCTTTGATAATGCGGCACTGCATCAGCTCTCCTGTAGCTGTGATAATGGAGAACTGCATCAACACTGCTGTACCTGTGATAATGCAGCATTACATCAACACTGATATACCTGTGATAATGCAATAGTGCAAAAGCACTGCGGTATCTGTGCTAATCCAACACTGCATCAGCACTGCTGTAGCTGTGATAATGCAGCACTGCATCAGCACTGCTGTGCCTGTGATACTGCAGCACTGCATCAGCACTGCTGCACCTGTGGTAATGCAGAACTGTATCAGCACTGATGCACCTGTGATAACGCAACACTGCATCAGCACTGCGATACCTGTGATAACGCAACACTGCATCAGCACTGCGATACCTGTGATAATGCAACACTGCAGCAGCATTGCGATACCTGTGATAACGCAACACTGCATCAGCACTGCGATACCTGTGATAATGCAACACTGCAGCAGCATTGCGATACCTGTGATATTGCAACACTGCATCAGCACTGCGATGCCTGTGATATTGCAGCACTGCATCAGCACTGATGTACCTGTGATAATGCAGTAGTGCAAAAGCACTGCGATATCTGTGCTAATCCAACACTGCATCAGCACTGCTGTAGCTGTGATACTGCAGCACTGCATCAGTACTGTTGCACCTGTGATAACGCAACACTGCATAAACACTGCGATACCTGTGATAATGCAGCAATGCATCAGCATCGGCACTGTTAAACCTCTGATAATCCAGCACTGCATCAGCACTGCCATACCTGTGATAATAATACAGCAGTGCATCAGCCCTACGATTCATTTGCTGCAGCACTGCAGCAGCCGTGGGATTCCTGTGATAATGCAGCACTGCTAAAACGCTGCAATAGCTGTGAGAATCATAGAAACATAGAAATCATAGAAACCCTACAGTACAGAAAGAGGCCATTCGGCCCATCGAGTCTGTACCGACCACAATCCCACACAGGCCCTACCCCCATATCCCTACATATTTTACCCACTAATCCCTCTAACCTACACATCTCAGGACACTAAGGGGCAATTTTAGCATGGCCAATCAACCTAACCCGCACATCTTTGGAATGTGGGAGGAAACCGGAGCACCCGGGGGAAACCCACGCAGATACGAGGAGAATGTGCAAACTCCACACAGATAGTGACCTAAGCCGGGAATCGAACCCAGGTCCCTGGAGCTGTGAAGCAGCAGTGCTAACCACTGTGCTACCGTGCCACCCAATGCTGTCCTGCATCAGCACTGCGATACTTGTGATAATGCAGCACTGCATCAGCACTGCTGTAAGTGTGATAATGCAGCACTGCATCAGCACTGCTGTAAGTGTGATAATGCAGCACTGCTGTACCTGTGAGAATGCTGTAGTTCATCAACTCTGCAGTGCCTGTGATAATGCAGCATTACATCAGCACTGCATTACCTGTGATAATGGAGGAAAGCATTTGCACCGTGACATCTGTGATAATGCAGCACTTCATCAGCACTGGAATACCTGTGATAATGCAGCATTGCATCAGCACTGTGAAACCACTGATAATGCAGCACTGTGTCAGCTCTGCTGCAGTCGTGATAATGCAGCAAATCATCAGCACTGAGGTTCCTGTGATAATGCAACACTGCATCAGCAGTGTGACACCTGTGATAATACAGCACTGCATCATGGCTACTGTAGGTGTGATAATGCAGCACTGCTTCATAGAACATAGAACATTACAGCGCAGTACAGGCCCTACATCCCTCGATGTTGCGCCGACCTGTGAAACCAATCTAAAACCCATCTAACCTACACTATTCCAATATCATCCATATGTTTATCCAATGACAAGAGAACAAAGAGAACAAAGAACAGTACAGCACAGGAAACAGGCCCTTCGGCCCTCCAAGCCTGTGCCGCTCCTTGGTCCAACTAGACCAATCGTTTGTATCCCTCCATTCCCAGGCTGCTCATGTGACTATCCAGGTAAGTCTTAAACGATGTCAGCGTGCCTGCTTCCACCACCCTACTTGGCAGCGCATTCCAGGCCCCCACCACCCTCTGTGTAAAAAACGTCCCTCTAATATCTGAGTTATACTTCGCCCCTCTCACCTTGAGCCCGTGACCCCTCGTGATTGTCACTTCTGATCTGGGAAAAAGCTTCCCACCGTTCACCCTATCTATCCCCTTCATAATCTTGTACACCTCTATTAGATCTCCCCTCATTCTCCGTCTTTCCAGGGAGAACAAGCCCAGTTTACCCAATCTCTCCTCATAGCTAAGACCCTCCATACCAGGCAACATCCTGGTAAACCTTCTCTGCACTCTCTCTAACGCCTCCACGTCCTTCTGGTAGTGCGGCGACCAGAACTGGACGCAGTACTCCAAATGTGGCCTAACCAGCGTTCTGTACAGCTGCATCATCAGACTCCAGCTTTTATACTCTATACCCCGTCCTATAAAGGCAAACATACCATATGCCTTCTTCACCACCTTCTCCACCTGTGTTGCCACCTTCAAGGATTTGTGGACTTGCACACCTAGGTCCCTCTGTGTTTCTATACTCTTGATGGCTCTGCCATTTATTGTACAACTCCTCCCTACATTATTTCTTCCAAAATGCATTACTTCGCATTTATCTGGATTAAATTCCATCTGCCACCTCTCCGCCCAATTTTCCAGCTGTATTGCCCGACAATGCTCATCGCTATCCGCAAGTCCAGCCATCTTCGTGTCATCCGCAAACTTGCTGATAACACCAGTTGCACCTTCTTCCAAATCATTTATATATATCACAAATAGCAGAGGTCCCAGTACAGAGCCCTGCGGAACACCACTGGTAAGAGTTTTAACAACACCAGGTTAAAGTCCAACAGGTTTATCTGGTAGCAAATACCATTAGCTTTCGGAGCGCTGCTCCTTCGTCAGATGGAGTGGAAATCTGCTCTCAAACAGGGCACAGAGACACAAAATCAAGTTACAGAATACTGATTAGAATGCGAATCCCTACAACCAACCAGATCTTAAAGATACAGACAATGTGGGTGGAGGGAGCATTAAGCACAGGTTAAAGAGATGTGTATTGTCGTCCTGTCTGGAGACAATACACATCTCTTTAACCTGTGCTTAATGCTCCCTCCACTCACATTGTCTGTATCTTTAAGATCTGGTTGGCTGTGGGGATTCGCATTCTAATCAGTATTCTGTAACTTGATTTTGTGCCTCTGTGCCCTGTTTGAGAGCAGATTTCCACTCCATCTGATGAAGGAGCAGCGCTCCGAAAGCTAATAGTATTTGCTACCAAATAAACCTGTTGGACTTTAACCTGGTGTTGTTAAAACTCTTACTGTGTTCACCCCAGTCCATCGCCGACATCTCCACATCATGAACACCACTGGTCACAGACCTCCAGCCGGAAAAAGACCCTTCGACCGCTACCCTCTGTCATGTCGCGACACGACGGACTTCCTACGGAAACTCGGCACACATGGAGCAGTTGAACCAGGAGCGCTCCTCGTCACAATGGATGTCTCGGCACTCTACACCAGCATCCCCCATGACGGTGGCATTGCTGCAACGGCCTCAGTGCTCAGCGCCAACAACTGCCAGTTTCCAGATGCAATTTTACATCTCATCCGCTTCATCCTGGACCACAATATCTTCACCTTCAACAACCAGTTCTTCATCCAGACACACGGAACAGCCATGGGGACCAAATTCGCACCTCAATATGCCAACACCTTCATGCACAGGTTTGAACAAGACTTCTTCACCGCACGGGACCTTCAAGCGATGCTATACACTAGATACATCAATGACATTTTCTTCCTTTGGACTCATAGTGAACAATCACTGAAACAACTCTATGATGACATCAACAAGTTCCATCCCACCATCAGACTCACCATAGACTACTCTCCCGAATCGGTTGCATTCTTGGACACACGCATCTCCATTAAGGACGGTCACCTCAGCACCTCACTGTACCGCAAGCCCACGGATAACCTCACGATGCTCCACTTCTCCAGCTTCCACCCTAAACACGTTAAAGAAGCCATCCCCTACGGACAAGCCCTCCGTATACACAGGATCTGCTCAGATGAGGAGGATCGCAACAGACACCTCCAGATGCTGAAAGATGCCCTCATAAGAACAGGACATAGCGCTCGACTCATTGATCAACAGTTCCAACGCGCCACAGCGAAAAACCACACCGACCTCCTCAGAAGACAAACACGGGACACAGTGGACAGAGTACCCTTCGTTGTCCAGTACTTCCCCGGAGCGGAGAAGCTACAGCATCTCCTCCGGAGCCTTCAACATGTCATTGATGAAGACGAACATCTCGCCAAGGCCATCCCCACACCCCCACTTCTTGCCTTCAAACAACCACACAACCTCAAACAGACCATTGTCCGCAGCAAACTACCCAGCCTTCAGGAGAACAGTGACCATGACACCACACAACCCTGCCACAGCAACCTCTGCAAGACGTGCCGGATCATCAACACAGATGCCATTATCTCACGTGAGAACACCATCCACCAGGTACACGGTACATACTCTTGCAATTCGGCCAACGTTGCCTACCTGATACGCTGCAGGAAAGGATGTCCCGAGGCATGGTACATTGGGGAAACTATGCAGACACTACGACAACGGATGAATGAACACCGCTCGACAATCACCAGGCAAGACTGTTCTCTTCCTGTTGGGGAGCACTTCAGCGGTCACGGGCATTCGGCCTCTGATATTCGGGTAAGCGTTCTCCAAGGCGGCCTTTGCGACACACGACGGCGCAGAGTCGCTGAGCAGAAACTGGTAGCCAAGTTCCGCACACACGAGGACGGCCTCAACCGGGATATTGGGTTCATGTCACACTATTTGTAACTCCCACAGCCTGCCTGGACCTGCAGAGTTTCAGTGGCTGTCTTGTCTGGAGACAATACACATCTTTTTAGCCTGTCTTGATGCTCTCTCCACTCACATTGTTTTGTTTCTTAAAGACTTGATTAGTTGTAAGTATTCGCATTCCAACTATTATTCATGTAAATTGAGTTTGTGTCTTTATATGCTCTGCTTGTGAACAGAATTCCCACTCACCTGAAGAAGGGGCTTGGAGCTCCGAAAGCTTGTGTGGCTTTTGCTACCAAATAAACCTGTTGGACTTTAACCTGGTGTTGTTAAACTTCTTACTGTGTTTACCCCAGTCCAACGCCGGCATCTCCACATCATGACTCCTATGGCCAAGCCAGTTCTCCACCCATCTAGCCACTTCTCCTTGTATCCCATGAGCCTTAACCTTTTTAACCAACCTGCCATGTGGGACTTTGTCAAATGCCTTACTGAAATCCATATAGACGACATCCACGGCCCTTCCTTCGTCAACCGTTTTTGTCACTTCCTCAAAAAACTCCACCAAATTTGTAAGGCACAACCTCCCTCTTACAAAACCATGCTGTCTGTCACTAATGAGGTTGTTACATTCAAAATGCACATACATCCTGTCTCTAAGAATCCTCTCCAACAACTTCCCTACCACGGACGTCAAGCTCACCGGCCTATAATATCCCGGGTTATCCTTGCTACCCTTCTTAAACAACAGGACCACATTCGCTATCCTCCAATCCTCAGGGACCTCACCCGTGTCCAAAGAAGTGACAAAGATTTCCGTCAGAGGCCCAGCAATTTCATCTCTCGTTTCCCTGAGCAGTCTAGGATAGATGCCATCAGGCCCTGGGGCTTTGTCAGTTTTAATGTTCCCTAAAAAACCTAACACTTCCTCCCTTGTAATGGAGATTTTCTCTAACGGGTCAACACCTCCCTCCGAGACACTCCCGGTTAACACGTCCCTCTCCTTTGTGAATTATTCCTTTCTAGATTATTATAAATCCTATCTCTTATAATCCTTTCCAAAACTTTGCCCACAACAGAAGTAAGGCTCACTGGTCTATAATTACCAGGGTAGTCTCTACTCCCCTCCTTGAACAAGGGGACAACACTTGCTATCCTCCAGTCTTCTGGCACTATTCCTGTAGACAATGATGACCTAAAGATCAAAACCAAAGGCTCTGCAATCTCCTCCCTAGCCTCCCAGAGAATCCTGGGATAAATCCCATCCGGCCCAGGGAACTTATCTATTTTCACACTTTCCAGAATTGCTAACACCTCCTTATTAAACTCAATCCCGTCTCGTCCAATAGCCTGTATCTCAGTATTCTCCTCGACAACATTGTCTTTTTCCTGTGTGAATACAGATGAAAAATATTCATTGAGCGCCTCTCCTATCTCTTCAGACTCCACGCACAACTTCCCACTACGGTCCTTGACTGGCCCTAATCTTACCCTAGTCATTCTTTTATTCCTGACATACCTATAGAAAGCTTTAGGGTTTTCCTTGATCCTACCTGCCAAAGACTTCTCATGTCCCCTCCTGGCTCTTCTTAACTCTCTCTTTAGGTCCTTCCTGGCTAACTTGTAACTCTCAAGCGCCCTAACTGAGCCTTCACGTCTCATCTTCACATAAGTCTCCTTCTTCCTCTTCACAAGAGATTCAACTTCTTTAGTAAACCAGGGTTCCCTCACTCGACCACTTCCTCCCTGCCTGACAGGTACATACTTATCAAGGAAACCCAGTAGCTGTTCCTTGAACAAGCTTCACATTTCAATTGTGTCCATCCCCTGCAGTTTCCTTCCCCAACCTATGCATCCTAAATCTCTCCTAATCGCATCATAATTTCCTTTCCCCCAGCTATAACTCTTGCCCTTCGGTATATACCTATTCCTTTCCATTGCTAAAGTAAACATAATCGAATTGTGGTCACTATCACCAAAGTGCTCACCTACCTCCAAATCTAACACCTGGTCTGGTTCATTACCCAGTACCAAATCCAATGTGGCCTCGCCTCTTGTTGGCCTATCTACATACTGTGTCAGGAAACCCTCCGGCACACATTGGACACTGCGATAGCAGCAATAATGCAGCACTCAATCAGCACTGCAATGCCTGTGATAACGCAGCACTCCTTCAGAACTGTGATACCTAGCATACTGCAGCACAGCATCAGCACTGCTGTACCTGTGATAACAGTAAGTTTTAACAACACCAGGTTAAAGTCCAACAGGTTTATTTGGTAGCAAATACCATTAGCTTTCGGAGCGCTGCTCCTTCGTCAGATGGTATTTGCTACCAAATAAACCTGTTGGACTTTAACCTGGTGTTGTTAAAACTCTTACTGTGTTCACCCTAGTCCAACGCCGGCATCTCCACATCATGAATACCTGTGACAATGCAGCACTGCAGCAGCACTGCCTCAGCACAGCAATACCTGTGATAATGCAGGAAAGCATCAGCATTGCGATAACTGCGATAACGCAGCACTGCATCAGCACTGTAGAACCTGCGACAATACAGCAGTGCATCAGCACTGCAATACCTGTGATAATGCAGCATTGCATCAGCACTGTGAGTCCGCTGATAAGGCAGCACTGAATCAGCACTGCTGCACTTGTGATAATGCAGCACTGCATCAGCACTGTGATATCTGGGATACTGCAGTATTGCATTAGCACCGTGATAACTGTAATAATTCAGCACTGAACCAGCACTGCAATTCCTGTGATAATGCAGCACGGCATCAGCACTGCTGTACCTGTGACAATACAGCACAGAATCAGCACTGCAATACGTGTGACAATGCAACACTGTATCAGCACTGCTGTACCTCGGATAATGCAGCACTGCATCAGCACTGTGATACCTGTGATAATGCAGCGCTGCACCAGCACTGCAATACCTGTGATAATGCAGCGCCGCACCAGCACTGCAATACCTGTGATAATGCAATGCAGCATCAGCACTGCCATACCTGTGATAATGCAGTGCTGCAGCACCAGTGCAATACCTGTGATAATGCAGCACTGCAGTAGCACTGTGATACCTGTGATAATGCAATGCAGCACTGCAGTAGCACTGCAATACCTGTGATAATGCAGCGCCGCACCAGCACTGCGATACCTGTGATAATGCAATGCAGCATCAGCACTGCCATACCTGTGATAATGCAGTGCTGCAGCACCAGTGCAATACCTGTGATAATGCAGCACTGCAGTAGCACTGTGATACCTGTGATAATGCAATGCAGCACTGCAGTAGCACTGTGATACCTGTGATAATGCAATGCAGCACTGCAGTAGCACTGTGATACCTGTGATAATGCAATGCAGCATCAGCACTGCAACACCTGTGATAATGTAGCACTGCATCAGCACTGCGAAAGCTGTGATAATGCAGCACTGCATCAGCACTGCAGTATCTTGAGAATGCAGCAAATCATCAGCGCTGCGATACCTGTGATAATGGAGCACTGTATCAGCACTGCTGTATTGTGATGATTCAACAATGGATAAGCACTGTGATACCTTTGATAATGCAGCACTGCATCAGCAATGAAGACGAACATCTCGCCAAGGCCATCCCCACACCCCCACTTCTTGCCTTCAAACATCCGCACAACCTCAAACAGACCATTGTCCGCAGCAAACTACCCAGCCTTCAGGAGAACAGTGACCACGACACCACACAACCCTGCCACAGCAACCTCTGAAAGACGTGCCGGATCATCAACACGGATGCCATCATCTCACGTGAGAACACCATCTACCAGGTACACGGTACCTACTCTTGCAACTCGGCCAACGTTGTCTACCTGATACGCTGCAGGAAAGGATGTCCTGAGGCGTGGTACATTGGGGAGACCATGCTGACGCTATGACAACGGATGAATGAACACCGCTCGACAATCACCAGGCAAGACTGTTCTCTTCCTGTTGGGGAGCACTTCAGCGGTCACGGGCATTCAGCCTCTGATCTTCAGGTAAGCGTTCTCCAAGGTGGCCTTCACAACACACGACAGCGCAGAGTCGCTAAGCAGAAACTGATAGCCAAGTTCCGCACACATGAGGACGGCATAAACCGGGATGTTGGGTTTATGTCACACTATCAGTAACCCCCACAGCTTGCCTCCTGGACTTGCAGAATCTCACTGGCTGTCCTGTCTGGAGACAATACACATCTCTTTAACCTGTGCTTAATGCTCCCTCCACTCACATTGTCTGTATCTTTAATACCTGGTTGGCTGTAGAGTTTCGCATTCTAATCAGTATTCTGTAACTTGATTTTGTGTCTCTGTGCCCTGTTTGAGAGCAGATTTCCACTCCATCTGACGAAGGAGCAGCGCTCAGAAAGCGAATGGCATTTGCTACCAAATAAACCTGTTGGACATTAACCTGGTGTTGTTAAAACTCTTACTGTGTTTACCCCAGTCCAACGCCGGCATCTCCACATCATAGCAGAGGTAACACAGCACTGCATCAGCACCGCTGTACCTGGGATAATGCAGCACTGCATCAGCACTGCGATACCTGTGATAATGCAACCCTGCATCAGCAATGCGAAAGCTGTGATAATGCAGCACTGCATCACCACTGTGATACCTGTGATAATGCAGAACTACATCAGCACTGCTGCTGTACCTGTGATAATGCAGCACTGCATCAGCACTGCAATCACATTGATAATGCAGCGCTGCACCAGCACTGCGATACCTGTGATAATGCAGCACAACATCAGCACTGCTGTACCTGTGATAATGCAGCATTGCATCAGCACTGTGATACCTGTGATACTGCAGCACTACATCAGTGCTGCTGTACTGTGATAATGCAATGCTGGATCAGCACTGCAATACCTTTGACAATGCAGCACGGCATCAGCACTGCTGTAGCTGTGATAATGTAGTATTGCATCAGCACTGAGATAGTAGCGATAATGCAGCTCTGCATCAGCACTGCTGTCCCTGTGATAATGCAGCAAATCATCAGCACCGCTGTAACTGCATTAGCACTTCTGTAGCTGTGATAATGCAGCACTGCATCAACACTGCATTACCTGTGAAAATGCAGCACTGCATCAGCATTGCAATAGCTGCGATAATGCAGCACAGCTTAAGCACTCTGTACCTGTGATAATGCAGCACTGCATCAACACTGCAATAGCTGGGGAAATGCAGCACTGCATCAGCATTGCAATAGCTGCGATAATGCAGCACTGCTTCAGCACTGCTGTACCTGTGATAATGCAGGAAATCATCAGCACTGGGAAACCTGTGATAAAGCAGCACTGCATCAGCATTGCGATACTTGTTATAATCCAGCATGGCATCAGTACTGCGATACCAGTGATAATGCGGTAGTCCATCAGCACTATGGTACCTGCGATAATCCAGCACTGCATCAGCACTGTGATACCTGCGATATTCCAGCACTGCATCAGCACTGTGATACCTGTAATAATGCAACACTGCATCAGTACTGTGATACCTGTAATAATGCAACACTGCATCAGTACTGCTGTACTGTGATAATGCAATACTGGATCAGCACTGCAACACCATTGATAATGCAGCACTGCATCAGCACTGCGATACCTGTCAATATACAGCAGTACATCAGCACTGCTGTACCTGTGATAATGCAGCACTGCATCAGCACTGCGATATCAGTGATAATACAGCCCTGCATCAATTATGTGAGAGCTGTGATAATGCAGCACTGCATTAGCGCTGAGATACCTGTGATAAAGCAGCACTGTATCAGCGCTGCTGCACTGTGGTAATGCCGCACTTCATCTGTACTGCTGTACCTTAGATAATGCGGCACTGCATCAGCATTCCTTTAGTTGTGATAATGCAACCCTGTGTTACCTGTGATAATGCAGCACTGCATCAGCACTGCTGTATCTGTGATATTGCAGTACTTCATCAACACTACAGTACCTGTGATAATGCAGCATTATATAGCACTGCGATACCTGTGATAATGCAGCATTGCATCAGCACTGTGAATCCGCTGATGAGGCAGCACTCAATCAGCACTGCTACACTTGTGATAATGCAGCACTGCATCAGCACTGTGTTATCTGGGATACTGCAGTATTGCATTAGCACTGTGATACCTGCAATGCAGCATCAGCACTGCAATGCCTGTGATAATGTAGCCCTGCATCAGCACTGCGAAAGCTGTGATAATGGAACATTGCATCAGCACTGTGATACCCTGTGATAATCCGGCACTGCATCAGTACTGCTGTACTGTGATGATGCAACACTGGATCAGCACTGTGATAGCAGAGATAACACAGCACTGCCTCAGCACCGCTGTACCTGTGATAATGCAGCACTGCATCAGCACTGCGATACCTGTGATAATGCATCCCTGCATCAGCAATGTGAAAGCTGTGATAATGCAGCACTGCATCAGCGCTGCGATATGCCTGTGATAATGCAGCACTGCATCAGAATTGCAATTTCTCTGATAATGCAGCACTGATTCAGCACTTTGGTAACTGTTCTAATGCAGCACTGCATCAGCACAGCGATACCTGTGATAATGCAGGACTGCATCAGCACTGCTGTACCTGTAATAATGCAGCGAATCATCAGTGCTGCGGTACCGGTGATAAAGCATCACTGCATCAGCACTGCAGTACCTGTGATAATGCAGCCCTGCATCAGCACTGCGATACCTGTGATAATGCAGCACTGCTTCAGCACTGCAGTATGGATGTTAATGAAGCACTGCATCAGCACAGCGATGCCCGTGATAATGCAAGACTGCATCAGCATTGAGATTCCTTGAGAATGCAGCAAATCATCAGCGCTGCGATACCTGTGATAATGCAGCACTGCATCTGCACTCCAAGACTTATGATCATGCAGCACTGCATCAGCAGTGCGATACCTGTTATTATGTAGCACTGCATCGCCACTGCACAGCTGTACCTCTGATTATGCAACACTGCATCAGCACTGCAATACCTGTGCTAATGCAGCACTGCATCAGCAATGTGATAGCTGTTATTATGCAGCACTGCATCACCACTGCACTGAAGTACCTGCGATAATGCAGCACTGCATCAGAATTGCGATATCTGTTATAATGCAGCACTGATTCAGCACTTCGGTAACTGTGATAATGCAGCACTGCATCAGCACTGCTGTACCTGCGATAATGCAGCACTGCATCAGCACTGCTGGACCTGTGATAATGCAGCACTGCATCAGCACTGCTGTATCGGTGATAATGCAGCACTGCACCAGCACTGCTGTACCTGTGATAATGCAGCACTGCGTCAGCACTGAGATACCTGCGATAATGCAGCACTGCATCAGCACTGCTGTACCTGTGATAATGCAACCCTGCATCAGCACTGCTGTACCTGTGATAATGCAACCCTGCATCAGCCCTGCTGTACCTGTGATAATGCAACCCTGCATCAGCACTGCTGTACCTGTGATAATGCAGAACTGCATTAGCACTGCCGTACCTGTGATAATGCAGCACTGCATCAGCACTGCGATACCAGTGATAATGTAGCACTGCATCAGCACTGCTGTACCTGTGATAATGCAACCCTGCATCAGCACTGCTGTACCTGTGATAATGCAACCCTGCATCAGCACTGCTGTACCTGTGATAATGCAGAACTGCATTAGCACTGCCGTACCTGCAATAATGCAGCACTGCATCAGCACTGCTGTACGTGTGATTACGCAATACTGCATCTGCACTGCGATATCTGCTACAATGCAGCATTGCATCAGCACTGCTGTACCTGTGATAATGCAGAACTACATTGGACTGCCGTACCTGCGATAATGCAGCACTGCATCAGCACTGCGATACCAGTGATAATGTAGCACTGCATCAGCACTGCTATACGTGTGATTACCCAATACTGCATCTGCACTGCGATATCTGCTACAAAGCAGCATTGCATCAGCACTGAGATACCTGTGATAATGCAGCACTGCATCAGCACTGCTGTACCTGTGATAATGCATCCCTGCATCAGCACTGCTGTACCTGTGATAATGCATCCCTGCATCAGCACTGCTGTACCTGTGATAATGCATCCCTGCATCAGCACTACCGTACCTGTGATAATGCAGCACTGCATCTGCACTGCGATATCTGCTATAATGCAGCATTGCCTCAGCACTGCTGTACCTGTGATAATGCAGCACTGCATCAGCACTGAGATACCTGTGATAATGCAGCACTGCATCAGCACTGCTGTACCTGTGATAATGCAGCACTGCGTCAGTACTTCTGGCCCTGTGATAATGCAGCACTGCATCAGCACTGAGATAGCTGCGATAATGCAGCACTGCATCAGCACTGCTGTACGTGTGATTATGCAGTACTGAATCCACACTTCAATACCTCCTATAATGCAGCACTGCATCAGCACTATGATGCCTGTGATAATGCAGCATTCCACCAACAATGCTGTACGTTGATTACGCAGTACAGCATCTGCACTGCGATATCTGCTATAATGCAGCATTGTGGCAGCACTGCTGTACCCGTGATAATGCAGCACTGCATCAGCACTCAGATACCTGTGATAATGCAGAACTGCATCAGCACTGCTGTACCTGTGATAATGCAGCACTGCATCAGCACTGCTGTACCTGTGATAATGCAGCACTGCATCAGCACTGCTGTACCTGTGATAATGCAGCACTGCATCAGCACTGTGATACCTCTGATAATGCCGCACTGCATCAGCACTGCTGTCCCCATCATAATGCAGCACTGCATCAGCACTGCTGTACGTGTGATTAAGCAGTATTGCATCCACACTTCAATACCTCCTATAATGCAGCACTGCATCAGCACTATGATGCCTGTGATAATGCAGCATTCCACCAACACTGCTGTACATGTGATTACGCAGTATTGAATCTGCACTGCGATATCTGCTATAATGCAGCATTGCATCAGCACTGCTGTACCCGTGATATTGCAGTACTGCATAGAAACATAGAAACATGGAACAGTACAGCAGAGAACAGGCCCTTCAGCCCACGATGTTGTGCCGAGCTTTATCTGAAACCAGCATCAAGCTATCCCACTCCCTATCATCCTGGTGTGCTCCATGTGCCTATCCAATAACCGCTTAAATGTTCCTAAAGTGTCTGACTCCACTATCACTGCAGGCAGTCCATTCCACACCCCAACCACTCTCTGAGTAAAGAACCTACCTCGGACATCCTTCCTATATCTCCCACCATGAACCCTATAGTTATGCTCCCTTGTAGTAGCTCCATCCACCCGAGGAAATAGTCTTTGAACGTTCACTCTATCTATCCCCTTCATCATTTTATAAACCTCTATTAAGTCTCCCCTCAACCTCCTCCACTCCAGAGAGAACAGCCCAAGTTCCCTCAACCTTTCCTCACAAGACCTACCCTCCAAACCAGGCAGCATCCTGGTAAATCTCCTCTGCACTCTTTCCAGCGCTTCCACGTCCTTCTTATAGTGAGGTGACCAGAACTGCACACAATATTCCAAATGTGGTCTCACCAAGGTCCTGTACAGTTGCAGCATAACCCCACGGCTCTTAAACTCCAACTCCCTATTAATAAAAGCTAACACACCATAGGCCTTCTTCACAGCTCTATCCACTTGAGTGGCAACCTTCAGAGATCTGTGGATATGGACCCCAAGATCTCTCTGTTCCTCCACGGTCTTCAGAACCCTACCTTTGACCCTGTAATCCACATTTAAATTAGTCCTACCAAAATGAATCACCTCACATTTATCAGGGTTAAACTCCATCTGCCATTTTTCAGCCCAGCTTTGCATCCTATCTATGGCTCTTTGCAGCCTACAACAGCCCTCCACCTCATCCACTACTCCACCAATCTTGGTGTCATCAACAAATTTACTGATCCACCCTTCAGCCCCCTCCTCTAGGTCATTAATAAAAGTCACAAATAGCAGAGGACCAAGCACTGATCTAGCACTCCGCTGGCAACCTGCCTCCAGTCTGAAAATTTTCCATCCACCACCACCCTGTCTTTGATCAGATAGCCAGTTACCTATCCAATCGGCCAACTTTCCCTCTATCCCACACCTCCTTACTTTCATCATAAGCCGACCATGGAGGACCTTATCAAACGCCTTACTAAAATCCATGTATATGACATCAACTGCCCTACCTTCATCAACACACTTAGTTACCTCCTCAAAAAATTAAATCAAATTTGTGATGCACGACTTGCCCTTCACGAATCCGTGCTGACTATCCCGGATTAATCCGCGTCTTTCTAAATGGTCGTAAATCCCATCCCTAAGGACCTTTTCCATCAACTTACCAACCACCGAAGTAAGACTAACCGGTATATAATTACCAGGGTCATTTCTATTCCCTTTCTCAAACAGAGGAACAACATTCGCCACTCTCCAGTCCTCTGGCGCCATCCCCGTGGACAGTGAGGACCCAAAGATCAAAGCCACAGGCTCTGCAATCTCATCCCTTGCCTCCCAAAGAATCCTAGGATATAGGATATCAGGCCCAGGGGACTTTTCCACCTTCAGTTTATTCAAAACTGCAAGTACATCCACCCACCGAACATCTATTTCCTCCAGCCTATTAGCCTGTAACACCTTCTCTTCCTCAAAAACATGACCCCTCTCCTTGGTGAACACTGAAGAAAAGCTATAATGCAGGATTGCATAGGAACGGATGTACCCGTGATAATGCAGCACTGCATCAGCACCGAGATACCTGTGATAATGCTGTACTGCATCAGCACTGCTGTACCTGTGATAATGCAGCACTGCATCAGCACTGCTGTACGTGTGATAATGCAGCACTGCATCAGCACTGCTGTACCTGTGATAATGCAGCACTGCATCAGCACTGCTGTACCTGTGATAATGCAACCCTGCATCAGCACTGCTGTACCTGTGATAATGCAGCACTGCATCAGCACTGCTGTACGTGTGATAATGCAGCACTGCATCAGCACTGCTGTACCTGTGATAATGCAGCACTGCATCAGCACTGCTGTACCTGTGATAATGCAACCCTGCATCAGCACTGCTGTACCTGTGATAATGCAGCACTGCATCAGCACTGCTGTACCCGTGATAATGCAGCACTGCATCAGCGCTGAGATACCTGCAATAATGCAGCACTGCATCAGCACTGCTGTCCTTGTCATAATGCAGCACTGCATCAGCACTGGTGTACCTGTGATAATGCAGCACTGCATCAGCACTGCTGTACGTGTGATTATGCAGTACTGCATCCACACTTCAATACCTCCTATAATGCAGCACTGCATCAGCACTATGATGCCTGTGATAATGCAGCATTCCACCAACACTGCTGTACGTGTGATTACGCCGTACAGCATCTGCACTGCCATATCTGCTATAATGCAGCATTGCATCAGCACTGCTGTACCCGTGATAATGCAGCACTGCATCAGCACTGAGATACCTGCGATAATGCAGCACTGCAGCAGCACTGCTGTACGTGTGATTACGCAGTACTGCATCTGCACTGCCATATCTGCTATAATGCAGCATTGCATCAGCACTGCTGTACCAGTGATAATGCCGCAGCGCATCAGCACTGCTGTACCTGTGATAATGCAACACTGCATCAGCACTGCTGTACCTCGGATAATGCAGGACTGCATCAGCACTGATGTACCTGTGATAATGCAGCACTGCATCAGCACTGCTGTACCTGTGATAATGCAGCACTGCATCAGCACTGAGATACCTGCGATAATGCAGCACTGCATCAGCACTGCTGTACCTGTGATAATGCAGCACTGCATCAGCACTGAGATACCTGCTATAATGCAGCATTGCATCAGTACTGCTGTACCCGTGATAATGCAGCACTGCATCAGCACTGAGATACCTGTGATAATGCAGTACTGCATCAGCTCTGCTCTACCTGTGATAATGCAGCACTGCATCAGCACTGCTGTACCTGTGATAATGCAACCCTGCATCAGCACTGCTGTACCTGTGATAATGCAGCACTACATCAGCACTGCTGTACCTGTGATAATGCAGCACCGCATCAGCACTGCTCTACCTGTGATAATGCAGCACTGCATCAGCACTGAGATACCTGTGATAATGCAGCTCTGCATCAGCACTGCTGTACCTGTGATAATGCCGCACCGCATCAGCACTGCTGTACCTGTGATAATGCAACCCTGCATCAGCACTGCTGTACCTGTGACAATGCAGCACTGCATCAGCACTGCTGTACCTGTGATAATGCAGGACTGCATCAGCACTGCTGTACCTGTGGTAATGCAGCACTGCATCAGCACTGCTGTACCTGTGATAATGCAGCACTGCATCAGCACTGAGATACCTGCGATAATGCAGCACTGCATCAGCACTGCTGTACATGTGATTATGCAGTACTGCATCCACACTTCAATACCTCCTAAAATGCAGCACTGCATCAGCACTATGATGCCTGTGATAATGCAGCATTCCACCAACACCTCTGTAGGTGTGATTACGCAGCATTTGCACTGCGATATCTGCTATAACAGTAAGAAGTCTCACAACACCAGGTTAAAGTCCAACAGGTTTATTTGGTAGCAAATACCATAAGCTTTCGGAGCACAGCTCCTTCGTCAGATGGAGTGGATATCTGTTCTCAAACAGTGCAAACAGACACAGAAATCAAATTACAGAATACTGATTAGAATGCAAATCTCTACAGCCAGCCAGGTCTTAAATGTACAGACAATGTGGGTGGAGGGAGCATTCAACACAGGTTAAAGAGATGTGTATTGTCTCCAGACAGAACAGCTAGTGAAATTCTGCAAGTCCAGGAGGCAAGCTGTGGGGGTTACTGATAATGTGACATAAATCCAACATCCCGGTTTAGACCGTCCTCATGTGTGCGGAACTTGGCTATCCGTTTCTGCTCAGCGACTCTGCGCTGTCGTGTGTCGTGAAGGCCGCCTTGGAGAACGCTTACCTGAAGATCCAAGGCTGAATGCCCGTGACTGCTGAAGTGCTCCCCCACAGACCATTGTCCGCAGCAAACTACCCAGCCTTCAGGAGAACAGTGACCACGACATCACACAACCCTGCCACAGCAACCTCTGCAAGACGTGCCGGATCATCGACACGGATGCCATCATCTCACGTGAGAACACCATCTACCAGGTACACGGTACCTACTCTTGCAACTCGGCCAACATTGTCTACCTGATACGCTGCAGGAAAGGATGTCCCAAGACATGGTATATTGGGGAAACCATGCAGACGCTACGACAACGGATGAATGAACACCGCTCGACAATCACCAGGCAAGACTGTTCTCTTCCAATGGGGGAGCACTTCAGCAGTCACGGGCATTCAGTAACCCCCACAGCACTAAATCAGCACTGCTGTAACTGTGATAATGCAGCACTGCATCAGCACTGCTGAACCTGTGATAATGCAGCACTGCGTCAGCACTGAGATACCTGCGATAATGCAGCACTGCATCAGCACTGCTGTACCTGTGATAATGCAGCACTGCATCAACACTGCTGAACCTGTGATAATGCATCAGCACTGCTGTACCTGTGATAATGCAGCACTGCATCAGCACTGCTGTACCTGTGATAATGCAGCACTGCATCGGCACTGCTGTACTTGTGATAATGCAGCACTGCATCAACACTGAGATACCTGCGATAATGCAGCACTGCATCAGCACTGCGATACCTGTGATAATGCAGCACTGCATCAGCACTGCTGTACGGGTGATTACACAGTACTGCATCTGCACTGCGATATCTGCGATAATGCAGCACTGCATCAGCACTGCTGTACTGCACCCACACTTCAATACCTCCTATAATGCAGCACTGCATCAGCACTATGGTGCCTGTGATAATGCAGCATTCCACCAACACTGCTGTACGTGTGATTACGCAGTACTGCATCTGCACTGCGATATCTGCTATAATGCAGCATTGCATCAGCACTGCTGTACCTGTGATAATGCATCCCTGCATCAGCATTGCTGTACCTGTGATAATGCAGCATTGCATCAGCACTGCTGTACCTGTGATAATGCAGCACTGCATCAGCACTGAGATACCTGTGATAATGCAGAACTGCATCAGCACTGCTGTACCTGTGATAATGCAGCACTGCATCAGCACTGAGATACCTGTGATAATGCAGCACTGCATCAGCACTGAGATACCTGTGATAATGCAGCACTGTATCAGCACTGCTGTACCTGTCATTATGTGGAGATGCCGGCGTTGGTCTGGGGTAAACACAGTAAGAAGTTTAACAACACCAGGTTAAAGTCCAACAGGTTTATTTGGTAGCAAAAGCCGCATCACCACTGACTGATCACCACTGATCACCACCATTGATAATGCAACCCTGCATCAGCACTGCTGTAGCTGTGATAATGCAACACTGCATCAGCACTGCGATACCATCGACTACCAGTGATGATGCAGAGCACTGCATCAGCACTGCACTATTAAATTATGCATTCAGTATCTGGTTTGGAGTTTTATTTTGTGACCTCCTGATTTAAAGTTAAGGGTGCTGCATATGGAGTTTCTTGTTAACACAAGGAACAATTGCAGAGAAATGTTGATTATAGCTGTTACCATAAACCAGAAAAACAACATATTCATATTGGGGGTGGCGAGTTTGGAAATTGGGCGTTAACTGAATTAGATGCCTTGTTTTATAAAACATCATCTCATTTGCTTTAAAGTCATTTGAGGGATTTCTATATAAAATGTATTTTTCAGAAAGATCTAAGTCGCTGAGTGCACCTTTGAAACTTATTGGGAATGCAGTCAATCTCTGAGGTCTCGCCGCCTTTAATTACACCAAGGGAGCGCGGATCTTGAGGTCCTGCTTCAGAATGCGACACAGATCCCTCAACAATGGAGCAACTTTATTATGTCCTTTTAGCATAATCCTGTGAGATTTTGAATGTGAGTGGAAGGCGCTCACTCTGACTGGAGCTGTCTGCTCCTCTTGATGCCTGTAACTGGGATTGGTAACAGCTGCAGGGTTTCAGCTCTGCAGGCTAAATGGAAATGGCCAAACAGAAGGCTTGCTGTGGGAAATTCCTGTTCTTCTGCAAAATAGTTCTGAGACGTTTCATATCCACCTGAGAGCACGGGCAGCCCTCAGCATAACTCTGACTGTGCAGCACTTCCACAGTAAAAACACACACAATCCCTACAATCAGAAGGAGGCCATTCGGCCCATCGAGGCTACACCGACCACAATCCCATCCAGCCCCTATCCCCGTAGCCTCACTTATTTACCCTGCTAATCCCCCTGACATAAGGGTCAATTTAGCATGGCCAATCAACCTAACCCGCACGTCTTTGGAGTGTGGGAGGAAACCGGAGCACCCGGAGGAAACCCACGCAGACATGGGGAGAATGTGCAAACTCCACACAGATGGTGACCTGAGGTCGGAATTGAACCCGGGTCCCTGACGCTGTGAGGCAGCAGTGTTAACAACTGTGCCACCCAATCATTGAGTCTTGAATGCTGCATTCAAGTGTCGCTCTGGTTTACATGCTGAAGTGGGACTTGACCCCCCGCCCCCACCGAATTTCTGACTCAGAAGATGAGAGTGCTGCCTGCAGGGCCAGAGCTGGCATTAAAACACTTCATCCTGAATATAGACCTTTTAAATCATTTCTTCATAGGATTTGTGTGTCACTAAAATGGCTCGTTTTTATTCCTCATCCCTCAGAAAGGCGGTGGCCATTTCATAGGTTAGTACAGAGTCAAAACCTTTGCTGTGGGTCATTGAAACATGGACACCAGAAGCAGGAGTAGGCCATTCGGCCCTTCGAGCCTGCTCTGCCATTCATTTTGATCATGGTTGATCATCAAATTCAATATCCTGATTCCCCCCTTCCACCCATTTCCCTTGATCTCTTTTATCCCAAAGCTGTATCTAATTTCTCATTGAAATCACACAACGTTCTGGCCTCAACTACTTTCTTTGGTAGTGAATTCCATGCATTCACCACCCTCTGGGTGAAGACATTTCTCCTCACCTCAAAACCCAGTGGAGTCACATGTAGGCCAGACTAGGTAAGGATGGCAAATTTCCTTCTCTAAAGGACATTAGTGAACCAGATGAGTTTTTACAACAATCCCATCGGGTGATGGCCACCAACAAATGTTTTTAATCCCAAATTTATTTGTTTAGTTGACTGTAAATCCTCAGCTGCTATGCTGGGATTTGAACTCATGGGTGGAAAGTTTCCATGTTTTGGTTAAGAGTGGTTGGGGGTGGGAAAAGTGGTGATTTGCTCTCTTGCGGGTTCTTGCGCCATTATTCTTAGGTACTTTGAAAGAAAATGTTCATGTGTTTCATGCTTCACCATCAGCTAAGTGCTTCAGTCAACCGGGTATGCCATTTAACGACTGCCCGAATGCTCCCAGCATTCATTCAAATCCCCCCAATGAGAATGTCTGCCCCAAGATTTATGGAGACGTCCCTTGGTTGATTACAGTGGAGGAGTGGTGGCACATATTGTACTCACGGTTGGGGAGGATGCCCTCAAACAGGGTAAGTAACTCTGAATGGAAGCTGTGGCTACATTGGGAAGCCCCAGCTCCCAGCAGAGGAGGATGTTCATCCAGTGAAGGAAGAGGATGAATGATCTACTCTCTTCTGCCAGGGTAGGTCTCTATTCTCACTATTCTTAACTCACAAACCCATCAGACGTCCATAGAGAGCTCACTCACAGCCAGCTTGAGGGGCATTATTATGTATTTAAGTGGTTGCATGATTGCTTTAAGAGCCGGTGACATGATTTGATGGTGACGTCATTGGGGTGTTTCACATGCTCCTGTTTTAGTTTCATTTTCTGTACAGGCGACAGCTCCTACAATAAACTGTTGTTGTTATTTTGAATCTGAATTCATCTGTGCAAAACTGCGACTTTTTCTTTTTGTTTAAAACTCACAGGCCCTGACATAGGACAGTACAAAAGGAAAACTGGTGACGAGTCGGGATTCTGTTCCATTGAGGACATCAAGAAAAACTCCTAAGAGAAAAAAAACACTGTGGGTCTCAGACTTCAAATTTTCAAATAACTGGGGAAAGTCAACAGGGTTAAATATTAAAATACAAGTGAAGGAAAGCCAAGTAGGAACAAAGAAAAAAAATCACATTTCTTACCAGAAAAAACACAGGTAGACTCCTCTAAGCTGCAGGGTCCACGTATGTATTCCAGTGTTGAATGGCAGAGCGGCAGACTCACTACGCAGAAGGAGGCCATTCGGCCCATCGAGTCTGCACTGACAACAATCCCACCCAGGCTTGTTGTAACCCCATGTAATCCCCCTGACACTAAGGGGAAATCCCACCCAGACTTGTTCCCCGTAACCCCAAGTATTTACCACATTAATCCCCCTAACCTACACACCTTGGGACACTAAGGCTGGTATTTTACGACCTCGCTCGGGTGATTCCAGGGCTGGCATGGCAGTAAAATTCTGGCCTAAAGGGCATGGTCAATCCACCTAACCTGCACATCTTTGGAGTGTGGGAGAAAACCGGAGCACCCAGAGAAAGCACACGCAGGCACAGGGAGAACGTTCAAACTCCACACAGTCACCCAAGGCCGGAATTGAACCGGTCCCTGGTGCTGTGAGGCAACAGTGCAAACCACTGTGCCATCATGTTGCCCCATTTGGAAAAGGTGTGGTTTTAAAAGAGGAGGGTTTTCCGATCAGAGAAGGGTGAGGTTCCAGGCCGTATATGCATATTTGAAAAGAAGGGATGCTTTGCTGCATGGGTGGGGTCATTTAAAAATTATACATCAAGTTAGCAATCTCTGGGTTAAAAAGGACAGTAATGGGAAGACAGTTAAAAAAATATGTACTGAACAGTTTCAAGCAGCTAGTGCCTGTGAGAGAAATTATAGGTCAGTTAGGGGCCATGGGTCTTTTCAATGAAGTAAATGAACCATAGAGTTCCTCTGCTGTGTGTTTTCAGTACTTTGTACGAGTGAATAAAATTGCAGGTGAGTTGTTTGTACCAGCTTTTCTCAAACCAATAAGAAGTAAAACCTTCAGCTTTCTCCGGAGCTTCAGTCATGTAGCAGAGCCTGGAACCAAAACCATGACTTGACAAAGGTCTTTGAAGAGCATTAGCAATCATCGGAGAACAGTTCAGGTTCCACCAAGGGTATCAAGTGGAAGGCAAAAGCTTTGGTCCATTTGTGGCAATCTTAAAAAGGCTGGCACAACATTATGAGTTTGGTGAGTCATTAGTAGATACTCTTCAAGATTATTCAGTTTGTGGACTCCAAAATTAGGCTATCCAAAGAAGATTGTTTACAAAACGTGCTTTCACTTTAAAGACTGCGATAGAAATTGCAATGTTGATGGAACTGGCTGTTAAAGAGGCTTCACAATTTGGTGCAGTAATGAAGATCCACAAGTTAGGAACTGCCCATAAGAAATCGAAACAGCAAAAAAACATGCCACAGATGTGCCATAATGGGCCATTCAGTGTGTGAATGCTGGAGCAAGGATAGTCAATGCAAGGCTTGTGGAAAAATGTGTCACGTTGCAAAATCTTCATGGTCTAGACTTCCTCTGAGAAGAATATTCTGAAGAAGAACCTAGGTAACTTCAAGAAAAAGATCAAGTTGCATTCTACAAAAATAATTTAGAACATGCAAGGAAAGAAAAATGACGATGAAGAAGAGAATGTTCAGAAATATAATAAAGAGCTCCAACTGAATGTCTTATCCATGCAGGGGAAATCACACAGATTCTGGGTGATCCAAAGTTAAGTGGACAATCTATTAAGATGGAAGTTGATATTGGCGCTGCTGTATCGTTAATTCCTGAGATTATATACCAACAAAAGCTGAAACATTTTCCTTTAAACTCGCTGATGTGATTTTAAAGACATACACAAACGAGGTTGTGCCATTACAAGGTTACATCATGGGCAATGTAGAGTTGAGTGGACAAACAGCAGAGTTGCCTCTCCATGTGGTCCATGGTAATTTTCCAGCTCTATTTGGAAGATCATGTTTTGAGAAGATGAAGCTTAACTGGAGTGCTGTCAACAGGTTGGTCGATATCAAACAGACCTACAGTACCTCTGGATAAATAAAATAGTATGTTTGAAGAGACACTTGGCTCAATGAAGGGAGTTCAAGTGAAATTCAGGATAATGACTAACAGTCAACCAAATTGTCTCATAGCAAGAGTGGCACCATATCCAGTTCATCCAAGGTCGAAGATTAATTAAGATGACTTGTTAACACTGGTGCATTAGAGCCAGTTACAATGAGTGACTGGGCTACCGCCATGTATCTGTCATGAAACCAGATGATTCAATTTGTATTTGTGGTGTGTTTAAAACAACCATAAATCCAGTGTTGTGTGCTGATCAATATCCACTTCCTTTAATCGAAGATTTGTTTGCTGGGTTATCAGGTGGACAAACTGATCTTTTGCAAGCATATTTACAGATGAATGTAGCTGCTAAATCACAACCATTGCTTACTATTGTTACTCATAAAGGTCTTTTTCATTATAAATGATTGCCTTTTGGAATAACATCTACACCAGCCCTATTCCAAAGATTGATGGATTAGATTTTAAGTGGTCTCTCTGATGTACAATGTTACCTGGATTATATTCTAATTAGTGTCTAGTGAACAGGAGCTTGAATCATTTAGAAGCAATATCAAAACATCTTCAAGCACATGGTTTGTGTAGCAAGAAAGAAAAGTGTGACTTTTTCCAGACATCAGTCCAGTATTTGGGTCACATTATTGATAGTAAAGGCCTACATAAAGCACCTAAAAAGAAGGACCCTATTTTAAAAGCACCATGTCCAATGAATGTGATGCAATTGAGGTCCTTTCGAGATTAGTAAATCATTTTGGCAAATGTGTCCCTAACTTAGTAAATTTTTGAAGCCATTGCATAATTTACTATGCACAAAACAGTCATGCGGCTGGAGAACAGAATGAGAGAAAGCATAGAAGGATGAGAAAGATGTTTTGCAAAGCTCTGAAGTATTGGCTCATTTTAATCCGAAGCTACTATTACTGCTTGCGACGCGACGCGTAAACTTATGGACTAGGGCTAGTTGTTTTATATATTATGCCTTCATGAGAAGATTGACTGTTGGTGGATTTTCAGAGACTATGTGTTCAGCTGGCTTTCACGTGAGGGATTTCCCTTTTTAATTACGGCTCAGCTAACACAAAGACTCGCGCAGACAGGTACTCTGGTAAAAGATGTTTCTTTATTTTCCAAGCTTGGTCAACGTACAAGGGAGAGAGATTTGGGGCAGTTCCAAATCTACTCTGAGATGTTATTGACCCTCTGACAGCATGGTACTATGTGATCAGTTTGTGGACCTTAAGAGTCTTTATCATAGTCTCCTGATACTTTCCAGACCCTCTTATCTGGTACAATATGTATCCTATTCATTAGGACTGTCTGGCCCTTGATAAGAATTGCTCTTCCCTTTGCTCAGTGGCTGCATTGTTCCAAGGATTGTGGTTCTTTTTACTTAACTACGTGCCATCATGCCTTGCAAGCATTGTGCTATTAACCAAGGTATACACTTTTAATACAAAATATGTTTTCAAAAATACATGTCTAAATTCTCTAACAGTGGTTATAGGTGCCCCTGTGCAAACTGTTTTTCAGGCATTTTGTAACTTCTCTGTACTCTATTCACTCTGATTTAATCTACCCTGATCTGTTAGTCTGTTAATCACAAGTTATTCTAAATTCCCTCACACAACAACCAATAACTTTTGCTTCGTATACTCTGACAAGTGCTGAATCTTAACTATGCTCAGCTCGAAAAAAAGCACTGAGTATAATTTTTGGCCGTTTCATCATTATTTATGGGGTTGTCATTTCACATTATTGATTGGTCACTGACCCGTTACTATTTTTGGGCCTGTTTGTGTGCCGTTAATCTTGTGCAAACCTATGTGTTTTAACCTCTAACAGCAAATAAAGACACTGGCAGAATTTTATGAGATTGCTTCTAAAGGTCCAGCTAGCATGCAAATGGGAGAGTTCCTGATCCGTTTTTGTGCACATAGTCACTGACAAAATGGTGTAGACTGTTTCTAGCTGCTGCAGGCAGTCGACTGTAGCGGGAGCTACTGCGCATGTGCAAATCTCTGATTCTGCTCAATGCAGGGGCCTGACAGAGAGAGAGAGCTGCTAGTGCAGGCAGCCTCAACCAGCTCCCACCCCTCTGCAATCACAGGGGCCCACAGCCAAACATGAGTCCCACAAGGCATGGGCATCTAGCCCCTGCCCCCCCAACCCCCCACTCCACTGCCCAGACCGATCAGGCGCCCCCTCCCCCGATCCAATCCCGTTGCAGAGTGGGCTCCAGCCTCATCAGGCCCATCCCATAGGCTCCCCCAATAGGTCTCCATAGGCCCACCGCCCCACAGGCCCCACCCCACAGGCGCCACCCTAGCACTGCCCAGTGGGCAGTGCCAAAGTGCCCCCTCGGCATTGCTCAGGTGCCAGACTGACAATGCCAAAGTGGCACTGCCCAAGGGGCACCCTTGCCCTCGGCCTCCCCTGGGGGCATCAATGGTCTCCGGTTCCACCGGCAAAGCCAACATGGCTATTCCCCCTTCATGGGGAGCAGGTGTTTTCCTCGCCAGAGAGAACATCTCCCAGCGAGTCCATAAAGGCAAGTGAGCCTGGATGATTCAGCTAAACACATGAAAATCCTCATACATTTCAATAAATCACTCAGCCTGTCGCCCATTTCCAGCGATCACGCTGGAAATCCGGCTGCCGTAAAATGGCAAGAACGTGATCCTGATTGGCTCTCGCACAATTTTATTGGCTCACTCCACACACCAATGGGCAAGGAGAGCCAATAAAATCCTGCCCATTGAGTCAACTTTAAATATCCAAACACAATGACTGGAGTCTGACCATTGTCCACATTCTCCCACCCCGCTGCCATGGACGGAGATTTTGCTGGCCGCATATTCTCTGACCTGGCTGCAGCGGGATCGTGATTGTGCCCTATTACTTTATCTAACACTTTAGGTACTGAACTGAAACTTACAACAGTTGCAACACTTTGGGTGGAATTTTCCCGTCCCAGCCACCACAGTAATGATGGTGGATGGGACACGGACCATGCAAAAGTTCATTGACCTCGGGTGCGATTTTCTGGTCTTGGGGGCGAGCAGGGCTGGAAAATAGCACACTTTAACTCTTTTACTGAACTTTAACTCTTAACTGAACTTAATTCTTAACTGAACATAACTGTTAACTCAACATTAGTGCTGTAACTGGAAACAGATATTCTAATTCTTTAACTGTGAACAGATCTTACTCAGTTCAGAATGAAATGGCCAGCTCCATCCCCGATGTAGATTCTGTCCTCATAGTCCTTCTCTGAAGATTTTCTTCACTGATTTGATTTGATTTATTATTGTCACATGTATTAGTATACCGTGAGAAGTATTGTTTCTTGCACGCTATACAGACCACGCATACATAGAAACATAGAAATCATAGAAACCCTACAGTACAGAAAGAGGCCATTCGGCCCATCGAGTCTGCACCGACCACAATCCCACCCAGGCCCTACCCCCATATCCCTACATATTTTACCCACTAATCCCTCTAACCTACACATCTCAGGACACTAAGGGGCAATTTTAACATGGCCAATCAACCTAACCCGCACATCTTTGGACTGTGGGAGGAAACCGGAGCACCCGGAGGAAACCCACGCAGACACGAGGAGAATGCACTCCACACAGACAGTGACCCAAGCCGGGAATCGAACCCAGATCCCTGGAGCTGTGAAGCAGCAGTGCTACCGTGCCGCCCAATACATATACAATACATAGAAAAGGAAAGGAGAGGGTGCAGAATATAGTGTTATAGGGTGTAGAGAAAGATCAACTTAATACGAGGTAGGTCCATTCAGAAGTCTGATGGCAGCAAGGAAGAAGCTGTTTTTGAATTGGTTGGTATGTGACCTCAGACTTTTGTACATTTTTCCTGATGGAAGAAAGTGGAAGAGAGAATGTCCAGGGTGTGTGGGGTCCTTGATTATGCTGGCTGCTTTGCCGAGGCAGCGGGAAGAGTAGACAGAATCAATGGATGGGAGGCTGTTTTACGTTATGGACTGGGCTTCATTCATGGTCCTTTGTGGTTTCTTGCAGCTTTGGACAGAGCAGGAGCCATACCCAGCTGTGTTACAACCAGAAAGAATGCTTTCTATGGTGCATCTGTAAAAGACCGTGAGAATCGTTGTGGACATGCCAAATTTCCTTAGCTCCCTGAGAAAGTTGAGGCATTCGTGGGCTTTCTTAACTATAGCGTCAATGTGGAGGGACCAGGACAGGTTGTTGGTGATCTGGACACTTAGAAACTTGAAGCTCTCGACCCTTTCTACTTTGCCCCCATTGATGTAGACAGGGGCATGTCCTTCACTACGCTTCCTAAAGTCGATGACTATATCCTTCAGTTTGTTGGCACTGAGGGAGAGATTATTGTCGTCGTACCAGTTCACCACATTCACTAACTCTTTCCTGTACTCTGTCTCATCATTGTTTGAGATCCAGTCCACTACGGTGGTGTCATCAGCAAACTTGAAAATCGAGTTGGAGGAGAATTTGTCCACAGTCAAAGGTGTATAAGGAGTGATCATTATTCCATTAGTTTTAAGATAGCTATGGAGAATGATAGGCCTGGCCCAAAAGTTAAAATTCTAAATTGGGGCAAGGCCAATTTTGATGGTACCAGGCAGGAACTTTCAACAGTTAACCGTGGGAGTCTGTGGGAAGGCAAAGGGACGTCCGGTAAGTGGGAGGCTTTCAAAAGTGTGTTAACCAGAGTTCAGAGTAAGCACATTCCTCTTAGACTGAAAGGCAAGGCTTGTAAAAATAGTGAACCCAAGATTGGTGGCATAGTAGACAGAGAAGAAGGTTATCTCGGATTGCACCGGGATCTTGATCAATTGGGCCAGTGGGCTGACAAATGGCAGATGGAGTTTAATTTAGATAAATGCGAGGTGATGCATTTTGGTAGATCGAATCAGGGCAGGACTTACTCACTTACGCGTTGGGGAGAGTTACAGAACAAAGAGATCTCGGGGTACAGGTTCATAGACCCTTGAAAGTGGAGTCACAGGTGGACAGAGTGATGAAGAAGGCATTCGGCATGCTTGGTTTCATTGGTCAGTACATTGAATACAGGAGTTAGGACGTCTTGTGAAGTTGTACAAGACTTTGATAAGGCCACATTTGGAATACTGTGTACAGTTCTGACCATCCTATTATAGAAAGGATATTATTAAACTAGAAATAGTGCAGAAAAGATTTACTAGGATGCTACCGAGACTTGATGGTTTGAGTTATAAGGAGAGGCTGGATGGAATGGTACTTTTTTCTCTGGAGCGTAGGAGGCTTAGGGGTGATCTTATAGATGTCTATAAAACAATAAGGGGCATAGATCAGCTAGATAGTCAATATCTTTTCCCAAAGATAGGGGAAATAATGGCCATGAAATCTTCAGTGTCGACCCACGAGAGTCTTGTTTAAGACGGTGCCTCTAACAATGTAGCACGGGAGAGTCAGCCTGGATTATGTGTTCAGGTATTTATTCTTTCATGGGCTCCAGTCACTGGCGTGAAGTCTGAACTCCCGATCTCTGACTGGGCGGTTAGAGTTCTAAGCACTGAGCCAGGGCTAGACTGGACTCAGATGGTAGCTCAAAGGTAGGGGAGTCTAAAACTAAAGGGCATAGGTTTAAGGTGAGAGGAGAGAGATACAAAAGGGTCCAGAGGGGCAATGTGTTCACACAGAGGGTAATGAGTGTCTGGAACAAACTGGCAGAGGTAGTAGTAGAGGCGGGTACAATTTTGTCTTTTAAAAAGCGTTTAGACAGTTACATGGATAAGATGGGTAGAGACGGATATGGGCCAAACACAGGCAATTCAGACTAGCTTAGGGGTTAAAAAAAGGAACAGCATGGACAAGTTGTGCCAAAGGGCCGGTTTCCATGCTGTAAACCTCTATGACTCTAAGGAGTAAAGTAAGGGGCTGAGGACACAGCCTTGTGGGGTACCGTTGTTGAGGATAATCGTGGAGGAGGTGTGGTTGCCAATCCTCACTGGGGTTAGGAAGTCTAGAATCCAGTCATAGAGGAAGGAGCCGAGCCCCAGGCCATGGAGTTTGGAGATGACGTTTGTGGGAATAATGGTGTTGAAGGCTGAGCTGTAGTCGATAAATAGGAGTCTGACATAGGTGTCTTTTTTATCTAGGTGTTCCAGGGTTGAGTATAGGGCCAGGGAGGTGGCATCTGCTGTGGGCCTGTTGTGGTGATAGGCGAATTATAGTGGATCCAGGCAATGTGGGAGGCTGGAATTGATTCGTGCCATGCCTAACCTTTTGAAGCACTTCATAATGATGGATATCAGAGCCACCAGGTGATAATCTTTAAGGCACGCTGCCCAGTTTTTCTTTGGCACAGGGATAATGGTCGTCTTCTTGAATCTGGTGGGGACCTTAGATTGGTGTAGAGAGGTTAAAGATGTCTGCGAAAACCCCCAACAGCTGGTCTGCGTAGGATCTGAGTGCTCATCCAAGTACCCCATCCGGGTCACTTGGATGGGGTGACCTTGAATACAGGTTCGGCCTACGCTTCCGGGGTGGAGGGCGTGTCCTCACTGACCTCTTGCTCAAAACGGGCATAGAATGCATTGAGCTCATCAGACAGGGGTGCGTTGTAGCCGGTGATTTTACATGACTTCATCTTGTAGCCTGTTATGTCTTGCAGATCTTGCCATAGTCGATGTGAGTCCGTGTGGAACTCTAGCTTGGCCCGGTGCTCTCTTGCAACAGTTGATCTCTGAGTTATCGCTGGAGACAAAGGGCTGAACATATGTCTTTATTCTCAAACCGTCCTAACCTTCCAGAAAATACAGTGACACCCAGCCAGTGGTGTAACCGGAAACCAGTCACATTGCTCATCCAGGCCAAATGAGCTACTCACAAACAACTTCATAATGCTTCGTTCAAATGTCATGTTGCCACATTGCCGAATCCCCTATCAGTGCCATCAGGACTAACTCAAAGTAAACAACTTCCCATATTTGGTCAATACAGGAAGTGTCAGGTCACAGGTCACAGGGCTGACCACAGCAACAGCAACTTTATGACTTGCATCTGTTTTTAACAACAAGTAGACCAAAAATCCCAGCATGTTTAACTGTCATTACAATTGCTCTTTGAAACCTAAATTGCTGCTAATGCTATTAAAATCATTATTGTAGTTGCTCCTTCTCCGTCCACACAGGGCGGCACGATGGTACAGTGGTTAGCTCTGCTGCCTGACAGCACCAGGGACCCGGGTTCGATTCCCGACTTGGGTCACTGTCTGTGCAGAGTTTCCACATTCTCCCTGTGTCTGCGTGGGTTTCCTCCGGGTGCTCTGGTTTCCTCCCACAGTCCGAAAGACATGCTGGTTAGATGCATTGGCCATGCTAAATTCTTCCTCACTGTAACCGAACAGGCGAATGTGATGACTGGGGGATTTTCACAGTAACCTCATTGCAGTGTGAATGTAAGCCTACTTGTGACACTAATAAATAAATTCTGACTCTCTCCCGGTCTCTCTCCACAGATCTGTTGAGTATCTCTGACATTTTCTGCTTTTTATTTCAGATTTCCATTAGCCACCCTATTTTGCTTTTGTAAAAATAAATCAGATTGCCCCTTTGAAGACCTGTCAATTTCTTACTTTGTCCCTGTTATAATTAGACAATTGGAAATTGGGCGATTGGGGATTTTTCTCAATGATCATTAACCCTCTAACCTGATCAGTGGAACATGGTTATAATTAGGCTTCACAAAAGCATGCCGCACACAGTACTAACCCAGATTTCTGTCAGCACTCAGTCTCCTCAGCCTGATTGACAATAAGTTGTTGGAAATTCAAACTCTTGTTCTGATTTTACTCAAGCTCAAAGCTGTAGGCCTCCAGAGCTGGTGTTTATGTTCCTGGGATATGGGGGTCAGGAACATGCAGAGAAGAAACAAAGATTCACAAGGCCAGGATTGCTCTCTCAGCCAATCGCTTTGCAATACATTGTGGATACTAAGTGAGTGGGCACAGTAAGAAGTCTCACAACAACACATGCCATGTTTGTGAGCTAACTTTCATTCACCTGATGAAGGAGCAGCGCTATGAAAGCTCGTGATTCTAAATAAACCTGTTGGGCTTTAACCTGGTGTTTGTGAGACTTCTTACTGTGCCCACCCCAGTCCAACGCCGGCATCTCCACATCATAAGCGAGTGGGGGAATTCAGCTTTGCTGCAATGCCCTCTGTCGTTGGATAGCTGGCTAATGGAGGAGATGGGACCCAGCCATAGAACCATAGAAAATTACAGCTCAGAAACAGGCCTTTTGGCCCTTCTTGTCTGTGCCGAACCATTTTATGCCTAGTCCCACTGACCTGCACTTGGACCATATCCCTCCACACCCCTCTCATCCATGAACCCGTCCAAGCTTTTCTTAAATGTTCAAAGCATTTTCCACTTTATCCAGCAACTCATTCCACACTCCCACCACTCTCTGCGTGAAGAAGCCCCCCCTAATATTCCCTTTAAACTTTTCTCCTTTCACCCTTAACCCATGCCCTCTGGTTTTTTTCTCCCCTAGCCTCAGCGGAAAAAGCCTGCTTGCATTCACTCTATCTATACCCATCAAAATCTTATACACCTCTATCAAATCTCCCCTCAATCTACTACGCTCCAGGGAATAAAGTCCCAACCTATTCAATCTCTCTCTGTAACTCAGCTTCTCAAGTCCCGGCAACATCCTTGTGAACCTTCTCTGCACTCTTTCAACCTTATTTACATCCTTCCTGTAACTAGGTGACCAAAACTGTACTCAATACTCCAAATTCGGCCTCACCAATACCTTATATAACCTTACCATAACACTCCAACTTTTTTACTCGATACTCCGATTTATAAAGGCCAATGTACCAAAGGCACTCTTTACAACCCTATCCACCTGTGACGTCACTTTTAGGGAATTCTGTACCTGTATTCCCAGATCCCTCTGTTCAACTGCACTCTTCAGAGTCCTACCATTTACCCTGTACGTTCTACTTTGGTTTGTCCTTCCAATGTGCAATATCTCACACCTGTCTGCGTTAAATTCCATTTGCCATTTTTCAGCCCATTTTTCTAGTTGGTCCAAATCCCTCTGCAAGCTTTGAAAACCTTCCTCACTGTCCACTACACCTCCAATCTTTGTATCATCAGCAAACTTGCTGATCCAATTTACCACATTATCATCCAGATCATTGATATAGATGACAAACAGCAATGGACCCAACACCGATCCCTGCGGCACACCACTAGTCACAGGCCTCCACTCAGAGAAGCAATCCTCCACAACCACTCTCTGGCTTCTTCCATTGAGCCAGTGTCTAATCCAATTTACTACCTCCCCATGTATACCTACCAACTGAACCTTCCTGACTAACCTCCCATGAGGGACCTTGTCAAAGGCCTTGCTGAAATCCAGGGAGACAACATCCACTGCCTTCCCTTCATCCACTTTCCTGGCAACCTCCTCGAAAAACTCTAATAGATTGGTCAAACATGACCTACCACGCACAAAGCCATGTTGACTCTCCCTAATAAGTCCCTGTCTATCCAAATATTTGTAGATCCTATCCCTCATCACACCTTCCAATAACTTGCCCACCACCGACGTCAAACTTACTGGCCTATAATTTCCTGGATTTCTTTTGGAACCTTTTTTAAACAACGGAACCACATGAGCCACCCTCCAATCATCCGGCACCTCCCCCGTGAATACTGACATTTTAAATATGTCTGCCAGGGCCCCTGCAAGTTCAACACTAGCTTCCCTCAAGGTCCGTGGGAATACCCTGTCCGGTCCTGGGGATTTTTCCACTCTGATTTGCCTCAAGACAGCAAGCACCTCCTCCCCTTTAATCTGTAAAGGTTCCATGACCTCCCTACCTGTTTGCCCTATTTCCGTAGACTCCATGCCCGTTTCCTCAGTAAATACGGATGCAAAAAATCCATTTAGTATCTCCCCCATCTCTTTTGGTTCCATACACAGTCTAGAACTCTGGTCTTCTAGAGGACCAATTTTATCCCTCACTATCCTTTTGCTCCTAACATACCTATAGAAGCTCTTTGGATTTTCCTTCACTCTGTCTGCCAAAGCAACCTCATGTCTTCTTTTAGCCCTCCTGATTTCCCTCTTAAGTAGCTTCTTGCACTTTTTATACTCCTCGAGCATCTGATCTGTTCTTTGCTGCCTGTACATTTCATACAACTCTCTCTTCCTCTTAATCAGTGTTACAGTCTCCCTCGAGAACCAAGGTTCCTTATTCCTATTTACTTTGCCTTTAATCCTGACAGGCACATACAAACTCTGCACTCTCAAAATTTCTCCTTTGAAGGCCTCCCACTTTTCATTTACATCCTTACCAGAGAACAGCCTGTGCCAATCCACACTTCCCAGATCCCTTCTCATTTCATCAAATTTGGCCTTTTTCCAGTTCAGAACTTCAACCCGAGGACCAGATCTATCCTTATCCATGATCAGGTTGAAACTAATGGCATTATGATCACTGGATCCAAAGTTGAGCACATTCTGTGCTGGTTTCTGGGTCTGATCCAGCAAGATCCCCAGCTCCAAATTGGGTTGTCAACCCTCCAGGATTTGCCTGGAATCTCCAGGAATTGCAGATCAATCTCCATGACCCTGCTGTGCAACCCTGGAGAAAAATCATCTGAACTTTAAAACTAAAAGATTTATTGAAATTTTCTTCCAACATTTCGCTTTGCCAGATATAGAAATATTGGAATTTGCGGAAAACATTTTGTTCGTCTGAAAGTAAAGCATCATCCAATTGAGTAATGTGTCTTTGTGCTGTCCATTTGGTGTAGGAAGGTAATGCACTACAAGGATGGGTGTGTCGTAGAGTCATAGAGTCATCGAGATATACAACATGGAAACAGGCCCTTCGGCCCAACTCGTCCATATCGACCAGGTTTCCTAAACTGAACTAGTTCCATTTACCTGCGTTTGGCCCATATCCCTGTAAACCTTTCCCATCCATGTACCTGTCCAAATGTCTGTTAACTGTTGTAACTGTACCCGCCTCTACCACCTCCTCTGGCAGCTCATTCCATATACGCACCACCCTCTATGTGAAAAAGTTGCCCCTCAGGTCCCTTTTAAATCTTTCACCTCTCACCTTTAACCTACGCCCTCTAGTTTTGGGCTCCTTCACCCTGGGGAAAGACCTTGGCTATTTACCTTATCTGTGCCCCTCATGACTTTATAAACTTTTATAAGGTCACCCCTCATCCTCCTATGCTCCAGGGTAAAAAGTCCCAGCCTATCCAGCCTCTCTTTATAATTCAAACCTTCCAGCACCGGCAACGTCCTTGTAAATCCTTTTTGCACCCTTTCCATTTTAATAACTCCTATAGCAGGGTGACCAGAATTGTACACAGTATCCCAAATGTGACCTCACCAATGTCTTGTACAGTTGTAACATAACATCCCAACTCCTGGACTCAGTGCTCTGACCAATGAAAGCAAGAGTGCCAAACACCTTCTTCACCGCCCTGTCCACCTGCGACGCCACTTTCAAGGAACTATATACCTGCACCCCTTGGTCTCTCTGTTCGACAACACTTCCTAGGGCCCTACCATTAACTGTGTAAGTCCTGCCCTGGTTTGTCTAACCAAAATGCAACAACTTGCATTTATCTGAATTAAATGAATTAAATTAATTAAATTAAATTTAATTTAATTTAATTTAATTTAATTAATTAAATCGGTAGGCCGACTAATGGTTGGAAAAATCATGTGATGAAACCTCCAGGAATCACAGTTGGTACTCCTAGCTCCTCATTCCCCTAATTTACATGGAAGCATAGCACAGATTAACGGGCCATTCTATTTAGCAATTTTATGCTGTTTATTTTTTATGGTCCACAGCAACTTCTTCCCATTCATCACTGTGTAACTCTATTGACATAATCTTCCTTTCTTTTCTACCTCAGCATAAATCCCCCCTCAAATGCATCTATACCACTCATTTCAATCTCTCTCTGTAGCAGTGAGTTCCACATTCTCACCACTCTCTGGGTAAAGAAGTTTCTTTCTGAATTCCCTTATTAGATTTCTTGGGAACATAGGAACATAGGAATTAGGAGGAGAAGTAGGCAAATTCAGCCCTTCAAACCTGCTCCGCCATTCAATCAGATCATGGCTGATCTCTCCCTGGTCTCAAATCCACTTCCCCACCTGTTCCCCATATCTCCTCATCCCTTTCTTCATTAGAAATATATCTATCTCCTTCTTGAAACCATTTAATGATTCAGACTGCACCGCACTATGGGGCAGCAAGTTCCACAAATTCACCACCCTCTGCGAGAAGTCATTCCTCCTCATCTCAGTTTTAAATCTAATGCCTTTCAACCTATACCTGTGACCTCTTGTTTGAGATTCCCCCAGAAGAGGAAACATTTGGTCTACATTTACTTTATCAATCCCTTTTAAAATTTTATATACCCCGAACAGATCCCCTCTCATCCTTCTAAACTCCAGTGAGTATAAGCCCAAACTATTTAATCTCTCCTCAATCATCAACCCTTTCATCCCCAGAATCAATCTGGTGAACTTCCTCTGAACTGCCTCCAATGCCGCCACATCCTTCCTCAAATAAGGAGTCCAAAACTGGACACAATACTCCAAATGTGATCTCAGCAACACCCTACACAATTGCAACAACATTTCTCTACTTTTATACTCCAGTCCCTTTGCAATAAATGCCAACATCCCATTTGCCTTTTTAAGTGCGTGCTGCACCTGCATACCAATTTTCTGCTGGGGACTATCATTTTGACAGCGTCTAATTATACTCTTCCTCACAAGAGGAAACACTCTGTTTCCATCCTATCAAAATTTCTCATCTTTTTAACGACCTCTGATTAAGTCACCCCTAGAATCATGCATGCAGAAGAGGCTCTTCACCCCACCGAGACTGCACCAACAGGTGAGAAATACCTTAACTGCCACCTAATCCCATTTACCAGCACTTGGCCCATAGCCTTGAATGTTATGATGTGCCAAGTGTTCATCCAGATACTTTTTGAAGGATGTAAGACAACCCGTCTCTGCCATGCTACCAGGCAGCGCATTCCACACCATCACCACCCTCTGGGTAAAAATACTTTTCCCCCACATCCCCCCTAAACCTCCTGCCCCTCACCTTGACCTATGAACCCTTGTGACTGACCCTTCAGTACCCAAGATCCAGCCTGTTAATCCTGTACAGATAGGTGTAGAAACTTGCTGATATCATTGACATATTGAGACATATAGGATTCCCAGGAGGCTTGATAGGGCAGATGCTCAGAGATTGCTTCCCTTATGGGAGAGCCTAGTGGGAATAATCTCTGTGTAAGGAGTCGACCACTGAAGACCAGAGATGAGGAGGAATTTCTTCTCTCAGTGGGTGGTGAATCTGTGGAATCCTTTACTGCAGAGGGTTGTAGAGGTTGAATTGTCAAGGCTGAGATAGTCAGAGTTTTAATCGGAAAGAGAATCAAGGATTATGGAGTAAAACAGGAAAGTGGAGTTGAGGATTATCTTATCAGATCAGCCATGAACTCATTGAAAGGTGGAATAGACTTGATGGGCCGAATAGCCCACTTCTACTCCTGCATCTTACGGTGTTATTTTCGTTTACAAACAGTTTTCCTCTTCAGCTGTTTGTCGAATTCTCCCCCTTCCAGTCACGTTAGGTACTGGGTCATTGCTGACATTCCAGTCAGGTTTAGTGTTCATGTTACTGAGTGACTGATCCACCTTGATCTACCTGATCCAGTAGACTCAGAGAATTTCAGAGTTTTAAATTCAGAGAATTTAAATTCCAAAGCCACCGCGCCATTGTGCAAATTTGAATTCAATTTAAAATAACGGCGGGCATGAGAAAGCTGAAGGGGCCATGAGATTGTTGGATTTTTGCAAAAACCCACTGGATCTCAAACACCCTTAAGGGGAAGGAAACCTCCTGTCTTTACCTGGGCCTGGTCTTGAGGTCCATATAATTAGATTTGATTGAAACAAGCAATCTATTCGAGGTGTGGTACACACTGGGAGCCCCTGAGAATGAATTAGTAGGATTAAGTTTAAATTTTAAGTTTATTTATTAGTGTCACATGGAGGTTTACATTAACACTGCAATGAAGTTCCTGTGAAAATCCCCTAGTTGCCACACTCCTAACCAGCACATCTTTTTGACTGTGGGAGGAAACCCATGCAGACGTGAGGAGAACATGCAGACTCCACACAGACAGTGACCTTAACTGGGAATTGAACCCGGGTCCCTGGCGCTGTGAGGCAGCATTGCTAATCATTGTGCCACTGTGCCGCCCCTAATTCAGTGCCTATTGGATGGAAAAGGGAAAGGGGGCAGAGGGAAAATATCTAAATGATTAAACCCAGACAGTAATGGGTCTCACCTGAAGGACGCCTGTGAATAAAATATGTTTCATCTCAATTATTTCATCTTTTCTCTTTGTAATTGGCCCTCGCTTTGTCAAACCTCAACCACTGACTGTCCCCACTGTTTTATGACTCCATCCTCACCCGTTAATTCTGTCTCTCCCTCCACAGATGCTGCCAGACCTGACAGGTGTTTTCAGCATTTCCCTGTTTTCTCCGTGTCCTCCAACTTGATTGAAAAATGATTGTTTCAGCCTGTTAGAGTCATAGAGGTTTACAGCATGGAAACAGGCCCTTTGGCCCAAATTGTCCATGCCGCCCTTTTTTTTAAACCCCTAAGCTAATCCCAATTGCCCGCATTTGGCCCATTTCCCTCTATACCCATCTTATCCATGAAACTGTCTAGGACATAGAACATAGAACATAGAACAGTACAGCACAGAACAGGCCCTTCGGCCCACGATGTTGTGCCGACCTTCATCTGAAACCAAGATCAAGCTATCCCACTCCCTACCATCCTGGTGTGCTCCATGTGCCTATCCAATAACCGCTTAAATGTTCCTAAAGTGTCTGACTCCACTATCACTGCAGGCAGTCCATTCCACACCCCAACCACTCTCTGCGTGAAGAACCTACCTCTGATATCCTTCCTATATCTCCCACCATGAACCCTATAGTTATGCCCCCTCGTAATAGCTCCATCCACCCGAGGAAATAGTCTTTGAACGTTCACTCGATCTATCCCCTTCATCATTTTATAAACCTCTATTAAGTCTCCCCTCAATCTCCTCAGCTCCAGAGAGAACAGCCCCAGCTCCCTCAACCTTTCCTCATAAGACCGACACTCCAAACCAGGCAGCATCCTGGTAAATCTCCTCTGCACTCTTTCCAGCGCTTCCACATCCTTCTTATAGTGAGGTGACCAGAACTGCACGCAATATTCCAAATGCGGTCTCACCAAGGTCCTGTACAGTTGCAGCATAACCCCACGGCTCTTAAACTCCAACCCCCTGTTAATAAAAGCTAACACACTATATGCCTTCTTCACAGCTCTATCCACTTGAGTGACAACCTTTAGAGATCTGTGGATATGGACCCCAAGATCTCTCTGTTCCTCCACAGTCTTCAGAACCCTACCTTTGACCCTGTAATCCACATTTAAATTTGTCCTACCAAAATGAATCACCTCACATTTATCAGGGTTAAACTCCATTTGCCATTTTTCAGCCCAGCTTTGCATCCTATCTATGTCTCTTTGCAGCCTACAACACCCCTCCACCTCATCCACTACTCCACCAATCTTGGTGTCATCAGCAAATTTACTGATCCACCCTTCAGCCCCCTCCTCTAAGTCATTAATAAAAATCACAAAGAGCAGAGGACCAAGCACCGATCCCTGCGGCACTCCGCTAGCAACCTGCCTCCAGTCCGAAAATTTTCCATCCACCACCACCCTCTGTCTTCGATCAGACAGCCAGTTACCTATCCAATCGGCCAACTTTCCCTCTATCCCACACCTCCTTACTTTCATCAAAAGCCGACCATGGGGGACCTTATCAAACGCTTTACTAAAATCCATGTATATGACATCAACCGCCCTACCTTCATCAACACACCTAGTTACCTCCTCAAAAAATTCTATCAAATTTGTGAGGCACGATTTGCCCTTCACAAATCCGTGCTGACTATCCCGGATTAATCCGCATCTTTCTAAATGGTCTAAATACATGTTGTTAAAGTGAATGTGTTCCATGGTAAACCTTGTCCTGTTTACATTTCCCTGCTCAGTTGGCTGCTGTCCCAGAAATGTTGGAAGGTAATAACTGACGTTTTTTTTTGGGCATGTCCTTCTGCCCATCCCCCTTCACCTCCTCCACCCCTGTTGAGGTACTTTGACGATAGACATGATTTCCTGGGAGACATAAAGGGGAATTGTGAGAATGCTGTCTGAAGGAAAGAGGACTAAGCAGAATACAGGCATTGTTAAATGGAACTCCACACAAGGCTGTCGAAACCTTGTCACTTTACCACAACTTGGCAACTTGGCTGGATTGACGATCTGCTATTTGAGTTATCAGGTTGCTTTAACATGCTTTAACATTTATCCATGCGGCAGGGCATAGTTTACAATTGGGGGAGAGGTAATTATGATGCAATCAGGCGGGAATTAGGAAGCATAGGATGGGAACAAAAATTGTCAGGGAAAGGCACTAATGAAAAGTGGAACTTTTTCAAGGAACAAATACTGCGTGTCCTTGATAGGTATGTCCCTGCCAGGTAGAGAGGAAATGGCCGAGTGAGGGAACCATGGTTCACAAAAGAGGTGGAATGTCTTGTCAAGAGGAAGAAGGAAGCATAGGTAAGGTTGAGAAAACAAGGTTCAGATGGCTCGATTGAGGGTTACAAGTTAGCAAGAAATGAGCTGAAAAAGGGGCTTAGGAGAGCTAGGAGGGGGCATGAGAAGTCCTTGGCGGGTCGGATCAAGGAAAACCCCAAGGCTTTTTACTCTTATGTGAGGAATAAAAGAATGACCAGGGTGAGGTTGGGGCCGGTCAAGGACGGCAGTGGGAATTTGTGCATGGAGTCAGAAGAGATAGGAGAGGTGATGAATGAATACTTTTCTTCGGTGTTCGCCAAGGAGAGGGGCCATGTTTTTGAGGAAGAGAAGGTGTCACAGGCTGATAGGCTGGAGGAAGTAGATGTTCGGAGGGAAGATGTACTAGCAATTTTGAATAAACTGAAAGTTGATAAGTCCCCTGGGCCTGATGAAATGTATCCTAGGAGTCTTTGGGAGGCAAGGGATGAGATAGCAGAGCCTTTGGCATTGATCTTTGCGTCCTCACTGTCCACGGGGGTGGTGCCAGAGGACTGGAGAGTGGCGAATGTGGTTCCTCTGTTTAAGAAAGGGAATAGAAATGACCCTGGTAATTATAGGCCGGTTAGTCTTACTTCGGTGGTCGGTAAGTTGATGGAAAAGGTCGTCAGGGATAGGATTTACGACCATTGAGAAAGATGCAGCTTAATCCGGGATAGTCAGCACGGATTTGTGAAGGGCAAGTCTTGCCTCACAAATTTGATAGAATTTTTTGAGGAGGTAACGAAGTGTGTAGATGAAGGTAGTGCAGTTGATGTCATATACATGGATTTTAGTAAGGCGTTTGATAAAGTCCCCCATGGTTGGCTTATGAAGAAAGTAAGGATGTGTGGGATAGAGGGAAGTTTGGCCGATTGGGTAGGTAACTGGCCATCTAACAGAAGACAGAGGGTGGTGGTGGATGGAAAATTTTCGGACTGGAAACCGGTTACCAATGGAGTGCCACAGGGATCAGTGCTTGGTCCTCTGCTATTTGTCATTTTTATTAATGACTTGGAGGAGGGGGCTGAAGGGTGGATCAGTAAATTTGCTGATGACACCAAGATTGGTGGAGTAGTGGATGAGGTGGAGGGCTGTTGTAGGCTGCAAAGAGATATAGATAGGATGCAGAGCTGGGCTGAAAAATGGCAAATGGAGTTTAACCCTGACAAATGCGAGGTGATTCATTTTGGTAGGACAAATTTAAATGTGGATTACAGGGTCAAAGGTCAGGTTCTGAAGAATGTGGAGGAACAGAGAGATCTTGGGGTTCATATCCATAGATCTCTGAAGGTTGCCACTCAAGTGGATAGAGCCGTGAAGAAGGCCTATAGTGTGTTGGCGTTCATTAACAGGGGGTTTGAGTTTAAGAGCCGTGGGGTTATGCTGCAACTGTACAGGACCTTGGTGAGACCACATTTGGAATATTGTGTGCAGTTCTGGTCACCTCACTATAAGAAGGATGTGGAGACACTGGAAAGAGTGCAAAGGAGATTTACCAGGATGCTGCCTGGTTTGGAGGGTAGGTCTTATGAGGAAAGGTTGAGGGAACTTGGGCTTTTCTCTTTGGAGCGGAGGAGGTTGAGAGGAGACTTGATGGAGGTTTATAAGATGATGAGGGGGATAGAACATAGAACATTACAGCGCAGAACAGGCCCTTCGGCCCACGATGTTGCATAGATAGAGTGAACGTTCAAAGACTATTTCCTCGGGTGAATGGAGTGGTAACTAGGGGGCATAACTATAGGGTTCATGGTGGGAGATATAGGAAGGATGTCCGAGGTAGATTTTTTACTCAGAGAGTGGTTGGGGTGTGGAATGGACTGCCTGCAGTGATAGTGGAGTCAGAAACTTTAGGAACATTTAAGAAGCTATTGGATAGGCACATGGAGTACTTTGGGATGATAGGGAGTGGGATAGCTTGATCTGGGTTTCAAACAAAGCTCGGCACAACAACGTGGGCCGAAGGGCCTGTTCTGTGCTGTACTGTTCTATGTTCTATGTTCTAACACGTAAATAACTGCCGAGCAAAACTGCAAAATAAAGAGGAAACCACTTGAATTCTTCCCAAAGTCACTGCAAGATGGTGTTTAATTAGATAGTGGCACTTCAATAAATACTTTCCAGGACTCATACTGGCTGATTGATTTGATTTATTATTGTCACATTGTAGGAGGAATTTTCTGGGGTGTCCCTCTGGGGGGGGGGGGGGGGGGGGGGGGGGGTCTTGTACTCAGCTGAACTCAACCAATACAGAGACCACGAAAGACAGCATGTAGTTAAAGAGTGAAAAGAAGTTTATTGCTAATGCATGCATCAGGAGAAAAGATAGTCAGCAAGCACTGGCTACCCTTTCTGATGTAACAGTACAAGTGTTAGCTTGATATACTCTTCTGAACACTTCGATTTCTCACCCAGCTTGTCACCCAAACTGGAGGGTCCAATTACAATATTACACATTATTACCTTAGCCAATAACTCTCTACTTGTCAGCATGATTCGGAGCTCATTAGTCCATTGCTCCTGAAAGTCCTTCCCTCCTTATTTGGAAACCTACCAACATAAATCCAGTAGATTCAAGGATTTGGTTATCACCTGCAAATTTTAATCTGTGTCGCAGTGTCCTTCAGAGGTTGTGAAGAAAGCTTTCTCTACTGCGGCGGCACAGTGGCACAGTGTTTAGCACTTCTGCCTCACAGCACCAGGGACCCGGGTTCAATTCCAGCCTCAGGTGATTGACTGTGTGGAGTTTGCATGTCCTCGCCATGTCTGCGTGGGTTTCCTCCAGGAGCTCCGGTCTCCCCAGAATCCAAAAATGTGCAGGTTAGGTGTATTGGCCATGATAAATTGCCACTTAGTGTCAGAGGGACTAGCAGGGTAAATATGTGGGGTTATGGGATAGGGCCTGGGTGGGATTGTTGTCGGTGCAGACCCAATGGGCTGAATGGCCCCCTCCTACCCCTCCTAGGGATTCTATGATTGCTATTGTGACAATACACAGAGAATATGAGGATCATGTTTCAAACAAACATTGAAAGATTTTGCCGATCTTAAAAAGCAAATCACCAAAATGTTTCCCACAGTTACTACTTCAGATGATGCTGTGTCCAATTAACTGGAATACTCAGTATTGAGGTGTCCATCCCACAGGAAATTAACCTCCTTTCATTTCACTGATAATTAGACAGATCAGTGAAGCACAGCGTCAGATCATTTTGGCCTCTTTGTTTTATCGCTTCCTGAAGACTTGATGCAGAAGGCTACTTTTCAAATGTTCTGTCAGTGCTGGACTTCTGCCTAAAAGAAAATCTCCTGAGACTCTGCCCCTGTCGCTGACTCAATCAGTGAATGCCACTGAGGTACAGTAAGAAGTTTAACAACACCAGGTTAAAGTCCAACAGGTTTATTTGGTAGGAAAAGCCACACAAGCTTTCGGAGCTCTAAGCCCCTTCTCAGTGGCTTTTGCTACCAAATAAACCTGTTGGACTTTAATCTAGTGTTGTTAAACTTCTTACTGTGTTTACCCCAGTCCAACCCCGGCATCTCCACATGCTGAGGTACAGAGCCAGAGAGAAAAAGATTGCATTGATGTAGTACCTTCAGCCTCTCCCAAAAGAGCTTCAGGTTCAATGAGGTCACTTTCAAACATAGCCGCTGTGGAAAGTGTGACAGACCATTAATGCACAGCAAAATCCCATGGGCAGCAATGTCATAAATGACAACCCCTGATAGATCTTTGAGCCAAAATGCTAATTTCTCCATAGATGCTATTTGATTAGTAAAGTGTTGTGCTTTCCGTGTTGCCTCAATAATTTCCCTATACTGTGTGGAATGCAAAGGTCCATGCAATACTCCATTCTCATTACTGTTCCCCAATAGCCTCCTGTGTAGTACCTTGCCAATGGTTTTCTGCAAGTCCATTATACATGACATCCTCTACATTTCCCTTCCACCTTATCTTTCATCCTCACCTGCACTCTTTCCCAGAGCTCTTCTGGCACAGAACAAAATTCACCTGACTGCAGATAGTGACTGGAATCCCTACAATTTCCCATCCACTAGAAAGTATATGGGACACTTGCTTTTACCAGCTGTGGTACAGAGTGTAAAAGCAAGGAGATAATGTTGGAGCTGTACAGAGCGTTGGTTAGGTCACAGATGGAGTACTGTGTGCAGGTCTGGTCACCTCACTATAGGAAGGATGTGATTGCATTAGATGGGGTACAGAGGAGGATCACCAGGATATCTGGGATGGAGCATTTGAGCTATAATGGGAGACTGGATAAGTTTGGATTGTTTTCTTTAGAGCAGAGAAGGCTGAGGGTGGATATGGTTGAGGTCTATAAGATTATGAGAGTAATGGACAGGGTGAGTGGGGAGCAGCTGTTGCCCTTGGTTGAGGGGTCAATCACGAGGAGGCATCGTTTTAGGGTAAGGGGCAAGAGATTCAGAGGGGATTTGAGAATAAAAAACTCACTCAGAAAGTGGTGAAAATCTGGAATGCGCTGCCTGGGAAGGTAATGGAGCCAAAACCTTACAACCTTTAAAACATATTTGGATGAGCACTTGAAACATCATAATATTCAAAGACATGGAACAAGTGCAGGAAAATGGGATTAGCGCGCTTTTAGTGGTAGTTATTGTCAGTGCAGATTTGATGGGCTGAAGGGCCTTTTCTGCACTGTGTGACTCTATGACTCTATATATGGATGATGCGGTGAATAAACAAGTGGTTGGGAAGGTTGGGAACAGGAGATAGGCCATTCAGTCCCTCGAATCTCCTCACCATTCAATTCTGATCTACACCTCGAACTAAAACATTCACGGCTTTTTAGATGAAAGAACTCTGGAGTTCAAAGAATCTTTGTGTGAAGAATTTTACAATGAAATCACCTCATTCTAGATTCCCCAGCAAAGGAAGTTCTTCCCCTTTATCTACCTATCAGAGCAGGAGGCTCCAAATCCTCCAAATCCAATGATAGGGAGTTCAGCACGACAATGCAAAAGACAAGATTGAAACACCTGTAGCTGCAAGTGCCAAGTGGATGACCTCCTCCTGAGATCTCCAATATTACAGGTGCCGGCCTCCAGCCAATTTGATTCACTTCAAAAGGTCCTTCAGCCCATCAAATCTGCACTGACAATAACTACCACTAAAAGCTGAAGACACTGGATGAAGCAAAGAGTAAGGACACTGACAATATTTGACAGCTAGCCAACAACTGCCCAGTTACATCCTGTCCACAAAAATATCATAGAATCATAGAATCCCTACGTGCAGAAGGAGGCCTTTTGGCCCATCGATTCTGCACCGACCACAATCCCACCCAGCCCCCATCCTCGTAGCCCCACGTATTTACCTCCTAGTCTCCCTGACACTAAGTGGCAATTTAACATGGCCAATTAACCTAACTCGCACATCTTTGGATTGTGGAAATCGAAGCACCCGGAGGAAACCCATGCAGACATGGGGAGAAAGTGCAAATTCCACATAAGCAGTGACCCAAGTCAGGATATATCTTATCCACTGGATGGAATCATACCTATTGCAATGGCAGATGGCTGTGCTTGTTGAAGGCCAGTTCATCGCTTCAGGAGTTCCTCAGCATAGTGTCCTAGGTCCGAACATCTTCAGCTGTTTCATCAATGACTTTCCTTCCATCGTAGGGTCAGAAGTGAGGATGTTTGCCAATGATTGCACAATGTTCAATCCCAATCACAACTCCTCAGATACTGAAGCAGTCCATGTCCAAATGCAGCAAGACCTGGACAACATCCAGGCTTGGGCTGACAGGTGGCAAGCAACGTTTGCGCCACACAAGTGCCAAGCAATGATTATCTCCAACAAGTAAGGATCTAACCATCACCCCCTAACATTCAATAGCATTACCATCACTGAATCCCCCCACTATCAACATCTGGGGGGGTTACCATTGACCAGAACTGAACTGGACTAGCCATATAAATGCAGTGGCTATAAGTGCAGGTAATAAGTGCAGGTAATAAGTGCTGGTAATCCTGTGGTGAATAATCTGACTCCTCAAATCCTGTCCACCGTTTACAAGGCACAAGTCAGGAGTGTGATGGAATACTCCCCACTTGGCTGGATGAGTGCAGCTCCAACAACACTCAAGAAGCTCCACACCACTGAGGATAAAGCAGCCCCACCACCTTCAATATTTTCTCCCTCCAGCACCGATGCACAGCGGTAGTCGTAGGCACCATCTACAAGATGCACCACAGGAACTCCCCAAGGCTCATTCAACACCACCTTCCAAACCTACAACCTCCACTTGCTCAAGGAGAAGGGCAGCAGATACATGGGAACAATATCACGCACTTTCCCCTCTGGGCCACTCACCACCCTGACTTGGAACTATATCACTGTCTTCCACTGTCGCTGGGTTGAATTCCTGGAACTCCCTTCCTAACAGCACTGTGTGTATTTCTACACCAGGTGGACTGTAATGGTCTAAGAAAGGCACAATTAAGAATGAGCAATCCACACTCACCTCGCCAGTGACGCCCACATTCCATGCACAAATAAAAAGATTAAAATCAAGGACCTTAGTTCTGCTACACAATGCAAATTAACGGATTTTTAAAAATATAATTTTTAAAAATTCTTTCATGGGATGTGGGTATCACTGGTAATGTCAGCATTTATATCCCATCCCTAATTGCCTCGAACTCAGTAGCTTGCTAGGCCATTTCAAAGGGCAGTTGAGAGTCCACCACATTGCTGTGGTTTTGAAGTCACATGTAGACCAGACCAGGTAAGAGCGACAAATTTCCTTCCCTAAAGGACATTAGTGAAACAGATGGATTTTTTGCAGTGATAAACAGTGGCTTCATGGTCTCCATTACTGGAACTAGCTTTTCACTTCCAGATTATTAATTGAATTCAAATTTTCCAGAACATTAAGATGGGTCTCTGGATTACCAGTTCAGAGACATTACCAGTACACCACCACCCGTAATGATAGATCTTCACCCAAAATCTCATTATATACTGTCTAATAATCTGTGCATGCCGCAGGCTTGATGCTCAGGAGCATAAGAACAGAGGTGGACAATTTAGCCCCTTGAGCCTGTGAGATCAAAGCTGAGATGCACCTCAACTCCAGTTACTAATTTTTTGCTCCACATCCTTTGATAGACTGACCCAATGAAAATCTAACAGTCTCAGCGAGGAGAATGTGAATTGATTGCCAGAATTTAGAGCTTATTTGATCTGATTTGATTTGATTTGATTGATTATTGTCACATGTATTGGCATACAGTGAAAAGTATTGTTTCTTGCGCGCTATACAGATAAAACATAGCATTCATAGAGTACATAGGGGAGGAGAGAAGGAGAGGGTGCAGAATGTAGTTTTACAGTCATAGCTAGGGTGTGGAAAAACTTCAGCTTAATATCTGATAGGTTCATTCAATATCAGATAGGTTCATTCAAAAGTCTGATGGCAGCAAGGAAGAAGCTGTTCTTGAGTCGGTTTGTACATGATCTCAGACTTTTGTATCTTTTTCCCGAAGGAAGAAGGTGGAAGAGAGTATGGCTGGGGTTAGTGGGGTCCTTAATTATGCTGGCTGTATTTCCGAGACAGCGGGAAGTGTAGATGGAGTCAATGTGTGGGAGACTGGTTTGCGTGAAGGACTGGGCTTCGTTCACAACCCTTTGTAGTTTCTTGTGGTCTTGGTCTGAGCAGGAGCATACAAAGCTATTTCGGGAAGTGTGCTGCACATTGCCACTACCCTTTATTTGGGAATCAGGCAGAGATGTCGCAGGAGAAATTTGATAATACATTGCCAAGGCAAAGCTTAGACAAGGTGTGTGCCAGTATTCTTCACAAATTCAAACCCTGTGCCTTTGATCTGGTTTGGTTAACAGCTCTAGACTGAGATAAGCACCATCAGTATTTGCTCTGTCTTTCATTCATCCACAAGTCACTACAGCTCCACGATGTCACATTGAGCCGTAAGACTTCTGAAGCTAAGCACCTATGTTGCAATTCCTTGAAGCTGAGTTAAGGGACTCTGGAAAGGCAGCTCTGGGAACGGAAAATCGTTTTGTGATTTTGATTTCAGACACTGCTTTAAAATGTCACAGAAAGTTAAATACCACATCGCTCTCCATCTGCTGATGTAGTTTGACAGGAAGCCACGCTGAGACCACATCAGTCGAGCAATGCCAGACGTCAGTGATGATGCATTCTATACTGTAAGTTTGAGGAGTGTTGACACACATGTAGCTGTCGTTAACTCAAAGTATGCAAAATTATTGGGCGGAATTTTCCTGTCCCGCCCGCCCCGGGAATGGAAACAGGTGGAACAGGATCATGCAAAGGTCCGTTGACCTCGGGTGGGATTTTCCAGTCTTAGGGGCAAGCGTGGCTGGAAAATGATGATGATTGTGTTTTCATGCTCATATTTCCACATTCAAACAATAAGGCAACTTCAGAAAAAAAACCAGTGTGTGGTGTGTTTCAGGATTTACGTCAGGGAAAGACTTAAGCAGCTCAGGTGATGATTAATGGTCAGGAGTAAGTGGGATAGGCCCAAAGCAGTCAGGAGGAAAAGGAAAGGCAATATTTCCATGTCTATAACTATCTCTCTCTCTCAAGAAGGTGCTAGAAGTTTTGGAATGACTGACAGTGTTTGTAGTTCCTGGTTTTGCTCGGTGGATCTGGGGGAGGACAGGGTTGAGCTGCCGAGGTTGATTTCCAGCTTGTGACTCAGCCAATGGAACTGAAAATCGAAGTCGCCATACCCGACCCACAGTGCCAGTTAACACATAACGGCAACAAAGGACAAAGAACAAAGAACAATACAGCATAGGCACAGGCCCTTCGGCCCTCCAAGCCTGCGCTGCTCATGTGCTCAAATAGACCATTCGTTTCTATCCCTCTATTCCCAGTCTGTTCATGTGGTGATCTAGATAAGTCTTAAACGATCCCAGCATGTCCGCCTCAATCACCTTGCTTGGCAGTGCATTCCAGGCCCCCACCACCCTCTGTGTAAAACACGTCCCCCTGACATCTGTGTTGAACCTTGCCCCCCTCACCTTGAACCCGTGACCCCTTGTGTTCGTCACCTCCGACCTGGGAAAAAGCTTCCCACTGTTCACCCTATCTATGCCCTTCATAATTTTATACACCTCTATTAGGTCGCCCCTCATCCTCCATCTTTCCAGGGAGAACAACCCCAGTTTACCCAATCTCTCCTCATAGCTAAGACCCTCCATACCAGGCAACATCCTGGTAAACCTTCTCTGTAATCTCTCCAAAGCCTCCACGTCCTTCTGGTTGTGTGGCAACCAGAACTGGATGCAGTATTCCAAATGCGGCCTAACCATCGTTCTATACAGCTGCAACATCATATGCCAACTTTTATATTCTATGCCCGATCCAATAAAGTAAGAAGTTTAACAACACCAGGTTAAAGTCCAACAGGTTTATTTGGTAGCAAAAGCCACACAAGCTTTCGAGGCTCTGAGCCCCTTCTTCAGGTGAGTGGGAATTCTGTTCACAAACAGAACTTATAAGACACAGACTCAATTTACATGAATAATGGTTGGAATGCGAATACTTACAACTAATCCAGTCTTTAAGAAACAAAACTAATCCAGTCTTTAAGATCCAATAAAGGCAAGCATGCCATATGCCTTCTTCACTACCCTCTCCACCTGTGCTGCCACCTTTAAGGAGCTGTGGACTGTACACCCAGGTCCCTCTGTGTGTCTATACTCCTGATGGTTCTGCCATTTATTGTATAGCTCCCCCTTACGTTAGATCTACCGAAATGCATCACTTCGCATTTATCTGGATTAAATTCCATCTGCCATTTCTCCGCCCAATGTTCCAGCCTATCTATATCCTGCTGTATTCTCTGACAATGTTCATCACTATCCGCAACTCCAGCAATCTTTGTGTCGTCTGCAAACTTACTGATCACACCAGCTACATCTTCCTCCAAATCATTTATATATATCACAAACAGCAGAGGTCCCAGAACAAAGCCCTGCGGAACTCCACTAGTCACAGACCTCCAACCGGAAAAAGACCCCTCTACTGTTACCCTCTGTCTTCTATGGCAAAGCCAGTCCTCCACCCATCTAGCTAGCTCACCTTTTATCCTGTGAGATTTAACCTTTTGCACCAGCCTGCCATGAGGGACCTTGTCAAACGTTTCACATTGATCCTCGAGTTCAAAAACTGTCACACAAAATCTTGAGTATCCATCTTCTAATTGTTACACGTACAGCACTGCACTCATTCCAGAGATAAAAAGATTAAATTGCACATTGTATTCCCTTGAGTATATCAGATTAAGGGATGATCAAGCTGAGGTTTGAAGATGGTTAAAGGATAGAAAGAAATCATCTTCTTAAATGATAGAGGCTAGAACAAGGCAACATGCCCTAACATTGGATATAAACCACTCGGGGGTGATGTCAGTGGAAATCGTTTAGCTCAGTTGGCTAGCCAGTTGGTGCGTGTTGCAGAGCGATGCCAACAGCACCTTGCCTTCTCACCCTTGCCCCCCGCTTGAGGTGTGGTGATCCTCAGGTTAAATTACCACCAGTCAGCTCTCCCTTGTAAACGGGTGAGCTGTCTATTATCATCTGGGACTTTACCTATGAGTGGAAATCTGAAATTCTCTCTCCTGAAAAGGCTGTTGGGGTTGTGGGTGGTCCATTGAAAATTTCAAAACTGAGTATGACAGATTTTTCTTACTCGAGGATAATATAAGGAATAAGGAACAAAGTCAGAAACAGGAAAGAACTTGCATTATACACATAACCCTTTCATAACCCTTTCTAGCCAATTGCATAGTTTGGAAGGATAGTCATTGTCATAATGTAGGGAATTAAGAAACAGATCAGCCACAATCTGATTGAATGGGTTGAGGGATTGAGTAGCCTATTCCTTTACATTTGTACTGGAAAGTGTTCCTTGTGTGTTTGAAATACTGGATTGGACATTCACAGAGCTGGGTTGACTCTGGGATTTTTAGAAATGGCAGGTGGGGCCTGGATGTCGAATTCCCACCCCCATTTCTGGTTGATCCAATTTTATCAGGCAAGTGGCAGGGTGTGACACACATAAATGGGAATTCCAAACTCAGCAGAGACACTTGATATCAGTCCTCCCTTGTAATTGAGATTTTTTCTAACGGGTCAACACATCTCTCTGAGACACTATCAGTCAACATGTCTCTCTCCTTTGTGAATACTGATGCAAAGTATTTGTTTAGGATCTCTCCTACTTCCTTTGGTTCTAAGCATAATTCCCCTCCTTTGTCCCTGAGAGGTCCGATTCTTTCCCTAACAACCCTCTTGTTCCTAACGTATGTATAAAATGCCTTAGGATTCTCCTTAATCCTGTCTGCCAAGGACATTTCGTGACCCCTTTATGCCCTTCTAACTCCCTGTTTGAGTTCTTTTCTACTTTCTCTGTATTCCTCCAGTGCTCCATCTGTTTTTAGCTGCCTGGACCTTATGTATGCCTCTTTTTTCTTTTTGATTAGACCCACAATTTCCCTGGTTACCCACGGCTCCCGAATCTTACCTTTCCTATCCTTCCCCTTTACAGGCACATGCCTGTCCTGCAGTCCTATCAACTGCTCTTTAAAAGACTCCCACATGCCAGATGTGGATTTACCCTCGAACAGCCTCTCCCAATCAACAGCCACCAATTCCTGCCTAATCTGGCTGCAGTTAGCCTTCCCCTAATTCAGCACCTTACCCATAGGACAACACTCATCTTTTTCCATTACTATCCCAAACGCTTACAGAATTGTGGTCACTATTTGCCACATGTTCCCCTACTGAAACTTTGATGACCTGACCGGGCTCATTCCCCAGTACTAGGTCCAGTATAGCCCCCTCTCGAGTTGGACTGTCAACATATTGTTCCAAAGAACCTTCCTGGACGCATTTTATAAATTCTTCCCTGTCCAGGCCCCCTCCGTGATCTGTAAAAGTTGGTGAGAGTCGTAGTGGACATGCCGAATTTCCTTAGCTTCTTGAGAAAGTAGAGGTGTTGATGGGCTTTCTTTACTATCGCATTGGTGTGGAGGGACCAGAACAGGTTGTTGATGATCTGGATACCTAGAAACTTGAAGATCTCAACCATTTTCACTTCATCCCTATTGATGTAGACAGGGGCATGTCCTCCACTACACTTCCCGAAGTTGATGACTATCTCCCTCTTTTTGTTGACATTGAGGGAGAGATTATTGTTGTCACACCAGTTCACCAGATTCTCTATCTCTTTCCTGTACTCCGCCTCGTCATGCATAGACTAACAATTCGAGTTGGGCCATTCTAGTCAGGAACCTTTGTTTCACACATAAGGCAGTGGTAATTTGATATGAGTGGTTCGAATGTGGAACTCACGACTACAAGTAGTTGAGGCAAATAGCATAAATGCATTTAAAGGGAAGTTAGCGAAGTACAGATGGGAAAAAGCAATAGAAGGTGATGTCAAGAGGGTTGGGAGGAGGCCAAAGCATAAATGCCGAATGGCTGTTTCGCTGCTGTAACTTCTGTGAAGGTCTCTGAAGTGTGTTACAGACACCAGACCAAATCCCCATGATCAACTCCCATATTAGCAATGGCAGAGTAAATATCTGTGAAGTTTAATGGGATTCGATAGTTTCAGCAGTGACTGCTTTCCCCTTGGCTTTATTTCTTATTGTGTTGCCAATTCAGAGCGTGGAGACCTTCTTAATTAATCATTAAAGCAAAGCACAGCTTAAAATTAAGGTAGGATAAAAATGCTTTCAATCTCGGTTTTCAAATGGTGTGTGAAATTGAACCATCAGGGGTAATGACAAGCTTTGCGCTTTCACTGATACTACACACATTGTAATTTTAGATGGTTCGGTGGTGAATGAACAATTAAGTCACACCCATTGAGATGCAGATATGGACCCAGCGAATGAACCAATTCAAAAACCCAATCCTGAATTACGTTTGAATAGTTTAAAAACACAAATTAAGAAAACTATTACAGAAAATATCTATCTCAAGTCACCTAATATCTTCAGAAATTCTGTCAATGGCTCTTGGTACTCTAAGGAAGAAAGCTGTTAATGTTGCTTCCGTTGTAACTTGCTGAATTCCCTCTCCTGCCTTGCTGCTTTAAGAGTGGTGTAATGGACGGTGCCATGGGGGAAAACTTTACGCTACACCTTTCTTCAAGGCAGGAAAGTGTAAAGTAAAGGATTCAGGCAGCACAGTGGCATAGTGGTTAGCACTGCAACCTCACAGCGCCAGTGACCCAGATTCAATACCCAGTCTTGGGTCACTGTCTGTGTGGAGTTTGCACTTTCTCCCCGTGTCTGCATGGGTTTCCTCCGGATGCTCCAGCTTCCTCCCACGCTCCAAAGTTGTGCGGGTTAGGTTAATGGCCAAGGTAAATTACCCTTTAGTGTCAGGGGGACAAGCAGAGTGTATATGTGGGGTTACAGGGGTAGGACCTGGGTGGGATTGTGGGCTTGATGGTCCGAATGGCCTGTTTCTGCACTGTAAGGATTCTATGATACTTATTGCTATTGTGACAACACACAGAGAATACGAGGATCATGCTTCAAACAAACATGAAAGATTCACAGATATTATGTGGTTGCATGGGTTTCCTCCGGGTGCTTCGGTTTCCTCCCACAGTCCGAAAGACGTGCTGGTTAGGTTAATTGGCCATGCTAAATTCTCCCTCAGTGTACACAAACAGGCGCCGGAATGTGGGGACTAGGGGATTTTCATAGTAAATTCATTGCAGTGTTACTGTAAGCCTACTTGTGACGAATAAATAAACTTTAAACTATGTCTTCACCCCAATGTACCATCCAGAGAGAATTAAACACAACCCCTACATGCCTGAGGTTAACCTTTTTTCCCCTCCTTTCCAGCATAGGATCAGGCCAGTCTGCCCCTTGATCCTGTCCCACTCTCCAGTGTGTTGATGGCCAATTTGAATCTCCGTAGCAGTTCTCAGGTTTGATTCCATGTCCCTTACTAAGCAAAATCATTCAAGAAATGAAACTCAGTGAATTGAGCAAACTACTTGGAATAAGAGATGTGGGTTAATTGGGGAAAGCCAGTATGGGTTTCTTAAGAGAAAATTATGCTTGCTAACTTGCTGGAGTGTTTTGAAGAAATCAGAGAGGGTCAATGAGGGTAAAACAGTCGATGTTGTGTACATGGACTTCCAAAAAGCATTTGATACCGTGCCACACAACAGGCTTGTGAGCAAAGTCAGACCTCTTAAAATGAAAGGGATGGTAGCAACATGGATGCAGAACTGGCTGAGCGACAGGAAAGAGAATAGCGGTTTGGATGTGATTCAGGCTGGACGAAGGTTTGTAGTGGAGTTTCCCCAAGGGTCAGTGTTGGGTCCCTTGCTTTTCCTGATACAAATGAGTAACTTACAAAATTTGCAGATGGTATGAACTTGGAAGCATTATAAACTGTGAGGAGAACAGTGTAGAACTTCAAAAGGACATAAATATGTTTGTGGAATGGGCAGATAGGTTGCAGATGAAGGTCAATGCAAACAAATGTGAGGAGATTCAGTTTGGTAGGAAGAACATGGAGAGACAAGATAAAATAAAGGGCACAACACCAAGAAGAGAACAGAAACAGAGGGATCTGGGCGTACATATGCACAAAATGTTCAGGACAGATGGAGAGAGCAATTATGAAGTATACAGAATCCTAGGTTTTATTAATAGAGCATAGAGCACAAGAGCAAGGAGTTTATTTGCATAAGTCACTCGTTCAGTCTCAGCGAGAACAGTGCATCCAGCTCTGGGCTTTAGGAAGGATGTCCAGGCATTACAGAGGGTGCAGAAAAGATTGGCTCCACGGATGAGAACCTTCAGTTATAAAGACAGATTGAAGATGGTAGGTGTAATAGATCGAGGGTGATGCGATGAAGTTTTAACTATAAAGGCTTTATTGTCAACAGAGTAATTATAAACAAGAACATCAAAGTAAGACTAGACTACAAGTACGACTGTGCCTCTGGACACCTGGGCTCAAACTGCAAGTCCCTCCTTGAACCATGGTCAGCATCCCTCCTGCCTCACAGTGCCAGGGTTCAACTCCAACCTTGGCTGACCGTGTGGAGTTTGCACATGTTCCCCGTGTCTGTGTGGGTTTCCTCCGGGTGCTCCAGTTTCCTCCCACACTCCAAAGATGTGTGGGTTAGGTTGATTGGCCATGCTAAATTGACTTTAGTGTCAGGGATTAGCAGGGTAAACTCATCAGGTTACGGGGATAGGGCCTGGGTGGGATTGTTGTTGGTGCAGACTCGATGGGCTGAATGGCCTGCTTCTGCATTGTAGGGATTGGCTCAGTTTCCTGCTGGAGTGATCCATAGGGTCGTCGCCAGTCATGTGGCCCTTGGAAGACTCCACCCCTACCCCTTCAAGGCCCACTCTACGACACTCCTTCCCCCCCACAAAATCCCAAACACTCCTAAGGGGAAACATGAGTTGGCACATCACAGGCCCTTATACAAAATGGGTATCCAGTAAAATCTCTAGAAAACTCATCAATGGTTCAAATGGTCCGGGACCTTCCTGGCTCTGATAGAGTTCAGTGACAGGCTTGTTCATATTTAAAGGCCATGTTTTTGAGGAAGAGAAGGTGTTACAGGCTAATAGGCTGGAGGAAATAGATGTTCGGAGGGAGGATGTCCTGGCAGTTTTGAATAAACTGAAGGTCGATAAGTCCTCTGGGCCTGATGAAATATATCCTAGGATTCTTTGGGAGGCAAGGGATGAGATTGCAGAGCCTTTGACTTTGATCTTTGGGTCCTCACTGTCCACGGGGATGGTGCCAGAGGACTGGAGAATGGCGAATGTTGTTCCTCTATTTAAGAAAGGGAATAGAAATGACCCTGGTAATTATAGACCGGTTAGTCTTACTTCGGTGGTTGGTAAATTGATGGGAAAGGTCCTTAGGGATGGGATTTACGACCATTTAGAAAGATGCGGATTAATCCGGGATAGTCAGCACGGATTCGTGAAGGGCAAGTCGTGCCTCACAAATTTGATAGAATTTTTTGAGGAGGTAACTAAGTGTGTTGATGAAGGTAGGGCAGTTGATGTCATATACATGGATTTTAGTAAGGCGTTTGATAAGGTCCCCCATGGTCGGCTTATGATGAAAGTAAGGAGGTGTGGGATAGAGGGAAAGTTGGCCGATTGGATAGGTAACTGGCTATCTGATCGAAGTCATGATGTGGAGATGCCAGCGTTGGACTGGGGTAAACACAGTAAGATGCCATAGCATCTCCGCTCCGGGGAAGGCCTATCATCTCGCTAAGGCCATTCCCACACCCCCACTTCTTGCCTTCGAACAACCACGCAACCTCAAACAGACCATTGTCCGCAGCAAACTACCCAGCCTTCAGGAGAACATTGACCATGACACCACACAACCCTGCCACAGCAACCTCTGCAAGACGTGCCGGATCATCGACACGGATGCCATCATCTCACGTGAGAACACCATCTACCAGGTACACGGTACATACTCTTGCAACTCGGCCAACGTTGTCTACCTGATACGCTGCAGGAAAGGATGTCCCGAGGCATGGTACATTGGGGAAACCATGCAGACGCTATGACAACGGATGAATGAACACCGCTCGACAATCACCGGGCAAGACTGTTCTCTTCCTGTGGTGGAGCACTTCAGCAGTCACGGGCATTCAGCCTTGGATCTTCAGGTAAGCGTTCTCCAAGGCAGCCTTCACAACACACGACGGCGCAGAGTCGCTGAGCAGAAACTGATAGCCAAGTTCCGCACACATGAGGACGGCCTAAACCGGGATGTTGGATTTATGTCACATTATCAGTAACCCCCACAGCTTTCCCCCTGGTTTTGCATAATCTCACCAACTGTTCTGTCTGGAGACAATACACATCTCTTTAACCTGTGTTTAATGTTCCCTCCAACCACATTATCTGTACCTTTTAAGACCTGGCTGGCTGTAGAGATTTGCATTCTAATTAGTATTCTGTAACTTGATTTCTGTGTCTGTGCACTGTTGGAGAACAGAGACCACTCCATCTGACGAAGGATCAGCAAGCTCCGAAAGCTTATGGTATTTGCTACCAAACAAACCTGTTGGACTTTAACTTGGTGTTGTGAGACTTCTTACTATCTGATCGAAGACAGAGGGTGGTGGTGGATGGAAAATTTTCGGATTGGAGGCAGGTTGCTAGCGGAGTGCCACAGGGATCAGTGCTTGGTCCTCTGCTCTTTGTGATTTTTATTAATGACTTAGAGGAGGGGGCTGAAGGGTGGATCAGTAAATTTGCTGATGACACCAAGATTGGTGGAGTAGTGGATGAGGTGGAGGGCTGTTGTAGACTGCAAAGAGACATAGATAGGATGCAAAGCTGGGCTGAAAAATGGCAAATGGAGTTTAACCCTGATAAATGTAAGGTGATTCATTTTGGTAGGACTGATTTAAATGTGGATTAAAGGGTCAAAGGTAGGGTTCTGAAGACTGTGGAGGAACAGGGAGATCTTGGGGTCCATATCCACAGATCTCTAAAGGTTGCCACTCAAGTGGATACAGCTGTGAAGAAGGCCTATAGTGTGTTAGCTTTTATTAACAGGGGGTTGGAGTTTAAAAGCTGTGGGGTTATGCTGCAACTGTACAGGACCTTGGTGAGACCACATTTGGAATATTGTGTGCAGTTCTGGTCACCTCGCTATAAGAAGGATGTGGAAGCGCTGGAAAGAGTGCAGAGGAGATTTACCAGGATGTTGCCTGGTTTGGATGGTAGGTCTTATGAGGAAAGGTTGAGGGAGCTAGGGCTGTTCTCTCTGGAGTGGAGGAGGCTGAGGGGAGACTTAATCGAGGTTTATAAAATGATGAAGGGGTTAGATAGAGTGAACGTTCAAAGACTATTTCCTCGGGTGGATGGAGCTATTACAAGGGGGCATAACTATAGGGTTCATGGTGGAAGATATAGGAAGGATATCAGAGGTAGGTTCTTTACGCAGAGAGTGGTTGGGGTGTGGAATGGACTGCCTACAGTGACAGTGGAGTCAGACACTTTAGGAACATTTAAGCGGTTATTGGATAGGCACATGGAGCACACCAGGATGATAGGGAGTGGGATAGCTTGATCTTGGTTTCAGATAAAGCTCGGCACAACATCGTGGGCCGAAGGGCCTGTTCTGTGCTGTACTGTTCGATGTTCTCTATGTTCTATGTCTTCTCGGTTACTGTTGCTGTACCTAAACTCAGCAGTGTCTCTCCACTGTGTATATGTGGACAAATCCTAATTTATTTAATCTGAACAGATTCCTTTTTGAAGATAAGAAAATGCCTGTTCCCCTCTAACTGTGGCCGCTGCCCCTGTATCCACTCCCATTTTGAGAGTTTTGCCATTTACCAGCAAGGTTAAGCTTAACTGCGGGCAACTTGTTTAGCTGGACCTGGTTCAGGGTTCGAATCCCTTGCCAGATTCCTCATCCAGATTGTTTACCGGAGTAAAGCTAGCAGTCGCTGTGTTTTTCTTTGCACTGACTTTACACATTGGTTCAGTGACCCTTCTTGTTAAACTTAAAGCACACATAGTCCTTGAATCAACAAACCTCTTGGGCATGTTCTCCCCCACATCTGAAACACACTTCAGCCCTCAGTGTTGCACTTCTTCTATCGGGCACTGTTACACCCGCTCCCTGGGCTGTTTTGCCCCACAGCCGCTTCCCGCTGATTTACCTCGTTCAGTACGTTTTGCAAACATTGCAACTCACTTACGCCCTGCTCCACACATTCAGCCACCTGGGCCAGCTCCACAGCTTTGCCTAAAGTGATGTTGGTCTCCGCCACTGGCTTTCTGAATAGCCAAGATGTTCATACCACAGACTATTCTGTCCCTTAACATTTCATCTAATGCTGGGCTGAATTTGCAGTGTTTTACCAATCACCTAAGTCTCACCACAGAACCTGAGACTGTCTCTCCTGGCTCACGGATTGCCTTATGTAATTTGTATCTCAACATAATGGTTGAGGGGGGAGGGTTAAAGTGATTTGTCACCAGCTCCACAATCTGGTCAAGTGACTTTGTGTCTGGAGAGTCTGGCGATGTTAATGTTCTCACTGAGCTGTAAGTCTGAGAGCCACAGAGCAAAATAACCTTCTACTTGTTTTCCTCAGGTATTTTGTTTGCAATGAAATAATATCGCAACCTTTTTATATATTGTGCTCAGTCATCGACCTCTGAGTCGAATTGCTCGATCTTTCATCGATCACTCATGGCGCAATGCGTATCCCTTACTTCTTCTTACTCTCAAGTCTCCTGCCCTCTAATTGGACACTGCAATCCCTGAAGACTTCGGTGTTTGCCTCGTCGCCAATGTAATAGGTCGAGGGTGACCCGGCGAAGTTTTAACTACAAAAGCTTTATTGCCAATAGAAGTATTCATACAAGATCATCAAAGTAAGACCAGACTACAAGTACGAATGCTCCCGTAGTTTCCCAGGCTCCAAATGCCAGTCCTTCTTTGACCCGTGGTCAGTGCCGTTTTGATGGTTGGCTCAGCTTCACATCAGAGTGATCCCTAAGGTCCTTGCTGGTCACATGGCCATCAAAACACATCTCCCTCCCCGCTTTCCCCCTCACTTCAAGGGCCATGCTGCTACAATAGGACTATTCCCTTTCAGAAAAGAAAGCTGAGAGGAGATTTGATAGAAGTATTCAAAATCATGAAGGATTTGAACAGAGTAGATAGGGAGAAGCTGCAGCCATGTGTGAAAGAATCAGCAATGAGAGGACATGGGTTTAAGGTAACTGGCAAAAGGAATAAAAGCAATCTGAGAACAAAAAAATTACACAGTGAGTGGTTCGGATCTGGAATACACTGAGTGCAGTGGAGGCAGATTCACACAGTAAATGGTTCGGATCTGGAATGCACTGTCTAGAGTGTAGTGGCAACAGATTCACACAGTGAGTGGTTACCAGACAGTTAAATTAACTGTCCCCATCAAACACTCCCAGGACAGGTACAGCATAGGATCAGACACAGAGTAAAACTCCCTCTACACTGTGCCCATCAAACACTCCCAGGGCAGGTACAGAATGGGGTTGGATACAGAGTAAAGCTCCCTCTATCATTTTGGATCCTCAATTGATATTAGATCAGCCATGACCTTATTGACTGGCGGAGCAGGCTTGAGGGGCTAGATGGCCTACTCTTGCTCCTATTTCTTATGTTCTTATGTTCTTACCCAAGTAAACAGTGGACTTTCACCAGGTACATCGTTGTTTATGCTCCTGGTTTCTGTGAAAGAGAAGTAGGTAAGAGAAAGAAAGGTTTGATTGTGTGGTGATGTGTAACAACAGTAAAAGATGAAACTCCTCTGGCAGTGGTCAAAAAACCAAAAAAAAGTCCAGCACATGAACAGGCCCTTCGGCCCTGCATGCCTGCACTGATCATGATGCCTGCCTAAAGTAAAACCGTTTGCACATAGGAATCCGTATCTTCCATTCCCATCCTATTCATGTATTCGTCTCATTGCCCCTTAAATGGCGCTATCGTACCTGCTCCACCACCTCCCTGGGCAGCGCGTTCCAGACATTCACCACCCTCTGTGGAAAAAACCTGCCTCACACATCTCCTCTAAACTTTTCCCCCACGCACCTTAAACCTATGTCCCAGCGTTGAATAAGTTCCAGCAAAGCTCCTGTGTATCTCTTCACACTCGCAGTGATTCTGTCATAAACTGGAATGTCTCGAGGATGTCCCGAGGCATGGTACATCGGGGAAACTATGCAGACGCTGCGACAACGGATGAATGAACACCGCTCGACAATCACCAGGCAAGACTGTTCTCTTCCTGTTGGGGAGCACTTCAGCGGTCACGGGCATTTGGCCTCTGATATTCGGGTAAGCGTTCTCCAAGGCGGCCTTCGCGACACACGACGGCGCAGAGTCGCTGAGCAGAAACTGATAGCCAAGTTCCGCACACACGAGGACGGCCTCAACCGGGATATTGGGTTCATGTCACACTATTTGTAACCCCCACAGAGTTTCACTGGCTGTCTTGTCTGGAGACAATACACATCTTTTTAGCCTGTCTTGATGCTCTCTCCACTCACGTTGTTTTGTTTCTTAAAGACTTGATTAGTTGTAAGTATTCGCATTCCAACCATTATTCATGTAAATTGAGTCTGTGTCTTTATATGCTCTGTTTGTGAACAGAATTCCCACTCACCTGAAGAAGGGGCTTGCAGCTCCAAAAGCTTGTGTGGTTTTTGCTACCAAATAAACCTGTTGGACTTTAACCTGGTGTTGTTAAACTTCTTACTGTATAAACTGGAATGACAGTGTGTGATTCCCCTGTCCCATCCCATTCCACCCACCCTTCCCCCATCCCATCCCATTCCACCCACCCTTCCCCGTCCCAGCCTTCTCCCACCCACCCTTCCCCCATCCCATCCCATTCCACCCACCCTTCCCTGTCCCAGCCTTCTCCCGCCCACCCTTCCCCTGTCCCACCCCATTCCACCCACCCTCCCCATCCCACCCCATCCCATCCACCCTTCCCCCGTCCCATCCCATTCCACCCACCCTTCCCGTCCCAGCCTTCTCCCGCCCACCCTTCCCCCGTCCCATCCCATTCCACGCACCCACCCCCATCCCATCCCTCACCCACCCACCCTTTCCTCCTCCCATCTCACTCCGCCCAACCTCCCCCCGTCCCATCCCACTCCACCCACCTTCACTCCTGTCCATCCCATACCACCCACCCTTCCCCCATCCCATCCCTCACCCCCCCACCCTACCCCTGTTCCATCCCATTCCACCCACCCTTCATTCCCGCCCATCCCTCACCACCCACCCTTCCCCCCCATCCCATCCCTCACCTCTGATCCTTCTCTGCCCATCACTGGGAGGTGTTGGTTCCAGCTGGCAATGCTGCCCTCCCCCAGTCCCTGTGGTCAGTGGGTATCTGTGACCCAGGCCCTCTCCTGCTTTCAGTGGGCATTTTTATATCACCAAGGACACCACACAGGAATATAGTCACAAAACTCAATACTGAGCCACATGAGGAGATAATAGACAGGTGATTAAAAACCTCGATAAAGGAGTCAGGTTTTAATGAGTAACATTGAAGATTAGGCAGTAGGTGACAAAAGGCACAGATAGCAATGGTGGAATGAGGAAAGTGGGAATGTGACAGATGCCAGAATTGGAGGAGCAGAGAGATCATAGAATCCCTACAGTACAAAAGGAGGCCATTTGGCCCATCAAGTTTGTACCGGCCACACTTCCACCAAGGCCCTATTCCCGTAACCCCTTATATTTACCCTGCTAATCCCCCTGACACTAAGGGGCAATTTAGCATTGCCAATTACCTAACCTGCACATCTTTGGATTGTGGGAGGAAACCGGATGCCAAGAGAGCTGTGGTAATCAGACATGGAGGGACTTGAAAACAAAGATGATCCTTTTAATATTGAGGTGCTGTTTAATTTGAGCAGTGAACAGGGACGCGATGCCAGTTTCCATGAGGGCAATAGAGTGCTGGGTAAGCTGAGACTGGGTAAGGCTTTGGAAAGGTGGGGGGACAGGAAGGAGGGAATTGGTACAGTCGCACACAGGTGTCAGGAAAAGGGAATCCTGGCAGCTTTTCACATCCGTATCCCCTGGAATGTTTGGACATGATAAACTCACCCGTCACCTTCCCAATTAGAACCACGAAGGACAGCACAGTGGTTAGCACCGCTGCCTCACAGCACCCGGGACCTGCGTTCAATTCCAGCCTCAGGTGACTGTGTGGAGTCTGCACTGTGTCCAGGTGCGTTTCCTCCAGGTGCTCCGGTTCCCTCCTACTGTCCAAAGTTGCGCACGTTAGGTGGATTTGCTGTGCTAAATTGCCCCTTAGTGTCCCAAGATGTATAGGTTAGGGGAATTAGTGGGGTAAATATGTGGGGTTATGGGGATAGGGCCTGGCTGAGATGCTCTGTCAGAGAGTGGTGCAGACTTGATGGGCCGAATGGCAGGGTGGCCTCATTCTGCACTGTAGGAATTCTATGTAACTCATCACAGGTTGGGAATGAACCCCTGATATTATCCCTATCCAAACAGCTCAGAAACACATTATGAACATATCAGCGTAAGAAGTACGAGCCTGCTCCTCCAATCACTCAGGTTATGGCTGATCTGATGTGGCCTTAACTCCACTTTTTTGTCTGTTCTCCATTACCCTTGACTCCCTGTCAATCAAAAATCTGTCTCAATCAGCCTTGACTATGCTCAGAGACCCAACCCCCACTGCTCTCTACATAGAACATAGAATAGTACAGCACAGAACAGGCCCTTCGGCCCACAATGTTGTGCCGAGCTTTATCTGAAACCATGGGGGTGGGAATTCCAAATGACCCTCTGGCAGAACAAATTCCTCTTCATCTCCAACCTCAATAAGGGTCCCCCTTGTTTTTAAACTGTGTCCCCTTTAAGATTCCCCACGAGGGGAAACATCCTCACAGCATCTGCCCTGCCCAAGCCTCCTCAGCATCTTGTATGTTTCATCAAGATCATCTCCTGTTCTTCAAAACTCCAGTGAGTGCAGGCCCCAGTCTGTTGAACCTTTCTTCATTAGATAAACCCTCATCCCAGGAATCAGCCCAATGAAACCTTCCATAAACTACCTCCAATGTAAATCTGTCCTGCCTTATGTAAGGTGACCAAAACTGCACACTGTACTCACTGATGGTGGATGTTTCACCAATGCAGTTGTCACGAGACTTCCCAACTTTGATACTCCTTCCCTCTTGCAATAACAACATTCCCTTTGCCTTCCTAAGTGCTTGTATCTGCATGCTATCATTTTGTGATTGATGTCCTGGGACACCCAGATCCCACTATACCACAGCATTCTGCAGTCTCTCGGGTGAGTTTATCATGTCCACCTCATATTTTCCCATATTATACCCCATCTGACAAATTCTTGTCCACTCCCTTAGCCTATATATGTATATATATCGCTTCACAAATTCCTCCTCATAACTTGCTTCATACCGACATCCAAGTCGTTAATATAGTTGGGGCCCTAATAGTGATCCCTGCAGCACTCCACTATTTACAGTTTGCAGACATGAAAATGAATGATTTATCCTAACTCTCTGTTTCCCATTAGTTAGAGTTTTAACAACACCAGGTTAAAGTCCAACAGGTTTATTTGGTAGCAAATACCATTAGCTTTCGGAGCACTGCTCCTTCGTCAGATGGAGTGGAAATCTGCTCTCAAACAGGGCACAGAGACACAAAATCAAGTTACAGAATACTGATTAGAATGCGAATCCCAACAGCCAACCAGATCTTAAAGATACAGACAATGTGGGTGGAGGGAGCATTAAGCACAGGTTAAAGAGATGTGTATTGTCTCCAGACAGAACAGCTAGTGAGATTCTGCAAGTCCAGGAGGCAAGCTGTGGGGGTTACTGATAATGTGACATAAATCCAACATCCCGGTTTAGGCCGTCCTCATGTGTGCGGAACTTGGCTATCAGTTTCTGCTCAGTGACTCTGCGCTGTCGTGTGTCGTGAAGGCCGCCTTGGAGAATGCTTACCTGAAGATCAGAGGCTGAATGCCCGTGACTGCTGAAGTGCTCCCCCACAGGAAGAGAACAGTCTTGCCTGGTGATTGTCGAGCGGTGTTCATTCATCCGATGTCGTAGTGCCTGCATGGTTTCCCCAATGTACCATGCCTCGGGACATCCTTTCCTGCAGCGTATCAGGTAGACAACGTTGGCCGAGTTGCAAGAGTAGGTACCGTGTACCTGGTAGATGGTGTTCTCACGTGAGATGATGGCATCCGTGTCGATGATCCGGCACGTCTTGCAGAGGTTGCTGTGGCAGGGTTGTGTGGTGTCGTGGTCACTGTTCTCCTGAAGGCTGGGTAGTTTGCTGCGGACAATTGTCTGTTTGAGGTTGCGCGGTTGTTTGAAGGCAAGAAGTGGGGGTGTGGGGATGGCCTTGGCGAGATGTTCGTCTTCATCAATGACATGTTGAAGGCTCCGGAGGAGATGCCGTAGCTTCTCCGCTCTGGGGAAGTACTGGACGATGACGGGTACTCTGTCCACTGTGTCCCGTGTTTGTCTTCTGAGGAGGTGGGTGCAGTTTCTCGCTGTGGTGCGTCGGAACTGTTGATCGATGAGTCAAGCGCCATATCCTGTTCTTATGAGGGCATCTTTCAGAGTCTGGAGGTGTCTGTTGCGATCCTCCTCATCCGAGCAGATCCTGTGTATTCGGAGGGCTTGTCCGTAGGGGATGGCTTCTTTAACGTGTTTAGGGTGGAAGCTGGAGAAGTGGAGCATCGTGAGGTTATCGTGGGCTTGCGGTACAGTGAGGTGCTGAGGCGACCATCCTTAATGGAGATGCGTGTGTCCAAGAATGCAACCGATTCTGGAGTGCAGTCCATGGTGAGTCTGGTGGTGGGATGGAACTTGTTGATGTCATCATATAGTTGTTTCAGTGATTGTTCGCTATGAGTCCAAAGGAAGAAAATGTCATTGATATATCTAGTGTATAACGTTGGTTGAAGATCCTGTGCGGTGAAGAGATCTTGTTCAAACCTGAGCATGAAGATGTTGGCATATTGAGGTGCAAATTTGGTCCCCATGGCTGTTCCGTGTGTCTGGATGAAGAACTGGTTGTTGAAGATGAAGACATTGTGGTCCAGGATGAAGTGGATGAGTTGTAAAATTGCATCTGGAAACTGGCAGTTGACAGTGTTGAGTACTGAGGCTGTTGCAGCAATGCCATCATCGTGGGGGATGCTGGCGTAGAGTGCCGAGACATCCATTGTGACGAGGAGTGCTCCTGGTTCAACTGCTCCATGTGCGTTGAGTTTCTGTAGGAAGTCCGTCGTGTCGCGACAAAAGCTGGGGGTTCTTTGTACAATGAGTTTCAGGATGCCCGCGACATAGCCGGAGAGGTTCTCGCAAAGGGTCCCATTGCCTGATACGATGGGACGGCCGGGTGTGTTTGCATTGCTGCAACGGCCTCAGTACTCAACGCCGTCAACTGCCAGTTTCCAGATGCAATTTTACAACTCATCCGCTTCATCCTGGATCACAATGTCTTCATCTTCAACAACCAGTTCTTCATCCAGACACACGGAACAGCCATGGGGACCAAATTCGCACCTCAATATGCCAACATCTCATGCACAGGTTCGAACAAGACGTCTTCACCGCACAGGACCTTCAACCAATGCTATACACTAGATACATCGATGACATTTTCTCCCTTTGGACTCATGGTGAACAATCACTGAAACAACTATATGATGACATCAACAAGTTCCATCCCACCATCAGACTCACCATGGACTACTCTCCGGATTCAGCTGCATTCTTGGACACACGCATCTCCATTGAGGACAGTCACCTCAGCACCTCACTGTACCGCAAGCCCACGGATAACCTCACGATGCTCCACTTCTCCAGCTTCCACCCTAAACACGTTAAAGAAGCCATCCCCTACAGACAAGCCCTCCGAATACACAGGATCTGCTCAGATGAGGAGGATCACAACAGACACCTCCAGACGCTGAAAGATGCCCTCATAAGAACAGGATATGGCGCTCGACTCATCGATCGACAGTTCCGACGCGCCACAGCGAAAAACCGCACCGACCTCCTCAGAAGACAAACACGGGCACGGTGGACAGAGTACCCTTCGTCATCCAGTACTTCCCCAGAGCGGAGAAGCTGCGGCATCTCCTCCAGAGCATTCAACATGTCATTGATGAAGACGAACATCTCGCCAAGGCCATCCCCACACCCCCACTTCTTGCCTTCAAACAACCGCGCAACCTCAAACAGACAATTGTCCGCAGCAAACTACCCAGCCTTCAGGAGAACAGTGACCACGACACCACACAACCCTGCCACAGCAACCTCTGCAAGACGTGCCGGATCATCGACACGGATGCCGTCATCTCATGTGAGAACACCATCTACCAGGTACACGGTACCTACTCTTGCAACTCGGCCAACGTTGTCTACCTGATACGCTGCAGGAAAGGATGTCCCGAGGCATGGTACATTGGGGAAACCATGCAGACGCTACGACAACGGATGAATGAACACCGCTCGACAATCACCAGGCAAGACTGTTCTCTTCCTGTGGGGGAGCACTTCAGCAGTCACGGGCATTCAGCCTCTGATCTTCAGGTAAGCGTTCTCCAAGGCGGCCTTCACGACACACGACAGCGCAGAGTCGCTGAGCAGAAACTGATAGCCAAGTTCCGCACACATGAGGACGGCCGAAACCGGGATGTTGGATTTATGTCACATTATCAGTAACCCCCACAGCTTGCCTCCTGGACTTGCAGAATCTCACTAGCTGTTCTGTCTGGAGACAATGCACATCTCTTTAACCTGTGTTTAATGCTCCCTCCACCCACATTGTCTGTACCTTTAAGACCTGGCTGGTTGTAGGGATTCGCATTCTAATCAGTATTCTGTAACTTGATTTTGTATCTCTGTGCCCTGTTTGAGAACAGATTTCCACTCCATCTGACGAAGGAGCAGTGCTCCGAAAGCTAATGGTATTTGCTACCAAATAAACCTGTTGGACTTTAACCTGGTGTTGTTAAAACTCTTACTGTGTTCACCCCAGTCCAACGCCAGCATCTCCACATCATGACTCCTATTAGCCAATCCTCTATTCAGGCTAACATATCAACACCACGGCCGAAATTGTCTGGCAGTTCATGCTGGTGGGATTCTCCAGTCCTGCTGGCAGTGCACCTCTGTCTGTGGGTTTCTTGCTGGCGTCGGGTGTCATCAGTGGGAATTCCCATTGACAGCAGCGGGACCAGAGAATCCCACTGCAAGCAAACAATGCACCACCTCCTACCAGTGGGAAACAAGTGCTTGGGAGGCCGAAGAATTTCACCTCATGTATTTTGTTTCTTCTGTGGTATCTTTTCTTATGGCACATTATCTAATGTCTTTTGGAAATCCAAATACACGACATCTTCTGGTTCCCATTTATTAACCCTTGTTACATCCCCAAAGAACTCTAATAAATTTGTGAAACACAATTTTCCCTTTCACAAAACAGTGTTAACTCTCTGATTATGTGACGATTTTCTAAAAATCCTGCTACTACTTCCTTAATAATGGATTCTAAAATGTTCCCAATGACAGGTGTAAGAGTTAGACTAACTAGCCTATAATTTCAGAGTTCCTGTCTCCCTGCTTTCCTGAACAGTGGTGTTACATTTATGATTTTCCAATCCGTTGAGACAGAATCGAGGGGATTTTAGAAGATTATAACCAATGCATCAACTCTCTCAGTCTTTTAAGACCCCGGGGCCCAAAGGACTTAAGTTCCATTTGTTTTTACATTACTTTTTTTCCATGATGATGCTTACTTTAAGTTCGTGATTCTTGATTCCTTTTTGCCTCTTGATTTTCAACTATCGTCGAATCATTTTTTTTGCATCCTGCACTGTGAAGAAACATACATAATATATGTTCAAAGTCTCTGCCATTTCCTTGTTTCCCATTATTAATTTCCCAGTCTCACCTTAAGTGACCCAATGCTCAGTTTAACCATTTGTTTCCTTTTTATATGTTTTTCGTAATTTTTACTGTCTATTTTTATATTTCTTGCTTGTTTCCTCTCATACTCCAATTTCTCCACCTTTCTTATTCTTTGGTCAACCTTTGTTGGTTTATGAAATGTTCCTAATCTTCTGGCCTATCATTAGGCACTAATGAAAATTAGTGCCTAATTAGGCTTCTGGCCTATCTACAGGCACTAATGAAAAGTGGAACTTTTTCAAGGAACAAATACTGTGTGTCCTTGATAGGTATGTCCCTGTCAGGCAGGGAGGAAATGGTCGAGTGAGGGAACCATGGTTCACAAAAGAGGTGGAATGTCTTGTGAAAAGGAAGAGGGAAGCTTATGTAGGGATGAGGAAACAAGGTTCAGATGGCTCGATTGAGGGTTACAAGTTAGCAAGGAATGAGCTGAAAAAGGGGCTTAGGAGAGCTAGGAGGGGCATGAGAAGTCCTTGGTGGTCGGATCAAGGAAAAGCCCAAGGCTTTTTACTCTTATGTGAGGAATAAAAGAATGACCAGGGTGAGGTTAGGGCCAGTCAAGGACAGTAGTGGGAACTTGTGTATGGAGTCAGTAGAGATAGGAGAGGTGATGAATGAATACTTTTCTTCAGTGTTCACCAAGGAGAGGGGCCATGTTTTTGAGGAAGAGAAGGTGTTACAGGCTAATAGGCTGGAGGAAATAGATGTTCGGAGGGAGGATGGCCTGGCAGTTTTGAATAAACTGAAGGTCGATAAGTCCCCTGGGCCTGATGAAATATATCCTAGGATTCTTTGGGAGGCAAGGGATGAGATTGCAGAGCCTTTGGCTCTGATCTTTGGGTCCTCACTGTCCACGGGGATGGTGCCAGAGGACTGGAGAGTGGTGAATGTTGTTCCTCTGTTTAAGAAAGGGAATAGAAATGACCCTGGTAATTATAGGCCGGTTAGTCTTACTTCGGTGGTTGGTAAGTTGATGGAAAAGGTTCTTAGGGATGGGATTTACGACCATTGAGAAAGATGCGGATTAATCCGGGATAGTCAGCACGGATTCATGAAGGGCAAGTCGTGCCTCACAAATTTGATAGAATTTTTTGAGGAGGTAACTAAGTGTGTTGATGAAGGTAGGGCAGTTGATGTCATATACATGGATTTTAGTAAGGCGTTTGATAAGGTCCCCCATGGTCGGCTTATGATGAAAGTAAGGAAGTGTGGGATAGAGGGAAAGTTGGCCGATTGGATAGGTAACTGGCTATCTGATCAAAGACAGAGGGTGGTGGTGGATTGAAAATTTTCGGACTAGAGGCAGGTTGCTAGCGGAGGGCCACAGGGATCAGTCCTTGGTCCTCTGCTATTTGTGATTTTTATTAATGACCTAGAGGGGGGGGCTGAAGGGTGGATCAGTAAATTTGCTGATGACACCAAGATTGGTGGAGTAGTGGGTGATGTGGAGGGCTGTTGTAGACTGCAAAGAGACATAGATAGGATGCAAAGCTGGGCTGAAAAATGGCAGATGGAGTTTAACCCTGATAAATGTGAGGTGATTCATTTTGGTAGGACTCATTTAAATGTGGATTACAGGGTCAAAGGTAGGGTTCTGAAGACTGTGGAGGAACAGAGAGATCTTGGGGTCCATATCCACAGATCTCTGAAGGTTGCCACTCAAGTGGATAGAGCTGTGAAGAAGGCCTGTAGTGTGTTAGCTTTTATTAACAGGGGGTTGGAGTTTAAGAGCCGTGGGGTTATGCTGCAACTGTACAGGACCTTGGTGAGACCACATTTGGAATATTGTGTGCAGTTCTGGTCACCTCACTATAAGAAGGATGTGGAAGTGCTGGAAAGAGTGCAGAGGAGATTTACCAGGATGCTGCCTGGTTTGGAGGGTAGGTCTTATGAGGAAAGGTTGAGGGAGCTAGGGCTGTTCTCTCTGGAGCGGAGGAGGCTGAGGGGAGACTTAATAGAGGTTTATAAAATGATGAAGGGGATAGATAGAGTGAATGTTCAAAGACTATTTCCTCGGGTGGATGGAGCTATTACAAGGGGGCATAACTATAGGGTTCATGGTGGGAGATATAGGAAGGATGTCCGAGGTAGGTTCTTTACTCAGAGAGTGGTTGGGGTGTGGAATGGACTGCCTGCAGTGATAGTGAAGTCAGACACTTTAGGAACATTTAAGTGGTTATTGGATAGGCACATGGAGCACACCAGGATGATAGGGAGTGGGATAGCTTGATCTTGGTTTCAGATAAAGCTCGGCACAACATCGTGGGCCGAAGGGCCTGTTCTGTGCTGTACTGTTCTATGTTCTATCATTAAATTTTACAGCATTGCACACCTTTCCTTTCAGTTTGCTAGCACCTTTCCTTTCCTTACTTTGCCATGGATGGTGCATTCTTTTGGTAGAGTCTTTCTTCCTCAGTGCAATGTATCTCTGTTGAAAGTTCTGAAATGTCTCCTTAAATGCAGAGTAGATTCACCAGGATGCTGCCTGGGATGGAACATTTAAGTTATAAAGAGAGTTTGGATAGGTTTGGGTTGTCTTCTCTGGAGTCATAGAGTCAGAGGTTCACAGCATGGAAGCAGGCTCTTCGGCCCAACTTGTCCATTTTTTAAATGACTAAGCTAGTCCCAATTTCCCGCAATTGGCCCATAGATTGGCCCTCTATACCCATCTCTCTCATGTAAATGTCTAAATGCTTTTTAAAAGACAAAATTGTGCCCACCTCTACTACTACCTCTGGTTACTTGTTCCAGACACTCACCACCCTCTGTGTGAAAAAATTGCCCCTCTGGACACTTTTGTATTTCTCCCCTCTCACCTTAAACCTATGCCCTCTAGTTTTAGACTCCCCTACCTTTGGGAAAAGATATTGACTATCTAGCTGATCTATGCCCCTCATTATTTTATAGACTTCAGTGATATCACCCCTAAGCCTCCTACGCTCCCGGTAGCATCCTAGTAAATCTTTTCGGCACTCTTTCTAGTTTAATAATATCATTTCTATAATAGGGTGAACACAGCATTCTAAGTGTGGCCTTACCGATGTCTTGCACAACTTCAACAAGATGCCCCAACCCCTGTATTCAATGTTCTGACCAAGTATGCTGAATGCCTTCTTCACCACCCTGTCCACCTGTGACTCCACTTTCAAGGAGCTATGAACATGTACTCCTAGATCTCTTTGTTCTATAACTCTCCCCAATGCCCTACCATTAACTGAGTAAGTCCTGCCCTGGTTCGATCTACCAAAATGCATCACCTCGCATTTATCTAAATTAAACTCCATCTGCCATTCTTCAGCCCACTGGCCCAATTGATCAGGATCCCGTTGCAATCCTAGATAACCTTCTTCATTGTCCACTATGCCACCAATCTTGGTGTCATCTGCAAACTTACTAACCATGCCTCCTAAATTCTCATCCAAATCATTAACATAAATGACAATAACAGTGGACCCAACACTGATCCCTGAGGCACACCGCTGGTCACAGGCTTCAGTTTGAAAAACAATCCTCTGCAACCACCCTCTGTCTTCTGTCATCAAGTCAATTTTATATCCATTTGGCTATCTCATCCTGGATCCCGTGAGATTGAATCTTATGCAACAACCTACCATGTGGTACCTTGTCAAAGGCCTTGCTAAAGTCCATGTAGACAACATCAGCTGCACTGCCCTCATCTACCTTTTTGGTTACCCCGTCAAAAAACTCAATCAAATTTGTGAGTCATGATTTTCCACTCACAAAGCCATTCTGACTGTCCCTAATCAATCCTTGCATCTCTAAATGCCTGTAGATCCTGTCTCTCAGAATACCTTCCAACAACTTACCCACTACAGATGTGAGGCTCACCGGCCTGTAGTTCCCAGGCTTTTCCCTGCAGTCCTTCTTAAACAAAGGCACAACATTTGCCACCCTCCATCTTCAGGCACCTCACCTGTGGCTGTCAATGATTCAAATATCTCTGCTCGGGGATCCGCAATTTCCTTCCTAGCGTCCTACAATGTCCAGGGATATGCTTCATCAGATCCCAGGGATTTATCTATCTTGATGTGCTTTAAGACTTCCGGCACCTCCTTCTCTGTTATAAGTACACTCCTCAAGACATCACTATTTATTTCCCAAGTTCCCTAACATTCATGCCTTTGTCAACAGTAAATACTGATGAGAAATATTCATTTAGGATCTCACCAATCTCTTGTGGATCCACACATAGATGACCTTATTGATCCTTAAGAGGCCCTACTCTCTCCCTTGCTACTCTTTTGCACTTTATGTATTTGTAGAATCTCTTTGGATTCTCCTTTGCCTTACCAGCCAAAGCAATCTCGTGTCTCCTTTTTGCCCTCCTGATTTCTCTCTTAACTCTACTTCTACCACTATACTCTTCAATGGATCCATTTGATCCCAGCTGCCTATGCATGTCATGTGCCTCCTTGACCAGGGCCTCTATATGCTCAATATACTTCTACCAGCCTTGCCCTTCACTCCAAGAGGAATGTGCTTACCCTGAATCATGGGTAACACACTTTTGAAAATCTCCCACTTATCATTTGTCCCTTTGCCTGCCAATAGACTCCCGCAATTAACGTTCGAAAGTTCCTGTCTGGAGCAGAGAAGACTAAAGGGTGACTTGATTGAGGTGTTCAAGATTATGAGGAGCATGAACAGGGTGGAGAGGGAGCAGCTGTTCCCCTTAGTTGAAGGGTCAGTTACGAGGGGACACAAGTTAAAAGTGAGGTGTGGGAGGTTTAGGGAGGATTTGAGGAAAAGCTTTCTTGCCCAGAGGGTGGTGACAATCTGGAATGCGCTGCCTGGGAGGGTGGTGGAGACGAGATGCATCACATCCTTTAAAAAGTACCTGGATGAGTACTTGGAATGCCATAACATTCAAGGCTATGGGCCAAGTGCTGGCAAATGGGATCAGGTCAGGGCATTTAATGCATTGGTGCAGACTCGATGGGCCAAAGGGCCTCTTCTGCACTGTAATATTCTGTGATTCTGTGAAATGTCAGCTGCCTCTCCACCGTCTTATCTTTTGACCTAATTTCCCAGTCCACTTTAGCCAACTCTATCTTCAAAACGTTATGATTGCCTTTATCTAAGTTTAAAACTGGATCCACATTTTTAATTCTCAAATGGAATGTAAAATTCCATCATGTTATGATCACTCTTGCCTCAAAGATCTGTAGCCATAAGACCATTAATCAATCCTGAGTCATTACACGTCATCGCATCTTAAATAGTCTGCTCCCTGTTAGGCTCCAGAAACTGTTGTTCTCAGATACTGTGCTAAATTCACTCTATGAATTCATCCTCAAGGTCACCACTGCAAATTTGACTTATCCAATTGATGTGAAGATTAAAGTCATCCGTGATTATTGTAGCACCTTTGTTACAAGCCCCATTGATTCTGGCTGTATACTCTGTCATACTGGCTATCTATTTTGAAACACTCCCTCGCGTGCCTTGCCTGAGTGTTTACATCGTTCGTCAATGAAATGCCATGCATTACAGAATGGAATCTGAATGACATCATCCGGATAGTCCACAGCCAGAAGGCATACAGCAGAAACAAGGGGTTGATCTTGATAATCATTACGGCCTCTACCACAGTTTGCAGTCAAGCAGAAAGTCAGGCCACTGAAAACGGAGCCAGATCAGGTTAGTTTTTGCTCGAGTGTCCGGAGATGTTTACCCATAAAATCATGTGACACATGATGTTTTAATTAAAAAATACAACAGTACGAGAGGCAGCACAACAAATCCAACAATATTTACAGCTATGCACGATATTTTGCTCACAGGAGTAGTACTGCTCGCTGTCTGACCTTGCCCAAGCCTTCGGGGCTCAGTGGATGTTGGTCTCAGAAGTAAAGTCTCTAGACTCCCACGAGCCTTCTCCTTGTCCTCTTCAACCGGTGTACTGATCCCCATGAATGGGATGGGACACCTGCATCTATTCACTTCTTCACTCCGGGCACTGGTTATTGACTTTCCTCGTTGACCGAGTGTGGGGGTTGAGGTCCCGGCTCCTGTAGCCTGATAGGTGTGACGAAGATCCTTTCGATGGTCAAATGTACTTCACCGGTTATCCCCGGAACAGATGACGTACACCAAACATTCTTTTGAGTTTTAATGTTTTGAAAATATGAGCTTTAGGGCTCAGAAGTTTGTTTGGCAATTCTCGGCCAGTCGTATTCCGACATCACCAACACCTGCCAGGGTTGTGGTGAACACTGTTACGGGTGTATTAACAACTCCCACGAGTGCCTTCTTTCCTTTGCTATTTCTTATCTCCACACAAATTGATTTCATATCTTTATCTTCTGAACCAAGATTATTACTCGCTACTGTACTGATCTCATTCTTGATTAGCAGAGCTATTTCACCACCTCTTCCTTTCCTCTTGTCCTTCCAAAAATGCCAAATATCTTTGAGTATTCAGATCACAGCCTTGGTAACCACATGGTTAGTATATCATACTGATTTATTTATATTTGTTCTGTTGATTCATCCAGTTTGTTATGAAGGCTGTGAGCACTCAGATGAAGAATTTTTAATCTTTCCTTTTTACCATTTTCCCTCCTCCTGGTGCACTTTGATGTTTATCCCTTCCTGTCACACTCCGGTTATCATTACCTACATTGCTACCCTGAACTATTATCTTGTCCTTTTTCTTTAACTTTTTAAATGTCCCCTCACTTGAACCATCACCTCCTACACCAGCACTATTAATTTTAAATCCTTTTCTACAGTCCTAGTTATAAGATTCACAGGACACTGGTTCCATGCACAGTTCGGGTTGTGATGTTAGTGTATCTTTAAGATATTTCTTTTAATCATGGTCATAGCCTTGGGTGATGTCATGGCTGGAAGGAGGAAAAAAAACCAGGGTGGTCAGGTGAAAGAAGTTTTTCAGCTTTCAGTTTGTTTTGTCTGCAGTATTAGAGGTAGTCTTAGAAGTTAGCTGGAAAAGAAGTCTCTTTCCCTCTGTTTTGCTTTTAATATTTTACCAGTTAGCTGAAAGACCATGTTACGATGCTGCAGGAAAGAATCTGTGCTTTGTTGTTTTGTGGAGCTGATTTGACTTCAAACTGCTCTACATTTTCATGATCATTCAGCCCAGGGAACCGGATTCCAGTATCATGTGAGCTTTAGCCTGTGCAGTGATAAGCCTGTTTGAAGGGTTTTGTTTATTGGATATTGGTTTTGATTGGAACATCTGGTATATATTGGTTAAGGGTTATACATTATAGTGATTGTTTTGTTTCTTGTTTGAAATTCATAAAAGTTCTTGCTAATTTTCTTACTATATATGTTAACTATATTCTTAAATAAACTTTGTTTGATAAAAGTTCCCTAGTGGTGCTTTGAATCATACCTGAAGTGAAACATATCAGACTTATCCTAGCCAAATACAAAATGCAAGACTTATGATTCAGACGGGCTTCATAAAACACTTTGGAGTTTCTGATCTGAACCATAACAGGGCAAAGGCAGTCCCAGTGGTACAGCTCCCTCCTTCCCCAGTATGGGTGCCAGTGTCCCATGAGGTTAGCTGGATTGGCTATGCTAAATTGCCCCTTAGTGTCCAAAGATGTGTAGGTTAGGGGGATTAGCCATGGTCGATGCTTGGGTTTATGTGGGTGTGGGCCAGGGCAAAATGTTCTTTCAGGGAGTTGTTGAAGTTTTGATGGGCTGAATGGCCTTCTTCTGCACTATAGGGATTCTATGGTTTAAAGCCCATTTCTCCAAATCTTTGAGCCACTCATTCAACTCCTTGGTCTTACTTACCCTGTGCCAATTTGCTCACAGCGCAAGTTGTAATCCAGAGATCATTGCTATTCCAGAATAATAAAATCATAGAATCCCTATTGCGCAGAAGGAGGCCATTCAGCCCATCGGGTCTGCACCATTCTCTGACAAAGCCTCTTACCCAGGCCCTATCCCTGTAACTCCACATGTTTATCCTGCTAATTTCCCTAATGTATACTTCTTGGGACACTAAGGGGAAATTTAGCATGGCCAATGCACCTAACCCGCACATCTTTGAACTGTGGGAGGAAACCGGAGCATCCGAACAAAACCGACACTGACACAGGGAGAATGTGCAAACTCCATACAGACAGTGACCCGAGGCCAGAATTGAATCCGGGTCCCTGACACTGAGGCAGCAGTGCTAACCACTGTGCCACTGTGCCACCCATATTCTGCTTTTTAAAATTTTTTAAAAATTTAATCCCTAGCTGTTCATACTCCCCTCAGCAGAATCTCTTTCTTACTTCAAACTATGCGATTGATACCCATGTGGACCATGACAACTGGACCCCTTCTCCTCCCACTCCAACTGACTGAGCTGTCAGCCATTAAGTGTTCATACTTTAATGGGACACTTTGATGGAGGTAATGATTGCTTTGATCACTGAGGCAAATTCAAACACGAGGGCAAATAAGCACCTTCCATGTAGATCGAGCTTCCCCCGGGGCAGCGAGATCCCCTCCTCCAACCTGAGGTGAGGTGAGCGCCGATAGGGCTTTGCTCCATGTCCCTGTGAGCACCCATATGATTCAATCCGCTGAGACCCACGCAAAAGAAGGAACTTGCATTTCTACAACACCCTGCACAACCTCAGGATTTACCCAAATTGCTTCAGACATAGAAAATAGAAGCAGGAGGAGGCCATTCGGCCCTTCGAGCCTGCTCCGCCATTCATTAAGATATGGCTGATCATCAAATTCAATATCCTGATCCCCGCTTTCCCGCATATCCCTTGATCTCTTTAGTCCCAAGAACTATATCTAATTTCTTCTTGAAATCGCACAACTTTTTGGCCTCAACTGCTTTCTGTGGTAGTGAATTACGTCCAATGAAGTGTAATCTGTGTTGAAGTGCAGGAAATATGGCAGCAAATTTGTGCACAGTCAGATCCCACAAACAGGGCTAACTACCAAATCATTTGTTTTCTTTTGGGTGGCGTTAGTTGAGAGATAGATATAAGACACCAAGAGTAACTGCCCTGCTTTTCTTCAAATAATATCATGGGATCTTTAAATCAAAGAACAAAGCAGAGAACAGCAAAGGAACAGGCCCTTCAGCCCTCCAAGCCTGTGCTGATCACGGTGCCTGCCGAAACTAAAACATCCATCTGATGAAACACTCAGGGTCTTGGTTTAACATCATTGTGCGAAAGACGGCACCTTTGACAGTGCAGCACTCTCTCAGTGCTGCGCTGGATTGTGTTCTCAAGTTATTGGAGTGAGGTTCAAACCCAAAGGCCAGAATTTTCCAGCCCCGTTGTGGTGAAACCCGCTGTGGGAGATTTGCCAGCCCAGTGAAAGGTCGATTGACTTTCAGCGGGACTGGACAATCCCAGTGATGTACGGGGCTGGGAAATCCCACCCATAATCTTCCAACTCAGAGGCAAACCACTGAGTCAGGACTGACATTGGGAAACAATCGATTGGCCAATTTAAAGTTTAATATTTACTTATTAGTGTCACAAGTAGGCTTACGTTAACACTGCAATGAAGCTACTGTGAAAACCCCCTAGTCGCCATACTCCAGTGCCTGTTCGGGTACACCAAGGGAGAATTTAAGAGGCCAATGCACTTAACCAGCACGTCTTTCAGACTGTGGGAGCACCCAGAGGAAACCCACGCAGACACGGGGAGAGATCCTATGTATGCTTCGCTCTGTTTGCTTCAGTCTCTGCAAAGGCTTCATTTTAAGATATTTCTACCTATGTAACTAACTGTGCTAAGCTTAAAAGAATGACTACATTTTAGAACTCAGAAGGCATGCTGGGTTAGCTGAAAATTGACCGCATTCTTGAAAAGTACACAGCAAGCAAAATAAGTTTTATTAGCAGCTGCAAAACCTGTGTTTGCCAGAGAGAGACATGTTGCGGAAAACATTTCCAATAATGAGACAAGAATTAACATATAGTTTGGAACTGTGTGTTCAGCTTGCAGTTTGTTATTGAAATCCTGTCCAGTACGGTACAGGGACTGGCTTAGTAGCCAGTCTCAAAGTTTGAATTTCTCTTCGGTTCTATAATGATTTCATTTTCTTTAATTTCTGTCCAATAAAGAAAATCCATTTCAAAATTCCATACCAGTGCTGTCCCCGGCTATTCAAAGGAATGAATGAATCCTACACACGGGGAGAACATGCAGATTCCAAATAGATAGTGACCCGAGGCTAGACTCGAACCTAGGTCCCTGGCACTGTGAGGCAGCAGTGCTAACCACTGTGCCACCATGCCCCAACCACCTCACCACAGCAAAGAGAAATGTCCACGGCAGCTTACAACAAACTCTGTGAGATTCGACGGCAACTCCCACTCTTCCTGTGTCCATAGCCGGTGCTCAGGCAGTTAATGTCTGAATGACAGACTGGATATAATAGACTTGCTGCATTGAAAGATGCTAATCATTAATCTCATTACCATGAAGGCAGTTTCAGCATCATCAACTGGAGATACTTTATGCAGCCTGAGTGTTGCCAAGGGGAGGACTGCAGTAGTTGCCTCTTGCATGCAAAGCTATAGTTTCAACTTCACTTCTCCCTCTCAGAGAAAGCAGTTCGGCTGTCTATTAATGAACCTCTAATTGCTTTAATCACCCCAAAGCGTGACACTCGGGACACTAAATAAAATTTCGATGTAAAAACGGTTTCCTTTGGCAGCACGACATGTTTTTCAAAGGATCGACACAATCAAATAAAACAGCCGTTCACTGAACTGCAATCTTAAGGGGAGCTGGTTGATTGCCAATTTGTACTCCCTGCCAGTGCAATAGGAGAATCCCTGGGAATATTGGGATTACTCCAGGGAAAGCATGGCAGGATTACTCCATTTGCAACGAGCATTCTTCTGAAATGTCCAACATTCTGTGACAGAGGGTGGTGAAGATGTGGAACTTGCTTCAAGGAGTAGTTGAGTTACTTCGAACAGTTTTTCGTTATCTGTCTTATCGAACCCCATCGTAACCTTGTACACCTCTATCAAATCTCCTCTTCTTTGCTCCAAAGAGAATAACACAGCTTGTCCAACCTAACTTCAACCCGGGAACCGTTCTGGTAAATCTCCTCCACACCCTCTCAAGGACTCTCACCTCTTTCCTAAAGTGTGGTGACCAGAACTGGACTCAATACTCTAGTTGTGGCCTAACCAAAGCTTTAGAAAGATTTGGCATCAGTGACGTGCTTTTTTAGATGCTGAGAGGTTGTTTTCCCTTGTAGGAGAGTCCAGGACCAGTGGGCATAATTTCAAAGTAAGGGGTCACCCAGTTAAAACAGAGATAAGGAGGAATTTCTTCTCTCAGAGAGTAGTGAATCTATGAAATGCTTTGTTGCTGCAGAGGCTGGGCCATAAACTTGTTCAAGCCTATGATGAGAGATTGATTTTTAATCAGTAAGAGAATCAAGGGTTTTGGGAATAAAGTGGGAAAGTGGAGTTGAGGATTATCATGTCAGATCAGTCATGATCTCATTGAATGGTGGAGCAGACTCAATGGGCCGAATGGTCTACTTCTGCTCCTTAAACCATCTCTCTTTCCTAACACTATTCCAATGCCCCTCTGGCTGCTCTTCCACACTTTACCCTCTGTAAACTTGAGGACATCCAAACCTCTCCAAAGGTATGGTGGTACAATGGTTAGCACTGCTGCCTCACAGCGCCAGGGACCTGGGTTCAATTTCCGGCCTTGGGTCACTGTCTGTGCAGAGTCTGCACTTTCTCCCCGTGTCTGCGTGGGTTTCCTCCGGGTGCTCCACTTTCCTCCCACAGTCCGAAAGGCATGCTGGTTAGGTGCATTGGCCATGCTAAATTCTCCCTCAGTGTATCCAAATAGGCGCAGGAGTGTGGCAACTGGGAGATTTTCACAGTAACTTCATTGCAGTGTTGATGTAAGCCTACTTGTGACACTAATAAATAAAATTTAAATGCTGACAATGGTTTAGCTTGAACCAAATCCCATTCCTCTATCACCACAGCAATCGCCCACCTCTATAGGCTCCCGATCAAACAGCATCTTGGTTTGCAAATTCCCACCATTGTTTTCAGATCCCTCCATGACGCCCCCAGCCCCTATCCCTATCTGTGTAAACTCCTCCAGCCCCACAACCCTCTGAGATACCTGTGCTGCTCTAATTCTGGCCACCTGAGTATCCCTGATTAAATTTTCCCACCATTGTTGGCTGTGCCTTCGACTGCCTGAGCCCCAAGCTCTGCAAGCACTCCCTTCCCCTCGTTGGACAGGATTTTTCAGTCCCACCCTCCCCAGGACAGGAAATTCACCCCCCCCCCCCCCCCCCCCCGAGGTCAATGGATGTTTTGATTGTCCGCCGAATTCTCCGTCCCGTCTATGGGAGGTGGGACTGGAAGACACCTCATTGTGCCAGGGACATGGGATCAATTCCTGGCTTGTGTCACTGTCTTGTGGAATCTGCATGTTCTCCCCATGTCTGCGTGGGTTTCCTCCCACAGTCCAAAGATGTGCGGGTTCGTTTGATTGGCCAGGCTAAATTGCCCCTTAGTGTCATGGGGTAAATACATGGGGTTTCGGGGGTAGGGCCTGGGTGGGATTGTGGTCGGTGCAGACTCGATGGGCGGAATGGCCTCCTTCTGCACTGTAGGGATTCTATGAATTAGACCTTGTCTGGAACTTTGGGTGAGATTCGAACATTCAGTGAGATTTGAACACACGGGGCTTTGTGAGCGGTGTGTATGTTATCAGCTTGCCTGAATAGGAAGGATTTTACTCGGTGGGTGAGCAATAATTCTCATCTCCATAATGAGCGCTCTGATGCTCCCGTGTCCAAGTGACAGTGTGAAAAGGGCCTGAAATGTAACTGTCAGAACTAATTAATGTCATGTATTAATTATTCCTTCCTACATTACTCTGCTAACCAGCAAAGTCAAACTTGTGCTGTGTTAAAATGAGCCATCACAACTTAATTAAAATTCACTTTTCCTTCTTGTACAGAGGCCATGATGTGACAGTCAAACGATCCATTTTTTGTCATTTAAACCTCGGAGTGTATTTCCTTGCCTAATGCTGCTTTCTGCAGCTCAGGCTTGTAATGAGGCATTGAGTGTTGGCTTCCCGATAACATCTCGCTCAACTGGTCAGTTTATTTGGAGGCTAAGTGACACAATTTGACCTCGGAGGGTAACCTATCTGAACATTGTCTTATCCTGCTCCAACTCGTGCCTTGACCTCTGCATGCATCCGTCTGTACTTGCTGATCCACATTGGCTCCTGTCTCATCAATGCCTCAGTGTGAAAACTCTCAAATCCCTCTCCTCCCTAGCTCTGTAAACTCCTCCAACCCCCTGAGATAGCTGCACTCCTCCAATTCTGCACCCCTCATTTTAATTCCTCTACCACTGGTTACAGTGCCTTCAGTCGCTGAGACCCAGGGCTGTGTTTACTCAGTGAGAGTAGGGCTGTGTGTGCACGGGTCTATGTTTACTCAGTGAGAGTAGGGCTGTGTGTGCACGGGTCCGTGTTTACTCAGTGAGAGTAGGGCTGTGTGTGCGCGGGTCTGTGTTTACTCAGTGAGAGTAGGGCTGTGTGTGCGCGGGTCTGTGTTTACTCAGTGAGAGTAGGGCTGTGTGTGCGCGGGTCCGTGTTTACTCAGTGAGAGTAGGGCTGTGTGTGCGCGGGACTGTGTTTACTCAGTGAGAGTAGGGCTGTGTGTGCGCGGGTCCGTGTTTACTCAGTGAGAGTAGGGCTGTGTGTGCGCGGGACTGTGTTTACTCAGTGAGAGTAGGGCTGTGTGTGCGCGGGACTGTGTTTACTCAGTGAGAGTAGGGCTGTGTGTGCGCGGGACTGTGTTTACTCAGTGAGAGTAGGGCTGTGTGTGCGCGGGTCCGTGTTTACTCAGTGAGAGTAGGGCTGTGTGTGCACGGGTCTGTGTTTACTCAGTGAGAGTAGGGCTGTGTGTGCACGGGTCTGTGTTTACTCAGTGAGAGTAGGGCTGTGTGTGCGCGGGTCCGTGTTTACTCAGTGAGAGTAGGGTGGTGTGTGCGCAGGACTGTGTTTACTCAGAGAGAGTAGGGCTGTGTGTGCACGGGTCTGTGTTTACTCAGTGAGAGTAGGGCTGTGTGTGCGCGGGACTGTGTTTACTCAGTGAGAGTAGGGCTGTGTGTGCGCGGGACTGTGTTTACTCAGTGAGAGTAGGGCTGTGTGTGCGCGGGACTGTGTTTACTCAGTGAGAGTAGGGCTGTGTGTGCACGGGTCTGTGTTTACTCAGTGAGAGTAGGGCTGTGTGTGCACGGGTCTGTGTTTACTCAGTGAGAGTAAGGCTGTGTGTGCGCGGGACTGTGTTTACTCAGTGAGAGTAGGGCTGTGTGTGCGCGGGACTGTGTTTACTCAGTGAGAGTAGGGCTGTGTGTGCACGGGTCTGTGTTTACTCAGTGAGAGTAGGGCTGTGTGTGCACGGGTCTGTGTTTACTCAGTGAGAGTAGGGCTGTGTGTGCGCGGGACTGTGTTTACTCAGTGAGAGTAGGGCTGTGTGTGCACGGGTCTGTGTTTACTCAGTGAGAGTAGGGCTGTGTGTGCACGAGTCTGTGTTTACTCAGTGAGAGTAAGGCTGTGTGTGCGCGGGACTGTGTTTACTCAGTGAGAGTAGGGCTGTGTGTGCGCGGGACTGTGTTTACTCAGTGAGAGTAGGGCTGTGTGTGCACGGGTCTATGTTTACTCAGTGAGAGTAGGGCTGTGTGTGCACGGGTCTGTGTTTACTCAGTGAGAGTAGGGCTGTGTGTGCACGGGTCTGTGTTTACTCAGTGAGAGTAGGGCTGTGTGTGCACGGGTCTGTGTTTACTCAGTGAGAGTAGGGCTGTGTGTGCGCGGGACTGTGTTTACTCAGTGAGAGTAGGGCTGTGTGTGCACGGGTCTGTGTTTACTCAGTGAGAGTAGGGCTGTGTGTGCACGGGTCTGTGTTTACTCAGTGAGAGTAAGGCTGTGTGTGCGCGGGACTGTGTTTACTCAGTGAGAGTAGGGCTGTGTGTGCGCGGGACTGTGTTTACTCAGTGAGAGTAGGGCTGTGTGTGCACGGGTCTGTGTTTACTCAGTGAGAGTAGGGCTGTGTGTGCGCGGGACTGTGTTTACTCAGTGAGAGTAGGGCTGTGTGTGCGCGGGACTGTGTTTACTCAGTGAGAGTAGGGCTGTGTGTGCATGGGTCTGTGTTTACTCAGTGAGAGTCGGGCTGTGTGTGCACGGGTCTGTGTTTACTCAGTGAGAGTAGGGCTGTGTGTGCGCGGGACTTTGTTTACTCAGTGAGAGTAGGGCTGTGTGTGCACGGGTCTGTGTTTACTCAGTGAGAGTAGGGCTGTGTGTGCACGGGTCTGTGTTTACTCAGTGAGAGTAAGGCTGTGTGTGCGCGGGACTGTGTTTACTCAGTGAGAGTAGGGCTGTGTGTGCACGGGTCTATGTTTACTCAGTGAGAGTAGGGCTGTGTGTGCACGGGTCTGTGTTTACTCAGTGAGAGTAGGGCTGTGTGTGCACGGGTCTGTGTTTACTCAGTGAGAGTAAGGCTGTGTGTGCGCGGGACTGTGTTTGCCAAACCAAACCAAACCAAAGAAGAACGTACAGGGTAAATGGTAGGACTCTGAAGAGTGCAGTTGAACAGAGGGATCTGGGAATACAGGTACAGAATTCCCTAAAAGTGATGTCACAGGTGGATAGGGTCATAAAGAGTGCCTTTGGTACATTGGCCTTTATAAATCGGAGTATCGAGTATAAAAGTTGGAGTGTTATGGTAAGGTTATATAAGGCATTGGTGAGGCCGAATTTGGAGTATTGTGTACAGTTTTGGTCACCTAGTTAAAGGAAGGATGTAAATAAGATTGAAAGAGTGCAGAGAAGGTTCACAAGGATGTTGCCGGACTTGAGAAGCTGAGTTACAGAGAGAGATTGAATAGGTTAGGACTTTATTCCCTGGAGCGTAGAAGATTGAGGGGAGATTTGATAGAGGTGTATAAGATTTTGATGGGTATAGATAGAGTGAATGCGAGCAGGCTTTTTCCGCTGAGACTAGGGGAGAAAAAAACCAGAGGGCATGGGTTAAGGGTGAAAGGAGAAAAGTTTAAAGGGAATATTAGGGGGGGCTTCTTCACGCAGAGAGTGGTGGGAGTGTGGAATGAGCTGCCGGATAAAGTGGTAAATGCGGGGTCACTTTTAACATTTAAGAAAAACTTGGACGGGTTCATGGATGAGAGGGGTGTGGAGGGATATGGTCCAAGTGCAGGTCAGTGGGACTAGGCATAAAATGGTTCGTCACAGACAAGAAGGGCCAAAAGGCCTGTTTCTGAGTTGTAATTTTCTATGGTTCTATGGTTCTATGAGAGTAGGGCTGTGTGTGCACGGGTCTGTGTTTACTCAGTGAGACTAAGGCTGTGTGTGCGCGGGACTGTGTTTACTCAGTGAGAGTAGGGCTGTGTGTGCACGGGTCTGTGTTTACTCAGTGAGAGTAAGGCTGTGTGTGCGCGGGACTGTGTTTACTCAGTGAGAGTAAGGCTGTGTGTGCGTGGGACTGTGTTTACTCAGTGAGAGTAGGGCTTGTGTGCACGGGTCTGTGTTTACTCAGTGAGAGTAAGGCTGTGTGTGCGTGGGACTGTGTTTACTCAGTGAGAGTAGGGCTGTGTGTGCACGGGTCTGTGTTTACTCAGTGAGAGTAAGGCTGTGTGTGCGCGGGACTGTGTTTACTCAGTGAGAGTAAGGCGGTGTGTGCGCGCGGGGCTGTGTTTACTCAGTGAGAGTAGGGCTGTGTGTGCGCGGGACTGTGTTTACTCAGTGAGAGTAGGGCTGTGTGTGCGCGGGACTGTGTTTACTCAGTGAGAGTAGGGTGGTGTGTGCACGGGTCTGTGTTTACTCAGTGAGAGTAGGGCTGTGTGTGCGTGGGACTGTGTTTACTCAGTGAGAGTAGGGCTGTGTGTGCACGGGTCTGTGTTTACTCAGTGAGAGTAAGGCTGTGTGTGCGCGGGACTGTGTTTACTCAGTGAGAGTAAGGCGGTGTGTGCGCGCGGGGCTGTGTTTACTCAGTGAGAGTAGGGCTGTGTGTGCGCGGGACTGTGTTTACTCAGTGAGAGTAGGGCTGTGTGTGCGCGGGACTGTGTTTACTCAGTGAGAGTAGGGTGGTGTGTCCACGGGACTGTGTTTACTCAGAGAGAGTAGGGCTGTGTGTGCGTGGGACTGTGTTTACTCAGAGAGAGGAAGGCTGTGTGTGTACGGAACTGTGTTTACTCAGAGAGAGTAAGGCTGTGTGTGCGTGGGACTGTGTTTACTCAGAGAGAGGAAGGCTGTGTGTGCGCGGGTCTGTGTTTACTCAGAGAGAGGAGGGCTGTGTGTGCGCGGGACTGTGTTTACTTGGAGTGAGGAGGGCTGTGTGTGCGCAGGACTGTGTTTACTCAGTGAGAGGAGGTCTGTGTGTGCGCAGGACTGTGTTTACTCAGAGAGAGGAAGGCTGTGTGTGCGCGGGTCTGTGTTTACTCAGAGAGAGGAGGGCTGTGTGTGCGCGGGACTGTGTTTACTTGGAGTGAGGAGGGCTGTGTGTGCGCGGGTCTGTGTTTAGTCAGAGAGAGGAGGGCTGTGTGTGCGCGGGACTGTGTTTACTCGGAGTGAGGAGGGCTGTGTGTGCGCAGGACTGTGTTTACTCAGTGAGAGGAGGTCTGTGTGTGCGCGGGTCTGTGTTTACTCAGTGAGAGTAAGGCTGTGTGTGCGCGGGACCGTGTTTACTCAGTGAGAGTAAGGCTGTGTGTGCGCGGGGCTGTGTTTACTCAGTGAGAGTAGGGCTGTGTGTGCGCAGGACTGTGTTTACTCAGTGAGAGTAGGGCTGTGTGTGCGCGGGACTGTGTTTACTCAGTGAGAGTAGGGCTGTGTGTGCGTGGGACTGTGTTTACTCAGAGAGAGGAAGGCTGTGTGTGCGCGGGGCTGTGTTTACTCAGAGAGAGGAAGGCTGTGTGTGTACGGAACTGTGTTTACTCAGAGAGAGGAAGGCTGTGTGTGCGCTGGGCTGTGTTTACTCAGAGAGAGGAAGGCTGTGTGTGCGCTGGGCTGTGTTTACTCAGAGAGAGGAAGGCTGTGTGTGCGCTGGGCTGTGTTTACTCAGAGAGAGGAAGGCTGTGTGTGCGCTGGGCTGTGTTTACTCAGAGAGAGGAAGGCTGTGTGTGCGCGGAACTGTGTTTACTCAGAGAGAGGAAGGCTGTGTGTGCGCGGAACTGTGTTTACTCAGAGAGAGGAAGGCTGTGTGTGTGCGGAACTGTGTTTACTCAGAGAGAGGAAGGCTGTGTGTGCGCGGGGCTGTGTTTACTCAGAGAGAGGAAGGCTGTGTGTGTGCGGCTCTGTGTTTACTCAGAGAGATCAATATTTTTTTTCCGATAACTAGCTCAAAATAACAAGTAATGTCTCAGTGAGGAATCAATATTATCCCTCCATCCTGAAGCATATATGAACATTGGAGTTAAATTGTGTATCAGAGGGCACTTGTCCACACCAAGGGAAATGCCAACTCTCTTCCTTTAAGTCTGTGGCTACCTGGGAGTCAGTAGAAACTTTCTAGATGAATCTTACCAGCGTTTCACGCCAGCGGGATCTTCCCATCCCGTTGCAGTGAACCGAGATTTGGCTGGGCACCAAATTCTCCGACCTCTCTGCAGCGGGACGGCGGTCTGACTGTGGCCGGTAAGATCGCGTCCTAAAGGGGCGATTTTACTGTTGTGTTGTGCCCGTTTTCAGGCGCGGCGTGGTGGTAAAGTGGGGCTTAAAGTGCTGAGTGTGATTGGCGCTGGCTTTCGGGACCGCGCCATTTTATGCTTCTCGCCGGAAATGGACGAGAGGCGGGTTACTGTATGTAAATTTATTATAATGCTGTTTTACATCTGCTTAGCAAGCCCGGCCCTCAATCATCAGGCTCGCGTGTCTTTATGACCTTGCCAGGAAATGTTCTCGCCGGCGAGGAATATACAAGCTCCCTATGAACAGGGAGCAATCAACTTGGCCTCGCCTGTGGAACTGGAGGCCATTGAGGAGCCCTGGGGAGGCTGAGGGCATGGGGGGTGCTCCTTGGGCAGTGATACCCTGGCACCTGGATAATGCCTGTGTGGCACCTGGGCAATGCCCACCAGGCTGTGTCAGCGGGTGGGCTAATTGGGCAGAGGTCAGTGGAGGGCAGGAGCAAGTGGAGGCGGGCCCAGTGGGGATGGGACTAATAGGGGTGGGGCCAGTGGGTGCAGGGATAATGGGGGAGGGGCTAATGGGGGAAGGGACCCGCTTCCACTCTGCAGTGATCAATGGGGGAGAAAGAGGGAGAGGGGGCCCGCTGTCACTCTGTGGGGATCATTCCGGGGGGAGGGAGGGAGAGGGGGCCCACTGTCACTCTGTGGGGATCAGTGTGGGAGGGAGGGAGGGAGAGGGGGCCCCGCTGCCACTCTGCAGTGATCAGTGGGGGGAGAGCGACAGGTCCATGACCGGTGGGGGAGGGGGGGGGCTCCATTCAGCCCCTCAAGTCAGTTCCACTGTTCAGTTTGGTTTTTGGTTGTGGCGGCTCTTCACGACAACATGATTTACACACCTTTGCTCCCTGACCGCTCACTCCCTCACCGACCAAAAATCCATCCATCCCAGTGTGGAAAATTTCAGTGAATCCCCCAGCACCCACAGCATTCCGATGGAGCAGATTCCACAGGTGAGATTTTCCAGACCTTCCTGTCGCCGGGATCATCCAATCCCATCAAAAGTCAATGGACTTCTGGCTGGATTACTATATTCCATGTGGCGCTCCCGCCACGGCAAGGGTGGAAAATCCTGGTCCATAATTCAAACACAACATGTGGATGAAATGTGCTACCTTGTTCCCTCAGCAGGGGAAATAGTCTCTCTGTGACTTGCCTAACAAATTCCTTCATCATCTCTGACCCATCACCTGCCAACCTTCAAAACTCAAAAGAGTAAAAACCCCGTTTACCCTCAGTTTAAACCTAGCAATCCTTCTGATGAATGTGCATTGCATCAGCCCCTAAGCCGAGACATCTTTCAGTGTCAGAGACGAACACAGTTACTCTGCGTGGGGTTTGACCATCCCTGTACAGCTGAAGCCTAACCTTCTCGTTGACAGGACACTGTCTCAACAACTTCCAATCCTTCTGTTCTGGGCAATCTGCCTCTTTTCTGGGAGCTGGGCCTTGTCTGTGCATCATAGAATCATAGAATTTGTTAGATTGATTGGCCATGCTAAATTGCCCCGTAGTGTCAGGGGAACTAGCTAGGATAAATGCATGGGTTTATGGGGATAGGGCCCGGGTGGGATTGTAGTCAGTGCAGACACGATGGGCCGAATGGCCTCCTTCTGCACTGCAGGATTCTATGATTCTATGAATGACTACAGTGTAGAAGGAGGCCAATCGGCCCATCGAGCCTGCACCAACAACAATCCCACCGAAGCCTATTCCCTGTAACACCACTTATTTACCCTGCTAATCTCTCTGATACTAGGGTCAATTTAGCATGGCCAATCAACCTAACCCGTATATCTTTCAAGATTAAGGGTCAATTTACCATGACCAATCCCCCGTAATCTGTACATCTTTGGTTACTAAGTGGCAATTTAGCACGGCCAACCCACCTAACCTGCACATCTTTGGAGTGTGGGAGGGAACCGGAGCACCCAGAGGAAACCCACACAGACACGGGGAGAATGTGCAGACTCTACACTGACAGTCACCCAAGGCCGGAATTGTACCCGGAGTCTCTGGTGCTGTGAGGCAGCAGTGCTAACCACTGTGCCACCATGCCACCCCGATAACCATGTCTAAAATGGCCACGTTGCAATTTCAAAACTTAGAACTTTCCCTTTTCTAATTTCCCAGCTCCCGAATATAAAATAGCTGCACACTGATATCCCGTAAGCTTTGATAAACCACTTGCACCAATGTAGCTGGTTCCTTTGGTGAACTCTGTCCTACCTACATCTCCCCCAGCATCCAAGCCAGTGCAGCATCGGAGAGATATTTTGCCAGAGAGAACATTACTTATTCAGGTCGAACATGTCACTTGCTTATTAAGCTAATTTGCCCAGATGCAAATTCTCTCATTTTCTGTTCATTAACAATTTAGTGCTAACCCGTTCTCCTTTGTGTTCTCATTTGCAGGGATGAATAAATTGAGGTGGACTGGTGAATGTTTTGAAATTATAATGATTATTAATTTTCAAAGGCAAAGACAAAGGTCCCGCTCGGCCTAACGGTAGCTTGTCTGACTGAAACCATGGTTTTGAAAGTTGGATGTCGCCTAATTAATTCTTTCCACAATCTATGCCAAATGATTCCAATTATTCTGGAACAAAGAGGCCGAATGTAGACATGCATAAAACATCTTCAGATCCTACAAGTGATCGAGGCTATCTCTCATGTAAAAAGCAGTGAAAGTATAAAAAGCAGGAGCTGCAGTAAGGTGCAGTGTCCTGTTATTTTAACTGTGATCTGACTCAGAGATCATTGTTTAATCTGTTCTTGAGGTGTGAGCATTGCTTGCAATTACTGACCACCCCGAGATTTTTTTTTCTGAAGCTGGTACAAGCCTTCTTGTTAAAGCTTTTTATTCAGGTTTCTAGGTGTCCAGATCACCAACAACCTGTCCTGGTCCCCCCATGCTGACACGATAGTTAAGAAAGTCCACCACCTTTACTTTCTCAGAAGACTAAGGAAATTTGGCATGTCAGCTACGACCCTCACCAACTTTTACCGATGCACCACAGAAAGCATTCTTTCTGGTTGTATCACAGCTTGGTATGGCTCCTGCTCTGTCCAGACCTCAAGGAACGACAAAGGGTCGTGAACGAAGCCCAGTCCATCACTCAAACCAGCCTCCCATCCATTGACTCTGTCTACACTTCCTGCTGCCTCGGAAAAGCAGCCAGCATAATCAAGCACCCCACGCACCCCAGACATACTCTCTTCCACCTTCTTCCATTGGGAAAAAGATACAAAAGTCTGTCACGTACCCACCAACTCAAGAACAACTTCTTCCCTGCTGCCATCAGACTTTTGAATGGGCCTACCTTGCATTCAGTTTCTCTACACCCAGAGTGTTGGTGCAGACTCACAGGGCTGAATGGCCCCCTTATGCTCTGTCGGGATTCTAAAAAGCTAGTGACAGCAAAAGAAATCACAAAGGTGTTGGATTGTTGGAACAACCGAAATAAAGTCCTCCAGGGAAGGAAACATGTCAAGCGCGATCTTAGCTGCCGTTCACCAATCAGCAAGGTCACCAACCCCACAGCGATGGCAAGCACAAGCTTCCTGCACAAGAGGACGGGCATTTAGAAAGATGAATGACCTCTTCCGTGCAGCCAGGGTAAGTCACTCCTCTCATTTGTCACCACTCACACATCCACCGGGAACTCGCTCACTGCCGTCTCACGGAGCCCCACCACTCACCTTCCCATATGCTTCCTCATTTCCCCTGCGGCTCCTCTTATCACATCCCGACACCACTCATCAACCACACATGCCATGTATCTTCTCATCTCGACAGGTACTAGTCTTCTTCATTCTCTTCCCATCTGTCTTCTTTCAGGACAAGCTGGCTCACAATACAAAGAGAGAGAGTGCAGGCGGATGCACAAACTGAAAATCCTTTACCATTCGAGCAGAGTGCCCTCCAGCTTGTTGGGAAGCAGAGTCTGCTCCTGTGCTGAGGTGGATGCAAGAGTCAAAATAAGGACCCACAACATGCTCGTCTTTCTGGACAGCCTCATGTGAGTTTTCTCCTATTCTTAATCCCCTGCATGCATTGTTGCCATCTCCCTTTCCTTGCAGAAAGATCAGTAAAGCAGCCCAGCCCATCCACAAATGCAGCTTTGGAGTCCAGCCAGGAGAGCAGTTCTGAATTCTCGGATGTTGCCATTAAGGAGGCGTCACAGCTGTCACCCGCAATCTCCACCAATGCAGAGACTCACATCTTGGTGGGAATGAGTAGTAGACAGGATTCTGGGTCACTAACTGGTGAGAACCTCACTTCTGATGATCCACACAGTGGGGGCTGGTACATCTCAGCGATCCAGCACTCAGAGGATGACTGAAGATCAGGACTCTACTGAGCCCCAGTCAGATCGTGAACAAAGCCTAGTCCATCACGCAAACCAGCCTCCCATCTATTGACACTGTCTACACTTCTCGCTGCCTCGGAAAAGCAGCCAGCATAATCAAGGGCCACACGCACCCTGGACATTCTCTCTTCCACCTTCTTCCATCGGGAAAAAGATACAAAAGTCTGAGGTCACGAACCAATCAACTCAAGAACAGCTTCTTCCCTGCTGCCGTCAGACTTTTGAATGGACCTACCTCGCACTAAGTTGGCTGGGTCAGCATTTATTGCCTGTCCTATCATTTCAGAGAGCATTTGAGAGTCAACCACATTGCTGTGGCTCTGAAGTCACATGTAGGCCAGAGCAGGTAAGGATGGCAGATTTCCTTTCCTAAAGGATATGAGTGAACTGAATAGGTTTTTCTGACAATCGACAACAGTTTCAAGGTCATCATTAGACTTTTAATTCCAAATTTTTTATTGAATTCAAATTTCACCGTCTGCCTTGGCGGGATTTGAGCCCAGGTCTCCAGATCTTGCTCTGGGTCTCTGGATTATCAGTCCAATGACAATACCACAGCTCCACTGTCTTATGGCAGGACTGGCTGTTAATGATATGTTAATATTTTGAAGTAAGTTTCCCAGCCTCCCTGGGTGGGAACCTCATTACATCACTGCCGGGGACGGGGGACATATGAAAAATATATAACGCCAGTGAGATTCATGTTTTGAACTCTTGCGATACCTTGCACCCACATCACCACTTGCACTCGCCATGAATGCAAGCGGAAAAGCACGGCCTTGGGTTGGAATTCTCCCATCATGTCACAGTGGTGGGTTGAAGCCAATTTCAGCATAATTATGATATTTTTTGGTGACAGTCACTGGAAGACCAAGCTGGAAACCTCAGAGGAAGGGAAACCAGGAACTGAATGAATCAGACAAGCAACTTTGAATCTGCTTAACTTGAATCTGCTTAACCAATTAGTTTGAAGGATTGAGTAATAAAAATTAGTGAGAAGGCACTATCAATGATAGACGTTGCATTTAATATAAATGTGGCCAAACGAGCCACCGAAGATGGTGATTGCAAAGCATGATGGGATGGGATGGCCAAGTGTCTGTAAAGACTGAGACAAACGGGCTGTAGACCTAAATGAATATTGGACTGAGACAAGCAGGCCGCAGGGTTAGACATTGGGAATACACAGGAAATAGGCCATCCCAATGACAGTGGACACTCTCTGGTCAAACATACTTGTTTACCAGACAAATAACCCCTTATTTGGGAGGAAGGTCTGTTACCTATGTGCCTCCAGCGCCCACCGGCATGGCAACTTTATACACACCCCAAAATCAGTGTGGCAGCACCCGATTGGACTCCATAGATCAGGGTGATCGAACCCTGATCGATTGATTGGTAGTGATCGAAGGCCCGCCCTAAAGGGCGCAAAATAATCAAAGGATAAAAGTGCTGCACAACACACTACCAGCAGCGGCAATTCTGGAGATCAACCACCGTGAAGGACGACCCTGCGCCATCCAGAGAAGAAGGAAGAACAGACCAGACCCAGAAGAAGAGGATCAAACCAGAACAAAGACGAAACCATACTATTTATTGACTACAGCTCAGCCTTCAACACTACTATTCCCACAAACCTCATCTCCAAACTCCGTGGCCTGGGTCTCAGCACCTCCCTCTGCGACTGGATCCTGAACTTCCTAACTCACAGACCACAATCAGTAAGGATAGGCAACAACACCTCCTCCACAATCATCCTCAACACTAGTGCCCCACGAGGCTGTGTTCTCAGCCCCCTACTATACTCCTTATACACCTATGACTGTGTGGCCAAATTCCCCTTCAATTCGATTTTCAAGTTTCCTGACGACACCACCGTAGTGGGTTGGATCTCAAACAATGACGAGACAGAATACAGGAATGAGATAGAGAATCTGGTGAACTGGTGCAGCAACAATAATCTCTCCCTCAATGTCAACAAAACGAAGGAGATTGTCATCGACTTCAGGAAGCGTAAAGGAGGACATGACCCTCTCTACATCAATGGGGATGAAGTAGAAAGGGTCGAGAGCTTCAAGTTTTTAGGTGTCCAGATCACCAACAACCTGTCCTGGTCCCCCCATGCCGACACTATAGTTAAGAAAGACCACCAACGCCTCTACTTTCTCAGAAGACTAAGGAAATTTGGCATGTCAGCTACAACTCTCACCAACTTTTACAGATGCACCATAGAAAGCATTCTTTCTGGTTGTATCATAGCTTGGTATGGCTCCTGCTCTGCCCAAGACGGCAAGGAACTACAAAAGTTCGTGAATGTAGCCCAATCCATCACGCAAACCAACCTCCCATCCATTGACTCTGTCTACACTTGGGACTGCCTTGGCAAAGCAGCCAGCATAAGGGTCTACGCACCCTGGACATTCTCTCTTTCACCTTCTTCCTTCGGGAAAAAGATACAAAAGTCTGAGATCATGGACTCGCAGTTCTCTGTCCACGATATAAGGGTTAAAAACACACTGTGTGGCAAGACACAACATAAAGTGGAAAGGTGTGGAAAGATAGATTGACAGAAAAATGATGAAACAATGGAAATTTTTAAAAAAATGTTTGTACATCTCCAACAACAATTAAAACCTAAAAGAATGAGTCTCTGCAGTTGTAATAGTTATTTTTCATTGTCAGAAAAGTTGATTGGTATTATTTAACACCTACCATTTTCTTTAAAGAGAATTTAGATTGGAATGGACAAGATTCAGCTTCCTGTGGTGAGTTAACTTGTACTGGTGTACAGCAACTTCACACGACTCAACTTATTTCAGTAGTGAGGCAGATAGCAGGATGGTAATTTTTCCATGCTACCCACTGTATGGTGCATCTCCTCCTGCCTTTGATGTTGTTGTGCAATCTGTGTGTTGAGTAAAAGGTGGATGTTATCAGCCTCTGTTATTTTGACAGGAATGTTTTGGGCCCTTAATGATAATACACAAAGACATTAAACCTGCCTGCAAGATGTTTTTATGATGAGATTACTAATATTTCAGTTTAAAGCTTATTTATTAGTGTCACAAGTAGGCTGACGTTAACATTGCAATGAAGTTATTGTGGAAATCCCCTAGTCGCCACACTCCGGCACCTGTTCGGGTACACTGAGGGAGAATTTAGCATGGCCCAATGCACCTAACCAGCACGTCTTTCAGACTGTGGGAGGAAACCAGAGCGCCCGGAGGAAACCCACAGAGACATGTGCAGACTCCACACAGTGACCCAAGCCGGGAATCGAACCTGGGTCCCTGGCGCTGTGAGGCAGCAATGCTAACTGCTGTGCCACCGTGCCACTCCAATGTCATGTTGTAAACTCCATTTTTTTTGAAGCTGGAAATCTCTGCTCTTGACCAACTTGAAAAGATTTAAAATTTGTTTTGAGTAATTTTATGAGTTGAGTTGATTTTTTCATATGTATTTTCATCACCTCTCTTATTTGCTGATGTCTAATCTGTCGAGATGGAAGGGATGTTAAATTTGCCTTTGAGTCATTTGATTAGCTCTGCTCAATTTTTCTTGCTCAATGTTGCCTCTCAGTTATAAGTGCAACATTCTAATTCATCACTCCTTATCATAAATAGAAAAATTAATAGAATCAGCGATGCCAGAGTGTGACACCAGAGTACAAGAAGAGGGCAGAATATGTGATGCCAGACAGGCAGTGAGTGCAGGAGGCAGCATTAATGTTGCTAACTGGAGATATGTCCCTTTAAGGCATTAAAGTCTAATTGTCATTAAGTAAACATAGGTTCAAATCACTCAAAGTGTAATGGCTTCAAACGCCGGGGAACTGATTGTAAATTCCTGCAGTGGGTGGAAAACCAAGAAAACAAGATCAAGAGCCTCAGATTTAATGGTTACATCTGTGTGGAAAATGGAATTGATCCGATCACCATCTTCCAACAGCAGGAAGGAGCTGTGCCAAGTGTCAAAGTCAACTGACCCCCATCATAGAATCCTTACGGTGCAAAAGGAGGCCATTCTGCCCATTGAGTCTGTACCAACCACAATCCCAGGCCCTATCCCCATAACCCCACGCATTTACTCTACCTAGTCCCCCTGAAACTAAGGGGCAATTTATCATGGCCAATCCACCTAACCCGCACATCTTTGGACTGTGGGAGGAAACTGGAGCACCTGAAGGAAACACACGCAGATACTGAGAGGACGTGCAAACTCCACACAAGCAGTGACCCAAGCCGGGAATCGAACCTGGGTCCCTGGCACTGTGAGTGCTAAGCACTGTGCCACCATTCCGCCCATCATGGCTCACTTAATCTTCAGGCTGTCAAGACAGCTTCACTCAGCTTCACAACAAGCTCCACACCATCCAGGACAAAGCAGCCCCGCTTGACCAGCATTCCATTCACCACAATAAACATTCACTCCCTCTTCTACTGATGCTCAGTGCAGCCGTGTGTATCATCTACAAGACCACGACAGCAACTCACCAAGGCTCCTTAGACAGCACCTATGACCACTACCCTCCAGAAGGACAAGGGTGGCAGACACATGGGAACACCACCACCTGGAGGTTCCATTCACCATCCTGACTTGGAAGTATATTGCTGTTTTTTCATTGTCCCTCGAATTCCCTCTCTAACAGCACTGTGGCTGTACCTACACCTCAGGAACTGCAGAGGCTCCAGAAGGCAGCTGCCCACCATCTTCTCAAGGAGCAATTAGGGAAGGGCAACAAATGCTGGCCTAGCCAGCAACATCCACATAAGAACATAAGAAATAGGAGCAGGAGTAGGCCATCTGGCCCTCCGAGCCTGCCCCGCCATTCAACATCCTGTGAATGAACGCTGAAATAAAATATCCTTCACTCTAGGCTGTCTCCCACTCAACTTCTGGATGCCCTGACTGTTGGGTCAGGTGATGACGGGTCGAAGGCTCCCCGCTTTTCTCTCTCTGTTTGTTTGACAGGTTTTTGGTTAACGTTATGAATGCCATGGGGGGAGGGGGTTTTCAATGCACCTCCCCATGGGCCTTGGAAAATACCAATTCGCCTATTAGCCAAGTGGAGGCTTGCCCAATGGGGAAGGAGCAGAGACGGGTTTAAAACCAGCTGGCTCCACTCGCCCCAACAGTCGAAAGACTCGGGACTGATCTCCACTCTGTAACCGCTGAGCAGCACTTTGAGCACGTAAATAAAGTGTGATTGTTGGTGGTAGACTGGCCTCAGTAACATTATTACATTGGTGACAAGGAGTAAAGCGAGTTTTTTCCCTCTGAACCATCTTTACTATCAAGATAAGTAATCCTCCAGTAAGAAAAATGTCTCTTTTTGGTAAACTTGAAGCCTATGACATAAGTATAGAAGAATCATAGAATCCCGACAGTGCAGAAGGCCCATTAATTCAGCCCATTCGGCCCATCGAGTCTGCACCGAACACAATCCCACTCAGACCCTATCCCCATAACCCCATGCATGTACCCTGGCTCGTCCACCTGACACTATGGGGCAATTTACCATGGCCAATCAATCTAACCTGCACGTCTTTGGACTGGGCCCAATAAGCAGAGCCTTATTGAGGGGGACGAGAAGCAGAAAGTGGTCACATGAACGGAGTGGGAATGGAGGGATACAAAAGAATGGTCTAGTTTGGACCAGGGAGCGGCGCGGGCTTGGAGGGCCGAAGGGCCTGATCCTGTGCTGTATTGTTCTTTGTTCTTTGATACTGTTGACGGCAGGCAGGGTCCTGATCTTCAGTGTTGTGAAAAGCCTGACCTATCCGGGTGCTTCTGACTTCAAAATCTTTAATGAATTGGTGGACTTGGTTAAAGGCTATCCTTCATTCCATAATATTCCAATGATAGTGCTTTAACACGGCAGGGTGAACCCTGGGGAATCTGTCACCGGATTTCTAATGAAATTTACAGAGTGCTGTTCAGGCCACCCCTAAATTACATGTTGTGAGATAGGCTGGTCTGCAGAATTAACAAATGTTACAGTCGAAAAAAATATATTGGGAGAACCTAACTTGGATCTAAAGAAGGCCAATGAGATAGCTCTGTCACTGGAGACTGAAGAGAAAGCAGCTCAGAAACTACAGGGGATGACAGATAGCAGTGTACTCCGATTGCAGAGAGGAGCCTCATGCAACATCCATCTTCAACTAAGAGCGATGGTATCAGTAAAATATCCCAGAATCCTAGGCAGCAGTGAAGCCAAGTCACATCACCAGGCAGTCAAGAAAGATCAGAGACAGCCTTTAGACTCCTAGGAAGCATATTCCAGATGTTTGCAGATGCCAGATGGTGGACTATTACAAGTGTTGCAGAAGAACACAATTGAGGCTAAGATACAGGGATAGTAAAAACGTGTGCTGTTTCGAAAATGGTCAAGGCCAGCACTAGGCTGTACCGGGCAGAAAGGCCCACAGCCAGGAACAGGGACAATGCAATTAAATCGCATCTCCACAAGAAAGGTTGCCCCCATAATAGTGGAGTTGTTACTAAATGGCACCCATTAAAAATGGAAGTAGATATGGAGTCTACGGTCTCCATTATCAGAGAGTAAACTTATACTCAAGCGGCTGGTATTCATCTGCTGAACTTAGAAAGTACAAAGGCCAGGCTGGCCACCTACACTGAGGAACCATTACAGATAAAGGGCAGCCCAGCAACTCTAGTGACTTACAGGCAGCAGTCAGCTCAACTTTAACTCACCATCATACAGGGAAAAAGAGATAGCCTTAGAGGGAGAGATTGGCTCCAATGCATCAGACTGAACTGGCTGGAGATCTTCAGGCTGGACATGGGGGGGAACTGTACAAAATCATCAATAAGTAGCCCAAAGTATTCCAAGAAGGATTTGGTAAAATAAGGGGAGCCAAAGCTAAGATTTACGTTGACCCTGATGCAATGCTTAAGTATTTCTGAGTGAGACCAGTTCCATATTCCCCTTGGATAAGGTAGAGTCAGAACTGGAACACCTGGAAAAGCTGGGCATCATAAAACCCGAATAGTTTGCAGAGTGGGCCATACCTGGTCTTCCTGTCCTCAAACCAGATAAGTTGATCCAACTTTGTGGAGGCTATAAGCTTACGGTCAGTAGAGTTTCTAAGCTTGACAGATACCCCCTGCCCCGGATCAAAGACCTGTATGCCAGGTTTACTGGGGGTTCAAAGTTGGACCATGCTATCTCCAACTTGAAGTCTTCCCAAAAGTACGTAATAATTAATATGCACAAAGGCCTACACCAGTACATTGGGCTGCCCTCTGGGATCTCGTTTGCATGCGCCATTTTCCAATAAGTCATGGAGAACATATTCCAAGGGTAGTGGTCATAGGAACTTCGGAATGCGGGCACCTAGTGAATCTGGAAGAGGTCTAGTGGTGATTTATGGAGGTTGGGGTATGCATGAAAGAGGAAAAATGTGTATTATGATACATCTGGACTATCGCGTGGATGGCAAGAGCCTTCATCTGGTGGAGAACAATGTGAGGGCCATTAAAGAGGTGCCAACTCCAAGGAACCGCATGGAATTGAAATCCTTTCTGGTGTTAGTGAACTATGTAAGAGTTTTAACAACACCAGGTTAAAGTCCAACAGATTTATTTGGTAGCAAATGCCATTAGCTTTCGGAGTGCTGCTCCTTCCAATGTACATCCAACTACATCCTATGCAGATGTAGTTAGTGAACTATTACAGGAAGTTTATTCCTAATTTAGCGGGTCAGCTGGCACCCTGCGTACCCAATTACAGAAATATCAAAGGTGGTCTTGGGGGGGCGCCGTAGCTGGAGATTTTCAACAGAGTTAAACAGCATAGAATCATAGAAATCATAGAAACCCTACAGTACAGAAAGAGGCCATTCGACCCATCGAGTCTGCACCGACCACAATCCCACCCAGGCCCTACCCCCATATCCCTACATATTTTACCCGCTAATCCCTCTAATCTACGCATCCCAGGACACTAAGGGGCAATTTTAGCATGGCCAATCAACCTAACCCGCACATCTTTGGGAGGAAACCGGAGCACCCGGAGGAAACCCACGCAGACACGAGGAGAATGTGCAAACTCCACACAGACAGTGACCCAAGCCGGGAATCGAACGCAGGTCCCTGGAGCTGTGAAGCAGCAGTGCTAACCACTGTGCTACCGTGCCGCCCAAATTTTGTCTTCTTATTTATTGACTCACTTTGACCCCAAAAGAGGACATTACCTTGACATGCGATATCTCCTCTTATGTGGTTGGGGCTGTATTGGTACATCGCTCGAGAGGTGGCACAGAAAAGTCTATTGCTTACACATCTAACACCCTCTCAGACACAGAGTGGAGGTACGGTAGCACAGTGCTTAGCACTGCTGCTTCACAGTGCCAGGGACCCTGGTTCGATTCCCAGCTTGGGGTCGCTGTCTATGTGGAGTTTGCATGTTCTCCCTGTGTCTGTGTGGGTTTCCTCAGGGTGTTCTGGTTTCCTCCCACATTGTGAAAGATGTGCTGGTTAGGTGCATTGACCTGAACAGGCGCAGGACTGTGGCGACGAGGGGAATTTCACAGTAACTTCATTGCAGTGTTAATGTAAGCCTTACTTGTGACTAATAAATAAACTTTACTTTACTTTATTCGCAGACTGAAATTGAAGGATTGGTAGTGGTCTTTGGTGTTAAAATGTTCCATCAATACGTCTATGGTAGATGCTTTTTCATAGTGACTGATTATAAACCATTTCTGGGACATTTTAAGTAAGAAAGGGCAATTCCCCCACATTGCCTCCTCCTGGATACAGCGTTGGGCCTTGTTACTGGCAGCTTATGAATATTATGAATATTATGAATAAAGCACCGCCCGCCTCGGGACCCAGATAGCTAACGCTGATGCACTGCGTCGTCTGCCATTGCCCAGAAGCCCAGTTTCATTACCAGTTGTGGAAGAGGTACAACTGTAACTGCAACTGTACAAAACTCTGGTGCGGCCGCATTTGGAGTATTGCGTACAGTTCTGGTCGCCGCATTATAGGAAAGATATGGAAGTGTTGGAAAGGGTGCAGAGGAGATTTACCAGGATGTTGCCTGGTATGGTGGGAAAATCGTATGAGGAAAGGCTGAGGGGCTTGAGGTTATTTTCGTTAGAGAGAAGAAGGTTAAGAGGTGACTTAATAGAGGCATACAAGATGATCAGAGGATTAGATAGGGTGGATAGTGAGAGCCTTTTTCCTCGGATGGTGATGGCTAGCACGAGGGGACATAGCTTTAAATTGAGGGGTGAGAGATATAGGACAGATGTTAGAGGTAGGTTCTTTACTCAGAGAGTAGTAAGGGCGTGGAATGCCCTGCCTGCAGCAGTAGTGGACTCGTCAACATTAAGAGCATTCAAATGGTTATTGGATAAACATATGGATGATATTGGACTAGTGTAGATTAGAGGGGCTTTAGATTGGTTCCGCTGGTCGGCGCAACATCGAGGGCCGAAGGGCCTGTACTGCGCTGTAATGTTCTATGTTCTATATGTTCTAGGTCGTGATGACCTTCAGATTTTTGGACACCTTGCCAGTGTCTGCAAGGCAAATCAAGGATGCAAAAGGGCCCAGTCCTATCTAAATGAATACATATAATATTACACAAGGGATTCAGAGGACAACCCTCAGATGAAATGAAACACTGCTGGATGAAGAAAGACGAGCTCAGTGTTGAGGATGACATCATGATCTGGGATTCCCGCCTCGTTGTCCCTCGCCCAGGGCACTGTCCAATACTTATGGAATTACACCATGGCCATCTTGGGAGTTCAAAACATTCTGGTGATGATCTTTGCGTCATCAATGGAGATGGGAGAGGTTCCGGAGGATTGCGGATGTGGTTCCGTTATTCAAGAAAGGGAGAAGAGATAGCCCGGGAAATTATAGACCGGTGAGTCTAACCTCAGTGGTTGGTAAGTTGATGGAGAAGATCCTGAGAGGCAGGATTTATGAACATCTGGAGAAGAATAGTATGATCAGAAATAGCCAGCATGGCTTTGTCCAAGGCAGATCATGCCTCACGAGCCTAATTGAATTTTTTGAAGATGTAACTAGACACATAGACGAGGGAAGAGCAGTAGATGTAGTTCATATGGATTTCAGCAAGGTGTTTGATAAGGTGCCCCATGCAAGGCTTATTGAGAAAGTGAAGGGGCATGGGATACAAGGGGACATTGCTTTGTGGATTCAGAACTGGCTTGCCCACAGAAGGCAAAGAGTGGTTGCAGATGGGTCTTTTTCAGCATGGAGGTCGGTCACCAGTGGAGTGCCCAAGGGATCTGTTCTGGGACCCTTGCTCTTTGTGATTTTTATAAATGACCTGGATGAGGAAGTGGAAGGATGGGTTGGCAAGTTTGCTGATGACACAAAGGTTGGAGGTGTTGTGGATAGTGTAGAGGGATGTCAGCAGTTGCAACGAGACATAGATAAGATACAAGACAGGGCGGAGAAGTGGCAGATGGACTTCAACCCAGATAAGTGTGTGGTGGTTCATTCTGGCAGGTCGAATAGGATGAAAGAATATAATATTAAGGGTAAGATGCTTGGCAGTGTGGAAGATCAGAAGGACCTTGGAGTCCGAGTTCATAGGACGCTCAAAGCAGTGTCGCAGGTAGAGGCTGTGGTTAAGAAGGCGTATGGAATACTGGCCTTCATCAATAGAGGAATTGAATTTAGAAATCGGGAGATAATGCTGCAGCTGTATAGGACCCTGGTCAGACCCTACCTGGAGTACTGTGCCCAGTTCTGGTCGCCTCATTACAGAAAGGGTGTGGAAGCCATAGAAAGGGTGCAGAGGAGATTTACAAGGATGTTGCCTGGATTAGGTGGCATGCCTTATGAGAACAAAGAACAAAGAACAATACAGCACAGGAACAGGCCCTTCGGCCCTCCAAGCCCGCGCCGCTCCCTGGTCCAAACTAGACCATTCTTTTGTATCCCTCCATTCCCACTCCGTTCATGTGGCTATCTGGATAAGTCTTAAACGTTCCCAGTGTGTCCGCCTCCACCACCTTGCCCGGCAGCGCATTCCAGGCCCCCACCACACTCTGTGTAAAATACGTCCTTCTGATATCCGTGTTAAACCTCCCCCCCCTCACTTGAACCTATGACCCCTCGTGAACGTCACCACTGACCTGGGAAAAAGCTTCCCACCATTCACCCTATCTATGCCTTTCATAATTTTATACACCTCTATTAGGTCTCCCCTCATCCTCCGTCTTTCCAGTGAGAACAATCCCAGTTTACCCAATCTCTCCTCATAACTAAGCCCCTCCATACCAGGCAACATCCTGGTAAACCTCCTCTGCACTCTCTCTAAAGCCTCCACGTCCTTCTGGTAGTGTGGCGACCAGAACTGGACGCAGTATTCCAAATGCTGGATGCAGTATTCCAAATGAGGAAAGGTTGAGAGAGCTAGGTCTTTTCTCCTTGGAGAGGCGAAGGATGAGAAGTGACCTGATAGAGGTATATAAGATGTTGAGAGGTATTGATAGAGTGGATTCCCAGAGGCTTTTACCCAGGGCTGAAATGGTTGCCACAAGAGGTCACAGGTTTAGGGTGCTGGGGAGTAGGTACAGAGGAGATGTTAGGGGTAAGTTTTTCACTCAGAGGGTGGTGGGTGCGTGGAATCGGCTGCCGGTAGTGGTGGTGGAGGCGGATTCGATAGGGTCTTTTAAGAGACTTTTGGATAAGTTCATGAAAGTTAGTAAGATAGAGGGTTATAGGTAAGCCTAGTAGGTAGGGACATGTTCGGCGCAACTTGTGGGCCGAAGGGCCTGTTTGTGCTGTAGCTTTTCTATGTTTTATGTTCTAAAAATGAAATTGCTAGCCAGGAGATATGTATGGTGGCCCGTCCTTGATCCAGATGTTATTGACTTGGTCAGACAGTATGAGTCGTGCCAAGAGAATCAAGAACTACCCCCTTGAGCCTCCCTGCATCCATGGGAGTGGCCTGGTGGGCCCTGGGAGCGAGTGCATGTAGACTTCGCTGGGCCTTTTTGGATCAATGCCTACATTGAGTAACTGCGACAAAGTTTCTGCATGCATGGGATACCTGGAGTGTTAGAATGTAACTGGTGACAACTTTGTATTGGATGTAAGGTGAGCAATGGGAACAAGATGTAAGGGTCAGCTGACTCAATTAACCATGGAACCAA